>NC_045630.1:11562500-12812500 GCF_009829155.1 Mustela erminea | reverse complement strand
TTCATGGAGGCTAACAGCTAGCATTAGATAAGTGTCTGCTAAGCGTCAGGCACTCCGATGACTGCTACACACGCCTTCCCCAGTGAATCAGTACATAGTTATCCCCATTTTGTAGATGAGGAAACCAGCAGAGGTGAAGTCATTGTGCCAAGGTTGTCCTGTTGTATTGTGATCTCCGCAAGAGAAAAGCCTGCTTTATTATTGCTGCCTCCCAGAACAGTGCTAGGCGTCGAGACGATGTTTAGGAAGAAGTTTTTGAATGAGTGGATGAATAGGGAATAAATGATAAAGCAGAGAAGACTGTATTTTACAGAAAGGTTTTCCAGGCTGACTGAAAGAACTGTAATAACCCGCAGCTCTTTTAACCTGGCTCCGTGCATTTGCCATTGATTGTTTTCTGTGGGAAGTGTCTTACTACTCTGGGGGTGTGCAAGGTTGGTTGCTAATTTGGGAATGCTTGTGAATCCTGGGCCCAGAGTCATGACCAAGGCTGGTGAGTCATATTCCCCACAGGAGCACCCTACACACTGGCTGTCAGAATAAAGCAGAAGTTGCCATCTCGTCCCCCGCTCTGCCTGTCTCATTTTACCTTCTTGAGATGACCAAGGATGTTCTGCAGAGGGCGGGGTCAGGGTAACAGTAGACTTTGCGATATTCTTGCTCTCTGGAAACCTGAAATTGCACAAGCTCTGTTGGAAGCCTCACATTCTACTGGAAGAGTCTGTCCTCCCCCTAGGATATCAGCGTGACCCTCTAAATGGCTGTGGTATCTTTATCGTAGGCAGTATCTGCGGGAGCTCCGCTAGGCCATTCCAGGCAGGTGCATATAACCTGCCGCCAGGAGACAGTTAGCCTCTGTAACAAAGGACACATTTCCTCATTCCTTACTCAGAGAGGAGTTTAAAAATATAAGTGCCCCCGGGAGAGGAAACACATTGATTCAAAGTCACACAAAGTTGCAAAAAGCTGATGGCAGGCCCTTCTGGGACAGAAAGAAGACAGAATTGGGGGGAATTAAAGCCAGGGCAGGAGAGGTTTGGCATCAGAGACTGTTGGGTACTTAAAATACAATCTGGGGCGCCTGGGGGGCTCCATCGGCCTCAATCTTCTGCCTTCGGCTCAGGTCATAACCTCTGAGTCCTGGGTTCGAGTCCCGTGTCGAGCTTCCTGCTCAGTAGGGAGTCTGCCCCCACCCTTTATACAAATAAATTAAATATTTTAAAAAATTGATATACTGACTCGCATTCACATTGTGGGTTATTCAGGCTCCATTGTGTGGCTGGGGTAGATGACTGACTCCTTGCCTCCAGGTCTCTCAGGGGGAGAAATAGAAAGCCAGAGAGAAAAGAGAAAAGGTCTTTTTTTTTTTTTTTAAAGATTTCATTTATTTATTTGACAGACAGAGATCACAAGTAGGCAGGGAGGCAGGCAGAGAGAGAGGGGGAAGCAGGCTCCCAGCCGAGCAGAGAGTCCGATGCAGGGCTCCATCCCAGGACCCTGAGACCATGACCTGAGCCGAAGGCAGAGGCTGAACCCACTGAGCCACCCAAGCACCCGAGAAAAGGTCTTTGGCTAAACTCTATCACTTGTTACCTGTGAACAATACTCGGATCAAGTTCTGGTAAACGGTGAGGCTAAAAGTTAGAGATTTTCATTTTCTCTTCCAATATGAACTTTCATAAATTCTGCCATCCTCTTTCTTATAGAGAGCCAAGAGTGTGTATTATCTGGGTGTGTGAAGACACACGGACTCCGTGAGTAGCCCCATGACACTCCCAAACAGTTCTGGAGGCTAGAAAGTCCAAGATCAAGGTGATGGCCTACTCAGTTCTTGGTGAGGTCATTCTTCCTAATTTATAGATGGCCACTTTCTCACCATGTCCTCCCATGGCCACTCTTCAGAGTGTGTATGTCAAGAAAGAGCTTTGGTGTCTCTCTCCTCTTCTTCTAAAGGCACCGGTCCCATCATGGGGCCCCACCATCATGTCCTCATCTAACCTAATGACCTCCCAAAGGCCCCACCTCCAAATACCATCACACTGCTGGATTAGGACTTCAGCATATGAATTTGGTGTGGGACACAGACATTCAGTCCATAACAACTACCAATGTAACAGACTTCAGAGAGCCTCTTTCCAAATCTGTATTTTTCCGCCCTTGAATGATACACTCTTGGCCAATACTAATATTTTTTAAGTATACTAAGACTAAACTAATTAGAGAAATAAAAAAATTAAATATTTTCATAACAACTAGCAGAACTGTAGAAATGCAATTCATCAGTCCCTAGGGTCTCTCCCCTCCACCATTGCTGGTCAAAGAGGACCTGCACTATTTATTTGTGGTAAGGAAAGCAATTAAGATCAGGGGCTCTAGAGTGAGAATGATTTGGGTTCATTGTGATTCTAGGGCTTCCTACCTATGACCTCTCCAAGCTTTGATTTCCTCATCTATAAGATGGAGGGGATGATAATAACTTCTATCATTATGTATAGTTTTACAGGCATGTGAGGGTTAAATTAAAGAATACATGAAATGCCCTGCTGCAGAGCAGACACTAAATATATAATAGCTATTACTATTTTGCTGTGGTTGTTATTATTGGACATGATACTTAGATCTTTCTGGCTCATATGTGTTCTTTCTACCATTAGGTTGAGACATCCAAGAAGCAAGAGTTAAGTTTCCCTCAATAGACTCCCTCTTACCTTCCTGAGTTTATAAAAGGTCTCCTGCTTCCTGTAGCTCATGGAGCAGCCAACGTAGGGTTCTGCCCTTGGACAGCCTAAGAACTAATGTTCTGACGACTGGGTAGAAGGATTCTTCCAGAATCCTGAACTCCTGGTAAAACTTGCAGCACAAGGCTGGCCTTGTTTGCTAGGAGGCCAGGAGATCTTCCCCTCTCCAACCCCCCCTGTTCCACTCCGGTGAGCACAGATCTTCATCTATACCTCTTCACCCCGACCTGCCTGCTTCCTCGTACATGACACCTCACCCCTGAGCCCACTTCACACACTGGCCTTCAAGGGTGATCTTTCCTTCATTTTAGCTTTCATTTCTGCCAGGATGCCCTGGGGTCTGCCATCCGAGCAGGCATCTTAGAACATACCCAGTACCTCATGGATGTGTCACCTGTATATTACCAGAGTAGAAGCAGGTGTCATTCCTCCCCTGCCCTCATCATCCTAACCATACCCAGTGACATCAAAATCTGTTGTACGTCTTGGCCCTGGACCCTCCTCCTCCCTGGGCTGATCACCCATTATGTCTTTTGGAAAGCTTTCTGCCTTCTTCCCCAAGCCAAGGCGCCTGAATTGACCTCTATCATTACCCACTGCACTGGACTGATTTGTGTCCCTATCTTCCCCCCCCACCATGAAGCCGAGTTCCCAGAAGGCTGGGGCATGTGATATTCATCTCGGTATCCCCAGCACTTAACATTGTGTTTAAAACATAGTAAGCATGCAATAAATGTTGAAGAAAGAAAAAGGAGGGAAGAAAAAGGTAAGAAGCAAGAAAGAAGAAGAAAGAAAGGATAAGAAAGGATGAGAGGCATAGGATGGAGAAAAGAGTGGGAGGAGGCTGGATTGAAATCTGGAATTCCCAGTGGCCCTGAGCATTGGCGCTAAACCCCCATCCTCCTCCATATTAAATCTTCCAACTTTTCCCTCCCTGTTAATATAAAAATAGAATGAGTTTATATACACTCATTAAAATAGTTGGCTAAATAATCATGATGGTTCCTGGAGTCCTTGGCCATCAGCAAGCCCTATAAAGGACTCTCTAGCTGATAGCAGGGCATAAAAGCGTCATCAAACACAAACACTGTCCTTTTTCCTGGTTACAGGCACACAATCCATTCAAAGGTCAAGGTCAGTCACTTGTGTACGTGAGGCCTCTTCAGCTGACAAACATTTCCCCATACATCCAGGGAGAGGGGAGAAGGACCAACAAGCTCTTAGGAATTCCCTGCCGGTCATAATAACCTTACAGATGTCTCCACAAATGGAGAGAAGCAGGAGCCCAGAGAGGTAAACAGCAAAACAAAAAAACAGCCAGATAATCATAAAAGTGTCCACATGTGTACACACACAGACACACTCAAGGGAGTTTAACTTTCCTGATACAGTTTTGCTGAAATTAATCATTAAATGGCCCTGTGTACCTTGAATAGAAGCCAACTGCTCAGCCAAGGAAGGTGACAGAGAAGCATATCAACAGAATCAACCTGGAATGCAGATTAGGCAGTCCACCGGGCAGATAATCTTGAGTTTCTTGCATTAACTTTTGATATCTTGTCTGCCTTTGTCTAATTTAGAATTTTAAAGATGGATTAGATATGAGATCTGGAGAAAGTTTGCTCTACAAACCTTGGCTTATCCCTGTCAATTGGGTCATTGTTCTCTCTCGACTGAACAGAAATAATAGTTGGACCCGGAAGCCTGAGCTACACTCTGCTGGTTGTGTTTGGAGGACAACTCCTCTTGGCTTTGGGAGCTAATTCATGTGTTCTCTCCTTTCCTCAGAGCATGGCTCCTAATCAACATCATGAAATCTCTGGGTACAAAGAGTGTGTATCATTCACTTTGCGGTCAGGAATTTCATTACTCAGGGTGGAAATCGTGTGGGTTGGGAGAATTGGAAAAATGAGTGTAGTTGTAGAAAGAGGTAAATAACTATAGATTACTTTTTAAATACTGTCACGTGTTAATCTAGTCCCTGGAGAGAGAGAGAGAGGGAGAGATTAAAGTAGAGTTAGCAGCAAGTCTGACATGAGCCAACCTAGCACTCAGGCGAGGAAGGCAGGAAATGGGAGAAAGGGACATGAGAAGGAAGAAGGCACATGCCACAGCAGAGAACTGTCCTCCCCAAATCCAAGGAGAATGGGGGCGTCCACGAGATCAGGTGGTCCTCCCTCAGGCACCTACCAGGTCTGGATGCAGATGGCTACCTGGGCCCACCTCCTTGCCACTCTTTTCTTTTTTCCTCCTTCCCTCCCTGACCCTTCCTTCCATCCACTTTAATTAACCGTCTGCACATGAGGTACAATGCAGGTCATGGGAAAATGAAGGAAACAAAAGTTCCTAACCTCGAGTTATTGAGTAGAAAGACCAGTGACCAACGCATTTGACAAATCAACAACGCAGTCACATCCCAGCGCTAGTGGGGCCTTGCTGGAAGCTGTGGCCCTTCCCACCTGAACCCAAGGCAGCCCTCCATGTAGCTGTTTCAGGAACAATGAGCTTCTCAAACTTCTGCACACCTACAGCTCTAGATGAAAAAAGAACGAGACATTTCAACTACACTCAATGTAAGCATGTTGATTGGATCTTGTTGGGGGAAAAAATCCATTAGAAGACATAGAACAGAGGGCCTGGGGATGCCTGGGTGGATCAGTGGGTTAAAGCCTCTGCCTTCGGCTCAGGTCATGGTCCCAGGGTCCTAGGATTGGCCCCGCATCAGGCTTTCTGCTTGGCAGGGAGCCTGCTTCCTCCTCTCTCTCTCCCTGTCTCTCTGCCTACTTGTGATCTCCGTCTGTCAAATAAATAAATAAAATCTTAAAAAAAAAAAAAAAGAAGAACATTTTGGAAAATTTTATGTAGATGGGGAATTAGGTGATTTAGGTGGTTATCATTAATTTTCTTAAGTATAATAAAGACGATTGTGAATATGTAGGAGAACATCCTTATTTTTCAAGAGATAGGTATTGGAGTATTCAGAAGTCATGTCTACATCTTACTTTGAAATGGTTAAGAGAAAAATATATTTTTGTGGCAAAATGTAAACAGCTGTGGAATAAACAATTGTGGAATTAAGGAGACAATGGGAGTGCCAACTGTGCTGTTCTTTCAACTTTTCTACACATTTGAATCTTACCATGGCAAAAATGATGAGAGGATTCTCACCACTGGTTGGCTGTTTCACTAAGGATTTCAGTAGAATAAAGTCATTTGTGTGTCACTTAGCCAATAAATCACCACAGGTCACATTTACCATGTACCAGGAAATTCGGAGTTAACATGGGTTTTCTCCTTGAGGCCACACAGCGACATTGCATGACGGGCTTTTCTCTACGGATGGAGCAGGCAACCGAAGCTTGGCGGGAGGAACCGCTTGCTGCCTATCCCACGACCCACAGCTGGTAACTCTCAGTGCCAGATCCCAGCTTGGCTTTGATCTGGGTCCAGACTACCCACTCTTAACTGCTACTCTCCACCCACGGCCTTCTGGGAAACACCTTGACATGCAATGTCTGAGTGAGGTAATGGTGACAGAAATCAGTACCGTGAAGGGCCATCTCTCAACCTGTGAGTACAAACAACCATTGTGAGAGTCTTTCCTGCTTTGATAGACAAGCAGGGCCTCCAGGGGCTGCCAAGGTAGGAGAGCCCATTGGTGAGGGAGCATAGGGCGGAGAAAGAGGGAAGTGGGGAACAGAAGCATGGCTAACCCTACGGACCCACAGCGGTTTGGGGGCAGATTAAAGCTGTTAGGCAGATATTTCTGTCTGGAGCAACAAAGTGTTTCCTGTGTAGTAGAAAAGTTGCTGCAGTCAAGGCCGCTCCACATTACTACTGAAGGCTGGAAAAAAAATCAGAACTGAGACATAAAATGATGTTTTCTTCCCTAATGGTTTCTTTTTTCTTTTTTTAAGATTTTATTTGAGGGAGAGCAACAGAGAACATGAACAGACAGAGGGGAGGAGGCAGAGAGAGAAGCAGACTCCCCACTTAGCAGGGAGCCCGATGTGGGCCTCGATCCCAGGACCCCAGGATCATGACCTGAGCCCAAGGCAGATGCTTCTCCCAGGCACCCCACTAACAGTTTCTTAATCAAGGTGTCATTATGTCTAAAGTTCCTACTGCTGACCCACCATCCGAGACATGCACTGTGATTTCTGAGAGTGAGGCTGGGCCGTGTTGAGTCATCTTTACCCTCTCACCCCCTTATGACCAGAGCCAGAAAGAGTGGAGGGCAGGCTTGTGCCCAGCCTATTGGCGTCTATAGGAATTTCAGCCATGCCTTGACCTTACTTGCCCTCTGCTCCAGTCTCCTGATTAGCCCGTGCACAGAGCAAAGCCACAGCTCCACGCTAGCCTGGCAGACCCACCATGGAGGAAACCCGGGTCAAGTTCTATTTTGCTCTTGGTGTAAGAAATGTAAGAGTTAGAGAAATCATGTAAAAAGTCAAAAGGATGTCAACTTTGCAAACACTGGTCTCCCAGGGATTTGGCATTGGAACAAAAGTTACTTCCTTCTGTGCCCTTTTCATACAGCCAGGCTTTTCCCGTGAGGACAGAGGTACCTCAGAACACCTCTGTCTGGAGGGTGTTTCGAGTAACTCAGGACCAACTGTTTATGTAGGGGGCAAAGGGTCTCCTTGGACAGAACTTGGGGGCTGCCTCGGGGAAATTTATTTTTTTTAAACACACATGATTGTGCCAAATGATTTCAGTGCCTGTTTCTAGAAGCTTCACAGTGTTGTGACAATCACAGAGCTTCCCTCAGCCCCGGAAAAGGGCAGCCCACACCGAAGCAGCCCTCGGAAGACAGAGGTGAGGTCAACTCTGATGATTCCTGTGAAGCAGAATCCATTTCAACTGAGGCAAAAAGGAAATCATTTCCCCAACGGCGGAAGGCTGCAGAAAGGACAGCTAATTTAACAATTCGCAAACGAAAGGTGCTCCTAAGGGGAGAAATGGAACAATGGAAAAGTATTTGTTGAAATAAATGGTTTCCATGGGGCATTGCCCCCTCAAGGTCTCCCTGAATTCACCTAGTTCTCTTGCCTTGAACCCAGCTTGCACCCCCCCCCCAGCTGTGAGCATCCCACTGTTGCTCTTTCTTCCTTGCCTATAAGCCTCAGTGCCCCCCAACCTACCCACCAACCCCCAGCGCCAGTCCCCTTCCTCCGGCTTCTCTGAGCTCCAAGACTCCATTTTCTCAGCGATCTTTCTAAAAGTACGCACGAGCCCCTTCCTCTCCTGCTTCAAACTTGTGGCTGGCCCCAGATCCCCTGCATGAAGAAATCCCACACAATCTGGCACGGAAGGCCTTCCGGATCTGTCCCCTGCCCCTTCTCCTAGACTCACCTTCTATCCACCCGGCATGCATCCTTTGTTCCAGTTACACAGACTTCCCTAAATTCTCACCCTGTCTTTAATAGGTTGTCTCTGTTCATAACCTCTCACTCACCATCCCCCCATCCAGAATGTCATTCCTCAGTCCACAGACGACACTGAAACTTCAAAACTCTGCTCCAACGTTCCATCCTCAATGGACTCTGCCCAGAACTACCTTCTTTCTCTCTCTTCCTCTCTCTCCACACCCCAGATGCTGTACACACACACACACACACACACACACACACACACACACACACTTTCTCTCCATGCCCCCAGGTTCCTTCCCCAGCCACCCAAACATCTCACCCCTTTCCAAGGTTCGGCTCTGTCCTCTGTTCACACACCTGCTGCCCACACAGGCCGTGAGCCCTTCCTTGAGGACGGGGTCCACACCGTGCTCTTCTTTGTGTTTGGTTCTTAGCACAGTGTCAGCTGCCCAGTAAGGACTTCATCATGTGGAAGGAATCTAGACTCTAGATCCTCCCCAGCCAGCAAGGCCAGGCTCAAATTATGCCTTTCTTCAGTCTTTCCAGACACCCGACAGGAAACATTCCTGCCTCCTCAGAACCCTGTATCCTATATTGTCTGTAAATTGTTACTTCTCTCATATATATATTCATTCCTATATATAGGAATATATAGGAATATATATATGAATATATAATAGGAATATATAATCATATATATATTCAAATATATAATCATATATATATTCATATATATATGAATATATATATATATTTAGTATTTGGTAGGATTGAAAAAATTTGTCCTTTGAAACTATACTAGGCTCTCAGGAAGTAATACTTTTACTCCCTTTCTTCCCCGATCCGTCTTTGATTTTGTTTAGGAAATATTGTTGATTAATTAATTTGTCAGTGGTCCTTTAGGACATCAACACCAATTGTTTCATTAACGTCTCTTTGTTTATAGAGAAAATGTAGCCGAAAGACTGACTTCATTTATCCCCTGTTAAGAAGCCCAGCGTTTCCGCAAGCTGAATATTCTGTATTCGGAGGTTGCAGGGAAGCCATGGGCTAATAGAATAAAAAGGCCTGACCCTGGGCCCTGGCCACCTTCTCCATTGTCTGTCCTTCTGCTGGGCCCCTTCCCAGGCTGGGCTGTTTCCCTTCCCAGGGCCAAAGGATTCAGGTTTACACATTGAAGTCCTCTTTGATTTTTCTGGGGATAATCCTTTCAGTGTCTGGTTCTCTGCTGTCCCAATGATGTTTCATCAACAAGGCTGATAGCTCTCTACCTTACCATGGCCCTATGACCCTAAGTGAGGAAATTCATAGATATCGCTTCTTTCAAAGTGACCTTGGAGAATTTTTTTTTTGTTTTTTTTGTCTCACCATTTCAGAAATTCTAAAAGACAGATCTGGGGAAGGAGAAAGCTAAGTAGAAGAACTCTTACATAGCTTCCACCTTCCACTTCTCTGTATCACCAGCTCCCTGAAGAAACCAGTTGCCTGGAAGCCTTTGGCGAAGGACAGTGGTTTGCTAGACAGTGTTCCTGGGCTGCACTGGCACAACCTCAGAGTGGCCTCAGAGTTGAATCAGACCAATGGGAAAGCAGCTGGTGTCTCTACCACCACTCTCTCTCCAACTCTACGACCCTGGCTTATCCTCTGTAGCCATCCTGACATAAAGTACCCCTCAAAGACTTTGGCGGAGGGCCAAGTATTTGTTAGTTGATAGGAAGGAGTCTGGTTTCCATGTCAGACTTTGGTATAGGCTCCCTCCTACCGTCCCTCTTGCCCATATTCTTCACATCCTTGCAACGGATGGTGGGTGAGATAGGAATCCAAAACCACACCGCTGTTCAGAGTCAAGCAGTGGCGAGGCATTGAGAATAAGACGGCAAGGTCTGGGACTACTTGCTGGATAGATGGACACACGTGGGTCCAGGCCAGTCTAGGAAGGCCAACGTGACATAATTACCATTAAGCAAAGATGGGCTCAACCTAGTCTCCAAGAATCCAGGAGCTTCTCCTAAGCAGTCAGCCAGAAGGCTAATAGCATCTTGGGGTTTTGACAGGTATAGGACCTCAAGATGGGGGCCTAGGTCCTGGCGCAGGAAATAAGCTGTTGGATCTTATAAAGGGAATGCTGAATGATCAGGCAGGGGCTTGGTTCAAATAGACTATTACAAAGCAGATTGATAACGAGGAATCAAGATACTGAAGTTAAATCTTGCTCACCAGCTGCAGAGCTGCCGTGGTGGTGGGCAGCAAGTAGAGAGACTAGAGCCAGGCCTGATGCCAGACCTGGGCAAGACTTGAGTTTGCAGGTAGAGTCCTCCCTATTCCAGATGACCAGCACCCTAAGGACAAGGACCACGTGTGACTCACTCTCCAGTCAGTAAGTGCCTGGCACATAGCAGGTGCTAACTAAACACTCATTGAGTGGATGACCCTTGTGTAGGTTGTTGGGGAGAACAATGATGATGCTAGCACAGCCTTCTTCAATCAGAAAAGCAGAGTTAGTCCCTAACCTGCAGGGAGCACCATTACCAGAGCTTTGTCTGGACCCTTCCAACTCTAGCCTCTGGACTTATTATTTTTTTTTAATTTCTTTTCTGCATAACAGAATTCATTGTTTTTTTTCACCACACCCTGTGCTCCATGCAATACGTGCCCTCCTTAATACCCACCACCTGGCTCCCCCAACCTCCCCCACCCCCACCCCTTCAAAACCCTCAGATTGTTTTTCAGAGTCCATAGTCTCTCATGGTTCAACTCCCCTTCCAATTTCCTTCAACTCCCATCTCCTCTCCATCTCCCTATGTCCTCCATATTATTTGTTATGCTCCACAAATAAGTGAAACCATATGATATATGACTCTTTCTGCTTGACTTATTTCGCTCAGCATAATCTCTTCCAGTCCTGTCCATGTTGCTACAAAAGTTGGGTATTCATCCTTTCTGATGAAGGCATAATACTCCATAGTGTATATGGACCACATCTTCTTTATCCATTTGTAGCCTCTGGACTTATTTTAACAAACACTGTAACGCTTGCCTCAGTCCAGCAAAGTCAACTGACTTAATTCTCAACTCTAAGAGGTAGGTTCTTTTATTAGCCCCATTTTATAGGAGACAGAAGCACAGAGAAGTCAAGTAACTTGACCAAGGTTTCTTGGTCAAATGATGGGGTCTGGTAATGAAACCAGGCATTTTGGCTCTAGAGCCTGTGTTCATGTAGACTAGCCTCTAGGGGATCCAGACCCATCACTATCCATGATTTGACATTTAGGTAGTGCCAACCTCTGTGAACTTCCAGAAGCCATTCACTACTCCTGTTAAGTATCCTGGTAAGTCTGAGCTGGTGGCAGTGGCTACCAGATGTGGAAATGCTTCCCACTGCCGTAGCATGTCTCTGAAATGCAAATGAGACACAGCTTGGGAAAACATTGCCTAGTAGAACTCCTCCCTGCTCTGGGCCTGGACTATGTCAGGGCCAGCTTCACCTGGCTGGAGGCTGTGCACTCACACAGGTCTCGGCGCTCAGAAGGACCTGCTTGGTGTAACGCTCTTCTGTTGCCATCTTGGAATTCCTTACAATTTTTGAACAAGGGTTCTGAGATCGTTACTTGGCACTGAGCTCTACAAATGATGCAGCTGGTCCTGCTTGTGTTTTTATGTGTCCATCAGATTCAACCGGATTTCTTTTCACTCACCCTCCTTTTTTTGCTTGCAGGAATCAGACTCTTACGCATAAATTCAGGGCTTCTGGGTGGCTCAGTCAGTTGAGTGTCCGACTATTGATTTCGGCTCAGGTCATGATCTTGGGGTGCTGGGATGAAGCCATCTATTGAGCTCTGTGCTGTGTTTGGAACATGCCTGAGATTCTCTCTCTCTCCCCCTGCTCACACACTCTCTAAATAAATTAATAAATTAAATCTTAAAAAAATACATCTGTAAATTCCTCTCATTGTTAGGTGTTAAGAGAGCATGCAGGTCAACTCCAGTTTTTAAGTCTCTTATCTTAATCTGCTTCTCCTGAAGCCAATTTGAATTTTTCTCTCATAAGATCTTTGACGCTGATCCTTCCCCCATCCCTCCCACCCTCTCCTCAAACTGAGATCTTAATCTTATAGCTCCCTGCCCACCCAGGAGAGAGATAAAGGAGTGAGCAGAGGTGGGCTGTCAGGAAAGAGACACCCTGATTCAAAGGGACCGTCCACAGTGTTACAAGATAAATGGAGGCATAGTAAACTGTTCAGGAGTTTAACTTAAAGATCCATTTGGATTAGGCAGCACCAAACCAGAAGTGGTTAGGAGTGCACCACCAACGGGAGGAAAGATATTTATGGCGAAAAGTACAGAAACAAAGAGAGAAAACTTTTGGATTGGCCGTAGCTTAAAGCCGAGTGGGCTGCTTGTAACTGCTTGTCCTTAAGGTTTTGATTTCATCACCTTGAGGCATTTACAGGCTTAGATTCTGGTTTGCTTTCCCAGGCTGCAGGGGCATTAGAGCCACAGAAGTCTGCTGGCCTCCTTGCTTAATTAATTTGAGAGTAGTCTAGATTTAAAGAGATTTTAGAGACGCACTGACCAAACTAATGTGTGCACTTCGTTTAGGTTCTGATTCAAACAAACCGATTGTAAGAAGATATGTCTTAGATGACCAAGAAACACTGAATATGGACAGGGTATTAAAGGATACAGAGGAATCATGCTTTTTTTGCTGGTGTGTAAAAGGCATTGTGGTTATGTAAGAAAATGCCCTTATTTCTTTTCGAGATGCAAAGTGAATTATTTAGGAGGGTTGTGACATGGTATCTGGGGTTTGCTTTAAGATGCTTTAGAGGAAAGGTTTGGAGAGGGAGGGAGATGAAAGAGCTCCGGAAAGCACTGAAGCTTGTTGAAGTTGCAGATGGGGTTTCTTGTACTCTTGTCTTTGTTTATATTTGGAAGTTGTCCTAATAAATAGTTAAACATGAAAGAGAGGAAGAGTGAGAGAGAGCGCATCTCGACCACAGTGTGCCCAGAAGAGCAGAAGCAGAGTTTACTGTTGTTCTCTTTTCCTGGCTCAGGGGAGTCTGATCTCTGAATGAGCTGTTTTTCATGTGTGTAGATGACTCTCAACTTGACAATGTCCTCCGGAACCTCACCTTCTGGAGCCGGATCCGTGACAGTGGGACTGGCTCTGCCCAATCATCCTCCCTCCTTCTCCTGCCTGTGCCCTCTCGTGAGTAAGAGCTTATGAGGATACTAGTATAGCTGGAGCTACAGAGGCTCAAACTTGTGACCTTGACTTACTAGCCTCCTTCCCTCATTTCATCACATCCAAATCCTGTTCCTTCCCCGGGCCTCGTTCCCATGCCACCTCCACTGTGAAGCCTTCTGTAACCACCCAGCCTGGCCTGATCTCCCTGTCCTCATCTCCCACAGCAGTTACAGTCCAGCATCTAGCATTTAACTCATCTATTTTGTCCTGAGTTGTTCTTGGATAATTTTGCGCAACCCATTCTTCTCTCCCCTGCCTTCTAGCCCGGCAACGTTCAGGGTGGTCTGAACAGCTCTATTCCGCACTGAGACAACAGGACAGTGTTTGTGTGTATGTTTATTCACTCATTCTCCAACCACTGAGCAGCTACTATGTGCTAGGCATGGTGCTAGATGCTGGGGATTTGACACTGAACAAGATAGATCCGGTCTCTGCCCAGCAGTGCTTTCTGTTCAAGGTGAGAAGACATTAATTAAGTTCACGACAAAGTAGTTCCTGACAGTGGTGGTGAGTGCTGTGAAGGCAGTGCCCACGGTGCTCTGAGTATGCCAAACCGGGGACCTGGCTGGTTTGAAGAGTCAGGGGGGTTCCCCCATAAGGAAGTGACTATAAGAAAGGACTTGAAGGAAATGTAGTAATTAGCCTGGCGAGGAGGTGGGGAGGAGCATTCCAGGCAGAGGAAACAGCATAGGGGAGGCCCCTGGGGGTGGGGGAGGAGTCTGTCGTTCTAGAAGTCCAGTTTTACTGATACGCAGACCAAGACTGAACATAAGCATGCTTCTGGAGTTGAGATGAATTCTTAAGCACATTGGAACTGGGTTCTTATGATCATGTGAAGTAGATTATTGCGGTAATAACCTCCCCTTTGTTCTCGCCTTCCTGCATTCATGTCTCTGCAATGTGTTCCTTTCCCACAAGTGGCAGAATCTGTTTCCCTATCTGTTGAATCTGGGCTTGGCTGTATGACCTTATTGGACAAATGGGACACAAGCAAATTTGACAAAGAAGAAGCTCTTGCTGGAACTCTGGATAAGCGTGTGAGCAAGCCTGTTCCTGCCACACTGAGGATGAGAGGGACTATAAGAAAAGAAGCTCTGGCCACACCCTTGGTCCAGCATTCCACTTGAGGGCCCCAGATATATAAGTGAGGCCATCTCAGACCATCTAGCCCCAACCAAACCAGCCCAGACCAGAAGAACCACCCAAACAACCCACAGAATCATGAACTATAATAAATATTTCTTATTTTACATCACTAGGTTTTGGGGTAGTTCATTATGAAAAGCTAACTGATATATCATCTTTGCAGCTCCCATCTTAGATACGCCTGGCAACCAACTGTCTCCTACATTCAAAGCTTTGTTAGGGGCATAAAAATAATAAAAATTCAAAGGTTACAATCTAGTCAGGGAGATGTCTTAACTGTAAAAAGATAAGTAACACTGCAGTTCAAAATGAGAAATGCTAAGGGAATTCTATCAATAGTGCTATTCGAATAAGGAAGAAGAAGTGATCCCCAAGGCAGAGAAAATTTCTGTAGGAGCTGGAACTTCCACTGGGTCTTAAAGGGCCCTGATTTAATCTTAGGTGATTGGAGAGGAACAAGGGGGGTGGATCTCCAAGACAGAAGAATGCAAACAACATGTTCAGGAAGCCGGTGAGCAGTGTGGTTTGGCCAGAGCATAAAGGAAATCAATGAGAGATAAAGTTGGAATGGGGGGAGGCCAGGCTATGGAGAGCTGGAAACCTGGGGTTAGAGGGGATAGGTTTAGCAAATAAGAACACAGGGTGCTCAGCAGTATTCAGGACATACTAATAATAAAAAATGACTTGTTGCTTATTTGAAACTCAAATTTAACCGGAAGTTCTGGTTTTTAATCTGGCCACCCCAGCTAGGGTGGCACTCAGTTGCCTAGAGAAAGAGATAAAATGAGTGAGTAACATGGGCAGGATGTAAGGCAATAGAGTAGGGTGGGGACCATGGCAAAACAGTGAAAGCGCACTTACTCCACTGAGGGGATCAGCTCGAATTTACCCCTGGCCAATTGTTGCCAAGTGAACATGTAGGTCCAACATTTCCAACTCGTCCTATTTTCTCAAGTGAAGTTGAAACTTTGCATTTCTATGTGAAATCTCCTAATTCTTGAACATAAATGAATACTTCCACATTTAAAAAAATCTGTGTGGGCAAACCAAAACATGTCTGCCAGCTGTATCTAGTCTGAGGACCTCTGGTTTCCAATCTCTATTTGAAGTCTCAGATACCTAGTTTCGTTTTGTTTTGTTTTATCACAGTAATATATGCCTATAAAAACGTCAAACATCAAAACATTAAGGTGAATGGGAAAGCTTCCCCCCCCCTTTCCTCACATCCTACTCCCTTTCCCCGAGGGAGCCCCTGTCAACAGTCTGGACACACGACGCTAAGGATTTTGAACTTTATAACCTGAAAGCTGGGGTAAAGACAGAATCACAAATTCTAGTAGACCTTTCGAATCGATGTACCAAAAGGTATGTGTGTAAGGAAATGCGTACAAGAATGTTTATGGCTGTGAAAAATTAAAAATGTCCTAATTCCCATTTTAGAGAACTGTATAAATAAACTGTGATATATTCACGACAAAATCCTCTAAAGCAGATGAACTAGGTATTTATGTATCAAATGGACAGATTCTCAAAACCATCAGGGGAGTATAGAAAATACATTACATAAAATTACTTTCTCTATTTTTATCTCTATTTATCCATCTTTCTGTCCATTGATTGATCAATTGATTGATCTATCCAGTCCAAGCATAAAAGTATAGGCCAGATGGAAACCTGTCTAGTTCCCTATAATGATTTCCTATTGCTGCTCTAACTAACTGATACAAACTTAGTAACTGGAAAAACACCGCTCTATTATCTTACACTTCCTAAGGTCAGAAGTCTGCATGGGTCAGCAGGGCTGTGTTCCTTCTGGAGGATCTGGGACAGAATCCTTTCCTGTTCCAGCTCCTGGCGGCTGCCCACATTCCCTGGCTCTTGGCCACATCTCCTCAACCTCTGCTTTCATCATCAGGTCTTTGCTGACTCTGACACCCTCTAATAAAGACACTTTGTGATTACATTGGACTTGGTTGGATAATCCAGAATAATCTTTCCATCTCAAAATCCGTCATTTAGTTACCTCTGCACATTCCTATTTCCCACGTAAGGTCACATATCCCCAGTTTAGCACATGGATACCTTTGGGGGGCCTTATTCAGCCATGATCATGTTTATCTGGGGAAAGGGGGCAAAGAGGATCGGGGAGACAAACTAAGAGAACTTCAACTTTGTCTGCCAGTTTTTACTTCCTTGCTTTAAAAGTCTTCTGAGACAAATATATCAAATTGTAATTTTCCGGTTATGGGTGGTAAGTGTTAGTTACATTGTTCCCTGTGTGTATACTATTCCTGCTATTAATTTTGTTTCAAAATTACCCAAAAAAGCAAAAGGGGGTTAGGAATGGAATGTATTTTCTCCTACTTTATAGCCAAGAAAAGTGTGCTGTGTTACTGTGTGAAACTATAAGGGAAGAACCAAGAAGGAAATGGAAGAAAGAAGGGAAGAAAGGAAAATAGGAAGGCTGGAAGGAAAGGAATGAGGGAGGGAAGGAAAGAAAAAGAAGGAAGGAAGGTTTTTAGATCAGACAGAAGGGGCCAGAGAGAACAGCTAGGCTGGTGGTTGTCTCATAGCCCGGGGAAAGCCTTGCCTGGGACAATACTTCAAGACATTGCTGGGGCCAAGATTGAGGCCTTTGAAGGAAGCCCCTCCTTCTACTCACCATTATCCCTGCCCCCACCCTCAACCAAGACACATCTGTTTTTATCTGATTTTTAGGATGGCGTTTTATACAACATGTCATCATCCAAAAAGATGTTGAGTAAATACATACACAGACACACACACACACACAGACACACACACACACACACACACGCATGCCCGAATACACACTTACACACATGCTTACATACATGATTTGAGAACCACTAACCCATCCCACCCTACATTATTGTGTGATTGGGGAATCAAAATCTGGAAAAGATCAAGTGACTTGAGACCGCATAAAAGGTGTTACTATCTCAGTAAATCTCTTTTCTTTGTGAGTCAGAGACCAGGCTGTTATAAACCCACAGAGGAAAGCCTTAAGATTTTCCAGTAACTGGAATTGTTTCATCTGAACCCGTTTCCTGGAATCATGGATTCCTAGGACAGGGGTGGGGAGACAATGAAGGAGGGGGTGTTTCTTGAGGAGGAAAGATCCTTTACAACATCTCTGCTTCCAGAAGAATATAGAAATTGCTGAAAAGAGGGTTATTAGGAAGGGAAGGAAGAGTAATAAATCTTTAAATCTAAAGTATAATTTAAAAAAATCTGGTTTCCTCAGAGCTCAAGTGGACACAGAGAGTTATTTTCTCCTCTGCCTCCTTTTCTCCTCTTGCTTTTATTAAATATATGTTTTCCTTATTCTGTCTTTCCAAGCCTGCTTTTTGTCTCTCTCTTTTGTTTTACTTTTTTATTATATTTTATTTGATGTGAAAGGATAGGGCTGGAAATCATCCCTCCCAGGCGTGGGTGTGTGTGTGGTGGGGCCTCCATCCCAGAGGAGACTTCGCCAGCTGCAGAGTGACGGCTGTGTAGCAGTTCAGAGGGTCCGTCAACACAGAGGAGAGCAGAGGAGGCAACCAGTCAGCCCCAGGACACCTGCATGGCAATGTGCTATGCAGCACAGAACACAGAGTGAAGACATCCCCGACTGGGGGCCATCAATCTCAAGCTTCTGAAGAGATTTTTCCCGGCAGCGGTCTAGTAACTTGATTTCTGAGTGAAGAGTTGTATTAAGGTGTTGACCTCAAACCTCAAACTAGTATGTATAGATTAGTTTTGGGTGTATTGAGAGAACTGATAACTAACATTTTTTGGACCTGTAACTGTTGGGAGACTGCTATTGTCCTGGGCATTTGCAGACTCTAGTGGGACCTGTTGGTATCCCCACTCAACTTCCATTTCTCCCTATCTTCCTTGCTAACTAAACCCCGATTTTTTTCATCAATTCTTTCCTTTTGGGGGTCAGAGAAAGGTGACCCGTCTCCAATTCCAAAGGTAGCTATTAATGGGTCTAAGCTAATTATCATATTTTCATTCATTTCCCTTGATAATGGCTGGCTTAGGAAAGATCATGTGATACAATTCTGTCAGAAATCATCCTAATTGATGTTTATAGTTAGTATTTATCACCTTTTAAAAAAAGATTTTATGTATTTGTTTGAGAGACAGAGAGAGAGCACAGACGGAGAATGAGATGGAGCAGCAAACTCCCCAATGAGCAGAGAGCCTGATGTGGGCTTTGATCCCAGCACCTTGAGATCATGATCTGAGCTGAAGGCAGATGCTTAACCAACTGAGCCACCCAGGCGCCCTGCTATCTCTTTTTTTTTTTTTTTAATAGATTATGGGTTAAGAAATGCATTTAAATTAATACACTTGATAATCAGCTTAGCCCAAATTCAGTATAATTCTGATTTGATGGAAGAAGATGGAACGAGGCAGCACCTTAACAGCGAGGGCAGAATTCTGTTCACCAGGGCCTAGTACGGTGCTTGCACATAATAGCCATTTTGAACAAATTAGCCCAGATCCCAGGTTTATTTTATGCCCTATGCTACTACATTAGAAGTGACAAGTAACTTCTATTTCTTGCAGTATAGTAGGCCAGATATTCTTTAAAACCCCCATCACTACCAAATACATAAATGATCTAAAAATACTTAAAATTTTAAAAAAACTTTTTAAATGTACTGTTGAGCTGATATGCTTGTGTGTGTGTGCGTGTGTGCGTGTGTGCGTGTGTGGACATGCAAACACATGCATATACTCACAAAGAAACAGAAAAACTGAGACAAAAAAAAAAACCAAAGGAATAGCAAATTTAGAGAGGTAAGTGAATATTAAAGCCAGAAGCACCCTGAGGAAAATCTCTCAATTTCTAGCAACCACAGACCCCACAGAAGCTGAAGGCTCAGATCAGAGACTCCAGCTCAAAGCTGGGCTTCTAAGGGCTGAACCACAGTGTGAGAGGGTCACCTCCAAAGGGACTTAACAAAGAACTAGGTGTGTTGGCTTTTGCTCTCAGTTTCGGAGGAAAAAAATGTCTCCTGAGATATGTGTCACCGTAAACCAGCCCTCAACTCAGTCTGGGGTTCAGATTCACCCTACTTGTGTATTCTGGAAATCTCCAATTGAGAATTTCATTTTAATTGATCCTGGGTACTCAGCCATCAGAAAGGATGAATACCCAACTTTGCATCAACATGGATGGGACTGGAGGGGATTATGCTGAGGGAAAAAAGTCAAGCAGAGAGAGTCAATCATCACATGGTTTCACTTAGTTGTGGAGCATAAGGAATAATGTGGAGGACATTAGGAGAAGGAAAGGAAAAGTGAAGGGGGGGATATCGGAGGGGAGACGACCCATGGGAGACTGTGGACTCCAGGAAACAGACTGAGGGTTTTGGAGGGCAGGGGGGTGGGGGGAGGGGGTGGGGGGATGGGTGAACCTGCTGGTGGGTATTAAGGAGGGCACGTACTGCATGGAGCACTGGGTGTTGTACATAAACAATGAATCATGGAACACTGCATCAAAAATTGATGATGTCCTGTATGATGACTAACACAACACAATTTTAAAAAACAAGTATTTGATCCTGAGTAGATAGTGATTCCGAGTGCCCAGAAGAAGCAGATGTAAATCCTCGATGGAGGAAAGATACCGCCCTCAGCCAGGCCACAGAATATTCCATCAGGTAAAGATCTAATAAATATCAGCTCGCAGTTTTCAAAAACAAATCGCTAAACACACAAGGAAATAAAATACCGAGAATGAGAGTCAACAGAAGAATCAGGTTACAAAGACTTCAGATACTGGAATTATCAAAGCAGAATATTAATTAAATATATTTAGTGTCAGTGGAATAAGAGAGAAGTCTTGGGGGTAGAAAAAAGCTGAGAGAAGGAAGAGGATGTTACGCTTGCATTCTTTTTTATTATTATTATTTTTTTTAAAAAAACATAGTTAACATAGTTAACTAAATACTCAAAAGATCCAAGGACATATGCATGTTTTTAAGATTCTAACCATGCAGAATGTAAGGAAATTTGAAATGAGAAAAAGAATTTACTAAGTGTTGGGGTGCCTGGGTGGCTCAGTAGGTTAAAGCCTCTGTCTTCGGCTCAGGTCGTGATCCCAGGGGTCCTGGGATGGAGCCCCGCATCAGGCTCTCTGCTCAGCAGGGAGCCTGCTTCTCCCTCTCTCTCTCTCTGCCTGCCTCTCTGCCTACTTGTGATCTCTGTCTGTCAAATAAATAAATAAAATCTTTAAAAAAAAATCATTTACTAAGTGTCTCCAATAGAAAGCTGTGCATGGTTTCAGGTGTACTCTTTAGGATGTTCTGATTCTAGCCTTTCATTGCCTCCGATTTGTTTTACAGCTCTGGGAAGAATAGCGTGCAGATAGCAAGGCAAAATAATGTTTGTCCATAGACACCGAAGTGAATTCTGGCCAGTGGAGAGACAATATCCCCCTCTCCATGCTAGAAAAACCAGTTTTGCATCCATTTACAAATTCTTTTCAATATTCCTGATCCATAAATGTGTCATCCTTTGGATCCCTTTGAACCAGGTGTAACATCTGCCTCATCCTCTCATGAGTAATGAGTTTAAACAATATTTAATATGTGCTCATTTGATATCTGCAGGAGAGTCACGATTTTCACCTTTTTAAAAAGTCGTTCTTAAAACAAGAAGCACAGCAACATAGCGTAAAACATGAAAAGTCTCCTTCCTTTTCAAGCCTTGGAAACCCGCTACTAACCTGGTAATCCTGGAGAGCAAGGTGGAGAAAAGGTGGTGACCAGTCACTTAGAGGGCTCCCCTCCTTCTGGGCAGAGTCTGTCCTAGAGGCTGTTCTCAGAGTTAGTTTTGCTCAGTTTTCTTTGGTGTGGGACTCTCCGGGTTCAAGTCATGGCTCCGGCAGTCAACAATCCAATGGCGCACACAGTGTGGCTTTAGAGAATGCCTCTTTTGGGGGTCCTTCACCAGGCTTTCTCATTGGAACCAGCAGGAGTTTATTAAAACACAAGGGCACAGGCCTTGCAGGCCTCGTACTGAATGGAAAATGCTAGAGGCTGGGCAGACTTATTTTCCCAAGAAGGGAGGGGTAACAAACAAGGCACAATTGGCCCCCACCTTGGCTGGCACTGGTTCACCAGAATATTGTTATCTGTGGGGTGCCAAAAATCCCATAAGACCAGGCAATATGATGGGAAAGGTGCAGGCTTTGAAGCCAGGCAGGGCTGTGATGAAATTCAGGCCCAGTCCCTTGCTGGCTGTGTGACTTTGGGGAAGGTGCTTCATCTCTCTGAGCCTGTTTCCCTGTCTGTGTAGTAGAGATCATTAGAGCTTTCTTTAAGCCTTTGGTGAGGATTAATTTAGGCCCAGTGGCACCTGGTGGTCAGCCAGTATTAGCATCACTTGTCTTCTTAGGATGGAGCTGCATGGAGCTGACATTGAAGGAAACTGCATTTTCTGCATGAGGAAGAGCTGCCATGATGTTGATCAGAGTTCCCGGTGGGTGGGCCACTGAGAATTGGTTCCAGCTCACAGGTGCTTGTAGTAGGGGGGCTGGTGGGGCAGCGACAGGCAGTGTTGGCAGTCAGGAGTGGTTCATTGGCTTCTTCCTTATTAAAAAATAAACTCCTGTCCATTTCCAGAAGCAAGGAGCCTTCATATTAGGTATTCCCTCCCTACAGAGCATCCTATCTGGGCTGAATCCTACTGAAGAGAGTGGAGAGCTCTGTGGCTGGTGGTGGTGGTGGTTGGTTGGTGTTCCCTTCAACCCAAACAGGGGAAGAGTCCCTGTGATGTCTCCCTCCATTCACTCCCTGAGTTGCAGTCTTGTCACAAGATGATCTCATTCTCAGCTTTGAATGATGTGAATGACAGATTCACACACATGACACAAAACAAAAAGTAACTCACAGCCAGAAGAAAAGAGGTTCTGAAGCTTCTTTGGCCTCATGGAGATCAAAGTCCAAGCAATCCTTCCCTCCCTATTTCCCAGATCCCACCTCAACACCCCCGCAGTGGCTCCCCATCTGTCCAGGCAAGGAGAAAGCCCTCAAAGGGGAAATCTCCCCCGCAGCTCTTGGGGTCGACCAGCTCAAGATACGGTCAGTCTTTCCCAACATCTTTCTAGCCACACGACATTCTAACGGGGGATATTGGGAATGGGGATGGGATGAGGTGGAGCTTGGAAATCAGTTTCAGTTTCTTGGCTGTTGTGTTTGTGTTATTCACATGATGACTTTTCTTGCTCTGGGGCTCTCACTGACATTTTGCCTTTATGTCTGATCATTGATGCCTCTTGCCTTGTTTCCAAGAGCACACGTACCCCATCTCTGTGTCAGATGTGCAGCAGAAACATCCAGGAACCCCTAGTGGAATGTGAGCTTCTTACCCATCTTATTCCCCTTCACATCCCCAGCACTTAGCATAGTACCCGGCACCAAGATGGTCCTCGGACATGGGTGCTGAACCAGTGACTCCTTACTGCCCTGGAAGTGAGACTCACTTAGAGATGGGCAGCTCTGTTTCTCTAAAAGGTGGTTCTGTCCATCTCTGGCTTAACAGGGCAAGCGGAAAAACAAGAGGTGGTTTCCAGCTTGAAACCATGGTTTCCATGACCTCCAGCTTCTCCCCCCAGGCAATGCGAAACACTTGGGATTTGGAACCTGAAACCTAAATTCAAGAGACAGACTTCCCACTTTCTAACTGCATAAACCTTGGGTCATTTTCTTAAGCCTTCTGAACTTCAGTTTGTTTATTTACTTGTTTCCAGGAAAATATAATAAGAGTTTTCTTTCCTGCTTCATAAGCAGAGAAGTCGTGACAATTACAGAGATAAGGTTTACGAAAATGCTCTATCAAGAAGCATATGGGGACACCTGGGTGGCTTAGTCGGTTGAGTGTCTGACTTTTGATCTCAGCTCAGGTCTGTGCTCAAGCTTTGATCTTAGGGTCTTGAGTTCGAGTTCCACAGTGGGTGTGCAACCTATATTTTATATATATATATATATACATATATATGCATATGTTTATATATATGTATATGTATATATATGCATATATGTTATATATATGTATATGTATATATATGTGTATATATATATATATTTATATGCATATGTATATATGCATATAAAATATATATAAAATAAGTATATGAATGACAACTGTTATTTTTTATGAAGTGATTTTACTAGAGGGTTCCAAGTGTCATGGTTCCAAGGTATTAGACACCCATTATACATCAGGGGTTTCAGTAAGTGCCTAACAGAGAGGTGAAAAAAGCACTATGAAGGTGCCCAAAGAAATGAGCCATTCACAGACCGCGCCCAGTCTGGGGGTGTTCTGGATGCTTCTGTTGCTAAAGCACCCCATAACCTTTCATCCTGTGGAGTCTGAACCTGTAAATAACACCCAAGTCATTCTCGTTTTGCTTCAGGACGCCCACAGGCCGAGTGTGTGAATGGCTCCTTTCTTTATACCATACCAATCACCATCTCCGGGAATGCAGACCTTCCTTGACTTATAATGGGGTTACACCCCAATAAACCCAATGTAAGTTGAAAACATCGTAAGTTGAAAATGCATTTAATATATACCTAACCTACTAGACATCATCGCTTAGCCTAGCCTACCTTAAACATGCGCAGAACACTTCCACTAGCCTACAGTTGGCCAACATCATCTAGCATAAAGCCCATTTTATAATAAAGTGACGAACAGCTCATGTAATTGACTGGATACTGTACAGAAAGTGAATAACAGCATGGTCATCTGGGTACAGAGCGGTTATCAGTGTGCTGGGTGTTTACTCTCGTGATTGAGGCTGATGTTAACATCACGAGAGTACCATATCGAATATTGCTAGCCTGGGGACAAGATCAAAATTCAAAGTATGATTTCTACTGAATGCTTGTTGTTTTCTCATCCAAGCTGAACCATCTTAAATCGAGGACCGGCCATATTGAGAAACAACCAAGCATGATCCCAGCGGAAGCCGCGTGTGGCTCACGGACCCTGCGTGATTTCAAGCATCAGAGTCTGTTCTAACAGTAAATACCACACTGGGGAAAATTAATAGACAAGCAAGGTTGTTGATATTTCCCTCCTCTCCCACTTCAGATCAGATGCTATAGATATGCCAAGTCCTCTGCTGGTAGCCAGCCCCGTTGAGTCCTGGCACTCCCTGCCCCCTTCTTTGCTCTGCGTGTCGTCCCCCACACAGTTTTGCTCCCAGGAGTCTATCAGAAGCAGTGGGTGAGGGAAAAGGAAGAGCAAAGAGAAAAATTAAGAAACTACCACTTTTGTTAGGAAGCAGTGTGCTGTTTTGGATTGAAATTTGTCTGAAAATAGGCCATTCAGTCACGCAGACAATGATCAATCGTATGTGAGCACCGAACACTCAGGCAGATCTTATAAACATGGCAGTCAACGTGCACGTGACCCGTGTGTACTTGGAGATGGTGTGAGGAGACCCTAAGCACAGCCTTCATGGTTAAGACGTTGGGATTGAGCACTAGCTCTGCTGATTACTAGTTAGGCGACCTTCTCTATGATTCGTTTCTTCCTCTATTAAATAGGAACAATCCAGTACTTGCCTCATGGACCATTGTGAGAACTGAGGAAAACAGACTCTTCACTATAGTGACCTGAAGGGAAACGGTGACCCTCATCAGACCGCATTCCTATGCTTTCCTCTCCCCTTGTCCATGACTTTTTTCTCCTCTCTCACGGCCACACCTGATTCAATGCAGACTCCTCCTCCCTCAAGGCATCGAGCCCAAAGGACTTGCCCTCTCCTCCTTGTACTGGGCGGGCAGGGGGGGAGCTATGTTCTTGGCTTTGAAACAGATTCTTAAATTGTCTTCTGCAGTTGCAAGTGACTCAGTCGTTGCTTAGAGATTTAATTAACCAGCAATAAGAGGCTTGAAACAGATCGACCTCTGGGGACTTTTGCTCTTCTTTGGTTGGCTGCGAGCAGGGTGAGAATGGGACAGCAAGGAAACTTCCAGAATTTCACTGACCAATATGGTAGCCACAGAAGCTACTGATCGCTTGAAATGTGATTGTCCAAATTCAGATGTGCTGTAAGTATAAAATACATACTGGATTTTGAAGACTTATATGAAAAAAATGCAAATTTCTCAACAATTTTTTATATTGATTGCAAGTTGAAATAATAATATTGTTGACATATTGGCTTTACTTATTTTAGTGTAGCTACTAGAAATTTAAAACTGACCAATGTGGCTGCTGGATACTGCTGTTCATAACTTAATAATGACTAATAACATGTCAGCATTTCTAAAAAGTGACCTTAACGTAAATCTCCTTTTACCTTTATGAAGTAGATATTATTATAACAAATGATCAGATAAGGGCAGCAAGACCACAGTCCATTCTGTGTTTGGACAATCAGTAAACTTGCCTGGTTGGAGCGGATCTAAGCAGATAATCGGATGGAAGAACACTGACTTGGGAATCAAACCTGGCTTCTCATCCTTCCTATAGCATTAAATAGCTGTGTGACTTCCAGTAAATTACTGCCCCTCTCTGAACCTTAGGTTTTACTTGAAAAATAAAGAGATTGGGTAAATTAGAATTTAAAAGTAGGAAATTAGTAGCTGATGGGCCAGATATAGCCACAGATTTGTTTGAGTGTTTTGGTGGACACAGTGTTAGAGAATTTACGTGTTTACATACTCCTAGGTAGGGATCAGGTTCTCCCACTGACCGGGGCTCTGAGCATTCCCTTTGGACTCACAATCCACCAATTTACACACTTTCATTACCTGCCTCAAAAACTAGAAGGCACTTGAGTTTGCAACCTTGGGCTGCAAATTGTTTTTTTTGCACTCTCTAAATGAATAAAAAAGATTTTAAAATCTTTTTAAAAAGTAAAAAAAAGTAAAATCTTTTTTACTCATTTAGAGAGAGCACCCGAGTGTGTATGTGAGGGTGTGTGCAAGCTGGAGGGGGTGGTAGGCAGAGGGAGAGAGAGAATCCCAAGCAGACTCCAACGAGCACGGAGCCTGAAGCAGGCCTCGATCACAGGACCTTGAAACCATGACCCGAGCTGAAATCAAGAGACAGACTCTTAACCAACTGAGCTACCCAGGCACCCCTTAGTTATAAATTTTAAACTCCAGGTGGAAGAATTCCATGGAAAGACTGCTGACCCTTCCTTCTGTGCATTCTAATGCCACCATTGTTAGAGCTGGGTGGCCTTCAGTAGTGGTCACCAGTCTACTCCAGCCCAAATTTTGACCTCTCCTGCTAGTACTTTTTTTTTTTTTTAATGACATTACCATCTTGAATTTCTAACAAAAACATTATATCCTCCTATAGAATCATAAATATTAATCTAGAAGGAAACTTAAAAATAATCTATTCAGGGGTGCCTGGGTGGTTCAGTGGGTTAAAGCCTCTGCCTTCAGCTCAGGTCATGATCCCAGGGTTCTGGGATCGAGTACTGCATTGGGCTCTCTGCTCAGCAGGAAGCCTGCTTTTCATCCTCTCTTTTTCTGCCTGCCTTCTGCCTACTTGTGATCTCTGCCTCTCAAGTAAATAAATAAAATCTAAAAAAAATTAATCTATTCAGGGCAAAACTTTCATTTTATAGAGGAGGAAACCAAAAGAAATTGAAAGCATATAGTGCTTTTATACTTGCGTGTGTCAGTGACTCTCTCATCTGTCTTGGCAAATAAGACAAAAATAAGATAAAATTTTTAAGCTATTTTTAATTAAAATACTATGCAATGCCTTTACATGAAATCCAGGTGGAATTTTCTCCTTGTTCTCCTTCTCCTTCTTTTTTAAATAAAAATTCAATGGGATGGCTGGCTAGGAAAAGAAATAGTAATCTAGAACTGCTTCCCTCCCCTCATGGTTATGCTATATAAAACTTGCAACCAAAAAATAGGTAAATGTAACCCATGCAATGCAAGTACATAGCTGAAGGATTTTAAAGCACTGAAAGAAGGCTTTTTGCAGGAATAATAGCAATTTGGATGTGAGCTACTGCTTCTGCATATTAAACACAAGTCTTTGTCTCTTTCACCTCAGTAGTGTGAGAAAGCAAAATCTGATTTGATAGAGGATTAGGAAAAGACCATAAATAAAAGGGTGTGTTGTTTCCTGAGGGACAATCTTCCTAATGGCATTCTGCCCAGAAGCCCTTTCTTCTTAGCTGACCCACGGGACCAGGATACGCTGCGTAACCAGACTGAGACCTGGGAACGTTGGGGAGAGACCACAAAGCAGATCGATGCCTCCAGCCTCCAGACTTGAGCCAGTCCTGACGCTGAAGCCTGACTGGTCAGTGCTGCTGTTGAATAAACACAGTCACGGAAACTACACGTGATCTCTGCATGGAGAAGCTCGAAGTCAGCCATGGAACAGATCCGTCCCAAGCTTAGCCAGTCACAGGCACCGCAGAAGTGTCTGAAGGAATGACCACCCCCCTGTACTGCTCCCAGGCTTCTCTTGCCAGGAGAGTCGTCTCCTCTTGGGTACACAGCTGGATTTAGGCAAAGAATAGCTCCTTGTGTTTTTCCCAAACACATCACACATCGTGACCATGACCTCTACTCTCAGAAAACCAATGTCCAAAAGGCGAAAAGACAGACCTGGTTTTTGTCCACAAAAATATAAACAGGTAAATGCTAGAGGTCGCCTTAGGGATTCAAGGAGGGGGAAGCAAAAACCAGCCTTTGTAAATGGCAAATGCCAATCTAACCAAGCCAAGTTCACCAAAAAAGAAAATTAATAGTAAAATGGTTTGGGGAGATAAAGGTTTTCTCAACAGTCCCTGTCCTTTTCTCCTTTGTCACTTTTCTCTAGCAGCAGGCCCTTAGTTTGCCTGTTTCTCCAACAACTTGTCTTTCAAGATGCCTCAGGGAATCCCACTTCTCTTAAGAGGCTTTCTCTAAGCCTCCAGTCCATAGAGTCTCTGCCTTTACCATCTGTACTATTCGTTTGTTACTTGAATATGGCGTTGAGTTGCTTTTTACTATATATTTTTTAAAGATTTTTGTTTATTTGACAGACAGAGATCACAAGCAGGCAGAGAGGCAGGCAGAGAGAGAGAGAGGAAGCGAAGCAGGCTCCCCGCTGAGCAGAGAGCCCGATGCGGGGCTCGATCCCAGGACCCTGGGATCCTGACCTGAGCCGAAGGCAGAGACTTTAACCCACTAAGCCACCCAGGCGCCCCGCTTTTTACTATATTTATACACCTGCGCCTCAGCTTCCTGACTTGACTGTAAACCCTTCCCCGGCTGGGTGAAGTGTGAGTGATGGGTCTCGCTGAGCTGAGCACAGAGCTCTCAAGAGGAGACTAGGTCAACAGGCCCTCCATCAGCCATGGCCCAGGGCCTCCCTGCTTCCCCTTCCCAGCATGCCCGGGGACACTGCTTCACTGACCACACCAGATTCCCTTCTTTGTGGCCAGATAGGAACCACATTCACCTGTCCCGCATTTTCCCTCACCAGAGGGCCAAAAAAGAGATGTTTATCTTTTTATTCAAGAGATAAGTTATCAGGGAAACAAAGTATTATCAACTGTTTAGGGAGGTTTATAATAGCAATTGCCGTTATCCAGATTACTAAGATTCTCTCAGAAAACCAAACCTTTCCCTGCTGAACAGAGCTAGACCGTTAAGAAAAACAAAATAAAAATAAATAAAAATAAAACCGAACCAAACAAAAACAGGAAACAAAGAAAAACCTTCCATAGTTTCCTTCTGGAGGTATTTAAAAAACAAAAACAGAAACACAACAAACTTGTGTTTATACAAGCCACAAGTTAAGTGCAGGTAGGTTCATAAAATAAGCATTAACAATAAAATTAAGTCTGGGCTGCAGTGTCTCGGTGGCTCTGTTGGTTAAGTGTTGGACTCTCTGTTTGGGTTCAGGTCATGATCTCTGGGTCCTGGAATTGAGCCCCGCGTCAGGCTCTGTGCTCAGTGCAGAGTCTGCTTGAGGTTCTTTCCCCTCACCCTACCCTCCTCTCCTCCCTCTGCTTTTGTATGCGTGCATGCTCTCTCTCATAAATAAATATTTAAATAAATGAATAAATGAATGAATGAATAAATAAATAAATAAATAAAATCTTCCAAGAAAAGCTACAGTCCAGCCTGAACTGCACACTTAAATGGTTAAGAGGGTAAATTTTTTGCTATGTGCATTTTTACAATTAAAAAACTTAAAAAAGTACAGCCTGTATATAACATCAAGCATTATAAGAGGAGGAGCATGTTGAAAATGGACAACGTGAGGGTACAGACCGACGGTTGAAGACAGGTGAAGCTCTTTCAACCTAACTGAAGGCCAAGGGCAGTCGGTATGCAAGCAACACCCCAGGTTAGGTAAGGAGGAAAAATAACCATTAAAATTAAGTATGGTACAAAGTTGGTATAAAGTTAGGCACTTGTTAGGAAATGAAAATTGTCCTTGGAATTCCAATGGGATTGGGCACATAACTAAGTGCTAGATTCATGAGATGGCTGTTTTTATTTATAATTTTCTGCCTTTGAGAAAGAAAATGAGGTGGAGTCGAGAATGATAATAATATTAGTCGACTATGTGACTTCATTCTTTTCCCCCTAAGTTAAAAGTCAGAACATGCCAAGAACATAAAATTCCAGCCAGACCAATGAGGTAAGGGACAGAGGAAGGAAATGATCACTCAGACCGGGTGTCTTTGATGGGCACATCTGCAGAGAAAGTCGAACAGCCCTCCCTGCTCAAGACATTCTTTAAAAAGCTTCCCCATTAAACAAGATGGGATCGGGAGGGAGACAAGCCATGAGACTCCTAATCTCACAAAACAAACTGAGGGTTGCCGGGGGGAAGGGGTCGGGATAGAGTGGCTGGGTGTTGGACACTGGGGAGGGTTTGTGCTATGGTGAGTGCTGTGAGTTGTGTAAGCCTGATGATTCACAGACCTGTACCCCTGGGGCAAATAATACATTATATGTTAATTAAAAAAAAAAAAAGCTTCCCCATTGTTGCAGCATCTCTCAAACGTATCTGACTTGGGAACACTTTTTATACATAAGATATTGAGAAAAATACCTATGGGAGCTCCTGAATGCCATCATAATAATGATGATAATAGCTAGCATTTGCTGATACTTACATGCCAACACTGTTCTAAACACTTTAATATATACTGACACTGGGGTACCTGGGTGGTACAGTTGGTTGTGATCTCAGGGTCCTGGGATTGAACCCTGTGACATGCTCCCTGCTCAGCACAGAGTCTGCTTGCCTTCCTCTCTCCCTGCCCCTCCCCCTGCTCGTGCACTCTCCCGCTCTCTCTAAAATAAATAAACAAATAAATCTTACCTATACTGACATTTAACTTCAAAGCAACCTGCAAGGTAGATATTGTTAATATCTCCCATTTTACAGATGAGGAAACAGAGGCACAAACTGACATAGAGTAAATTGTTCAAGGTCACAGAGCTAGTGAGGGGTCATGTCAGGATTTGAATCAAAGTAAAGTTTGAGTCTAAAGCCTGTGTGGGCCTTAACCACTGTGGAGGACTAAATGACTGTGTCCATGATCCCCAAAATCTGTGTGTCGAAGCTCCAGCCCCAGTCCGATGGCATTTGGAGATGGGGGGCTTTGGGAGGCAAAGGTTTAGAAGAAATCATGAGAGTGGGGTCTCCACGATAGGATTAGCACCCTTATTAAAAGAAGACATAAGAGAACTCTCTGTCTCTGTCTGTCTGCCTGGCTCTTCTTTGTCTGTACAAAGAAGAGGTCATGTAAGCACACAATACGATGGAGGCCTCAGAATGAAACCCACCTCGCCAACACCTTGATCTTGGACTTCCAGCTCCAGAACTATGAGAAATGAATTTCTGTTGAATAAGGCACCAATTTATGGTATTAGTTACGGTGGCCCAAGAAGACTAAGACAACCGCTAGATTACATCCTCCTTCGGCTCAGCACAGGATTGTAAGGAATGGGTGTGTAATGTTTAGGCCATGAGATATACTGAATAGTATGACAACGAATGCTGAAATAATACACAAGATGTCTTACTGGCGATGATTATAGACTGGTAAGCTCTGCTACCTTCCCTAATCTCCCAGTGAAGCATGCAGGGCCTTGCCTGCCCCTGGGGCTTGCTGGGCATACCATTTCTAAAGGCAAGGGGACACTGTAGGGTAAAAAACCATACAAATATGTTCAATATCTTAAAAAAACTTAACACTTACTTTTAGAGTACTTTTAGAGTGACATAAAAATTGCAAAGATAGTACAGAGAGTTCCTGTATACCCCTTGCTCAGTTTCCCCTATTGCTCACAGGTTATACTAGCATGGTACATCTTTTATAATTAATGCACCGATATTGATACATTATTACTAACTAATGTACATTCTTCATCCAGATTTTCTTAGTTTTTACCAAATGTTCTTTCTGTATACCAGGATTTCATCTAGGATGTCACATTACATCTACTCCTCATGTCCCGAGGCTCCTCTTGGTTATGACTCTTTCCTAGACTTTACTTGTTTCTGATGACCCTGACAGTTTTGAGGTATATGGTCAGGTATTTTGTAGAATTTTTCTCTCTTGAGATTTGGCGGATGTTTTGTTCATGATTAGGAGGATTATAAGTTTTTAGGAGAAGGAACACAGAGGCCAAGAACAATTTTCACCATATTATATCAAGGGTATATACTAACAACATGACTTCATCTCTGTTGATGTTGACCTTGATCGCATGAGGTCGTATTTGTCCGATTTCTCCACTGTAAAGTTACTCGCTCTGCCCCTTTCCATACTCTACTCACTGGAAGGAAATTACTATGCACAGCCCACACTGGAGGAGTAGGGAGGTACACTTGACCTCCCTGAGAGTGGGGTGTCTCCTTGGCCCTGAGGACGCCTCATCCAGGGAGGAGAGATGCAAATGGAGGAAGCATGTTCCTTGGTACAGGACTGTACTTGGAATAAGAAAACTCTAAAACACGGACCCGAGGCCGGGGTCCCTCCTGCCTGGGCAGACAGATACCTTTAGGGAAACAGGATGCATTTTATAAGAATCTAATCATTGTCGTGGATAAAATACCAATGGAAGTTAGTACGCATTTGGGGTACACGAAAATAATGTAGGCATAATACAAATTTGAAGGTAGCATCAAGCCCACACCTTGGGAGTTCTTCCGTCGAGTAAGACCAGGTGTCCCAACAGGTGAATGTCACAGCTTTCAGTCCTAGCGGTTACTGTTTTCTTAACCTTCTTGCCCACTCGGGCCCTTCCTGCTTGTGGCTCCCCTGGTGGCCACAGTTCCCGACATGCCGGGTAGGACTTCCGCTCTGTCTTCTGAGACCCTTCCTTACAGACGCATTTTCTTATTCTTCTTCATCCTTTATTGTTTCTTCTCACCTGCTTCCCCACACTCTCAGAGCCTTTCTTCTGGCACTTTCTCCAGCAGACCTGCCACTTTTCCGGTCCTATTGCCCTTTGCCGTCAGCCCTCAAGCCAAGCCCGTGCTGCTGGTCCCGCAGCTGCTCCCTCCGGCTCACATGCTCCCGAGGCTCTCACCTTTCCTGTTGCTGGAAAGTGCCCTTCCTGAGGCCTGCCTTCCCTAATGTGCAGGAGTCTTCGGCCAAATCCACACGGCAAGGGAAGCTATTTATGCCTTTCGGAAATCTCATCATTTGGGCAGGAAGTGACCGACTTCCTGGCAAAGAATTCCCAAGAACATCTTCCCAGGGGGAAGAAAGAGAAAACATATCTCTGACGTACATAAATGGTTTCCTTACTTGTCACGGGCCCTGCCCCAGCCCAGTGATACGGCTCAAGGCTGAAGCGCTCCTGCTGGTGACAGAAGCCCACCCTGTGTGACCCATTTAGGCTTGGGGCCTTGGATGTGGCAAGCGTGTGGCCTCGCCTGAATCAAGCTGAACTTCCTGGGGCTGGAACCCAGTTTCCTATTTACTCTCTCGGCTCCTGTTGATCTTTTCACAGGATGCTGCCAGACGTTGGTTAATGCCTGAAAGTTAATTTTTTGCTACAGCTGAGGATTCAACGTACGTCAGAATGCCGAGTCAAGCAGATCAAGGATGGTATACGGAGAGGTATGCGAACTTTCTTATAGAAAGAAGAACAGCCCCTTGTGGAGCCAGAAACTACCCTCCCACCCTCCTCCAAGAACATCCATGAAAACCCCCTAAACAAAACAATTTACAGTATTGACTGGAACATACAAGAACTTCGTCTCAGGATTATGTAAGAGATGGCAATAAACTAGGCTCTTTTCAGAGTGACACGATGATGTAAAAGGACCAAAGGGCCAAGAATGAGTGCTCTGTCTCTGGTTGTTGGAGAAGCTGTGAGGGCTTGTTATACTCTAGCAATGACCAAAAGTAAAGTCCCTGCTGACTTTGGTGTCATACTGAGCCTTAATAATAATTTTTTCCCAAATATTTTAGTATAAATTCTAGTAGTCAAAGACGTGCCTCCAGCTGGAAAAGACTAAGAACCACCGCACCACTGCCGTGAACACTCAAGAGCACCAGCCCCAGGGGCCAAATGAAACACGACGGCTGCTCTTTGGGGAAAAATTTCCTCTTCTTGCTGGAACCTTCTTGCCCAGAATTGCTGGCTTCCTGGCAACCCAGAAAGCTTGCTGGTCAAAGATTTTTCTCCTCGGCTTGGTAGTTCCAAGGTATAGTCTAATCAATCTAATTAACTAATTTGTGCCAACATGCAAATGACACTGGTCCCTTCCCTCCATTCACCATACGTTTTTGTGGCAGTCTCAAAAGACCCTATCCCTCTAGTGCCTGTGAGGGTGGAAGACTGACATACAACGAGAAATTGTTGGGGCAGATCTTTCTGCACAGGTGTGCTTTGGGGCCCTCTTGGTCTCTCCTGGCACACTGGCTGTTCTCTGTATACAAACAGTGCTCACTGTAGCTATGGGCCTGATGGGCTGGCTGATTGATAGACTTTTCTGGATGACAGATGAAGGACCAAGGTTGTTTTTCTCAGTGGTGTCTTTTAGGATGGTGTTCAGGAAGATTGTCTTGGAGGAGTGTCTGGTATAGACATGATTCACACCATGACTCCCTTTCCCCTTGAAAACCTGAAGTGTGGCCCTGGCCGAACCAAGTGGCTTTCCTTCTCCCAAATCAGGAGGTTGGGAGACATACTATTCACCTGTGTTGGTTGAAAAGTTCCATCTATTGTTTTCTATATGTCCCATTTGTCTTTTCTTTCTTTCCTCCTCTTTGTCTTCTTTTGGATTGATAATTTTTTTTATGATTTCATTTTATTTCCACTATTGGATTATTGGCTATAGCTCTTTAAAAAATTTTTCTGGTGGTTGCTCTCTATGGTTTACAACATACATCTTATCACAATCTACCTTCAAATAACTTTATAATTTTATATCACTTCACATATAGTGAAAGCAACTTACAACAGTTTATTTCCATTTCTTCCCTCCTATCTTTTATGCTGTTGTCATACAGTTCACTCCAAAATTGGCTATAAACCCCAAGATAGACGTTGTAATTATTTTTACATGAATCAATTATCTTTTAAAGAAATTTAAAAGCAGGATAATTTTATTTTATAGTTGTCCTACTCTTTGACATTTCTGGTGCCCTTATTCCTTTGGGTAGACTAAATTTCCATCACCTTCCACCTGAAGAACTCCCTTCAACATGTCTTCTGACAACAGATTCTTTTGGCTTTTCTTTGAAAGTGCATTTATTTTTTATTTTGTTCCTGAGAAGATATTTTCATCAGGTATAGAATTCTAGGTTGATAGTTTTTATTTTCAACATCATAAAGAAGCTCTGCTGTCTCTAACTTACAAAGTTTCTGACAAGAAGAGTGCTATCATTCTTGTCTTTTGCTCCTCTGTACATTCTTTTTTCTTCTGACTACTTTTAAGATTTTAATTTTTATCACTACCTTCTAGCAATTTATATGGTGTGTCTTCACAGTTTTCTTTGTTTATTCTGCTTGAAATTTATTGCTCTGCTTGTATCTATAAGTTTATAGTTTTCAACAATTTAGATAAATTTTCAGCCTTATTTCTTCAAAAATTTTTTCTATTCTCCCTTCTTTCCTGGAACTCAAATTACAGGAATGTTACACTTGATACTGACTCATGGACAAATGAAGTTAGTTTTTTTTTCCACTTTTTTTCCCCTTTGGACTGTTTCTATTGCTATGTCCTTAATTCATTGATTTTTTTTTAAGATTTTATTTATTTATTTGACAGAGATCACAACTAGGCAGAGAGGTAGGCAGAGAGAGAGAGGAGAAAGCAGGCTGAGCAGGGAGCCCGATGCGGGGCTTGATCCCAGGACCCTGGGATCATGACCTGAGCCGAAGGCAGAGGCTTTAACCCACTGAGCCACCCAGGTGCCCCTTCATTGATCTTTTATATTATCTGATCTGTTTTTAATTCCAGTTGGTATATTTTTCTTTTAGGTATTGCATCTTCCATCTCTAGGAACTTTATTTAGATCCTTTTTGCATCTTGCACTTTTCCCTTCATTGTGTTTATGTTTCCTTCTATCTTCCTCAGCATGTGGAGCATATTTACAATAGCTGCATTAATGTTCTTGTCTGCTAACTCCCTCGTTGGCATCATTTCTGGGTCTGTTTCTACTAGCTGATTTTTCTCCTGGTTATGGATAGTATTTCCCTACTTTGATGCATGTGTGGCAAGTTTTGCTTTGTTGTGGGACCTGGTAAATTATATGTGTTGGGTACTGGGTTTGTTGCTATCCTTGAAGCAGTGTGCTACTTGTTCTGGCATGAAGTTAAGTTCCTTAGAGTCAGTTTGAGTCCTGCAAGGCTTGCTTTAAGCTTTGTCAGGGGGCTTCCTGAGCAGCAGTGAGTTTCGAGCTAAGTTAGCACCACTGCTATGACAATGTCCTCCTGAGGACTCTCCCTGAAGCTGTGTGTGTTATGAGGTCTTTCCACTCCGGCTAAAGGGAACAGAATTCTGTGGGCTCCAGGAATTGGTTATGGGTCGGGGGCGGCTCTTGCTTTCCATTCTTCTGCTCTCCTCTCTATCCACCCTTCCTACCAGCTTCATGTGGGATTCTTTCACAAATGCACGAATCAGTACTCAGCCAAACCCTTGCTCTGTATTCTTTCAGAGCTCTTGCTCTGGGTACGTCTGTCCTCTTGGATACACTGCCTCTCAAACTCTAGCCATCTTGGCTTCCCTGAACTCCAACCTCTCAAGTCAGTAAGACCATTAGGCTGTTTGGGTTCTGCCTCCTCACACTATGTCCTGGAAACTGTCTCCAGCTAGTAAGCTGAGGAAACATTGGACTGACCTTGTTTTTTGTTTTTCCCTTCTCTAAGGGACCAGAGTCATGTGCTATCATCCAAGGCTTGAAACGATTGTGTCATAGTCTGTCCAGATTTTTAGCTGTTTAAGTTAAGAGAGTAAATACCTGGAGTCCCCATTATTCCATTACAGCCAGAAGTTGGGATATAATGATATAACATATCACATTTTACGTCATGATGTTTTCACTTAACAGTAGATGTTGGTCATTTTTCCATTTTATCGTATAATTTTGATAAACATTGTTTTAAACTGTATATGTTCATGTACTTATCAGCTATCAGTTGAGTATGCTCCAGGCTCTGAATAAAGCAATGAATCAAATAGGCAAGATTGCCACTGTCACAGAGGTTTTGCTCTAGTGGAGGGAAGACAGGTTAAAGATAAGAAATAAATGAGCAAACCACAGAGTGGTAAGAGCTATAAAACAGGGCAATGTGTCCAAGAGTGACAAGGACAGCTATTGAAGATGGGTGTTTAGGGAAGTCCTCTCTAAGATATGGAACCTAAGCTGTGACTGATTGAGGCCCAGCCTTGGGCAGGGTGTGCCAGGTGGAGGGAACATAGCTATAGGAGCACTGGGGAAGTAGCAGGCCCGGCATGCTGGAGGAACAGAGAGGAGAACCGTTCAGTGAGAGTATAGTGAGCAAGGGGGAAGAGTGTTACCAGATAAAATCGGGGAGAGAGATAGGGGCCAAGTCTTTATGCGGCAAAGGATACCATGCAAGCACATAATTTCTCTACTTAGTTATACCATTATCTAATGAACGTACTTATCCTGTCCTGTTGAAACTTAGTTTTTTACATTTTGAAATGCTTTATCATAAATGACACTGCAGCAAACAATCTTTGTTTTCTCTTTTTTCTTTCTTCTTTCTATAGTTTGTATTCTTTTCATATGGTAACATTCCAGGACTGGAATTAAAGAGTCAGAGGTTTTGTAGTGGAGGCTGTTGATCCCCTGGGATCCCTTTTGCAGTCAGAGGAGTCCTTCCTTCAGCCCCTGCAGGGGCTTGACCCACTGGAGCCACCTTCCCGAATGCCTGGGAATGACACCCCTCCACAGCTTACAGGCCAGTGACTCACTAGTATGGGGATATAAAATCATTCACCTCCTTGCCTCCACGCAGGACAAACTGTGATGCCATTTATACTCAGGAGCTCCCAGAAGAACCAGGTTAAGGCCACATTTCTCCTGAAATGACACTCCTGCTTAACTTCTTCCCTTTCCGTATCCTGCTCCCCTCCCTCCTTTCATGCCTCTCCTAGAACACTCTCTCCAAAAGTCACCTGCACATGAATCTGCACATGAGGTCTTCCTCCTAGGGAACTCAACTTGCAACAGGATATGGACCTTCTGAAAATTTCTGACTTACTAAATCCTAATTAAGAAATCTATCTGTAGAGGGGCGCCTGGCTGGCTCAATCAGAAGAGCGTGTGACTCGATCTCGGGATTGTGGGTTTGAGCCCCGCGTTGGGTATCGAGAATACTAATACAAATAAATAAACTTAAAAAAAAAAAAGAATTCTATTTGTAGAAACACTATCTTCACTGAACACAATATGAAATATACCATTCGTATGAAGGGGATGAGGGAGGTGGGAGGTAAGTATTGAAGGACACTGAAAGGCCCTGAGGTGAAGGACTAATTGTTGCTGATGACCACGTGTAGAAGGAAGATTAAGATTCCATCGGCTTTGGACAGGTAAGGAGCACAAGTCTGTGAAGACTTAGGAATAGCCAGACTCAGCCTCAATGAGAGTAGCTCATTTGATGACACCCAGGTGAACTCATTGCCCCTGTTCTCAGCAACAATGAGAGCCTGCCCATCACCTCGCTGGTCCCAGAGCACATACCTTATTTTCCTCTGAAAGAATCTGCCATTTGATCCCAGAGGCCCTGTGGCTTTAGGATAAGATGACAAGAGAACAGAAACACTAAAGCCAGGAATGGGAGCAATGGTCAGAAGAAAGACAGGGACAAGAAGAGAGATGAGAATGAGGGCTCAGACCAGGGAAGGAAAAGTCAGGGCATTCGGACCCTTCAGTCATGATTCTTTTTTCTCTCTCCTCTGTGGATAAAGACAACAGTCCACGAAAAGCTTAGGATCAGCCGTGGCTATCACTCCCCCAACCTCCTCCCCAGCCCCTGCTCCTCTTGCCCACTCCCCCATGTCCCCACCACCTCCCCATCCTTTGAAGAAAGGATCTTGGACAAAGGACCCCATGCAGAGTGTTTAGAAGGACCCTCTTATTGAGAGTCTGGGCAGATTCCAACCTGGCTTCCAAAGTAGATGGTAATTCTACTGCCAAGCATTTCAGAAGAGGCCAAGATCTAGAATCATTAACAAATTCATCCAGACATCAGGAAGCTGAGAAAAGACGATGTGCAGGAAGGCTGGACTCTTGGGCTATGTTTACCTATGTCAGAGTGAGGACAGCAGGGAGTAAACACAGTAATCCCCCCTTATCCATGGTTTTGCTCACAACAGTTTCAGTCACCCCTTGCCAACTGTGGTCCTGGAGCAACGATCCTCCTTCTAACGTGTCATCAGAAGGTTGGTAGTAGCCTAATTGCAATGTCTGTGTCAGTCCCCTCACTTTATCCCATCACAGAGGCATCTTTTCATTTCACATCATCACAAGTAGGGTGAGCACAGCACGATGAGGGAGTGTGAGAGGACGATCACATCCGTATAACTTTCATTACAATGTATTGTTATAATCGTGCAGATTTAGTATTAGTTATTGTTGTTCATCTCTTTCCGTGCTGAATTCATAAACTTCATTAGAGACAGGTATGTGTAGAGTACATATACAGTACATAGAGGGTTTGGTACTATCTGTGGTTGCAGGCATCCACTGGGGGTCTTGGGACAAATCCCCCATGAATAAAGGAGGCCTGTGAAACACATCCGAATACGCCCCTATGTGCTGAACACACAGTCCTTCAGACTCTAACATGGCATGTCCCTTGAGTTGCCCAGATACATGGATGGGTCTCACTGAGCAAGTCAGAGGTCTAGGAATAACTGAAATTAGCACAGGACTTTACAGCTTCCAAAATACTTTCATAAACATTATTATTTAGCAGCCTCTCATCTGTAAGCTCTAACTCTGGTTATGCTGTTGCTTTCATTTCTCCAGATGAGCACATGGGGAGCCAGAGCAGCTAATAACTTGCCCAAGAACCGGTTGCAAGAGGCAGCAACCCTTTTCTTCTGAATAACCATAGTCTGAATCTTGTATAGTTCTCCCTCTCTTTGCCTGCTTTGTCCCCCTCTCTGCTCACTGGAGTCTTTCTGCGTCCTGGTGTTCAGGGCTACGGGATCTAATAGCCTAGTGAAGGCACTAGGGAGTTGGCCATTCATGAGTTCCAGAGTCCGCTCTCTCTCTCAGGGTATCTCCATACTTACTGGATAAGGAGCATTCAAGCCCACCCTTTTTATTTTGGGGTACAGCTCCCAGCTTCCTGGACGTAAGAAGAACTTCTTTCCCTCCCTGATTTGCTCCTCTGTGACTCCCAAGATGGCAAGGCCTCTCTACACTGACGGGAACATGGAAAGATGGCAAGACCTGAGAACATACCCTTGGAAGCAACAACAGTGAGCCTACATAACAGCCTGGATAGGAAGTGAGTTGGGGGGGTTCCACTGGCCGCGGTGAATGTTAATTATTTTTTTCTTAACCCTGCCCCACTGGTTGCCCTTTCTTCTGCACCCCCAGAGCTGCCTACCTAACTAATCTGGGAGGACGAAATGCCATTTCTTTCTCTTATTACCCTAAATTAAGTATCATTAGGAAGGTAAATGTTCTGCCTAAAACAAATAAATCACCTCACACAGTCCAGAGAGAGATGTAAATTATGAAAATTTCTAGATAATCGGTCTCTTGGGATTATCCACACCACTGTCGATTTCCCCAGCAGGAATAATTGAGAATTAACATACAAAACGGACTCACCTGACGCCCAGAGCCTCGGGGTTTACACTGACTTGCAGACCAGCTGTGAAGCTGCCATGGAAGGAAGTCTGTGGTGATAGCATTTGGAAGGATTTGTCATCCCGAGGAGCATGGTGGTGGTATTTTCAGCATTTGCAAGCTCTGAGTCATAGCAAACATGCTGTGTGGTGGGGATAGACCCAGCTCTGGATTGGATGGCTTCCCAAGGCAGAGTCAACCAACAGGCCCGGGAAGCTCGTTAATCTCTTTGGGGCGTCAGTACCATAGCCAACCCAAGCCATCGGTGAGCGCCAATGCATGGCTAAGATTCCCAGGCTGGGACGTGTGGGGGCAAGACTTGCCCAGAAAAGGATATAGTAGAGCCTCCAGACGAGAGGCCCACTCCCCGGCTCCCAGGAACAGAGGCAGCGTAGTCCGGGGAGGGCAATGATGGTAGCGGAGGAGTGGGGGCCGGAAGAGGACGAGTGACTTGTAGCCCCTCAGAGGAGTCATGCCTGCCATTCCTTGGCACCGCAAAAGCAAGTCATGCAGCCATGCCTGTGCCTGCAGTTCTGTTGGCTAACCTGAGAGGTCTCTGGAGGGGGATTCCTGCTTCTCTGGTCAGCAACGCTGAGCACTGAATTTGGAGCAAGAGCCCTGCCTCGGGTTTGGAGGCAAAGATACAAGGAAGAAGAGGCGTTTCCCCCTAGGAATTGCTGTGGCAATGCGGGGAGGGTTCTGGGTCAAACGCCAAAGACCCGGGAGGTATCTAGGGGAGGCTGTGCCGGTGCTTTGCTAACCAGTGTTCCTCCTGTCCCTCCCATTCTGCCACTCCAGTTTCCTGGAGGAGATGGGATGAACGCATCAGAATGTACCAACATGAAGCAACAGTAATGGTAGTGATGGAGTCGGGTCTCCACTTTTCCGTCTTATGCGTGATCTTTGTAGGCCTCAGCAGGCCCGGACCACCGACAGGAGGGCTGAAGCCTGGACACCGCGCCCAGAGGGCCTATGTGTGGGAGAAAACAGGTGATTGGAGTCAAAAGTCCAAAGCGCTAGTTACACAGAAGACTGGAAGGAGAAAACGCTATGAAAAGAACTTTTTCTCTTACCCGCGGCTGAGAATCTGAGGAGAGACTCTGCTCTTGTTTCAGTCAAGATGTGAACTTTCTGAAGGCTGAGAAGATGATTCAGGTGTTCTCCCTGGAGAGGTGATTGGCGTGGAGAGAGGGGCAGGTGCAGGTGGTTCAGGGCTGGTTTGGGACTCACTGTCTTATCTACAGTGACGCAGGAAGCCGAGGCCCCTGTCTTCTGTGGGCCCCAATCCTGTGACAGGTTTCGCCATGCAAACTCGCAGGCCATTGCCATGCGGCTGCTCTGACGGGCCTCCGCAACTGCTCCATTAATGTCTCAGGGGAAGATCATCTGGGGGTCAAGATAGGGAGGGAGGGAGTTAAGGTGTTCTCCAGCTAAGCAGATTCAGCCAGGGCCAGGAAGGTTTTCTAGAAAAGGTGGATTTCAAATCTGCTTGACTGAAGAAAGGAGCTCTCTTCCATCTCATGCATCATCTACAAATGCTTCTTGTGTACAATGACCTTGTCGGCAGTGGTTGTATATCTTTTAAACATTCAAGTTGGTCAAAATCCTTTGATAGATCATGGTGAGCTGAGGTGTGGAGGGAGCTCGCATTGCCTGAGGAGGCCAGGTGGCACCCTGACATGTGCTTGGCTTTGTTGCCAGAAGGAGCTGGGCTCCAGTCCTAACCTGGGCCACTGATGAGTCATGGTTCCTTGAATAAGTTGCTTGACCTACCTGATTCCACAAGATCCTTGATTATAGAATGGAGACAGTCCCTCCATGGGGAGGAACTGAGAATTAAATGGGACGGTATACAGCACTAGGCCAAAAGTAGCTTCAGGCGTTTCATTTCTGTGTGTGTCCGAAGAGTAGTGGGAGGGCAGGACCTGGATGGAGCTCAGTGACAGGTATGCCCGGTGTGGGGCCTTCCCTGTGCTTTCCTTTAATGGAGTGCCATTTGGAGTGGCGCCAACCTGAACCGAAGTGCCTATCGGAGATGGTAGCTCGTCCAGAGACTCCTCCACATAGAACCAGTGGTGGGTCCGGGATGCACGATCTGCGCAGCCCGTGTCTCAGCACTGCCTCTGGCAAACAGGGCCATCCCCAGGAGCACCCCCCCACCCCCGAGCCCAGGCTCCGCAGCTGTGCATGGACAACACATGCAACATAGACGTGGGATCAAAGCCCAGAGGTGGTACCTTGGCCCTGCCTGTGGAGTGTCTCCTTGGGACTGATGATAGAGAAATGAAAAATAATATTGAGGGGGACGGATTAGTTAAGATCACACGCACCAACTTTTATTAAGTACTCTTTCATTTTTCTTCTGACTTTTCAGTATGACTTATGGGTTCTTGTATGAGGATGTGACCCTCGCAGCTTAGTGTGTCAAGCAGGAAAGAGGCATCCGAAGTCCCAGCTTCCAGCTCCAGCACTTGTAAACCAAGAGAGACCTTGGGTAAATCCTTTCATCTTGCCCAGCTTCAGTGATCTCATCTGTAAAACAAGGGGGCTGACAGAGATGTTGTTGGGATCCAATAAAATAAGGAATGTAAAGGCCCTTGATGAACTGGGGGCCAAAGGGATATACATGGTAGCTTGCTTGTGTGTGTCAGATGTCATTGACCTTCTGCTTGAAGCGTCTGTAATTATCGGGTTGACTTCCTGCACCATTTAACATCTGAGACTATTTCCTTTTCGGCTCTTCAATCCCTACCCCAGTCTCCCTCCTCCATCAGGTCAAAAGAACTGAGACCTTGTTGACCCCATTGAGCCTGTGGCAGGTCAGACGTTCCTGAATGGTCATTACGGACTCTTGGGGACAGAAGGGGATGATCCCAACTTGCTGGTGTGAGCTGGAGAGTCTTTTCTCATTGCCCTGCAAACCTTCTCAAGACTTAGGTTGTTCCAGCCTTTCCTTCAAGAGGGGTCAAGAGAAGAAAGAAAAGAAAAGGAAAAGGAAACAAGAGAAGACTGAAGAAAAGGGGACACAGGAGTGTAGGGGTATGGGATTGTAACTGTCATGGCGTCCGAGTTGCTGGACCCACCAACTGTCCATGAAAGTTTTGAATATGACAAATGTTTCATGTAAAGTGTCTCAAGTCCCCTCTCTTTGTCTTGCTCATCAAACACTACCAAGGTTGCAGAAGAGAAGGCTATAGCCACATGACATGAAAACTAAGAGGGTGTGCAGTTTCTGGCCATTCTGTGTGAATGTGACTTTATGGTCACTTCCTCATCTTGCTTTTAGCATAAACCACCCTGTCCTACCAGTTTTCTTTCACTAAAAAATAAAACCACTTTTCTGACTATAAAATAATACTTACAGGAAACCTATGTAGGAAATGATAAGAAAAAAAGACTATAATTCCACCATGGCCAACATCTTGGGCGTATCTCCTTTCACAACCACAAAATGTGGGTGATGACACGTATACAATTTTGCGTTTTTTCACTTAATGTTATGCCATGAGAAATTTCCTGTCACGCTGAGATTCTGAGAAAATCATGGATTTTAATGGCTGTAAAATGTCCACACGTATAGATGAATCATAAGTTACCGAACGGATTCCCTATTGTTCAACATTTAGACTGTTTTTATTTTTTTTCCATTAAAAATAACATAGCTATTAATATCCTTCTACATAAGGGCCCATGCCTCTAATTATTTCCTTAACATAAATTACTAGAAATAGAACCAGTGGGTCAAAAGAGGAGGAATATTTTTAAAAAGTCTTGATGTATGGTGCCAAATTGCCCTCCAGAAAATATGTACTGATTTGCCCTTCCAGGAATAGTGTGTGATAATACTCATTTCCCCACACTACCGACAAGGCTGCATATTATCTGTTTGATATTTATTTTTTTTATCATCTCCATTTTAATCTCTGCTCTGTTTTTAAGATTTTGTTTATTTATTTGAGAGGGAGAGAGAGAAAAGTGTGTGACCTAGAGCACAAGAGCAGGGGAGGGAGAAGCAGGCTCCCCAGTGAGCAGGGCCGAGGAGGGGCTCGATCCCAGGACCCTGGGATCAGGACCTGAGCCAAAGGCAGACGCTTAACTGACTGAGCCACCCAGGCACCCCTTATCTTTGCTCTTTTAATAAGTGAAATGTAGACATCTATTTTTCATTCATTAATTCACTGAGGTAACAAGAATTACTAGGCATCCATGATTTGTCAAGCACTGTACTCGATGCTGAAGAAAGGAGCTCACAGTCTAATAGAAGGAGTGGGGTATGGGGAGCATACAGGATATTCTGAGAATATTAAGGAGAGACCTGAAGCCCAGATGGGAGGAATCAAGGAGGGCTTCCTGAAGGAGGTAGTGGCTGACAGGTGTTAGCCATAAATAACATGGTTGAGGGGTTGGGAATTTCAGGGGCAGAGAGCTGCATCTTCGAAGTTATAGTAGGCAAAGAAAATGTGGTGCTTGGAGGAGTTTCCTACTGCCTTCGCATATCTAGAACTTAGAGAGGGACAGAGAAAATGCAGGAGGTGAGGCCAGAGAACAGGGACACGTAAAGTGAGAATGAAGGTGGCTAGTTTCAGGGTTCATCAGTGTGTGGAGGGACAAACCCCCCCAGCATCAATATCCTGCTCTCCAAGCTCTGCATCCCATCCCCTTGTCTAAAGGAAGTCAAGATCATGGCGGAAAATCAATGTTATTTTCAGGGTCTGTTCCCCCAAGTGCTTAGGGGACTCATTATGGAGAACTTCCATTATGGAGAACTTCGTGAACAAGTCTAGGTTATCACCTGCCAGTGGCTAGGCAGGCTGCAATTCTTCAGTCCCAGGCCTTCATGCTTCGACAAGGGTGCCAGCGCGAAGGCGGGAAGATTCGGCCTGTCATTGGCACAGTCGCCTGGTAGTCGGCGGAGCTTTACAGCGTTGACACTGGAGCATCCCTGTAAGGACCAGAGATTATTGCCACGGCTCTAGCAAGTGCTCTGGGGAAATGCTCCTATTGGGTGCAGGTCAAATAAGGTTCCATAGCCAGGCTGCTTGACTGCACTGTAATCGCTTTCCAGACGTCCACATAAGCCCCTTTCCTTCCAGGATGCACACATGCTGCCTGAGTGTCCAGTGAGACCAGTTCCAGTGTGAGCTTCTGCCACAAACCCAGAATACCATTCCCCCTGGGCACTCTGGTCTCAGTTCTGGATTTGATTCAAGGGGCCAGACACCTTCTTCTCTATAATGACTTAGTTCTCAACACCCTGCCCCCCCCCTTTCCCACCCCAGCGCTTATCATCATGCCTCCTCAGGCACCACTCCCTCCCCAGGCCAGTCCATTGGACGACTAAATCCAGCCAGGAACAATGTCGGACCCTTTCTCATAGGCTGGACTGTTCAGCTTCCGTGTAAATCAGTGGGTGCAAATACAGACATGGAGGGAAGGGAGTTCTCGAACTGTTGGGATCAAAGGCATCTAAATACCATCTCCTGGTCAGGCAGCACACCTGGCTTTGTTAAGCCACTTCGATTTTATTCTGTACATAAAGAGGATCCAATAAAGTTTTCATATAGTCTATTAGTATACAAATTGCAGTATACTAATATTGTATACACTAATATACTAATTAATGATTAATATCCATAATATACAAAGAGCTCTCAGAAACTGATTTGCAAAGATAAACCTGGTAGAAATGGGTAATAATATGGATATGCAATTCATAGGAGAGAAAATCCAAATGTCCAATAAATACATCTAAAAATACTAATGAAGGGTATTTCAACAGCCCGGGTGGCTCAGTTCGTTAAGCGTCTGCCTTCAGCCGAGGTCATGATCTCAGGGTCCTGGAACTGAGTCCCACATTGGGTTCCCTGCTCAGCAGGGAGTCTGCTTCTCTCTCCCTTTCCCACTCTCTCTGCCTGTGTTCCCTCTCTAGCTGTCTCTATCTCTGTCAAATAAATAAATAAAACCTTAAAAAAATAAAATGCAAATTAAAATTAAAGTAGTAAAGTAATATCGCTTTATACCCTTCGGACTGGTAAACATTAGGAACAGTGACGACACCTGCTACGAATGAAAATGGAGAGGAAATAGATCCTCATAACATTGTTGGATGAGATGTGAATTGCTACAATCTTTTTGGCGATCAGGGGAAGACTATAAAATTTTAATACGTATGTCCTTCAACCCAGCAGTCCCATTGCTAGGAATCCAGTCTGTAGAAATAAATCATAGTACAAAGGCTACAAGTACAAAGGCGTTTATTGCTGTACAGTTTGTGGTTAGCAGAACACTGAAAATAAAGTGAACACCCACTTTTAGGGCAATGATCGAATAAATTATAGTGTATACTTACCACGGGGAGTAATGTAGCCATTTAAAAAGTATAGGCTAGATGTATAGTAAATGACTTGGAGGGATTTCCATGACGTGTGATTAAGTAGGAAGAGCTCTATGCAAAGGTGTATATGTCCTCTCATCTAATTTGGCTGCTCATTGCAAAACAAGAACCCTAAAAGCTTTGTGTGTTAGTGTGTGTGTGTGCGTGTGTGTGTGAATGTGTGTGTGCACCTTTTCCCCTGCTCTGTCTTGCAGAGACGAGTGGCCAATGAGATATAATGGGAGCTTGGGGCTGAGTGTTTGGTGAAGTTCTTATTTTTTTTTTTAATTTTATTTTTTATTTTTTTTAAAGATTTTGTTTATTTATTTGACAGAGAGAGATCACAAGTAGATGGAGAGGCAGGCAGAGAGAGAGAGAGGGAAGCAGGCTCCCCGCCGAGCAGAGAGCCCGACGCGGGACTCGATCCCAGGACCCCGAGATCATGACCCGAGCCGAAGGCAGTGGCCCAACCCACCGAGCCACCCAGGCACCTTCTCCTTTACTCCCTCCCTTCCTTCCCTTCTCTCTCTCTCTTTCTTTCTCTCTTTCTCTCTTCTTTCTTTCTTCTCTCCTCTGCCTACAGATTTCTTCAACACACAACAACCTCCTCCAGCAGGAAGGAGGTGGCTGGCCACACCCACGATCAAACCCACTTCTAAACTGGCCTTCAGTTGGGGACGCAGGCCCGGCCTCAGCAAGCTTGTCGCAGCAGGGAGCCCAGCGCTGGGGCCTAGACGTCTCTGTCACTTTCCCTGCGGTGAGTCTGGCAGGTGGCTCTTCCTCCAGACCTTTGCCTGCCGGTGCCAGGACGCTGCTCTGCAAAGCGGCAGGTGCGCTCTCAGCGGGCAGGTGGAGGTGGTCGTGGAGACTCTGGCTGCCCTGGCTGGTGAGGGACAGGTCGGAATGTCTCCCGGCAGACCATTTCTGTACCGAGCTCCATGATTTGAAGGACTGCATGGCCTTCATGACACGAAGATGGGCGCATTCTTTTCTACCTGCTCTCGTCTGCCAGGCGTGTGGATGTCCTTCTTGGCCATCGCCCCTCCCTCCTTGAAAAGAAGTTCATAAATGGCAATAGGGTTCTTCTCAGGCATCAGCACAGCAGCGGCTGCATTGTTTGCCTCAGGGGTGGGGACTGGAAAGCTGACTTCCCCTTTTCTTATCTGAAATAAGGATATGATGGCTGGCGCTTTTACAGCCATTTTATGGCCTTGCAGTTATGACAGTGTGAAAGATTGCAAGGCAGATAGGAACCCGGCTCCCTGGCCACTTTATGGGGCCCTGGACTTCGTATGTGTGAGGATAAACCCTCAAGGGTTGAAACCTCTGTAGCTGGGTCACTGATAGGAGGAGCCAAACACAATATATGATGATGTGAACATGGAGAAAAGGTGTGAAAGCACACACGCGGATTTCTTAGCATTGATTCACTGCGGTGGGGTAGGGTGCAGGAAGTAAAGAGAGAACAGGAAGGTATGGAAAAATGGAAAAAAGTTTTTTTTTTTTTTAAGTGCCTTCTACTAAAAAAACAAAAAACAAAAAACAAAACAAAACAAAACAACCCAGCACTATGATATTATTGTACAATTAGATGGTCACTCTTCCTGGGCCCTCTTTGTTCCTACTTGAAATTATTCTCCCCTTAGGGCTACCCTGTGGCATCTGAATCCCAGAGAAGGGACAAGATTCAGGCTCTTCTCTCATATGCTTGAGCAACATTCAAAGATTGACGAAGGAATAGAAGTAACTCGGGGTAGTAAGATTTCAGGTGGTCATTTCTTTGTTCCTTATCTTTGAGGATTGTCTTATTTTTCTATTAATGTGTTATTTATATAATCAGGAAAAAACAGCAAAGCTGTTTTCATTGCAGGACAACAAAAAAGACAAAGAGACTGGAGTGAGGCAAGGTTGCAGGCACGGTCCCCTGGGAGGGTATTTTAATAATCTAGGTAAGAAACCATGATGGGCTGGGGTGCCTGGGTGGCTCAGTGGGTCAAAGCCTCTGCCTTCGGCTCAGGTCATGATCCCAGGGTTCTGGGATCGAGCCCCGCATCGGGTTCTCTGCTCAGCAGGGATCCTACTTCCTCCTCTCTCTCTGCCTGCCTCTCTGTCTACTTGTAATCTCTGTCTGTCAAATAAATAAAATCTTAAAAAAAAAAAAAAAGAAATGATGGTGGGCTGAATACAAGTAATGGCAGTGGACACAGAGAGATCCTGTTCATAGCATGAATAGGACACAGTGAATGATTGGAAGAGGAGGAGAAAGCGAGGTTTGTAGCTTCAACAAGGGGACAGAGAGAAATGCCGTTTCCTGGGATGAGGAAGATCTGTGCACCCGGAAACCCGCAAATGAGTGGCAAGATTACAAAGTTTTCCAGTACAGTTTGCGCAATATTCTGTAATGATCATGTACTACCTTTATAATCACAGAAACATGTAAGATGATATTTAACAACAAGAATAACAAAAGTTTTGCGGTTCAAGAAAGGATAAAGAAAGGCCAATAGCTAAAGTATGTAAGATTGATATTTCATGCGCTCCTGATGGGACAGACATTTGCCTGTTCGTGACTTTTGAAAAAGCCTGGAAGGGGTTGAGGGTGGTAATTGTGGCAACAATGCTTCTGTAGGGCAAGACGGAAGGGAGCCTGAGTGCACTTGAAAAATTAGCCTTGGACAGGATATGTCTTCCTGTGATTATGAAGGGAAGAAGTTGTGAGTAGGGATAAATGCAGTAATTCAGGGATGCCTAGTTGGCTCAGCCAACAGAGCGTGCAACTCTTTTTTTTTTTTTTTAAGCATTTATTTATTTGAGAGAGAGACAGTGAGCAGGGGAGGGGTAGAGGGAGAGAGAGAGCCTCAAGCAGACTCGGTGCTGAGCACAGACCCCCGACAGGGGGCTTAATTCCTAGACCCCAAGATCACAGCCCAAGCTGAAACATAGAATCAGGTGCTTAACCAACTGAGCCACCTAGAACATGCAGCTCTTAATCTCAAGGTCATGAGTTTGAGCCCCATGCTGGGTGTAGAGATCACTCTACATAAATAAATATATAAATAAATTTTTTAAAAAATGCCACAATTTGTACGTGCAGAGGCAGGAGATCAAGGAAGTTCATGACTGATAACTTCGATGTCTACTTTTTAAAAAGATTTTATGTATGTATTTATGTGTGTGTGAGAGAGAGAAGAGCACAAGTAGGGGGAGTGACAGGCAGAGGGAGAAGAAGGCTCCCTGCTGAGCAAGGAGCCCGATGTGGGACTCAGTCCCAGGACCCGGAGATGGTGACCTGAGCTGAAGGCAGACGCTTAACTGACTGACCACCCCAGGAATCTCAACCTTGATGTTTGTTACTGAAGGGTCTTCTGAGAGGGGAGATTTTGATGAGCCACAGTGAAGAAGGAAACTGACAGCACAGTGGCCCCAAACACCCAGCTCTGGGTGGACACGTGACTCTGCCGAGGCCCTGACCTATGTTACCTCTCAGGGAGCAGATGTATCCACTGTTCTGTTGCACAGTTCTCATGTGTCTGTGCCTTGCTCTGGATCTGTGGTTTCATTGCTTCCCACGTGAATTCTACTCCGTCTCCCTCATATTTACAGAAATCCTACTCAGTCTGCAAGGCCCAGCTCCTTTACTCATTTGTTCAGGTATTAACTGATCCAATTTCCAGTTAGTCTCTCAGAACCGCATCCCTTCGAGGGTCAGGTACTTGCAAAAGCTCCATTTATGCCTTTTCTCTTTGATACCTGTGCTATCTGATCATGAAAGAGTCATTTCAGGACAGAAGCTTGCCTTGAAGTCTGACTTCCTGATGATTTTTGATTGGGGGCCAGTATTATATTCAGTCTTGTATGAGTGTACATGTGCTTCCTCTAGTTCTGCTATTAGGGATTTAATTTACTGGAGGGGAAGCACCTGTAACCCGTTTGGAAAAACGTTTAATGGCAATTCTCCCGGATGTGACCCACTTGACAGTAAAAGTTCCCGTGGAATCACTGTAGCCCAGTTCGTGTGGAGATACAATCAGGCGTTTGGCTGCCTAGTTGGAAATGACTGGGTTCTCCAGAGGACTTCAACTCCGCCATATCTATTCTCTGATTGTTTTCAGGATCTCCAGGGTTTCCACCCCTCCATCTCCACCAACGCAGCACACCTCCTAACACGTTTTTCTTCCACGCGCTGCATGAAAACTATGGCATATGCTCCGGTGCTCTTAGCATCCAAGGTCCCTCACTTTCCCATTGTATCTTCGTTCCAGGTCACCAGTCTTTAATCAATCCAGGCATCTCTTTTGCTTCTGTGTCAAGGCTACTGAGCCTTTCATCAGGGCCTAGGTTTGGGCCCCAACGTGGCCAGCAGGGATTAGAGGGACCTAAGGACAAGGAGTCAGCCCTGACGTCACTAGTAGGAATCAGTGAGGCTGCAGGACCAAGGACTGGTCTTAGAGTAGTCAGGACTTTGGTTATATATAGGTAGATTGAGCAAAAATGTAATATATTGAAGATAATGAAAGCCAATTCTCTCACTGTTAGTGAAGGGAGTGATAAGTATGGAAAAGGGAAATCTAAGATCAACCCTGAAATGCTGGATTGGAATTGGAGGTATTAGTGAAATCTCGTGGTTTTTAATAGATAGATATGGAAATATAGATGTGGATTGTGTATTTATATTTATAGTTATATTTCCTAGCTCTGTCTACTGAGAGGACAGGGGCCTAGAAACAATGAATGACACTCTAGTAGGACACTCTAGTAGGCACACTGAGTACCTAGATCCTGGTTTATGAATGTCTATCACCTTGCACAAAATGAATCGAGGCATCTTGCTGAAATGGCTGATTTCAGGATAAGGGCAGAGAAGTATAAGATGATCCTGGGCCTGTTATGAAAAGTAACAAAGTACTAACATACCAAAAGGACACAGGAGATAATTTGAAGGGATTCCTACTGACCAAATGGGGAACAATTTGAAGATAAAAGTAAAAATAATAATAATAATAATAATAGTAATGATTATAAGTGATTGAATAGTAATTCAGTGAGTCCATACAATTGACTTTTAACCAAAAATTAACAATTTGTGTGGCTTGTAACTTATAAAAATAATTGACATTATATAACAATAGCATGAAAGTTAGAAAGAGAGTACTACTATTGTATGTTTCTTACCTTATACATAAAGTGATACAATTTTATAATATTATTTCAAAATATTCCTGTGATAAGTTATGAATGCATATTGTAATTTCTAAAGCAACCACTAAAATAAACAAAACCCTATGAGAAATAGCTAAAATAGAACACAAAAATGTTTTTCTATATACAAAAGAAAGCAGGAAGAGATGTAAAGAGGAATGGAGAACAGATGGGATAAATTAAAAATAAATAGCAACAGAGTGGACCTAAACCCAGTTGTATCAATAATTACACTAAATATAAGTGGTCTAAACACTACCATTAAAAGATGGTCTGTATAAATAGGGTAGGCTAGGAAAGCATCATTACAAAGGTGACATTGAACAAATACTTGAAGGAAATGAGGGAGGAACAGATGCAGATAACTGGGGTCAGAGTGGTTGCAGACAGAGGAAGAACATGTACAAAAGAGATACTGTTGTTTTTTTTTTTTTAAAGATTATATTTATTTATTTGACAGACAGAGATCACAAGTAGGCAGAGAGGCAGGCAGAGAGAGAGGAGGAAGCAGGCTCCCTGCTGAGCAGAGAGCCTGATGTGGGGCTCGATCCCAGGACCCTGGGATCATGACCTGAGCCGAAGGCAGCGGCTTAACCCACTGAGCCACCCAGGCGCCCCAAAAGAGATACTGTTTTTAAAAAGAAAGCTGATCAGCAAACATTGCTCAGAGCCGAGACTATTTGGACTCTCAATAACTGAAACATCCAGAAATATTCCTAGGATTATATATTGGTAAGTTATCATGGGCTTAATGCTTCACAGAAATAGCCCTTAAAACATGACTAGTTCTACTTCTCAACCAGGCCTTTTTTTTTTCTTAAAGTTTGTTTTTTTTTTTTTTTTTTTGAGAGAGAGAGAGTGCATGAGAGAGAGATCACAAGCAGAGGGAAGAGGCAGATGAAGAGGCAGGCTCCCTGCAGGGAGCCCCATGCAGGACTTCATCCCAGGACTCTGGGGACCTGAGCCAAAGGTAGATGACTGAGCCACCCAGAAGCCCCTCAACCAGGTCTTTTCTGAGCCACTTATTCTCTGTATTTTGGAGCAAGCCCCATATGGAAAAGGTACTCAGTCAAGCCTTCAAGGTATATGGTGATAATGATCACAGAGTCATGGATTTAGGGATTGGAAGATAACTCACAGTCCATCTTGTTCCAACCTCATACCTGTAGCATGGTTGACAGATAGGAGTTGGAGTCATGCCCAATGGAATGACCTCACATCTTCTAGGGGGGACTCTGCATCTGAGGGAAGACTCTATTAGAAGGTTCTTTCTTCTGTGGAACACAAACCTGCTTCACTGTACTTGAATTTTTTCTGCATGTAAGCAATCCTGATGAATGTCTTACCACATCTAGTGAGACACAAAGTAGGAGACTTTCAAGTCGACCATAAGTTTCTTGGCTTTCATCACCTTCACAGGGCCTGTCAAATGGTTTAGATTTCAAAACTTAAACCCTTGGCCTTCACTAAACCTTCCCAGTACCTTCTGTCAAGAGGCTTCCTGGACTTTTGAAGGGAAAGTAAACCAAATGGGAGTTTGTTTCTCATCAGTTAAGTCAAGGTGCTTGCAGAGGCCAGCTGGTCTATTTTTGTCTGTAGGTCATGGATGGTTGCCAAGAATGAGCAGAGGGGTTTGCCTGTTGTAAAGACCAGAGATAAGGGTTGGTGAAGATGGTTACTGATGCAGAAGGAAAGCTCATGAACAGGACTCAGAAACAGGGAGCATTGTTGAGATGGCCCTAGCTCCGTCTTCAGGCTCAGACCTCTCATTTTTCTCCTCAACTGCATCCTCTTCTCTATGGGCTCAGGACTGCTAAGGGACTCATTTCTCTCCTAACAGAAAGTAGGTCTCAAGCCTTTGGTTGGGCCAGATCTTGTAGTGCCCTCATCTTAATATATGATGCTCTGATTTTTGGTACTCTGAATCCAAAGTGTCCCCTCCATCCTCACTAATGGAGCTCAGCTTTGGCTGGATGCAAAGGCTGGGCGGGAGGACATAGCCATTGGGGGTAGCACTAAATATAGAAGGGAGCCAGGTCAATCCCAGGGATTGCAGACTGACTCAGATTCACAAACTAAGTATAGCCCCGAAAACACCAACTCCATAGGCCCCCGAATGCTGGGGTTTCAGAAGCCATGGGACCAGATTGAGCTGGTATTAAAGGAAAGCAGTTTGGAACAGGCCAACACAGTGTCCTGAGTTACTTTAACATTCGCACTTTCCTTAAGGGTCTGTAGGGAGCCCGATGTGGGGCTCTGATCCCAGAACCCTGGAATCATGACCTGAGCTGAAGGCAGACGCTTGACGACTGAGCCACCCAGGCACTCCCAGAAAGCTGTCTTTTGAAAATTCCCCAGATGACTCTGGTATCTGGGAGTCATCAGCTTAAAGAGTTGGAGGTCTGGCAGATACCTGTGCTGGGTCTTTTGCCTGCGGGCATCTGGAATTCCTGCCCTCAGCTTTGGGACTGTGCTCACCTTAACTTTCCTCTCATTTACCTTGCTATTTCCCATGACTCGATCACCTGCCTGCCTCGTCTTAGCAGGTCTCAGGGCTGCTGTGAAGAGGAAGTGAGCAAATGTTCAAGACTGCTTAGCATCGAAACTCATACTCTGTAATCACTTAATAAACGTCCATTGTTATTATTATTATCATCCCTGCTTAAAACTGTATGGTGTACCCAACTGTATGACTCATTGGCCATGCAATTATATCCCTTAAAGATACTAGAATTAGGTCAACCTGCTACCGCCATTAATCCCTAGAATCTCTCCTCCTCTAGGAAGTTTCCTGTTTGGCCCCACTGGTTTCTCACTTGGTGCCAGTTTGACTTTCTCAGGTTTCCTTTCTTTCTATTCTTTTGGCAGGATCTGGAGCAGGTGTAAGGCCCTTTGTATTTGTTTGGAAATGCTCTTGACTTGTTGGGAGGAGTTGGGCCTCCCACTCATCGTGTTTTGGTGGTTTGTTTCCATTCTTTGTGGTTGTGTTTCTGATTGTGGTACAACTACTTGGAATTGAAATGCAGTTTCTTTGGAGACAGGGGTATTCTGTAGACACAGTGTGAAATTCCTTGGGCTGGGAGGGTCCCCAGAATGTAACACAATATCTCTACTGGTTCTAGAACTACCCAAAGTAGATAGGACCCTACTGTTACAACTAGAACTAGGGTAAATACAGGATTCACTAATTTGTTCATTTTTGTAGCTCATGTTTATGAGTACTCTGAATGTGCCAGGCACTGTATTAACACTGACAAGAAAAAGAGGACCCCTACCACTCATTCCAGCCCAGATCCTCTTTGTGCCCCCTCCTGTCCATAGATTACAACATCAAGAGTTTAAACTTCACTCATTCACACTCACAGTTACTGAACGCCTACTGTGTGCTAGTTCAAGGGTTAAGAGAATATCCAGTAGCTTACTTTTGTCCATGGAGGGTTTGTTCCTAGACCCCCAGTGGATGCCTGAGACTACAGATAATACCAAATCCGGTGCATACTGGTTTTTCCCATACGGGCACATACCTATGATAAAGTTTAGTTTGTAAGTTAGGCACAAGAAGAGATGAACAACCTCCCCAATAATAAAATAGAACAGATACAACAATATAACTGAACATGATGTGAATGTGGTCTCTCTCTTTCTAACTATGTTGTTGCAACGTCCTCACTTTCCTGTGATGACATGAGATGATAAAATGCCTGCGTGATGAGATGACATGAGGTGAATGGTGTAGGCATTGCGAGGTAGCGCCAGGCCACCACTGACCTTCTGATGAGATGTCAGAAGGAGGATCCTCTGCTTCCAGATCACGCTTGCCCGAGGGTAACTGAAACTGTGGAAAAGCGAAAAGGCAGATAAGGGGGGGGGGGTGACCATAGTTCTGGTCGGCCAGGAGTTCCCAGTGTAGTAAGAAAAGAAGCTCAGAAGCGTGTAATTATCCTGTTTCAAGTCCTGTTTTGCAACAGTGAAATGTACTTATTCTACCAAAAGTTTAGTGCTAAAATATAGCTAGAAAAGAAATGTGTGCAAAGCACCAGAGCGTAAGAATTCTGTGTGTGGTGCTGTGCTCCTCAGTACAGCAAAAACAGCCTCTGCTTTTATGGAACAGAGTCTGAAAGTGTAGGCTTAAGAGAAATTGGAGGTTCTATCTTGCTTACTACTTACTTAGCAGCTGCGTGACCTTGGGCAAATTACCCTCCCTCTCTGAGCCTCACAACTCTCATCTATAAGACAGAGGAAGTAACACCTACCACATGGATTACTGGGAAGAGTAAATGAGACCTTTTTGTTTTGTTTCATTTCTAAACAACTTTCCGTTTAGTCCCCTTTTATTCTAATCTACCACCTTTCATAGTGTAGACTGTTGTCCTAGGTTGTGACTTCCCAAGGACCATGACTGTGTCATACTCAGCTTGTTACCTATGGTGGCCACTGCGTGTAGTGGTGACCTCAGTTCACACCTGGGTTAGAGTCCCTCACAACAGCCACTCCTGCTCCCATCCAGGGACGCTGACCACCATCCAGGGGCTGGTGGCTCGGTGGGGTGGCACTGGTCCTCAGCCCAGAAGAACAATCTGTGGCCTGGGGGCCTGCAGCAGGAAGCAGTGTGGCCGAGTTTCCAGGTGCCTCACATGCTCCCTCTGTTTTAACCTCCACCCACGCCCAGGTTCTCCACCTCAGCCCCTGCCCGTTCTCTTGCTGTCCATGTTGCACTGCCTTGTTTCTTGGCTGCTGATTTCCTGACTGTCCACGCTGGCTCTATGGGCCTCACCTGGTACAGCTCTCTCTGCTTCAGAAACCCGTGGTCCCACCGGAGCCATCCCAACTGACTTCTAACTCTCTCACCTGCACTCACCCTCGTGGATACCTTGCCACTAGTTTTTCTGCCCCAGCTGGACTTCTGTCCCGCCCTGACCCATTCAGCAAACGCGCATTGAGTTCTTCAAGTATGCCAGGTTCTCTGTGCTAGGGAACCCACAGACGAAAGACACGGTCCTGCCTCGAATGACATCTGTGACGGCTCCTATCTTTTGGAAAAGGGCTGTCCAGCCTCCACAATGAGGTTTTCTTGCCCAGTTTGATGAGAAGACACCAAGATGCCTTCTGGTAGGGCCCTAGAGCAAGCTCTTTTTTATTTTAAAGAGTTTTTATTTATTCATTTGAGAGAGGGAAGAGCTAGTGAAAGCATGAGCAGAGGGAGGGTCAATGAGGGAGGGAGAAGCAGGCTCCCTGCTGAGCAGGGAGCCCAGTGTGGGGCTCGATCCCAGGACCCCGGGATCATGAGCTGAGCCGAAGGCAGATGCATAACCCACTGAGCCACCCAGGCCTCCCACGTGTGTGTTTTTAAGAGAGGATATACTATCATTGTTACATAAATATTTTTTGTATAAGAATGCATAAATAACAAATTATTATGGGCATATCTGGGGAGGAGAACAAGAAGGTACTAGGAAGCTATATTTATTTTATTTTTTAATTATCTTATTTTATTTTATTTGGAACCTATATTCATTTTAAACTCTACAATGGGTACTTAAGTTACTTTCATAGTAAAAATACAAAGTTGACAGGGTACATATGTTACTCTCATAATAAAAATGCAAATTCATATAAAGTCATGGCAAACCAAATACACTTTAATTAGGAGTTTGTTCCGAGTCTCCCTCTGGTGATCGGGTGGCCTGCCTCCTCTCCTCACTCATTACCAAGTCTGAACCTGACAAGGAGCACACGAGACGATGGGCCAACAAAACATACAAAGACATAAACACACCAAAATCATACATGATAAAAAAAATTTCTCTAAGTTTCCAAATGGGACAATTATAACAGCAGAGGCTAAATTTTCTAGAGATGGGTCTCTCTTAAAAAGGTGTTATTTATTTATTTATTTTGAGGGGGGGGTCGAGGGACAGAGGGAGAGGGAGAATCTCCAGCCGGCTCCACGCTGAGCGCGGAGCCTGATGCACGGCTTGATATGGGGCTGGATCTCAAGACCCTGAGATCGCTATCCTGAGACCGTGACCTGAGTTGAAACCAAGAGTCGGATGCTCAACCGACTGAGCCACCCAGGTGCCCTTAGAGAAAGATCTGCAGACTTTGCACTCATATTGGAGGGAGCGGGTGCCCTCTGTATTCTAAAAACTATTGCAGAACAGTAAATTCTTCCTCCCACGCCTTTTTCCTTCTGCGCTGATAAAGGAGTGCAGTTTAAAGCTTTCCTTCTTAAGATAAGTGTCTTCCAAGAAGGGAAGGGCTGAATTTTAGGTCACTTGTCCACCCACTTCCTGAGAACAGGTCACTTCCTCAGTCCTTATTGTGGACCCCGCCTGAGAGCATGGGGGAAGGACTATTCTTTCGCTCGGTGGCTTGGTCAAATGGCCTTTGAGGGGTCAAGTTTGTCTGGAGACCTGTTGAATTTCCTTGGATTTTTGTTAACCTGAAACTGCTCCCTCAGGAAGAAGGAGGGAACAAAACAACCAGGTCCAAAGATTTGAGAGGGTGGAGATAGTGTTTTTTTAATACAGAGAATCCCTGTCAGACTCATTCCGTTCCCGCCCTTTTCCTACCTATCAGGATCACTTAACCTTTCCAGCCTTGGAGAGCTTTCCTTTAACAGTGAGGGGGCAGGAGATGGGGGGAAATGCTAGTAAGTGGCCAGACCCTATAGTGTCTGACCCAGTCTTTCTGCCTCAAAAGCCTGCAGTCTCCTGGCTCATCCCCTCTTCTCCCTGTGGAAATTCAGTGCCCCTTCAGGCTGGGCTTTTCTCAGTTGTAAGCACCACTCCCTCTGCCTTCCAGACTGTTCCACTCTCATCCTTCTCCCCCGCTGCCCGCCCCCCCCCCGCCCCGCCCTGCCCCTCCCTGTTCAAATACTGCCCCGCTTTGCAGGTTTTCCTTTCGATCCTTTCATGAAGATCCCCCTGAGCGCTGATATTATGCTAAGAAGATACTGGATTTTAAAAACACTTCACAAACAGTGTGCAAAATATTATTATCACTGATGACCTTATCCAGGGGGCACATTCAAGCTGTAGGCTTAGCGCCGTGGCAGCCTGTGGTGGAAACCGGGCATTCTCCAGGTTGGCTTTTCCAAACAGGTGACCTAGAGCAGCAAGGGGGACCGATGGCCTGGTGGGCCAAGAAGCTCTCTAGCTCAGTGAGAGAAGCCAGCCCCACTCAGCTTGCTGGCCAGAGGTGCAGGGAGAAAGCAGCCTGTGGTTTGCATGTCAAACCCCAATCTGTTTTGCCTCAAATACGAAGGGCTCATTTTCTAAGACGAAGTCAGTTCTTGCCACAGCTTACCTGACGCCACCAAAACTCTTGGTTGCTCTCCCTCTCAGAAAACAGCAGGATACAGTGTGGTCGCAGGATAGAATTAGGACATTCATTCAACCAGTTCCTCTGACCAGGGCATTCTGGCTGTCACCATCTGACCCAACCTCTGAGCCAGAGGTTCCTGTTTCCAGATTTGTTAGTAGAAAGAGAACTGGAGCTTGAGTGAGAGAATCATGAAATGGTAAGTGGTAGAAGCGAATCGAGGAGAAATCCAACACTCTCTGATTTGGTAAATGAGGCCTAGCGAGATTTTAGAAGTGGTTTCCCAATGTCAATCCTTATATCTGTCTTCTGGTGGTGGGCGGTAGCATAAAAAAAGCATAAAGAAGTGATATTTAAAAAATTAACTACATTTATTTGATTTAAAATAAGTGTCTTTTGTTCTGATATTGTGGTCTTCTCTGTTTTTTTTTTTTTTTTTTTAGGATTTAAAGTAATTTTGAATACTCTTAAGGAGTATTACCTACTTGTTTAAAAAAACATTTGTTTAAAAACATATGTAATGACTGTACATGAAATTCCAAAGTTCAGATCCCGTGGGGTTAGGTAACTTACTAAAGGCCCTATATGTCTAGTCAAGGGCAGTGTTGACTTTGAATTTCTACTACTCATAGTTTTCTTCTAAAGCCACAGAGACACTTCATGTATGACCTGGGGTAAATGATTTACATCCTGAGCTCTGGATTTTGCCATCTGTAAAATGAGGGATAATAAAATCGGCCCTGGGTCACCAAGTATTCATGAGGCAAAAACAAGGTAAGGGAGACAAAGAAGTTTGGAAAGTGAGGTTTTTACGCTGACCAAGGGCTCGGTCAGTCCACTGATTCTTGGGGCCCTGGCTGTGTGGACTATTTGCTTTGAAGCCTCTATTGGTTTCCCAGGGCTGCCGGAACAGGTACCACAAACGGGGGGCTTAGAACAATAAGTTTGAAGCAGTTCTGGAGGCTAGCCATCTGATACCGTGGTAGTGGCAGGGTCATACCCGCTCCGAAGCCTCTGGAAGACTGTTCTTCCTTGCCTTGTCCACTGTTGGTGACCCTGGCTGTTCTTTGGCTCCTTCCAGCAGAACACCTTTCTCTGCTTCTGGTTTTCCATGACTGTCTCCTGTCTCTATGACCCTGTCTCTTCACACAGCAGTGTTCTTTTCATGAGGAAGCCAGTCGTGTCACCTGAGTATGACCCCCTGTTAACGTGACTTCATCTCCAATGAGCCTGTTTCCAAACAAGGTCATGGTCTGAGCTCCAAGGAGGTAGGACTTCAACAGGTCTTCTTTGCAGGAGGGAACAACTCAACCCAGAACAAAGACCATCCAGGTACATTTTAACGTGTGGTTTCAGGGGCCCCCAGCCTCCCTGACTCTAAGGAAAGCAAATTTCAGTCACCCCACTCTTTCAAAAAGGACCACTATGAGGCAAAAACAGAGGGAAGTAGGAGGTCTGGGGGGAAAGGCTGGAGGCAGTGGTGGAAAATTAAAGCAGCTGGTTAATCAACAAACCGGATCCTTGGCTCCTGAGGGATGGCACGCTTTAGAGCACCAAAAGCTTGACCAAGCTTGAAAGCAAATTCCAAGCTGTGCTCACTCCTCAGAGAACCCTTAGTCAGAGTGCTGCTCCCCCGGAACAATCTGCATTGCCAGGGAAAGGTGAAGCTTTCTTAAGTCAACACACTTGGGCCTGAAGCAATATTTGTTTCTGAAGGGTCTGAGCTGGGCCCTGCTCTGCCAGGAGCAGACACACTAGCGGTGGCGGGGGCATGCTGGCCAGTCGGGCCTCGCCAGGCCCTGGGGCCAGTAGAATCAACACCAGCCCTCTTCTTGTCTAGCTGCAAGCCTCCGCTCTCTTCCCAGAGAGTTTTTTTTTTTTGTTTTTCATTCTGACTCAAAGGTCAAAAGCAGCTGTGTCCAATTCTCCCAAGGACTGGGCCAAAGGAGGACACAGTCACAAGGAAACTGCTCAGTTCTTGCAAAGCATTCTCTCTCCATGAAGTTTGTGGACCCTGAGACATGTTCTTGAGGAAGACAGGGCAGCATTCTGGGTTTTGTAGGCCGTTGGCACTTTTGCCTTTGTGGGTTCCTCCCTCCATACAAAAATATTTAAAAATTATGTTTTATATAGTTGGTATAAAGATTAGCATAATTCAGTCTGGATTCTTTTTATATACATCCATTGATTTTATATATATATATATACATATATACATAGGTATGTATATATGTACATATATTTATTTTATATATCCATTGATTTTATATATATATATATATATATATATATATATATATCTATCTTTTAAAACCAGAAGGATTTAAAAGAAATTAAAATGGAACCATTTTTGTTGGTCCCTAAAATATCGTGGGCCCTTGGCACTGTGCCAACTGTGCCTATGGCTAAGTCAGCTCTGGGGAGAGGCTATGCTATTTTTAAGCATGTGGCGGTGGGTACAGTGAGGGGCGTGTGTCTGTATCTGTGTGTGTGTGTGTGTGTGAGAGAGAGAGAGCGAGAGAGCGAGAATATGATTTAGATCTAGGAGATGATTTTAAATCAATCCAGTCTGGACACACAGGAATGACCAAAATGACCTCCTGAGGCCCATGTAAGCTGAAGGCATAAGGAAAAGATACCAAGCCCTTTCCCTTTAGAGTCTGGTGCTCCCTTTCCGCCTATGAACCCAGATATATATCCATATCTACCTTGTCAGTGGTTCCCTCACATCCAAGTTCAATATCTGGATACCTTGCCTCACTGTCAGTAGAAAATGTAGAGGTAGATACACAAAACAGGGTGATGAGAAAGGGAGAAAGCCAGAATTGATTACCTGGACTGCTGGTGTAAACAGGGACCTAGGGCCAGAGATTACTGCATATCAACGCAAAACCCTCCTTGTGGAGGGTCCCCAAAAGCATTGTTCACTGGGACCAGAACTGTTCATGGTTTTGAGCACAAAGCATTTCATCTAACCTAGTCCTTACCTACCTTCTCCTCCATTTAAGAAAGTTGTACTAGTTTTAGTGAGTCTAGGAAGCGCTAAGCGCTCACTGAGCCATTAGACTCACCTGTGTATTGGCAAACTTCTGTAAAGGGCCAGGTCCTATGTATTTTAGGTGTTGCAGGCCTTAATTAACTACTTAATTCTGCTGTTATAATGCAAAAGTAGTCATGGATAGTATGTAAAAAAAAAAAAAAAGGCCACAGATGGGTTCTAATAAGACTTTATTTACAAAAACAGATGGAGGGCCAGATTTGGCCCGTTTGCCAAACCCTATCTTTTTCTTCCTGACCACATCTGTTCTTTCTTTCCAGAACATTTCTTGAGTGTCTATTATGTGCTATACACTATCAGGGACATTATTAGGTCTTGTAATATTTAAGGTTTCCTGTTTATGCTTCCTGTTTCTTCAGTGGCATCAAAGTCCCCGTTTTCGTCTGTATCCTCCACGAGGCTTAACGTCGTGCTGAACTGAGCATGGTTCGGCTTCTTGTGATATTCTTTGCTTACATATTTCTCATCTTGAAATCAATGGGGAAAGCATTAGTTAAATTCATTAAAATCCACAAATTTGTATCCGGTCCTCAATTACCTTTCCTTTCAGGTTTCTGCTTTCCTCATGGAGCAACCTCCAGCTCTGGTCTGCAAGGCCCATCCTACGGAGCTTTGCTTGCAGTTCACTACATTCAACACTTGTCAGTCAACAAATATTTATTTAGCACCTACCAATATACTCAAGACTACTATTTTTTTAAAGATGCGATCTCTATTCTAAGTGTTTATAAAGTGTGGACATGGGCAGCACACCAAAAAACCACATGTCCCACTAGTGGTAACCTTTTGAAGTCCTTTCCCACATTGACTCTAGGGTTGGCTGGGTGGCTTCCTCAGCCAATAAGATATTAACTCGCATGAAACAAGTAAGTGTGTAGTTGCATTTTGGAGCTCTTCTTCTTGAAATGCTCCCTTTTAGAACTCAGCCGCCATGCTGTAAGGAAGCCCAGGATAACCTGCTAGAGAGGAGACCATGTGGAGAGGCCCTGGAGAATGAGGCACCATATGGAGGAGAAAGAGAAGGGCCAGCCAGCCTCCAGTGGTTCCAAGCTCCTCCACTGAGGTATCAGACATGTGAATGAAGCCTTCTTGGATCTCCCATCACAACTGAGCCTCCAGGTGACTGCGGCTATATGAAAGACATGGAGCCAACTGGCAAAAAAACCACCCAACTGATTCCAGTCCATATTGTAGAATTCTGAGTAATCATCATTTAAGTCACTAAGTTTTGGTATGGTTTGTAATGCAGCAATAGACACATTAATTGATAACTGATAGGCAGTAATTAGGAAGAGTGTACACATGCCCACACACACATATACAAAAACACCTGCACAGAGAATCTTTTTTTTTTTTTTTTAAATTTGAGAGAGAGAGAGTAGGCAGAGAGGCAGGCAGAGAGAGAGGAGGAAGCAGACTTCCTGCTGAGCAGAGAGCCTGATGTGGGGCTTGATCTCAGGACCCTGGAATCATGACCTGAGCCGAAGGCAGAGGCTTCAACCCACTGAGCCACCCAGGCGCCCATGCACAGAGAATCTAACCAAGAAGACGCACCAGGCCATACCTGCTCCATCAAAGACTTGTATCAGCAACTCAAAGCCCAAAGACGAGGGCGGGTAAGCCTGGAAAAAACCACTGAGGAAGAGTTCTGGGCCTGAATGACAGATAGGATTTGAATACACAGAAAAGAGCAACCTACGCAAAGAAACAGCAAGAGCAAAGGCTCATCTGTCTCCGGACTACATGCCTTTAAAAGAAGACTTTGAGTGATAAAAGCATCCCTGAGGACAGACTCTAATGATGGACTTCCAGGAAACGTGATGTAAGGAGGCATTTTGGTATGTGGCTGAGGCACCCTCTCGTTTCTCTCAGAACATACACGTGGTGGCAACCTACTCCACTTACTCATAAAGCCAGCCCTGATAAAAAATAAGCTATTATCAATTTAGAAAACTCCTAGGGCAAAATCCCCAGAACCCTAGTAGGAGGTCCTCTCTTAGGAGGAATAGTCAGGAACAGTGAAGCTTTCACTGTCTATTTTATAAAATGCCCAAATGCAAGGTTTCAGGGTCTTGTTATTATCCATCCTGGTCCATCTTGTTTACTAATAATTTGGTTTCTTGTTTATCTATGTACTACCTAATTTTTGAAGGCGAATCGCTTCTCCGCCGGCTGAGTTTTTGGTTCCCTGATGGCAACACCACTGGCTGAGATTCAGAGCTGGGCAACGATCACACTGACTGGAGTTGACTGTTGTCTTCTCTGCAATCCCCACCACAGCAGGAGATCCTCAAAGGCAAAGATTTCTTGTGTTTAGTGTTGTGTCTCCAATGCCTACATATTGATTGACATATAGCAAGTGTTCAATAAACACATAATGAATTAATGAGAAACCCAGGAATATGAGAACCACAAAACCAGGCACATTAGAATGGAAGATAAAACAGGCATAAACGATTACTAACATTTATTGGCACAACTCTATTCCAGATTCTGTATTAAGCATGGGATGAATCTTTTGTTCGCTCATAGCGCTCAGCAAGTTTTAGTTACACCTGGAGGGGTTTAATTACTTATCTGCATCTAGAATTCAACCGGGCCCCTCTATTCCCAAGTCCATGCTGGGAAGTCCAAGTTCAAGCTCTCCTCTTGGATGTTGAATACTACCCAGCCTCTCCTATTTGAGGGTTCACCAAATAGGGACAAAGACGGAGAAGAGATTGACAGGGGGGCTCCCTCAGAGAACTTTTGCTTGGCCCTCAGGAAGGAGCTCACTTACCCCGATGTGTGTGCTGAGGACCATTAGGTGCAGACAGATGTCCTCAGAATCTCTGAAGACTTTTCATAGGCACAAGGAGGCAGGAGTTGGCTCTCAGCCTGTGATGGGAATCAGGACAAGTCCCTCCCGGGCTGTTCTTTTCTCCTTCAGGACTGAGTTACTGTTCTCTGGAAGGTCTGACAGGCAGGAGAGGGCAGCCAGACCTGCCTACTCCTTGGGCGGGCCATTACAACTTGACTCTATTTCCCCAAGTTTGTGATTAAGATCTGGAGCTCGGGGTGGGGCAGGGGTTTGGCGTTGGGGATGAAGTCAGTGATGGACATTCGGGCTCACAAAGAACAGGGTGGAGCTGGGGTGACTCAGGGGGCGGCACCCAATGTGGGTCAGCTTTTGGCAGGGAAGGGCAGAGCTGAGGAGTGTCTAACTGTATCCCTGTACCTGCGGCTTTGCAGACACCATTTGTCAGCTGCAGTGCGATAAGTTAACCTGTGGCTTGGTCTCCAATGGTCTGGGCTCAAATCCTAGCATGGCCATTTACTCTCCCGATGGTCCCGGCAAAATCATTTAAATTTTCAGGGTTTGTTTCCCCTTTACAGCATGGGACTGAAATGCTAGGTTGCAGTGACAAATAAATAGGAAAGCATGCTGAACATCTGTTCACCTTCTCTCTGTCCTGCTGGCCCCATCAATCCCCAGAATCTTAAAGGTGAGCTGTGTCAGGCAGGGCCACGTTATGCCTCTTTTGAGTCCCTTTTGCCTTCCTTGGTTGCTTCTTCCATAAAAAAATACTAAAAATTTTATGGCTACATTGGTATAAAGAGGGATATAATTCAAACTGGGCTTATTATCATATAGTCATTATTATTATAATCATTTTCCTCTGATTCTAACAGAAATTAACATTATAATTTTGTGGGTCCCTAAAAGTATCACAGGCCCTCAGCATCAGGCCATAAGCTATTCCTGCAGGCGTGGGTCTCTTCCTTGTTCCTGAAATCTTTGAGTCTCATTGCAACCAAAATGGTTCAGGACAGTAAATTCACAAAGGAAGAGACATTTTCCCCCTGAGATCCCCTGGGTCGGTGAGGGTGTGTGTGTTGCACGTGACTGTGGGTATTTCTGCAGTGGGCTTGTGTGTCTGTGCCTCACAGTGTAGCTGTTTTGGAGTGGAGGCAGGGAGTGTGAAAGCCTAAATTATAAAGTGCCTGAAATTTCATTCATTCATCCAACAAATTTTTTTTTTTTGGAGCATTTATCACATGACAAGCCCTGTTATAGGAACTGGAGATACAGTACAACCATCAAAAAAGACCAAGTCCCAGTCTTCATGAAGCTTACCTTCCGGGGGAGGGAAAGAGACAAGAAACCAAAAAACTACGTCAGGTGACAAGTGTTAAGCAAGGTGTGTAGGGAGAACCAGTGGTGCTAAGGTAAGAGTGGAGTGTCTGTTATACAGATGATCTGGAAACACGTCTTTGGTAAGGTAATATTGGAGCAGAGTCTCTAAGGAAGTGAGGAATGGAGCCGTGTGGCTATTTGGGGGACCAGCATTCCAGGAAGAATGAAAGGCATGTACAGGGCATCTGGGTTGGTGCAGTTGGTTAAGTGAACGACTCTTGGTTTTGTTCAATTTGTGGTCTCAAGGTCGTGAGATCGAGCCCCACATTGACTGCACCCCCAGCATGGAATCTGCTTGGGATTCTCTCTCCTTCTCCACCTCCTCATGCTTGTGCTCTCTTTCTCAAATAAATAAATAATTCTTTTTAAAAAAAGATAAAAAAGAAAAAACAGAAAGGCAAGTACAGAGACCCTGTCGCAGGAGGCTTCTCAGTGAGCTTGAGAAACAGAATAGAGGCCAGAGTCTGGAGCGGTGCGGCAGGAGATAAAGTCAGGCAGCGCAGGGCCAGATCACGCAGGGCTTTGCAGGCTGTTGTAATGACTCTACCTTGTAGTCCAAGTGTGATGAGAAGCCTCTAGAAGAATGTGTTGGAGGAGGGTCATGATTTGGCTTACTCTTAATAGTATCACTTAGCTGCTTGCATGGAATAGATGGGAGGCAAGCCCAGAAGCAGGGAGGCCAGGCCAGGTAGGAGACAATTTATACGGATGTGGACCAGAAGGTTAGCAGTGGGTGATGCTGGGAAGTGGTCAAAGTGGGGATATGAAGGTAAAGCCAATAAGATCGGCTGGTTATTAAGATGTCAGGGGAACCCGAAAAAGAGAGGAGTCAAGGAAAACTCCCAAATAGGAAGCATGGCGTTGGCATTTACTAAAATGGAGCAAGGGAACAGGTGAAGAAAGGATTCTAAGAGTTTTATTTTGAATGAGTTAATTTCAGATTATTTTCTTTCTTTCATTTTTTTGTTGCTGTTAGTCACCATTACAATACATCATTCATTTTGGATGTCGTGTTCCATGATTCATTGTGTAACACTAGGGCTCCATGCAATCCGTGCCTTCCTCATCCCCATCTCAGACTGAAGCTCTGGCCAGGGCTTTGTAGCCCCCCAGGGACCAGTCTTTGCATGTGGGCTGCCACCAGCAAGGGGATGCAAAAACGAACCGAGGAAGCTCCTGTTAGCTGACAATTTTGTCCAGAGAGGGACAGAGCTGTGGGTCATCAACAGGCAACACTCATGGGTACTGAGTGAATGCATGTCTTAGTCCCGGAGGGGGGATCTGGATGCCACCTCACAGTATCCCCTACAGGCCACCTTGTGTGCTGTTCAAATCCACTCCATCTGGGAACAATTTCTCCAGAACTGTAATTGGCCTGTTTCCTTGGGGAATTTATGGAAGGTTTGTGGGATTAACTAGCCACACCTCTCTTTGTCTTCACTACTGTAGCTAGTCTTGAGGCCACAATTAATACCCATCATCCCTCTCCTGTACTATCCATTCAAGAGTCCCTTCATCACTGGCTGGCACCTTTGCTGCTCCAAGTGGCTCACCTCGTGCTGTGACGCAGACCCTCATCCCGAAGGGATATGAGCAGTGGGTCACCATACCCTTCCCAGATTAAAGTGGCTGCACTTTTCCATTTACCTTTATAATCAGGAGAGGGAGTATTAAGAGACATCCCAGTAGATCACATGAGTGCCAAAGATATTCTTCATTGCTTCCAGAGTGTAACACGACACCCTGAAGATTACGGTTGATCACCTTGGCCAATGTGGTGATCCTTTTTCTGTCTTTTAGTCTCCTGGCATGAGGAGCCTGAAGTGACCAGGCAGCAGCAGCCGTGGCTTAAAGCTTACCGGAACTCCTACTGTACCTCCTCCTGGTGGAAGCCTTCTCCCTTTGGGAACCAGGGCTTCTAGATCCACAAAGCCACAAGTTGTCACGGCTGGAAGCACCAATTCCCCAAGGAGGTCACTGGAGTGGTGGTGAACGTGTCTTCCTCTTGGTTCCTGGACCTTTGTATTCTGCCCATTAGAGACACAGTACTGTATAATGGTTGTTGTTCAGGATGAGATCGCATCCTGGGGGACAACAACACAATTTCGCGGTGTATCAATTCCAAATTGGTGCCTCAGCTGTATCTTAAAGCAGCCACTTTGGTCCTCTATCAGGCCAGCAGCATCTGGGTATGAGATAGGACGAGGGATCCCTTGGTCATGTGCCCACTCCCATATCTCCTTCACTGAAAAGTGAGGCCCATGGTCTGAGGCAAGGTCACATTTGATCCCATGTCAGTGAATCTAGTGTTCTATAAGACTTTGGATTGTGGTGTTGGCTCAGGCTCCACAGGCAGCAAATCCAGACATGAAATACCAACCAGGAATATGTTGTTTTTAAATTAAATCTTTATTTGATAATTGGAAATACACATGTGGTTGTGAAAATTAAGAGATCCTATGGACACTTTTACCCAGTTTCCCTCAATGGTACATCTTGCCAAACTATAGTGTAATGTCACAATTGGGACGTCAACACCGATACAACTCCAGTTGCTCCCATTTTACTTGTACTCATTTGCGTGTGTGTGGTTGGGCACATGCACTTAGTTCTATACAATGTTATCACCCACGTGGGTTTGTATACCTACTGCCATAGTCAAGATACAGAACTGGTCCATCCCCATAAGGATCCCTGTATTGGTCTTTTATAACCATAGCTGCCTCCCGCTTCCTTCCCTCGTCCCTAATGCTGGACAACCATGGATCTGTTCTCCATTTCTAAAAATTATGCCATTTCAAAAGTGTTTTATAAACAGTATTTTATGGTATCTAAGTTTTAGGAATTGGCTTTTTTATCACTCAGTGTAATTCCCTGAAGATTCATCCAAGACCCATTCATCAATAGTTCATTCTTTTTGTTGCTGAATATTCCATGGTACGAATATACCAGTTTGTTTAACTATTTATTCACTGGAGGACATCTGGGCTGTTTCCATATTTTTTTAAGTTGTAATGAATAAACCTTCTTTGAATATTTGTGTATAGGTGTTTGTGTGAACGTAAGTCTTAATTTCTCTGGGATAAATGGCCAAGAGTATAATTGCTGGGTCATCCGGTAATTATATATTCGGTTTTATTAAAAAAACTACCAAACTGTTTTCCAGTGCAGCTGGACCATTTTATAGTCTCCCCAGCAATGTGTGAGGGATCCAGTTTTTCTACATCCTCACCAGCTTTTGATGTCACAATTTTTTATTTTAGTAAGTATGTAGTGATATCTCATTGTGTCTTTAATTTGTATTTCTCTGATGGCCAGTGATATTGAACATCTTTCTATGTGCTTATTTGTGTCTGTATATCTTTTTCAGTGTAATGTCCATTCCCGTTTTTGCCCGTTTTATAACTGGATTTTTTAACTGTAGAGTTTTAAGATTTTTTATATATGTATATTTTCAGATACCAGTTCTCTGTCAGACATACGTTTAGCAAATATTTTCTCCCAATTATTGTTTGTTTTTAAGTAATCTTTGTAGGGGCTTTCACTGAAGAAAAGTCTTACATCTTGATGAGGTCAAATTTATCAATTTTTCCTTGTGAGTCATGCTTTTGGCTTCAAGTCAAAAAACTCTTTGCCTGGTTCTAGATCCCAAAGATTTTCTCCTGTTTTTTTTTTTTTTTAATTGTTATTAGTTTTATAGCTTTACATTTTACATGTAAGCTCGTGATCCATTTTGAGGTAATGCATGAGGATATGCATATGAATTTGAGTTAAGGATACATCTTAATGCCGGTCAAACTGGTGTTTCCTCTTCCAAAGTGAGTAAATTCCAGTGTAATCAACTTGCCCCAAGTGGCTGGCTTCTGTCCTTGAAGGGTGGTTTCGTGGCAGTTGTTCTCTGGTGGCCCTAAATATGTGGCAAAATACTTCACACTTCATTCTTACTTCCACAGGTCTATCCACCTGCCTCTCCCTCAGACTTCCCCGTCCCTTATCTTTTAAGCTTTGTCCTTCCCAGGGCCCAGACCAATATGGCCAAGTTATTCATCACTACCTAGATATTCTATTTTTTTTTTTAAGATTTTATTTATTTATTTTACAGAGAGAGATCACAAGTAGACAGAGAGGCAGGCAGAGAGAAAGAGAGGGAAGCAGGCTCCCTGCTGAGCAGAGAGCCCGATGTGGGACTCGATCCCAGGACCCTTAGATCATGACCTGAGCCGAAGGCAGTGGCCTAACCCACTGAGCCACCCAGGCACCCCTTTACCACAGGCTATTTATCTTTTCTTACAAGAGAATGACAGGTGCATGGAAGCTCTATCCATTATGAAGGTTTCCCCTCACCACTGTTTTTCAGGGCTGCCCCTGGATGGGCTGTAATGCAGCACAGTCCCCTTGTGGTGTGACCCATCTGTGACCCAACCTTGGCTTCTTCCTCCTCTATCAGCTGATCATAACAGACCCACCTCATGTCTCCAAGTAGGAGCTGAGGGAAATGTGGTAGTTGACACTGCTATCTGGAAGCTACATAGCTTTTCCAATCTAGCCTCAAAGTCAATACAGTATCACCACCTTGTTCAATTAGTAGAAACAGCAAACCTTCCCAGATTAAAGAACAAAAAAAAGAAAAAAAAAATCAGACTCTCCTTCTTGATGTGGGTGTAGCAACTCACATTGTAGAAGAGCATGTGGTATGGGAGATCCTGGGTCATCTTTGGAAAATACAATCTGCCACAAGGTCTCTGTATTCTGGCTGGAAAAAACTTGAATGATTCCCAGCCCTGCATGAGTCCTGGGAATTTTTCAGCTTATAGTTCCCAGGAATTAGTCTTTCTCTAGTGCTTTTTCTCTGTCTGGTCTTGTGAAGTATTATCCTGGCGTAGACAGGCGGGTGTTCATCCAAAGAGTCAACTCCTCATCCAGAGCTCCTTCTCCATGTATCTCCTTCCTTTTTGGCATTTATCCAGCAAATTTTAGCTCCCTCGGCTTCCCCCAAACTCTAATTTGCCTCCTCAGTTCAGCAAGACCACTGGTCTCTGTTATGGTTTTCCCAAACAATCTATAAAAAAACAACAGTTCCATAAAGGAGGCTGAGTAATCTGAAAACTTCCTCCACAATTGAAGGTTATCTGTTTCCCTTCCCTCAGGGACCACAGTCCTATTCTGCCTCCTGTCCAATGGCTAAAAATAGTTGTTTCATACCTTTGATCCAGTTTTTTGGTTGGCTATGGTGAGAGAGCACTTTCCATTTTTTCATGGGTGGAAGCAGAGCCTGAATATATTTTGAAGATAAGGTCGATGGGATTTGATGAGGAGTTGGACATAGGTTGTGAGAAAAAGAGGGATATACATCAAGGATGACTCTGAGTTTTTTGGCCTGAAGCTGGAAGGGTGGCATTGCTATAACCTGAGGTTAGATCAAAATTGGGGTTGGGGGAGTAAGTTAGGAATTTAGCTTTAAAAATGTTAAACCTAAATACCTATGAAACATCCAAGTGGGGCTGTCAACTTCTCAGTTGGATATAAGAGTCAGATGTTCAGGCTGGAGATTGGGCTAGAAATACATAATTGGAAATTGTCTCTGCATAGATGGTATTAGAAGCCATGGATCTGAATGAGATACCAAGGAAGAAAGTGTAGATAGAAAAGTGAAGTCCAAGGACTGAGACCTGGGACACTCCAATAGTAAATATTTGGAGAGACGGAGAGGATCCCCGGAGTTGTTTGTGCTAACTTTCCCTCTCCTCTGTCCCTATGCTCTCTCACTCCCATGACTGTGCCCCATTCTGTCTTACTGATTTGCTGGCTCTGACTTCTGTTGACCTGTGTTGTCCTGTGGCCATCCTAGTCTAGGCCTGACAGATCAGTTCCAGGATTGACAATGGGCCTCAGAAACTGCTCTAGCCAATCCACGTCCTCAGAATCCTCTGGCGTTGTTTGAGATCCACCTGGCTCCATCAGGACTGACTCCTGCCAAAGTATAGAGTAGGAATAAGGTGAATGGCTCAGGACTTCCAGAGTGAGCCGGTTCCTTGGCCATAACCCCTTATCATCTCTGATAGTACCTTGCATTGAAAGCTCAGAAGAACAGGGAAAGAGCAGATAGATAATTCTAGACCAAGCCAGTTTCTTCTGCCAAAGATTCTGTCCTGCACAATATTGCTGTGTGGGCAAATTTGGTAGTGGTATTCTATGCTATTGGCCTCAAAACACTAAGTGTATATGTTTCAAATATCTCTAATTTCCCCATAACAAATTATTATTGACTGGATGGTAGTAATCAATATTAACATCATTCATCTAGCCACATGTGAAAGGATTAGATAATTTTATCACAGTATTATTTATAAAAATAAACAAAAATTAATAAAAATATTAGAAATAACCTACAATAACTAATAATAGGAGACAAAATAAGTATGTTGTGGTACACCCATAATAAACACACAATAAAATAATTTTGCAGATATGGGAAGATGCTTATAATATATTGTTGGTTTAAACTTATTTTTTTTCCCAGAGGGGGAGAGGAGGGGAGGGGCAGAGGAAGTAAGAGAATCCTAAGCAGGCTCCAGCCTCAAGCCTGACACAGGGCTCCAACCCACAACCCTGGGATCACAACCAGAGCTGAAATCAAAAGTCGGATGCTTAACCGACTGAGTCATCAGATGGCCTGATTTAAACATTTTAACAAGGCAGTACAGTGTGGTGTTTAAAAGCACTTTCAAATAAACAGATTTAAAGAGAACACCCTACCTTGAACTCTAACAACTAATGGCTATGTAGAGAAGGATGCCAAGGAAACTGAGCAAGATCAGGGTCAAGGATATAAGAAAATCATCGTGTCATAGAAGGCAGGCGAAGACTTTTTTTTTTTTAAAGATAAAAGGAATGGTCATTCAACCATTCAATAGAGTTAAATGCTGAAGAGGCAAGATGACAAAAAGATGACCACCGTATTGACCATGATGACCACTGATGACCATGGCCAGAGCTGTTTCAGCAGAATAATGAGAATAAAAGCCAGACTGGGGTGGGCTGAAGAGTCCATGGGAGATGAGGGAGTAGAACTATTTTAAGGAATTAGATGTGTAGGGGAAGAAGGCAGAAGGCCACAGATAGAGGATGTATGTTCAGGGATCCTTTTTTCTTCAGAGAGACAGGAGTTTGTTAAAATAACCACAAGATGGATACAGTAGGGAGGGAAAGACTGGATACACAAGAGCAAGACCGGATCAATTACAGATGAAGTTCATCAAAAGGGGGGGTGAGGATAGGCTATAACCTACAAGTGGGAGAACTGCTCTTGGTTGGTTAGTGGGAGGAGGGAGTCTTCAACCGCAGCAGGAAGCAAGAAGGGTGAATGCATGGGTAGGTTTAAACATTTGGTAACACAAAGGAAGGACTCAATGATGACTTGTGTGGAGGGCATCAGAGGGGTCAGGGGAGTGGGGAAGGTTTGAAGCCATTGATAGGAGTTGATAGGATTGTGAGTTGACCAGAGACAAGGAGTAAATTTTCAACCACCCTTTTGTCCCGTGTGGGACTGGTGATCCTGAATGGGGGTGGAACCCATCTCCCCGACAGTGAGACTTTCTTCAGTAGTATTTTGTTGCTTGCGTGCAGGCAAGAAGGAAGAAGACAGAATGGTTCATCTGTGGTTGGGGCTTAGCCATAAAGGACATGAAAATGTTTCCCTCCTGCTTGCGGGGCTGGGTGGGTGGAGATGAGCCCCAGCTCTTCCCCAGAGGGAAAGGGAAAGAGGGTAGTTCCTCTGTCCCCACTAAATGAGTTGCTCCGAAGTCCACCTTCCAAACTTCCTGTCCCTGGGAAAGCCTGTCCTTTGTTATCCTGACAGATTCCCCCACGTAGAGCTCAGCCTCCCATATGCTCTTTGCTGTTTCTACAGGCTTGTCAAGAACAATCCCTTTCGGTTTTCAGAGAGGTCTTTTTATACGTGCTGCTTCTTGATCCGTACTGTGCTTGTGAGTGCATGGGAGGAACAGGGCTTGACTCCCTGAGGAAGGTCACCGTTAAGCTCTAGTGAGGACAAAATAGCCTTCTTTAATGCTCCACTCGCTTGATACTCTGGTGCCAACACTTCCTATAAGAAGCCACAGGGCTTCTCTTTCCTCTGGCCCTTCGCTTCTGCAGAGAGCAAAACAGAATGGAGCCACTTACTTTCCTCAGGTCTCAGCTTCTTACCCAAGGAGAAGAAAGAGGGCAGCCAAGTTATAATTTGTGCATGTGTCACATTCCTAACCTGGTTGCCGGGCCAGGGCTGGCACTGGGAAGGGAAGGGCTGGCGGAATGGAAGGGGTGAGGGAATCAGGTTCCAGCTCCCGCACAAGCCTCAGCTGTGACTACTGCTGCTTAGAGAACAGAGGGGAGAGGGCGAACACAAGGTGAACCACTGTTGGCTCTGCTGAAGAGTGGACGAAGTTCCCCAAGAAGACTGGCTTTGGGAACAGGCTGGCCTGGGAAGAAAAATTGCCCTCCCACCCCCACCCAACATACATGCTCCAACCAGAAAAAGGCCACATGTGTTTCCTATGTGTCTTTGCTTCCTCCGAGCAGAGGAACCTCGTTTAAATAAGCTACTGGCCGGCTGACAAACTGGGAGGTCACTTGTCATTTCTGGCCCTGTTACTTCATCCACAACGTGAGAGCAGAAAGGGATGAGATCCAAGACTCTTTCTGACTATAAATCTGATATATTCTGGGTATAAATCTGATTGAACCGGAATGACATCAAATTTTCATTGTTTTATGAGCACTGGATCCCGAGGTCTTAACATATATTGGATGATATACACAGAGTCCCAGCTCTAGTCCCAGCAATGGTCTCAGAGGCAGGGATCAGGGGAGAGAGAATAATTTAGGAGGGCTCCACCCTGAAGAACATGTTGCAACCCATGGCTCTGACTCTCCCTTTTTAGGCCTCAGTTTCCTCAACTGTAAAATGAGGTTCTGAGCCTAGAAGACCTATAAAATGCTGTTCTGATTTTCTGGGTTCCGTGTCTCCGTCTTCAGGTAATTTTGAGCCCCAGTGGACAAAGACAGTGTCCTTACTGAACTATTTGTGTGGCATGTGTGCGGAACTATAGTGGAACATGATCCCTATCTCAAGGAGCTCACAATGGGTTTTTAAAACTGCTAAGCCACACACATAAGAAAGTATAGTATAACACGCAGTATCATTCATGGCTAAATGTGTAACACAGACACCGCAGGCTGGCTCTCTCTGGGCACGCTCATGCTACAGGTGGGAGGAGCCACAATTACAGCTTGCTTCTCCCACAGCCTCCTTCTACTTCAGCTCTCAAAACGGGATTTGTGGGGGTCAGACTGCTGGGTTCAGTTCTGGCTCTGCCACTTGCAAACGCTGGGGAAGCTACTCAACTTTTGTAAACTGTAAAGCCAGTCTCCTGGTCTTCAGGATGGGGTTAATAAAAGGACTCCCTTGCCATGTTGTTGTAAAGATTATATGAATTCTCAATAACTGGGTATAGAGAAAATGCACCTCAACATAATAAAGGCCATATATAATAAGCACACAGCTAATATACTCAACAGTGAAAAGCCGAAAGCTTTTTCTTTAAGATGAATAGGGCAAGGATGCCCACTCTTACTACTTTAATTTAACATACTGTTAGAAGTCCCAGTCAGAGGCACCTGGGTGGCTCAGTGGGTTAGAGTCTCTGCCTTCAGCTCAGGTCATGTTCCCAGGGTCCTGGGATCGAGCCCTGCATCAGGCTCTCCTCAGTGGGGAGCCTGCTTCCTCCTCTCTCTCTGCCTGCCTACTTGTGATCTCTATCTGTCAAATAAATAAATAAAATCTTAAAAAAAAAAAAAAAGAAGTCCCAGTCAGAGCAATCAAGTGAGAAAAAGAAATAGAAAGACCTCTGAATCAGAAAGAAAGAAGTAAAAATGTCTCTATTGACAGATGACATGATATTATTTACAGAAACCCCAATGACTCCACCAAAAAAACTCCAAGAATAAACAAATTCAATAAAGATGTAGGACACATAATCAATATACAAAAATCAGTTGTGTTTCTATACACTAGCAACGATCAGAGGGAAATTAAGAAAACAACCCCATTTACAGTTGCATTGAAAGAATAAAATACCAAGGAATAAATTTAACCAAGGAGGTGAATGATTTGCACGCTGTAAACTATAAACCACCGATGAAAGAAATCAAAGACATAAATAAATTGAAAGATATTCCATGTTCATGGATTCGAAGAATTAATATTATTAAAACGTCCATACTGCCCAAGGCAAGCTACAGATTCAATGCAATCCCTACCAAAATTCCAATGGAGTATTTCACAAAAATAGAACAAATAATCCTAAAATTTGTATAGAACCACAGAAGACACCAAATAGTCAAAGAAATGTTGTAAAAGAAGAATAAAGCTGGAAGCATCACACTTCCTGATTTCAAACAAAATTACAAAGCTATAGTAATCAGAAACAGTATGGTATTGGCATGAAAACAGACGCTGAGTTCAATGGGAACAGAATAGAGAGCCCAGAGATAAACCTAGGCATATATGGTTAATCACTTTTCAACAAAAGACCCAAGGATATATGGTGGAGGAAAGAGCAGTCTCTTCAATAAATGGTGCTAGGAAAACTAGGCAGCCCCATGCAAAAGAATGAAAACTAGACTCATATTTTACACTATACACAAACACCAATTCAAACAGAGACTTAAACATAAAACCTGAAACCATAGAAGTGCTAGAAGAAAACATAGGGGCTAAGTTCTTTTATATCAGTCTTGACAATGATTTCTTTGGATTTGACATTAGAAGCAAAATCAACAAAAGCAAAAATAGGTAAGCGGAACTACATCAAACTAAAAGCTTCTGTATAGCAAAGGAAACCATAAACAAAATGAAAAGGCAACCTACTGAACATAAAATATTTGCAAATCATATATAAGGAGTTAATATCCAAATACATCATACAACTCAATCATACAACTCATACATCATACAACTCAATAGCAAAAAACCCCCCAAATGATTCAATTAAAAAGTGGTCAGAGGAACTGAATAGACATTTTTCCCAAAGAAGACAGACAGATAGCCAATAGGTACATGAAAAAGTACTGAACGCCACTATTATCAGAGAAATGCAAATCAAAACCACAATGAGCTACCAGCTCACACCTTTACTGTTAGAATGGCTATCACCAAAAAGACGAGAGATAACACGTGTTGGTGAGAAAACAGAATCCTTGTATACTGTTGATGGGAAGGTAGTGTTGTAGCCACTATAGAAAATATAGAGGTGCTTCAAAAAATTAAAAAATAGAACTCCCATTTGACTCAGCAATTCCACTGCTGGACATTTACTCAAAAGAAGTGAAAACAGGACCTTGAAGCATCATTTGCACTACCATTTTCATTGCAGACTATTCACAATCTTCAAGGTACGGAAATGATAAAAGTGTCCATCAACAGATGAATGGATAAAGACGTGAGATACACACACACACACACACACACACACAATGGAATACTACTCTGTCATAGGAAAAAGGAAATCTGGCAACATGGATGGACCTTGAGGGCATTTTGCTAAGGGAAAAAAGTGAGATGTAGAAAGACAAAAACTGCGGAATCTAAAAACTAAAAAAAAAAAAAAAAAAAAAAAAAAGAAAGAAAAAAGAAAAAAAAATCTAAAACCTAAAAAAAAAAAAAAGAGGAAAAAAGTCAGTCATAGAAACCACTTTTCTATGGTTTGCCAAAGGCCTGTGAAAGAGAATTTCCCCTAGTGTAATGATAATGTCTCCCTGATGCAGTGATGCCCACGCCTGTCCCAGACAGACAGGTGGCAGTGATGGAGAAGGAGCCCACACCTGTAGCCATCACTGGTTTGGTTCTTAGACTGGCACAAACCAGAGGCATGCAGGCAGGGGGTGGGTCAAGTAAAAGGGGCAGAATTCCCATTGGATTCTAACCACTGCTGTGCTGTAGAGTTCCTGAGTTCACTGCAAACCACTCAAACCTGTTGGACCCCAATTCCTTTATTTCTTAGGGGTATTTAATACAAAAAGAGAAAACTTGAATTCCTAAGAAGAAATCCCAGGAAATTAACAGGGTTTACTTTTTAAGAAAAGGGGGAAGTATAGAGGAAGTCAAGGTATTAATGGGGATTCATTTAGAGTCGAGACTTGGGAGGCCTTGAATGGATCTAACAGAGGTTGGAGGGTTTAAGGCAACCAGACTTAAAATAAAAGAGCCACAGCATCTCCAGGGCAGAGTCTTAGGACGTATCTGCTCAGTAGCAACTAACCCAAAGGGTTGTCCAAAGGCCCTTCAGGGCCCATTAGTTCAAGTTGTTAAAGCCCTGTGCTGATGGGATCATAGGTGTGACCTCTGTGTACATGTGACTGTCCCCACATTAGACTGAGTCCTCGCCAGTCAGCAGTCGCACACGTACTCACCATGGACACAACGGGAAAGTACAAGGGAATACCTACCTTTGGAATTTAGCTCAAAGTACACTTGGTCAAACTCCACATGTTGATACCTTAGGTTTGGTGCAGTGTTTGTATGGTGTCCTGCATGTCACTGGCATTTCATTGTCATTTTGAAAAAACATGTGAGCAGCGAGAGAAGACAGGATTCTCCTCTGAGGGCCGTTAAGCTGAGACACTAGCATAGTGGGTTGACCAGCTGGCCTGCCTGGCAATTCTCCTTCAGGAACTCGGTACTCAGAATTCTTGATCTTTGAGGAAACCACAGCGTTCTTCTTTCTTGAGGGCTCCCTGGGCATCTCAGCCAGGCCTGTGGGGCTGGTCACCCAGGCTCTCAGTGAGAGCTGTATCTGAGCTCAGGCATGCAGAACTAGAGGGCTGGGCCTGTGATGGCAGGTCCCAAAATAAGGTGCCAAGCCCTACTTCTCACTTTCCCCTTGTGCCCTGTGAGATGCTGGCACTGCCTTCGGAGCCATTACTCAGCAGCCAGAATGTACAGAAATAGGCCTGGTGCACTGACCCAGCAGGTCACAGTTCTTTCCTCTGGCAGAGTCCTGTCCTGAGGTGGTAGGCCCGGGCAGAGCTGTGAGGGGACGTGACCTGGCCTCCCACTCTCACTTCCTGTCAGGCAGTAATCTTACCAGAGGACTGGGCTTTACTTAACTGTTTCTAGGCCATTGAACATATATCTCCTTGCCTCTGGGCTCTACAGTACATTAACCCGTGAACTCACTTCCTTACCTTCCCTACCTTTTCCACACACACTCTTCACACCGGCTTACCCGAAATGAAAACCTGACCTGCCTTGTCTCCCTGCCCTCTCCAGAGGAGGCTGCTTCTCTACCTTCCCCGGTTTTCAAGGTCAGAACAACCTGGCATGGAGTTCCCTTTGTTTTCCCTAAACCATGCTTCTCCACCCCTCTTGAGCACGCCATCCCACTGACTGGTCACCTTGTCCATTCAACTGTTTACTGATTTTTTGGCATTCTCTTATCCTCCTCAGTGGCTTAACTCCTGTCTCACAGCTTTCCTGGCCACTTCATCCCTGAGAGGCAAAGAGACCCTCCAAATACTCTGGATTCACATCATTTTGAAAACTACAAATGATTAAATTCTGCCCAACCCATCACTCACTGTGATGAACAGAATTTGAACATGGGCATCAGAATGGCACGTCACCTCAAATTCTCACAGCCCTACTTGGACTACAACCTACTTAATTTCTTTCTGTCAAGGTATTTCTTCCTCATCTGTTCACCCTCCCCACAATCTCTCGCTTCCTCCATGTCCAGTCTGGACCTACTGGTCCGCCATTTCCAAGATGCTCATGGATCCCTTTCTTTATTCTTCCCTGGGTCCTTTCTTGCTGATTTCCTATCTTGGCTAATCTCTAACTCAGATTTCTTTGCCTCTCCTCCCAGATTATGGAGCTCTGCTGGAAATTTTTAATTTCTGTGCTGCCTGAGCCCTCGACAAACCATGTTAAGATCCTGTGTGTCTCTCTTCCCCACCATTTGTTCTCTCTTTTTTTTTAAGATTTTATTTATTTATTTGACAGACAGAGATCACAGGTAGGCAGAGAGGCAGCCAGAGAGAGAGGAAGGGAAGCAGGCTCCCTGCTGAGCAGAGAGCCTGATGCAGAGCTCGATCCCAGGACCCTGGGATCATGACGGGAGCTGAAGGCAGAGGCTTTAACCCACTGAGTCACCCAGGTGCCCCCTGACCATCTCTTTCTAAAATGACTCCTTCTCACTCACTTCTATCACTTCTTACTTCTTTTTTATTATTGCTTTTTTAAAATTTTTTAGAGATTTTATTTATTCACTTGAGAGAGAGAGAGAGAGCACGAGAAGGGGAGAGAGGCAGAGGAGAAAGCAGACTCTCCGCACAGCAGGGGGCTGCGGGGCTTGGTCCCAGGAACCTGGGACCATGACCCAAGCTGAAGGCACATGCCCAGCCATCTGAGCCACCCAGGCGTCCCCGACTTATTTCTTTAATCACCCCCAAATGTTGGCTTTTCTCCATATGTTCTCCCAGCAGCACTGGCATGGCTTGGGAACTTGTTAGAAATGTAGATTTTCAGGTTCCACCTCAGACTCCCTGAATCAATAAACAATGGGGACATTCGCTCAAGTTTGAGAACCACTGTGCCACACATTTTCTCTGGCTAATCTCTATGAGCTCCCCTTTTAACATTCTTTTCCCACGTAGTACTCCAAAAATTCTTTCCACTCCGGACCACTCCCCAGAGCTCCAGTTGTACTCATACAACTACCTATGGGGCATCTCCACTGGCTGTCCGTTAGGGGTCTCCCTGGAAAATAACTTCTCAAAATCCTATCATTTCTGTATCCGCTTTCCCCAAATGATACCAGCGTTTCCCAGCTGGCAGTGCCAGGATCCTGGATTCACAATTCCTCGTTTACCCACCAAAGAAAACACGAGTGTGCCATTTCAGGAGCAGCTCTCCCATCGGCAGTGTCCTCTAATCGGCACCATCATTACTTCCCTGCAGGCCCATCCTCCTCACCGCTTGGATTACTAGTGTCCTTCTAATTGGGTCACCGAAGTCTGGTCCGTTTCCAGACTTCTCGACCCTCCACATTGCTACCAGAATCATCTAAAATAAAAATTGGATTGGGCTTATCCCCTGCTTAGTCATTCAGTGGCTGTCCAAGGCCTTTGAGGTAAAGTTCAAACTCAGTATGGTGGCACCGTAGGAGTGTTTCTGCACTGACCCCTGCTTGCCTTTCGGCCTCAACTCCTGCTGGGTCTTTATGTGCTCTCTCTGCTCCCACTCTAACAGGAAACTGGAACTACTTCAAGAGTTCCTCAGTCAGACACTCTTTCTCATACCCTCAAACCGTTGTTCATGCTATTTTGCGAGTTCTTTGTGAGGAATGTCCTTCCTTCACTTACCATCTGGAAAACGTTCTTCTCTAGGGCTTGGCTCAGTCAGCTTTGGCACGAACCCCCCCACCCCCACCCCTGGATGTGCATGTTCACTTTGGTGCGCGCCCACAGCCCCCATGTCATGTCTTCATCAGAACCCTTATGACACTGTGCTCTGCCCCGTGCTAGGCAACTGGGAGCAGCTTGAGCACAGGCCTGTATGTTAACTTTATTTAGTGCAATGCCTGACACACAGTAGGTATTCAGCAGTAGCTGCTTAGTAAGAAAGACTGCTCTCTTTTTTTTGAAATGCATCTACTGCTGTTTCCTGACTGCTCCATCCTTTCATTCCCAGTTTAGCCTCATGACGCTATGAAAAAAGCTCTTGAGAAGGACAAAGATGTGGCTTTATGTCTCATTTTAACTTATTCTGCCCCAGCGAACCACTTGTTTCTCAAAAACTTCTCTTCCCCAAGTTCCTCAACTGATACTTTTTTTTTTAATTCTCTTTACTTTATGGTCTGCATCAGCACTGACTCCCCTCCTTCTCCAGGGTTGTTACAACTGCTCTGCATTACAGAGTGTGGCTGGTGGTGCTGGTAGCTGGCTCGCTGGGAGAAAAAGGCCCTGATCTGTGGCTTTTGTTTATTCCATAATGCAAAGACTCTCATCAGGATCAATTTCAAGCTACCAGCATTTTAACGACCAGTTCACAAAATGCCCGAGTATTTCATAACTGGCTCTCATGAACATACCATTGGGTATGGAGAAACGAGTAAGACTAGTTTGACATCTAGGAGGATACAATCTGGTGGAAGGAATATGGAAATAATTAGAAGACAAATGTGATAAGCACTACTGACAGCATTTAAACAAGGCACCAGGCATGGGACTGAGTGAAAGGCTTAATTAGGAAAACCTGTTAAAACCTCCTATGGGAAGGTAGGAGGGTTTGAACTAAACCTTAAAAATGGTATGTAGAGGAGCACCTGGGTGGCTCAGTGGGTTAAAGCCTCTGCCTTCGGCTCAGGTCATGATCCCGGGTTCCTGGGATCTAAGCCCCGCATCGGGCTCTCTATTCAGCAAGGAGCCTGCTTCCTGCTCTCTCTCTGCCTGCCTTTCTGCCTCCTTAAATAAAATCTTTTTTTAAAAAATGGTATGTAGAGGAATGGCTGTAGACCATTAAGACTGGGGTGCAAAGAATGCGGGGTACAGAATGGATTCTGCCACTAGTTTTGTGACCTTAGTCAAATTGGTTAACTTTCCTAGGCCAGTTTCTGCATCTTGAAAATAAGAATTTTACTTCCACAGCCCATTCTGCTTGGATTTGATGATGGTCCTTGGGAAGAGAAAAATATGAGTGGGGGAGTAAGGAAAAAGGAAGAAATACGCTTAGTGTGAAGCTTTTAGGAGGCCAAATGCTGTAGGAATCTCTCTTCTAACTGGTCCTCCCTATTAACTTCTGGCTTAGTCCCCATTATGAAAATCCAGCCCCATGTCTGAATGATTGTGTGGTTTGCTGAAAGCTCAGTTCTTGTCTTTTTACCTGAATGAGTATAGTGAATCCTAGTAGTATATGTGGATGCAAGTCAGCTCATTCTTCTGTGTTGAGGGAATAGAGGATTTTCCTTTTCCCTTAGAAAGTATTAAAAAGATCCCACAAACTTCCCTAGTATTTATTCCATTTGAATAATTGTTATTATCTAATCTATCTAGAATTTCCCCATCCTTGCTTCTTGCCTAATCTTCTCTCAAGAACTATCTGATCTTCATTCCTTTTCAAAAACATTTAAAAAATCATGAATCATAAAAGATAGAAATGTGCATAAAACATAAATGTAAGACATAATTATAAAGCAAACACCCATGCAACCACCCATGCAACCACCAATACTGATTCAGGAAGTCCTCCCTGTGTTATTCCCCGAGTATGACCTTCCAGGAGGGATCCACTATCTTGATTTATTGTGATAATGATCTTTGTTTGCCTTTTACCACCCATGTATGTATACTTCAATCCTACTTCCATATTGCATTTTTCATTAACATTTGTTATGAAGAGAACCATACTGTATGCATTCCCTTGTTTCTTGCTTCTTTTGTTCACCACTCTAACCTTCATACATGTTGTGTGTAGCTATTCTTTTTTTTTTTAAAGGATTTTATTTATTTATTTGACAGCGAGAGAGAGATCACGAGCAGGCAGAGGCAGGCAAAGAGCAAGGAGGAAGCAGACTCCCTGCTGAGCAGAGAGCCCGATGGGGGGCTCGATCCTAGGACCCTAAGATCACAATCTGAGCCAAAGGCAGAGACTTTAACCCACTGAGCCACCCAGGCGCCCCATAGTTTATTCTTTTTCATTTCATGGTTACACAGTGTTCTACCATGAGTATTTCAGTTCACCAATTCAACTGTGGCTGGATACTGGCATTGTTTCCAGCCTTTGGGCAGTATCAACAATGCTGCTCTGAATATCTTCCTCGTGCCCAGCATATGTGAGCTTCCCAAGGGTACAGAGGTTAGAATCATTAGGTCACAGGGTATATACATCCTGATCTCCATTCTTCATTCTTTCCCCAACATTAGTGAGCAAGACTTTTTTTCTTTTCTGAAGAATTTTAACTTCTATGCCTTTGTTCCTGTTTTCCTAGACTTCAATCATCTTTGTTATTCTTACATTCCTATAACACACATAATCATTACTGATTCTAGCTTCTAGCTCTGTATATCACCTTCCTCCAGTAGTTGTGAATGGTGCCCACTCCAAGTAACATTACTTCATTTATTACTCAAAGAGGAAATGTATTTGGAACATTTTGAGAGTTCTTCTTGTGTGAATGTGTGCAAAACAGAAATCCTGCATTTGATTATTAATAGAGGGCCAGGGATAACTTCTTTCTTTGAGGCATTATAAGTATAGGAATTAAGACTATGGGCTTTGAGTCAGACCAAATCCGTAAGCTGCTGGCTGTGTCCTTAGGCTAATTACCTACTTCTTTGTGTTTTAGTTTCCTCAATTGTCAAAATGTGGATAACAAATTATATCCACCCATAGGGTTATTGTGTGTATTACATAAAACAATCTATAAGTTCGATCAAAAGAGGTTTGTTAACTTGGTCTTTAGGGAGAAAGACATGGAAAGACAGGCTTTCAAAATGCTTACAGGTTATGTAGTGAGGACATATATTATGAGTTTGTCTCCGGTGTTTATACTGAGCCTAAACACTTTTTCCACTCCTCTTTCTGGAACAGCTGGTTAGGACAGGTAAATATGATGTTGCCAAGGGCCACAGAATGGAGTGAAGTGAATTGGCCTATTTGGGAATCAAATCCACAACTGGCTTTAATTACCATTCAACTGAGTTCAGTGGGCAACATAACATGAAAAAGGAGAAAGCGAATGGGACTAGAAATACTGTCAAACAAGAAAGCAAGAGGACACTATAGAATAGCTCAAATTAACAAGCTGCTTTAAATTGCATCCTCTTTTTGAAATTTATTGTGCAGGAGAGTTGGCTGTAACAGAAAGCATTCCTAATCATCAAAAAACCACAATCTAATTTTCCTTATCCTCCTGACTCTCCATGTATAATTCTAGACTTTGTTGCTTATATATCCTGGTTTTAGGATATAGTTTTCCACAGCTAGAAACTTAATTATAGGTTCAGCACTTCAAGGCCCATACCTAATTGCCTAATTAGGGAGCTGAAAAATGTTTAGTATAACCACCCTCCTTCCTACCCCTACCCTGAAGTTATTAATGTTCACTTCAAATTGTTTACTAGTCAACCCTTGTGAAAATACTGGTTTTGGGACTCTGAGTCTCTTAGTCCTACATAAAGCTATCTGAATTCAATAAGGCTTTTGAGGAAGCAGCATTTCCAGCTTGACATTAACTGGTAGGCCAAATAATGACCCATTATAGAGACAAAAATGCTTACTGGAATTTAATTTTAATTATTTCAGTTCCTGTACAACTGTTTATTTCACAGTTACACATAATAAACTCTATTATGCTTCTTATTGAAGATTCTTGGAAAATTTTGAGTGCATGGTAGGTTATGGAAAAAAAGGTGGAAGAGAAAAAGGGGAAGAATGGTTCTGAAGGATTATTGAATGATGCGGTGTGACAGTACTTGCCGACTTCATGTCAACATGGCAAGGCCAGATGATTTATTTATAGTTTACTTTTCAGTAACATTTATTATCTGGTAGTATATTGTTGGGGAAGGGCTGATTTGTATAATTATTTTACCTTTACTCTATGACTTGAAAAATGAGTAGGCTGATAACAGGAAAACAAAAAGCCGCCCTTAACATCTTCATTTGAATTGATAGTTTTGGCACCAACCCAGGCGGAGGGCTGAGCATGGTGGGATTATCTGTTTGCAGAGGTGCAGATGCCAGCTCCTAATAAGAGAACGCCACATTCTGTAAATCCCCGTAAATTTGGAAACCAGGATCCTGAACAGTAGCAGTGGCAGCATAATTTGGTGCTCAGATGCTAAGTGAAACCCCAGTGTTGTGTTTGTCTGCCAAAGTGTCAAAGAAAGCCCCATGGCTGGTATTTTGGCACTGATGTGACACTGATAACAGGTAATAGTGGCATCAAAAAGAAGCCCAGGGAAGAATCTCATTAAGTGAGAAAAAAGAATCTTGGGTCTACGCATTACTTCTCAACCAAATGTGTGAATCTTGCATCCTACAAAATCAGTTACTAAGAGAGCAACGTGGCCTGCTTTGCGCTTCATCTCATGTGCTGACTCACTGGCCATGGAACATAACAGCCTAACAAGCGATCAAGAGTTGGCCCTGAAGGCCAGCCAGCTGCAGCTTCCTCCCCAAAGGTGAACACACGTTAAACAATGTAGCTGAGCTGGGACAGCAGTCAGGAAATGGGAGGGTGGGCTCCCTGGGAGCCAATGCTTTGCTTGCTTTGGTGTCTAGGATACAGATTTGCAAATTATAACCTCTCTGAATACTGGCTGAGACCACAGATGAAATAACCTCTGTAATCTTAATGTGTGCTTGGTAGGTAAGAATCATGAATCTCCAACACCTGCAGAACTGGAGTTATTTTTGTTTTCATTTTGTTTTTCTAAAGGTCTACTTGTTCCTTTTGTAAAGCAGGACTGGGAGACTCAGGCAACATCGAGGGGAAAAAAAAGTTTCCCACACCTTTGAGGACCACAGCTCTAGTGGAACAGGGTGAGTGAACAGGAGTGAGTGACTGAACAAGAATGAGTTAGAACTGAAAAGTTAGACCTTTATGCCTACTTATCAAATAACAATAGAATCCCTTCTTTCCCTATCTTGAGACTAATAGCTAACAGTAATTGTTCAATAAATGTAGCTAGTATGTGCCAGGCACTGTCCTAAGAGCTATATTCGTGCGATAACCACACAATCCCATTTTATAAATGAGAAAACTGATTCTCAAGAGAGGTTAAGGAACTTGCCCAGGGCCACACAGCTAGGGCTTGGATTCAAGGCTAGGCAGTCTGGGTATAAAGGTCATGCTTTTAACTATTATTCATAATATTGTAAAGAATATAATAAAAACATGCATGAGAAAGTCATTTTACTTTGAAAAGTTCCGGAGCTCTAAGCAGCTGTTGCATGAAGTTCCTGGAAGGAAGAGTCTGCATTGCATCTAGGCAGCACTTTTGCTACATTAATAGCTGCTCTCAAACAGCATCTCTCAAAGGGCTTGAAAATCTGATCTTTGCCTATTTCTTTCAAATGCTGACTTTACCCATCGAAGCACCATAGATAAAGTGACTCCTTTGACAACAAAAACTAGAGAGAAGAACTCCGCAGACCAGGTGCCTCACACAGGGCTTGGCACCCAGGTGATGAATAAAATGGTGACTGCATTGAAAGCCTTCCAATCAAAGGCATTTTGAAATGTGGTATTCATAGTTCACAAAATGGCTTGAATACAAATTACTTAGAATGTCAAAACAGGAAGGGGCATGTGGCAAGTTAAGGAAATTGAGGAGAAATGAAGTATAAATGGAATACTAAACCTTTGAAATTCAAAATAAAAAACCTGGTTATATATCCTTGAAATCCTCTTTCTTGGCTTAGCCGGGAAATAGAAGGATAAGCTTTGGGGATGGAACAAGCCTATTCTTTAATAATATAATACTTCTTATTTGTGTACTATGAACTTGCTCTAAGCCTACTGATCTGAACAAGCTACTTTAATATGCTCAGATTTTTTTTTTTTTAAGTTTTTTTATTTGACAGAGAGAGAGATCACAAGTAGGCAGAGCAGTGGGCAGAGAGAGAGGGGGAAAGCAGGCTCCCTGATCAACAGGGAGCCTGACATAGGGCTCGATCCCAGGACCCTGAGACCATGACCCGAGCCGAAGGCAGAGGCTTTACCCACTGAGCCACCCAGGCGCCCCTGCTCAGGTGATTTTTTGAAAAGGTTGACTTTCCCCTATATCATTCCCTAACGACCCTTGTGGTTCTTAGCAGGCACTCAAACATAGCTCAGAAATAAAACAGGTTTTTCTACCACTTTAGACAATGAAATGGATCCCTTATCACAAGCTGGGCCTGTATTCCTAGCATCGGATCTAATGAAGCATTAGACTCACCTCATGTCCAACATATTGTTGTGTCTGGCCTCCCTATAACTTTCAACCAGTACCTAAAGGGCTAATGCATAAAGCAGGGTTTTCCGTAATTCCCAAGAATTTAAAGACTGGTTATTTCATGATGTGGCTTGATCCAAACCTGGGGCAGCCAAAGAATCTCCTATGAAGACCTGTTGAGAAGTAGTGAGACTTGCTGAGCAAGAGCTCATGGGGCCCACATTCAGCCCTTTAACTGCCTTAAGGAAGACAACAACTCGGTCTTCCCAGCATGACATTCTCACCCCGTCTCTCTTCTGCTGCACATCTGTAAAATGTGCGTGCTACCTAGTTGTGGAACTGATTCTATGAGACTCCTTGGCCTTTGCTTTAAGAGCAGTGTGAAAGGAAGTCCAGACCCTCTTGGGACTAAGAAAAGCAGAGAAACAGACCCGAGAGGGGCAGTTTGTCTGCTGTGATAGGCTCTCAAAAAGCACATGTTGCCCTGATATGTGACCTATACAAGATCATGACATAGGCTATTCTAAGCTGGGGGATAGAGCAACATACACACACAAACTTTTAGGAAGTTATCTCCAGGCATCCATATTGCACAGCTGAGGATTTAAAAAATGATTCCTATACAGGGTGTTCCAAAAGTCTTAGTGAAGTTTTAGGCTATTGGGGCTGGAGATGGGGTGGTGAACTGAACTCGCCCTCTGCCAATCCTGCAGGGGTAGCTACAGATGGTCTCGATTTATCATCAGTTAAATGGGCAGCCCAGATTAAAGGAAACATTTTAAAGGACTAATTAGTCAACCCTCACAAAAGTAAATTAAGGGCCTGTGTTGAAACAGCCAAAGGAAACTCTAATACAGCACTGTAGCAATAACGCTTGGAGTGTATTCAAATGGAAAAGCTTGGGCTGGAAATACTTGTTTAGAAAAAGAACTACATCACTCCACCCTACTTCATCAAGTAATCCAAGCCATCTTAAACACTCAAGGTCCGACCAAGCAAGACGTATTTTATTAAAACCTCTTTCAGCTTGAACTAGATCATATCCTTGGGAATAAACAATTTTACTCAATGAAGAAGTAGAAAGTATTCTTGATTACTACTATAGTTCTTTTGTGTAGACTGCTTCTAGGTTAATGCAAAAAGCTCAGAAAAGGATGCCAGATAAGGTAAAAGGCTTTATTATTCAGGATCAGCTCAAAGTCTGACACTGACAGAGGCAGGAATAATTATTATCTCATTACATTTGACCTTTGGCACCCATTTGAAGTACTAGTTTTCCAAGTGGGACATGTTACAGCCAGTAGACTCTCAGCACAGTTTCTGTCAGCCACATTTACCCCAATTTTACGCAGCAGAGCTGTTAGGAGATGTTCAAGGATACAAAGAATATAATACCTACTTTAGCTTTTCCCCACCCCACCCCTCTGGCTTTCAAAGCAAGAGATAAGTAGCATTATTAGCAGATATGGTCATAAATAACACCTTTCCACAGCCTAACATTAAAAAATCAAACACCAATTATAAGCAGAGATTCTAAATATTCAGTTAATGCTGTGGAGTGCTTTGTTTCAAAAACAGCAATTCTGTGGCTTCTCTTTATTCCACTCCTTGCATAAAACCAAGGAGAATCCATGTTTAATTCAGATACGTAGTTGTGGTTGGTACAAGCTTAACTTAGAGGAATCAAAGGAATTAAAATTTGTCATTAAGAAAAGATTTTTAAATTATGACAAAAATATGAATAAAATCTACATATTTCTTAGGGATATGGATAAAACGAATCAAGTTTCATGATTGTTAGGGGATTCCCTTCCAAGGACATAGTACATAGAGGGTACACGGAGCTTGTGTCTCTGAGGTTATAAAGGAGAAAAGTAGAAAACAACAGTTCATTTCAAGATGATTGATATGTAACTGCTGACTAAAGGGAAGATGTTCAAAATATTTTGCACATTTTTAACTTAGAATCAATCTAAACATCTTCTATATTAAATATTCAGAGAAATTTCCAGGACTTTTCAGCTCAGGGCTATACTAGAAGGTTACTATTTTTTATGTATATGAAGAGAATCCAAAAAATGAAGCTAAAGCCAAGAATTATTTTTTAGGTTCTGGATTTTCAGTTCGGAGCTATGTTCTTTTATTAAAATATCAGTAAGAAATTATTACTTTTTCTTAAATTCAATGACTTACATTTTTAAAAAGTTGCAGCCCCTAGAGAATTGAATTCAAGTTGAATTCAAACCCCAACTTGAATGTATGACTATTGATTTTATAAATATCTTTGTCTAATAAATGGCAAAAATTATAACCTCTTATAGAACATGATGTTGAGTTGGTACCATAGTAAATTGCTTAGTGAAAACAGAAGACCTTAAGTCTCATGTGAGAGATTATATTTGGGGGAAAAAAGACAAGTAAAGTTTCTAGTGTTATTCTCCTAGTTTCTCCAAAGAGTTGATAGTTATCACTGCTCTTAAAATAAAGATGATTTTAACTTAAGAGACTGTATTTTAACACTGAACACTGAATCAAGATAAATGCACTTATCTGAATATCACATTTTTACACATACTAAAAAAACAAAACAAAAAACTCCCAAAAGTGTAGTGAAAAGATTATATAAATTTTAAATGAAACTATATTTGAGGCAGCACAGAACCAGAGGTCCGGAGCAGAAGACTTCTTCAGCAACCGGCCTTCACAGACAGGCCTCCTGCTGTGACCCGCAGATACTTTCCACTGTGCACCCTCAGTCTCAGAGTAACAAGAGACAAGTCTTGCTTTCTGTCTCTACGAACTAGGATGTCATTATTGTAGAGAAGAGGCATAATTTAAAAAGTGAAGACTACTCATTCAAAAAGTTACAGAGTGATAAACTTACTTTATGGAATTAAACACAGCATTCATCCCAAGGAAGCTGCATATAAGCTATGGTAGTAGAACCAGAGCAGGTAAACTTCAGAGTTGAAAGGATTTTCTCTGAAAATTTAAAAAAAAAAAAACAACACAAAAAACAAAAAAGAAAGGTAGCTTTCTTAAAGATTAGAGTTATAGAATCATTCTGTTGTACTTTTTGTCTTGTTTTAATGGGCCAAAGTTCAGTTAACTCACTCAGATTAGAATCTATAATTCTGTTGACTGTTCGGGACTGCAGTAGTCATCTTGGGATTTTCTATGGAAGTATGTACAGATTTTCCTCATGGAGCTGGGAGTAATAGTGACCTGGAAAAAGAAAGTTTAGATTTCAGAGATTTTCTATGATAAAACTCAGCTGTTAACTTCAACAAGTTATCACTAAAAGGCATTTTAAATTAATGTCTAGAAATTTGATTATTTAGTCAGCGAGCTTTCAGTCCCAAATATTCTGATGGCAATGTGTCTTCTGGCTGATCTGTACTGAATTTAATAAAAACTGAATAATAGGTAGTACACAAGGATGGAAGGGAGAGATTTTTCATGTGAATGGAAAATATTCACCAGTTAAACATTCTAGTAGGAACCAAAGGTTATAATAACCCTCCTCCTTGAAATAAATGAGCGAATTGGGGCGCCTGGGTGGCTCAGTGGGTTAAAGCCTCTGCCTTCAGCTCAGGTCATGATCCCAGGGTCCTGGTATTGAGCCCCGCATCAAGCCCCGCATCAGGCTCTCTGCTCAGCTTGGGGGCGGGGGGAGCCTGCTTTCTCCTCTCTGCTTGCCTCTCTGCCTACTTGTGATCTGCCTGTCAAATAAATAAATAAATAAATCTTTAAAAAAAAAAAAAAAAAAAAAAAAAAAGAAATGAGTAACCCCCCCCCCCCCCCAAATTTACAAATGGAATAGTGATTCAAATGGCAGCTGCTACTTTCTTCGGAAGAAATTACATTATCATCATGCACATAAAGCAGAAAATTCTTTTAAAGAAACGTTAGCTTCAAAGACTGAAATTATAAAACCAGAAATGTATGAGACCAGCACACTATTTTTAAAATTAACACATTAGTGAAAACAATTTTTCACTGAAATTATTTTTCTGCTAACATACAGCTAAGAACAGTTCCTCTGGAAAAAAATAAGAAATTTGATTAGGGGTAAAAAAACAGGTACAGTGATAATTTTGAAAGAAGAAAGGAAAGACTCCTTAGAGCTAGTTTTTTTTTTTTTTTTTTTTAATGTTCTGTAGCAAGTCTTGGTCGGAGCTTGTGTTTGAAGTAATCTTGAAAATATTTCTGGTTTATTTTTCCTCTAATTATTGGATAGGCTTCATGACAGTAGGAGGGGGAAATGAACACTTATTAAACTAGAATTAGCCTGAGGATATCTTGCCTTTGCCTTTTAGATTCTTGGAGTGAATTTTAATCATTCTACCGTCTTCTTAACAAAGAGCAAGAGCTACTATGAAGGACAGCAGAACCTCCCTTAACCCATCTTGCCTTAACTTGCAAACTGATTACCTGATGATTTTTAGTTTTTTTGACTGGTGCCCATACCCACCCAATGCTCTTAGCTATTTCCCCCACCACCATGAATAATGAGTCACTTGCTTTCCAAGGTTCACAAACCTATTTTCTGCCAGAGTACATGTTTTTGAAATTGCTTAACTTAAATTTATGCCAGTCAATGAAATGAGTCCTAAATAGGTAAGTGAAACTAAGGTGAATGTTTTAAAAGTATAGATAGAGGTGAATTGCCAAAAATACTGATGTGAGCAAGATGACTGTAAATAAGATCGGAGAAAATCATAAAAACCTAGAAGGATTCTACATTGAAATTGCTTTGTAAGTGTCTAAGTTTCACTGTATTTTAAATAATCATAAACTGTAATTACAAACTGGAAATCTATTTATGGATTTTGGCAACTTGCCCACAAATGTCAGCTTTATCTATAAAAAGGAAGGGAATCCATAAAAAGTGGTGGCCAGGGGCTGGGGTGGGGTGGGGAGGGAATAATATCACACAACGAAGAGGGAAGATATCTTGGAATTGATATGCTAGAGGATGATGAAGGCTTTGAAAAGTCAAGCAACAGGGCTAAGGGTTATAGGCCTTGACAAAAGTTTTTGTTTTTTTTTTAAATTAATTAATTTATTTGAAAGAGAGGGAGAGCGAGTGAGAGTACGCACCCTCAAGTGCAGGGTGAGTGGGGATGGGGGAAGGGGCAGGGGAGGGAAGACTCCCTGCTCAGCTGGCAGCCAGGAGGGCTGGATCTCACAACCTGCCCCGCAATCAAGAGTCAGAAGCTTAATGGGAAGAGCCACTCAGGTGCCCCCAGACTTGGACAGAAGGCATTTTGATGGGAGTAAATAGGGTTGCTAGATAATAAAATACAGCAACACCCAGTTACATTTGAATTTCAAATAACTTTTTAGTATAAGGAATTTTTAGTATAAATATGTCCCATGCAATATTTGTCTCAAATTTTTATGTGCTAAATCTGGCAACCCTAGGTATAAATAGATTTACTGGGGGAAAAAAAAAGAAAGAAAGAAAGAAAGAAAAGGAAAGGAAAAAGAAGGCATCCTGACTTCTGAGAAGGGATTTGTGTCTGACCTTTCAGAAAGAAGTTAGGGAATGTATCTTCTCACTGGCCACTTTCAAGTTAGGAAATGCATCTTCCCATCACCGCCAACTTACCGGGCCTGGAGAAGTCTTTCCGCTCTGTCTCCTGGAATTGGGGGTCTGGGAGGATGGACTTCGCGGAGACGAATTTTCAGCCTTCCGTTTGGCTGCCATGGCCAGTAACCAGTTTTTATTCTCTGGGGAGCTATTCTCTTTGCCTACCACCTCAGACCCCTCTCCACAAGATCCCAAAGGAAGAGGTAGTGTTCCGCAGCTTTCAGAAGCATAAGGACTGGCGGGAGAAGGAGGCTCTGAGATACTCATACTAGCTCCTTCAATCTTGCTTGGTTTGGCGGGACCTAGAGAGTCCTTACCAAGGTCTTCCTGGTTACCAGCAAGGCAACAGAGATCCAAGTGAAGCTTTTCAACTGGGTCATCAAGCTCAGTCACACAGTTGCAACTCTTTACACACTTCTGTTTCACACTCTCCAGACAACTTGAGTCTAGCCTCCTCTTTACTCGATTTCTAGACTCTGAGCAAGCCACTGCTTGGGATGATTTCAGACTCACAGGAATGAGGGCTTTTCTTGGAGATGTGATCTTGGTCTCAGAAGCGGGTGGCGTGATGGGCGGTGATGAGGATGGTGTTCGGGTCATCCAGTTTCTAATGGACATCTTGAAGGATGAGGGTGGCTTCGGAGAGACGGAGGAGACAGAGCCTCTTCTGCTGATAGGAGACCGGGCTTTGGCAGGAGGTGTTTTAATAGAGAATGTAGGAGTATTTGAAGGAAGAGGGAGGTCTCCTGCACAGCTTGGAGCACAAGCTGCTGATGATGGGGAAGAAATGGATGGACTGCTCCTTACTCTGGGAGCTTTGGCAGGAGTATTCTGGCTACTTGTCACTGTCACTGAAAAAAAAAAAAGAGTCACAAAAATCAGAGGTGAAAGTCAGAAAATTCCTGAATTCTCATCAAGGAAAATTATAACTAACTTACTCATACAGAAATAGTTTTCCAAGTGATTAGGTTATATAAATCATTGGATTCTTACCATACCCTTGCAACATTTTCCTTCCCCTTTCCTAACTGCCCTCCTCCCAACCACTGTTGTAAAACATAGACAATCTAGAAAACACAGAAAAATTAAAAAAAAAATTTAAATGAGTCCAGGTAAACCACTTTTAATATTTTTTTTCTATACTTGTGCATGTGATATATACATTATATATGTCAAATTTTTTCTATATGAAACAAGACTATAATGTATATACTCTTTGTATGTAATGTATTTGCTAACCTTCTACTAAGCATACCATGAATATTTTGCACATTAATATAAATTTATATTATCATTTTTAATAGCTTCAAGTATTCTAAGGTAACAGTAAGACATTCAGGTTGTTAATGATATTTTGTTTTCATATGTAAAGTTGCCATTAGGATTCCTGTATATACTTTTGAGCAATGCTAGGGCAAAGAGGCACCACACAATGACTCCCAAACAGAAGTACTGGTCTAAAATTTGGCACATTGATTTACTGTTGACTTGAACCCAACCTTTTACCTCCTCTACTTCAGCTTCCCTATCTGTTAAATGGAAAGATTTTAATCTCCACAAAAAACAATCCCATCAATTACTCACTGAGGTTATTAGGCCTCACTTGGTTTTCCATCTTAACTTATGAATGGCTACTTTCCACAAGCCAAAGAATGTCAAAGAACATTTCAGAAGCTAAATGCTTTCTCTTAGTAAAGCAAATCAAACCGGGATAGAACTCTTCTCTATGTCCTATCTCTCGTTTACAAGAAACAACAAGTACTTTAGGCAAATTCTTTAAAAACTTCATGCTTCTTCCCCCTTAGGCCCCACCACAGACAACTCTGTATTTTCTTACTTTCCTTCCGAGCTTTTTAGATTGCTGAAATAGTGTTCCTATCTCCAATAACAAGGAAAGGTCATCAGTTTATTTTCTAAGTCACAAACTCTTTGAATTATAACTCTGATATTTAATTCAGTTTACCGAATTTTATTCATATGCAATTGAATTTAGAATGAGCTGACATAAAAATACAATCTCTCTTTTAGTTAGAATACAGATTTATAAGCATTAATTTCAGGAATTTAGTTATCCTATATGTTCTACCTCGTGCTTTTTTTTTTTTTTTTAAAGATTTTATTTATTTATTTGACAGACAGAGATCACAAGTAGGCAGAGAGGCAGGCAGGCAGAGAGAGAGAGGAGGAAGCAGGCCCTCCGCGGAGCAGAGAGCCCGATGCGGGGCTGGATCCCAGGACTCTGGGATCATGACCTGAGCCGAAGGCAGAGGCTTAACCCACTGAGCCACCCAGGCGCCCTACCCCGTGCTTTTTACTAATAAAGCAGTTTTGTCTTGAGATAGAGAAATTCTACAAACTGACTTTTACCTGAACTTTCCCCATCAACCATATTTTTAGAAATCGCCAAAGTGATACCACTCCTTCAATAAATCATTCCTGGAAACCCCCCCCCTTTTTTTTTTTAAAGATTTTATTTATTTGACAGACAGAGATCACAAGTAGGCAGAGAGGCAGGCAGAGAGAGAGAGGAGGAAGCAGCCTCCCTGAGGAGCAGAGAGCCCAATGTGGGGCTCGATTCCAGGATGCTGGGATCATGTCCTGAGTGGAAGGCAGAGGCTTTAACCCACTGAGCCACCCAGTCACCCCAAGGAAAACCCCATTTTTGTCGTAACATGATATATAAGGGAAGTTAGTGACAGGACCTGTCCCTAAAGCATCTGGTCATTGTTCTCATACTCATGTTCTAAAGCTCAATTACTATTACTTCAGGAGGACAAAAATTTTTCATTTTTTCACTCCTCAGAGCAGGTCAACAGTCACCACACAGCCCCTATAGTCATTAGTTCTATTAAAGTGGGCTGAAGGATATGGTTAAGGCAGAAAGTCCTAAAATAGTATGGGTTTTACAATATGCAGGTTCTAAGACAGGATTAGGGGAGAAGGAAAAAGCTGGGCCAGGGCAGCTGGGGTTGGGACCACACAGATAGCTAAGTTTCTGATACTCGAGCAGTAGACATCTGAAGTATTTACTGAAGGTCAGCGGGGTATCTGATGTGGTGGAAAGCTAGGGCATTTCTCTTTCTTTAGGATGTTAGAATGAAGGAAGGATTGGACAATGGGGGTTCAAAGAGAAGATTTAATTAACTTGGAAGGTTAACAAAACTCTACGACAAATTTAAATCTTTAAAAAAAAAACAGTAACTAGATTATTTAGATAATAGAAGTTGATGGTAAAAAAACAAAACAAAACAAAACAAAACAAAAAACACAACCAAACAGTTAACAGAAGGGAATAAGGTGAAAAGTCAAAAGTCCTCTTTTTTTTTTTTTTTAAATTTTATTTATTTATTTGACAGAGAGAAATCACAAGTAGTTGGAGAGGCAGGCAGAGAGAGAGAGAAGGAAGCAGGCTCCCTGCTGAGCAGAGAGCCCCATGCGGGACTCGATCCCAGGACCCTGAGATCATGACCTGAGCTGAAGGCAGTGGCTTAACCCGCTGAGCCACCCACGCGCCCCAAAAGTCCTCTTTTTAATCTTCTCATTTTACTCATTTTCTTGTGCAACCCACAATTTTCTATATGCCTGTTAGTGCACACAAAGGTATATCATACCTTAAAAACCCAACAATGGATTATTACACACATAATTGTTACACATAATGGATTATTACAGACACATTCTGCAATTCGCCCTTTTCTCTTAAAAGTGTTATCTTTTTCTCTGTATCTCCTCACGTACATTAGATGCACTGCATTCTTTTTAACAGCTATTTGGTACATCACTATATTGGCGCATCGATTTAACACGACAGGCCCATCTAGCACATCATCTACTGACTCTCCGCTGACCCTAAGCACTGCACAAGATCTGATGACCCAGTAGCATAAACCTGTATTACTATCCTAAAAGCTTCCTGAAAGTCAGCTCCTTTGAGGAATTAGAGGAGAGCTTACGAATAATCAGTCACTTTGCAGCTCCTTTCTTATAAAAGTTTGCCATCTGGCCTCACCTCACCTTTTCAGTCATATCATGTACTCTGCTACTCTGGGATCCTGTTGCAGGAGACTACTCACTGCTTCCTGAATAAGCTGCGCCCTGTCACATCTCTGTCTTTGTTCATGTGGCTTTCTTGCCAAGCCTGTCCCTTCTTGGCCAGGCAAAAATTCTCATGTTTCAAGCTCTGATGACATCGGTAACTTCATTGTTACACAATTCACAAACTCCTTTCATTGTGTAGAATTCACAAACTTCTTTCCTCCTCTCCCACAGTAAGTAGGTTCCTTTTGTTTATGTAGCTAGGAGCAATGTTAATAATGTGCCAAAGCTTTTATATCTGCCTCCTGGACTAGACTGGGAGCACTTAGGGGCAGGTGATGACGGTTTACTCATTTTTTTTAAGTCTAGTGTCCCTATAGCACCCAGCAAGGAATTATTAAACAATTTTTATTAAATGTCATTACTTCTGAGACAGATGATGGTGAGGTACCAGGCATCAAAAAACAGACTCTAAGAATTCTGCTGACTGGTTAGAGTATAGCAAGCACATGAGATAGAACAGGTAAGGTTTCCTTCTCTTTACGATAAGGACAATCATCTTTGTCACTCAATAATGCCTAGACCAGAGGTTCTCAATCCTGACTACATATAAGAATTACTTGGAGCTTTAGAAAAATACAGGTACTTGGTCCCCATCCCAGACCTACTGGACAATCACTGGGGATACACAAACTTTTAAAAAGCTCCACCACTGGTTACGATGCTCAGCTGGGGCTGAGAACCCTTCACCTTGACAGTGCTGAGATTGCTGGCTGAAACGGTGAAACAATAGTAAGTGACAGAGCAGGTGCTGGCTGGGAAAAGTAGGGCAGAGGGAAAAGGGGCTGTGCCTTCAGTTTAAAGCCTTCTGGCTGGTGTGCTAAAAGGGCCAGAGGAGAAGATATGAAGCCTAGGACAGCAGTGAAGGTTTGGGGTGGCAATTAGAGTCAGGAAAGCAGAGGACCATAACTTTCAAAATGGAAGTGTGATTAGCGGCAGCCTATCTGTTGCTGGAAGCTGGGTTACAGGGATGAACAGCCAATGTACCAGCCTTTGGCTTTCACATGGAGTTGCTGCTCTGTAGAGCTCTTCAAGAGAACTCTAGCAGCATCCAGAAATAGAAAAATCTAGGTATAACTCTTGGTCAGGTTTTTTCTTTTCTTTTCTTCTTCTTCTTTTTTTTTCCCAATATTTATTTATTAGAGAGAGAGAGCACACAAGCGGGAGAGCAGCAGAGGGAGGGGGGAAGCACTCCCCGCTGAGCAGGGAGCCCAACATGGGGCTCAATTCCAGCACCCTGGGATCATGACCTGAGCCAAATGCAGACGCCTGACCAATGAGCCACCAGTGCCCCCCTTGCTCGGGTCTTTGCTTTCTTATGCTGAGTCCTAAAGGAGGCAGTAGGGCAGAGTGCTTCTAAGCATGGGCTCTAAACCCAGATTGCAAATGTTTAAATTCTGGTTCTACTGCAACTTGACGGCTGTGTGACCTTAGGCAAGTCCAGCTTCCTTGAGCTTCAGTTTTGGTTGTTTGGTGAACTAAGTAAGATAATCCATGTGGGTCTCTAGAATGATTGTACTCAATAATGGCTAAAGGTTGTTGTTGCTATTATATAGTCCAAATTTGGATCAACATGTATAAATTCTTTTGTGACTTGGCTTCCAAAATTAAATAATTAATGACACACTAAACATACTTAGTTAAGCAACTCACTTTTCATTAATATTCTTAAAATGGTTACTGCAATTAACACAGAAATGCCACCCCTGAGAATCTATTTTAATGGGATGGGGGAACCCTTAATTCAGAAAACAATTTTCACGAAATATTGGAAACACAATATCCAACTACAAGAGAGTAGCTAAACTACGGAACATTTACTCAGTGGACTATTTTAAATAATTTTGCTATAAGATAACATAGAAAGTGCTTAGGACATAAGTTCAGTGAAAGCAACCTCAAGAAATCCAAATGTATTTACAGTACAAACATGATTCCGTTAATAAGAATCTCTCTGTGGAAAAGGAGGAAAAATCTCAAAAAATAAAGTGTCAAAATTGTGAGTGGTGGAAACACTGATGGCTGTTTCCTCATATGATTCTTCTCTTTTTCATTTCCCAAAATTAGGGAGAGATAAGTAACTATAAAGACAAGGCAGCAAATAGACATCCATGTTCCTGGATCACAAGACTTAACACATCATTAAGGTGGCAATATTCCCCAAGCTGATCTAGAGATCTGACGCAATCCATATCAAAATCCTAGAGTACTATTTTGCAGAAATTGACAAGCTGGTTCTAAAATGTGTATAGAACTACATGAGGACAAGAATAGTCAAAATAACCTTGAAAATGAAAACCAGGGGACTCAGCCTTTCTGATTTCCAAACCTGCTACAAAGCTACGGTAATCAAGACAATGTGGTATCAGCATAAGGACAGACATATTCATCAATGGAACAGAAATTAGAATCTAGAATAAACCCTTACATTTATGGTCAACTAAGTTTTGGCAAAGGTGTGAAAACAATTTATGGGGTATAGTCTTTTTTAAAAAAATGATACCAAGAAACCAGGATATCCACGTGTAAGAGTGAATTTTGATCCTTACCTCATATCATACACAAAAATAAACAACACAACGGACCAGAGGGCCTTAAAACTAAAAAACTCATAGAATAAAATATAGGAGTAAATCTTTGTGACCTTGAGTTAAGCAATGGTTTCTTAGATATAACATCAAAAACACAAATGACAAAGGAAAAGACAGATAAATTAAATTTCATCAAAATTAGAAATTTTTTTGTCAAAAAAAAACCACCATTAAGCAAGTAAAAAGACAACCTATAGAATAAGATAAAATATTTTCAAATCACTGTATGACAAGGGACTTATGTCTAGAGTATATAAAGAATACTTTTAACTCAACATTAAAAAAGACAAATAAATTTAATTTGCCCAATAAAATACGGGCAAAGAATGTGCAGAAGCATTCTTCCAAAGAAAATATACAGATGGCAAATAGGCACCTGAGAAAATGCTCTATGTCATTAACCGTGAGGGGAATTAAAATCTAAACCACAATGGGATACCACTTCACATTTACTAGGAGGGCTATACTTAAGACAGGGCTATACTTAAGAGCTAGTAAGGATATAAGGACATTGGAATCTTCATTTCTGATGCTGAAAAAACTCTAGGATGAGATTGTGTTGATGACTGCTTCACTCTGAATGCCCTAAAGACCACTGCACTCTGTACTCTAAATGGGTAGACTTGTGATATACGAGTATATATTGACAAGGCTCTAATAAAAAACCTCAAAGGGGAAGAAAAGTATAGGAAATAAAAAGTAAAAGCAGTTACCATCTAACTCCATTCTGAATAGAAAAAAAAATACTAACTCTTAATCAAACAAAAATTATGATCTTGTATTGGAAAGACAGGGGAATGGGGAGCGTGCAGGGATTTGGAGTGGTGGAGATCCAGAGGGCTAAACCCTCCTCACCCATATTAAAAGGTCAACAGATAACGTTGAACACTGCACCAAAACAAAACCCCAAAGAAACAGAAATGCACAAATATTATTTAGAGATGTACATATCAAAGAATCAGCTAAAACATTTGACAGTGGCTACCCCTGAAAAAGGGAAACTGTGGGGCAGGGTGCCTGGGGGCTGTTTTTTTTTATCTTATTCACTGCTGTAGGACTAGTTGACTTGTTAAACTATGATACAAATAAAAAAACATTTTTTTAAAAGAGAGGAAAAACCAAAAACCAAAAATAAAAGCATCAAAGGTTTTACTGAAGTAGACTCAGAATAAAAGACCCCTCTGGAGTCCAGTTCTGCTTATAACAACTTGTAAGAGAATAAGTAAGTAAGTCGTTAGAAATATGAGTATATACTCGGTCTCACCTTCAACTCCCCATTACCTTAGGCCTTGATGGCTAATGTAAAATCAATACTTAAGCTTGAATTTCAAGCTTATTACTATGTATCTATTGATAACATCGGAATCCCCTCTGGCTGGCTCGGTGCTTGGAAGACTTTTGCTCTTGGTGCACTGTTCCACTCTTCAACACTGTCTCTGTCAGTTCATGGTTATTACAAAATCCACATACATGATCCTTCCAATACTTTGCTTGCTCAGTCTCTGCCTCCTTCTACATAGCTTTGTCCTTTCACTCACTCAAGCCCCTTATTTCTTGACCTTACTACTACCAACCTGCAAATCCTCCATTTTCTCAATGTCAATCACCACCTATTTTCCAGCTCACTTCCGAGCAATTCCAAATTCCAATTCCAAAATTCCTTCATCCTCTGGGGATCCTCAATTTATTCACCTTCCCACTTCAATATGGTCCCCTAAGTGCCACTATATCCTCATTTCCCTCCTCCCCCAGTTTCATTCCTACAGTTCATTACAGTCATCCTCTCTTACCTACCCTCAACTCCCTTGCCCTCCACCCCTCACTTCACACTCGTGGACTGAAGCCACATCCCTTAAACTCCCCACCTACAGTGTACTTGTACCTGGGCAGCAGACACACAACCACGCTGACTTTTCAACTTTCAACTCATGGCTACCAGCCTCCAGTTGACCCACTGCCCAATAACCATATCTCCCCAGTCCCTTACTCTTCTTTTCTCTGTAGGACTCTTGTCAGACTTTCTTATCTCTCCTTGGATCTCAACCACCTCCTTCCCTATCTTTATTTTCACTTGAAGATCCTGATTCCTATCTCACTAAGAGAAGCTATCAACTTCCACAGGTTCTGAACATCCCACCTACTTCACTGTATTTATATTTTCTACCTTTTCTCTAATTACTATGGATGACTTTCCACACCCCTGGCAAAGGCCTACCCTTTTACTTGTAAATTTGTTCTCACACTTGAGAACATTGCTCCAGCAAATCTCCCTGCATCAAGTCCCACCCCCGCCATGGGGTCCTTCCAGTCACACACAAAATGCTGTTAATACAAAGCAAAAAACAAATTGCAACACTGCTTCTTCCTCAGCTACCACTTCATTTCTCTCCTTTCCTTTCTAGCAAAACTCCTTGGAAGAGCCCTCTATTCTTGTAGTCTCCAAGTTCTCTTCTCTGATCCTCCTTAACACCCATTAGACACTGACACTCTGCCAACTGCTTTCATTAAAAGTCACCGAATAAGCCTGATAGTGCCAAATCCAAAGGCCAATTTTTAGCCCTTGTCTTACATGGAGTTCTAAAAACATTTGACCAAATTCATCCCTCTCTCCATTATTTACTGGGCTTCCAGGATACAATACTCTCCTGGTTTTTCTCTATTTCTGGTTGTGTCTGCTCTTTCACCCTTCCAATCTCTAAACAATGGGGTGTTCCAAGGCTCAGAACCCAGACCTATCCTCTTTTCTTAGCTATAGCTTCCTTCACCTACATGTTGTTGAATCCCAAATTTATAGCTCTAGGCTCAAACTGCAGAATTAAACATCTAACTACCTCTCTGACATCTTCATTTGAATGTCTAATAATCATATCAAACAACATATCCAAATGGAGCTTTAGCTATTCCCTCCCAAACCTGTTTCTTCTGCAGTGATTCCTGTCTAGGTTAACAGCAATTCCATTCTTCCAGCTTCTCAAGTCCTAAACTCTGAAGTTATCCTCAGTAACTCCCTTACATTCCATATCTGATTCCACATTATATTTACAATATATCCAGAACTTGAAGACTTCTTACCATATCTTTTGCTACCCCTCTGTCCAAGTCACCATCATTGCTTCCTAGATTATTTCAAAGGAGTTCAAAATTAGCTTCCAGCTTTTACACTGATCCCTTTATAATTTGTTTTCAACACAGGAGTAAAAATAATCAACTTAGGAAAATTCAGATCATGATACTCTTCTATTTAAAACCCTGCAATAGCTTTTTAATATGTCAGAATAAAAGCCCAAATCATACAAGAACCTCATTTTCCACTACTATTCCCGTCCCTCTCGTTAGCTTGCTCTAGCCACGGGGGCTCTAACCACATTAGCCTCCTTGAGGAACAAAAAATATCTCAGGCCTACTCCTGCTTACGGGCTTCCGTGCTTGCTGTTTTATCTGCCTGGAATGTTCTTCAAAATGTCCACATGGCTCCCTGTTTCACTTCCCTTACTCAAACGTCATCTAAACATTGAGGCCTCCCTGAGCACCTAATTTTCTAGTGTTCCTTTTTTCATAAGTATTTATAGTTACCTGACATAGTACATATTTTCTTTAATTGTTCCTCTGCCTCTCATACTAATCTGTAATCTTCATTTACATTTTTGGGATTTTTTATTCTTTTGTTCATTGCTAAATCTTCAGCAACTCAGAGCCGTGCCTAGCACATCATAGGTGTTCAATAAATACTTTGAAAATAAGTGAACCACCACTATATTCCAGTGCCTCTTGTAGATGATAAACACAGTAGTGCTCAGAAGATATTTATTGAAAAGAATGTAAAGAAAGATGGTGCTTTCCTTTAAAAATATATCAAGTAAGACCAAATTTAGCTTATCACTCTGCATTGCAGAATGAAACCAATCAAACCATAAGCAACTTAGAAAAATGCATGGGATCCTTACCTAGGTCAGCTCTGGCTTCTTTTTTCTTCTGAGAGGCCCAGCCCACTAAAGAGAGTTTATCTCCTCCTGACTTCTCCTCTAAGCCTCTATTCAAGCGCCAGATTTTCAGTGTATTGTCATCAGAGCAGGTAGCAATCTAATGAGAATCAGGAAGGAAGTTAAGAAGTTTCAATCAAAGATTTATAACAAAGTAAAAAGTAGATCTTAAGGACCCATGACTAGAGAATTATTTTGTGTGATATACCAGGATGTAGAAAATGAGATCTAAAAAATCATATACTTCATCCCTCGCTTTCAGGAATCACTCCAAATTTCCATAGGACTGTATTTTCTTTATAATTCTGATGGTATGTCTTCTGTTACCAGTCACATCTTACCTGACCTAAAGCCCTACTATAAAATCAGGTTCCTTTCATTTTACTCTCAAAAACCTGGGCAAGTCATTATCTTCATCACTTTCTATATAATTATGAAATATAATATAATTATGACACCCTTTTTTATTTCCTCTCTTAAATGATAAACCGCATATGCCACCAACATTCAATTTCTACCACTTTCTTCTGAATTCTACATGTTCTGGCTTACTGCTAAAGTAATGGGATCATTTCCAAGATCAGGCTTAGTCTGTGACTCTAGTAAGCTGTGACAAGTAGAATGAAACCATTCTTCGAGATTCTTTTTCAGATAGGTAAAGGAGCAATCTGGGAAAACAACAAGTTCACTAGGCTGAAAGAAGTTAAAAATAACCTTTGCCCCTTTAAAAATATCTGACCATTCCCGATCTTGGTCCCAAGCCTTTTATGGCAGAGAAAGTCCAGCTTGAAGAGCTTGTGGCAAATGGCCACTGGTACCAGAGCTGTTCCCCAGCATTTGTTTATATAATTTCTCTATTTCAGTCACTGAAGAGAGAGAAAAAAAAGAACACACGTTCTCTTAAGTCTTGGCCCCCAAGAGACTGGCAACTTTTTCCTTTCCTTACTGGGAGGCCAAAAGAAGACACACATATTTAACTGCTCAAGAAGAAATGCCTGGAATCCCCAGTTACTCGATGGTCTATTAACAAGAATTATTTCCAGAGCACCTACTGAGAGTGTAACAATTTACATTTTTTATGTTGTTTAATTCTCACAATGTAAAAAGCCTTGAACTCCAATAATCTCATCTACAAAATAAGAAAGAATAAAATTATTTGCCCAAGGTCACCACAATTAAGTGGCAGAGCTAGAAGTGAAAATTTTTCTAATTTCAAAGGCTAGATTTTAAAACCATATTTTTACCTTCTTAACTTTAGGCTAGGAACAAAGTTATTTAAAAAAAATTTTTTTTAAAGAAGTGGTTATTAGATTAGTATAGGTAAACAGCCTTGTCACTACCTATGAGTCTTTTCTGTGCATATATAGATAAGGGCAATATATGATAATTATAAAAAGAGAACATAATTAAGTGAGTAATTGAAAAACTCTCTAAATTCTACAAAGATACAAAACTCCATGTTAAAAGCAGATTATTTCACTGGGAGGTACATGGAACCTCAGAAGAAAAAGGTCAGTGGGATGTAATTATTGGTGATTAAAGCAATGAGTTAAAAAAAAAATCTATAGGGCTGACCACAGAAATGGTTATACAGATATAGAAACAAAAAGAAATCCACAGCAGTACTGGAAAGCTAGCAGGGATGCCATGAATAGACTAGATCATAAGAAGTTTCTAGAAGATAAAAAACAGATGGGAACAAAACCTCAAAACGTCATAAATGAAAGTGGAGATATCCACAGAAGTGGTATTTCTTGTAAACCCCAAATAACCCAAAGACCAGAGGCAGTAGGGGCTGAGAGAATGAGTGGAACTTGGGCCAGTATTTATGAAATCCCTACATGTACACAAAGTTTATGTTGCTTGCCTTTTTACATTTCAGGTATTTTATTTGTCTTTAAGTATCATTGTCAAAAAAATTTTTAAGTGAGAAATGTCTAAAACATCTTGGAGCTACTCATATAGGGTAGCCATAGATAACCTACCATATTACTTCACAGTAAGCACTGTTTAGGCATGTGAAAACTAAATTTGACTGTGAAGAACAGTCAAGATGTTAACAACCTTTAACATGCCATGTTGATAGCATGTAGAAAGTTAATAAAACTAGTTTTCCACCTTAGATTTTCAGATGAAATTTAATTACATTAAAAACTTAACTATGTTTAGGAAAGGAATTACTCTAGGGAATCAAGAAATCCATTCTAATCTCGCCATTTGCAATGACATGGTTGGAACTAGAGGGTATTATGCTAACAGAAACAAGTCAATCAGAAAGATAATTATCATACAATCTCATTTATACATGGAGTTTAAGAAACAAAACAGGATCATAGGGGAAGAGAGGAAAAAATAAAACAAGGTGATATCAGAGAGGGAAACAAATCATAAGGGACTCTTAATCATAAGAAACAGAGGGTTGCTGGAGGGGAGGGGGATAGGGTAACTGGGTGATGGACATTAAGGAGGGTATGTGATGTAATGAGCACAGGTATTATATAACACTGAGGAGTCAGTCACTGATCTCTACCTCTGAAACCAATAATATATATTATTAATTAACTGAGTTTAAATTTTTAAAAAAATCCATTTTTATTCCTTAGTGTAAGTTTCTCTATTGCTAAAGAAAATTAGAGTATATATGATTAATGCAGACATAGATCCTGGATGGCCTCTAGATCTTTCAATCCCTAAAAATAAAAGTCTGTGTAACTCTCAAACTAACCTTGGGGAAATCTACAGATCTGTGATCTATTTTTTAAACCAATGACAGAGATTTATTTACAAACCTTTGTGAAGTCTGATGGACACCAGCACACAGATGTGACCTCTTGAGAGTGACCCTGGAGCACAGTAGGAGGATGCCAGGGTGTGGAGACCTATCACACCACCAAAAAAGAAAAAAAGTAAGTCAGCAGAGCAGTATTAGGTCTCTCAGATAGAGTCTTTGAATCTCTCCACATTTGTGTCTTACAGAGTTGTTACCAAAGATCTCTAGGTATACCTAGTTATAGCTCAGAAAAGAGTCCTAGTGTGCAATAAAAGTATTTCTGTCATTAACCTGAGAAAACAGAATGAAAGTAGCCAAAATCAGTTAATAATATCAACTTAAATACCAGGGCAGGTCTTATTTCAATTCAAGACTATATAGCAACATATATTTTGACTGAAATTCAAGCATGACATTATTTCTCACCCCTTAGCTGGAAAACTTTCTATAAGATTAGGGTTTAGCTGCTAGGTAGTGTGAATTTCAATGGAGTCCTGTTTTTATATAGCCTAGACATTTTCAGATCTTTTCTAATCAGCTACTTCCAGAACACTACATTAAATACATCCTGAAGGCATCTCGGACATACTACCAGTTCTCTGGCAACAAGGGGACAGTCTTTCACCCAAAAGACTCACTGATTTTTACCACAGTCCCTAAAGTTATACCCCTTCATTTTGAAGGAATATAAACCATATACTTATACATGGCACTTCGGTATCTTTTTTTGGGAAAAAAGAAATCCTCTAAAATTTCATTTTGGTAGATTTGTTTAAAGAAATCTTAAGTTTTCAATTAAGTACGGCCACATCTTAATGAATCAAGAAGGGTCATATTGTGCAGTAGTATACACGTGACAAAGGATCAGACTTTCCCTCTCACTATATGCCACTAGTGATGCATTTGACAGTTGACTCATTCAAGAGTTGTCAATCCCTTTCAGAGGCCATGGGAATTAATCAGCACAATATGGCATATAAACTCACGTAACTATTATTAGCATGTGTTTGAAAAGAGACATTATTCTCTTTTCATTTTCCTGAGGCTCTGAATCATTGCTCATCTGTATGAAGAAAGTAGAGGCGACTCTGGAAAGAATATTTGCAGAGAATGACTAAGAAAACTTAATAGATGCCTTCAACTGTAGTGAAGAGAGTCAACACACTGATTCACAAGGTCATCCAACTCAGTTATATTACTACTCCTCTCTTGGGTTAAATGGCACATGTAATGATTCTAAAAGCAAAAGAAGAGAAAGAGCAGAGTCTAATTTGCCTTGCTGGGTTAATTAGAGTTTAACAGAAAAAGCTTTTTTCCTGAGTATTATCTAAAAGGATCTCACTTTCTGCCTCCTACAATGGCACAGAGAACAATAACTCTTTCTCTCACAAGGTAGCATATTTTAGAAAAGACTTTCAAGATAGTCTCTAAGTATTTCAGGAGCCACAGAAATTCTCCTTCCTCCTGCATTTGGGATGGCCCCAGCCTATTAAGTTTCTCTTCACTCAAGACCCAAGCAGGTCTGCTAGCCCCAAATTAAAAGGGTGAGAAAATCCCAGTGTCCTCTTGACCGACCCTCCCTGGTAGCAACACGTTCTTCTATTCCACTGGTTTACTCTGCTTGTGGCCTTTAGCCTGTCATTTCAAGATATTGCTTCTTCTTCAATTTTCTAGGCATTACAATACCCAAGGGAACCTAAACATGTATATAAAGGATTAAAATAAATTTCAAGAAAAACCATCACATCCGCCAACAGGGTATATCCACATTTTTGCATTTATCTATAGGATCTAAGAGAAAAAAATAAAAGACCCCTTGGAAAAACTTTTTACAAACTGATAATAAGGTAGGAATAATAATGACAATAAAAGTCAGCATTTGTTGAGTCAGATGCTTAGTATAGCATTAAAGTAAGGGGAAGTTAAAAGTTAAACAGAATTATTATATGACCCAGCAATTTTTCTAAAGATCTACTCATTCATTTGAGAGAGAGATTGAGAGAGTGCATGTGCATGTGAGTGGGGGGCCAGGAGGATAAGACAGGGAGAGAGAGAATCTCAAGCAGACTCCCTGCCCAGCAAGGAGCCCAATGTGGGGCTCAATTCCATGACCCTGAGATCACCACCTGAGCCGAAATCAAGAGTTGGATGCTCAACCGACTGAGCCACGCAGGTGTCCCAGGATGCAGCAATTCTGTTCTTAGGTATACACACAGAAATATATGTTCAAACATATATATATATACATATATATGTTCAAATATATGTTCAAACAGAAAGTTACACATGAATGCTCATTGTGGCTTTATTTATAAAGCCAAAATGTGGAATAATTCACATGTCCACCAACTAATAAGTGGATAAATAAAATGTGGTCTATCCATGTGATGGATATCCAACCATAAAAAGGAATGAAGTATTGATACGCGCAACAACACAACAAATCTGGAAAACATGTTCATTCACTGAAATAAGCCAGACATAAAAGATCACATATTGTCAAATTCCATTTATAGGATATGTCCAGAATAGGCAAATCCAAAGATAGAACATGGGTTAGTGGTTGCCAGGGCGTGAGGGCAGGGGAGAATGAAGAGAGACTCTTCAAGGGCAGTGTTTCTTTCTGGAGTAATGAAAATGTCTGGGAATGAGACAGTGGTGATGGCTATTCAAAATCAACTGTACATTTAAAAACAACTATAATGATGAATTTTATATTATGTGAATTCTATCTCAATTAAAAAAAAGGAGTGGAGGGAAAGGCATATTGTGGGCTGAAATGAGTACTAATCCCCAGCAAGTTTGTATGAGTGGTAGTTACAGGAGCTTTCACAATTTTAGGACTATTGGAGCATGGCATAGTATACGTGTTGACTATTTCAAAGAAGATGAATTTCCCATAGTGAAGCTCAACTTGTTTATAAATCCTCCATTTTTATTCAAATAAGTTTTTATTTATTGTCACCTCATTATGATAAAACATTACCCTAATTTCACTTCTTAAAAAGATTATTTATTTGAAAGAGAGAGAGAGAGATGACAAGTGGGCAGAGAGGCAGGCAGAGAGAGAAGGGGAAGCAGGCTCCCTGCTGAGCAGAGAGCCCCATGCAGGGCTCAATCCCAAGCCCGTGACCTGAGCCAAAGGCAGAGGCTTAACCCACTGAGCCACCCAGGTACCCCTAATTTCTTTTTTTTAAAAACCTCCCTCTACTTTTAACCCACTGAGCCACTCAGGCGCCCACCTCCCTCTACTTTTAAATAGAAGAAACTATTAAGTCCAAGAGACATTTACACCTATGCATTCTGAAGATGGTCAAAACACAGAAAACTGTCCTCTCTTATATATTTTAGTTGTTATACAGACTTTAATTCAAGACACGAAGAATCCCCAAGTTAAAACTCTTAAAACTATGAAGGTTACTACTAGAAATAATTGGCTCTAAGCTACACATTTAATAAAACATTCTGTATCCTTAAACGTGCAAAAAAGATCAGCAACTTTCCTCAAAAAATCCCCTTACTCTGCCCAGGCAGAAACCAAATCTCATCTTTATTTCTGCCATGAGATCATTTACACTTCCTAAAGTGTCAGGCTCAATGTTTCGCCAGTCAGCGGTAGAATGACTGTGCCAAATGAGTTTATTTATAACCACTTCAATACTATTCAGTGGCTATAACAGAAATGAACCAGGGAAGGGAAGGGGGTAGGTAACGGTGGGACAAAGGATAAGAAATTAAAAAGAAAAATATTTATTAACTCTTTTTATTTTTAACTCTTGGTCCTTAGTATCAGTGAGTCTAACTATATTACATCTCCCTTTTGCCGAGCAGTGGTAAAGATTAAAAGGCCATTCTCTTCTGTCTTGAGATCTCTTTTCTTTCATAACTCTTAATAACTCCTGATTCTTGATAACTCTTTTCTTTCACTCTGTTTTCTTGTGCCCATGGGCTTTTTAGCATAGGAAAAATCCCAACACTTGAGAGATTCTGACCTTTTGGAAACATGGCAGAGCTATAACTTAACAGCGTGATACTCAGCTTGCATGGAATGGTTTTTAAACTACACCCCCACTGTTCTTCTTCATCATGGAAAAGAGAAACTGAGCCACCTCACTAGGCAAATTCAATTTTAGGAGCAGTAAGCTTGCCAGGATCTCAAATATCAGAGCCTGCACACAGAGTTATGTGTGGACAGGCAGGAGAACATCATGTCTGAACCACATCATTCAGCACTGACATGTGACCCAGCTGAGGAATTTAAAAAGGGTCACCCATGTACGTGATAGCCACTGACTGGATGTCTGAAAATGGGTTACTAACAAGAGCCAAGTCTCTTTACTGCATGTCTTTAGAGAGAGAAACTATACCTCAACCCTCATTCCATGAAACAAACAAACAAAAAGCCTTTGTACTATAGAAGATAGCTAGAGAGAAACTTTCAGTTGATAATAAAACTGTGTCTGTATACATATGCAAGCACATTTATGTAGAATATATAATCATATGCATAATTATGTATACATAACTAAAAATTGATTTTAAATGATTTCCTTAAATGATCAGTGCAGGGCTATTTTTTGCATAATCTTTTTTTTAAAAGAAATTATTTTTAAAGAATTAAAAAAAACTTAAAATGATACAGACTTTGATAGAATAAAATCTTCCTACTTAGTTGAGAGCCATAGTAAAAAAAGGGATGAAAAGATAGTGAGAGAAGTTATGCTGAGTGAAATAATCAAGCAGAGAAAGTCAATTATCATATGGTTTCACTTATTTGTGGAACATAAGGAATAGCATGGAAGACATTAAGAGAAGGAAGGGAAAAATGAAGGGGGAATCGGAGGGGGAGACGAACCATGAGAGACTCTGGACTCCAAGAAACTGAGGGTTTTAGAGGGTGGGGGGATGGGTTGGGCCAGTGATGGATATTAAGAAGGGTTATACATAAACAATGATTCTTGGAATACTACAACAAAAACTAATGGCGTACTGTATGGTGACTAACAGAACATAATAAAGAAGAAAAAGGAGGGACGCCTGGGTGGCTCAGTTGGTTAAGCAGCTGCCTTCGACTCAGGTCATGATCCCAGTGTCCTGGGATCGAGTCCCACATTGGGCTCCTTGCTCGGCAGGGAGCCTGCTTCTCCCTCTGCCTCTGCCTGCCATTCCGTCTTCCTATGCTTGCTCTCTCTCCCTCTCTCTCTGACAAATAAATAAATAAAATCTTTAAAAAAAAAAAAAAAAGGAAGAAAAAGGAAAGACAGTGAGAGAAGGAGAAAGGAAGAACAAAAAGATAGTAAAATAAGAAGCATTTAGACCAAATCTGAAACTCAAAATTTAAAATATAAGAACAAAGCATTAATGTTAGTAACGTATATCATTAAAGTTTAAAACTCAAGTCAGAAAATTTTATAGACAAGAAACTAGGTCCAAACTTTTATGAGTTCAGAGTCTCAGGTATATATTTTATAAGCAAATTTTCATTTTAAAAATATAACACATGAAAGAACTGTGCTTATAGAAAGAGACCAAGTACAACACAAAAGTATCTTGCATAGAACAATGTCTCCACCATGTGACCATCTAGGATATAATCACTAAAAACTCTTAAGTTAGTGTTGTATTTTTGCACCTCTAGGTACACAGAGAAGTCACTTTAAGTATGTCCTCCAGGACCAGGCGAAATTAAACAGAATTATGCTTCATACTTGACAGGTTCTATCTCATCCTAAGCCAACATTAAAGATAACGACTTTCTAGAGGTTGGCAGGACTAATAACGATATGATTTCCTCTTGAAAAGGGATTTGATAACATTGAACCTATGAATCTATCAAGTTTTAGATATTATGACTCTAAAATCCAAAATGTGGGGCACCTGGATAGCTTAGTTGGTTAGGCATCCAACTCTCAATTTCAGGTCAAATCATGATCTTGTAGGGCACTGCACTCAGCGTAGAGCTGCTTGTCCCTCTCCCTCTGCTCCCCCCTCTGCTCACTTGCTTTCTCTCTCTTGTAAATAAATTTTAAAAATAACAAAGAATAAAATCCATAATGTGTGAACTCTGATCGTCCCAATTCATTAGTGTCAAGGACATTTATGATATCACAGGGCAATCTAGAAGATAATTAATTTCTAGCCCTTGGAAAACTACGCCATAATGCTCTTATGTCTCTGAACTCCCAGACATTTCTATAATTAATTAGTCCCACAAGAGCTATTTTTCAGTAGTCAGCAAGTGCTCCTTGTGTGATATTTCATTTTTCTCCACTGAACCTCATATGGACAAATTTAAATTTCTTAGCTTACAGTAGTCACTTTAGGAATCACTGTTATTTAAGTAAAAAAAAGAAAATAAATAAACTTGTGAACAGGAATAGAATCTGTCAAGTAAGTTAAGTAATGCCATTAAATACATAATAAAACTGATAAAAGTAGTCACATCTATTCTAGTAACCTTAAGACCGGCCACTTATAAGAGAGTAAAGAATACAATTACCATACAAATATTTTTTAGTGTTTTGTGCAAGATATTATGGTTGATTTGGGCATAGGATCCTGGGAATTAAAATATATTTTGAATGAAGAGCTTGAAAACTCAGGGCAGAAAGATAATCCAACATATTTTTCCAGGAAACACAACAAAGTAGTTAAGGTTCTCTCTAAGCTTCTGAATTCTCAATTTTCTGATAATCTGTGAAACTGCTGGAGTACATGGATGATCTATTTCTGAGAAGCTGGAGGACATACTTAAAGTGACTTCTCTGTGTACCTAGAGGTGCAGTTCTGAAAGTATGATATATGTGTCAGTCAGAGCGAGGTCTGGCTGTGTTAAGAAGGAAGAAGCAACTTTTACTGAACATCTAATGTAGAAAAAGTTAATAGTATGCATTTATGTTAAACTTACTCATCTGAGAAGAAATATTTGTAAGAATACTTAGTTCTCACATTTGTGAGGAAAGTTTGGTAACTTACCTTCCAGATGTAGGCAGCTTCATCACTTGAGCCACTGACTAAAAACTGGTCATCTGGACTAAGACTTGATTTAACATAAAAGGTGGAGTTCTGATGTCCATTGAAGATAGCCACTGTCAGAGGAAAAAAACCAAACAAACACATATTACTTGATTCTTGTTATTTCTAGTGTTCACTTAAATGCAGACATTATACATGTCCTAACAAGTTTTATTAGTGTATTAACTACTGAATATTGAAACAGATAGTCAAGCTTTATTCACTAAGTTAAAGGGAACTGGACATTGGCAAAAAGTTATAAAGTCTCAGAAAGAAGTTTTTATATTAAATCCAATCTCATGATCTAAGCCCAGATATTTGGTATGGAGCTGGCTATGGAAAAGAAAGTGACGGAAAACATTCTTAAGGAGAAGAATGCAACCAGGGTCCACTCTTTTAGTAAATGCTTTCATTAGGCCCTCTTTTCCCATAGTAGCATAGGGCTTTCTCTGTTGAGTAATACATTGGTCCTCTTCCTCTTAGACTTCAAATACTGAGGGTAAATTTCATATTTTATTCTTTCCTCATTAGACCTCACAGTGCTTTGAAAAGAGATTTCCAAACATCTGTTGCATGAATAGGTAAGAATCAGTGGAAAGAGTTAAGATTTATGGATAGCTCATTTGGGATGTAGGAATCAGTTAATCAATTTACTTATTTTTTTATTGTGGGAATTTTTTAATCCAAAACTTTAAGAAGGCTGAAAAGAAGGAGGCAGTGGGGTAAACTATATGTTTGTATGTAAGATACACCAACTAGGTTAGGGTTAGCCTTTAGGTTTATTTAGACTTCTTAATATCTGTAACAAAAGGGCAAGCAATCCAGTCTAGCACAATGTGCTTGATGAGTTCATCTATCCTAAGAAGACCAAAACCTGAGGCTTCTGGTACCAGAATACTAATAGGAAATACAAGAAAAAAATCTCAGTTTTTCTAGAATTTAGGGATACATTTAAGCAGAGGGAAAGAAGTTCACTCTAATCTTCAACAGAAAGGAAGTAAGAATTATCAAGGGACATAATAGCTTTCCTTCAGTGCTCACAGAAATCTTTTCCTTTTGCCAGAACAAAACTGGAAAAAGACTTTATTTTTAGCTTTTCAAGAAAAAGCCTACATATCAAATACTCTCCACACCAATGCTTCCACTGTAGATATTAAGCAGAACATGAATCAATTCAGATGCACATTTTTATCTACTATGATAGGTAAATCCCCACAAAATAAACAGGCTCCTTTGCTCTGAATACAACTGTAAAACTATAATTGTTTATCTTTCTTAACTCGAACTATGAATGGAAAACTACAGACCAAATTTCCCACTAGACCTGTAAGTATTTATTGCCCTCTGCTGGTCTACTCAAGTACACTGTAAATGCTTCAAAGCATTCAAAAAATCCTAAAACCTGTATTGGCTTTGATTAGTTCAACTTTATCTTTCTTTGATAATTTGGACTCTAAAAATGCTTCAGTGAATTGCTTTAGAGTCATCCTTATGAACATCACTTAGTATAATAAAACACTGTAAATTAAAAGTATAGGAAATAAAGTATTAAGCCCAGGACCCTTCCTGAAATTTGAAGAAGATAAGCAATTACCCAATGTCAGACACTGTCTGTCACTCAATCTCTAAAGAACGTATCTACCTACCTACCTACCTACCTATCTATAGGAGCCAACAAAATAATTTTGGGAGCACAGGAAAAAGGTTACTAAATTTTTAGTAATGTAGCTTTGGGCATATTTGTTTGACTAATCTCAAGACTCCCTTTAGGGCCAGACTACAAAAAAAAAAAGACACAGAAAGAATTCTTGTACATTTATTTGATAATATAATTAGGATTATGCTTTTATCTTTTGGAGAAAGATTCTGAAAAGTGTATTTTATATGACTATCTAAATTAGAAGCTGTTTAAGTTCTGATTCCATTCAGAAAACAGCAAAACAAATTATAAACTCCTTCCCTTTTCCAAATACCCTTGCTGTTATTTAGACAACACCAGACCTAATCTAGGACATTGGAAATACCAACTGTGAAGCTGTCACAGAACTCAAACTCCTAATACTGGCTTACGGCAGTCTTTGGAAAGTTCTGTAAGAGCCTAGTTAAGTTCTATACTATTTCAAGGTTTCTTATTTATCAGCACATCTTACTTTAGTGGGAAGTAGGTAGCTTTAGGGGTTATGGAACCTGTCTGTTTCTGACAGAGCTATACCTTAGCAAGAACGAGGTTGCTAATATATAGCTTGCCTAAGTAATTGAAAATGTTCTTAAAATTATGTAACCCCCCAAAATCTTAGAGTATGGCTGAGAAACCTGCATTTCTTTTTTTTTAAAGTGCCATGTATCAACTTTAAACACCAGATTCCAATTTTAATTTTCTTGAAGGGAAAAAAAAAAAAAGATGAGGCTGGGGAAAACTAGAGATAAAATAGACACTGCCCAACATTAAGGCTGAAGTAGATAAAAACCTATCTAGGGACTTAAAAAATTCAGCCCCCTAATTTTAACAAATAACCCCCGAACAAGACAAAAACTGAGAACAGCCTTCTATAGCTTATAAAACTTGAGACATTTCTAAATATAGTCAAAGGGACATAATTTCAGGAAAGACTCAATGTTAAAATACAGTTAAGTCACCATATACAGCAGGATTCTGTTTACTTGTGAAATATCACAAGGAAAATACACCCAGGAAAACATCACTGGAACTAATCAAAGACGCCAAAGCCCTCCTATGTCTTAAAAAATTTGGTTCAGAAAAAAAGATCAATAAAATTATCATTAACAAAAATCTCTGCATTAGTTTCTGGGCAAGAGATTTTATTTTATTTTATTTTATTTTTCCAGGGTAGAGATTTTAAATGGGTAAGATCTTACCTGGAGAAGTCTTTAATCCGGTCATATTGAACATGTAGATATTGTCATCTGTGCAGTTAGCGAACAGAGTAGATCCCGTGGAATCCAAAATCAGACTTGAGTATCCTAGAAAAAGGAAACTTTAGTTAGCATTTCCTGATTACAGCAAGTAGAACTGAAGTGACAATGTTGAAGAAAGAAGATCATTCCACAAGATTATCAGAATTCTTCTTCCTCCAAATATATACAAACCAAAAATATTCTGAGTTTTTAACTTCTGAATTTCCAGAAGACACAACCACATGTTAATTTCAAGTCTATGTTGCTGAAAACTAGCTTGATATTTATTTTAAAATTGTAACAAAAATTCACAGGGTATTAAAAGGCTTACCTAGTTTTCGAGTGCTGCTACCTGGGTACAAGAAAGACTTGGATGCTATGGGTTCCTGTCGATAAGCAGTATAATTCTTACGTAAATCCCATATTTTGATTACCCTAAAAACCAAGGTAAAGAAAGTTATTTTGTAGCCAATCCCCAACTCCAACCAGTTTCAACTACATTGAACTTCGTGAAATAACTTTTAATCTAACTCCTCTGGCACATCAACCAGATATAACGAGGATATCTCACTGGGAAACAGATTGAACTATCTCATACTATAGTTTCCAATGTCAGGCTAACAACTCAGGCAAAACGGAAACAGATGTGATCTGACCTAGCGATGGGTTACCTTGAGTTTACTTCAAGGGAGCGGAAAAGGAAGATGAAGGTTGGGTTCTGATGGTCATTGTTTCATTGTTTTCAGAAAAAAAAAAAAAAAAGGCAAAACAAATGCTTCCCAAGCCTTTAACACTCTGCATGTAACCTCTAACATTGTAAGTAATAAGCTCTGTCCCTTTGGTTTTATCTCTATATGTAACTCCTTAAGTAATCTGGTCTAAACAACTTTTCCTGTGAAATAAAGTATTTTCTCATTTCGTCTATTGGTATAATTGTCTTAATCCTCAACACGTAGTTCCTTTTTTTTTTTTTTTAAAGATTTTATTTATTTATTTGAGGGAGAATGAGTGAGAGAGCGTGAGAGAGGAGAAGGTCAGAGGGAGAAGCAGACTCCCCAAGGAGCTGGGAGCCCGATGCGGCACTCGATCCTGGAAGTCCAGAATCGTGACCTGAGCCAAGGCAGTTGCTCAACCAATTGAGTCACCCAGGTACCCCGTAGTTCCTTTTCTAAAAAAAGATGTTATTTATTTATTTATTTACTCATTTATTTATTTTTAGAGAGAAAGAGCGAGTGAGAGCAGGGAGAGGGGCAGGGGGAGAGAAAGAATTCCAAGCAGACTCCCTGCTGAACAAGAGCCCTAACTCAGGGCTCGATTTCACCTCAACCTGAGATCATGACCTTAGTGGAAAATAAGAGTAGGTTACCTAACCAACTGAGGCACCCAGGCACCTCCTCAACATCTAGTTTATTGGCAACATGAAAACACAAGCTTAGTCTGAAAGGGCACTACCATTAGAAACAAACAACAGGGTTTCACAGTCACTTCACAAGCATAACTAGTAAACTTGAGATAATCCTTCATTTGTGCCTGAGGATTTGGTCCACAGATGAGTTTTAGTGTCCAAAAGACACAAAAGAGGTCCTAGTTCATTAAACCATCATGTTTTTAAATTAGTTTCAAAGGGAGGGATGTCTTGAAAGGTATCATAAGCAAATAAGCAAAGAAGTGTGCTTAAAAAGCGCCCAGAGAATTATTTATTGTAACAAAGCAACCAATGAAGTACCACAAACTTATTTGGAAGCCAAACATTCATACCAATCACAGATGGCAGGTATATGAAAGTCATTGGACCTTAATATCAATATAGTTAGATTACTCCCCAAAATGCCCGTTATATACCCAGAAAATGAGATTTCTTCTTTTAGGGTATTACTAAACCTGAGAAAATAAAAATCCAAAATAACAGAAATTTTATTCCTCAAAAGCTTAAATTAGACTGCACGTACAAGTGAGCTACACACCCAGATTCTCGACAATAGCAGCAGCAGCCAATACTGCTCCCGTGTGCTAGATAATGTGCTAATTTTATTACCTCATTTATTACTTCATAATGCCAAAATGGATTACCTCATTTAATTATTTGAGCAAGAGTCCTAACTAGATATTTTTCAGTGTGATCTGTAGTTCCTCTTCTCAGCTGGATATTCACTACGTGGAAAGTTAAAAGCATACATATTCGATTATAATGGGACTAGGTGACTTCCCTATCACAGTTTATGAAAGAGATCTCATCAAAAGAACCACGAAATAAAGGCTCTTACCCATCCACGGCTCCCGCTGAGACTAATGTATTCTCATCTTGAAAGAGGACCACAGTAACACTCTGTTGGAAATCCTGACAGCACAAGGCAGAAAAAGAAGAAAGTCCTATTTTCAATATCATAATCTTCACCATCAAGAGACCAAGGTGCTAAAATGATGGCTTCCCCCCACCCAAATTCTGAGTTAAGACTAAATCTTCCCTCACCAATAATCCTAAGTCAGATATTTATACTGACCAAGAAGTAATTTTAGCATGAAAATGACCTATCACTGAAGTATAGTACATAGTGTCGACTTTGACTTACACTCAAAAAACAAACAGGTGAATAAAAGATTTGTCTAAAACCTACTGGTTTCTACTTAGAATCAGTCCTACTAATACGCTATGTCTTTGTAGGAGACTCGTTTAACTTTCTTGTGCCTGTTTCATCTACAAAATGTCACCACCTACCAACACTGTCGCATAGGAGTATCTGAAGAATTACTGATGAAAGATGATTATGCGTTCTGAAAAATTTAAAGGAGCTCAATGGAATTTCATCTCCTAATTGCTGTTAATGAATTTTCCTGGCTCAGAATCTGATTGTCTGAAATGATATTCATTTTAACTCCATCTGGCCTCCAAAACCCACTGTTAATCCTGTCAGTTTCCACTCATGTCTGTGTCCTATTCTTGGTATGCAATTATAAGTCCTAACGTTTTTAATAAACATACTTCTCCAACATACTATTTTGGATCTTACAGACCAGGAATTTTAGAAAAATAAACACATTAAAGTAAAAGCCATGGTGATTTTTTTAAAAGAAAAAAGATGTACAATGGGCAATGTTTAATTTTGAGTACAAGATGCTAGAGAGACATAATATTCTATCTAAATGTTTCAATATATTTAAATATTTTGGCGACTGTTTAAAAAAATATTAAAAACTCACAAATTTCCTATAGTTTGTGTACTGTAAAAAACAGGGATTACCTCCCCTTATAGAAAATTGTATCATGGTATTTAATATGCTTCTTCAAACTATCACCGCTTTCCTAATAAATTATGTTGTAGACATATAAATTATGTCTACATAATTATGTTGTACATAATTATGTCTACAATAAATTTTGTTGTACACATGGAGATCTCTATAGATGAAGCTCAGGAAGATGAACTTTTAATATGCTGCCAGGTGACCATGTTATACACTAGAGTTCGAGAACTACTACTGCAGGTATTGAGCAGTAAATAATAAACCACTGAATAAAGACTCTCATTCACTTAATCTATAGCTCCTATTTAATGCCCAACAAGTTACCTAAAAGGAGATCCCATCCTTTTTTTAAAAAATTAGTTAATTAACTTATTTTTGAAGATTTTATTTATTTATTTGACAGACGGAGATCACAAGTAGGCAGAGAAGCAGGCAGAGAGAGAGGAGGAAGCAGGCTCCCCGCTGAGCAGAAAGCCCGATGCGGGGCTCGATCCCAGGACCCTGAGATCATGACCCGAGCCGAAGGCAGAGGCTTTAATCCACTGCGCCACCCAGGCGCCCCAAATGAGATCCCATCCTACTACATGTAAGATCTGCACACATGTACACAGCTCTAAAACCTTACCACAGAAGGAGCAAGTCCTTTTGAATTCTGTTTCTTCTTAGGTTTTGAAGGAGTTTGCTTGTCTAAAGTATTGTGAGCTCCACTGATTTGATTCACTTGTCTATAAAATCCATCTGAAAGATATTTCAAGCAAACTGATTTAGGTTTCAGACCTTTATTCCTATGCTGAATGTAACATTTACACATAAGATTTCAGAATTAATTATATTCTTAACAGTAAAATTAGAAGCCAGCAGAACTACTGCATTACATTTTTTGGTGCCATTATGATGTATACAAGAGAAATAAGCATATGGATATTTATAGCAGATTTATTCCTAACTGCCAAAACGTGGAGGCAATCAAGATGTCCTTCAGGAGAGGAAAGTAGGAATAAACTGCGGTTTATCCAGATAAAATGGCACATTGTTCAATGGTAAAAAGAAATGAGCTACCAAGCCATGAAAAGATAAGGGGGAACCTTAAATACATTATTAAGTGAAAGAAGCCAATCTCAAAAGACTACATACTGTATGATTCCAACTATATGACTTTCTGGAAAAGGTAAAATGTTGGAAACAGTAAAAATAATCAGTGGTTGTCAGGAGCTGTGGGGGTGGGTAGGAAAAGATGAGCATAGGAGATTTTTAGTGTTGTGAAACTACTCTGTATACTATAATGTAGACACATGTCATTACACGTTTGTCAGAACCAATAAAATGTGAAATACCAAGAGTTAACCCTACTACAAAGTACATTGGGTGCTTATGGTGTATCAGTGTCAGTGCTTCAATTTTAACAAATGTCCAACTCTGCCATGGGATGATAATAGTGGGAAAGCCTGTGGAGATAGAAAGTACATTAAAACTCAAAGCACTCTCTATATTTTCTGCTCAATTTTGCCATGCATCTAAAACTGCTCTGAAAAATAGTCCATTAAAAATAAATTATTTTTTTAAAAGATTTTATTTATTTATTTGACAGACAGAGATCACAAGTAGGCAGAGAGGCAGGCAGAAAGAGAGGAAGGGAAGCAGGCTCCCTGCTGAGCAGAGAGCCCGATGCTGCTTGATCCCAGGACTCTGGGATCATGACCTGAGCTGAAGGCAGAGGCTTTAACCCACTGAGCCACCTGGGCACTCCTAAAAAGAAATTATTTTTAAAAAAGGAAGTAGGCAGTGAGATGATCACTGCATTCTGCTTAATGACATCCTGGGGGCAATGTGAGCATAATTATGTTTAATTTAATCCAATTCTTTAAAGTTAAATAACTTTTTAGAAGATCGTTTACCACCAAGCCCATGTACTAATAATCCCAATTCTATCAATAAATGGCACAGTTCAGAAGACAACATGAGGTAAATACAGAGGGCAATACTTGCAACAATCACAGTAATCCTGAGAATTGGAACAGTCAGCATAAGAAGTTGGGGATTATGAACATGTGCCCCCTGCCCCCTGGTGGTAACTAGATGAAATCGCCAACTCATTAGCTAAGCATAAGGTGATCCCACATGTATTAAAATTAAAATGGAACTAGGCTACCTTTTTTGTTGCACCTGGTGTCCCAGACCATAATGTTTCCATCTCTTCCACCTGTACAGAAGACAGCTATGGGGAAATAAATAGTTTATCAAGAAGTTAATAAAACCAGGCCAATAATGCATGCATTTCATTTAAGTTTCCTAGAGCATCTATTCCATGGTTAAGTATTGTAATTGGCAATTAAAAATGAAACAATTTATGGCTCAACAACAAATAAGAGAAAACAAAGCAGTGAAGGGAAAGGATTATAAAAAACTCAAAATACTTATGCTCTAGAGAATAATCCCTCTGTAAATATTCTTAACACCACATAAAATACTACATGAAGTACACATATGGAAAGAATAATGAAAAAGCACTAACGAAAATATACTGAGAGTTTACTAAGTGCTATACACTATCCCATGTGCTTTATATACATTATCTCAATTCTTATTATTAACCCTATTAGGTGGGTATTATTGTTCTCATTTTATAGATAAGAAAACCAAGACATAGAGAGGATAAGTGACTTATAAAGGTATTCCTAGAAGAATAAATCCAGAGCCCACTCGCCAAATCTCCAAGTTTTATGGTCTTCTGTATAAAAGTATGTACCAGATCCAAACAAAACGGAGAAAAAGGATGCCTCTAGGGATGGAAAGAGAGCAAAGAGACTGAAGAAGGAAAAATAGGGGAACTTCAATTTATCTGTAATGTTTTATTCTTTAAAACAAAATGAAAAAAACCTTGCTTCATATGTGGAAGAGTGAGCACTTACGAAACCAATCTATCTGCATGAGCTCAAAAACTCTGGACAAAATAGAAAAACCAACTACCTGAGGCTCTTTAGAAACTGAACAAAAACATTCAATTTTTGGAGGGAAGTCAATACCTGAAGCAAGTGATTGGTCTCAGCGAATTTACTGGCTTTTGCAGTTTTACCTTGAAGGCAGCCACAGTTGCAGCTTTAGTACCAGGAAGCTAAGATGCCAATACAGAACCTGCCATCTTTCAAGTCAGAGGAACAAGGAAAACCAGACTGAGGCAACAAGAGCTGCCAGAGCCAGAGTGAGGGGAACCCTGGAGAGAGCCAGAGAAAGGCTAACTCTAACATTGTGTTTAAAGTTAGCACAGGTCTCTGGTTGACCCCTGAACCATCTATGCAAGGGAAAATCAAAAGAGGCTTGTAACTAAGGCTTAAATTAAAGAACTAAATTGAGATCTGACCTCTCTGTAGGTCTGATAGTCTGCAATTTGACTTTTACTGAGTTAATTCCCTGTTAAAACAAAAACATTGGAAAGCCTGGGTGGCTCGGTCAGTTAAGCGGTTGCCTTCAGCTCAGGTCATGATCCCAGGGTCCTGGGATTGAGTCTTACATCAAGCTCCTTGCTCAGTGGGGAGCCTGCTCTCCCTCTGCCTGCTGCTCCCTCTGCTTGTGCTTGCTCTCTCTCTCTCACAAATAGTTAAATAATAAAATGTTCAAAAAACAAAACAAAACAAAACAAAAAACAACAGATGAAAGTCCAGAGAATAAAAACGACTTTGCCCAAGAGTTTAGAGGCAGAAACAGAAATAAAAAACAGGGGTTCTATGTATGATTGTAAAAATGTGTCCTGTACAAAGGCATTTGGCTAAAGATCTAAAATCTAATCTGTGTTTACCAACCAAACTATGTGGCCATGAGGGTAGTGTCCAACCAGGCAATTCATGCTAGAACACTTACAGACTACTAGGAGCCGTGATAAAAGCTACCAGCCCCAATTTCTAATTCAATGCTTTTTCTACTAGATAGTGCTTTCTTTTACTGTTATCCTTTAAATAAATTTACCTTTAGTAAGGTTAATTTTCATGCTCTTGTATTATTTTTAGAAACTCAGAGTCAACTCTGCCACAGTAGTAAACTAGAACATAACCATATCTAACTTCATATAATACACATGTTAATGAAAACTTATGGGGAGATGCAGAGATAAAAACTATGCCATATATTCTTCAATGTTCCACTCTCAAAAGCAACCAGTCAATTAAAATTGACCTTTTTGGAGTCTAGATCAGCTCAACAACTCAGTTTAATATTTCTGAGTGCTCATGTGAATAAATGAAAATGTTTGTTTTAAAAATAGAGTATTTCTTAATGATAAAGAAGACTGCAAAGTTTGTCCAGTTATTGAGATTAAAGCCAGATTAATTCAGCCACTTCTTTAAGATGAATGTTTGTTGCTCTATTTGTAAAAAAAAAAAATTATTCAGCGAGAAACTAATGGAGGAAGGAGAAAAGAAATGAAGAGCTAATTCAGACACTCCTGTTCTTCCCTAGTGTTATAGTACTGTGCTGTACTATATCATTCTTTAAGTCTTCCTTCTCCATTATAATAGTAAAATAAATACAGAAAGATGAATTATGAGTAAATAATAGTTGAAAATATACTAGGGAATTGGGACACTTAAAGTAATTAAATGGTAAGTTTTTAGGTGAGAATCATGTCCATTTTAACAGGTTTCCCACTCCAGCGTCACACTCCACTTAATTAAGATTTTACTAAGAGAGTTAAAGTAACTCATTTACAAATAGAGTTAATCAGTGTTCAGTACAGGGTTTTGACTTTAAAAGACACTCAAAGTTGGACAGAGGTATTATAGCTATTTATAAATGTTTACCTTATCTGCAGGATTATAGAAAAAAATTATCTGAAGATTCTTAACTTACAGGGACAGGCTGGAGATAATATCCATAAGAATGGGACCAAAAGTCAGCTTAATTTCATGGAGAATTTTGGTCATGAGACTCTCAGTCTCAAAGTAGGGAAAGTAGCAACTCTGACACCGGAAAGGGTGGAAACCATCAAAGCTTCTTATTAACTCACCGTAAAGGAGATTAAGGACATGAAAGAGAATAGGCACAGACCTACCTTTCTCAAACTTAGAAAAGGCAACTGACTTAAGGCTGCACTGATGACCCTTGCACGTTCCAATCAGCTCACCAGCTTTTACATCCCAAAATTTGGCTGTTTGGTCACCTGCTGCTGTAACCTTTCAAAATATAAGGTATCATAATTTAATAAATCAATGCTTTATCAATATTTAACCAGATTCCAATAAAATGAAAGTCACTTACAAGTTTAAGTTCACCAGGAACCCAGGCCAGATCAAAGACAGCATTCCAGTGAGCCATCCATTCTAAACAAAAAAAATGGTGAATGTGAAATGTCTAGACTATGTTCAGGGGTAACCTTGTTAATAGCAGTTTGAATTTCTTAAAAGCTACAGTGAAAAAATAAGTCGTCAGTGCCCTGTCATCCATGGGTCAAGAGAACTTGTATACTCACAGAACTTACATATTTCCTTCACTCTTGCAGAGAACTATCACTTGATATCAAATTTCTTTTCATGAGGTGACTAGTAATATATTCTCCAAAATGGAATCTTTCTGAAATATTCTCCAGTTCAAAAATCTTCATCATGCTCTCTGAATGGAATCTGAAGTAGTTTGACATTTAAGGTTCTGCATGCTTTGGCCTTTATCTCTGTTGCACGGTTTATCTTTGTCTCCACATACCTTATTCCAACCAACTGGATCCCTCTCCATTCCATAATTATAGCCTATGCTTTCTTATCTCTAGGCCTTTGCTAATGCTGTCCCTTCCACCTGGCATATCCTATTCTATCTTCACAGGTTTAAATACCACAGTCTCACTTAAATATTCTCTTCATGAAAAATTGTCCTTGCAAACTTTACCACATGAGAGCTCTCCTTTTGACACCCACGGCATTTTTTGGGTACATCTTTATCATTTATAGCCTGTTTTACTTATTTCCACACTTGATATAACTAGTTCCAGATTATTAGCTTCTTAAGATCAGTATAAATTTGCCTTATATAAGAAAGATGCTTGGTCAACATAAATATTTTAAAGTAATGTTTCCTCCAACCACATTAAGTGTAAAAGATTTAACTTTTTAAAAGAAGAACTGTTTTTAATCCTAAACTGTATTTTTTTTTCAACTTTCAGTGAAAGTATTGCCATATTTACAATATTATTGCCAGAAGAGCCATCTACCATTTTCTTTTAACCTGGTCCCTAAATAGACTTCATCAGAAGTGAATATAATTGGAAATATATTCAAATAACAATTTACTTGAAGATTTATGAATTTAAAATAATGTTAAAACAAAAATTTTAGGTCTAGACTTACCTTTGACACACTTCTTTCTAGAGGCTTGTGATTCTGTGTTGTACAATCTAACAAAGCCTTCTTCATTGGCAACTGCTAGTATATGCTCCATATTGGGAGCTAAATAAGAAATAAAGAATACATAAAGAATAACACAAAAATTTTAAAGCTGAGCATAAAGCTATAAAAACAATACAATACAGATTAACTGAAAGCTACAAGTTAAATACAAAGAATCTGAAGAGGGAAGATGATTCTATCCAAATAGCATTTGATTATGGTATTTGAGAGGTAATTTGAATTAAAGATTGCTTAAAATTGCCTTAATATCTAATTCAGTAAATGACTCAAAATCACCAAAATTATCTCAGATAATCTCTTATTTAGAGAAGAGTAGGACTTAAATAAAAACAATAGTGACACTGACCAATGGCAAAGAAAAGCACACGATATAGACCACCAGCAGGCTGAGTCTATTAGTTAAATTTCCTTTTCATACCCCTTTACTTTTCCCCTCTCAAACTATTAACAGTGGGGACAAGTACTCCATTTCTGTTCATATGTTCCCCAGTGCATTACAGAGAGATTCCATCAGACCAAAAGGTATATCCATTGGGCAAAACAGTTTTCATGATGGTTGAACCTTTGCAATCCTTTCCCAGTATCCGTTAAAAAGAAAAGAAAAAAAAATGCTATAATAGTCTTATACTTTAGAGGAAATAAATAATTATGCATAGAGATTTTTAAAAGTCTTATTTCATAAATCAGAAAACAGCTATTAGAAAAACTCTACCATCTATCTAACCTACTTTTTCTTGAAAGGGGTATGTTCCAGTATATATTTTTTTTAAGTAAGACATAGATCATTTCTGAGCAAGCCTAGGTTAGGTAGTAATTCTCTTACCAGAAGAGAAGGTACATCCAAAAGGAGGAACTGGGGCTCCTGTTTCTCCATAAGAAGTGTGCTCATCATTACAGTTGCACTGATAACCAGTTAGAAGGGACTGTAGAGGGTACTGGGAAGACCATCCTAAAGTAAGACATAATTCTTTATAGATTTCAATATATCATCACATTTCAATATTTTTAACAAGTGCAGAGGTAAATATTTGTTTTTAAAAGCTTTATATATTTTATGTAAGTCCACTCACTATTCAGGGTCCTCTAAAATAGTTTCTGGTATTTTCCTAAGGGGTCCTAAGGTAGAAATAAAAAGCATTCTCAACTTCTGGTGAGGTACAGCTTTGGGCTTATCATCTAAAATGGACTCTTGCTGGTACACTGAAGATTTTAAGAAACAAGTGGCCTTTGTACATTAAAAAAGATCTTACCCCTCCTACACCCTTTGGTGACCAAGTATAAAACACAACCACTAAAGACTACCATAACCATTAAAACTGCCATTCTCTTCAATTAACATTTCGTTTCCAGAGTTTCTAAATCAACATTACTCAAATTCTTTAATTACCTGCAACATCATATATAATCCAATGGTCAAAGAGTTAAAGGAAATAATGAACGTAAATTTACCTGCCTAGCTACTAAAATATTCACAAGTAAATTCTAACTTCACTTCCTTTTTCCAATACTGAAATTCTAGGATTCTTTTTTTTTTAAGTTTTTTTTTTTTAAATAAAGATTTTATTTATTTATTTGGCAGACAGAGATCATAAGTAGGTAGAGAGACAGGCAGAGAGAGAGAGAGAGAGGAGGAAGCAGGCTCCCTGCGAAGCAGAGAGCCCGATGATGGGCTCAATCCCAGGACCCTGGGATCATGACCTGAGCCGAAGGCAGAGGCTTTAACCCACTGAGCCACCCAGGCGCCCCTGAAATTCTAGGATTCTAAAATGTCAACAAGTCACAGTATCTTAAACTATATTAGAGCAATTTTAAAGTGAGGCATTATGTACCCACCCCTAGAGTACAATCAAGCCCGGGTTAGTAATACGGTCAGAGAAGTCTTTAGAGTAGGTGAAATCAAACACGTCAAGAGATGAGTTAAGTCTTCACTGAATATACAAGAGAGAGGAAGAAATTCAGGGTAGAGGGAGCATTTATTCTGCTTGGGTCAGAGATCAAATGGGCACTATGGTCCTAAATAAATGGTAAGCCATCTTCAAAGATTTGTTCTATTATTTAGATATATAGGTCAACACATTTTAAATATATAAAAGAAACATTAAATAAATGGTTACTGAGAACTAAATGTTTATTAAGCATCAGAAGAAACAATGAAGTTACAATCTATTGAGAGCTGTTTAAATAATAAACTTCCACACTTTAGGGTACTTTCAATTATCACTTTTCATCAAGAATACTCTTTGGAGAAGACATCTAAGTCTGATATAGCCTCAGACAATTCTAGCTTTGATGTTCCTAGAGATAACCTGAAGGAATCAGTACAAAAGAGGCAAAGAATACAATCCAGATTTAGTAATTATTCCTGGGGGAGTATTACCTCAAGGCCAGGTATCGTGTAAACAAGCTATTAAAAGATCACTAAAGAAAGAATAAAATATATTGTAGAGTTCCATCTACAGTTCCATCTACAAATATCCATCTACAGAATGAATTTTAAAACAAAACCTCTGTATATATATACACTTGTGGTTTGGGAATAAAAATCATAATAAGCTAGTGATTGCAACATACAAATTCAAAAGGACCAAATCTTGGAAATTTCAGGTAGAACTGAACATGATAAACTTTGGATACCTAATTCTTTACAATTAAGCTGACTCCTTCACCTCTACCTCACTGCTTCCTGACTAACATTCAAACACCAACAAACAGCCTAACGTGGCTTAATAACTTATCCCCATCTACCCCTCCATTTCTGTAGTCCCTACAACACACAGTTGTGGACTGATATCTTGAGCAAGTTTTGGATACGTACTGTGCTATACAGTTTCCAACATGAACAAGTAATTCTTCCCCGCGTAACACTCATTTGGAAAAGCCTATTATCTCCTCAATGTACAATTTAAGCCCCTGGGATTACACACCAATTTTCCAAAGAGTATCCAAAACTCAAAGACATGAGTTTTCAGATAATCAGTTGATACAGGTACATTTCTACTACTGATCTGAGAAGATTGAGGTTCTTTTTCCTCCTCTCCCTTCATCACTGCTTTTCCTCCACTTTTCAAAAGAAAGGCATTTCCCTGCCCCAATCTTATACCTTGCATTGATCCAAGGTACAAAAACTTCTGGGACTCCAATTAAAAGATAATAGGATAATTCCTTTAATAAAGGCATCATAAACAGCAAAATCCATCTCTTTAAAAGATACACTTCCAATAAAATTTTACTTTTTGCTTCATTTATTTATCAAAATTAAGTCTATATTGTTTTGACCATTTGCATACTAGTAATCGTAACAATTCAATTCAGAGGAAACTCTTGACACTTAGAGCCTTATGATTACAGAAAATACTGAGTTTATTTTTTTCCACAGAGAAGTATGACAGCGTGATCAATAAGGATTGAAAATAACTTTTAAACTTAGACTGATATTATATTAGGATAAATTCTGTGGGAAAAATAAAGTGGAAATAAAAACAAGGGAGAAAAAGCCACTAGAGCTGACCCTCAAACACAGGTCTGAACTGTGTGAGTCCATTTATTTGTGGATTTTTTCCCCACAAATACAGTAATGTATCTGTATTTTCTCTTCTTTATGATTTTCTTAGTAACATTTCCTTTTCTCTAGCTTTATTGTAAGAATACAGTATATAACATGTGTAACATAAAAAGTACGGGTTAATTGACTATTTATGTTATTGGTAAAGCTTCCTTCCAATCAACAGGAGGCTATTTGTAAAGTTTGGGGAGAGTCAAAGTTATAGGTGATTTTTGACTGGATGGGGTTTGGTGACTCTAGCCCCTATGCTGTTCAAGGTTGAAATTTACATTGAAAATCTGGCATTTAAAGAGTTTGTTCATATTTTTAAAAAATGATTGTTATGATCATCAAATCACTATAATGTTCATATTCTATTAGATAAATTTTAAATGACATAGCATTTTTATTTAAAGATTTTATTAAGTTTAAACCTATGATAAAAACTTTCAGATAACAACTTAAAAATAAATAGAAGAGTAATCAGATTTCTACTTTAGAAAGATTGTTGGCAATAATGTGGAGAATAAACAGGAGAGAAGGAAACTAAGAGGCCACTTGGGAGCCTTGTTATAATAGACAAGTAGTTATTAGGACCCAAACTAGGGAAATGAAATGGTAAGCATAGAACAGATCCAAGTTATAGTGATGAGGCAAAATCAGTGGGGACAGAAAGAGGACAGACTCAAGAGATTTTAAGGGACTTTTAAGGGAATTTTGTATATCTTGAGGAAAACAGAGGAATTTTGATTGACTCAGGTTTCTGGCTAGGAAGACTAGTTTAAAATAATGGGACCACTTCCAAAAGTAGGTCATCTATAGCAGGTTTGGGGAAAAAGTGAGTGCAGTTTTGAGTACTTGAGTTTGAGATGTTTGTGGCACTGACCTGCTGGATGGTCACGCGGCTTTTATAGGAATAGATGTAAAGTATAGGGAATGGAAGGTTGCAAGTAGTAGTGGAAGATGCCCTGGTTGTGGCTCATCCATGAGAGTAGGGAGAAGGAGAAAAGGGGCCTAGAGAGGAACACCAACATGGAAGGAGAAAGAAGATGGTCCTCTAAGGTTCACTGCATAATCTACACCACGGAATGAATTTCAGTGTCTGACACATAACAATAAATGAGTATTTGTAAATGAGAGAGAAGGGGGAAGTAGACAGAAAGATTGGAGAATTAGGAGAATATCTGTTACACAATAGAGGCTAAGTATAAACAGCTTGCCCCTGGTCTTGCAGGCCCCTGGTCTTGCAGGCCCCTGGTCTTGCAGGCCGTAAGGAATGAAGCTGGAATTAAACCTCTGGCAGTTTAATTCCAAGACAGATCTCAATCACTGGGCACTACTGCCAGTCATGACAGAGCACAGAAGTCACCCAAGCAAGTTTCCAGCAGAGTCAGAGAGGGGCATTTAGAGTATAATCAGAAAGATTATCCGGGGGGAAGTAGGGGAGAACGGATATAAAGCTCCAGTTGGAGGCAGGAAGTTGTGGGACTACTCCTCAGTCCACTTCTCCATATCCTCTTCCCAGACCTTTGCCTTAACATAAAAAGTTCCCTTCTCAGATTCTTTTTTGTTTTCCACAGGGTTTCAAAGAAAAAGAAGACCTAGTCCGTTTTTAAATGAACGAGGTTTCATTTGTATCCAGACTCAGTCTGCGTAGTAACTCCCACCTCAGAAACGTACCAGGTTTCAGGTCGATGACACCCAAACCTAAACTCAAAGCTCCCACGGCCCGTCGTTTTACCTTAAGGATGTTTTAACCTCAAGAACTGTAGCGAGGAAGTCGGATTTCCACATACTATGGAAATATCCCCCAAATCATACCGTTACAGTGAAAAACAAAACAAACCTAACGTTTTGATCCCATTTCTGTAAATAACAATACATAGTACCTTGGCCCTGAGAGTAATCTACTTTAATCGATCACGAGTGGTTATCTCTGGGGGCTGCGGTTATGGGCATTTTTCACCCTGTAATTCCGTATTTTTACGCACATGCAGTAATCAGGGGGAACATTTTTCGGACCATGCTGGAAGCAGATGTTGTCTTCTCGGCTGGAATGAGTTCCTTAATAGCGGATCACACTCCCAAGTATATCTAAGCGAATAGTAGGGCTCACTAAAGTTCTACAACAAACTAATCAATGAATCGACAAATCAGTCAGCGAACACGAGTCCTGACGATCTCACAAAGCTGTGGAGCCGCGCGCACACACACAAATGCACGCATTTTCCAGTTACTGTGCAACACTGAAGCCGTAAAGAAGGCCGGTCGATTCGACTCTCTTCCCTCCGTCAGCCCACATTACGATTTTAAAAATCCCGATTACGATTAAAAGTGTCCCAAGGGCAAGAAAGCGCAGCTTGTTTCAGCAGTCCTCGCTAACACGAACTCACTCCGGCCATGGGAGAAGTCGGGGGCTGGGAAACAGAGTTGGAGTCGGCCTTGGTCCGCCGCGTTGTTCGGGGCAGGCGAAGCCCGCCAGCGAGAAGAAGCGGTTAGGGCCGTTACTCACCATTTCTCGGGACGCCGAACTGGGGCTGGCGGAGCACCGAATTGAAGAGCATCTGGGCCAGAGGAAAAGGTTCAACTGACAGAAAAGCCGTGAAAATGCCCCCCAGCTTCAGCAAAAATCGTATCTTGCGCCCCTCAGAACACGACTAGTTATTGCCTCCAACTCCCGCCACAGTAAGCCCCGGCCACCAAACTCCCCGCCAAACTGACGTCACGCCGTCTGATTGGCTCCCGCGGCGGCGTCCGGGCGCCTCCGAGTCACTTCCCCCTTCCAATCCCCGCCTCCTTTTCTCCGAGCCGCGGGAACCCAGGGTTCAGGAGCTCCCTGAGCGCCTGCGCGGGGGGCCGCAGAGGCGCTGGCGAACGGCGGGGTGACCAGGACGCATGCGTAACAGGGCTTGACAGAGCGCGGAGGAAAAATCCGCGAGAAGGTGGTGGAAGAAGATGGCGGTGCTGGGGCAGAGTTTGCAATCTTTTTAAATAGGCTAGTCGAGTGACTATTCGGGTCATGGCGTCAAACGCAACTAAATCTTTCCTGGCAGATGCCGGCTATGGCGAACAGGAGCTGGATGCTAACTCTGCCCTTATGGAATTAGACAAAGGTATTCGAAAGAGCGGGCTGAGCGGGTGAAACGGGCGTGGGGGGCAATGGCGCCACCAGGCGGTGGCAGCCGTCAGTCAGGCGCATGCGCCTAGCTTCCCGGGGCGGGGGCGAGGGCGGGCACCTATGCTTTCCGAGAGTCCAGAGCACTTGCAGGTTTGGGAGATTGCAGGAAAATTGCAGCGTTGCTATTTTGGCTTTGCACCAGCTGAATAAGTAGAGAGCTCCAGTGACGGGCCGTGTTTGACCGCTTGAGGGCACAGTCCCCCGATTTTCCAAGCAGTTTGTAAAAATGCTACATTCAAATTGTGAAATTATTTGTCAGTAGGTTCAGTTGAAACAAGGTCTTCATCAAGAGTGCTGAATAATAATCTTGCACCCACTTTATAACGATGTATTTTATTTCTGTAACTTACCTACGGGTTACTAGACATTAAATACGACCAAGAAAATCCGAAAAGCATAGCTCCTCTTTCGTATAAATTCCACGAGTTCTGTTTTCCTTTGGGAGGAGGGGTGGGAGGTGTAGGGCTGCTTGGTGTAGTGAAAGGAGCTGGGACTTAGACTGAGTCGAATTCTAGTGCCACCGATTTTATGATCATGGGCAGGTCACCCAACTTCACCCAACCTTGTCTTTTTTGTCTGCAAAGTAGATCCAGTACCATTGAGCTTGCAGGACTGTTGTAATATTAAGCGATATAATTGTATGCAAAAGAATCCATTATTAAATGCTAAAACAGATATGCCTTCTTAGATAAGGCTATGGAAGGCAGATGCGAATATTTGACAGGTTTCAGTGATTTTTATTGAATGGGGGAAACATTTGCCACGTGGTATAGTTAATTCTTCATTAACTAGAACCAATATATAATACATTGAGAATTGGGACTACAGATTAGAAGGATCTGTCTTTAAGTCCACTTTGAGCCGGGTTCCCAGCTAACTTTTTTGGGATTTCATTTTCTTGTTTTCTAATCTGTAAACATTTCTAGTGGGTAGGTCTAGGTAAGAGTTTCTCAGACTTTTTAAAAAGCTTTTAACTCCTTTTGATTAACATATAAATGTCACAACACTCCGATGAGATATTCCTTTGGTTGAGTCACTTAGTGCATTCCCTTCAGTCAAGAAAATAATGTTCAACTTTTTACTTTCTCTTACCAAAGCTGTAGGGCTTTTCCCCTATGAAATATAAAATTATAATATTAAATGTGTTTTTTAAACACTGCATAACCTTTTCCTTTCCAGTCTGGAAATTTCTTCCTTTTTCCCCAGAGAGAGTTGCAGGTCCACATGTCTAATAACTGAGAGTTGCAGGTCCACATATCTAATAACCCCACCAAATCGAAAGACATTTTCTACCACTCTGGGCCATGTGGGGTTACATCATAATGATGGTGAGATGGGTTGGAGAGCAAAGGTCAGGATCAGACTCTGAGATGTCAGAAAATCTAGAATTGTTTAATTCCTAAAAATTTGCCATTGTGTTAAGGAAAAAAACCCCACAATTTTTGCTTCTTAGAAGTTGAAATAGAAACATTTCAGAACTGTAAGAAATAAATGGATGGCCACTGAGTGTTTAAGTAGAAACCAGCTGTCAGTCATAGGTGTTAAGTGGTCACTTTCAGTTCTCCCAGGTGAGTATTTCCCAGGTAATTCTCAGGCTCAGAAAGAATATTTGAATAATATAAGAACAAAATTTTTGTTCTTTTTCACCTCATCATGCTCTATACCTTTTAAAGCTGTTAAGAAATTAGATTTCAGGGGCGCCTGGGTGGCTCAGTGGGTTAAGCCTCTGCCTTCAGCTCAGGTCATGATCTCGGTCCAGGATCAAGCCCTGCATCGGGCTCTCTGCTCAGCGGGCAGCTCCTTCCCTCTCTCTCTCTGCCTGCCTCTCTGCCTACTTGTGATCTCTGTCAAATAAATAAATAAAATCTTAAAAAAAAAAAAAAGAAATTAGATTTCAGAAATAGCCAGTTTCATTAGAATATAGTTCAGTATTTTAACTATTGAGTCATTTCATGCTTTATCTGTTAAAATATTTTTGTTTTATGAGTGGAAGTTCGTAGGGTCAGAAGGCTACAAGTTCTAACTTTCTTTTAAATTCTAGAACATCTAGATGGGAGTTTCCCAAAGTGCATTCCAAGGAATACTGTTTCTGAAGTATTTTAATAGGAGTTTCTTACTCCCGTAGCCTCTCTTCCTGTTCTTTCCACCCTCCCTCCTACACATACAGACACTTACATCCATACATCTGACTTACTTAGGGTTTGTACTAGAGAAACAGCAACAAAACAAAAAAAAGCTCTTGCCTCTATAGAACTTACCTTTTGGACAGAGAAAACAGGCAGCAAGCAAATATAGTATGCATATATTTTGACAAGTAGTGATAACATTCTGTAGAGAAAAATGAAACTAATGAAAGGGGCTAGAAAAAACTGGGTGTGGGATTGGGGTTGGTTTGTTATCTTATATAGGATAGTCAGGAAAGGTCTCACTGGTCAAATAGAGGAACAGCAAGTGCAAAGGTCCTGAGGTTGGAGCCTGTTCTGCGTGCCGGAGTAGAATGATAGACATTGAAGATAAAAAGATAACCAGAAGCCAGTTCATGTAGGGCAGTACAAGTCATTGAAAGTCTGGTCTTAGTTCTGAGTGAAATGGGACACTGTGGAGGATTTTCAGCAGTGCTATGGCATAGCTGACTTAACATTGAGAAGATCAATTTGGCTGTTGTGTTGAGGCTACATTGACACGGAGGGCCAGAGATGAAAGTAGGGAAACTAGTAAGGATGCAGTTGTAACAGTCCGGGGAGGAAAATAGTGGCTTGGGCCAAGCTGGTTTTAGTGAAGGTGTGTGAAATGCTGAAGTTCCGGATATATTTTAAAGGTAAAGCCAATAAGATTTGCTAATGAATATGCTGAGAATGTGAGAATTAGCGGTCAGGAAAAATTTAGAGGTTTTGGTCTGATCCAAAAGTATATATTGCCATTTACTGAGTGAATGAAAGTGAAATCGGTTTGGGACTGCTAAATTTGAGATATCCCTTAGTCATCCAAATGGAGGTGTTGAGTAGGCAGTAACAGATGTGTACAGATGTGCCACTTGAACTGCATTGTAAATGCAGTGTCCTAAGATACACACTTGGGAAATGTCATTTATAACCTGTTGCGCTTTGTTCTGAGCCTTTGAATAAGCATGCCAGTAAGCTATTTGTTTCTGATCTGTCTAGGAATAAATGGATGCTGTTTTGAAGCTGAGTCAAGTCCATTCCTTCAGGCTGTAGTTAACAACACAGGAAAATAATCACGTGATAGCCATTCATTCATCCAGCAGATATTTGCGGATCACCTACATTGTGTTAGTCACCGTACTCAGAGTTGGGGCTTTATTAGTGAACAAAACAGCTTTAAGAAGAAAGCAGGGCTAGATGAAATATGGCTTTGTTGGTCAGGACAAGAAGTTTGGATTTTATGCCAAGTGCATCGAGAAGACACAAAGTCTTTAAGCAGAGGATTGATTTGGATTGGTTTACATTTTTATAGATCACTCTAGCTGCTACATAGAGGTCTTTCTATCCCCTTTTTAGAGTTTTAAGCAGATAGTCATGCTGACTGAGTTTCTGTGAAGACTAAGCATATAGAGTTAAGTGTTACAATCAGGTATGACTTCTATTTATCTGACACATTTAATAATATGGATAATCCTTAATGTAGGCATTGTAAAGGACATATCTGACATAAATTAATCACTGTAACTTTTTCACTAGTGTTTAAGTTCTGCATAGTCTAAACTGACTGAAGATGTCCTGATGATTTAGGGAAACCTATGCAAGATCTCCTTCACCGTGAGTGAAAAGGAGTCTCCCTTAAATGACGTCACTCAGCCTCTCTCATTTCTGTGAGGTTGCCTGAAAGGGTGAGGTGAAAGAGTGAGACCGGGAAGGGAGTGGTTCCCTTTCTTGCCCCTGGGCTATGGGAAGGGAGGAAATACAGAAGATGGAGTTGTACTTGAGATGTCGGGGAACTTACTGCTGCAGGAAAAGTGTGATGGGGTGTTCAATGAAAGATTAAAATATAAAATGGAAAATTGATAAAAATCAGGACAACTCTGTATTCTCCATATTTCCCCTCACTTATCCTAAAACGTGAATTTTCAGACTGTGAAAGAAACCAGTGATTGCTATTATAGGATCCATATTGGGACAGATGTGGTTGGTGTTAGGATGAACAAATAGGAAGCTTTGGAAGTATCTTCATACCCCCTAAAGAGAGAGAGGCCTCTGCAGCGTGGTCTGTACAGGTGACTAATTCCATCCCATAAGTGACTGATTCACAGGTGGACAGGTGACCCACACTGAGTCAACCAAATTCTCAAGAATCTGGCCACCAGACTGTATTTTGTCTGACAGTGTCAAGAAGTGGACCTGTAAGGTCACGTGGAGTTGACAGTCTTAACATCTCAACTCCTGATGGGTGATCACTGGATGGGTCATGAGCTAGTCCAAAAACCCAAGGCCCTTTTTCAGTTCTTACTGAAATCCACAGACTCATTTTTATAGATGGCTGAGAGCTACTGTCTTGTAACTTACAAAATGAATTGTTAAATATTCCTGAAAGTTGGTATTCGTATATAAACTAATTTGTTAATGATTCTAAATCAGTGTTCTGTGTGCGTGTCATACAATATTACACACATTCCACCATGTGCAGTTATAATTTGTGAAATTCGGGTGAAGGGTGTTTTATTATTATCAGTTGAGTTGACTATCATTTCAGTTTTTTCTATTCCTGCTTTTTAAATATAATTTTCTGAGACTTGCCATTATTGATTTACTAAGTGATGGGTTGTAAGGTTACCTTATAATGTGTGGTGCATATCTGTGTTGGTATTTTTCCTGCTCTTACCCCCATTTTTTTTTAAAGATTTTATTTATTTGACAGACAGAGATTACAAGTAGGCAGAGAGGCAGTCAGAGAGAGGAGGAAGCAGGCTTCCTGCTGAGCAGAGAGCCCGATGTGGGGCTCGATCCCAGGACCTTGGGATCATGACCTGAGCTGAAGGCAGAGGCTTTAACCCACTGAGCCTCCCAGGCGCCCCGTTACCCGCATTTTTATTGAGTACACTTTAAGATCTATATGTTTTATGGTTATTCTTTGAGTCATCCTCACTCCTTAGCTGAAGCGAATGTGTGTAACACACTCTCCTAGAATGTGCTTGTTAGGTAATGTGCATTAGCAGTGTTCTTCGTAATAGTACTCGTCATGGTGGTGGTCACTTAGCATCTTGTGATCACTCCTCCTGTGCTTGAGGAATGACTCACATTATACGTCCACCTCACTAGGGTGGAAGCAAAAGCTCACCTTCCTGGCTTCCTTTTCAAGAACATAGGATATGACCTTAGCCCTGCCGTTCAGACAGACCTCCTCTGGGCTCTGCTCAGCAGTTCAGCAGTGTGAGAAGGCATAGTTGGAGAGCACGGTCACAGTTCTGTGGCCTGGCAGCCACGGCAGCTATGATGTTTCTAGGGGACAGTAGCAGCAATGGCTACAGGGTTTCTGGGTGTCAGTAGAGCTGATTTTAGCATCATCCGGTGTTTCCTAGCAACAGGACTTATCATCTAATCAGTCTGGCAGGGTGATATTAGGTGTTCTTAGATATTTAGCCTTGAAGCTGTTTGTTAGGTTTTTAATAAACTCATGACCAGCCAGCAGCTATGTTGCTTGAAGCTAAGAATCCTGGCTGATATATGTTACCTGGAAGTGTGTATTGTTTTGAAAAGTTGATTACTGTACATAACAGTCCCCAAGTTTACCATCATTTAGTTATTCTCCCTCAGTTCCCTAGAATTTGTCTTTTCCTCAGAATTACATCACTCTAAAATCGTCATTTAAATATCCCTTTTAAAATCTTAACCTCTGCCCTCTAGTTAGTTACTTTCTCGAGATGTATTTTAGCATAATCGTTCAGGACCACAGGCTCTGGAGCCAGATTGCCCAGATGTGAATCCCATGTCTGCCATTTACTGGCTATTGTTCTTAGGCACGTTGCATAATCAGTCTTTGCCTGTGTCTGTCATCTTTAAAATGGGGATAATAATAGTACCTAACTTCTAGGATTGCAGTGAGAGTTTAATTCATGTAAAGTGCTTCGTAGCGTGGCACAGGATATGAGCCATCCCCAGCATCATGAGTAACTGCTATATTGATCATTCTTGACTTTCATTCAGACCTCCGTACATTCACCTGTCTACTTTGCCCTACCTGTCAGACTCTTGCTATTGTTTCCTCTGTATCAAGCTTCGATTTCATGGTGCCACATTTTATTAACTTCATTAACTTTCTTACCTGCACTTAATTTTATTTACTTTTTAAAAAAGATTTTATTTACTCACTTGAGAGAGAGAGAGAGAGAGAGCAATAGCAATGGGAGGGACAGAGGGAGAAACAGACTCCCCTCAGAGTAGGAAGCCTGGTGTGAGGTCCAATCCCAGGACCCCGGGATCATGACGTAAGCCAAAAGCAGACACTTAACCAACTGAGCCACCCAGGTGCCCCCTTGCCAGAATCATCCAAGATTCTCTTTTAGTTATGTGTGCCCAAAGGCAGCCAAAAATTGCTAGAGAAAGATTGTAGGGTACGTGGCTATTATCAGAAATGATTGCAAACCCAAATGGGCCTTCAACACAGACCCGTAATACTACAGTGTTTCTTTGGTCAAGACTCCCACATTCTTTAGTGACATTTCAGATCTTAAAATTTTCAAAACTAGAAATTCTGGGGTTTGGGTGACATCTCACTTCATTTTTAAAATTTGCCAATTAATTCAGAGCCTTTAAGAAACATTGTTATCTAGGGACGCCTGGGTGGCTCAGTTGGTTAAACTGCTGCCTTTGGCTCAGGTCATGATCCCAGTGTCCTGGGATCGAGTCCCACATCGGGCTCCTTGCTCAGCAGGGAGCCTCCTTCTCCCTCTGCCTCTGCCTGCCACTCTGTCCGCCTGTGCTCGCTCTTTAACAACAACAACAACAAAAAAGAAACATTGTTATCTATCAGATGAAATTTGTCTGAGGGCCAAATTCAGTAAACTATTAGCTTTCTAACTCCAGTATAGGCAGGACCATTAAATAAAAGGGAAGTGGTAGAGGATAGCTTAAGGCTCTTTAAGTTCCTGCCTCCTCAAAGTAGCTAAACAGATCCGTGGGCGCTAGCCTCAGATTTGGTAGGTTTGAGTAGAAGTCTGGCAAAGGTATATTTGAAAAGTTTTATAAATGTTTCTGATGCAGAAGCAGAGCTGAAAGCCACTAGCCTAGCAAAATGTTCTGCACATATTAAGTGCTTAAACAGTCTAGAATAATAAATTTCACTGCTGTCAAATGAAATTTGAATGAATAAGCAATTTACAGACAACCTATTTTCGTTCTCCCTAGCCTACTTGCATGTTGCAACTGATTTAAGCACTGTTTAATTACAGGCACTGAAAAGAAAGAGAGCTCTGTTTCTTTGGTGGGAGAATACAAAGAAAGATGTAGAAACAGCAGTCGCATCCCTGTACCTTAATTTCTGGTTTTAGAACAAGATCTGGCTGTGCTGAGTGCCTGTTTTCAGGTGCTTGCCTTATTCTAGAATTGAAATTGGCTCAAAGCAAACAAGATGGGTACATAGCACCCCAGCCTAGGATTCTTGCTAAATCGTAGGTCTTAATATATTTCTTTCTTCTCTGGCACCTTAACTTCTGTCCCTCAGAGCCAGTCTTGCTTCTTGTTTCTTTTTCCTAAAGCTGTTGTTAAGCAAGAAATTTACTATTCTTTAATTTTATCAGCCCTGTTATAGGAATGAGGGTCTATTTTATCTTAAGGAAGTAAAATTTGACAGTATTAGAGAAATCAAAACATTTCTCTGACCAGATTCAAAATTATCTTTGGTATACTTTAAGTCATCATATTTAAACCAATGAATGTGGTCTGTGGTTGTGTTTTTTAAGGGAAAGTGAAACAGATCATATTCTGTCAGCCAAACACCCTCTGCATGGGCTGCCTCCTACTTTACCTTTTTCATCTCAACCAAGGTTAATTCATTACAAACAGAACTTTACTCCCTTCCACATCACCAACTACAGGCAGCAAGAGGAGGAAACAAGTCCGATTACTTGGATTGTCCCACCAGATTCCCGCCGCACACACACACAAACACATCTGTTCCTTTGTTTCCTCACCTCCATCCTCAGACTTGGCCCTTCTTCTCCCCTTCCCTTTTGTCCTTACTGCCCTGTGTGTGTGTCCTGTGACCCCTTTGTCAAGTCAGGTCTTTAGAAAAGCTTTTAAAGCTCCGTGAGCCACTGCCAGTTACCTACAACATTTCCATTGGCACCGTGTTTGGTTGGAAACCGACTCCAGGAGCTTTAGTGGCAGTTTTTCTGTGTATGGAGGTGGCGGGTGGGGGAAGAAAGGAGCAGGCAAAGAAGGGCTATGTTGTAAATATCTCAGTTAGAAACTTGAATTAATTTTCCCATAGGAACGTTTACTCTAAGTGGTTATTGGATTCTGGAATATGATGAGTGCTGATAGTGCTGGTTTTTTCCTGCAAGGAAATATATTCCAAGTACCAAATAACCAATGTGAATGCATTTACGGAACTCAAACCTTTAATAAGTTGTAGGAATTGCCTGTGCAGATTTACTCTGTGCTTGTCTTTTGTATTGAAACATAGTGACAATCAATAAAGAGTCCTCAGATGAGTATTTCCTTTGTCATTTTTTAAGAGTGAGCAGAGTTTATTGAACAGAATATTCTAGGACACTTATTCTTGTATGAATATGGATATAATTAGCATTTTATAAGTGCTAAAATACTAAAAAATATTTGAAACTTATGCTCTTAATGCCATATCATGATATTTATTCTAAATGAGTATTTTTTAGGGATTGAATGTTATCTTTGTTTGTTGGGGTTTTTTTACATTTTTAAAGTCAGATTTATTTAGGTATAATTTATAGATAATAAAATGGATACAGTCATGAAACCACAACCACAGTCAAGACACAGAACATTTTCTTCACCCCAAAAACTTTGCCTGTATTCCTTTGCAATCTAATTTCTTTCTCTAGCCCCTGACAACCACCGATCTGTTCTCTGTCTCAAAGTTTTGCCTTTTCTCGATTGTCCTATAAAATAGCCATGCAGTATTATAGTCTTTTTTGGGTCTGACTTCTTTTACTTAGCACAGTGCTTTTGAGATTCCTGCAACTGTTTCCTTTTCATTACGCGTTGTATGGTTCGACCACAGTTTGTTCTTTCACCAGTTGATGGACATTTGGGTGGTTTCCAGTTTGGGACTCTTACCTGGGTGTGAGCATTTGAATACAGATCTTTGTATGGACATAAGTTCTCAAAGCACTTGGGTAAATATTTAGAAGGAGGATTGTTGATTTTTAGTTATTTTTATAAAAAACAGCCAAACTCTTTTCCAAAGAAATGTATAGTTTTGCATTCCCACCAACAATACATGAGAGTTACAGTTGCTCCGTATCCTCCTGAGCACTTGGTATGTCATTCTTAAAATTTTTTTGCCCTTCTAGTGGGTATGTACTGGTATCGTAATGTAGTTTTTCATTTATATTTCTTTGATGACCAGCAATGTTGAACATTTGTTAACTTCCATGTCTTTCCATGTATATGAAGAAATTCATATTTCTTTTTTAATGAAATTTCTCTTCAAATCTCGCCCATTTCAAAAATCAGGGTGTCATCTTGTGGAGGCACGAGAAGTGTGGACGCTGCCTGTGGAGGTATTGGTGGAGGCTGGAGTCGTGGGTTGTGAATTCACCCAAGGCAGAATGAAGGAGACAGTAGTTCACTGAATATGGCAGAGGAGACTTGTGAGGCGGCAGTGCTGGAGGGGGAGTGTGGCGTAGTGGGGGAAGTGAGCAGGCATGGGAGCTATGGGATTTTCCTTTTTTGGTACCTCTGCCTGATTTTAAGTAGCCCATCAGTCAGCTAGGGCTTACGGATATTCTGAGGTGGGTCGTTCAGCTCAGTGGTCACTGTGAGCCCCTTTACCTTACTCAGTTTCCACTGCTCAAGCCTGTGGCCTAAAAGCGGCCTTCCACATCGTCCTTTATGATAGGTGTTCTGTAAATATTTTCTTCTGGTATGCGGCTTGTCTTTTCATTCTCTCCGCAGTGTCTTTTGAAGAGCAGAAGTTTTTCATTTTGATGGAGCTTCTCACTTTTTTATTTTATGACTTACGCTCTTTGTGTTTTATCTAAGATTCTTTGCTTAACCCATGCTCATAAAGATTTCCTGTGTATTTTCTTTTTATGGTTTATAATTTTAGCTAAATAATTTTAGCTACATTTGGGTCTGTGGTTCATTTTGAGTTCATTTTTGTGTATGGTGCAAATTAAGGATCGAGGTTTTATTTATTTATTTTTTGCTTATGGATTTCCACTCATTCCAGGACCTTTTGTTAAAAAGAGTATCCTTTCTTGTGTGTGTTGAGTTTGAGAAGTTCTTTATAGATCCTGGGTATCAACCTTTTGTCTGTACTGTCATTTGCAAATACCTTCTCCCATTCTGTGGGTTGCCTCTTTGTTCTGTTGACTGTTTCCTTTGCTGTGCAGAAGTTTTGATCTTGATGAAGTCCCAAAAGTTCATTTTCGCTTTTGTTTCCTTTGCCTTTGGAGACATATCTTGAAACAAGTTGCTGTGGCTGATATCAAAGAGGTTACTGCCTATGTTCTCCTCTAGGATTCTGATGGATTCCTGTCTCACTTGAGGTCTTTTATCCATTTCGAGTTTATCTTTGTGTACGATGTAAGAGAATGGTCGAGTTTCATTCTTCTACATATAGCTGTCCAATTTTCCCAGCACCATTTATTGAAGAGACTCTCTTTTTTCCACTGTATATTTTTTCCTGCTTTGTCGAAGATTATTTGACCATAGAGTTGAGGGTCCATATCTGGGTTCTCTACTCTGTTCCACTGGTCTATGTGTCTGTGTTTTTTTGTTTTTTTTTTTAAAGATTTTATTTATTTATCAGAGAGAGAGGGGGAGAGAGAGCGAGCACAGGCAGACAGAATGGCAGGCAGAGGCAGAGGGAGAAGCAGGCTCCCCGCTGAGCAAGGAGCCCGATGTGGGACTCGATCCCAGGACGCTGGGATCATGACCTGAGCCGAAGGCAGCTGCTTAACCTACTGAGCCACCCAGGTGTCCCTATGTGTCTGTTTTTATGCCAGTATCATGCTGTCTTGGTGATCACAGCTTTGTGGTAAAGCTTGAAATCAGGTAACGTGATGACCCCCGTTTTATTTTTGTTTTTCAACATTTCCTTAGCAATTCAGGGTCTCTTCTGATTCCATACAAATTTTAGGATTATTTGCTCCCGCTCTTTTGAAAATTACTGGTGGAATTTTGATCAGAATAGCATTAGAAGTATAGATTGCTCTAGGCAGTATAGACATTTTGACAATGCTTATTCTTCCAATCCAAGAGCACGGAATGGTCTTCCAACTTTTTGTGTCTTCTTCAGTTTCTTTCATGAGTGTTCTGTGGTTCCTCGAGTACAGATCCTTTACCTCTTTGGTTAGGTTTATTCCCAGGTATCTTATGGTTCTTGGTGCTATAGTAAATGGAATCGATTCTCTAATTTCCCTTTCTGTATTTTCATGGTTAGTGTATAAGAAAGCCACTGATTTCTGTATATTGACTTTGTATCCTGCCACGTTACTGAATTGCTACATGAGTTCTAGTAGTTTGGGGGTGGAGTCTTTTGAGTTTTCCATATGAAGAATCATGTCATCTGCGAAGAGAGAGAGTTTGACTTCTTCATTGCCAATTTGAATACATTTTATTTCTCTTTGTTGTCTGATTGCTGTTGCTAAGACTTCTAATACTATGTTGAACAAGAGGGGTGAGAGTGGGCATCCTTGTCATGTTCCTGATCTCAACTGGAAGACTGCGAGCTTTTTCCCATTGAGGATGATATTTGCTGTGGGTCTTTCATAGATAGATTTTATGAAGTTCAGGAATGTTCCCTCTATCCCTATACTTTGAAGGCATGGGAACAGATGCTGGATTTTTTCAAATGCTTTTTCTGTATCAATTGAGAGGATCATGTGGTTCTTCTCTCTTCTCTTACTGATTTGTTCTATCACGTTGATTGATTTGCGAATATTGAACCATCCTTGTAACCCAGGAATGAATCCCACCTGGTCATGGTGGATAATCTTTTTAATGTGCTGTTGGATCCTGTTTGCTAGGATCTTGTTGAGAATCTTAGCATCCATATTCATCAGTGATATTGGTCTGAAATTCTCCTTTTTGGTGTGGTCTTTGCCTGGTTTGGGGATCAGGGTAATGCTGGCTTCACAAAATAGATAATCATATCAAAAAATGGGCAGAAGATATGAACAGACACTTCTCCAGTGAAGACATACAAATGGCTATCAGGCACATGAAAAAATGTTCATCATCACTAGCCATCGGGGAGATTCAAATTAAAACCACATTGAGATACCACCTTACACCAGTTAGAATGGCCAAAATTAGCAAGACAGGAAACAACGTGTATTGGAGAGGATGTGGAGAAAGGGGAACCCTCTTACACTGTTGGTGGGAATGCAAGTTGGTACAGCCACTTTGGAGAACAGTGTGGAGATTCCTCAAGAAATTAAAAATAGAGCTTCCCTATGACCCTGCAATTGCACTCCTGGGTATTTACCCCAAAGATACAGATGTCGTGAAAAGAAGGGCCATCTGTACCCCCAATGTTGATAGCAGCAATGGCCACAGTTGCCAGACTGTGGAAGGAACCAAGATGCCCTTCAACGGACAAATGGATAAGGAAGTAGTGGTTCATATACACTATGGAGTATTATGCCTCCATCAGAAAGGATGAATACCCAACTTTTGTATCAACATGGACGGGACTGGCAGAGATGATGCTGAGTGAAATAAGTCAAGCAGAGAGAGTCAGTTATCATATGGTTTCACTTATTTGTGGAGCATAACAAATAGCATGGAAGACATGGGGAGTTAGAGAGGAGAAGAGAGTTGAGGGAAATTGGAAGGGGAGGTGAACCATGAGAGACTATGGACTCTGAAAAACAACCCGAGGGTTTTGAATGGGTGGGGTGGGGGTAGGAAGTTGGGGGAACCAGGTGGTGGGTAATAGGGAGGGCAGGTATTGCATGGAGCACTGGGTGTGGTACAAAAAACAATGAATACTGTTATGCTGAAAAAAAAAAAAAAGAGTATCCGTTCCCCATTGAATTATCTTGGCCCCTTTGTTAGGCCATTGGTTTGAGACCTTTCTTCTTTCCTAATATTAAGTACCTGATGTTATTAATGTTTCTTCAAGAACTGCATCGGCCACATCACACAGATTTTGCTTTCGTTTTCATTCAGTTTAAGAGATTTTTCTAATTTCCCTTTCACCTATGGCTCATTTAGAAGTTGTTCCATTTCCAAATATTTGGGCATTTTCTAGCTATTTTTCCTCCTAGCAATTTCTAATTTAATTCCACTATGGTCAGAGAACATAACAAAGTATGGTTTCAGTCCTTTTAAATTTGCTGAGATTTATTTTATGGCCCCAAGTATCCTTAAAATACTCAACCTTTTTTTTGAAAAAAAAAATCTTATTTTCTTTTCATTATCTTATATCTCAAGTAGCAGTTTACCAAATTACTATTTAATAGGCCGTATTTTGTTGGGTTTTTTTAAAAGCTCGTGAATTACAGTGGTACCTCACCTAATCATGAATGACTGTTATTTTATGGCTGTGGGATGCCATGTGGGTATTTGCTATTTCTGTCTTCTTGTAGCTACAGGTTTCTAAGCTGTTCTCCCATTTTCGTGCTTTTCATAGGTCTAAGATCCGGCAAACTTGGTGAACAGTGTGAAGCGGTTGTTCGCTTTCCCAGGCTCTTCCAGAAGTATCCATTCCCTATTCTCATCAATTCTGCATTCCTAAAGTTAGCAGATGTTTTCAGAGTTGGGTAAGTCTTTTTAAAGCCTCAGTGTCCTAAATTACTTTGCTCAGATTTCTCTGTTTGTGATGCTGTGGTCTTTATTGTTTTTGCCCTTTTGGACTTCCACATGGTTAGTGACCATTTTAGTGGATGTATGGGGCAGTCTGCAAAACTTTTTGGTGTGAAGTATAATGGCATTTTAAGCAGAAATGAAGTGGCAAGTCAGAGGATTTATTTCTTTGGGGAACAGAATAAATCCAATTAAGATAATCTTAATGTATATATTATTGCATCTTTTGGAAGTATCTGTGGTTTGCACATTGTTCTGAAAAGTTCCTGATTTAGTAACTTATAACGCAAGATTACATGTTATTATGAAGGGGCTGAAACATAGAAAGACTGGATAAATACCTTTTAGATTTTTTTTTCTCCCCACCAGTCCCTCTCCTGCTTCTTCCCACTGTTTTCCATGCACTTGTGTGTTTATATACACACCAAGTCAGACTTGAAGAAGAGATGGTTAGAATTAGCTTGAGGGTGGAGGAAGATCATCTGACCTCTTGGCCTTGGTCATAAATGATGGAGGAGATTTAATTCATCCCTAGGGCTTTTCTTTCTGTCACTGCCATCTTGGTGTCCTGCAGCAGGACTGCAGACATCGCTGACTGCTTATGCTTCGTATTCTAAGTGTAGGCTTCATGCCTCCAAACACCAGACGATTCCTACTTGGAGCCCCCGTTTTCTCTAAGTACGTCAGCAGAGCAGTGTCTCCAAACTCTGACTCCTGCTAGCTCTCACATGATCTCTGATCTTGAGTATGTTATTTTGGCTCCACATGCCTTTCTGATACTTGAGTGTGTGTTCCTTTGTGTTCTCCTTTCCGGAATATATGCTTAGAGCTCTTGGCCTTGGCTTTAACCTTTCTCATCCTTCCTTCTAATACATGTCTGAGGATGTCAGATAACATCCAGGCAACTGATAAAATAGGACACATTAGAAAGGAATGAAGCTGGAATTAGTTCTGTCCACTGTAGGGGGAGAGAGAGACAGAGCTGTAAATGCTGAGTTACAGGACATCTACTATCCCCTGTAACAGACTTGAGTTTTTTATTTCCTTTCAAATGTATTGTAAATGTTTGCTAAGGCAGTTCTGACAGTTCATACTTGGACCAAGATCGCATACCTACTGACCACAACCTAGTTAGCCCGGTCTGTTAGCTTTATTACTTCTGATTTGCTAGGTATAAAATGGTACTTCATTGCTGTTCTAATTAGCATTTTATAAATAACGTGAGGTTGCATATTTTGCCATAGGTCTCATTTTCTTTACTACAAATTTTCTATTTATTTGCTTCCTTAGTTTTTTGTCTTTTATATGATTTTCTTTAATGAAAATCCTCAAACATAGTAAATTTTTGTGAGTAATGTCTGTATTTGATTAGATGAAGACATGAAGGGGTAATGGGGACATTTATTTCACAGATCTGTAATAACACGTGTAACTAACGTTTACTGAGCTCTTTCTGTGCATCCAGTGCTGTTCTCATTTTCACGTGTGAGTTAAGTACTGTGATCAGCATTAGATAATTGAGGATACTGAATTGAGCAAAGAAGTTAAACTTGTCACAGTAATAATACGGTCAGAGAGAGAAACAGAGCCAAGATACCAGTCTTGGCAGTTGGTCGCCAGAGTCTGTGATATATTACCTTTCTGACAGTTTGAACATTTTTGTTTATTGTACATAATAAATTTAAGACATATCTGGATGAGCAGTATGCACAACATGAGAAAATTACCGTTTTTAGAAGACTGTCAGACATTTGAAAAGGGTTCCTTATGTTTTGTTTTGGCATTTCAGGTACGCTAACAAGTGCAAAAGCAAAAACTTGAGAATCCCTCTTTCAACATGGTGAAGTAATCAGATATGCTAACCACTCCCAGAAGCATGTCATCTGCAGATCTGGGCCGTTTCTCTTCCTTTTTGGATCTGTGCACTTTCCATTTCCTCTTCTTAGTGCACTAGCTTGAACTTCCAGCGATATGTTCTGTAAGAGTAATGAGAGGCCTTTTTGCCTTGTCTCCAGGATTCTGGGGAAAGCATTCATTCTTTTGCCGCTTAAATATAATACTAGCTATATACAGGCTTTTGGCTTGTATTCTTTATCAAGTTAAAGCAGTTTTCTTCTATTCCAAGTTTGATTAGTCATGGATGAGTTATTAAACTTTGTTCATTGTTTTTTCTGCATTGATATGATCATGTAACTTCTTTAGCTTATTAATGTTATGAATTACATTGCTTAATTTTTTTATATTAAACCAGCCTGGTCTTCCTGGATTAAAAACAGTAACACCAATAACAAAAACCAAAGTATAGGCTTCAGCTCTTTTAATGATGAGAAATAATAAGAGATTGAAAAACATGGGCCTGTTGCTAAAATTTAACGTTTTGGTTGCTTTGATTCCTAATTAAATATTACTTTCCTAAAGTGGTCTAATTTACTTTATCTCTGGTTCTTCACAGAAACAATTTCCTGAGACTGTGTGTTCTTAAAGTTACTCAACAAAGTGAGAAGCATTTGGAGAAGATTCTGAATGTGGATGAATTTGTGAAGAGAATTTTCTCTGTGATTCATAGTAACGATCCTGTAGCAAGAGCCATCACACTCCGGTATACTCTGTTGCTATACTGAATCACCAAAGATTGTTTGAGTTGCAATTATGTACTCAAAAAGGGCAATATGTTTCCTTTCTTCATTTTGAATGTTAAGAATTTGTTTTTTCAATCAAGACTCCAGGCAGAAGTATGGTAACCACCCCAATCTATACCTGCTCTTCTGATACCACCTAGGATACTGTTTTGGTTGTGAATTATTGCCTAACTTGTGTTTGAAATGTACCTTTTTGTAGGTTGACATTCTGATCAGCTAACTGGGGTCTGAATCTAGCTTAGCCTCAGCTCATTTTGAACTCTTACCTTCCTGATCTTGTTCTGTTTCATGTTGGTTTTTCTATTCACTCTTGGCTGTGTGCTCATTTTTATATGCAGTAACTTATATTTGAACTCCTTGGAGAATGCCAGATGGAACCACTGTAGTTTCTCCAGCCTTTTCTTCTCTTTCCTGGAATCTAAAAACATTTTTTTTTTTAAAGATTTTATTTATTTGAGAGAGAGAGAGAAGGGGAGCAGGGGTAGGGGCCGAAAGACGGGAGAGAGAGAATCTCAAGCAGACTCCTCACTGAGTGGGAGCCCAATGCAGGGCTTGATCCCATGATCCTGAGATCATGACCTGAGCCGAAATGATGAGTGGGATGCTTAACTGACTGAGCCTTCCAAGCATCTGCCCCCCACCCCCACCATGCATTTTTTGTTTAATTTTGCCAGCATTTCATATTGTAAGCCTTATATTCAGCTTGAACAATGTTGTCTTTTTAGGTCTGCTATCTATAGAATGAATGTGTAATTTTTAGACTTCTGAAATTCGCTTTCCTAAATTTTAGGGCTCACATCTGACTTGCCTTGTTCAGAAGTGAACCTTCTTTTTAATCATGAAGTCTAGGATGTCACCACTTCTCTCTGCTTTCCCATCAAGAGCCAGGTCTTCCCTCTTGCGCAGAATTAAGTGCTTTTGTAATTCCTCTGCCTTTTAAGTGATTAAATTATGAGCAGAATGTAATATTTTAAAGTCAGTTAATTGATTTTATCTTTTAAAAACTATATATAATAGAACAGAATTAAATTTAAAGATAGTTTTACCTTTTGATTCAGCAAATTCACTTACTGAATTTTTTTCTATAAATCATTTCTAGAAGTTGGTGAATATATGTATACAGATGATCATAGTATCTTTTTTGTAAGAAGTGAAAAATTGGGGCAAAACTGTATATTAAAAGGGGAATAACTTATGGGCCACTGTATAACTTTTAAAGAATGAAGTAAGTATGTATTTAACACAGAGATATTAAGGGGTGCCAGGATCGTGCAGTTGGTTGAGCATCCGACTCTTGGTTTCAGTTCAGGCTATAGCTCAGGCTGATGAGATTGATTCTCTTTGGGCTCTGTGCTCAGCGTGGATTCTGCTTTCTGAAGGGAAACGTTCTCTCTTCCTCTATCTCTCCCACTTGTGCGCTCTCTCCCTCAAATAAATAAAAGTAGTCAAGTGACGTCTGTTTTTAACTCATTTTTATCCATAATATTAATATATGTGTTTATATAGGCTCAGGAAAGAATATGGAGGCATATATATACTGTTAACAGTGATTATTTGTGGGAGGGGTTATTGGGCTATGCATCACAAGAGAGTTCTCTGTGTGGTTTTGCAATATTTGAATTATTTTCCACAAGCATAGGTTTTTTTATTATTTATTTATTTTTTTTAATCAGAAGACAAAAATAATAGAATTTAGCTAGTGGAATGATTCTATAAATGATTTAGAGCTAGTTTGAGTGTTTTAAGAGGAATATAGATTAATATTTGAATATTTCATTCATTTTGCTCTTTCCAAGTCATGGCAACTGGGCTTTGCCACAATTCTTCATTGAAGAACTATTGCTGTCAATAAAATGAGAGTTCTAGAAAGCTTCCAGAAATATTTATTTATTTATTTATTTAGAAAAAGCACTTTAAAGGAAAATAATCAGATTGAAATTATATTTTTCAACATTAACATTTGATGCAAAAAATATTAAAAGAAACTTGAATTGGGGCACCTGGGTGGCTCAGTCAGTTAGGCATCTGACTTTGGCCCAAACTGTGATCTCGTGGTCCTGGGATTGAGTCCCATGTCTGGCTCCCTGCTCAGTGGGAAGTCTGCTGGTCCTTCTTCCTCTGCCCACTTGCCTTGTGCACACACACACATACACACACACACACACACACTCTCTCTCTCTCTCTCTCTCTCTCTCTCTTTCTCTCAAATAAATAAATAAAATTGTAAAAAAGAAATTTGAGCTAAGAATGTTGAGTCCAGTTAACACTTAAAACAGAGTACGGGATGCCTAGCTGACTCAGTTGGTGGAGCATGTGACTCTTGATTTTGGGATTGTAAGTTGAAACCCTTCTTTGGTGTAGAGATAACTTAAAGATAAAATCTTAAAAATAAATAAATAGTAAATAAAATGTAGTACAGTTAATAAGATCCTTAGATATACAAGGCCTTAGATGGTTTTGCCAAATAAAGAGGGACATGTTTTAAAAACATTCTTGGTGTAGTTATTTTAGGAAGAGGAAAAAACTTGAAGATCAGGAATGGGGGTGATCAGATCATTTTGTAAAGCTTGCAGAATTATAAAGTAAATATCAAATACCAAAAAAATGTATTTGTAACAACTCAAAACTAAAATTCTAATATCAAATTTTGATATGAGAGTATCAAACCCTTCTCACAAAAATAGAACATTTTTGAGTAGCCTTAAAATTTTTTTCAATGATCTCATTTTTTTCATGATACAAAAAATGACTTAAAGTGAAAAAGTATTTTTTAGTTTAATATATTATTTAACGTTATATTATAAATTTTTGAAAATACGATCTTTTAAAAAGTGTAAAGAAAACTAATTTTGCCATTAAAAAAGTAATAAGGACTGGGGCACCTAGGTGGCTTAATGGGTTAAAGCCTCTGCCTTCGGCTCAGGTCATGATCTCAGGGTCTAGGGATCGAACCCCACATTGGGCTCTCTGCAGTCAAATGCTCTGCCACTGAGCTATACCCCCTCATTGGGCTCTCTGCTTAGCAGGGAGCTTCCCTCTCTCTCTGCCTGCTTGTGATTTCTCTCTCTGTCAAATAAATAAATAAAATCTTTTAAAAAAGTAATAAGTGTCATTTGCTACCTTAATCATGTAAGAAAGAGCATGATTTGTCAAAAAAAGTTTTTTATTTTTATTATTTTTTTATTTTTATTTTATTTTTATTTTTATTTATTTATTTTTTTAAAGAATAAAAATATTTACTTTTCTTTTTTTAAGATTGCTCTTACGAAGCCAGAAGCCGTTGCTCTTCTGATTTTTTCTCATTACATAGATAAAATTTTTGTCTGTTTTCAAATTTCATGTAAGTGGGCTCATACAGTGGGTATCCTTTTGTGTAAGACTTCTTTCACTCAGTGTTTTTGAGCGTAATCTACTTTGTGTGTCAGTAATTTGGTTCTTTGTATTGCTGAGTAGTTTTCCATTGTGTGACTGTGAATCTATCTGTTCTTCTTCTGATGAATGCCTAGGCTGCTTCCAGTTTGGGGATATTATAAATAATAAAGTTGCTGTGAAGACTTGTGAACATGCTTCCCTTTCTGCCAGATATATGTGTAGGAGTGAAACTGCTGAATCATGGGGTAGGCGTGTATTTAATTTTTAAGAAACTGCCAGGCCTCTTTCCCAAGTGGGTTTAAACATAATTTTTTCTGACCAACAGTATGTGAGCTCTGGTTGCTTCACCCTTTTGCCAGCCTTTGGTGTTGTCTGTCTTCTTCATTTTAGCCATTCTAATGAGGTGTATAATGGTTTTGATTTACATTTCCCTAACGGTAAGGATCACATTCTCATGTACCATTTGAAGACAGTTTCTTCTATCTCTTTTTGGGAAGAACTGTTTGAATTGTTTGCCTGTTTTCTTTCATTAGGTTGCTTAGATTTTATTATGTTACTTGGCTTTTTTATTACAGAATTGTAAGATTTCTTTGTATATTCTAAATACCAGCCCTTTGTCAGATATATGCTTTACAAATCATATTTAAAGATAGAAACTTCTTTCAGGGCCTGAAAACCATGAACGGAATGACTACCATTTTTATACTCTTCCTTAAGTTATGTATTAACATTAGTGTTTCTTATGTTTCTAAAATAACATATGCCTCAGAATAAAGATCATTCCAAAGTGGGTAAGTGTCAAAACCAGCCCTGATGCTGGCAGTGGATTTAAAAAAAAAAAAAAAAAGTCCATTTTTTGAAATTCGATTTGGGAAGCAGGGACCTGTTGAGCTGAAGAGAAGTTTGGCTGGGTATATGGGGAGAACTCTCTGGTCCCAGTTCACATTCTGATGAGTTGACATTTCACAAATTCTTTCCTTGATGTAAAGCAAGAGAAGTGATACCAGCTCTAATGGAGTCACTTATTTCCTATATGGTAAAAGATTTCCTTATTTCCAAAAAAAAAAGTTTTCTGGTCACTATAGAAATAAAAGAACCTGGCTATTAAAATCTGTCTTTGAAAATTACAAAGCACGTAAGTGAAGAAATGAATATTCCTTCTATCATGAAATACTTGACTACAATACTTTTTTTAATAAAAAAGATATGATACAGAACAATCTTAATGTTTTATAGGAACATGATTTTTCATTGAGGAGCATTGTAATAGCACGATGAAAAATGAGTCTGTTAAGGAGAAAAACAAAGTCTACAAAGAAAAGATGTTACTGATAAATGATAGATCAACATTAAGTACTCTTGAGTACCCATTGTTTAGAAAATTTGGTATTTGTTTTTAGGAAAATAGATCAAAGTGGGACCTCTGATCTCAAGGAGCTTGCTTTCTGGAAGAATGTATTAATAAGATTACAACATATGAAGGAGAGCAAAAAGTGGTGCCTCTCAAACACTAAGGAGTTCTTAGAGTCAGAATGATTTAAACTTAAAGAAGAGAAAAAACAAGGAAGAGATGATATTTTAAAGGTGTTTTCTTTTTTTACCCATTACTTTAGACTTTGTAATTGAAACAAGTGGAAGAAGAAGCTGGGAGGTATTCATAGTGTTTGAAATGTAGTGCTATAAATTATTTATAATATTATCAGAAACATTTTCATAAAGTAGTGACAAATGGGATTGTGCCTTTTTTTGCCCTTTTATATTTAAATTTAAATAAACTGTTAATCAAAATGTGTTGATATTAGCCTAATCTAATCTTTCCTTATATAAACTATTATATTATAAGCTGTTTATTTCTTTGGAAAAATATAACTCATCTAATTTCAAAACCTCATTTTCAAATTGAATACGAATGATATAGTTAGCCCATTTTAGTATTTTGTTTGGTATAAACTCAAATACTTACGTCCAATCAAATCTCCATAAGGTAGTTAGGTGGTAACACGTCAAGTTGGAAAGTTACTTAGGACACTGACCAAGAAAGGTTGTCACTGTAGGAACTCTGTTTTGTTTACCGCAGCATTTTGCAGCCCTCAACAATCCATGCCTTTCTGCTGAAAACATCTTTTCAGGCTTTATCTTATGTAATTTATGTTACAAACAACAGATTTTTTTTCCTTTTCCAAATTTTTCATTTATCATACAGTAGACTGTTGTTCCAGAATGCTACCGTCTTCATCCTTGCAATTCTGAAATGAGGCCCAGGGAGTGTCCTCTGCCTTTGTTCTCTTGATGTTGGAGACAGATTTGAAAACCATGGTATCAGTATTTACTGTTACAGAAAAAAAGACTGGGAGTCTTACCTTTTTTACTTTCTGGATCTGCTTAAAAGCAAAAATGTTGTTTTGCTAAAATGGACTTACGTATAGAACATTGGAAAATTGATATTTTGATGCTTTAATAATTGAGAAGTTTCTGGGCTCTGTTTGGTAACTGGGAGTTACTTCAGGATGGTAATTTTCAATTTTGCTTATATAAGATAAACCATGTTAATTATTCTGACATATCAGTGTGAAAAGTGTTTAGAATTTGAGTCCTTGCTTGATTCCTAAAGTTGATGTTTCATTAACCCGAGATTTAAGGGATTATCTGCAAATTTTACTTCTGGCAATCTAGGCTTTGCCTTGCTTCTTCTTCTCTTGATTTTTTGCTTATTGTATTTCTATTCTTCTTGGATTTCTGTCTCCGTAGGATGTTAGGAAGCCTGGCTTCAATAATTCCTGAGAGGAAGAATGCTCATCATAGTATTCGTCAGAGTCTGGACTCACATGATAATGTGGAAGTTGAAGCTGCCGTTTTTGCTGCTGCAAACTTCTCTGCGCAGTCAAAGTAAGCATCGGCCTTTTAATCATTTTTCTTCCCAAGAAGAGGTTTTGAAGGAATAACTCATCAATATACATAAACACTAAGTGAAAAATGTAAATGGCAAGGTGTTTTTTCCAAGAGGGTTTACGTCCTGTTGGGGAAACAGAACTTCAGTACGTAAAACAGAACGCTTAGGTAGGTATGTTAGCATTGACTGCACATGAAATAAGAATTTCCAGAAGGACAAATCCGTGTAGATTACCTCAGTTAGAGAAGGCTTCATTGGGAATCAGTTTTGTCTGCTGAGGTACCCTTTCCAAACATATATGGTTCTAATGCTGAATTTTTGCTTTCTTACTGTCTTCTCAAGGTTAGCTTTTTGGCGTTAGAGCTGTGTAACAGTTTGGGAAAGATAGTAATTCGAGCTGAAACCAGTTTCATATATTGGGGATGTCATATCCTATACTATTATATTGCAGAACAATTTGTTTTCTTGGATGCAGTACCGACCATGGTTATGTTGCTATGTTTGACTTGTTTGGCTCCCCTATCTAAAAATATAAATCATCCCCTTCACTGACAGATAGCAAACTAGCATTGCTTTCTGGAGGGCATTTTGGTAGTATGCATTTGCCTTAAATGAAAGATGGTGGATCATCTTTTTATCCACCAAGTGGACCTAGAAAATCCACTTCTGAGAACTTATCCGGAGGAATCAGCAATGTGTACTGATACTTATTTGCAAGGATGCTAGTTGTAGTGTTATAAAAACAACAAAAAAAATTAGTAAGAACCTAACTTCTAACCACTGTGCTTAGATAAATATGATCATACAGTGAAATATTATGTCAGCTCTTAACAAGTATATTTTAGAAGTATATTTGGAAACAGGTTACATCATAGCTTATAAGACCTTACAGAATATATTTTTTAAAGAAACAGGTATTTGTATTGATGAAATATAAAAAAGACAAAGGATATATATATCAAAATCCCGTGTCTGGGTGATAAGATGGTACCTTATTTTTATTTTTAATTTTTTAATAAACTTCTTTGTATACTGTCAGGAGCAAGTTTGAGCTTTAGAATCAGATGATGTAATTTTTAAAATAAAAAAAGATAGCTTTTCCATTAAGAATCTCTACTAAATTTGAATAAAAGTTAGAACAGTTTATCACCAACTTTCTCTCTTCAGATTTTAATTATATGCATATTCATCTCTTCAGCTGCTCCTGTTAAACCTTCAGAATCCCAGGATTACTCACTGGGAAAAGAGAATGGAGAATAGAAAGCATGTAATTTTTTTAATGCACTGCTCAAAATTAGTAGGTGTAGCAGTGAGTGAGGAAGAGAAATACTGAATAAACACAGTCCTATTTGTGCTTTTGAAAACTGGTGTTTTTTTTCTTATTGAGAGTCCTCACTATCGAGAGAACTTTTTTTTTTTAAGATTTTTATGTATTTATTTGAGAGACAGAGATCACAAGTAGGCAGAGGCAGGCGGAGAGAGAGGGAGAAGCAGGCTCCCCGCTGAGCAGAGAGCCCAATGTGGGGCTCAGTCCCAGAACCCCGGGATCATGACCTGAGCCAAAGGCAGAGGCCTTAACCCACTGAGCCACCCAGGCGCCCCGAGAGAACTTTTTAAAAATTGTTTTTATTGGATGGGAATTATATCTAGTGAGCAGTTAGTCAAGGTGTCAGTACTTTATAATCTGCTTAAGTAAACTTGCATTTCCTGAGGCTCCAAAAATAATTTTCTAAGTTTACTTTCTAAATTCAGATGATAAATTAATAATTTAGTGATTATATTTTATTTAATGAGAATCATTTTTGGTTCAGGTTCTCTTATGTTATTATCAGAAGCTAATTTTACTAGTTGTGGAATTTCTGATCTGTTTTGGAAAAGATTAAGACTAAGTAACATAGAAACATGATTCTCCGCTTATAGAATTGGTGACCAATAAACATTTAAGTTAATAGTTTACATAGAAGCAGTTTTTAACAGGTTTCAGTATGATATAATTTGTGACATTTAAAAATACCAAATTAGAGTAATAGGAAAGAATGAAGGGCATAGCAAAATGTATCAGAGTATAAAAATTAACTAATTGTATAATGAACTGTATCTTTTTGAGATTAGCATTTACCTCTTCCGAAATGCTGACCCGACTGGAGAAATCAAGTATCTTGACCAGTACTGATGGGTTTTTGTCTTAGTATCTCTCTCAGTTTTGGATCTTAAACAAATTAGAGCAACTAGCAAATTAAGACCTTAAGAATTTATTTAATACTGTTCTCCTTTTGTCTGTTAGCATAATCACATCTAACTTGTTCTTAAAAAGGTTAAGATTTTATATATTTAAAGAGAGTCCCTATGTCACAAAGCAGGAGTTGGAAACCCAAATGCCTTCAGAAACTGGGGAAGCATTGTTATTGAGAGAGGAGCCCTCTAGCGGCCAGTGCCAAACGGAACAGCACACTGGCAGTGTAAAAGTGGTGGCTGCTTACTCCTTCACCCCAGCTGATTGTGACAGAGCAGGAATGTATGCCCAGTGTTGTCAGGGCTGACTTCTTTGGAGGGAGCAGGCGTGGCATCGGTGGAAGCTAGAAAATCTGATTATTCTGTTTATAGTCTTATTATCATATGAAACTCTATATTCACATACATTCTTAATATTGACATTAAGGATTTTTAAAAATAGTATTAGACAAAGAAAAGAAAGAAAACTGCAGCCTTCTGATTTGCAGTTTATTGGCCCTGAAGGCCCATAACAGATTTTTGTTGAGTTGCATAAAATTTATTTATGCAATTTATTGAGTTGCATAAAGTTAGAGTTACTGAAGAAGTGCTTATTGAATATCCGCCATGTGTAGATGGTATTCTCAGCTCCCAGGAGGACAGGGGTGGAGAAGATAAAAGCCTTCTTTTATCATAGTTTCAGGTGTGTGTGAATGTTATGAAAAAATAAAACAACTTTGTGATAAAAATAATACAGTTTCATCGTTGTGATAGTGAACCAAGTAAGCTGCTTTAAGGAGAGTGATCAGGGAAGGCCTCTCTAACCAGGTAACATTTGAGCTGAAACCAAGTGTTGAAAAGGCAGCAGGTTAGAGGAAGAATATTCTTTTTTTTTTTTTTTTTTTTTTTTTTTTTTTTTTTTTTTTAAAGATTTTTATTTATTTATTTGACAGAGAGAAATCACAAGTAGATGGAGAGGCAGGCAGAGAGAGAGAGAGAGGGAAGCAGGCTCTCGGGCTCTCTGCTCAGCAGAGGAAGAATATTCTAAGAAGAAAGAATAACAAGTATGAGAGCACGCTGATAGGTGAATGAGTCGTTTATACACACCTGATAAACCTCTTATACCTAAAAGGCGTTTGTAACCTAACTTTTTCTTATCAAGTATGAAATTGATACCTTAGAAAAGTAGTTTTCAGACTGTATGGCATCTTTATACTTTTCATTATTGACGTCCTCATGGAGCTATTTTTGCTCACATGGACTATATCGATAGATTAGAGTATTAGAAATTTAAATGGCTACATTTTAAAAATACATGTTCATTTTTAAAATAACAATTCTCTAAATATGTTAATGTAAAAACAAGCATTTTTGTGAGATGAGTAGCGTTGTTGTTGTTTTTATATTTTCCAACTCTCATGTCTGGCTGGATTCTTATATGTTTCTGTATTCAACATTTCTGTTGCAGTATGTTACAATAAAATATATGAAGCAAATCCAGCCTCACACAGACATACAGTTGGAAAAGAGAAGAGTATTTTTAAAGGCTTTATAAGGAGTTATGGATATTTTTCTTTGATGTTATACAAAAACTAGACAAGTGGTGGTTTCTTAAAGGTTAATTGTAGTGTGGACTCTAAAATTATATCCATGAACTTGTACTATAGTACATTGAAATCTTTCGGAATCTTTTATCCATGTATGGTTTTATAATCTCTGCACTGGCCTTTTTGGAAACATTGGTTCACTGCATTCTGCAGGTCTTCCAAACGTCGACCCATTTCATTGTATCATATCAAAGGATGATATCAAAGGATCGCATATGTTACTTGCCACCAGTCTTATCAGGAAATTCTTCAGATATTAAGTTGTCAAGCTCATGATGATAGATATGTTTTCTGAAATTCTAATTTTTGCTTAGAAACTGAGATCGGCAAAAAGTATTCCTAGTTATTTTCCATGAACCGACAAGCCAACTTTACTCATCTTTTGAGAAAATGTCTGCCAAATAGCCAAGTCTGAATAACTGTGAGGTTTCATGGGAAAAAAATGACTAGTACATCTTATAACTCTAATAATTACATGGCACTTTTCCTGGAGACAACCACTGTGTACCTGATGTGTGGCTTCTGTTTTGTCAGAGAATAGTAAAAAGACATTTGCTTACAGGTTGAAATTCAATAAAATTAGTAATTTTTACTGTTTTATCAAGGATATTTGTAAGTGCATCTGGCTTCCTTCCTTCCTTCCCTTTTAGTGTGAGTGCACAGTGGTAAAGAATGCAATGACTGCTCGGACAGTTGGACACTGCCTTGGTTCTTGCTAAGGTGACAGCAATTTTAATCATTGTTTTGCTACCAGTGGTGAAGACAGTAGCTTGATGTTCCAGGAAAACCATGAGGTTTTAAAAAACGTTACTCGCTTTGAAAATTTCAGCACAGCTACGGAGAATTGTTGCTGAGAATTCAAATAAATGATGATGCTCTCTTGTTAGGTGATGCTCATACAAGCAAAAGAGCACATCTAGCCATGTTTGTAGATTTTCCATTTGTGCGGCAGAGATAAAATTCTGCAGGTGAGCTATTGAGTCTTCATGTTTGCAGCTATATCTTGTAAGTTACTTGATCAGTTACTCTAATGCTGAAAAGTGGCAGCGCCTTTATCTCTAGTACTGACTTTCCACCTGGGTATTCAGGTGGTCAGCTGCAGAACTTCCTTATCTGTTTCGTGCGCTTTTCCAGCCAGTGCATTACGATAACTTACCCTCTTACGATTGCTAGTTTAAAAATCAGTATTTTGCTTTTAAAGAGCACATTTGAAATAGGCTTTTTTTTTTTTTTATAATTCTAAATAATTAGTCTCAAAATGAAGCCTTAAGTTAACTGGTACCATGTAATACTTTCTGAAATGTCTCATTTTATAAGGCACAATAAGCCAAATTCTTAACATCTGAAAAATCGAAGGATAGCTTTAGTCATATTTTTTTTTTTAAGTTTTGCTTTTCTTTAGAATAGATTCTTTACTTCCATGAATTAAGAAACTCTCTGATATGTCAGTTTTATCTTTTTTAGCATCTTTAGACCTAGACAGTACAGCTGTGTGTTCAGAAGATGAGTCTTCTAAACTCTTTATCAAGCCAGTGATTCATTTTTAAGTATATATAAAAAAAAAAAAAACCTTAGCAAGTAAACTTCATTTGGAATAAAATATTGTTAAATTCTTAAAAGGCAATTTTAGATAAAATCTTAGAAAAATCTTTCAGAATTCTATTGCAAAACATGGCAATGTGTACTTCCTGATACGTTTCTCTATAAGCATAAGGAAAAATTAAGGATTTTGAAATAATGTATTGGATGATAATGAGGTTATAGAAATAATAGTAGTTATGTCAAATACAGTAAAAGCACAGGAGAAGAGTTGAGAACTGAGTTAATCTCAGAAAATATATTTGTATACTAAACCTGAACCTACTACCTTAGAAAATTCTAGGAAACACAAGAATGCACAATGATACATTCCATTAGCTGTCAAGAGAAGATGTCATTGTCATCATTTAGCCTCTGGAAAACTCCACTATTCACTTATGAGAGAATGGAATTGAAAATGGCAAATAGGGGCACCTGGGTGGCTCAGTGGGTTAAAGCCTTTGCCTTCAGCTCAGGTCATGATCCCAGGATGCTGGGATCGAGCCCCACATCGGGCTCTGCTTCGCAGGGAGCCTGCTTCCTCCTCTCTCTCTCTGCCTGCTTCTCTGCCTACTTCTGATCTCTGTCTGTCAAATAAATAAAATCTTAAAAAAAAAAAAAAGAAAATGACAAAAAGTATCTTAATGGCAGAAAATATTTTATGTAGACATCCATTGAACTAGTGAGGGGAAGTATTTCATATCTTATATACCATTTATCATGGCTAAATAAGCCAAGCTTGATCATCTTGTCTGTATTATATTTCCTTAAATATAATGTATCTTATCCCAAATATTCATGTTATTAGTAACTTTTGCAGCACTCAGTGTCATTTTTATTGGGTCAGAATGAAAAGCAGCACCTTGGAAAACACTTTACACATACATAATATAAAAAAAAAATCGCCAACATTAAATAGTTTGGCTTTTGGTAAGAGTCTGCCCATATTTCCTACTTCATACTTAGTCTATTTTTCTAAAATGTAGACTATTCAAGATATATTTTATTGCTTAAATAATTAGCTTATGGTGTTAAAAGCTTTTTCTTAATTAAAAGCACATCCCAAAATGTCATAGATTGAGATAATGACCTTGAATCTTTCAGACAGTGCCACTCAGTGAAGCAAACTGCGGCAGCACCCATAAATCAGAGCATCTTGTCTTGAATACTGCTTGGAAACGGTGTTGGTGTGAGCCCATTTGCTGGTGGGAGTTTTGGTTTCAGTTGCATTTCTTACCCTACCCCCAGTACCTGATGTTTGGAATATGAGTTACGATTTGAAGTATTATGTTTCTCCTGTGTTGATTGTGTTCTATTTATGTCCTTAGAAAATTTAGGCAAGTATAATTTTTTTGGTTTTCAAGTTTTTCCTCTTCTCTCTTTCCAAAGGGATTTTGCTGTAGGAATCTGTAACAAAATCAGTGAGATGATTCAAGGTATGTATGTTTCATTCAGTATTATGAAGTGACTTATTGGGATTTGTGTTAATATTAATAGCTCTTAACATTAACTACTTATTTATTATGTGCTTGTCACCATTCTATTCACTAATTCACTCCAATAATATTAAGCATCTTCTAAATGCCAGAATTGTTCTGGGTGCTTAGGATACAGTAGTGAACAAAACAGAGTCCTAGCCCTGATGTAACCTACATTCTGGTGGCAGAAATGGGGGAAGGGGTGGCAGTAGACAAATAAAAATATAGCAATTGCTATGGAGAAAAAACAAGGTAAAAAGGATAGAGTCCCCTGGGTAGAGTCCGCACCCCGAGGTGGAAGGGGGCACTTTATATTTTGTATATGTTGATGAAGGAAGGCCTCTAGTGAAGTGATATTTGTGTGAGAAATACAGATATTTAGGTGAAGAGCACTCTGATCTGGGAGAGCAGAGGGCTGTTAGAAGCTCTGGCGCTGTCTCTGTGTTCTGTTAATGTTCCTCCAGTGTCTTCCAGTTCCAAGTAAACTCAGATCCAAATTCCTTACCATAGCCCTCAAGGCCCTACTTTTCAAATCTCATCTTCCATGCTATGCTTCGCGTGTATTGGCCCCACTTACTCCTGTCCTGGTCCTTAAAGGGAGCCCTGGGGCTCCAGCACTGCGCAGCTCAGAGAACACCACCTTCTTCGTATTTTTCTATGAGGCATTCCTGTGAACTGTGCAACTTGGCAGACTTGGCTAGGCAATACTCTTATGTCTGTTTCACAGAAGAGGAAATAGAGCCACATTAAAATTACTTGAAAACCAAGATCCAGTTTGAGCTCTGTCCTGTTCTCCTTTCCTTTGTCCTTTTTTTTCTCCGCCAAAAAAGGGCTCTCCTGCAGAAAGCTGTCATTTAAGGGAACGCTCATTCACTGGGGATCACGCTCATTCACTGGGGGTCACTCATTCATTGAGCAGTTTCTATTGACCACTGGCTCTATCGGGCAAGAGCACAGCAGGAAATAGATGTCATGCTCAAATTAAAATAATCCAAGGAGGGTTGAAGGAAGGAACAATTACAAAGGTGTAAGCAAGACGAACCGTAGGGGATAATGTATCCAAGGGTGCAGAGAGGAAATAGTTCCCAGAAACTTGGAGTCGTGTGCAGGGGCCACTTTGAAACCCTGACCTTCAGTGGGATAGGACCTGATGTGACCCCACAGAGAAGGATCCAGAGAATAAATACTCTGTCCTCTTTCTTCTCCCTCCCATCCCCTGCTGGGGCACTTCACTGGCTAAACCCAAACAGTGAGCAAATAGCAAGGGAGTGGATGGAAGCCGGAGAGGTGAGCCTCCTGACGTGCTGGACTGTTGTCTGTTGGGCGATGGTTATTTGAGTATATTGATATGTAAGAATGTATTGATTTGTACACCCAAGACTCGTTATTGTTTAAGTTTTAGCTGTAAAAAATCTGAAGCGGAAGAACAGGAACACGGGGGCTGAAAGAACGGGGAAAGTACAGGAGAGGCAGTGAGGCCAGTGGAGGAAGAATGGAGCCCAAGAGAAGGAGATGGTGGGGGGTCTGAGGAATGAGATATCCTTACACTGAATTTTAAGTTGCTTGTGTTTCTGCAAAGTAAAAGCTCTGGAGTGTCTCTGAACCAGTAACAATGTCTGTGAACACGGAGAATTCCGTGGATTGCTGGGTGGAGCACAGATTTGCCGAGGAAGAAGGAAGGGATAGGAGACAGGAGTCTGCCGTGGGCAAAAAAGCCTAAGTAGGGAGAATACTGAGGAGACTTTGGTGATAATCCAGTCTAGAGATGGTGGTGGAAGTGGGCCAGTGTGATAGCAGTGGAAGCAGAATGGCATAGTCAGATTTGGGTTATATTTTAAAGATAGAACCTAAAAGCTTTGCTAATAAATTTGGATGTGGGGTATGAGAAAAGGGAATCAGTAAAGACTCCAGGGTCAGAGGAGTGATAATGATGAGGCTGTCATATACTGAAATGGGGAAAATTGCAGTTTTGTGGTGAAGGTCAGAAGTTCTCTTTGGCCCTAATTACAGGATGCTTCTAACTGTGCATTGCAGGGCAGGTGACCAGGAGGTCATACGATTTCTGTTATCTGAAGTTCAGGGGCAGGGTAGAGGGGTTCGAGGTCGTCTTTAGCGTATAGCTGAGAATGGAAGCCATGGGATGATATCACTTCACTCAGGAAAGGCATTGAGAGTGAGAAGAAAATTTATTACCATCCCCGAGGAACACCAGAAATTATAGTGTGGGTAAAAGAGATGAATACAAAGAGATTGAAAAGGAATAGCCAGAGGAAGAACAAAAACCAGGAAGAAAGAGTTTCAAAGACAGGATGGTCCCCAGTGTCAAATGCGTTTGGTACCTTAAGGGACAAAATACTAGTAACATAAGCACCACATGTATGACTGAAGAGGGAAAACCAGGGAGTCAATACTCTGACCTCATTTTTCTACCTGCCATCTCCGGTGGCTCTCTGGTTTGGCCAGACTTAAATAGAGGCCAGATAGCAAGGGAGTTTGTTGATGTAAACCACCCCTGGATACTGAAACTTTCTTACATATTCACACTAACAGTTACTTCACAGTGGTGAAGCAGTGGTCTGCAGAGTATAAATTAGCTTTTGGCTTATACCCAGTGAAGAATGACTGACAGTTTTTTGTTCTCTGTGATCACAAAGCCATGTTGTAGAAGAAAAGAGTTTTTTGTTTGTGTAGCTCCAGTGTTGTCAGTAAAAGATGCATTGGAGGTAATCCCCATGGAGTCCCATCTGTATAGGCAATGAAAAAAGGCATTGCTACCCAAAGTTCAGAGAACCTCAGAAACCCTCCACGTATAGTCTGTTCACATCCAGATCTTGACTTAGTGTTGAAGGAAATAAGTAAAATTGTAAATATAATTGTAGCCATTGAGTATGTGCATATGTAGGTGTATGTGTACTTGTATATACATATCTTTTTAGCATGCCATGAGAAGGAATAGACAGCAACTATGACTTTGTTCTAGCGTGCCTTTTCAACGAATTATCTCCTGTCAGCATGTCGCCTTGTAGTCACTGAAAAACTAATGTTAAGATAAATGCTTTTGAGGAAAAAAAAAAACTATTAAACTTAATTGAGTTAGCTCTAGTATAATTATCTTTAATGTCATAAACGTAACTTTAGCATACTTTTTGTTTTTAAATCGTCCATGTTGCTAATTGAATCACTTTTTTTTTTAAAGATTTTATTTATTTATTTGAGAGAAAGAGAGATCATGAGCAGGGGGTAAGGGGAGAGGGAGAAGCAGACTCCCCGCCATGCAGGGATCCCTGATACTGGCCTCCATCCGCAGACCCTGGGATCATGACCTGAGCCCAAGGCAGACGCTTAACCGACAGAGCTGCCCAGGCATCCCTAATTGAATTCCTTTTAAATGTGAAATGTTACCAAGGTGACAGTCAGGAGTCTTTCCCTAACGATTCCTCTGTGTCCAGGTTTGGCCACACCAGTAGACTTGAAACTGAAGTTAATCCCCATCCTCCAGCACATGCACCACGATGCGATCCTGGCATCGAGCGCCCGGCAGCTGTTGCAGCAGCTGGTCACGTCCTACCCCTCCACCAAGATGGTGATTGTCTCTCTGCACACCTTTACTCTGCTTGCGGCTTCGTCTTTGGTTGATACGCCAAAGCAGGTAATTTCAGTTTTCTTTGAACTGCCTTTTCTTCGGTAAACTATTGCATATTAAGTATAAACTTAAAAAAAACAAGTAACCATAAGTTTTGATCATTTTAAGGTGCCTTCTCTGATAAAGATTGCTTTCATTTTCTTTTGCCTGCTTTTTTCTGTTCTGTATTCACAGTTCTAATTCTTGGGAGCCTTTTAGGAACAAAAGGTGGAGGGGGTGGTACGTGGCAGAGTGTGGGGTTGGCAGGAGAGAAAAGAAAAAATCGAGTATTCAAAGCCAGGTCCTAGGCTAGAACCTTACAGGTTAAGGAATAGTATACTTTTATGCATGAAGAGAAGGTGGCGCAAACATGGACACATGGCTAAGAAGTGACTGGGCTGTGATTGAAAGGGAGGGGAGTCCTGTCTCAAATCTAAAAGTTTTACTAAATTGTACTACACATCCCTGATGGTAATTTCAGTGACAGTACTGTTCATGAATGCCTTTTTTTTTTCCCCCATAGATTCAGCTTCTGTTGCAGTATCTGAAGAATGACCCTAGGAAAGCAGTAAAGAGACTTGCTATTCAAGATCTGAAATTACTTGCCAGTAAAACGCCACACACCTGGAGTAGGGAAAACATTCAGGTCTGTAGAACTTTGAACATTAGTATTTTATAGAGAAAAATAATACAACAAGTAAAAAATCATTTTACTTTACGCTTTTTGTATCATCTTTGTCATCTTTTAAATGTTTGAATCTGAAAAGTAATTCAGGGTCTTGTTGATATTTGTGGCAGATGTTGGTTTTTAAAGTGGCGAAGTAAATACGTAGAACTTTTATCCTTTCATGTTTTAGTTTCTTTTAGTGAGTTAGACTTGCCTCTCCGTTTCTTAAGAATTTTCCCATAGCAGCACTAAGGCTGATTATAGAAGTCCCGTGAAATCATTTATTTAATTCATGTCTCCTTTACTCACTTTAAGGAGAACAGTTGGTGCTGACGGTGATTTATTAGAGAGAAGGTGCTGGAAGTGTAACTCAGCAAAGTGTATTTTTCCTTTTCATGGAGAGGAAGGACAGTCTTAAAGTTTTCTTTTGTAAATACAAGAGCAGGTCTCAATCTCTAGACATGTAATGTGGCATCTTTTATAGCATTTTTTCCAGGTTAAGTTAATGTTGAAATTTGTTTTTTCTCAGAACAGGTTTTTGTTTGTTTATCCATTACTGCTAACAGATGCAACATTTTCTAAAAAATGCTTTTTAAAGTGAAATGGAAGATTGTTAGAAGTTGACCTTTATTTTCATGGTTTTTATTACCTCTTGGTGTCATTATAGCTACCGTGCAACAAAAACCTTTGAATTTCAGATTATGAAACTAAAAGCTGCTGTGTTAATTGGTTTTTTTGCAGTTTTCTAAACATATTTCAGTATATTGTGATTGATAGTCACAAATATCCCAAGAGATAAGCAGCTGTTAGTGTTTGCATTTAGTAGATGAACAAATTAGGGTTCAGAGAGACTTAATATGCTTAAAAGAGCTTCCTAAGAGGACTTAATTAAGATTTTAATTAAAAGAGCTCTGTCCTCTAATGCTTTTTCTACTAAATAGTACAGTCTTTCCGAGAAGAGAATGTACTCAGCCACCGGAGGGAACCGAATCTGGTGAAGGCACTAGATCACCCCTTCTCATTTTTCTCCTTATTGTATGACAGCTCACACATGCGTAAAAGTATGTAAAATAAATATTTAATAGTTCGAATAATTGTAAATGAAAACAAGGTAGCCACCATCCCACTAGAAACAGAACACTGAAGGCTCACAGAAGCCTGCCACCTTCCTTGGCATGGTCCTCCCTCATCAGAATCGTAAAGCCAGCCTAAAGGAAACCACTATTTTGACTTCTGTGATGATCATTTCTTCACTCTTTTTTGTTTTACCATCTATATATGCTTCCCTAAAAAATAGTGTTTGCTTTTTCTTTGTATTTCTTGTGCTTAACATTATACTGATGAGACTCATACATGTAGTTGCATGTTTTTTCCCTTTAACTGCTGTGTAGTATTCCATTATTATATGGAATGAACTACAGTTTACCTGCTCTTGGTGGGTTATTTCCAACGTGCAGCTCTTGCAAACAGTGCTGCTACGAGCATTTTTCAGTTTATCTCCTGGCATTTATGTGCAAGAGTTTCTTTGTATGCTTAAAGAGTGAAATTGCTGACTTAGAGGATATGTGTATTTTCAGCTTTACCGGGTAAATTCAAGCTGTGTTCCAAAGTGACTGAACCAATATAGATTCCAAATAAAGAGACCACCTATTGAACTACGTCCTTAGATTACATTTTTACCAGTTTAGAAGTTGTAGTTTTCATTTTTATTTCCTTGATTACTAAAGAAGTAGAATATTCTTTTAATTGTTGTTGATGATTTGGATTTCCTTTTTTGTGACATGGCTCTTCCAGTCTTCTTTTTCTGGATTTATAGTCATTCTTTGTATATTCTGGATACTTGCACTTCAGTGGCCATTGGCAGGCTCTATAAATTTCAGAAGCAGCTGATCAAGTTTCACTTAAAAAAAAAAGCCATAAAAAAAGTTGCTAATTTCAATGGGATTCCATTGAATGGAAAGATAATTTGTAACAAGTTGATATCTTTACAATGTTAAGTCTTCTAATGCATGAACATGCTATATCATTTCTTTAGATCTCTGTTCTACAGCTTTTGCTTTCCTCTCTTTTGTCTGATGTTAATGTAGCTACTTGAGTTTTCTCCTGGGTGTGTCTGTGTGATAGATTTTCATCGTTTTAGGGGCACCTGGGTGGCTCAGTCGGCTACAGGTCTGCCTTTGGCTCAGGTCATGATCTTGGGGCCCTGGGATCAAGCCCCACATCAGGCTTCCTACTCATCGGGGAGTCTGCTACTTCTGCTTCCCCCACCCCCCGCCACTCATGTTCTCTCTTTCTCTCAAATACATGATAAAATCTTAAAAAAAAAAAAATTATCATCGTTTTACTTCCCATCTTTCTTTAATGCATCTTTATGTTTCCATTATGTCCTATGTCAGTTCTGCTGTACAGACCTTATAATACGCCACTCATTTATAACCCTCTAAACTCTTATGTATTCTTATCATGTGCCTTAATTCTGTCTTATCAAACAGTTTTGTTTTATAAATTCCTTGATCATTTGGACCTTCCACTGTCTTCGCTCTTCCTGCATCTCAGGCTTTCTCTCTGGGATACTTTTCCTTCTGTCTCTGGAAAGTCCTTTAGTGAGGGTCTGTGGTGGTAAGCTCTCCCTGTAGATACTTGTCTTAAAAAGTCTTTATTTTGCCCTCAATCTTGAAAGACACTTTTCTCTGGGAGTAGAATGCCCAGGACATCGAGGCTACCATTCTAACTGTCTACAAATTTCCATTATTACTGCTGACAATAGCAGTACTCTTTTGAAGAAATTTTTTTTCCTGCTTTTAAATTTTTCTCTTTGACGTTCTGCCCTATGAGCCATCTGATTATAGATTTCTATTTAAACTCTCTAGACTATTGATTTCTCGTGAATCTTAAGATTGGTGCTTTTCAGTGGTTTTGGGAAATTGTCAGCCATAATTTTTCTCAGATATTGCCTTTCCTCCTGACTCTCCACTTAGATACATACTGGCCCTTCTGTCAATCCCCCAAATTCCTTATATTCTTTTTTCTATCTTTCCATCTCTTCAGGCTGTGTTGTGGATACTTCTCCTGTTTTAGTTCAATAATTATTTCTCGAGCTTATCTAAAGTCTTTGCAGTTGTATCTCTGCTCTCGATTTCTGTTGGCCCTCTTCCATCGTACCCTTTTTCCTCACATACTTGGCAGTTCTTTTGCCTCGAGCTACTCCTTTTCCCTGGAAAAGTGTGTGTGGGAATTCTCGGACGAAGAATTTCTCTAGAGAAGGCTTGGATTAGCTTCTGGTAGGTGGAGAGGCTGGACAGGGATACATACTGGGGAGAAAAAGTCGAGAAAGAGGATGAGTGAGTGTGAAAGGTGGAGGCTGCTGTGTTGCACGAGGCGGTCAGCGGAGCTCTCGCTTAGAAGTTGGCACTTGAGCAAGGACCTAAAGGAGGGACCAGCAACTCCATGAGCCTCTGAAAGAAGAACATTACCAGCAGAGAGAATAGCAAGAAAGGTCCTGAGGTGAGAGCATTCCTGAGGGTGAGGTCACCGTGACTATGAGGGGAGCGGAGTCAGAGGTGCTGGAGGATGGATGGAGCAGCTTGCGGACCATTTAGGGCCTGCGAGTCCTTTGGCACAGGCCATTATTATTTCTTAATTGAAATATAATTGACATATAACACTGTACAGCATGTTGACATGATACACTTACATATTGTAATATGATTGCCATTGTAGTGATAATTAGCACCCTATTACATTGCATAATTATCATTTCTTAATTTTAATGGTTGGAATAATTAAGTTCTAGAGTCTTGGCAAGTTTGATGATCATCATACAATATTGTTGTCCATATTCGCTCTATTACATATTAGATCTCCAGGACTTAATACTCGTAAGTTTGTACCCTTAAACAACATCTCTCTTATCCCCCCACCATCCCAAGTCAGACAGAGAAAGACAAATAGAGCATGATATCACTTACTCATGGAATCTGAAAAGGCCAAAATTATGAAAGCAAAGAGTAAAATAGTGGTTACCAGGGGTTGGGAGCCTGGAGGGCAGAGGACATTAGCAACTTGTTCCGAAAGAGTCTCTCTGACTTAGATGTACTGAGACTAGATTGTAGGGACATAAGGTCAGAAACATAGAAAAACATTTGGGAGGTGACTGTATAATACCATGGTTATCTGAACCCGGTGAAGCAGAGAAAATAGCAGGGAGAAGTGGAAATAGTCTGGATATATTTGAAAGGCAAAGCTGACAGATTTACTGGCAAATTATTCACAGAGTATAAGAGAAAGAAAGGATGATTCAAGGTTTTTGGCTTTAACCAATTTACTTGGAATGGTAAGATTCTGTGAAGCTTATTTCTTGAAGATCAGGAGTTCAGTTCTGACCAAATAAAGTTTACGGTGTCAGACATCCAAGTGGAGGTGTCAAGGAGTTGGAATTTAATGAACAGATCTAGATGAAGTTGTAAACATGAGAGTCATCAGATTATAGGTGGTATTTAAAATCATGAGACTGGATGAGTCACCTAGGGAGAGAGAATAAATGAGAAAATTCAGGGAATGATGAAATGAGAAGTAACTAGCAAAACAGCTCGATAAGAAGCAGCCAGTGAGGTAGGAGACAAGTGGAGATAGTTTTACAGGAAGATGGCTGCAGTCCATCGTGTGAGATACTGCCGTGTATTTGTATTCTCCAGGACATGAGGACTGTAATTCGCCTTTGCATTTAGCAGAATGAAGTCATTGGTGACCTGCATGAGGAGAGTTTTATTGGAGTATTGTGAGTACGAGACTCATGGGAAAAACAGGAGAGAGATCAGAGACAGTAAATACACAAGGAGTTCTGCTTTACGACGTCCGTCAGAGAAAGACAGATATCATTTGATTTCACTCATGTGGAATTCGAGAAACAAAACAAAGGGTCATATGGGGGAAAACAGGGAGAGGCAAACCAGGAAATACTCTTAACTGTAAAGCACAGACTGATAGGGGCGGCTGGGGGCCTCAGCTGTTTCAGCATCTGCCTTTGGTTGAGGTCATGATCTCAGGGTCCTGGGATGGAGCCCCCAGTCAGGCTCCGTGCTCATGCAGGGATTCTGCTTCTCCCTCTTCCTCTGCCTCTTCCCCCCGCCATACCCTGCACTTGTGCTCACTTGCTCCTCTCTCTCTCTCTCACACACAGCTAAATAAATAAAATCTTTGAAAAAAATAAAACTGATGGTTACTAGGGAGAAGGTGAGGGCGGGTTGAATAGGTGATGGGGAGGAAGGGGGGCACTTGCTGTGCCGAGCGCCGGGTGATAGATGGAAGTGCTGAATCACAAAATCAGACACCTGAAACTAATATTAACACTATATGTTAACTAACTGGAACTTAAGTAAAAACTAATAAAAAATAACGGAATTCTTCTTTAATCATGGGAAGAATTTAAAGAAACATAGAAATGCCATTAGACTAGGGGAATAGAGGACTGCCAGAGAGTTAAGGGATTTGAGTGAAGCCATGTATATACATACGGTGCCTGGCATATACATAAAAATGCTTTTTTAAGAGTAGCTCTAATTAAAGGTAACATTATTCTACAGTTTTCCTTGTTGTATACTTTGGCAGATTGTAGGTTTGGGGTAGTGCTATCTTAGTAAAACGAATTGGGGGCTTTCTCTTTCTATGTTCTGGAACGGTGAATAGCTTTGATATAGAAATTTTCTGTCTCCTGAAGATATTGCTTAAAATGTATTATAAGTCCATCTGAACCTGGAACTTTCTCCAGGGATAGTATTTTGAGAATATTTCCAATTACTTACATGGATGTTGCCCTATAAAAGTTTTCCACCTCTTCTTGAACCAGTTTTGATAATATTTTCCACTTAATTCACTTCTCAGGTTCATTAGTATCAATATAGAGAAGCTTTATACTTTTTTTGGTATTTTTGTGTTTGAAATTTTATTTTCATTTTTTTCTTACTGTTTATGTTTATATCTCCATTTTCTTAATTAGACTTTGCAGAAGCATGGCTTTCTTATCTTTTTTAAGTGCTTGAATGCTTATTTTTATTCTTATTTAATAATGAAAGCACTTAAGGCAATTAATTTTCCCCTTAGTGCAGATTGCCCACTTTTCCATAAATTGTCTTCTAGTGCCCTCATTGCCCTTAACTTGAAATGCATTTTTCAAAAATATTTTATTTATTTACCTGAGAGAGACAGAGATAGTGAGAGAGAGCACAAGGGGTAAAGGGGAGAGAAGCAGACTCCCCGCTGAGCAGGCAGCCCGATGAGGGGCTGGATTCCAGGACGCTGGGATCATGACCTGAGCCGAAGGCAGACGCTTAACCAACTGAGCCACCCAGGTGCCCCGAAATGCATTTCTTAATAATCAGATTTATTGTGGTATAATTTATTTTCAGAAACCTTTCTAGGTATACTGGTCAGTGAGTTCTGAAAAATGTCTGTAGTTGTGGAACCACCACCACAAATGAGATACAGGACATTTTCCTCACCCCAAAAGTGAGAAAAATGTCCTATATTCCTTCAGGCTCCTCTGCAGTCCGTCCTTTCCCCAACCCCTAAGAGCCACCAATCCGATTTCTGTCCCTGTAATAGTGCCCTTCTAGAGTGTAAATGAAATCATACAGTGTATAGCCTTTTAGGTCTGACTTTTACTTTGCACAGTTCTTTGATATTCATCCATGTTGTTGCGTTAAGCAGTAATTCATTCCTTTTTTATGCTAAGTGGTATCCCAGTGTATGGACATGCGACAGTTCGTTTATTCATTCACAAGTTGACGGACATTTAGATTTGATACTATAAATCAACCTACTATGGTACAGGTCTTTTGGAGACATTTCTTGGGTCAGTACCTAGGAGTTTTAACTGCTGTGCTGTATGGTAGATAAATGTATTACTCACTTCGTAAGAAACTGCCAAACTGTTTTCCATAATGACTATACCATTTTACGTACTCACTAGCAGTATGTGAGAATTCTAGTTCTCTGTCCTTCCTAGCACTTTGTATTCTATGACTTGTTTCAATAAGTGTATTGTGATATCTCATCATGGTTTTAATTTGCATTTCCTTAATGACTAATGATATTGAGTATCTTATAGGCTTGTCATCTGTATCTCATTAGTGAAGTGCTTATTCTAATCTCTTTTGCATTTTTGGGGGGGGTTGTCTTCTTGTTACTGCGTTCTTTATATATTCTGGATACAAATATTTTTTTGGCTGTGTATTTTTTAAGAATTTCTTACTAGTATGTGCCTTTACTATAGTATCTTCTGGAGAGTGAATTTCTTTTACTTTGATGAGATTTAGTTTTGGTCCCCCCCCCCCCCCAATTTAGGGTGTGTTTTATCTAGGAACTCTTTACAGAACCAAAAGTCACAAGATTTTGCCATGTATTTTCTTCCAGAAGTTTTGTAGTTGTGGTTTCATATTTAACTCTATGTGATCCTTTTTAAGTTGACTGATATATATAGTACAAGGTAGAAATTGAGTTGTATTTAGATAGCCAGTTGTTCCAGCAACATTTGTTGAAAGGACTGTCCTTTCTTCATTGAATTACCGTAACATCTTTGTTGAAAATCATTTGACTGTATCTATGTAAGTCTATTTCTGAGTTATATTGTTTCTTTGATCTGTATGTCTATTTTTTTTTTAAGATTTTATTTATTTATTTGACAGAGAGAGATCACAAGTAGGCAGAGAGGCAGGCAGAGAGAGTGAGGAGGAAGCAGGCTCCCTGCTGAGCAGAGAGTCTGATGCCGGACTCGATCCCAGGACCCTGAGATCATGACCTGAGCTGAAGGCAGTGGCTTAACCCACTGAGCCACCCAGGTGCCCTGTATGTCTATTCTTAAGTGAGTAGCACACAGCCTTTTTTTTTTTTAAAGTAGTCTCTACACTCAGCATGGGGTTCTAACTTATGACCATGAGATCAAGAGTCGTACACTCCTCCAACTGAGCCAGCCAGGTGCCCCAGCAGCACACCATTTTGATAACAACTGTAGCTTTATAGTAAGTCTTAGAATCAGATGATGTAAGTCCTTTTCCTTTGTATTTATCAAAATTATTTTGGATATCCTAGGTCTTTTGCATTTTCATACAAAGCTTAGAATCAGTTTGTCAGCTTCTGCAAAAAAGCTTGCTAGGATTTTGATTGGTATTTGTATCTATAGATCAGTTCAGAAAGAACTGACATCCTAACAGGATTGAGTTTTCTGATCCATGAACATGGTATATCTCTCCATTTATTTAGGTCTTCCTCAGTTTCTCATCAGCAGTTTTTAGTGTTCAGCATACAACTCTTGTACACATTCCATTAGATTTATTCATAAGTATTTCATGGTTTTTAGCAGTATTGTAAATGATTGTTTTTTTAATTTCCAGGAGAGCAATTTTGACCCTGAAGTTAATTTTTTTCTTCTTTACTCATATTGAGATGTAATTGACACACATCCTTGCATAAGTTTAAGAAATACAGCATAATGGTTTGATTTACATTTGTTGTGATATAACTGCTGCAGTAAGCATAAGTTAGCATCTGTCATCTCATATAGGTACAATAAAAAGAAACAAATTTTCTTATGATCAGAACTCTTAATATTTATTCTCTTAACTTTCCCATATATCACACAGCAGTGTTAACTATAGTCACCATTTTGTACATTACATACCTAGTACTTATAACTGGAAATTTCTGTTTTTGAAGTGATTCGTTTTTTGTATTCATGGAATTTTTGTTGTTGCCAAACTTTTATTATTAATTTTTAATTTTAAAGTTTCTTTGTGGCCCATATAGGAACACTTCTTAAAAATACAGTTGACCTTTGAACAACATGTGTTTGAAATCCATGGGTCCACTTATACATGGATTTTTTTTTAATAAATACTATACAATACTGCAAATATATTTTCCCTATGATTTTCTTAGTAACGCTTTCCTTTCTCTAGGTTAATTTATTATAAGTATGTTATACATACTTATAAATATGTGTTAACTAACTGTTTATGTTTAATGGGTAAGGATTTCAGTTAGCAATAGTCTATTAGTAATTAAGTTTGGGGGGAGTCCAAAGTTATATACAGATTTTCAACTATACAGGGAGTTGGCACCCCAACCCCTATGTAATTCAAGGGTTAGCTATCGTTCAAAGGTCAGCTGTAGTTTGAAGAAATTGAAAAGAAGGTATATTTTCTTTATATCACATATGTTATATGTAATATAACATGTAGGTAAATATATACTATATAATGTGTTACATATTATGTGTATGTATTATATTAATATTGTATATTACTAATATTATTTCAATATAAAGTTATGTTGAATCTACTTTATTGATGATAGTACTCACATATGCTGTCTTAAATTAGTTTTTTTCTATTTTTGATCTGTGAGGTTTTGATGTTTATTAACATCTCCTACCAGTTTGTATTTAGCCATTTTAATTTAGAAATTTTAATACTCTCTTTTTCACAAATAGAACTCTTACTAATATGAAGGAATCCTCTCTTCCTGTTTTAAGGTTTTTGCCTCAGATTCTTTATGTATCATTAACATTGTTACATGTTTATTTTTGTTTGCAAGTATTTATTAGGTCTGCCGATTTTATTATCCTTAACCTTTCTCTGTCATTTAGGTTTCATCCTTATAAATAGCATCCAGTTAGAGTTAACCTCCTTAGACTTAATCTGAGTCTTTTTAAATAGTTAACATAGCTTATTTGCATTTACTGATATACCTGATGGTTCTTACTTCTTCCTCCATTAACTTTGTGCTGTTTTTATACATTCTTTGTGTTTCCTTTCTTCCATTACTTCCCTTTGTTACCTTGATTGTTTTCTTTATTCTTTTACTCTCTGGTAAATTAAAAAAAATTTACATGCTAATTAAACTTTTGTTTTTACTTTACCTTTCTCTATACTCAGTGTATATTAATCTAGGAGCTTGAGTATCTCTATTAAGCCTGAATAGTGTGGCCCTTGAAATGTCACAAATGTTAGTAGATCTGAACCTCCTCTTTTCTTCTGCCCTTCACTCTTTTCTCCCCTTATATCTTATTAAAATAATCTACAATTTAATGATCAATTGTCTTTTTTTATTTTTAGTGCTATGCAGTGGTTTCTTTTTTGTGATAAATTTTTTCATAATATATGCACTGAACTTCGTAACCACATTAACGGTGACTTAAATGTTAAATGTTCTTTTGATTTCACAGCTTACTAGTATTTCTTTTTTTTTTCTTTTAAGATTTTGTTTTTATTTGACAAATAAAGATCACAAGTAGGGAGAGAGACAGGCAGAGAGAGAGGGGGAAACGGGCTCCCTGCCTAGCAGAGAGCCCGATGCGGGGCTCCATCCCAGGACCCTGAGATCATGACCTGAGCCGAAGGCAGAGGCTTAACCCACTGAGCCACCCTTACTAATATTTCTTCATTAAACCACATCTTCTCTTGAGTTTTTTATTCTGATTTATCTTTTCTGTAACTTTTTTCCTTGGGTTAATTCTAATTGAAAAAAAAAGATTTTTTAATATTTGTCTCTCTCACAAAGAATTTTTTTGTGTACCTGTAACCTGAGCATATTGATCTTATTTAAATAGATGTGGTCAAATAATCATTACTTCAGAACCTAGATATATTTTTGAAAATATTGAAATAGAGCAGAGGAAAACAGTGCTAATGATAAAACCTTAACAAGATAATAGTTTTTTTATTTCAAATTTGAATTCAACTCACAGTTACCAAGAGTAATTATTTTTCTTCTAAAGTTCCTTCCTTCTTCCTTCCTTCCTCTCAGCCAATCTTACCCACCGCTAATTGATCTTTGAGTTTTGGTGTTTCAAGAGTAATAGTGTCTTTTTCATTGCTACTTTTACGGTGTTTTGGTAGGCATTATAATTTCCATGTGGAATTATACCTTCTAGATTTAAAGAAAATACTTTGATTCAGAATGTTAAAAACCCAAAATGAAGGCCTAATATAGTACATTATTATTAAAGTAGTCAAAAACAGAATAACTTCAAAGGAACAAAAATATTTTCTCATGTATTTATAGTTTTGTTTGGATTTTTTTATGCCTTACATAAATATGCATTTCAGTTGGTGATAATTTATATCAATAGTTTATATTATTCTGATGTTGTAGTCTTATCTGAAGAAGTTGATTTATGCAACCTGTCTATTCCAAAGTGAAAGATTATCTGCTCTGGATATTTTCAAAGACATAATTTTATTTTTGGCTTTGTATCTCCAGAGAGTTCTGTTTTGTACCTTACCTAAGACTAGGAGGAATGACAAGTGAAGCCTAAGAATTAGTTCTTTTAATCACGTTTTTCTTTGTGGGTTAGTACAATGGAAACAGAAAATTTAGGGGGGTTATATTTCTGACAGAGTACTTTTAAACATAACATTTTTCTGTACCTTAAAGATTATAAGCTTTTTGCTATGCTTTTCTAGAACGCATCCCTGGTGGCCAGTCCATTCTAGGGTAGAGGAGAAGCCCCTATTTAGGAACTGACCCAGAAAACAGTAATTCAGGACAGAGCTTCAGTTGAACAGTGAGGTAAGCCAGCCTGGAGAGAGAAATGCAGACCAAATAGTCAGTGAGAAAGAACATGGTAGTGAGTGAGAAAGGGGGCTGTATTTGGAGAGTTAGATTTTCCCTTTTTATGAATATAAAAAGTGGACCTGGTAAGACAGTTTTGTAATAGATCATGTCCTTGGAACAGAAATGAGCCACATTTCCTCATTGAAACAGGATTGACATGCTATCTCTGGGGAACTTTGTGATGTGCTCTGTTAAGCTAACTGATATGAATTAACAAACCTTGAAATCAGTATGTATTTACTGAGAACATTTTAGGTACCCAATACTGCTGAGTGACAAGAAATTAGAAGATAACATGGTAAATGATTTTATCAAAAATTTCTCTAACAACTTTCTCTCAATTTTTTAAATGGTAAAATTCTTTTTGCTTTTTAAAAATTATTAATACTGTTATCATAAATGTCTCACGTACGCTTTCTCGATTATCCCAAAAGGTTAAATATCTCTTAATATACAGAACACTCTATGACATAATTTTGAATACTTACAAATACAAGACATAGTCCTTAACTTCTGGGGCTGTTTGGCTGAGGATTTTTTCCTAAATATAAGCTAATTAACAGCATAAGGCAGGATAATTTCAGCAGTAAGACATAGGTAAATGGAAATGGCTTAAGTATTTGAATAAATAAATAAGACTATGATATTACTTAAACACAATCACTCTTTTAAAAACTGCTTTCTTTTGCACTTCAAAACCAGCCTCTGTGTCTGCATTTCTTTCTTTGTCCTTCACTCTTTCTTTAATACACTGGCCTTTAGATCTGTTCCGTTACTTTTGCTTAGGCATTTCACACGACACCAGTGTTCTTAGTGCTAAATCCAGAGGCTTGTCTGCCATTGTCATCTTTCCTTTTAGTGTGCTTGTACTGTAAGCCTTACCCATTCTCTGGTTTCTTTGCACTAAACGGTCCTCTCTCATTTCTTCCACTGCCAGAACTGCATCCTGTCTTGACTCCCCATGGCCCCTTCTCTTCAAAATTGCGTCTTTGAGTTGAGTCTAGGTGCTTCCGCCCATTTACTCTCTGCCGCTCTGACGCCGTCCCTCCCATCAGTGTGGGCGTTCTCCAGCAATCTGGTCCTTCTCCCTGCGCTTCTGAACTGCTCTTCCGTGTAGTAGCTTGTGGGGCTTGCAAAGCCCTTTGACTCTCAGGAGCTTTTCCACTTGTACTTTATTTTAAAAGTATTTTTTGTGCCCACATGTCCATGTGTCAGAATTCAAAAGCTGCAAAAAGATATATATCATCAGGTATTTCCCACTTACTTTTCTGCCATCCACTTACTCCTTTGCCCAGTGGCAAACCAATGCCTAATTTCTTACACGTTTTTCCAGAGATGTTTTATATGAAAACAACAGTTCTGCAGGGTGTCTGGGTAGCTTAGCCGGTTAAGTGTCCGTCCAGCTTGTGATTTCCGCTCAGGTCATGATCTCTTGGGTCACGCACTTAAACCGTGTCAGGCTTCGCACTTAGTGGGAGTCTGCTTAAGGTTCTCTTCCCTCTGTCTCTCTACCCACTCACACACTTTCTCTCTCAAATAAATAAACCTTTAAAAAAAAAAAGAAAAGAAAGAAAGAAAACAATTCTGTATAAATCTTTACCCCCATTTTATATAGACAAAGAAGTTGAGACTCAGGGAATTCAGTCATCGGCATTGGCTCAGATCACAGAGATGGTCCATGGCAGAGCCAGAATTCTGATGTGAGTCTTCCAGTTCAAAATCTCTTACATGTCAGATTCCAAATGCCTGGTAGATATTTCTTCTCGGATTTCATATTTTTTCCTATTTCTTTCCTTCCTCTGAAATTAGCTTATCCCCATAATTCTCAGTCTTCATAAATGGAATCAACATTCTCTGGTCATCAGGTTTGAAATTTTGTAATAGCCACTGAGTCCTTCTTGTTGATTCCCTCATAGGTCGTTAGTTTCAAAATGCCTCTCATGTTCACCCTCTACTCTCCATGCTGAGCCTTCAACTGTAGTTCAGGCCATTGTCCATCAACGCCTGCCTGGATTACTGCCCTGGGCTGTAGGTAGGCTACTTGGCCCTCACCTGTTTATCTTCCCTCACGCTTTCAGTAATGTTATTCCTCTCTAGTGGCGTCCTTTTTCCTTTCCCATTAAGCTTAAATTACTCTGCCTAACTTCTAGGGTCATCTTTAATTTGGCCTAATCTTCCCTATTCAGTGTTTCTCTCTCTTAGCCTTCATCCCTTTTGGACATATCTCTTGTTAGGCCACAAGTAAATACTCCATATTCTGGGGTGTTAATTTAGCGGGGCAGTTATGTGACCATTTATATGACATGTCCCAAGAGTAGATGTGCAGGATAAGGCAAGAGTCACCGGAGCACAGATCCATAGTTGTCGTTACTGAAAGAAACATGAGCATCTTGTTTCTGGTAATTCTTCAGACCGCATTAGTCAGGAGTAGAGTGGATGATCCGAAATGGGGGAGAAGAGACAGTACATTCACTTACATACAAAATAGATTGCCCTTCTCTGTTATTTTAAAAAAAAAAAAACATATAATATTTGTATCTCTACATGAAACAAAGTATAGTGGATGTTCTGCTTGTGTGGACTGAATAGTACATAATTTCCAGTGGGCTTAATAAAAAAAAATTAGTCATGAGGGACGCCTGGGTGGCTCAGTCAGTTAGGCATCTGCCTTTGGCATCCTGGGATCGAGTCCTATATCAGACTTCTACTCGGCAGGGAGCCTGCTTCTCCCTCTGCCTGCCACTCCCTCTGTGCTTGTTCTCTCACTTTCTCTCTCTCACTCTCTCTCTGGAAATAAATTTTTTAAAAAAGCAAAGCACATTTTAAAAAAAAATCAGTCATGATGACTTTTTTAAAAATAGACTTTATTCTTCAGAATGGGTGTAGATTTACAGAAAAATAGAAAGGATGGTACAGAGGGTTGCTGCACATCCCACACCCAATTTCTCCTGTCGTTGGCCTTTGACATTAGTGTAGCAACATGTGTTAAAATTAATAAACCAGTGGTGGTACATCATTATTATTAACCAAAGTTCATCTTTTGTTCTGGTTGCTTTAGTTTTTTACTTAGGGTCCTTTTTCGATTCCAGGATCCCATCTAGGAAACTGCATTATATTTCGCTAACAAGTCTCCTGATAGTCTTCTTGGCTATGGCAGTTTGACTGTAGTTTTTTATTATGGGCAAAAAGATGGATTTTTTCTAAAAGCTGGAACACTTAAAACAAGTGGACAGTGTTAAGGTGTTTCAACTTCTGTGTTCCCTTTTCTTCTGTTTTCCAGGCGCTCTGTGAATGTGCCCTCCAGACTCCTTATGACAGCCTGAAACTCGGGATGCTGTCTGTCCTTTCCACACTGTCAGGGACCATTGCCATCAAACATTACTTCAGCATAGCTTCAGGTAAGGAGAAGAAAGGAGAGGACATATGGGTAATGTGCTTTTCTCCTGTTGATGGTTCTGGTGGTTTCTTCTGTAAAGCCTTAGAATCCAGAACAGTTTCAGTCTTGTACTCTGTTTATATGCCAGTGACTTATCTGCGAATGATTTCTTCACTAATGCCTGTGGTCATAACATTTTGCATCCTCGATCACAATTCAAGGGTATTTTCTTTTCTAGATTTGCCCTGTTTTGAATTATATGTACATGAGACAATATTTTCGAGGCTACTTAATGTAGCTTGTTTGCTTTGGTATGTCTCTGAGTCAAAGTGCCCTTTGGATTTAAGTACATTTCAAAGGCCAGATGGTGGCGAATTTTAAAAGCAAATGTCACAAGCCTTCTTTTAGGTGTATGTTATCCCTTTGGAAAACGATTAAAATAAAACTTTACCCCAGTTCGATAACACTTTCCTGGTTGCCCGTTACGGATGGGTTAGCTTCCAAGTGCCTTTATTACACTTGATCTTGGCCAAAAGGCCGAGAAGCGATCAAAGTGCCTTTGTTAATGTCCAGCGAGGAGCTTGCCTACCTAACAGACACGGCTGAAGTGTTCTGTTTTGTTTTAATGTGGGTTTTGTGGGATCTCTATTGCTTCCTGTTTTAGTCCATTAATTTGAATTGAGGTAGTTAAACAACTGCAGTGTCCCTTTGTCCTTTTTATGGCTTCACAGCATGTGAGCTTGCTGGGTAAAGGGAATTCCCTCTCTCTGTATAAGGCCTGATAGGAAGATGAAAAGACCCAGTACTCTGCCAGGCCTCCCTGCCAGCGAGGGTGCCACGTGTGGCCTGGACTCAGCTGCCATGTCATACCACAGGCTGAACTGAGAGCCAGTAATGATAAGAAGTAGGGAAGTGGGAGACTTCGTTCTAGTGCTAGAGCAGTGACTGGGGCCGCACGTTTCCGCGGCCTCCTGTAGCGGTGGGCATCTGCTCTGTCACGGAACCTCTGGCAGTGACATGGCGGAATCAGTACAGTGGTGGTAGTGCCTTCACTGAACTAGTTCTGTGCGTGGTTTGGGCTGTGATCTCGGTCGCTTTTCCTGTCATTTTCTGAACTTAGTTTTCTAGCCTTTCCAGTAATTCTGTGAGGTATTTCTGTGTCATTTATCTACTGCTTTGCAATAAGTCACCTCAAAACTTAGTGGCTTAAGGGACACATCAGTGGCTCAGTCGGTTAAGCATCTGTCTTCAGCTCCTGTCATGATCCCAGGGTCCTGGGACTGAGTCCCACATCAGGCTTCTTGCTCAGAAGAGAGCCTGCTGCTCCCTCTCCCTCTGCCACTCCCCCACTTGTGCGCTTTCTCTCTAACAAATAAATAAATAAACTATTAAAAAAACAAAACCAAACTTAGTGCCTTAAAACCATCACCGTTATATTTGCTCTGATTCTGCATATCAGCAATTTTGACTGATCTCAGCTGGGTCCTTCTCCCAATCTCACGTGGGCTTTTACTTGTAAGACTGCAGTCATCTGGAACCTTGACCATTCTGGATGGTCTAGGGGGTCTCATTCACCAGCTGGAGGTTGGAAGTCTTCCAGCAGAGCAGCTTGGTTCTCCTCCTCCTGACTCAGCAGGCTGGCTTGGCCTTGTTTATGTCATGGTCTCAGGATTCTAGCAGCAGTCAAACGAAGGCAAGCCACCAGCGGCCCATGAGCACTTCTTAGTCTTTTGCTTGCACATTTCTTAATGTCTCAATAGCCAGAGCAAGTGACATGGCCAAGCCCAGCTAAGTGGGGACATAAACACCTCTTGAGGCAAGGAATGAGAAAATCGCACTGCAAAGGGGCATGCCTGCAAGGCACGGGGTGTATTATCACAGCCCTTTTATCAACAGTCTATCATATACCCATTGTACTTTTGAAGAATTCTGCGTAAATCTCAGTCTCATTTTCTCAGCTTATAGTTACTGTCCTTCACTGATGTCCTACTTTAAAAGAAGCTGCAGGAGTATTAATTATATCTTATAATTTATAAGTGTCTTCCCAAGGAAAGTCTCACTGCTTCTGTACAAGTAGCCTTTCAAGTAAAGCACATTGAAAGTTTATAAGTATTAACATTCAGGCTTACGGGGTGCCTGGGTGGCTCAGTGGGTTAAAGTCTCTGCCTTCGGCTCGGGTCATGATCTCAGGGTCCTGGGATGGAGTTCCGCATCGGGCTCTCTGCTCCGCAGGGAGCCTGCTTCCTCCCCTCTCTCTCTCTGCCTGCCTTTCTGCCTACTTGTGATATCTCTCTCTCTGTCAAAAAAATAAAATCTTTAAAAAAAAAAAAATTGAGGCTTACAAAGTTTCAACGATATGTCCAAAGTCACATGCTTACTTACATGCCTTAGTCTAGACCTGAACCCAAAGGTTCTAACCCAGTGTTCTTTTTTATACTAAACGGGCCTAGAAGCAGAATGACTTTCTTTTTCTTTATTTTCTAATTCCAGAGTCATTTGCAAGCCTTTGTCAGGTTGTAATATTCAAGCACTCTTGAAGCTTTGTCCTTTTATTGAATTTTAAATTTTATTAAATTGCAGTTTGTATATGGAATTAAGCAAAAAGCTTAAATAACCAGACTAGGTAATGTTCACAAGAAATGAAAGTCAAGGATTTTCCAAAATTAGATTTTCCCTTAGGCAAAAGTATGTTTTCATTGATTTGATTTTTTCAATATAAGCAAGATCATTTATAAGACAAACTTAAATTTAGTGTCTAAATTATCTCCAACAAATGTCTCTTAAGCATATAAGTTGTTCAGTATTACACATACCTTAGAAAAATGCCCTTCCCCCAAAAACCCCACTAAAATACTTTACCAGTCCGTCAGATTGGCACATTCAGAAGTTTGATAACATGCTTTTTTGACAGTGGTAGGTGAACAGCCATTCATTCATTGTTGGTGGGGTTGTGAATTATTAAATGTCTGCATAGGTGATTTGGAAGTATTCATCAAAATTACCAATGACCCAGAAATTCCAGTTCTAGGAGTTGAACCTACTAGTATAGTCACACACTTGAGAAATGACAGAGGTATAAGGTTATTCATAGCATCATAGTATGTAATATCGAAACATTGTCCATCAGCAGAGATGTAGTAGAATAAAAAGAAATCCATCAATAGGGATCTCATTAAAGAAATTATGATATACAACCTACAATAGAAGTCAGTATAATTTATTAAAGAATATACGGCATGGAATAATCTACATGATATGTTTAAAGGGCAATAAAGAAAGATATAAAACTGTGGAAAAAGGAAAAAGAAATTGAGAATGTGTGCTTGCAAATATACAGACTCTGGAACAATACACAAGATGCTGATAACATTGGGTGCATGAGGAAGACTTCTCACTCCCTGACTTTTCTAGCTTTTTCTACTATTTATTGAACCTTTAGAACCAGGTGAATTTATCTGAGTAAATAATTTTTAAATAAAATTAAAAATAGTTTTGTCCCTAAAACAGTAAACATAAAAAAATGCTGCAAAATATATTTTTAAAGACAGAATATTGGCTACTATCTACTTACTGTGATTATGTGTGAATTTTTAAATTTTGAATTTTTCTGATTTTTTTTTTCCAAATTTTCTATGATGAGTCTTCATAGAAAGAAAGAAAAATGCATGTTGCAAAACATGTTTGTAAATCTATTAATGAGTCTGTATTGTCCAGAGCACACAGGCAAGACAAAGAATGGAGGAAATATAATTTCTGCAGTCTTGAGAAAGCTTTTCTAATATTTTTCCTATTTTAAAAACACGAGGTTTACCTTAGCTAATACTTTCATGTTAAACTGGAAAACACATGTCCCCCACTGCCTGGGATGGTCTTGGTTTATGCCTGTTGTAATTAGGAATTAGATCCCCTTCAGCCTCAAAAAATATGTTCATCTTTGGTGTGAGAGACAAGGTTGAAATCGATGGTAGTCGTGGAAAAATAAGCAAGAATGGAAGAAGGAAAGCAGGAACAAGAGACTCTGCTAAAAGGCTGAAAAGCTTTAATCTCCTGATTCTTCTTAAAGTTCATTCACTTATACCTGAGAGCTTCTCTACTATAAATACAAATGTTCACAACGTAAACATGACATTACAGAATTTCAAGTGTGAATTTTGAAAGTTGTGCAGGGACACCTGGGTGGCTCAGGGGTTAAGCCTCTGCCTTCTGCCCAGGTCATGATCCCGGGGTGGGCTCTCTGCTCAGCGGGGTGTCTGCTTCTTCCTCCCCTGCTCAGTCCTGTGTGCAGACTCTCTGTCCATCCCGCTCTCAAATAAATAAAATCTTTTTTTTTAATATTTTATTTATTTATTTGATAGAGATCACAAGTAGGCAGAGAGGCAGGCAGAGAGAGAGGGAAGAAGCAGGCTCCCTGCCGAGCAGAGAGCCCGATGTGGGGCTCCATCCCAGGACCCTGGGATCATGACCTGAGCTGAAGGCAGAGGCTTTAACCCACTGAGCCACCCAGGCACCCCTAAATAAAATCTTTTAAAAAATAAAAATAAAAAGTTGCAATTTATATCATAGAACTTGAGGTATAAAGCACAGGGCACAACTAATAAATTTTGTGATCTCAGGGGCAAGATGCTTAAAATCCTAGTTATGCCCTACCCCTACCCCTGAGCTTCAATTTCTTCTGTAAAAATACGGCATTGAATCACGTGATCCCAGAATCCTTTCCAGTTCTAAAATCATTAATTTTGGGGGCCGCTGGCTGGCTCAGGCAGTTAAGCATCTGCCTTCAGCTCAGTTCATGATCCCGGCGTCCCAGGATCAAGCCCCACATTGGGCTCCCTGCTCAGCAGAGAGCGTGCTTCTCCCTCTGCTCCTTACCCTGCTTGTGCTCTTTCTCACGCACGCTCTCTCTCAAATACATAAACTCTTTTATAAATAAATAAATAAATAAAATCATGAATTCTGTGTAAACCCTTTGCAATATAACTATCTGCCAGCCATTGAGGTGGGAAAAGCAAACTTAAAATTTTTATTTCTCATTTTCTTTCCTCTCTTGAAGGTAAGTTTTATCTGATAAGAGGCCTAAAAGTGGCATCCATTTTAATGAGAATCGGTTTGCACTCCCAAGATACAGTCTTTAGGTTTTTTTGGCTTTGCTATGTTCATTGGTCAGTTTTTGTTAATATTTTGTGGGAAAGTCCTATATTATTTTAGATCCTAATCAGTATAGACATTAAGACATACCCTATTCTAAGTTCCTTGACAGAAGAAATAGGAATGATGGTTTATGTGGATGACAGAGTAAAAGTAGATGGAGTACAGATTTTCTCTTGAAAATGAGAACAATGAACCTATACATTGAACTGCTTTTGAACTTTGTAAGTGAATTAAGTCTGTGCTACTTTTCCCTTCTTGTTTAGGAAATGTGGGTTCTGCCCCCAGATCCTCTGACTTGGTCAGATTAGCCCAAGAGTGCTGTTACCATAATAACAGGGGCATTGCAGCTCATGGAGTACGAGTCCTAACTAACATAACAGTCTCTTGTCAAGAAAAAGGTAAGTTTGATCAGGATGGATACTATGTATAAATTTTTGGATTGAAGTTTGGGTGAAATGTGTGTGTGTGTATGTAATCCCTCCTTTTTAGCACATACGCTCTTATCTACTGGTTGCCTCCTAAAGTCTTAGAGCAGGTTTTCTCAAAACTACTTAATCCTATGAAAAATAAAAGTATATATATATGAGGGCCTTGGGATTGGGATTGGGAAATGGAAAGGTTTCATGGAGTGTTGCCCATTTCCTCCCAGTGCTTCACTTTGCACGCATGGTGCTTTGCGTAGGGAGCACTTATGAGTGCCCTGTGGTGTGAAAATTGGTTCACATGTACAAAAACCTGGAAAATTAAAGAAAAAATACCTTAAGTTATCAAGGGGCTTAAGTAACAAATAGTTTGACCTAGGGGCAAATGAATTAACAGAGTAATATGAATTAAATTTGCCTAGAATTTGTCTCTAGGTATTTAAAACATCAAGCTGATTTGCGTAATTTAGGATGTGAATAGAAAATAATGCTTATATTTTATTGTATTCCTAATATTTTTGACCTAAAGGCTTGAATATGTTCAAGCTGGTCTTCAAAAACAGAAATGCATTTTGGATGTTTCTTCTGTTCCGGTGTTCATTTTGATCTCCATTAAGGATCATAAGTGGGGAATCTTATCCCCACTAGACATCAGCACTACTTATTCCTAGTAACCTGTTTTTTTTCTAGTACTCTGACCTTCACTAGACTTAACACTGTCAAGTCCTACACTAACTCAGGTGACATTTCTTTAAAATTGTTCTTGAAATGCTCATTCTTTTTTTTTTTTTTAAGATTTTATTTATTTATTTGACAGAGATCACAAGTAGGCAGAGAAGCAGGCAGAGAGAGAGGAGGACGCAGGCTCCTGCAGAGCAGAGAGCCCGACGTGGGGCTCGATCCCAGGACCCTGGGATCATGACCTGAGCCGAAGGCAGAGGCTTTAACCCGCTGAGCCACCCAGGCGCCCCTTGAAATGCTCATTCTTATTTGAATAATTAAACCTGTTTTATTTTTGATATAGTAATGAGTATTTTCTACCATGTAACATAGAAAACCGTGTGTTCTCAAAACTCATATATATTGACGTGAATATGGTTAATATATTCAGAATTTTCTAGAACTTCTAGAGAAATGTTAGCCCTAAGGTAGTAGAAAGATGCTATAGGACTGCTATTACATAGACACCTTAAGGGATTTGTTCTTTGTGGTCTGACTTAAAACATTAATAAGGTTATGCAGGGTTTTCATTACTTCCTAAAAGGGTTTCAGTTTTCATTAGAAGGTTACACTATAGGTGAAAGTGAACAAGCATAATTTATGTCTAGTTAGGAAGATTAAAAATTTATATCTTGTTAGGAAGATTTATGTCTGGTTAGGAAGGTAATACATGGTTTGCTGTTCCTAGTATTTTCCTCATCTAAGCTGGTGACACTATTTTCACTTATGTTTTATTTATACCTTTGTGGCTTTAGCTCTTGATTTAATGTGGGTATACATACCTTTTATTTTAATATTAGTTTTGGGTGTACAACATAATGATTTGATATTTGCATATATTGTGAAATGATCACCACAGTCTAGTTTAACATAGTTAAAAAATTTTTTTCTTGTGATGAAAACTTTCAAGATCTACTCTCTTAACTTTCAAATATGAGTTACAGATTTATGAATCGTACTTGCCATGCTATGTTCATTTTATAACTAGCAGTTTGCACCTCTCAACTCCTTTCTCCCAGTTTGCCTACCACCTGCTTCTGGCAATGACCAGTCTGTTCTCTATACCTTGAGCTCAGTTTTTATTTGCTTGTATGTTTTAGATTCCTCATGTAGGTGAAATCATACGGTATATGTCATCTTCTTGTCTGACTTATTTCACTCAGCATAATGCCTTCAAGATCGATCCATGTTGTCTCAAATGGCAGGTTTTCCTTCTTTCTATGGCTGAGTAATAATCCTTTGTGTATCAGTACCACATTTTCTTGATCCATTCACCCACTGGTGGACTCCTAAGTTGTTTCCATATCTTGGCAATTAAATTACAAATAATGCTGTAACGAACATGGGGGTGTGTATGTCTTTGTGAGTTAGTATTTTCGTCTTCTTTGGGCAGATACCCGGAAGTGGAATTGCTGGGTCATATGGCAGTTCTGTGTTTAGTTTTCTGGGGAGCCTCTACACCGTCTTCCATAGCAGCTGCCTCATTTTGCATCCGCACCATCAGTGCACAAGGTTCCCTTTTCTCCACATCCTTGCCGGCTTGTTACCTCTTGTCTTTTTGATAATAGCCGTTCTGACAGGCATGAGGTGATACTTCGTGGTTGTTTTGATTTGCATTTCTCTGGTGATGGGGGATGTTGAGCATTTTTTCATGTACCTATTGGCATTTGGAGATCTTCTTCAGAAAAATGTCTCTTCAGGTCCTCTGCCCAGTTTTTAATTGGATGGATTTTTTTTTTGCTATTGATTCATATGAGTTCTTTATATATTTTGGGTATTAACCTGTACCAGATACATGATTTGCAAATATTTTCTTCCATCTTCATTTTGTTGATGGTTTCCTTTGCTGTGCAGAAGCCTTTTAGTTTGATAAAATGTATATATTTTTGGAATCGTCAGTAAAGTAGTGGAAAAACAGAAGTCCGAAGATAGCCTTTACATTTCAGAAGTAATGGCACATGTACTTTTTCAAGAAGGTTAGCTTTACACATGACATAGTTTCTTATATCTTCAACTCCTTAATGTTTTCTCCTTCTAAGTGCATGTGTATGTGTATTTAATCTTCTCTCCTTGACCGCTGTAAACCGTAGTGTTTTTCTTCTAGACCTTTTGGCACTGGAACAGGATGCTGTCTTTGGCCTGGAATCCCTTCTGGTACTTTGTAGTCAAGATGACAGTCCAGGTGCTCAAGCCACTTTAAAGGTGAAAATATCACTTATTTTAATATAATGCCTATTTTTATTGAATAAACTAGGGATTGGCAATCTCTCTGTAAAGGACCAGATAGTAAATATTTTAAGTTTTATAGGCTGTATACTCTTTGTCACAACTACTCAATTCTGCAGTTGTAGGACAAAGTAGCCGTTGGCAGTGGGTCAAGGGAACATATAGGCAGCGTGGTGGTGTGGGAGTAAAACTTCATTATAAAACGAGGCCAGAGTTGGCCAAAGGGCAGTGCTTTGTCAACCCCAGCTCAAACAAACATTTACCCTTGATCTCCACTTTCCAAACTATCCCATTGACCGTTGTTTTTCCAAAGGATAGACAAAGTAAAAATCTGAGCTTTGGCCTGAGTCAACAGTGTTTATTAAGTTGTAGTAAATACATATGAAAGTTCTGGACAATATAAACCAAAGGGAAATGGGCAGAGCTCCTGTACTTTACGAAGTTCATAATCTGAGGTGACACTGACAGGAGATATTTAAGATTTATTATAATATTTTTATTATATTTAAAATACTAGAGATATTTAAGACTTTAAGAAATGAAATGAGATTACTCTTATTGGAGTGAGATATGAAATATAATTTGTAATCGTAAAAAATTAAGAAGAGTGGGATTAGTGTGATTTGAAGGAAATCATAACTTCGTTTTAGCATGTTAAAGGAAGGTTTGATGTCATACTGATGAAGAGTAAAGATATTAATGCCATTAAATAAAAGCTGGTAAGAGGCGGGAAGTAGGCAATATGTGTTTGGCAAGTGATTCATCCCCAGAATCCCTTTGGAATCATAATACATTTACTTAAAAGTTTAAAAAAGAGAAAGAGAGAAGGAAAACAAACCAGATCCTTTCCCCACCAATTGTAGGTGTCATGAAACACTGGACTCTGCGCAGTGGGACATACATAGATGGTCATGGGGTCCCGGTGTCAGAGCGGTTCCCCATCTGGAGGATACTGACGTTTATCTGAAGGACTAGAGTAGGAAGCAGAATGCACTAAGTTCCTTGGTAGTACAAACAGAAGTGCAGTTCTAACAAGAGGACAGTTGGGAGTGATGCCTTTCAACTGAGGATGTTAGCGAAGATTTGAAAAGGAGATGTCATCTGAGTGAAGTCTTGGAAGATGGCGTAGAATTTCAGCATTGAGGAAAGACGATTTCAACCCAGGGGAACCACTGTCACAAAAGGCATGAAAACAGAAATGTACTTGTTTTGTTGGAAGAATTGTGAATAATCCACTGTGGCTAGATGACGTAAACTATAAGACTAGAAAAATAGTTTGCAGCGCTGTCATGGAGGATTTCAGACATCATGCCAAGGAACTTTGTTTTGTGTCTGTAGGTAGTGAGGAGATATTAAAATTTTAAAGTAATGGGCATGCTGTGACCTTCTTTATAATTGTTGTTATTTAAATGTGTCTATTATATGCCGAACTTTGTTGACAACTTGTATATGTATATACATTTCTTTCCTTCCTTACAAAAACGCATCTAGTGGAATTTCCCCCCTTTACTACTCATGAGGGGATTAAGACCCAGAAAGATAAAATAACTTGTCGAAAGCTATCTAGTTAATCAAGGGCAAGCTGATCTTTAACTCTGGATCAGTCAGATTCTGAAGACATCATTATGTCTTCATAACGTAACCTGAAAGCTACATGGCTGTAGTGTGAAGGGTAGGCCCTTCTTTTTAAGAGACTGGAATTAGGAAGAGATTTATATGTGGTAGAGAGAATGGAAAGGACGTGGATATTGAAGACTGGACAAAAGCGGAAATGGCTAGATGTAGCCGTCAGTTGGCTATGTAAAAGTGAGAGAACTTCTGGTTTCTAGTTCTGATGGCTGGGATATTAGCTGATGCCATTAATTGGCATCTGGTTCTAAAGCCAGTTGGTTTTTTTTTTAATTTCAGATTAGAAGTAAGAAAATTAGAAGCTTATTCCCTAGTTCTGTGTGCTTAAGAGTCACTTGGGACACCTTTTTGACTTAGTTTTTTTAACTTCAAACTATCAATAACTCAAATACTTAAAAAAAAAAAAAAGCTAATTCATTAAGTTTTGAATAGGTAGTGTCCGAGAATCTTTATTTTTACTAACATCATGGGTGATGCTGGCATAGGTAAGTTTACAAACCATATTGTAGAAGCAATTTTTGAAAAGCCGTGGAAGTGCAGGATGGTGCAGTCCCATCTGGCATGTATTTTGCCTCTTCACCATTGTGATTTTCTCTTCAAGTCTTTTTTTTTTTTTAATAGTTTTAGATTGAAATGAGTGGTTAGTATACAGTCCTGACTTACTTTCATTTTAAACATGGTGCATTTTTAGATTTTAGTAAGATTCAATATGCCATGTGTTCCTTATGAAGGAAAATGTTATGCCTACAAAAAGACCTTTCCTTGATTTTTCCTAATAACTGTACAGAGTTCTTTCTTTAAAGCTTCAGTTAATACCTTCAGGGTATAACTGGTCCATTTTCTATTCAATGTGCAGATTGCTCTAAATTGTATGGTGAAGTTGGCCAAGGGCAGGCCTCATCTTAGCCAGTCGGTGGTTGAGACCTTGTTGACCCAGCTGCATAGTGCCCAGGATGCTGCCCGGATCCTGATGTGCCATTGCCTGGCGGCTATTGCCATGCAGCTGCCGGTGCTGGGTGACGGCATGCTTGGGGACCTCATGGAACTCTACAAGGTGATCGGACGATCAGCCACAGACAAACAACAAGAACTTCTGGTAAATAGCCACTTTTTGAACCTACTGGGATTGAATAGATCTGGTTTGGTGGGAATTACTTTAGGAATTCAGTACTGTTTCATTTTACTTAAAAAGATTAAAGTAATTGGGATATTTGGGTGGCACAGTCGATTAAGCATTTGACTCTCGATTTTGGCCCAGGTTATGATCTCAGGGTCATGAAATCCAAGCCCTCTGTCAGGCACCAAGCTCATTGCTCAGTCTGCTTGAGATTCTCTGCTTCTCCCTCTGCCCCTCCCCATGCTCACTCTCTCAAATAAGCAAATCTTTAAAAAAAAAAAAAAAAGACGACTACTAAGGGGATTGTGTATGATCAAGAGTATGCTGAAGTCAGAATAGAATTGGAACCATGAGCTTTTGACTGTTTCCACCTTTGATTTACAAGGTTCTGTTTCGTTCACATCTAAAACTGCCTTATTCCTAAGCCCTGTCAAGTCGGGTTAGTGTATAAAGTGAAAATAAAATTTTCTCTTTCTTGTACAAAGCAAATAATGAACTAAACCCTGTTTTATACTTTCAAAAATGTAAGTTAAAGACCTAACAATTGACAGCCACCATAAATTAGCCCAAATTGCTTTTTTTCCAATTCAGGACCTCTTCAGCTGTTAGAATCCAGTTTAGATTTCCGGATAGTCCTGGGGCTAGGAAAGGTGCGTGCTTAGAAACAGAAGGCTCAGAAGCTGTATAATAATGTTTGGTTGAAAGTTCTCCAAGGCTGAGAGTAGGTTTCATTCTAAATAAGCAGAAATGAGATATAAGCCTTAAGGTGGCCACTCCATATTGTGGTCATCCGAATGTAGGGCTTGCAGGAAAACGAAATGAGAGTTCTTCCTCAAGCCCGTTTTGTATTTTATCCTCCAGGGGGCGTTGTATAAAAGAGTGCTCCCATCTCATTCCTGTCTTGAAAGGTTGCCCTGATGACCAAGTGGCAGTGGTCATGGGAATGACATCATACAGTTTTCACAATATATATGGACCTTTGTATGTATCAGCCTCAGAATCCTATTAAGTTTATTTCTTTTGGTTTTTTTATTGAAATGGCATTTTATTGAAGTTTATTTTTTATTGAAACGGCATTTTCAACTAGTATTCTTTATCCCCCTTTTCTTAGTACTGTTATAAACAGTTTTAAATTGTGAAACATAATATTCAAAAAACATAAGGAATAATATGAAAACATTTGCATCCATCACCTAGCTTAAAGGGAAAAACGTCCCCAGTCTAGTTAAATCGTACCTTCCTGTGTACCTCCCTTACAGTATCTTCTTCCTTCTTCTAGAGGTAACCACTATCCTGAATTCGATGATCATCTTTCCCATGCATGTTTTACATTTACTAGCTTAGAATATATCCTAAGTAATAAGCAGTATTATTTTGCATATCTTTAACTTTATATAAATGTTTCCTTGCTACATGAAATCTTTTGCATGTTGTCTGTCTTTGCCTATTTTGTGTGAATCATCTAGACAGAGAAGTGTACCTCTAGTTTACCCATTTCTCTACTATAAAATATTTTATCATGTGATTATATCATAATTTATGTACCTATATTTATGGGCATTGTTTCTAATTATTTCCTATTGTAAACAATGTTCTGAACAATGGAGTAAATTGCTTAGTGACCTCAAAGTAGAAAATTAATAAATGTCAAAGGAAAACAAATTTGATGGGCTCTAGTTTTTGTCGCATTTTGGGTAAAGTCATCTGTGACATTGGATAAAATTACATGTTTCCTTTATTTCTCTTACTTCTCGCTCAATGTTAGGTGAGTTTGGCCACTGTGATTTTTGTGGCCAGTCAGAAAGCACTATCTGCTGAAGTAAAGGCAGTAATTAAGCAGCAGCTTGAAAGTGTCTCCAATGGATGGACTGTTTACCGAATCGCCAGACAAGCATCCAGAATGGTACGTGTTATCCTTCTCTAGGACCCAGGTTGGCGAAAATGGCAAACCTTAGATTGTGTGATTCTTACCCCTAGTCAAAACTGCAAATAAATACGGAACTATGTTTTAGTCATGGGATTGAAAGATGATAGTAAAAGAACCTAGTTCTTAACTTTTCTCACTTCACAGTGGTATGTGTATTGTTATGGGACAAGTTCTACAGGATTCCAAAAATATGAGCTCTTTCTGGATGAAGGTTATAGTGCCACTTCGTTTTGCCCTATGCTCTCATATCCACAGTCGCCTCCCACCCGCCACTTCTGTCCTCAAATATCAGAACCCCACATCTTTCTTCCCCACTCTCCCCAGCTCAGTCATTTTTACACGGGGACGGGGGAAAGTTTTGGTATGCTGTTCCTTTCTCAGCCATGTGGAAAGCCTACCAGTTTTTATTTTGTTTGAGAGGAAATACAGAGCTTGGGTAATATAGAAATCCTTCGGTTGTAAGTCCACATAGCAAAGTTTGGGAAGCATTATTCTAGGTATTGTAATGCATGTTCTTGTTTTACCTCGTTTCTCAGATAGTGTGGGAGCTGTATTGGCTGGACAGTTCTTTGTTATACCCAACACCCCCAAGCGTCCAGGTGCTGCAGGGTACTTAGCATCCCTGGCCCCCAGGCCTTCCGTGGCACTCACATTCCCCCCACCTGCTCCCCTCCCCAGTCATTCAGGAGGCAGGGGCGGTGCTTCTGCTTCTGATAATCACTTCCGGGAACTTGCTGGATTTCCCCGCCCGTCCCCGCCCCACTAACTAGCTCATACAGAGTGACATACACTAAGTGTTCACACTTTCTGTAGTTTGAACTAAAATTCTAGACTTGAGTTATAGTGAATTCCATTTATTTTCTCTTTGGAACTGTTTTAGAAAAGAACTAAAGGCATTCTGTTACATAAAAGCAGCTCAGCATATTTTCTCTGAAGAAATACTTAGACCGAGTCTTTAAAAATTACATAATATGAGGAATGGATGTTAAAATTTATCCAAGCATTTGAGTTTGTCTTTCAGCTGCCTCATCAGCTAATTCAAGTATAAGAACCTCATCATGTGCCCACCCCGTCCTTTTCAGGGTAACCATGACATGGCCCGAGAGCTTTATCAGAGTTTGCTGACTCAGGTTGCCTCGGAACATTTCTACTTCTGGCTGAATAGTCTGAAGGAGTTCTCACATGCAGAACAGTGCCTCACCGGGTTGCAGGAGGAGAACTATAGTTCAGCACTTTCTTGCATTGCTGAGTCTTTAAAATTCTACCACAAAGGGATTGCTTCCCTAACAGTAAGTCCTCTTGATTCTCCTTTGGTGATGATGACTTGCATGAGAAAGGTCTTGCCTTTTTTTGTGAGTTATTCTGTTTGAACTACCTCGACAAATCCGCTGATAAGTATATTTAACAATATTAAATAATAGGACGTGGTGATAAATCCTTAACCCTTCCCCCACTTTTTCATATTCGTAAATTGATGAAAGTTTATCGTTTTGTTTTTATCAACTAGCAGGTCCACATATGAGGTGGATTACTGAATCCATGCAGAAAGGTTAGGTAGAAAATAGGATATTCCCTTTCCAGACTCCTATTCATAAGAGGTATTGGGTCCCATCAAATATAAGCCCCACCACAACCCATTTCGTGCCTGGCCGCTACTCACTAAGAAGCTAGAGTTTTTGTAGATAAAGAAGTTGTCAAGGATGCTAGTGTCCCACTTTTTACCGCTCTGTGATATCCTCCTATTCTCAATTAACAGTCAGCCAGCTACTATTCTTGTTTTCTCTGCCAGGAGACCAAAGGGGTTGCAAGAAGGGTAGACCTGCATTAACATTTCTTATGTTTCCTTGGAATTAGTTATATTCTGAAGTAAGAACCTACCAAGATGAGCATTTTCTGTATTAATGCAAAGATTTATTTTCCCCTTTAAAGTAGAGTTTATGGGGCGCCTGGGTGGCTTAGTTGTTAAGCATCTGCCTTTGGCTCAGGTCATTATCCCAGGGACCTGGAATCCAGCCCCGCATCAGGCTCCCTGCCCAGTGGGGAAGCCTGCTTCTCCCCCTCAAACTACCCCCTGCTTGTGTTCCCTCTCTTTCTGTCTCTCTCTCTGATAAATAAATAAAATCTATAAATAAATAAATAAATGGAGTAATGACACCTTCATTTAAAAAAAAAGAGAAGAGTTTATATAATCAACATTAAACATTTTATAAGTATTGTCACACAGCTTTTAAAATTGTGTATATTTAGATGGAACCATAAAACTTTTGGTACCTGTTTATATGCATTTATCCCATAATCTAAAATATTTTTAGTGGTGGCCATCCCAAAAGAAGTGCTCTGAAGTAGAATAAAGAATAAACAGATGTCACAAAAGAGACAATATTCAGAATGCCATTGGTACGTATCTTTGAAATGTAATATTTTTTTTGGCTAGGACTGATCAGCTGCTATTTTAAAACAGGGGCATAGGAATGGCTTCTCTCCATCTTAAAGGGTAGCATTGACTATTGTGATTCTTTCCTCTTGATTATTCTGGGAAAAGAGTGTTGCTGCCTACATCAGGCTAATAAATGCCTCAGAAAATCAAAAGGTACAATTATTGGTTGCAATCAGTAGAATTATTTCATTTTCTAGATCACGTGGAGCAGAAAGTTGTTATCATTCAGTACAGTAGATGGTTGGAGCTCTGAAACAAGCCCGTAGAGCAGTGAAGCAGGTAGAATTAGTATTATGAAAACCCTGTTGCATATTTAATAGTGTTCTAATGATTTGTGTGGTATGTGTATTAATGAGGCTTGGCAGTGATTAAGGACTGAATTCTGACATAGAAAGAAAGTACTCAGTTGACAGAAGTCTCTTGTCTTGATCTCTCTTCTGCTGTTAACATATTATGACCTAAGGCAGGTGACTGGGCCTTACATCATCTCCTTTTGAAACGGAATTCTTTTATTCAGCAGACTATAAGCGCTTACTGTGTTCCAGACACTGCTTTGTGGGGGGGTGGGGGGGTGGGGAAACTAGGATAGAGAGGAAAGCAGTATGATTGTTACAGTCATTTGGAATTTACCACATTTCTGATTGTACTATACTATAAGGGTCTTTTAAATCATTTTTTTAAGGGTCTTTTAATCATTCATTTGGCAAGTATGGATTTGCAGTAGCTTTGTGTCTTTGTAACTGAGAAGATATGAGCATGGACTGACCTTCTACTCCTGCCCCATGAATGACCCAACGTGAGATTGTACAGCTGTGAGAATTCTGCTTTTTACCTGCTTCAGCCAAAGTAAACAGAAGTTCAGGTTCTGTGCTTATGGGGGCCCCATAGTAACACTGGGTGTCTAATCTCCCAACAGTAATTAATGATAGAGTTACCTTGCTTCTTAAGAATAGATATTGTGAAAGGTATTTTAGTTTTCTGTGCTGTGTAACAAATCACCACAAAATTAGCAACCTAAGACAACAACCACCCCCCTCTTTTATTTGAAAGAGAAGGAAGAGAGAGCAGGGAGCACAGGAGCAGGGGGAGGAGCAGAGGGAGACGGACAAGCAAGACTCCACGCTGAACACAGAGCACGTCATGACGCTGCATCCCACGACCCTGAGATCGGGACCTGAGCTGAAATCCAGAGTCCAGTGCTTAACTGACTGAGCCACCCAGGCGCCGCAGACAGCCCCCATTTATTATTTCATAGTGTCCTCCTGAGCCAGAAGTCCGGGCGTGGCTTAGCTGGGTCCTCTGCTCACCTTGTCAGAGATGCGGTCACAGCGTCATCCGGGGCCAGTCTTGTCTGAGGCTCAAGGACATGCAGGGTCCTCTTCTGAACTCATGTTGGCAGAATTTATTTCCTCACAGCTTCAGAGTTTGTGGAAGCTTCAAGGCCTGCAGGAAAATCTCTCCTTCAAGACTGTCTTCCAATGGGCTCACCTGATTAGGAGAGATTGAGCCAGAAAAATCTCCCTTTTGATTGATACAAAGTCACTTCATTAAGGATCTAAATTATATCCCCTAATTCATCACCTTTGCTGTATTCCATTGGTTAGAAACAAGTTACAGGTGTCATCCGCTTTCAGCTTACTGAAGATGTGGATACCGGGGGATGTGAATCAGAGGAACCATCTTAGCATTTTGCCTATAGTGGTGGATTGCTAATTGTATTTATTTCATTTTATTTTTTAAAAGATTTTATTTATTTGAGAGAGAGCTGGGAGTGGGGGAGGGCAGGTATGTAGGCCGAGAGGAATAAGCAGACGCCCACCGAGCGCGGAGTCCTTCCTAGGGCTCGATCCCAGGACCCTGAGATCATGACTGAGCCGAAGTCAGATGCTTAACTGAGCCACCCACGTGCCCCATTTTTATTCATTTTAAAATAGTAAATATGTAGGACATCTCCATATATAGTGTAGAGGGTATATTAAAAAAATACAACAAATATCCAAGTATACCTAGTATCTTTAGGAAATGGGGCGTGACCATTGCCTCTTAAACCCATGCATATTCCTCCTTGTTTGTCTTCCGTTTCCTACCGCACAAAGGTAATCACCACCCTGAATCTTGTGCACCGTTCCCTTGCCTCTCTTTATAATTTTAACATGCATTTTTAGAACTCTGAACAAGGTACTGTTTTATGTTGTTTTTGAATTCTATATAAAAGAATCATATTTTTCTTCAACTTGCTTTAATTTTCTAAATTATGTTCTCAAGATTCATTTGTCGTGTTGCATGAAGCTGTAGGTCAGTTTTACTGCTGTTTATTCTTCCATTATATAAATATACATCAGTGTATTTGCCCATTCTTGTGTTGATGGAAGTTTTAATTTTCCCAGGTTTTTGCTATTCGAAACAGTACTGGTATGACCATTCTTGTACATATCTTTTGATACACATATGTAAAGCTTTTTCTAGGACAGTGATTCTCAACAGGGTATGTCCCTTCCAGAGGACATTTGGCAATGTCTAGAGACATTTTTGGTTATCATGATTTGTCGTGGCGTTACTGGCATTTAGTGGGTACAGGCCAGAGATGCTGCTAAATGCCCAGCAAGTGCAGGACCATTCCCCTCACCCAAGAATTACTCGGTTCAACATATAACTGGTATACTGAGAGTGAAAACCCTTCTCTAGGGCAGTAGACCTCAATCAAAGCTGTTTATCTGTCCCTTGCTCCAATTTAGAAGTGTGTCGGGGTGTCTCTCTTTGTCACAGGGTAAGGGGGACTGCTATTGGCTTTAATGTTGGATGTCTCATTGGAGAAGTTGTCTAATTTGGGTTAGTGGCTAAAGATGCTTCATCTCCTGAAATGCCCAGGACACTCCTGTGTCTGCTAAGAGACACTGCTCTGTATACTACCTGGGAGTGGAATGGCAAGGTTACATCCACCCCAGTTGACTAGCTAATACCAGGCGGCTTTCTACAGTGGTTTACAAATTTATACTCCTCCCAGCAGTAGATAAGAGTTCCTGCCACTCCCCATTTACCCCCTCACTTGCTGTGTTATAGACATTCTGATTGACATTTCTCAAATTACTAATTCAATTAAACAGTTTATTTATTTATTAGATATAATTGACATAAAACATACTGGTTTCAGGTATACAGCACTGTGATCCAGTATTTGTATATATTGTAAATTGATCACTACAATAAGTCTAGTTAATATCTGCCACCATACATAGTTAGAAAAGATTTTTATGCTGAGGACTTTTAAGATCCACTCTCTTGGCGCCTTTCAAACATTTACTACAGGATTAACTATATTCATATACTATATACCACATCCCCATGATCTGTTTATTTTATAGCTGGAAGTTTTTAGTTTTGACCCCCTGCACCCATTTCACCCACCCACCATCTCCCCTCTCCCCTTTCCCCCTACCCCACCGCTTCTGGCCACCTCAGATCTGCTCTCTATCTATGAGCTTGGAGTTTTTTTGGGTTTTTATTCCACATATAAGTGAGATCACATGGATTTTGTCTTTGTCTGAACTTGCCATAATGTCCTCAAGTCCATCTGTGTTGTTGCAGAAGGCAAAGTTTCACTGTTTTATGGCTGAATAATACTTCATTGCATATACATACCACATTGTCTCTCTCCATTCATCGTTGATCAACACTTAGGTTGTTTCCGTACCTATTGTGAATAATGCTGCAGCGAACCTGGGGATGTGTATGTCTTTCAGAGAATGGTTTTTATTCTTCAGATAAATACCCAGATGCGGAATTGCTGGATCATTGGATCATGAGGTAGTTCTGTTTTCAGTTTTCTGAGGAACCTCCATACTCCTCAGGGGCTGCATCAATGTGTACCCCGCCAGCAGTGCGCCGGAGTTCCCTTTGCTCCACATTCTCGACAACACTTACTTGTTCTTGTCTTTTTGATGATGGCCTTTCTAACAGGATAGGGCTGTGATTTGCATTTCCCTGATGATTATTGATCTTGAGCATCTTTTCATGTACCTGTTAGCTATCTTTATGTCTTGGGAAAAATCTCTAGTCAGATCTAGCGCTAATTTTATAATCAGATTGCTGTTTGTTTTGTTGTTGTTGTTGAGTTAGTAGGAGTTCTTTACAGTTTTTGGATAGTAGCCCCTTATCAGATAAAGGACTTAAAAATATTTTCTCCTATTCAGTAGTTGCTTTTTCATTTTCTTGAAATAGTTAAACATTTTTTTTTTCATTTTGGCCGTTTGTATTTTGGCTTTTTTCTGTTAACTGAAGTTTTTTCATTTTCCTAGCAGATTGTTTGTCTTATTGATTTAAATTTTTATTTTATTCATTTATTTGACAGAGATCACAAGTAGGCAGAGAGGCAGGCAGAGAGAGGAAGAGAAACAGGCTCCCTGCGGAGCAGAGAGCCCAGTGCGGGATTCAATCCCAGGTCCCTGGGATCAAGACCTGAGCGGAAGGCAGAGGCTTTAACCAATGAGCCACCCAGGCGCCCCTGTCTTGATGATTTATATGAGTTCCTTAAATGTGTTCTGGATACTAATTTTTGTAGGTTATATGAGTTGCAAATACCATCTAATTTTGTAGCTTCCCCCCCACCATTTTCTATCTTTTGATGAATAGCCATTCTTAGTAGTCTAAGACATAGTGGTCTTATTGGTCTGTCTTCCTTATGGTTTCCGTTTTTTAAGAAATTTTTCCCGAGTACATGCTCCCTTCACCTTCTCCCCAGATGTAAGCACTATTTCGATATCTAAAACTATAGATTAGTCTTGCCCTGTTGTTTATCATTAGTTAGGGAATCATGCAGTATTCTTGTGATTCTAGCTTGTTTTGCTCAACTTTCTGTTTGTGTGAGTCATTCATTTTGTGGTCCTTGTTGACTGTTGCGGTAGTTCATTCATTTTCATTGCTCTGTGATACTCTTGATGACTGACTGTTCAAGCAATCTGTTTATCCGTTTTCATCACTGGGGAACATTTGGGTTATTTCCAGGTTGGGACTATTCAGAGTAATTTGTGAACTCTCTTAACGCACATCTTTTGGTATAAGTGCTCATTTCTTCTGGATGGTAGTGCTGTGTCATGACATACACTTGGGTTCAGCTTTGATAAATACTTTGATAAATACTGCCAAAAGTTGCCCATAAATACTGCCAAAAACTGCCCATTTGGCAGTTTCCAGCTTATACTCTTAGCATTATGAATGCCTTTTGGGGTTCATAGTGCTTCTTGAATCTGTGGCTTGATAACTTTGATCAGTTTTGAAACATACGGTCGTTGTCTCTAGCTATTGCTTCTGTCCCTTTCTTGCTCATTTGGGACTCCAAATACTGGGATGATAACTCTCTGTACCATGTCTCTTTTATCTCTTACATTCTTTTCTGCCTCTACCATCTTTTTATCTCTCTATTCTTTTTTTTTTTTTTTAAGATTTTTTTTTTTATTTGACAGAGAGCTCAAAGGTAGGCAGATAGGGGGAAGCAGGCTCCCTGCTGAGCAGAGAACCTGATGCAGGGCTCGATCGCAGGACCCCGAGACTAGGACTTGAGCCAAAGGCAGAGGCTTAACCCACTAAGCCACCCAGGTGCCCTTATCTCTCTATTCTTAACTCTAATTTTTTTTCTTTTCTTCTGACCTATTTCCACTTCAGTAATTTTTTTTTCTTTTTTTAAAGATTTACTTATTTATTTTAAGGGGGCTGGGGCAGAGGGAGAGAGAGAATCTCAAGCAAACTCTACTTTGAGCGCAGAGCCTGTTTTGGGGCTCATGGGGCTAGACTCTTGAGATCATGACCTGAGCCAAAACTGAGAGTCGACGCTTAACTGATGGAGACATCCAGACACTCCCCACTTCAATAACTTACATTGTGTCTAATCTGCTGTCAAACCCATTCATTAAGTTCTTAATTTCACTTATTATGGGAGTTTTTCAGTTCCAGAATTTCCATTTGGTTATTTTCTATTTTCCAGTTCTCTGCCAGGATTCTCTGTCCTGTCATTTAATTTCTTTTAGCATATTAATCCTAGTTATTTTAAAATTTGTATCTTATGTTCTGTTTTCTGGATCTACTGTGGTTTGTATCTTTGACTTTTTTCCCCCTCACTTGCTTTGGAGAATTTTGTCTTTCTTGTGTGCTTTGTTATTTTTTTAATTTGGTTTTGGACAATGTGGATGAAAATTATAGTGATTACATCATCCAGAACCTTATGTATCTTCTTTTGCCTTTGGCAGGCAGTTGGGCTAAGATCCAACCAAGTACTGAACTGATTTAAGCAAGGCTTCAGTCTTGGGAGGGCCAGTGTGTTTTTGGGCTCTCCTGACTCCTAGGACGCAGCCCTTTGAGGTTATAGCCAAAAGTCTGAAGTGCTTCCTCAGCCTCCCTCCTCATCTTAAGAGACTGCTGAAACTTCTGCTCAGCTTCTCAGACTCTCAGGAGCAGCTTTCAAGTTAGCAAACATCTCAAGGGAGAAAATGTCACCAAATGTCAGTCTTACCTCCTTGCATTTCCTATCTTACCATGATTTTTGGCTTCGAAATCCTTTTTGCCTTAATAAGCTCTTCAGTGCTTTCAAATTTATGTTCTTAATATTGTCAACAGTTTTCACAGCTGTTGTTAGTAGGAGGGCTGGTTTAAAGTGTTCTAGTCCACGATTGCTTCGCTTATTCTGTCAAAATCTGCGATTATACTAAGTAAAATAAGCCAGTTGCAAGAAGGCAAATACTATGTGATTCTACTTTTATGAGATATCTAAGGAAGTCAGATTTATAGTAACAAAAGTAGAATGATGGTTATTGGTTTACATTATGGTTTACTCTTGGTTGGTGTGTGTTCTTTCCCGCTGTGTGTGCTCGAACACACACACACACACACACTTTTTTTTAGCTGAGCTCATCAGGTAAATTTCTTTTTAGCCATGTGGATTTCTTTAGGTAGCTCCATTTAGAAAAATGGATATGTACTACAAGTCAGAAGTTCCGTGCAGTAGCATCATAAGCATGTCTAACAAAGATTTAACTTTGGGGCGCCTGGGTGGCTCAGTCAGTTTAGCATCCATCTCTTGATGTCAGCTCAGGTGGTGATCTCAAGGTCATGAGACCCAGCCCTGCATCAAGCCCTGCATCAGGCTCTGCTCTCAGTGGCAGTCTACTTGAGATTCTCTCTCTCTCTCAGGTCCTGCCCCCCACTTGCATGCATACGCTCACACTCTCTCCCTCAAATAATAATAAATAAATCTTGAGGGGGGAAAAAAGGATTTAACTTTATATGTTTAGAGGAAAAGAAAGAAAGAACGAACAAGAAAAAAATGGAAGGAAAGGGGAAAATAGTTATTTAAATAATGGGGAAGCAAAATAGCAGACCAAATAGTAGGGGTAGTTCTTCTCAGTTAGCTGATAACCCAGAACACGCATTAGGGAGAGCTCTGAGTTTGTTGCTCCTTCACCTGCCTGTGTTGAATTCATTGAAAATAATTCCTCCCTGAGAAAGTTTCAAGGATGATTCTGATCACATACGGGTTTTGTTTTACCTGCTAACCTTAGATTTCCAACCTGTGTTTACACTTTAGCTTCAATACAAAGAAAAGTAAATAATATCCTTTTTATTTCTCATTGGCATTATTCATAACAGCCATAATCTAAACTTTATTTCTTAGACATTTTCTTCTACAGACATTATTACATTTTAAAGTCTTCGATAGGACAAATCTATCTCCTCCATGTTCTTTTGAACACGTGTACTCTCTCTAGCCTTGCTTTCCTTCAGTATTACACGATCAAGACGCACAGTCACTTTCAGAGTTTCCCTCTTACGTCATCAATAAGATACTCAAAAATAAATCCAGAGTTGCAGTAAATCTCCCTCATTATAACTACATCTTGCTTCTCTTTCAGTTTTGTAGTGTGTGTTAGGACAAGACGGCCGGGTTTTTTGTCTGGTCAGATGGTCTGTAGTGTATTTATACAACAGTCCTGTATACACCTCCTTGTATCCCTGACCGTTGTAAAGTCACTGACAAGCAATAAAGTAAAAATAGCCAGTAGCAGCTTACAGGGCAGAAGAGGGGCAGTCTACCTTCTTAGAAGAGCAATTAAATCTCCAAGGAATTAAAAGCAATTAGAAGCAATTAAAGTGTTCTCTTTAATCTCCTGGTCTGTGCTGTTTCATGACTAGAACAAGCATCCTGAAAGTGTGAAAATCACAGAATTCAGTATTTCGAATACAATTATTACCTCTAGCTCATACAACTGTATTTATGTGTAGCATATATATATATATGATATATATATATCATATATATATATATATATGATATATATATATCAATATCATCGGGGGCTTTGTAATTTGAGAAGGATACTAGAGCAGGTGTATGTTCTTATAAAGGATATAGAGTAAAATATGGGTGCTACCAAATAACACAACTTACCATAAGGTCAATATGTGGTACTTGGCCAAATGGTAATACCATAACCAGCTTCTGGAAACCCAAAGTCAAATGGCCTTGCTCTCCGGCTAAAAGAATAGTGTTAAGTAGCATCTGAGGCGCAAAGGGCATCAGCATGTTTTAAGCTCGTCCTGCAGGAGAAGAAAATTGTTTTCACCATTTCCATTTATGTTAGTTCAGCAGATTTTTGGTACGCCTTTTGTTGCAAGCACCATGCTAGGATCTCTGCTGGAGTAGTTGCTCAGTAGATACAGGTGGTCCTAGCTCTCTGCCACACCAGCTTGACTTACATTCCTTGCCCCGTCGGCCTAGCTGATGCTGCTCTTTGCTATCCCAGACTCAGCCCTGGCGCCTCTCCTCCTCGCTGAAACTTATTTGTGCGTTATAAGCTGTTCTTCCTTGGTAGCCTCTCCGTGTGTGTGTCTGCTCAGAAATTCTTTTTAAAATTAATCTGGGCTCAAAGTGGAAAACTACAGCCATGAGGCAACACGTGACTGTCAACCACTGTATTTCTCCCTTCCTTAGATTTCTTTCCTCCCCCCTCCCAGCTTTGAAAAATCCTGTCAGTGATTCCAGTGATGAGAATTTCAGGTTAGAAAGGTAGGAAGCTGGTGATGAAGGGGGTTTTGGAAGACTGATGATGTCCTTGAAGTGTCCCTCAAATGATTTCTTACTGGTGACAATCTAGCCAACCCAGGTGCCTTGGGGTCTTCGTGAGTGTAGGACATAAGGAACCTGAATATGGATGAGACATAGTCTTTCACAGCTGATGCTAATAAGTTTTTCTTTCTAATACTTCGTTGTTTCTCTTATAATTAGGTGTTTATCCATCCGTGTTAGAGCTACTGCTCTTTTTCACAGACGGTGACGAATACTTTGTATGGTACCATCTGGCTGTTCTATTTACTTTTGTCTTATATTTATCTTTTTTTTCCCCCCAGGCTGCCAGTACACCACTGAATCCTTTAAGTTTTCAGTGTGAATTTGTAAAACTCAGGATTGACCTTCTACAAGCCTTTTCTCAACTTATCTGTACTTGTAATAGCCTCAAGACAAGCCCCCCACCGGCAATTGCCACAACAATTGCCATGACCTTAGGGAATGACCTTCAGAGGTGCGGTCGCATCTCCAATCAGGTGTGTCTTCACTTGATTTTCTGTGCAGTTTTTATTTACACTTTAGAGGTTTTTGAGGTTAGCCGTGAGATGAAAAATCCTGAAATTTCAAAATCAGCTGCTTGACTAATGGACATTAACCATCAGATGCTTAACTCATCTGTATTGCCAAAAATAGCCTTGATGTTTTATTAGAATGACAAAATGACTGATGATGTCTCACTGGATTCTACATATTTATAACTATTTTCATTGTTTTAGCATTTTAATTGAAACTAAAAAAAGCAGGGCTTTTTGTTTCTGTGTGTCATGTGTATTATTACTATAATTTTGTGAACCTTTAGAATTTCATTTCCCATCTTAATTTTATTTAACAAAGTTTATAAGTATGAATGGAATGGAAATGGGAAGCATTGAACTACTTTTTGGATTTGATTGTTTGAGGATAGTTTTTTTTTTTTTATGTTTGGTTTCTGTGGTATATCATTATATCATTCTATAATAATGATAGCATGTTCCTTGTAATTGATCTTTCCCCTCTTTTTAGATGAAACAGTCCATGGAAGAATTCCGGAGCCTTGCTTCTCGATATGGGGATCTCTATCAGGCGTCTTTTGATGCTGATTCAGCAACATTGAGGAATGTGGAACTGTATCCTAAGCTGCTTCAGTGTTTCTCGTTCTCTGGAAGTATTCTCTGGAAGTATTCTTTTAAACGTAGAGTAAATGCTCTAGATATGCTTAACTGAAAATATGTATGTTTAGATAAGCCTATAAATTTATTATAATTAATAACTTCTCTTTTGAAATCTAGTATGAGTGGTTTAATTTTACTTTTTAACTTCAAACGGACTTTTTTTAAAAAGTGGGTGACTCCGTGGTCATCTTTCTCCACCACTAGGACGAGCCTCCCAAACCCAGGTCCCACCAGTGTTGCATACTTTGTGCTCGTTTGATCTTCACTGGAGAAGGCAACACATTTTCCCACCAGAAAACCATTCTCTCTTTTGTTACCTCTGTCTTCTTCATGGTGAATACCCTGGTTCCTGTCACCTTCCATTCGTGATCTCTAGGTGCAGTCGTCACTCTGGTTTCTTAAGTCCTCCTCTTTGAGTTCTTCATATTTTATTAGCAGCCTCAAATCCTTTTTAAAAGGAGAGAAGAGATACATTGTTTTGTTGTGGAAACTATCAATCAGTAGTTCTCCTACTATCAATCACATTAGTTCTCTAAGTAAAAACCTAGCGAATGCTATGGACCCTTTCCTCTACAAAATGCATTTCTGCACACCCGGCACGTTTAGAATCTCTGGGGTAACTACACACCATTTTTATCGTGGTTGCTTTTAACTTTCATCACTGAAACTCCTCCATCGGAGCAGAGGAGAAGAGTTTCTGTGATTGAATCACGGAGCCTGCTGCTTGGTTCCCCCTTCCCACATTAGGCAGCCTCTGAAGTACTCTTCCTGGAGCAGAATTTAAAAATCACTATTATAAACAACATATATCCCTTAAAAAGGAAAAAGAAATAATGAAGTCTCAAACTACTTGATTTGATAACATATGGTTTCCATAACTAAAAATATAGTCTGCATTTTGACTTGATATTCCGGTAATATAAAATCTACGTGGATTTCTCTGTTTTCTTGTATAACCTTAACACTAACCCAGACAGCAGCAGAGCTGTTTACTGATATCTCATGCAATAGAAGCCCTGATTTTGGACCCAGAATCAGCAAGGTATTTCTAATAATTGTTTACATTAAAGTATATTTTCCAGTGTTACATTACCTAGTCATCACAACATGTGTTTTAGAAGAAGTATTGTATGTGTTTTGGGAGAGGTTTTATGGAAGAACAGAGAAGAGGGACTTCGTTACTATTTGCCTGAGGTCACACACCTAGTGACAAAACTTGTTTTTTCTGATTCCATGGCTTATTTACCTCTGCCTTTTTTTTTTTTTTGAAAAGACTTTTTTATTTATTTTAGAGAGAAGGGAGAAAGGGTCTCAAACAGACTCCCCCACCAAGTGTGGACCCTGAGGCGGGGCTCAATCTCAGAACTCCCGAGATCCAGACCTGAGCTGAAATCACGAGTAGGACACTTAACTGACTGAGCCACCCAGGTGCCCCACTGCCTCTTATTTTTAAAACATTGACTTGGAAAAAATAACTGGGAAGAAATTCTTTGAATTTGAATATTTTGTTCTTTTATACTATAACTAAATTTTGGTGTGAAAAATTGGGTTAATAATTAAGCTTGAATTTTTTATTCTTTGATTTCTTAAAAAGATATTCTTCTTTTGCTTTATTAATATTCTGCTCTCCTTTCCCATTAACTAATTATTCAAAATATTTTATTAAAGAATGATCCATTTTTTTTCCCATTACAATTCTGTTTTGGAATGTGCATTTTCAACTGTCTATAATTTCCAATTTAGTAAGGCCTGTGGTTCCAAGGTCAGCTTTCTCAAAGAGAATATAATCAACAAACCAGAGATTTCTCTACCCTAAAGCATTGACTCACAATTTCTTTTCAGGACAATAGGAGGATCCTTGCTTCTGTTTTAAAGTTCTGCCTACTCTCAGACTAGGCCACTTGGCTATCTTTGTCCACATTCAACCAGTCCATTTTAATATAATATTTGCTTATTTTTCCTTTTATCCTGTTTTCATCAGTGTTCATTTTCTCTCCAGACTTGCAGTGCTTATTTAAAAACAAAACAAAACCAAAAAAACCCTTCCTTTTAAGTTTCAAAATGTTCTTAAACCTCCATGTACTTTATAGAATCCTTGCCAGTTAATTGATACTTCAAGGATCACACCATTTCTACTGTGACATACGCAATTACTTCTTAGCACCCAGATGTCATTGTACTATTGATTGGCTTAATAAGTATAAATAAGTGTTTTTCTTGACTGACTTTTTACCGGATTGGGTGCATAGTCAGCAGGGATGCGGTGAAGGGAGTTCCCCCGCCAGCTTACACTTGCTACTCTCTCACTCTCGGTGCTTCCTGCCACCTTTCTTCACTCCTCTCCTTCCCCTCTCATCCTCCAAACCTGTTCCCTTAGCCTCTGCCCTTCATAGCAGGGAAAAACTGGAGAGGAAAGCTTGCACCTTGAAGGAATGTTCTTTGGGTTTCGTCCTCAATAGTGTACAACCGCAGAGTGTGGCGGATTCCTTCTAAAACTTCTGTTCTTGATGTTATATTCTGCACTTTCCAAATAAATACTAGCAGCTAAGAAACCTCAAGAGTGAGGCATAACGTTAGTATTTCACTAATCTGTCCATCTTTTTCATAGCCTGGGAGCGTTTTGAGGGGAAGAGACCTTGTTTTCTTATCTCTGGCACCTAACATCGTGCCTAAGCCAGTAACAATAAATACGGATTAGGACAGGGCAAATGTTTATAATTATGAATATGATTGCCTCATCCCAACTTTTTAGAATTATCAAAAAGAAGTTGTCCATTGCATTTTTCTCCTGTAGCTTTTTATTTGCTCTGTATGCTTCCTTTGTGCTTAATCTTTGTGTTACTGCCTAAAAGGTAAGGGAACAATTTGCAACTGGTGACACAGTAACTAAAACCTGGATAAAACATATACATTAACTCTTTTCCGATGTTGGGCAATAGGAAACTCAGGAATGTAATCCTTCAGAGGAGGGAAATAAGTAAGACAAACCCTACAGGAGTCTTCATGTTCCTCTCCCTGGAGGCACTTTTTAGACTGCCTCTCAGGGAGGAGTAACCAAAGCAGAACCTGGCGGTCTTGCTTAGTTGAAGAGATAGGGATCAGGGTTCAAGGAACCAGAAGAAGCCAGATTTTGCAGGACAGAATACAGGAGAGAGGAAGACGCTTCCCCGGAAAGAGTTCCAGAAATTTCACGGGCTACGAATCTTCGGCTGAATGCTGAGGTACACATACGTAAGGTGCAACTCCCCAAGGCCAGGCAAAAAACTACAAGGGAAAGAATAATTACCAGGAAGCTGTAAGCTGAACAGAGCTCATACATGTAAGCTCACACATACTATAAGCTCCCAGAGCCCACACATATCTGAGAAATGTTCGAGTTCCAACTAGCCAAATGGAGAGACCTTTTTAAACACAGAGCATTCAGAAGAAACACCAGAAGGGTCAAGAAGACATAACTCTAAATATTTGTGTACAAAGTAACAGATCTTCCAAATATATGAAGCAAAAACTGAAGAAGAAGAAAAGCAAAGCAGAACTGAAAGAGAAATAAATCCATGATTACAAAGTTCCCAACATTTCCCTCTGAACAATTGATAGGACAGCTTGTCAGAAAATTTCTTAAGATACGGAAGATTTTAACAACACCACCAATTATTTTGATTTAATTGACATGTATTTACCAACAGCAGCACACGTGTTCTTTTCAAGTGCATTTAGAACATTTAATGAGATAAACCACATGCTAGGATAGAAAGCAAATCTCAAATTTTAAAGCATTGAAATCATATAGAATATGTTATCTGACAAATTAGAATGGACTAACAAAAATGATCTCTAGAAAATCCCCACATATTTAGAATTAAATAAGACTACTGAATAACCCATTTGGTCAAGAAATCAGAAGGGAAATTAGAAAATATGTTAAACTGAATGAAAATGAGAAAACCACCTATCAAAACTTGTGGGATGCAGCTAAAGCAGAGCTTAGAGGGAAATTGATAGCTTTAGATGTTTTTGTTTTGTTTTATAACAGAAAAAGTTTAAAATCAGTGATCTAAATTTCTGCCTTACCTGAAGCTAGAAAAAGAAAGCAAATTAAGCTCAAAATAATTTGAATGAAAGAAATAACAAAAATATAAACAATAATCAGTGCATGAGAAATAAATAGTGAGAAAACCAGTGAAATTCAAATCTGGTTCTTTGAAAAGATCAATAAAACTCATAATACTAGTTAGTCTGAGCAGTAAAGGAACATGAATTACCAATATCAGAAGTCAAGTAAGAGTACCAATCCAAATCCTGTAGCTATTAAAAGCCATAATGAGGGAATAACAATAGCTCTTCATGAACACAGGTATAAAGATCTTTAAAAAAGCATGTAGAAATTGAATCCAGGAATATACAAAAGATGAAGTAGACCAAGTAGGTTTTATCCCAGGAATACCAGGTTAACAATAGAAGATCAAACAGTGTAACTCACCATATTGCAGAATAAAGGAGAAAAGCTGAAGTGGAGGACTTAACAAACATTTCAAGTTTTACTATAAAGCTATAGTGATTAAGACAATGCAGTATTGGCTTGATTGTAGAATAATAGCCCAAAATATGGAGAGACCACTCACATATGTAAACATTTGATTTTTGACCATGGTACCAAGATAATTCAATAGGGAAAGGATAATTTTTTTCAATGAGTGATGCTAGGATAGCTAGTTTATCTATATGGGGGTGGGGGGCAGAAAGTCTTGACCTTGCCTCACACCATACAGAAAAATTAATTCTGAATATATCATAGACCAAAATATAAAAAATAAAACTGTAAACTTTCTGGAAGACTACATTGGAGAAAGTCTTCATAACCTGGAGGTCAGTAGAGATTTCTTGGGATACAAATAGCAGTTACCAGAAGATAAAAATTTGCTAAATTGAACTTCAATTTTTAAATTTCTGCTGTTTGGAAGATGCCATTAAGAAAATGAAAAGACAGGTCACAGATGGGGAGAAAATATTATCAAATATATTCTATCAGAGGACTTATATTCAGGATATTAAGAACACACAACCCAAGATAATGCAGTTTTTACAAATTGACAGATTTGTACAGATGTTTCAAAAAAGGAGATCTGCTAATGTCCGATAAGCAAACAATGTTTAACATCATTAGGCATATGAGAAATGCAAATTAAAATCACAATGAGATACCTCCGAACACCCAATAAAATGGCTAAAATTAAAAAGACCTTCAGTATCCAGTATTAGGGTGTGGAGGAGCTTGACTTCCTACCATTTGGGGAATACAAAATGATTCAGCTCAGCCACTTTGGGAAACTATTGGCATTTATCATATGACAAGTACACATTTCCACATAGAAATGTAATGTAAAATTTCATTGCAGCTTAATTTGTAATAACAGAAACTGTAAAGATCCAGATCCCTCTCAACAGGTGAATGGATAAACTCATACATCCATTACATCCATATGATGGAATACTACTCAGCAATAAAGATGAACAACCTATTGATACATGCAAAACACGTGAATGACGCTCAAAAACATGCTGTGAAGGAAACCAGACACAAAATACTGCATGCTTTGGGATTCTTTTTATATGAAATAACAGGAAACATCCCATTTATAGTGATAGAAAACACACCTATGCTTGCCTTGGGTCAGAAGTGGGAATTGACTAGAAGGGGTTATTTCAGATAGGTGTGTTCCTAAGCTTTTATAACCTATATCTCAATGAAGTGTATTTTTTAAGTAAATGAATCTTTATAGGTAGGGCAGTGTATTCTGAATTTAGACCCTCTTAGTAGCAGATGTAAAAGACTTAAATTTCTTTATGCTTTGTGTGTAGAGTTTTTCTTAGAGTCATATAAATGAGGTTCAGGTCTTGTCTTATTGGAGCTTGAGGTACAGTACAGAGCAGGGAGCAAAGCTTTGGATCCAAGCAGTTATGAACATGATGAATTCTTTAGCATTCACTGTAGCTGTAGAAACATGTGCCTAGAATTTCATCTCCCTGAGCCACATGTGCGTGGACTACAGGTAATTAAGGATGCCTGTCTCCTGGAGTGCTTGTGACAATTATAGGGAATAACCTGTATAAGGTACCTAGGGGCAGTCCCTTCATGGTGCTTTTTAACACACACAGTAGGTGTTAAAAGGGTAATAAGAGAAGAATAAGAACAGTCTGATGCCCGGTGTGGCTGAATTACCTATATTGCGTTTGCAAGTATTCCCGTGGAAGTTTAGTTAGAACACAAAAGCTTTGCTTTCTTTTCTCACTTAGAAATACTTTCAGAAATACTTTTTGGGGTGTGAGGCAGTAGAAGAAGAAGGAGGAAATCTAGGTCAAACTTCCCAGCGTGTTCTATGTGCTCACTTTCCCCTGAACATTCCCGCACCATCCCTGTCTGTGTTCTGGATTCGTGCCATCTCCACAGCCCTGAGCGCCCACCCCACTTCTCTCCACATCTTATCTGACCTGCTTGCTCAGTGGTTTGTTCAGGATCCATCTCTTCCATGGCATTCCCCCCTCCCCCCACATCCTGATCTTTTATTTATATATCTTCACTGGTTACGGGGCACTTAGCCTACGGGCTTTATGCTGCTGGTTACCTTTTCAAATGTCTTGGGTCTCCTTCACCTCATGGCAGAGGCAAGGGTTAAGTATTTTTCTACTACCTAACAACCAAAGTGATTAGCCTTACATAATTTGAAGTCAGGTCTGGGTGTGAATTCTGGGCTTGATACTTACTAGTTACGTGACTGAAAGCAAGTCACTTAACATCTTCAAGCCTCAGTTGGCTCATCTGTAAAATGGGAACAGCAGTGCCTACGTCGTTATTTTACCAAATAAATGAGAATATGTAGAAAGTGTCTGACATGTTTAGACATTAAGATGGTGACTCTTTTGGTTGATTAATTGCTACTGATGTGACCTCAGTTTCCAGGAATCTGGGTCTGCTGGAGCTGCGCATGCGGACAGCGAATATGAGCGGAGAATGATGTCTGTGTACAATCGCGTCTTGGAGGAAGTGGACTCACTCGATCGGAAATGCACCCCTGTTTCTTACATGGCAAGTAACGTTTGTTTCATTGAGTTTTTATGACACAGACGTGGGTTTTTATCCAACTCGGGCACTTTCTAACCCTGTGACTTCAGTCAGTTCACCTGTCTGCTGGTTTTTTCCATGCCGGTTTTGTAACAAACAGGGCTCCTCTCATACCTGGCTCGCAGCGTCGCCGTCCATGGGGGTGCTTGGCACCTCTGCAGCCACTGCACACTTAGAGGAATGGGTCAGATCTCCTCCCGCAGAACACAGAGAAGACTTCTTCCCCTCCCCCGCCCCTTTTTAACAGTTTAGCTGAAATTGCAATAGTTGTCAACCCTGGCTACACACTAGAATCACTTTGGAACCTTTTTAAAAAAATACGTCAGTACCCAGGCCGCACTCCAGATCAGTTAACTCTGAATCCCTGCAGTTGAGGCCCAGACGTTAGTATGTTTCAAGACTCCCAGGTGATGCTGTCCTGCCACGGGGTTGAGAACCACAGGCCGTGAAACAAAGAACGGGGCTCATTGTCTACCTGGGAATCAGTTCTGCCAGGGGATGCCACCGATGTCCTTTGGTGCACTGCTTCCCCTTTGGCCTGCGGAATCTCTGCAGCCTTGGGGCGTGTGGAGCTCTTGTTCCTTCTTCAGTCTTTTCCACCACAGGACAGACTGACGCACACTCACCCAGATTTTCTCCTCCCTGTCTGGGCATTCCCCCGTGTCTTAAGTCAGCTCGGGCTCCTATACGAAAATCCCTCTAGACTGGATGGCTTGAACAATAGACACTTCTTTCTCCTAGTTGTGGGGGCTGGAAAGCCCAGAATCAAGGTGGCAGCCGGTCTGGTCCTGGTGAGAACCCTCTGCCCTCTCCCACCCGTTCCCCCTTCTCACTGTGCCCTCAGACCAGGGAGACAAAGGGAGCTCTGGTCACTTTTTTTCTTCTAAGGACAGTAATCCCATCATGGGGCCCCACCTCTAATTACCAACACGCTGGGAGCTAAGACTTCAAAATAAGAGTTGGGAGAATACAGACATTCAGTCCATAAGACCAGGTCTCGGGACTCTCACCCTGGGGAGTTGTCCCGCTCTGCTAGATGCTGATATCCCCCCCCCCCCCCCCCCCCCCCCGCAGCTTCTTCTGGCTCCTGCACTTCTCGCTCTGTCCTCTCACCTTTTGTCAGGTGTGTAAGAAGAAATTGACAAGGTGTGTTGCAGAAGAGTTAGATCAGATTTCAGGACAGGAACTTTCCTGGACATACCGCTTTCTGCATACGATGGTCAATACTTATTTGCTGAACTGAATCAACAGGGGTAGTTTGACATTGAGATTTGGTTGCTAAGGATCAGAGTAAAGATAATCTTTGAAGGAGATATACACATCTGTGCAAGACATTGATTAAATATCAAAAAATACAAAGGCTGGAAAGTGCCAGATTCAACAAAGAAGAGAGTGCTGGTGTCTGCTAGTCCTCCTGCTGGTTTACTAACCATAGCATGGGACTTCGTGTCTCCAGACGCTTCCTGTATGGTCATCTGCTGCTGATGTGGAGGTGTGCCCCAGGTGCCTGCGGCCCGAGGCCGTCCACACTGTCCCTGTAATTGTAAAATCTGCATCCATTCTTTTGAAAGAGAGAGTGGTGCCTTTTTGCCAGGGAATAGCCTGAGGTCACTTGTGGTCCGCTTTAGTCCATCCTTGAAAGAGGTGTCTCTCTGGGCATCAGACTTCCACCCCTCGTAAGATGTCCCTGCAAGTGCTTCCCAGATCCCTTGTTGCGGGAGGATGGATAATGTTGAGTCGGCAGTTAGACCTGAAGAAAGAGACACAGCGTGTTGGAATCGATGTTGTGGTTTTCTCAAGTAACAGATCTGCCATTATTATGGACCTATTGGACACAAAGTGTTCAGCACCATGAAACCAGTAAGGCTGGGATCTTCGTGCGTGCAGCCTTCATGCCCAACTGTTCAAAACGGTTTACAACATAGGCAACTGGGGGCCACCCTGCTTGGCGTCAGGAGCTTGGAAGGGCAGGCCGCAGGGTAGAGCGGTTCTCACCCTGAGGTGCTTTGGGGCTGCTGATGGGGAAGTAGACTGAGGAGGGGAGGGTTGACCAACTGGAATAGTTCTGGGTCCCCCAGAGTTACATGTGTTCTGACGGCGCTGTAGTTTTTCATCTGCTAAGCTGGTGAATCGTTGATGGAATAGAACCAAATAGAACCAAATAGTCATTGAACGAAGAGACAACCTAGGTTCTAGTTCCAGCTTGTCCCCTTGCCGTCTGGGTGACCTGTGTCATCAGCAAAATTGAGGATTGGCCTGGGTGACCTCTGTAGTATCTCTGACGGTGTCACGGGTGATACTCATCTCCACTCACCAAGTTGGATATAGTAAAGAGGTACATTTTATGTACCTATGTCAGCCGTACCTCAATAAAGTGGTTTTAAATAGATAAATGGGTGTAATATCTTAGAACTCTTAAACGCTAGTTGTATAACTCCCTTTACTAAGCCTCAAAGGATTCATTGTGATGATTCTCCAGCTTTTCTGGGAGTTTCAAAACTCAGTTAAGTTTGTGAAATGGATTTTTGAAGTAAGGTCCTCTTACTGAAATTTCAGAGTTCTGTGGAGTTGAACTCTATAGTTGTTCTTACTCAGAATTCCAATAAGTTTCCACCATCGCTCATTCTCTGGGGACCCGTGGCCACAAGGACAGGGAAGCCACCCTCTGGATATGGGAGGGAAGCCAAGGCAGCAAGGCTCCCTGTGGGGTTTGGTGTTAGGCCTCAGGTATCAGTGTACTGTGCTGGCTTCCTTATATGTTCTCGATCCTACTTTACCATAAGAAAGTGACCCTATATTATAGTATCCAAGCTAATTATATAATACTATACCTAATAGCTCTAATGCTACAGAAATGCACAATATGTGCATTATTTGGCTTGCAAGATTTTCTCCTACATTTCACTTTTTATTAAATGTACTTAAAAATAAAGTAAAAATTGGGACACCTGGGTGGCTCAGTTGGTTGGACGACTGCCTTCGGCTCAGGTCATGATCCTGGATTCCCGGGATCGAGTCCTGCATCGGGCTCCCAGCTCCATGGGGAGTCTGCTTCTCCCTCTGACCGTCTCCTCGCTCATGCTCTCTCTCACTGTCTCTCTCTCAAATAAATAAATAAAATATTTTTTAAAATAAAAAATAATAAATAAATAAAAATAAAGTAAAAATCTGCAGTTGTACTCCTTGACATGAATGATTTGGCAAACATTGGGGTGTTCTACCCGTTTCCTGATGGGTATGTACCTTTGCAATATTCTTCAAAAGACCATTTGTACTTTTTAAACTTCTTCCTGAAAGTACCATTTGTTGATGAAATTTGGAAATTTATTTTCATTTGACTTAGTTTCTTTTTTCCCTCCCAGCATACAGCATGCCTCTGCGATGCCATCATTTCCTTGCTGAAAGTTCCTCTTTCGTTTCAGAGATATTTTTTCCAGAAACTGCAGTCTACCAGCATCAAGGTAACGCTACCAAAATACAGAGGTTAATATAGATTAAAAACCCAGTTACCTTCTGGAATACATGGGCTATAGCTCAGCTTCAGGATCTTACCTTTGGTTTTGATAAAACGGGCACCCTTTAGTTAAAAGTTTTTTATACCTTTATCAAGTGGTTTGATGAAGGTAATGGGATTTGGGAGTTAAGTAAGCCCTTTCCTTCCTTACCCGCCAGTGCCCGGCGGGCGGGGTAGACAGGGATTTGGCTACCTGCAGCTCTGCCCCTTGTCTCCAAGAATAATTTGAGAGGTTTTCTTTCTCTTTTTTAAATATATTTTTCTAATTATTTATTTATTTATTTATTTTTATTTACTTGACAGACAGAGATCATAAGTAGGCAGAGAGAGGGAGGGGGAAGCAGGCTCCCTGCTGAGCAGAGAGCCCAGGGCTGGATCCCAGGACCTGGAGATCAGGACCTGAGCCAAAAGCAGAGACTTAACAGACTGAGCCACGCAGGCATCCTGATACGTTTTCCTCACAGTCCTCTACAAGGATCTTGAGCTGAGTTCGCGTCTGATTGGGCTCTTCAGACTCTATTTAGAATAATTCGGTCTGGCAAAACGTTACCAGTCCTACCTCCAGAGTGCTTTTGTCTGTGAGTATTGCGTTTTGAGGAGCTGGCCAATGAGAAGAGCTAGTATTTGAAAATATTTGAGCCACTCCAAATTCAAAAGCTCTTTTTGATTCAGAGAATGGAATTGTTGGAAGAGGTGGAAAACTAGCCTCCAGGAGATTTCCTGGATTATCCCTCTGTCGGTAAATGTCTTCATTGCACTTTTGCATATCCTTTTGAATGCTTCTGGTTGTAAATAACAGAGTATTCCATTTCAGAATGACCTGGGTAATAAGGAAAATTGATTCTCTTAGATAAGAGGTCTTCGGGTAGGATGTGCATGGGGTTGACTGACGCAGTGTTCAGCATCGTCAAAAAGACCCACCTCTTCCATCTTTTCATTCAGCAGAGTTTGGGCTTTCTGTAATTTAAAGGTATTTGGGATTTTTAATACGTTCTTAAATAAAAACTAATGAGAAGTTAAAATGTCATTTGGTTCATTTGTGCAAATTGACTTTTATCCCACTTTGACTTGATCGTACATGTAATTCTTGAATTTTAAATTCACTTGCCCTTGAATTTAGCCTTTTTAACATTACGAAAGACCAAAGAGACAGCAGCTAGATAAGAAAATTTACATAGCGGATTTTCCTGCTAGAATTGGTCATTGTCAAAGAAATGCCCCACTGCAGAAATGGGGAAGACTAGGGCCTTCACTGTTTTCTGTTACCCTCACACAGAACTGGGGTTTGGGGTAGAAGACACAGTGGTATTTAGCAGAGACATTAGGGAGAAGGAACCCTTGACCTGAAAGGTGCATTTGTTTGGTTGTCCCAGTGGTCAGATCCTTAGCTGTGTAACGCTGTAACCTGTAGACAAAAATCAGCACAAGCATTTGCTGGAAGAAAGCTTGCTCTTGCTTGTGAGCATTGATCTTCATGTTGGTCTTCCAGCTGGCTCTGTCACCATCGCCCCGCAACCCTGCAGAGCCCATCGCTGTCCAGAATAACCAGCAGCTGGCACTAAAGGTAGAGGGAGTGGTTCAACACGGATCTAAACCAGGACTGTTCCGCAAAATTCAGTCCGTCTGTCTGAATGTTTCTTCCACACTACAGAGTAAATCCGGACAAGACTACAAGGTAATTTAGAAAAGAGGCACAGTTGTGATGTGAATTTTATCAGCTCATTCATGGAAGTTTTCCAGTCGTTTTCATGGTTAAGCAGATTGCAATTAAACCTCCAAAGGGGAGACATGTGGACATAAATTAAAAGCACATATTGGGGTTTGAGGGGCTGATAAATAATACCTCTCTTTTCTCTGCTTGAACCAGTTGATAGAGAGCATCCAGGCAGACAGAGATTAAAATATGAGTCTTACTGTTGAGCGATGGGAAAACCTAGCTCAGGTGCCTGGCAACCAGGACCGCCTCGCCTTGTACCTCTGAATTGAATTTTCCCACCCAGCCTCAGCCTCTGCACATAAGAGCCTGCCCCTGTAAAATCAACGGCAGGGAGGAGCATCCTGATGTCAAGAGAAGGGGAAGAGAAGGTCTTAGCTCCCCATGCTCAGTTCTTACCCAAAACCTTAGCAGTCAGTAGAATTCACCTCCTCCCCTGGAGACCAGTGTTGTCCATCTCATGAAAAGTCCCTCCACATGGCGGGGAAACATCAAGAGTGGGGAATTAGTGCCTCCCTAATTCCCCTCCCCCCAAAACACACATCTAATTATTTCTCTCTATTTTAAGTGGATATTAGCATTCTCTAAAGAAAAGAGGTACACAGCATTGACAGACAACGGTCAGATAAAATACAATCTTTCCTTAAAGGTGTAACCCTAGGAATTTGCTGCTTTGACAGAGCATAATGTAGATAACCATAAGTCATGCTTGCTTTGTTATCCAAGGCCAAGGTGCTAAATACTATGGCATACCAGTATTCCAAATGCAGAACACTCCTTCCTTTAGACATCTCTTTCTAGTTCTTTGGTGGTTTATTCACAGAAAATATAGCAAGGGAACAAGTACACAGTTGTATGAACAGAGTTGTTCATATGCCCAGATTGCTTATGTCCAGGTTTACTGTGGGCATACTTGAACTGAGCTCCATAATAAGGAAGGGAATATTAGTAAAGATATAAAAAGAGAACATTTTATTCTCTTTGGTGGTTTTGGTGGTTTCAGGCTAAAAAGCCACGAGAAGGTGTGGTTTTTTCTTTGGTAACTTTCTCTCCCTTCTTTGCCAGCACTGATAAGGCTCAGGCTTCATTCTTTTGCTCTCTTCGACGCCTGTAACACAGACTGTGGTGCCCTAAGTAGCCCCATGTAGCAAAGATGTGATGAATGATGAAAAAAGTCACTTCCTGTATGTAGAGTCCAAGTGTTGTGTTTGGGCGATCCTTATTGTCATGGAAGGTCGTGGTGAGAATTTACCTAATTAACCTACCCGTGTCTGCAGCTGTCTCCTCATTTAGGGTTGCAAGAACAGTGATTCTCTTTTTTTCTTGTATACAGTGATTTCTACTGTTAAGAAAAAACCATTCAAGCCAGTCTTTTGCTCATTAACTTACCTCTCGAGGCATTGTGTAAAGTCAGGAAGCCAGTAGAATAAATCATACGGTCCAAGGTTCGTCATGTTATTTGCAGTGAGTTTTCCACTTGAAATCATCACCTATTCAGGGATCAGGTTGCTTAGGCCTATCTCTGGTCCTTTTAAGGAAGTTCCTGGCTGGTAGGCATATTCTTTAGGGACATAAAAACCCTACAGAAGTTGTACAAACAAAACAGGGCCTATAAATAATTCTAAGATCTGGAATTGGTCAGTGACTTCATCTCATCAACGTTATAGGTGAATGTCTCTCTGGAAAACTGACCTCATGATATGCTCATTTAGTCACAGAGCTTTAGGGCATGTTTATGTCATTGATTGTGCAACAAAAACACACACATAACCTAGAGCAATCCGGCCAAATAGTCATTAAGGTTACCTTTATATGCGTTCCAGAATCAGTGTGTCTCTTGGCATGCTTCACCTTGGGTACAGGTCAGGGTGTACCAGCAGGTGCTACTCTGTTCCTTGAAGGCCAGAGACATGGGTGTCTAGCTAAGTAAGTGAACAGGCCCATGAACTTGTGTTTTATGATACATTGTGCTTCCAGTCTGAATAAGATACTGACTATTAGGTAAGCACAGCACAAGTTCTAGAAATGTGTGAAAGGAGGTAGGAAAGATTGCGTTACTGAAGCAGTGTCAGATCAGGCTAGGTAAGAGGAAGAACTCTAACTTGTATTTAACTAGTGTTGGGTTCTTTTTCAGTGTCTTAGATTTTAAACTCCCTGAAACAGGTGATTACACCCTGTTTCCTCAGAATCTGTCTTCACAGACAGATTGGGGTGGAGTAAGCAAGTGTAGGAAAGGAAAATTTTCTCTCCCACTGTCTTAGGGTCTCCACCCAGGCCTAAGACTAAACTGACTTTGAGGCAGATGAACATAAGAAAGGTATACACATTTCTTCGAATGGTACACGGACATGGGAATCTTGTCCCATGGGACAATGGAAACCCAAAGAAGGGGACAATTTCCATTGGGACAATGGAAACCCAAAGAAGTGACCAGAGCAGAAAGCTTATGTGAATTTCAGACAAAGAAAGGGTAAATTTGTGAAGACAGAAGACGAAAGGGTTGAGGGGCAGTAAGCCAGGGAAGTGACTGGGAGCGAGGCGGGGAAGAGCAGGGGTGGAGGTTGGGGGCACCTGGAGGAGGTAGGCGTCATGGGAGTTTATTTGTGGGGTGCATTTCAGCGTTGACTGCCAGCTTCCAGTGATGAGGATGTTCTCCTCTTCTTGGTACCGAGAACGGCACCTTTCTCATGGCAGATTTTATGGCCTGTTTGAGGTAAAAATGGGGAGGTCAGAGTCATTCCTCCATCTGCTGTTTCTCCAGTGCCTTTAGCTTGAAATAATGTGCCAGTGCAGCATATTATGAGGTGGCATGTCCGGAGCTCCTTCACAGGGAAGAAAGGGCGGCATATGGGGGTGGGGAAGAGGGGGAGAGGCTCGTTCTACTCTGTGATAGTGAGGGGGCAGGATTGCTTAATACTCAAGAGTGTCCACTCTGGAGTTAGCCTGTCTGGGCTCAGATGCCATCCTCGCCTCTCATCAGCTGTGTGACCTTGGAGAAATTACCTAACCTCTCTGCCTCAGTTTCCTCATCTATAAGGCAAGGGTAAAAATGGTACCTAAACCTCTTGGTTGTTTGCAGGGATTAAGTAAGCACTTGGTACGGGGCTTGGCTCACAGTAAGCACTGAGCGAATATTAGCTATTATTATCATTTAACAATTTTTTTCATTCCAGATACCCATCGACAATATGACCAATGAGATGGAGCAGAGGGTTGAACCTCATAACGATTACTTCAGTACTCAGTTTCTGTTGAACTTTGCCATCCTTGGAACACACAACATTACAGTGGAATCTTCCGTGAAAGACGCCAATGGTATTGTGTGGAAGACAGGTCCCAGAACTACCATATTTGTAAAATCCTTGGAAGACCCTTATTCCCAGCAAATTCGCCTACAGCAGCAGCAAGCCCAGCAGCCATTACAACAGCAGCAACAACGAAATGCCTACTCTCGGTTTTAGCCACATGAAGGATGCTCTCCTGGCTTTCTAGGAATCGATCAAATGGGCAAAAACAATTTGATTTTTCATATGGATTCAGATATAAAAGTTAGAATATGGAGTTTGTTTATTCATTGCTTTCTATAATGTAATACTGGGGGCGGGGGGAAGAAAAGGGTTTATTTTTCTTTAGAAATTTAATTTGAGAAATAACTGGGCTCCTAGCCAACAAGACTTTTTGTCCTTGTTCCTTCTTAAACCAAGTCCCTTATCATCTGTTTGACATTTTCATTGTTTTATTTTTGTTTTTCTGTTGCTGAGCCTCATCTTTCTTGTTCAAGAAAAGTTGTGTGTTGGGATCACTGAGTTAATAGATTTGACTCCCTGTGCATCAGAATACATCAACTCACCACCTGGCACAGACCTCTCACTTTGAGCCAGGCGTCGGGAAGTTCTAACCAGTCAATACAAAGTTGACCTGCGGCCACAAAAAACGAGTTCTCCCCTGGATGGACTTCACTGTGTCCCCTGAAATCCATTTTCTGGATTTTGAGAGCATGCAGTCTCGCCGAATTGAAACATCCTGCTATATTATTTCAACTACTTACCTGTCTTTTCTATGCTAATGCAATCTTAATTTATTGATTTAGTATTTTATTGACCCCCCAAAAACAGCTAACAATTACATGCAAAAATTGGAGATTAATCATTTGTTTTTTCTAGTATGTATGTGGTTTTAGACTTTTTACACTATTTCCAAGAGTGAAAAAACTCACATTTACTATCTTAATGTTTTAAATTAGAAGAGCAGATCTTTTGATAGGTTTGGTTTCTTCTTGGCAAGTTATGTAATTCTAGAGTTGATAGTCTAGAAAGAACAGCCTCTTTGTAACACAACCTCGATTAGTTGGGATGCTCAGGGAATAGAAGTTTTCTGGTTAGTCAGAAAACCCCTTTTTTTCAATTTCAATACTGGTTGAAAACCATTCTAAAATATAATAGTAATAAACTTTCTTATCTTAACATGGTATACTAGATGTAATTTACCTGTTCATTCTCATTTGGATCATTCAGTGCTTGGGATCATGGTTTTCAAAACATCAGGGATCACAGGGCTGCACACGATGATGATACGGACAGTTTGGGCTATAAGCAGATCTTAGGATGAAGCAGGGCACATTCCCTGGAGGCTTTCTTTTTAAATAAATCTCTCATTTTCTTTGCTTCTGTTTTGCCTTTTTTTTTTTCTTTAAAGTCAACATTAGCTCAAAGGAAAAAAAAATGAATTAGTTTTTCTTTTTTCCTTGTCATGTTGCCTCCAGTGGTGAGAAATGGTTGGCAACTCAGATTCCTCTGAGATTGCTGGGCTCCATGAGCTCTTGTCCCAGCAAAACACCCTCTGCTGCCATTGGCCAGAACACGGTCATAAAACATGGAAGTCCACAGCATCCGCTGAGGATGACATCCCTTTAAATGCAGCCCAGTTGTACACAGTGCACGATGTGGACAGCTGTGACAGCATCTGGAAACATGGGCCCAAGGAGGAATTGCCAACATGGTGCGGAGGAGGTATGCAGGACCCCTTTCCTGCTCACCAGGCATGGAAAAAACTGGACCAGAAAGCACAGGTTGTACTCTGATGAATTAACTCCGTGACCCCAGGCAAGTTACTTTATCTCTCTAGAGTAGTTTCTTTGTAAAATGACTGAATTAGACAGGATCTCTTGACTCCAATCTAGAGTTTTATTGGGTGACTAAAAGACCAAAAAAAGAGCTCTTAAATGAGGGGTGTCTGTTTTTTAAAAAATTCAGTGTCTGTTTTCAGAATGAAATTTTATAATGTCGATTTCAGGTTTCTGATACTGTTTTAAGACAGAATTCCCAAGAAAAGAAGCAAATCTTGTAAACCACCAATTCTCCCCCAGTTTTCTTTGAGACCTTCCCAGATTTTATGTTCTTAAAAGACGTTTTTGATAGCTACAGTTATAAACTCTTTGACTTGGTGTTCTGGATGGCTCCTGGCACAAACTTGGAAAGGAATTATTAATAAAAATAAATCCAAGTAGTTCAGAGTAGGAAAATAACTCCTGAAGGGGGAAAAAAAGAAAAAGGCTATTTTAATTGCGTATGTCATTAGATCCAGGATTGGAACTCTGATTTTATGTTTGGTATAATGTCTACTGCATTCTTGGTATCAGCTGCTAAGCAATTATTTGAGGTAAAGGGAAATTACATTTATAATTTCAACACTACAGTAATGAATGAAAAGAAAAAGAAGTACTCAGGGAAAGATGAAGGAAAGAAAGACATACTGATCGTGAAGTGAACATGTCCCCTGAACTTAGAAATACGGATAATAAAAGGGGTTGGCTGATTGATTCCAGAAGACGGGGCTAATTTTTCTCAGTGTTTAGCAGCTTTGCAATATAGCCTGGTGGCTCAGAGCACAGCTGCTGGAGCCACACTGTCTGGATCCAAATCCAAGCTCTAACTCTGTGACCTTGGGCAAGCGACTTGATATCTCTATGCCTCCATTTCCTTATTCCTAAAATTAGGAAAGGCGTGAGGATTAAGTGAGTTAATACAGAGGTGATACATGGAAAGCATTTAACATGCTCCTTGCACATAGTAAACAGATACAGGAGCTTGCTGGCATTGTTGCTATTATATCCTTCCTAATGCCGTTTTTCACAGGGTTAGGTTAATTCTTAATGGTGGCATTTTATTTATTCACAATAAAAGTTACTGCTAGTCCGCTACTAAACACACATTTTAGCTATCTTCCTCTCATTTCCGATTTGGGTATGTCAAATAATAACAAAATTTACATAATGTTGACCAATACAAAATGGAATTTCTGTCTACAACCAGTATCATAAATCCTATTAAAATATTTAATACCTATGTACATAGAAAATTATGAAAATACTTTCTAAAGCTGCTGATGGTCTTCAGTAGTGATAGTGATAGTACATTAACTATTTAGAAATTAAAGTACTGTTCTATTCCCGTTTAGCCTAAGAGATCTTGTGATATGACCTTTGTAGCTCAGATTAACCGAGGTGGCAGATAATGTGCAACGGGAAACACTAAGTCACTTTTCACATAATGTATGGTTCCCAGAAGAACCAAACAACCAAACCAAGATCCTCAGACTAGGGTCCCAGAGATCTCAGTTTAAGTTCTATATTTATAAGACTCACTTGCCGTGGATCCTTAGATCAGTCCCTTGGTCCACCTTGCCAGTAGCTGCCAGCCTTGAGAATAAGAGGGTCCTGCCACTTGTTACGTAGCATATATGCAGCACTTGTCCAAGAGAACTTTATGTGATGGTGGCAATGTCCTAAGTCTGACTGGCCAATATAGCCACTAGCCCTGCGTAGCTATTGTGTGTCTAAAATATGGCTAATGTGACTGAATCTTTTATTTACTTGTAGTTCAGTTAAACTTAAATAGCCTTGGATGGCTACCCACTGCAGAATTAGGACAGTGCAAGAGTGAGAAGAAATGAGATTCACTACTCCCTTAGGACCTAGGTAACCTTAAATAGATTTCTAGATAAGACATCTGCATTGGAATTCTTTGGCTCACCAAAGGGTTCATTTGAAAGACTGTAAATGACAAGGAAGGTATTTGGGGTTTGTGGGTTTGCTTTGCTTCCAGTAATAACTCTGTTGCTCAACCAAACACCTGACCTGTTCTTTCTGTAATTCACCCTTGGATTTAGCCTTTGACAGTCACCAACATGACTGTCCAAAAGTCCGGTAAATGGGCTTAGATCTCTCAACAGCTGGAGGTTACGGTCTTCCTTTCCATTGCTTGCCCGAGAACATAGAGACCTGTAACACCATGGGCGGAGTATTTTATTGGCTTGGCTGGAGGGAGGCCATTATTACTCTGTACTATCTCCCGGTCTAAAGTATTCATTCTATGAGTAGTTTAATTTGTAATTGCCACTGGGATTAAACAGAATGAGTCATAGTTTTCTCCTTAAATAGTATACCAAGACTGGGAGCCATTGATACCCACTTTCTAATGAACGCTAAGTGATGTAAATTTACTTTTTTCAAGTCTACCGCAGGTACAAAGCATTTTTCAGTCTTTATCTTTTCCCTTATCTTCCTGCTTACTTGCTAATCTCTCCCGAAGCAATTCTGTCCTGCACAGTCAAGTTTGTTGTGCAATAATTGTTCTCTGTTTAGATCTGGTTAAAGATTGAAACATGGTAAAATGAGTTTGGGGATTATCTTCCTGTCAGGTCCTGTCTACAAGGTCTAGCTTTTGTCTTATAATACTTAGCGGACAAACTGAGACTAAAAATATTTTAATTGTTTATAGAGAATTATTTTTAGCAAATTATAAAGGTGAAATAGTACACATTCACTTGGTATTAGAAAATCAATCAGTCAGCAAAATGAACATCTCCTCTACCCTCAAAAGACATGATGGGTTAAAATCAGTTTTAAAGAGGAAAAGTATTCTCTACTTCACCTTTTGGTTTTCTGGGGAGATTTCCTTTGTGGATTTTGATGAAGCTTATGGCTATGAAGCAAAAATATTTCAAATAGAAAACTAAGACAACATAGACCTAAATTAGACTGAAGAATTTTGAGAAGGTATCCATGTTTCCGAGGCCATGGAAGGTGAGAATAGGCCATGCTGCCTCAAGTCCCGCCTCCCCCCCCCCACCCCAGCAGTGAAGGTAATGATGCCTTTTGCCTGTGTCCTCTCACTCGGAGATGAGCAAAGTGATAACAAAGGGTTAACACCTGCAGCCCCCACCTTGCGTTCCCCTCCCCACCCTCACACACCAGGCAAAGGCAGATACCATGTGATTAGGAGAGTCCGGTCTGGAGCCCCCACCACACGCGCGTGGACGCATGCGGACTGTACACATACAATGACAAGAGTCGATGAGAAACCTATTGTGCAAATGCAAGTGGGGGAGAAGGCTCTCTGCTCTGAGCCCCACACAGTGCCGGGCTCCGAGCTGGGGGTGGGAAATGCAAAAGGAATCTTGACAGGGAGATCCCTCGGGCAACGTGTAGTCTACTGACAGGAAAAGGGAAAAAAAAAAAAAAACTTGTACAGAATGTGGAGAGAGCTTTATAAAAGCTATTGACAGAGCCCAAAATATGCCATTTCTGAAATTCTAATAGCATCTGCCCTTGTACATAACAGGCCAGGCTCTTAGGTAATTAGAAAATGGCCATCATTTGGCATTTCCTCCTTTTGCAGCACTCGGAAGAGCAAGTATTCCTTCTCAGAGGGCCTCTAATCAGGGACAATTGGGCACCTACTTCTTGGAAGCCAGAGAGGAACAAAAGAGCATTTGGAAAAAAAGATACACCCCTGAAGTGTGAAGTCAACATTGGGCCTCGAGGAGATAGGAGCTTACACTCCAAAAGAATTAAATATTGTCTCACGTTGCAGAAGCTACTGCTGCTTCTAGCCAGGCCGCTGGATGATACAAACCTCCAATGTCACATTTCAAGGTATCAGGGCCTTGGGGAGAAATGACTGTAATCACAGAATCACTTAAGCAACATCAGATCTATCCTACTTAGTGGTTACAGCGTCCCCTGGGATGCTCAAAAGCATATTAGCCCGGCTAGAATCGTCTCTCAGGGAGTGAGCTCATCAGGAATCTCTCCTTGAGGGCCCTTGACACAGGAGAGGGCCCGTGAGTCTATCCTAAGCCCTACCTCTCCCTCCTTCCTCCCCCGAGCAGCTGACCAGGAGTAGCTGACGGAAAGCACTTTTCCTTCACCCTGAGCTCTAGCCGTACCTCAGTAGACACCACGGGGCTCTGTACTCAGTCAGCAGCATCCGTGTGAGCTACCGCTCGTGAGTTTGGACAGATACCCCAGACCTGCACCCAAGGTACAGCTAACAAGGACACAATTTTAAAAACAGATGACGCTTTTTATTCATTCACCAAATATTTATTGAACACATGCGCTGTGTCAGGAGCTGAGGGCGTGGTGCCGGACAAGCTCCTTGGGCTGGTAGCCATTTGCTTGTGCACAGGAACTTGGGAGGCAGCTTCCGAGGTGGCAGATCATCGGCTCCAGGAAAGCAGGAGAAGAAGGGGTTTGGACAGGACTGTCCAGGCTAGAGTCACTGCTGTTTGCAGTGTGGCCCTTCAAGAAAGCGCTCAGCCTGACCCCTGGCCCTTTTGTGTCTACCATCTTCACAGGACACCAAGTGCTTCCTTATTCCCAACCTGAACCCCTTACAGCAACGGACCCCCTGCCTCAGTTCCCTGTGCTTGAGGGAAATGGAAAACTCCCCAAAACCATGGTCATAGGGAAACCACTCTGTTCCCAGCACAGTCTCCCTTGACCCCAGCCGTGCCACACTGAAAAGCGCTTCCGTCGCTCCAGGCCGGGCAGAAACATCCTCGCCATGACTCCTCCAAGCAGGTGTGACAGCTGGAATCCCTCCATGATCAGCAGCAAGCCCAGCCTCACGTACAGCGGTCTGCGGCCTGACCTTCGGCGGAGGCACACATGTGGACAGATGGTGGCGAAAGTCACCTTGTGCCTTCCATGGGAAGAGACAACTCGCTCCACTGTCCCACGCCCCACACCAACCCCCCGCCTCTTCGGAGTCTCTTGTTTCCTAACATCTCACAGAGATGAGAAGATGAGATAAGAAGCCTTGGCTTCTTCCATCTGTGAAATGGGGCTAAGGACTCTCCTACTGAAGAGTCGTGAGCTGAATGTCATCGTGTCTGCACCAAGCCTGCTGCTTTGCAAGGACCCACCAGTTGTCGGTTGTCTTCTGCCTCTGTGGTGGGGTGGCCAGCGCGACCTGGTGGCCCAGGGGATGGCAGGAAAAGAAACCTCAGCCTCGAGAAATCATGATGTCTCAGACCATCTCTGCCTTAAAGGAAGATGCTGTCCCCAGGCGTCTGAGGACCTGAAGGTACTAGAATGTGTTAGACTCACAAGCAATGTATTACTCTCTTGGGAGGGGAGCAGTCACATTCACCAGCGTCCCTGTCAGCACCGTCTTTGAGTGCCACCTCCTAGCGGTGGGGGGTGGGGGAGGCAGTGGGGGGAGAACAAAACACAAGTGTCACCAGCGCAGTGAGCCAACCCAGGCTTCTCTGTCATTCTTTCTGAGTTACTCAGCATCTGCACAAGAAGCGGGCTTATAGCCAACCTCCATCCCTGCCCTCAGATCTATTGGCCACAAGCCCCTCAATTCAGTGGACACTTTCTACCTGACTGAACATAACTATTTTCCCACTGATGAGACTTAACCGTTTTCCCCCAAATGCAGAATACGAGGTAAGGAGACTTAAAATGGAGACCTTTAGGTTGGCTAGAAGGAAGAACTTAGTGAACTGTGAAAATAATTAAGGACAGGGGCTTTTGGACCCTGTGAGCTGTGCTGTCCGACCACAGGGGTGCGTTTGCCAACGGCCTCTCTGGAGGCAGAGGGATGGACTGTCTGACCTCTCGGCCCCATTCCCTCAGCGGGAGCTCCTGCCCAAGGCAGGCTCCCTGGGTGAGGGCTCTGCCTGGGAGAGGGGGTGCGGCCTCTCTCCCCACCACACACACACACACACACACACACACACACACACACACACGGCCCCCAGACAGGGCTCAGGCAGTGCGGCTGCAGACGTTATCCAGTAACCCTGCCTGACTTGTGGCCTTAGAGCCCACGCCTCTGGCCGTTGCCCAGAAAGACAAGGGGACAGAGAAGCGGGGGCAGGGGTGCGGGGTCCGGCCTGCCGGCTGAGAATAGAGTGCTGGTGAAGAGGTTCTGTTTCCTCTCCCCTTCTGAGTGTGTGTCTGTGCGTGTTTGTTCGAGGTAAGTGTCCAGGCAGGGACAGGCGCTGTCCTACTTTTGAGGGAGGGGACTGTCCTTCGCAGTGTTCCCTCCTGCCCGTCCCACCACCATCCGCCTTCACGGCCTCATTATGTCTTCCGGGATGTCACCTTCGCTTCCTCTTTTCCTTGCTGCCCATTTCTGTGTCCTCTGAGTAATCCTTCCTTCCCAACTCACTCTCATCTGGTCCAAAAAAAAAAATTTTTTTTAACGATTTATTTATTTATTATTTGACAGAGAGAGATCACAAGTAGGCAGAGCAGCAGGCAGAGAGAGAGAGAGAGAAAGAAGAAGCAGGCTCCCCGCTGAGCAGAGAGCCAGATGCAGGGCTCCATCCCAGGACTCTGGGATCATGACCCAAGCCGAAGGCAGAGGCCCAACCCACTGAGCCACCCAGGTGCCCCTGGTCCAAAACGTTTCATTCCGACTGGGTCCCCGAAACAGCTCGAATTCTTCAAGGTATCATTGAAGACCCTCCCCAAGGAGACGCCAGCCTAGCAGCCCCACGGGCCTCACCCCTCCCCACGCTTCGGCGCACATCCCAGTCTGTGGGAAAACTAGCTTCCGGACATCCCCGAGCTCCGTGTGCACATTCTCACCGTCGCGGCTTTGTTCATGTTTTCCCTCCACTTGACTCCTTCTCTCCATCACGGCAACGTCTGTCCATCCCTCCCATGCTTAGATTCTCCAGCCGGACACAGGAGTCAGGATTCCCGCCTGGCCTGTATTGTACTCAACTGGTGTGAAGCAATCAGGCTGCCTGGCCCTTGGGGTCAGCATGAAGGTGGACGCATGGTGGCTAATGTGACTGTGTCCTACTGATGAGAACAAATGACCCCCTCCCCTGCCCCACTCTCCATTGGCCTCTGGCTCTTCTCCGGCCTCCGGCACTGGTTATTTACATCCCTGCATAGAGCGGCCCTATCTGACCCACCGGCTGACCCCATGTCGCCTTGGCAACGAGAGGTGTGGAGCGCACTTTCTCCTGTTCTGAGCTCTGAGCAGTGTAATGGTGGCAGCCCAGCCTACTGGCATAGCGAGACCCAGTGGAGGCCCAGAGCAGAGCTCAGGCTCCAATCTGAGGCCAGATGCAAGAGGGAATGGACCAGTACCTCGAGCTTGCAAGGAAAAAAAGAAAAAGAAATGTTTCTGAGAGACAGCGTTCAAGCCAGTGGCTGGCAGGGCATGGGGTGGTGGGAGGAGCCGGGAGGGGCAGGTGGAAAGGGAGAGAATCCTAAGCAGTCTCCACGCCCAGCACGGATCCCGACACGGATCTCCATCTCCCAACCCTGAGATCATGACCTGAGCCAAAATCAGGAGTCAGACGTTTAACCGACTGAGCCACCCAGGTGCCCTGAAAAAAAGTTTTTAAAAGACCCTTTCGGTTCCCCTGTTTCCCGGCAGCTTCTCCCCTGCCCATCCCCCTCCCTCCCCTTTCTCTCTCTCTGCCTGTCTTCCAGGGACTGACTGAGTGCTTGTCACAGACAGGGCCCCACAGCAGGAGGGCCTGTGCTCTCAGCAAGCTTTTGGGGGCTGGTGGTCATCTATGTCAGGGTGATAAGGGTTTGTCCACAGGGCTGAGGGCTAGCTGAGGGGCCAGCACGGCACGGAGGGAAGACCGAGCAGCACACTGCGTTATTTTTCTCATTGGCGGAGGAGGTATTTCAGTGCTGTGGGAGGTGAAGGGGACGATGGAAGAAACCCAGGGAGAAAAGGCCAGGCGAGGAAGCCAGAGGTGGTCTTTGGTTTCCTACCACTCCAGTCCAGCCTGACCCCAGAGCCCACGGCTCGTTAGACTCACACAGTTCAAGTCGGATGCTTTCACTCCTGTACCCGTCGTCCACTAGATGGCTGGGCAGCTCACACTTCCCCCTCGCACCTCCATGTGCTTTTCCCAGAGTCTACTCCACACGCTTGGGACAACAGGACCTTGCTCTAGGTGGCTGGCCCTGGCACAGGTAACAGCCAGGGCCATCCGAAGCCAGTTTTTTTGCTACAGAAGACAACCCAGCTGAGCTCCTGTCCAAGGTGCCCTGAGCTGCCCTTGTGTCTTACAACACAGCGAAATGTTTATCGTTGTGCTTCTCTTTTGGACACTCCCCAGGACATAATCTCTCCCTAGTCCACAATGCCCTGAGGAGTGGAGGGGTAACACTAACAATCGGCCAAAGGAAGATATTAAGAATAAAAAGAGACGGAGTGTGGGCTACAAAAATAGAACAACAGGAAAGCCCGGGCCACTTTTGACAGTGGTTCCCTGAACCCCATGCATTTCACACGTCCGGGCCTCTGCACACACTTGGCCTTCAGCACGCAATGTTCTCCTCTCTACAGCTGTGCCTCGCAAGTTCAGTCTGTCTCTAAAGATTTACCCACGTGGAAAGTCCTTCTCTCCAAAAACCTTTCCCCGAAAGCCCGACAGACCTGGGCGCCACCCCAGCCTTCTGGTCTCCTCTCTGTTACAGCACTCAGCTTCTTACAGCTCCCCACTTATCTGTCTCCTCCTCTGTCTAGGCTGTAAACATCCAAAGGGGGGGATGAGAAGTTCATCTTTGCATTCCTGGTGCCTGGCACATAGAAGGCAGTCGATCAAGTTTACTGACTTTAAGAACTCAAATGACTTGGGGCTCCCAGGTGGCTCAGTGGGTTAAAGCCTCTGCCTTCAACTCAGGTCATGATCCCAGTGTCCTGGGATCGAGCCCCACATCAGGCTCTCTCTGCTCAGCAGGGAGCCTGCTTCCCTTCTCTCTCTCTGCCTACTTGTGATCTCTGTCTGTCAAATAAATAAATAAAATCTTAAGAAAAAAAAAAAAAGAATTAAAATGATCTAGCCATGACAGCTTCTGGCCTTGGGAGCTTAGCCATGGAGAACAGATTGTAAACCCAAAAGCTCGTGCCCAGCCAGCAGGCACTTCCAGTTTTCAGTCCTCAACTCAATAGATCAGCGGCCCAGGGGACCCTAAGCCGACCGAAAGGGCCTATCACCCCCGCCATGCCCTCGGGCAGCCTGACAAGAGTGTAGTCTCTGCTGCAGTGACAGGCTTCCTACACGAGCAGCGTGACCCAGGCCCTCCACTCTCTCGTGGGGGCCGGACCTGGCCTTGGAACCTTTGTGACCAAGGTGAGGCTCTGTCATCCCTGTCCCTGGGCTTTCGTATCTCCGTCTGCCATGTGGCAGCGGGTCTTAATTAGAAAGCTCTTAGAGATTCCTGAAAGGACTGTCACTGTACAGCTGCACAAAGGATATTATGTCACAGAAGTGTAAGAGCACAGCAAATAATGGAAACCAGGAATAATAAGGGCACTTATTCCCAGAAGCACATTGATTTAAACCACAAAAGCTCCTTGGAACACGGCTTGAGCATTGTAAAAGCCTAAGCCATCAACAACCCCTGTGGGAGGGGAGCCCATGCCAGGCGGCTGCTGGAGAGTTCATTTGGTTGCTGTTGGCAGGCCTGTTTGGTCCCTCAGGTGTTCTCGCGTCGGTGACATTTCCCTGCTGTAGTGAGCCCAGCCTACTGGCTGGGTTCTGGAGAGAAACAACCATTACTTGCACAACCCTGGTATAGAGATGCAGAGAACTGGCCTTAGCACAGTTCGGTTGACTTTTCCTTCTATGTATGATGAACATGGGTCTCCAGATAATGGAGACTCCGTCACCGCTTCTGCTTCTAAAATCTGCGTTGCACCAATACCATCTGGTCACACCTTGACCCCAGCCGTTGCTACCCTGGTCAGTAACTTTGGGAAACCACCGGATGCGTTGTATCTGTGGAAAATAAAGCCTCTCTGCCTACTTGTGATCTTTCTCTCTGTCAAATAAATAAAATCTTAAAAAAAAAAAAATACAGGGTGCCTGTGTAGCTCAGTGGGCTAAAGCCTCTGCCTTCACCTCAGGTCATGATCCCAGGGTCCTGGGATCGAGCCCCGCATCGGGCTCTCTGCTCAGCAGGGAGCCTGCTTCCCTCTTTCCTTCTGCCTGCCTCTCTGCCTACTTGTGATCTCTGTCAAATAAATGAATAAAAATCTTTAAAAACAAAAAAGTACATTTATCAAATGTGGTTTAATATGACAAAAATCAGAAACAATATAATTATTTATCAATAGGAATTGATCAAATTACACAAACTCCATAAAATAAAATTATATGTAACTATTAAGATTGATGAAGGTGATGTACATTTTTGGTGGCCATGGACATATGTTCGCTATAGATCCTTGAGTAAAAAAAAAAGTCAGGTTAGGAAACAGTATGTTTTTTCTTTAAAGATTTTATTTATTTGCGAGAGAGAGAGAGAGAGAGTGTGTGTGTGTGTGTGTGTGTGTGTACACGAGCAGAGGGAGGGGCAGACTCCCCACTGACCAGGAAGCCTAACACTCCCAGGATGCTGGAATCATGACCCGAGCCTAAGGCAGATGCTTAACCAACAGAGCCCACCCAAGAGCCCCTCTTTTATTTTTTTTTTAAAGATTAATTTCATTTATTTTGAAGAGAGAGAAAGAGAGTGAGCTGGGGGAAGAACAGAGGGAGAGAGAGAGTCTCAAGCAGACTCCATGCTGGATACAGAGCCCAACTTGAAACTCCATCCCACCACCCTAAGGTCATGACCTGAGCCAAAACTAAGAGTTGGACATTTAACCAACTGAGCCACCCAGACATCTCTGATCTCATGTTCTTAAAACTATGCATTTTCAAATACAGGTGCATAAGTGAGAGTCTGGGACGTCTATCAAAATATTAATAAGGTGGGGGTGCCTGGGTGGTTCCGTGGATCAGGTAGCTGACTTTGATTTTGGCTCAGGTCATGATCTCAAGGTCTTGGGATCTGGCCCTGCAGCGGGGTCCACACTCAGAGTAGAGTCTGCTTGAGGATTCTCTCTCTCTCTTTCTCTCTCCTTCTGCCCCTCCCCCCTCAAATAAGTAAATCTTTTAAAAATATTAATAAGGTGGCTTTTTCTAAATGGTACATGAAATTCCTTTAAAAAAATGAAAAGTTTTTTTTTGTTGTTGTTGTTGTTTGTTTTTTGTTTTTTAAGTAGGCCACAGTACGGAAACAAATTCATCTCAGCTGCTGACTTTCCAAGACACGACAAAGAGGCATGGAAAAAGAACTTAAGAATATATTTTCTTACCACTGAAATCCTAAAACGCGAATGGAACTCCCCCAAAGTGCAAGGCCTGCTTACATCACAGACATAATTAGTGTAGCAAATACAAGTTTACAAAAACATTTTTTAAGCTCTCTGGGTCTTCTCTCCTCTCCTCTGTCCAAACGCTTTCTGAGATTTTACAGCAGGGAAGGCGCTTGAATGTTTAAGATCTTCAGCTGCAGCCACACTTGCGTATGTGTCAACATTCCATGGCTGTTTACCAGAGCAAGGCCGCCCGGAGGGCAGGAACGAGGCACTGGCTGAGGGTCACCTGATGTGAGGTGCAGGGGGGTGGGTTTACACCCCGAATGCTCTTAGCCTCTGGGACTCCAGCCTTGACTCTGCGCCCTTCCCCACCTCACCAAGACCATCCCCCGGTCCTTCTGGAAGGACTTTAGGTGGCCAGTACAGGCCATTGACAGCCTCTTCAGACAGGAGACCATTTACCTGGAAGCACTCACCGAAGGACTCTAGCAACCATTTCCTCGGGGGCAAGACGTCATACTCCACACCTACTGCCTTCTGTTCAGGTTCCTAACCCTGCTTATTCTCAGCTCTTTCCAGAGCCTCTCCACTCTCTGTGTCCCTAAAGCTGGTTTGAAAGCTCAGCATGTCAGTCTGGCCCCTGGAGAGGGGGTGCTTGACGTGTACCCACAAATGTCAGGCCCCTGTTTCTCTCTGCACCTTTTCCTAACTGTGTGTCTGCTGTGGGGTTCCAGAGCTGGGACACGGGCGGGAGGCCTGAGGGCAGAGAACGGCACTAATGTCTTTCACAGGAATTTCTCCATTCACCTTGTTGTGGTTGTTGTTAAAGCACATGTACTCCTCTCAGGCCTACTTGCTTCCTAAATCATAACACAATGTCTCAACACAAAGACAGATAAATGAAAAGCACAAGTAGAGTTTTAATATTGTTTGCCCCAGAAACATGCAAATTTGTTGTTTTTGTCGATATAGTCAGTCAAATTCATTCAACTACAGCAACGTTCGTTGAGTGCCTGAAGAGGGTCAGGGATGGTTAGGCCTGTGAGAAATACGAAGGTTAAGTTCATTCTTGCCTCCCACGGGCTTCTAAAAGAACTCGAAATATGACATAAAATACAAGCTTTTATTGTATTTTATTGTAATAGCATGGAGGTGCAGAAAGCAACAGGGGGCAAAGATTAATTCGCTTCCAGATTCTGTATGTTTATTCCTGAGAACCACCGACTTTTCTGATTCTCTCACTCTGTGTGTGTGTGTGTGTGTGTGTGTGTGTGTGTGTATATGGATTTCCCCTCCAGGGGGTCTGCCATTAATAGGCCTGCCTCCCCCAGACAAGCTCTTTTCTTTGTGTCTCTATATTTCAAATTCCAAATTCCTGGAAGAGAGAACCTGAGCAGGTCATAGCATAAACATGGTGGCCTGGACCCCCCAAGAGTTGCGGTGAGGGTGTGTGTTTGAAGAGGGTTGGGGGTGTTGGGGTCCATTATCAAAGGAACAAGACTGAGACAAAGTGAAAGTTATGTAGAGCTTTATTCTATGCCAAGCGTTAGAAGTCAGACTGACCGGCCAGGGCCACCTCCAAAGAGAGCGACCCTGTCCTGATCTCGCAGGCTGGTTTTATAGGGCATAACTGCAGATCCAAGGTACGTGACTTCTATTGTTAAGGCGTTTACTCCCGGAATCGATACCCAGAACCATACCAGGAACTACTGGGGCGTTTATTCCCGGAATGAAGTCCGTGGATGTAAATAACAATATGGCTACCTTGGCAATATGGAGTTGCTCTGGCTAAGCAGGCCCTAATAGTTAAACAGGTTTTAACATTAAATTGGCCCTAACAGGGGGAGGTTGAACTGTACCCAGAGAAGAGCAACTGAGCAGATAGCCAACCCAGCGTATGTCTACAACAATTCCGAAATGTGTAATATCCTTTCTTAGAAGAGTGTCTTCAAGTCACTAAAATGTGAAATGCAAAAGGCACAGACGTGACCAAATATTGCCTTCATAGTTTACATTGGTTTATAAATTCCATATTTCCCTCCCCGATGGTAAAAAGGATCATGTAAGCTCACTGTCCTGTGATCATACAGTCAGATGTCTAGGTGCTTTTTCCCATAAAGTGTGCTACCCTTAGGTACTATATTAGGTACTGTAAGGATCACATATCCCGATTCTAAGTCATTCACTTAGGAAACTACATACTACAACTACATACTGGTACAAAGTGGCTTTGCTTGAGGAATCTATAGCCTAGGGTAGGAATCCATGATACATGGTATCAAAGTGATAGAATCCATAAGAAATTAAAATCCATCTTGTCTTTTAACTCCTTGCCTGTCCTAGAGAGTACATGCAAGAAATACCGATTTCCAAATACGTAAGTGTTCTTAACTGGGTCATAGTTGGCCACTCCAGCAGCAGGCCCAGGAGCAAATATTCATTGCAAGTCTACACTGTGCAGAGCCTGTGTTATACTTTTGGGGACATCAGAGAAAAGTACTTGGGGAAAAACTGACAGTCTCCTGCAAGAGATGGGTGCATGGACTAGCGGCTCCAGAATTTCCGTACAGGAAGGACTTAGGCCCCTTGTTAGTTGGAAAGGGGAGGCCTTGGGGGACCCAGCTTGCTGTGTTTGCACAGAATTTCCTGGAAACATCAAATGTTCATGACAAAATAAGAGGTGAGTGTGGGAGTGGGATGAGGTACTGAGGGAGTTGAAGAGGGGTTGGCTGAAGCCTCCCAACCCTGCTCCTGAAATCAGCACGAGGCCTAGGTAAAACTGCATCCTACCTGTAGGACAGGAATATTGAAACATGCAACAAGGAAACATGCAAACAAGAGTTAGGCAACATGACCTCTGGTACCAGCTTTACCCCCTAATGACTAGGGCAAGTCATTTTCCTCTCTGGGCTGCAGCTGGGTTCTGCTGTTTTATCCATGATAACCCACGGACAGGGAGGACAGATGGGGACATGTGTGACATGTAGCAGAACCAAACAGTCCTTTTTTTTTTTTTTAAGATTTATTTATTTATGTATCTGAGAGAGAGTATACACGAGCAAGCGGGGAGAGGCAGAGGGAGAAGGCGAAGCAGACTCCCCACTGAGCAGGGAGCCCTATATGGGACTCAATCCCAGGATCCTGGGACGATGACCTGAGCCGAAGGCAGATGCTTAACTGAGTGAGCCCCGCAGGTGCCCAGAACTCTTGTCAAGAGTTGTTGAAGTTAAAGGCCATTGCTCACCTATTAAGAAATCCAACCTTGATTTTAATGGCTGGGCATAATTCACCCAGGAGCCCAAATACCCAGAGAAGTTATACTCTGGGGAATGTATGTAGACAAGAAAAGGAAGAGGAGAGAATAACTAAATCTGCATGACTGAAAGAGAATTGCAGTGTTGAATCATAAATTTACCCAACCACTTATATGAGATGATATATGATATATAATATGACATATGTGCCAGCATGATATAATACTTTGGCTTTCAATTCCCTTCTTACCAGAATTCTAGAAAACACCCCTAAACAAGTATGACTGAGGGGCAGGTATCGAGGTCTAGGGTTATACATGGCAAGAGAACAGAGGTTGCAGTCTCTCCGTGTCTGGCATCCCAGATCTTACCAGCTGTGCCACTTGAGATCCATGACTTGAAACTGCTGGACCTCAAGTCCCTCATCTGTAAATTCGAGGTAGCACAGCCTAGCTCACAGAGTTGTTGCGAAGATTACACGTTACCACGGCACACACTAGATGCTCAGTGCTGGTCTTCTCTCCCATTTTCCAAGTTCTCCCATGATTCCCTTGCTGTTCACATCTCATGTCAACTGGAAAACAGTATCCTTTTTAAAATTTAGGATGCCTAACTCTATATGAAGAAACTTCTGCTGGCTGGACACTTGTTCCAGCTCTTGGACAGAGCCCCAACAGCGGCACGAACCACCATCCCCTGCCTCTGTCTGCAGTGATGGCATGGTGCTACATGGCCACAGGGCCCCAGCTGGAAGGCTTGACGGAGCCAGAGGGAGCCACCGGAATTAAGGATAACCCCTAAGGTTGCTTCAGGTCTAAGATAACACGATTTAAAAATTTTAAAATTTTAAAATTTTTCTCCGTTCACTTCATCAACCCAGGTAGGCTCGCGGAGGCCTAGAGAGGCCAGCTGACTCAACAGAGTTTGCATATTGAGCAGCGGCTGCGCAGGGATTAGGAGTTCTGGCCTTTGAGCCATTATCACAAAGCTGAAGAGACCTTGAGTCCATCCCAGTGGAAAAGGCAGACCCATGCATGCAACGTTCAATGGGCCAACGGCATGCCATGTTGATTTTTTTAAAAAGATTCCTTGGTAATTTTCAACTCAAACAGTTTTTAATATGTTAATTCATTTTATAAATATGTATTTGGCATTTACTATAGAAGCCACACAGTACCCATTAAAGCCTCCATTTCCTCTTCTAACGACATCTCCTACGTGGAAATCAGGAGTGGGAGGCTCTGGGCAGGACACCCCGACATTTGCCTTAGCTGGATGCCAGTGTGTGTAAACCCTCCAGGTAGTCTGCTGTCTTGTGACTAGAATGGAGAGCAGGAAGTAGTGTGAAGCTGAGTCAGACAGAGGTCAGAGGGAAATGTGGCTTGAGACAGCAAATAACACAATGGTAAGGTGAGCAGGAATGGGGTCGGATCCGCCCACAAAGCCATGGAGGAGATGTGAAAAGAAGAAGGGGATATAGTGACCAGACAGGAGGAGAATTACAGAGGTAGAAGGACTGAGTGTGGGCATGAAGCAAAGAAAGGAAGCAGGAAGCTTCTGTGTCTGGGTCCACCCAATACCACTTGTATGAGTCAGAATTAAACTCTGGAAGCAGAACTACTGTGAGTATTACAGAATACGGAATTTAATATATTAGCTCTTTCACAAATGGGGCAGATGCTGGGGAAGCAAGTATCTGGAAGGAGTTGTTGAAAGATCACAGAAGTCACAACAAGCACCAGTGGGGCCCAACGAAGTGGAATTTACAGAAAATAAGGCAGGTCCCGCTGTGACATGGGGTCACCCAGGGCTCCTAGTGAAGAATCTTTGGAAGAATGTTGGCTGGCTCTTTGCAGCTACTGTCTCTGTGAGTTCGCCACAAAGTGTCTGAGAGCGGGCTGGCAGTCCCAGAGAGCGGGGAAGAGTGGGGACACACAGGAGACTGGCTGCATCTCTGGGCACCTCACCAGCCCCAGCCAACAGTGGCCGTCAGGGCATGATGGTGGCTCCTTCGTGGCTGTCTTCCATATCTCAGGCCGCTTCCTTTCAGACCACTCTGACCAGGGTCATCATGGACAAGGGGTGCTGGGAAGCATAATTCCCAGCATAACCAAGGTGACCACCCAGCAATTCCACACTCTGATCAAAGACACAGAAATGCGCTCCTTTCTGAGACTCTCAGACCTTCACATTTTTGAACTTTTGAAAAAGTACACAGTAGAGAGGAATGTCCAAGTGTTTCTGTTCATCAGGATTCTGGGTTGCAAGTGACAGAGATTCTAAAACAAATAGACTTACGTAAAAAAAGAGGCTTTGCGGGGGGAAATCTTGGGGCAGCTCAAAGAATCAAAAGAACAGTTGCCAGATAATGTTGGGACAGTCAGACAAAACAGACCCCATAAAAACATCCTCTCTTTCCTTGTTTTGTTTTCTCTCTCTCACAGCCTCATTGCTGCACGGCGGCCTCATCCTTCCCACCATTTTCCCGAGGCAGCTCTGGTGTCACAGTCACATAGCAACTTGACCAGAAAGGAAAGATAGTTTCCCCACCAGCTTCATTTTTTTAAAATCCTTGATTATTTTTTTAAAATCAGTCCTTGGATAATCCCTAATTATCCAATTGCTGTGGACAGGTGAGTACAATGTTATTTTGGGTAAGCCAGGTCACAGGTCTACACCTGTGGCCCCAGAGAAACAGGCCAGTGTACTCTGATCAGCAGCCCAGAACCACATGGAGAAAGAAAGGAGTTCTCCCAAGGAAGGAAGCTCCCTCCCCAGAAGAGGGAAAAGAGGTGTCAGGCAGACAAAAGTAACAAGTGTCTATCTTTGGGTCTCAGGGACTGAATGAAATGTTCCCCCAAATTCATTCTTCACAGGATCATGTTCTTTAACATGATAGCCACTGCAGCAAGGTTCTGACCACACTCCACTGGTATTCCAAGCTACAAGGAAGGACATACTTTGTGAGGGTGATTATCAGGTGATAACAATCATCTCAGAGACCTAGTGATTGAACAGTTCGCTCAGAGCCATTCAATTACTTACAAAGGGGAACTAGGACGCTGACAGTATATCCCCAGGGAATGCATTAGCAGTCTGGTTTATAGATCACCCTGTGGAGATTTGGGCTACCATGAATCCATTTTCCAGGTCTTAATCAGATGGTTTTCCTGGACCTGAAAGAACAGACCAGGGCCAGGGTGCTTACTCAGAGGCATTACTTGGAATCTGACTTCAGCATGGAGGCGGGTTGAGATGATTCATAGTGGGGGGGGGGGGGAGGGCGCATGTGTACTTCGAGGTAAAAGAAGTGTCATTGTAGCAATAGATATCTTTTCTGGGAGGAGGAAACGGATCTGAGATTAGGGTTTGGGGTGCTCTGAAAAAGAATTTCTTTTTAAGTTTTTATTTATTTTTGAGAGAGAGAGAGAAATCGTGAGCACAAGAGGTGGGGGAGGAGCAGAGGGAGAAGCAGACCCCCGGGTGAGTAGGGAGCCAGATGCAGAACTCAATCCCAGCACTTTGGGATCATGATCTGAGCTGAAGGCAGATGCTTAACCGACTGAGCCACCCAGGTGCCCAAAGGTAGGCAATTTCATTGTTCTTTAGGTTGTCCTTTAGCTATCCACCTGAATCAGATAATCTAAGACTTCTTTTTGGCTAATAATGTCATTTATTTTTACTCTCCTATTTGTCTTTTATACTTTGTCAGTGGTTTCCGCACTTAGAGATGCATCAAAATCATTCTTGAAGATTTTCAAAAAGTTCCCAGGCACTGGGTCCCAGCCCCAAGGCCCCCTACTCCCCATCTCAAATTCCATGGAGGATTCCAGGGCACAGGCAGGATGAAAAACAGCTCCCTATGCTGCAGAATGCTCTCCATCTTTCACAAAGATTTTGAAACCCCAGGCAAGGCAAGGCTGGGAGAGAATATGGTAGTTAAATGGCTTTTTAAAGGTCAGAATATAGTAGTTAAATGGCATTTTTAAGGTCATTGTAAGGGCTGGAACCAGGTGGGCTGGAACCTAGATTCTTTTGTTTCTGGGGCCCATCAAAAAGGGTACCTAGGGCTTGGTCTTGACCCCCTAACTATGGAGGAGCAGCAGGTAAGAGACTAATAAGGATAGGTCCATTTCTGTATGTATTCAATCAAAGTAATACTCTTAGGTAGTATCCAGAAACAAGCACCTCCCACAGGCAAAGCCTTCCCAAATGTACCATCTGTGGAGTCCTTTTTTCCTTTCCTGCTCTGGCAAATACTGATGTGCCACCTTTGGAAAGCTGCTTGGCCTCACTGTTTCTTGGTTTTCTCGTCTATACAATGAGAATGTTGGATTTGGGTTCCTTCTGCTCTTATCCTAGATTGTTATATCTTTTTTTTTTTTTTTTTAAGATTTTACTTATTTGAGAGAGAGAGAGCAGGAGAGAAAGCACAAGCAGGGAAGAGGGGGAGAGGGAGAGGGAGAAGCAGACTCCCCACCTAGCAGGGAGCCTGGGATCATGACCTGGCTGAAGGCAGATGCTTAACCAGCTGAGCCAACCAGGTGCCCTAGATTGTTACAGGTTTTCAGTGAAGAGCCTTTGGACATGATGTGATTGTAAAAGGCTAAGAAGAGCTATGTTCTTAATGTCTGTTGATATCTTGTCCTTGTCCATTGGACAAAGCCTTTTATGTTGTAATACAGTATAAGAACAAGCTTAAAATCTGATGAACGCAGGCACCTGGGTGGCTCAGTGGGTTAAAGCCTCTGCCTTCAGCTATGGTCCCAGGGTCCCAGGATGGGGCCCCCGCATAGGGCTTTCTGCTCAGCAGGGAGCCTGCTTCTCCTCTCTCTCTCTCTCTCTCTGCCTACTTGTGATCTCTGTTGTCAAATAAATAAATAACTTTTTAAATCTTTTTTAAAAAATCTGATGAACGCTGGAAAAGATGCGTTATGACTCAGTCTCATTCAAGTGAAAAAATGAAGATGATTGACAGGATAGAGAGGGGGAAGGGTGCAGAACAGAAAGCAGGGAAGCTATAAATCCATGAAGAGGAGTGGGGAGTTAGGGCTGGAAGTGATAAAAGAGACGGGCGGCAGCAGCAAATGTGGCTGATTTATTCCTGTTTATTTCCTGACATAGGTAGGTCCTAGATGGATTATTGGATGGCAGTTTAAACTCTGATCCCTTACTTTTGCCCTCACCCTCCTGAAAGACCTCAAACTTCTTCCTCCTCAGATTTATCCACTACCGCAAACCCAACAACCATGAAATAGACATGCGTGTGTTAAATGAACAAAACATTTATATTGGCCCTTGCCAGAGCTCAAGGAGGACCCCAAAGGCTAAGAAGGGAATACAAAGAGAGACACAAACCCATAAGAATGGTGTCAGAAAAGTCAACGCCCCTACAAAGGTTGGGGGGGAGATTGCCACGGCAGTGTTCACAAATGAGAAAGAGACAGAAGAGCCATTCAGTTCGTAAGTGCTTGCCCTCCTGGTACCATTGGAGACATGGCCAAGTCTCTGAATATCCAGGCAGAGCTCAGGGTCTGGCACACAGTAGGAGTACAATAAAAGTCTGTTCAACGAATGGAGAATAAATAGGAGGAGGATGAAGGGGAGAGCGCTCTTGAACAGAGACCCCAAGATGTTTGGAAAGATAATGAGGGAAGAATCTGTGCTATCAAATCAATCCAAATCAAGAGCAAAAGGTCACTATAGTAATCAGCTCCTTAAGAAATAGAGTGAGATGGAGATTGGGCAAGTGATGGGAGCTGAAACAGGCAGAGGAAGGAACTGAACTAAGAGGCAGACACAGCACAAATCTCAGGTCCACCCCAAGGCCGGCTCACCCTGGAGGCTAGAGACGAGAGGGCTTGGTCTTGGTATTTCCTCATCAGCCAGTCATCGGATGCAGGTACATTACTGGAGATGTGACCTTGGATTAGCTGTGAACTGTCAGCAGCCAGCACTCCCAAGAGCTGAGGGAATGAGTGACTCAGTCTTGAAGAAGGGATGTGTGGGCCCACACAGCACCCTCTAAATAACCCAACCTCCTCATTCTACAGGTGAAAAAAGTCTAGAGATGAACAGAGCCAGGACATGCATCACAGTGATAAACAGTATTCCTACAGTGTACATGAGATTTGGGAAGGGATTTCATATTGATAAGAAGGAGGAAGGGAGGTTAGGCTCAATGGCTCTCAAATCTATCTGCCCTCAGAATCATGTGCTGCTATTAGAATGCAGATTCCTGGGCCCCGTTTTCAGAGAGTCTCTTACTGGAGGGTCTGGGTCAAGGCCTGAGAATCTGCATTTTAACAAGTGCCCACGTGATTTTATGTGGCACATCTCCCAGCCTGCGCTTGGGAACAAGCAGCTGAGACAATGAAACATTGGTGAATAATCTATACTTAAAGAATATTGTTAAATGATGTTTCTGGAAGGAGATCTCAGATGGGTCCAAGGCGGCTCACTGCCGAACTCTGATCTATTCAACAAATTCTATCGACTTGAAGACTTTAGGACGATATATATCCAATTAAGAGAGTCCCGCAACGGCAAGAGATTGTTAGTACTTTGATGGGTGATCGCATTGAGATTTCAACAGATTCCAACATGTGGCCCTTAAGTATGATTTTGTAGACTGATAATTATTGACATTGAAAGTTGCTTATAATATCTAAAATGAGAGAAAACAGCAGAGAGGCAGTGGGGTATGATGGATTAGAGCACAGACTCTGGAACCTAACGGACTTCATGGGCTCAAATCTCAGCCTATCGCTTACTCACCCTGTGGCCCAGAGCAAGTTTCTTACTTCCCTGTGTCTCAGTTTCCTCATCTGTAAAATGGGAACGGTAGTATATAATTCAGTACTTGCCTCATAGGATTATTGTGAGGATTATGTGGGTAAACATGTATAAAGGATTAATAACCTTGTCTAGAAAATGCTGTAGAAACATCTGTTGTCATCATATGTAATCGTTTATCTATTGTTGCTGTAAAAAACTACCCCCAAACTTAGCGGTTTCAAATGAGAATTTATTATGCCTTGCTTGGTGGATCGTTGTGCATTACTTGGTACTGACTGAGGCTCTAGGCTCATTGAAAGGTCCAAAAGGACTGCATTCACATAGTTGATAGCTGATACTGGCTACCATCTGGGAGCTCTGTGGTGTTTTCAGTCACAGGCCACAGTGGATCCTCTCCGTGTGGCTGGTTAGGCTTCTGCACGTGGTGGTTGGGCTCCAAGGAGAATCTTCCAAGAGATAAAGGCAGAAGCTGAGATCTCCTAAGGCCCGCCTTGGCGGTTACCCAGCCACTACCCCATCTACATCTATGGGTTAAAACCAGACTCAGGCCCAGCCCAGACCCCAAGATACCACCCATCAATGAGAGGAGCCACGGGAATTAGCAGCCATCTTTACCCTACCATAGAGGTTTAACCCCATGTTTGTCAAAGTATGCATACACTTGGGTGTTTATGCACAGAAAATGATGGCTGGAAGAGTACATACCAAAATGTAAACAACCCTTATTATCTTTAAGAGGAAGGGTTAACATATGATGATTATTTTCTTATTTATCCTTTCATGTTTTGCTTTTTTCTCCCTGGATTTTCCATAATAATGTATGCTACATTTATTAAAAAGAGTCATTTCCATAAATTGAAAAAATAGATAGAGATTTAAAAACAAATATGAGCCGGGCGCCTGGGTGGCTCAGTGGGTTAAGCCACTGCCTTTGGCTCGGGTGGTGATCTCAGGGTCCTGGGATCGAGTCCCAAGTCGGGCTTTCTGCTCGGCGGGGAGCCTGCTTCCCTCTCTCTCTCTCTCTGCCTGCCTCTCTGCCTACTTGTGATCTCTCTCAGTCAAATAAATAAATAAAATCTTTAAAAAAAAAACAACTAATATAAGCCAAAATGAAAGAAAAATGAAAATGAAAGAAAGGAAGAGAGAGAAAGAAAAAGAAAGGAAGGCACTAGCTTAAATATACACAGCCTTAGTAAAACCATAGCGGCTAGATCCTAGAACAAAGGTCCTAATCCCACTCTCCTCAGCAATCAAACCACACTGGAGTGTTACATGCAGTGCTGGATTCTGAATTCTAAGAAAGATTCACAAAGGGAAACTATACATCAAGATGTGAAAGGGAAGCCAAAGGTCTATAAACTGTTTCTTTTGGAGAAGGATTTAAGGATACTTGGGTTGAAAAGAAGAGGCTTAGTGGGGTGATGATACAGTGAACTGGGCTCTCACTCTAGATGCAGGAGAGTCGCCACGGGAAGAGGCATTAGTTCTGGTCCTACAGAAGCAGGAACATTTAATGGAAGTGACACAAAGGCAGATGTGAGATTCTTCATGCAAAGAACTTTCTAAGTTGTAAAAGAATAAAGCTGGAATGAGCTTCCTAGGAAGGCAATAAGTTCCCTGTTCAAGCACAGACCAGAGGCCATGTCTCAGAGCTCCTCCTGCCTTGAGGAGCTGTCTGACCTAGAATCCCTACCAATTCCCTTCCAAATTCCAGGCTGTATGACAAGTCGGCTCACATGGGAGAGGAAATAAAACACATGACCATTTATTTATTTAGGAAACTTCAGCCTTATCCTGGCTGAAGGCAATGGCCCCAAATGAAGGAGTTCTTGACATTCCTCTAACGAGTCTATAATATTGATGTTGCACTTGCCATGAAAACTTGATAAGTCAACAAAGCACCAAGCGAGCCCTGGATGCATACCAATGTCCAGGGCATGAAGACGTGGTCTCTTGGACCACAGGCTTGAAGTTTAATAAAGAGGAAAGACATAAAAACCACATAGATTTAACATTCCTAAATAGAGTCGTTACAGATGAGTACCTGTGGGGGGTGGCAGGGACCCCAAATCCCCAAATGTAAATGATTGATTTGTAACAGCGAAGACAGCTTGGGGCGGGGGGAACTTTAATTTGTTACTAAGAGGTGAGAAATAAGAGACTGGGTATGGGGGGAGGCCAAGGAAGAAAGGCCTCTCCCCATATCTTTACATTCATGTGATCCGCTCTGGTGGAGGACAGAAGGCTGCATGCCTGACTCTTGGGTTAGGCTTCCCTAAAAATAAGTCACATTTTATCCTTATCGACTAATGTAATTATAACCACCTCCATTTACTAAGGACCTACTATATGGTAGTTGCTTCACATATATTAACTCATCGAATCAATTCTATAACCAGGTAAAGCAATGACTATAATTTTCAGGGATTGGGGCCCAAGGACATGAGGAGTCATGGCTAGCCTCCTTTGGGGTGCTTGCCTAACTCCCATGAACCCTGTGTTTCCTCAGCACCTGTGTGTTCAGCATGAACTCTGCTCTCCTGTCCTTCTCCGAGTCTGAACCCTCCCCTAGGCATCTGGAACTGTGTGCAAAGAGATTCAGGCTTTCCAAGAACTGGGAGCTGTAACATAGAAACAAGGATATCGTGGGTGGTCATCTTCTGTTATGGTGAGACAGAGAGCAGGATAGACAGACAGACAGACAGACAGGGAAATCAGGTGCCCAAAGAGAAAGAGGGAGAGTGCATCACATGATTCCTGGGGATAGTCACCCATTTTCCTGGTCCTATTCCTTCCTGGGACCTGGATGCCTTCCTGCCCTCTAAGATGAAGGGACAGCCCTATATCTTTATGTCACATTGGCCCTTTTCACTTATGCTGGCTTGAAGGTCTATTACTTGCAACCAAGAAGTCGTTAACTGGTACAACTATTTTGTCCAGTTAATGAAGGAGCCAGGCTGCCAACTTGGGTTCATCCACGGGGATCTCCCAGCTCCTTCCGCTCTGCCCCAGAGCGGCGGTGTTGGAGTAACACTTCCTCAAAGAAGGTTGGGTGAGACAGTTTGCTCTCTGGTTCCAAGTGGTTTCTGCACCAATGGGGTGTCATCTGTCTGATAACCAGCTCCCCTCATGAGGGCCAGGGGCCGCCCCCCAGCAGTCCCACTGGCTCATACAGGTAGGAGCTCCCGTCATCACATTGTCCCCAGTCATAAAGCTGTCGCTTTCTGGGTTTTAACGGCATACTTGGGGAAACAGATGCTTTGGGAACTTGGATTTCTGAGGCCCCAGGGGCTACACCAGCCCTTCAGACCCTGTGCTTGCTCCCCGCACGCTGCTGCTTTCACCCTTGCTACCCTTTCTGGAAAGCCTCTTCTTGGCTCTACCCACAGACTTCCTACCTCTTTGGAAACACCTGAACCTTGTACTGCTGTCTGTGATAGCTCTGATGACACCTTCCTGCTTCATTGGCCAGGTGGCTGGTCTCCTGCATCTAGCTGTGGGGGCAGGGTCTGTGTCCTCTTTGTCTTTGTGTCCCCAGTCCCCGTCACCACAGATGGCCCATGGTTTGTGCTCTGTACTTGTGAAGAGAATGACTGAATGAATAAACCCATCTTTAAACAAACTCATTTCTTTCCTAGACTCATTTCAGTCACGGTCTCTTCGTGCTGACCTACTGACTATGCTGTGTTTTACTTCACGAATACTGTGTCTTTTAAGACAATTTTTCCCTCCCTGGTTGATCTTTGTCCACCAGAAGGGCTGTGAAGCAAAAGCCTTCCTCCCACTCTCCTCATCCCCAGCACAAGGCTTTACAATGGGTTCAATTTGTGGGAGGTTGTGTTTTGTGTTTGTGTTACAGAGCTCAAAATAATGATCCACAGGGAGTTTCTCAGATGGCGAGTTTTTACTGTCCTGTCCTTTCCCTCTCTTCTGCTTGTGGGCTCAGGCCCTCTCCTGACAGTGGACAAAGTTCAATACTGGGCTTTGGATTCAACATGAATGACCTTTGGCTTAGGCAGCCCAGACAGGAATTCACTCAAACATCCAGAAATAGAGACATCTGTTTAATTCCCCATTGAACCTGGAAAAATCCATCACATCACATTCCTGAACTTTCCAACGGGACTGAACAGAACACACATGAACATGAGTGGCCATTGGGAGATCACATCTGTCCCCGCCAGGGGGGAAATGGCTGCATGCAGCGCGGTGGGTGGTCTCCCCCCAGGGGGGCCATGTGCACCTGCCTTCGCCCCCAGCTGCCGCAGCTCCGACAGGCTGTGGTCCCCTTCCAGGACAAGGCAGAGACAGTGACTTCTGAAGATGGAACTGGAGCAGACAGTTATTGAGGCTAGACAGGAGAGCAGGACGAGAAGAAGCTGGACAGCCAGGAGAGGGCTTAGGGAGTAGGAAGAAGCTTGTCGGAGGGTTACACTGACAACCATGGTGTTCAGGGTTTACTGCCTCAGTGGGCAATCCTGAACGCTTCTGTGGTGCCCCTGCCTTGCCCTCTGAGTCTTTGGGTTCTCCGGGAGGCCACGGCCCCCTCTGCCATTAGGGATCACACCACCTTCTTTCGGGGGAGCCAGGACAGCCCCTGGAGAGAAATTAACACGACAGAAGTGAGGACAACTGATAGCCAAGTAGGGAAACTGCCCACTTTATGCCAGGCACTGTTGTAGGCTCTTCCTTTCTCTTTCTTCCTTTCTCCCTTTCTTTCCCTCTGTCTTTCTTTTCTAAGAGCCTACCTATGAAATTTTAGACATCTTCAATTAGTACTAATGAGCCCTGTACAGTTAATTTCCTTTTGCTACATCTGGCTTGCTGGAAATTATTTAAAATCTCAAGGCCCCACTGTTTCAGCAAGATGCTTGTGACACTGTTCAGCTTTCCAGCTAATAATCTACACGAGAGGAGAATTCCCTTCTGTATTTCTTTCTGATCTTTCCTGTGGCTCTGATTTTACGATCAATATCTGTAATTTCATTCTATTCTCAGAGCAGAAAAGTAACTTGAAGGCTTGAGATGGAAATCTGGGGGATAATAGAACTGACTGCCGAAGTCTGCTCTTTGCTTTATGCTTGTCACTTCTCCTGGCCTTCCTGATGTTATGGCCAAGTGGCTAAATGCCTTCCAAAGAAATGTGAGCAGAAGCGCTGTGTGCCACTGCCTGGTCTGTACCTTAAGACCAGGGTGTGCCTCCTCCTTGTTCTTTCCCCTCTTCCCACACACTGGGGTCCAATAAGGTCATGACTTCACCTTGACCCTGCAGACAACATCAAGGCCAAGGAGATGGAGAAGCAAGATGGAAGAAACTTGGATCCCTAATGTCAGGTACAGCAGAGCCCCCCACTGCCTGGAAACTCAGCCTGGACTGCTACCTGAGAAAGAACTAAACTGTTCTTAAATCTGTCTTCTTTAAGGTGCAAGATTATTGATGGGTCTCTTTGTTAGAGCAACCTACCCAGACCCTAACTGAAACAAAAATTGGTGTCCAAAGTATAGCATTGCTGTTATAAAAAACCCCAAATATGTGGCATTGGCTTAGCAGTTGGGAGGTAAGCAAATTAATATGGTTTACTAGAAAGCCAGTGTCCTTGCTATGATGAGGTTAAAACATTTGACAAGATCGTTACATGCGATTATTTGAAAGACCAATTGCCTAAGCCCCTGACTCCAGAGGAAGCAGTTGCATAAAACCATGTTGTTAGTGTTTGCTGGCTGCTCCTTCCTGCTTTTTAGTAAGATATTACAGCAAAGTTCTGGCAAAAATCGGTCAGATTGCCAAGTACCCAGAAATATGGATCCAGAAATACAGATCTTCACAGAGTTAGAAAAGTCAATTTCTTCTCTACCCAAAATCAGAGGAGATGACTATAGCTGTCCAGAACAGTTTCCAAAGGTCAATTAAAACTTCTCAGCTGAACTAAGAGGCAGGCCTGTGGCAAAGATGAGGGTCGAAGGATTTGCCCTGAAGTCTGTCATTTCAGATGGACTCAAGACAGACACCGTTGAAATGAGAGAGTGAGTTACTGGTTGATCAAGGTAGTAAAGAAATAAAGCAGCTTTACGAACTATGTTCAGAAAAGAGCTTTGGGAGTGGTGACTGATTCATGAAACTGACTGAAGCTTTCTCAGCTCTTAGGCACTTACATTGCCAAAGAACTTAAAAGTCTCATTCAAAGAAAAAAAAAAAAAGTCTTTAAGACATAAAGAATCCCTGGCCTTGAGCCCTAACATCTGCACCAGCAGGAAGCCAGATGTGAAATTTGCATGGCTCCAAAGGGGGCTTAATCCAGAGTCCACTTCAAATGTTGCAAGAAGGCAAAGCCAGCAGCCATGAAGGACAATGCACATTCCCCTTTTACACTCTACCACCTCCTGCCAGCTTGGGATTAACCATGGTGTTGCATGTAGCCATTGGTCATTCATTTTCATTGCCAAATAGTATTTCATTGTAAGAATAAACCATAATTTAGACATTCGTTTCTGGATATTTAGGCTGTTTCCATTGGTTGCTATCATGTTATGAACCTTCTCTTACATATCTCTTGGTACACATGTGGACAGATTTCTCTAGGGAATATTCTTAGGAGAGCAATTAGTGGGTCATTAGGTTCTCAATAAGGCCAAACTCTTTCATAGTAATTGTGCCAGTTATAGTCCTTCCTGCAGTGTATTTGTGTTCCCTTTGTTTGATACCCTTGTCTACATGTTATTTTTGTGTTTTTGGATATTCCAATTTTGCCTAACTGGTAGAGGTATAATGTTGTTGTTGGGGTTTAATTCACATTTCCTAATTACTAATGAGGCTGAATATCTTTTCATATTATTTATTGGCCATTTGGATTTTCCCTTTTGTGCCTATTCAAAACTTTTGGATAGAGCTATTGGGTTGTCCATCTCTTTCACATTTAATTTTAGGAATTCTTTTAGATAACAATAATTACATAATGTTGCAAATATTTTCTCCCACTATGGAGCTCACCTTTATACTCACTATCTGGTCTCTTGGTGATCAGAAGTACTTAATTTTAATGAAAGCTTAATTTTTTCATTCCTCAGTCTGTATCTCTCTATCTATGGTTCATATTCAGAATCTCTGAGAAATGATCTAATTAGTTGCCCAAGCACAGTATACCATAATATGACTGGGTGATACTCTAATGCCTTTCCATTTCCTAGGTTCTAGGCAGCCTATAGATGTTTGTGTTAGATCAGTGCCTATCTCTGGCCCTATTTACTCTCCCTTAGGTAAGGGAGTGCCATATAAAACAACGAATGAGGGGTGCCTGGTGGGCTCAGTTGGAAGAGCATATGACCTTTACCTCAGGTTGTGAGTTTGAGCCCCACGTTGGCTGGGTCTAGAGATCACTTAAATAAACTTAAAAGAATAAAACAATAAATGATGGGGACAGGTGGAAATTAGACAAAGCTAGTTAACAACGACAACTTACCCTAAAAGGTGATTTGAAGATGGCTGATTGATTAGATGATGGTGATTCCAAAGTTAGCACTAGGAAGTAATAAACTTAAAACTTCATGGAAGTATGTTGAAATAACTACAATTGCAATCTAACACATGCCAGACCAGAGTCTAGAAAAGGAGAGTCAATGAGTTCAGATTTGCCAGTGTTCATCAAGGAATTTCCAAGAGAGAGTAGGACGGGATACACAACATTCTTGTCACTTCAGGAGCTGTTTCAGTTTTAGAAAATAATTATTTGGGACACCTGGGTGGTTCAGTCAATTAAGCACCCAACTCTTGGTTTTGGCTCAGGTCATGATCTCAGAGGGGGTTCTGAGATCAGCCAGGCCTGTGGCTCCGTGTTCCGTGTGGAATCTGCTTGAGATTCTTTCTCTTCCTCTCCCTGTCCCTTCCCCCCACCTCTCTAAGAAATAAAAATTAAAAACCAGCTATTCAAACCAGAAGCTTAGATGAGGAGGGGAGCTGATAGGGACTCGTAGGAGGAACACTGCTCTGCAAACAAGATCTAGACAGTCAGAAGGGAACCATACTAGAAGCATGGGTTTAGCCAACCCAGCAAGCATTTATTGAGTGTCTGCTAGACGACAGATACTGTGGAGGATACAGAGATAAGTTGATAAGAAGATCAAGATCCTGTACCATTTAGGCCTGGTTACGCTGCAAGTCCCAGAGAACTAGGCTCCAATGTAATGAGCAACATTTTTCTTTGGCTCATGTATATAGAAGTTCAGAAGTTCAGTGTAATTCAGTGTGGCTCCTGGGTCACCTGCCCTCTGTGTCCTGATCTCATCTTCAGGTCAGCTTCCCCCTTTGCAGTACAGCTCTTCTAGACACCAGAGCTTCCCAAAGAGAGGAAAGCTTTTTACCAAGGTTCCTTTAGAGAAGCAAAGATGCTCCCCCGTCCCCCATCACCCCGCCCAAAAGCACCCAACAAAGTTCATCTCATTTTTCATTGGCCCAACTGGGTCACATGCTCCTCCCAAAACCAATCCCCTGTGAGAGAACTGTCCTGCACTGATCCATTCAGAAACAAATGCTAGCCTAAACCAATGGTCTTTGCAAGCGACCTGGGATTCCGTCCAGGCAATAAAACCCCGCGTTTTTAGCAGAGGTGAAGGTGAGGCGCTGGAGGCGGAGTTATCCTTCCCCAAAGGTAATGGGCCAGAGAGTTAATACCTGAGGAAAAACCAGGTTACTTCGGAGAAATGGCGCCAAGGATGCTTCGCCATCTTGCAGTCTCAATCTGCGAGGAGTTTAAGGCAGAAGAAGGGGTGTCACCTGCTCATCATGAAAAGTGACAGGAGAGACACAAAGTGCTATGGGAGACTAGAGAAGGCCACTAACGGCACCCGAGGGTTCAAGGAGCTGCGTCACGACAGACGCCAAGGGGGTCGGATCCAGCGCACAGGAGGGCAATGATGTTCTGAGGAGGGAGGCGGGAAATTAGTTCGATTGATAGTAACAGTCAAAATCTGAATGAAAACGGGGAAAATATAGTTGGAAGCTCCTCAAGAAAAAGCCGTGTAGACATCCTCCTCCGGAGTACTCGGGGCCGCGTTCTGAGGAAGCCGGAGACCAGGCGCTGCTGTGAGGCATCGCAGGGCAGCAGGGGTGGTGCGTGTGACGCGCTGGTACTCGGTGACCTCTCAGGGTCCTGTCTGTCTCTGGTCCAGATCTATAAATAGAGCAGCAGCCAAGGTCGCTGAGGGCTTCGTGGGCGTCACTCTCCGCTGCGTGCCTGACAGGCATTAGCTGGTTCCAGCTTCACAGCCGCGCCCCAGAGGGAGTGCTCTCACTGTTCCCATGGAACGGGCGAAGAAACTGAGGCACAGAAAGCTGCAGAGTTCTCCTGAGGAAATGGTTAAATGGGAATGAGCAAAACTCCACAAACCAAAAACGAGTCAGTCTTGACAATGTCCAGATAGGAAGTCCGCACTTAACCATAGGGCACGGGACTGTTCCACGGGCCCTGCCGGCTGAAACTTGAAACTTGAAAGGGGCAACGCGGGCTTTAGAAACAATGAGAAAAATTACCTTTGTTTTGTGACCTTTAAACCTCTGTGTCAAAACATTTAAAATTCTCTGTCGGTTGTAAATGTATTGAGAAATGGGGAAAAAAATAGTAAAGCTGATGTTTATTTAGTACACCGCAATTTCAGACATTAGACACGTTGGAAATAAAAGTATTTTATTTCTGAGGCGCCTGGGCGGCTCAGTCAGTTAAACGATGGACTCTTGATTCCTCTCAGGTCATGATCTCAGGGTCATGAGCTCGAACTCCTTTTCAGGCCCTGCGCTCAAAGGGGAGTTTGCTGGAGATTCTCTCTCTCGCCCTCTCCCTCATCCCCTCCCCCCAATAAAGTATTTTATTTCTTTGTAGAAGAACAAATCAAGAGTAGTTTGAACAGTGCTTGCCTTCTCCTCACATCACATATGATACAGACAGCATTTTTCCTTTTTTTAATTTTAATTTTATTTATTTATTATTTGACAGAGATCACAAGTAGGCAGAGAGGCAGGCAGAGAGAGAGGAGGAAGCAGACTCCCCGCTGAGCAGAGAGCCCGATGCAGGGCTTGATCCCAGGATCCTGGAATTATGACCTGAGCCGAAGGCAGAGGCTTTAACCCACTGAGCCACCCAGACGCCCAAAACAGCATTTTTCTAATGCCTGGGCTAGCTGTCATATTTCTTTCTAAGTTTGGATCAGCTTCCAATGTCTTATCATTTGAACTTTCAAAGTTGTGAAACTCCTCCAAGAGTGCCTTCAATACGAAAATTTTTCCTGCTGTCCCTTCCTCTCAGATGCCATCATCCTTTTCGTCACAACCCCTTATGTCCCTGCCTTTGCCTTCCCTGAGTTCCTCCGGTTCTATCTGCAGTCCCGAATGGTGACACTGCCAACATCTCCACGGTTGGCTGTCCCTCTAGAATTCCATTTCCATTCAGCTCGAATTTCACTTTTCACTTGCAATGTTACTGCTTTTCATTTCTCTGGTGCATTTTCACTTCTGTTGGCCAAGTTTCTCTTTTGATTATCCGTTTCTCTAAAATGGCCTATGGGTTTATTCCTGGGGGACAAGGAGGCAACCCAGCACCTGCCTTCCTGTCTGCTTGTGAGCAACAGATAGGCAGTGACCGATAACCAACCGATGGTCTTGAAGAGCAGGGATGTGACAGATCACTGTGCGTGATGTGCATTGGGTTTTTATGCAGGGATCTGGGCACTGAAGAGCTGGCCAGGGAGCTGGTGCTGTATGTAATTACTCATGGTGAATATACCGCAGGAACTGAAATTCGAACCGTGTTGTGGAGGGGCTGTTGTTATCCAACGAAACCCTGGCAACTGCAATCCATGCGTATCAGAGCCGTGCATAGTGAGGACTGCTTGTACGTGCGAGGCAGGGCAACTACATAATAAAGCTCCACATATCCATCATCTAGCGTCAACAGTTATGAACTTATGATCAACCTCATTTTCTGCAAGACTGCACTCCCTGCCTTATTTTGAAGAAAATCCCAGGCATTTGATCATTCCATACCTAAATATTTCTATTTATAATTCAAAATGGCATTGGAACTTGAGCTCTTAACAATTATACTCTATAGCTTCCCGGGAAAGGGAGTAGACCGAGAGAAATGGAGTAACACATGAACTGTATTTGCTTTATTCATCTTGACAACAGCCTTGTGAAATATTACTGTCTTCATTTTTTCCGATGAGGAAACTGAGGCACAGAGGAGCTAAATCACTTGTCCAAGATCATACAGTGAGTGAGAAACTGAGTCAGGCTTTATATTCCGATCTCCTGATTCCACATCCTGTCTTCTTTTCTGTACAGCACAACTGTCTGGGAGGGCGTCCTGAAACTCCCTTCATCGACTTTCTCCTGTGCCCAACCTCCTGTCAGCCCCCAGCCATGGCCAAGAACTCAGGAAACCATAGATCACCTCCTTCTCTCTGAAGCCCCCTGGGCGTATGCTTCCAGTGGAAAACACAGACAATCAGCAAGGACTCAGGACAAATCCTGGTGCAGATGTTGACTTTTCCCAATCCCGGGGACATGGTTTCCACTGGCACTGAATCATCCCAGGGCCAACTTGCTACATGCTCAGGAGCCTTGGTCCATCAACAACCCTTCCTCCACAGGTGTCTTCTCTGCGACGGACTCAAAGCAAAGCCTCAGGAAGCGAGTTACTGGAGGGAAAGATGATAGGCCCTCCAGCCCCAGGCCTCATCTGAGACTGAGTTAAGCCACTCTCTGCTTCAGGCTTGGACACTTCAGCTCTTGAAGGCAGCACTCCCTGTGCTGAGCCTCTGGCAAGGGAAGGAACACCACCTTAAGTCCTCTGCTACGGTGGCAACAGCAGAGCAGAGAAAAAGCAGGAGGAGGGGAAGGAGGAGAACAAGAAAAAGAACCCCGGCCAGTCTGTGTGTCGGCACCCGTCAGAATTAGGGGCAGGGTTCTAATTCTGAAGGGATCCCTTAAGCACCAAGATGGTAGGCCTTATCATAGCCTCTCTGCTCACTTTTCCTTTCTCGACTACTACAGCTTTCTGATTTTCCTTCTATTCCCAAATTAAAGCATATTTTCTCTCTGGCTTTCCAAGGGAGCTAAGCCAGGTAGGCTCCTTTGCGTTTTGCTACAGCTTGCCAACAGTCCCAGAAGTAACTTCGGGTGTGGCTGGGACAAAAGTACGTAAGAAAGGAGGTAGGAGACACCAAGAACAGAGGGATGGGAAGTTGCCAAAAAAAGGAAGACACGGCCAGGCTCATTGGAACATCTATTTTGGTACCTGGTCCTGTTGCCTTACATATAGCATCCTGCTGATTGAAATAGATGGTTGATATTTTGTCTGACCAAGTTCAGCTCCCCCAACCTCAATTCTTATTTTTGGTAACAGCGTTTAGAAAGACCCTTTCTGGGCGCCTGGGTGGCTCAGTTGGTTGGACGACTGCCTTCGGCTCAGGTCATGATCCTGGAGTCCCAGGATCGAGTCCCACATCAGGCTCCCAGCTCCATGGGAAGTCTGCTTCTCCCTCTGACCTTCTCCTCACTCATGTTCTCTCTCACTGTCTCTCTTTCAAATAAATAAATAAAATCTTTTAAAAAAAAAAAAAAAAAAAGAAAGACCCTTTCCTTTGGGGATTTCCTCTCCCCCTGCATCAGAATCTCCTGGTGGGCCAATACAAACCCCTCCCGCCCTCCCACAAGGGTGGGCATACAACCCAGATATGGCTAATCAGAGACTTCTTTGGGCTTATGTATACTGATATGGAGAAAGAACTGTCCTCTTTCCCTCTGGGTTGCTAAACAGAAATTAATGAAAACAAAGTTATTTACAACCATTGCCCCCACTTGTATGGAGGAAGCTCATTTATAGTAGGATAAAATGAGGGCAATCACAGAAAACAACAGAGTTGATTGTGTGTGTGTGTGTGTGTGTGTGTGTGTGAGTGAGTGAGAGAGAGAGAGAGAAAAGAGAATGATTGAGATAGGGATCTTAGAGAGAGAGATCATAAACAGGCAGAGAGGCAAGCAGAGAGGGGGGGGGAAGCAGGCTCCCCGCTGAGCAGAGAGCGGATGTGGAGATAGGGATCTTTATCTGGCCTTTGCCCATCCATCTATCTGTTTATGAGAAAAGATTGGGAAGTCATCAGAAACTACTTTAGTCTCTGGATTAAATCATAATGTAAACTCTCTTTGCGTACCACTACTTGTCCAAAAATCATTTATTTCGTCAATCGCTGGTGGAGCCAAGATTCACTCCAGGTTTCCCAGTCCTCTGGTTCTGTGGCTGGCCCTCTGCCAATCTGCCTCCTAAAGATGGGTAAAACCTGGTCCTGCCCCAAAGAAACAAAGTCTGTGAGGATGTTAGATCTTTCTAAACCACTACAAAGCACAACACAACACTGTAACAGATACAAATAAAATTCAGTGGGTCCACAGGGGGGTAAACATTTGAAACCACGATGGTGCCTCAAGTCAGCCCAGGCCAACTCTGGAGGATTCCTGAATACTTGGATGCCCAAAGGAACCCTAAAGTAAGTCTGCCTCCTCAGGTCACTTTGGACCTTCACGGACACTGGGCATTTACTGATGTGCAACCAGCAGTTACCACTGCCCTGAACAGAAACTTAACTTCTTTGAACTGTGGCCGTACAGGCAGAGCTCAGCATTGTCTGTGACTCTGCCAATCATATTTACAGTTTACAGTTACCCTGAAACCTTTGCTCTGAAGTTTGCCCCATCCCACGCCCAGTCGCTACTCTGCTGCCTGGTCAGTACAGCTGCATTACTTCCTGCTATAACCACAGTGAGCGTGCGGCTGAGTAGAGTTTGGAGAAAGGTAAGTGTGGATATTTATTTTTCAGGCATTTACCGAGGGAAATGAATTTGCATATGCCATTTACAAGCTATTTGCAAAATGTGCAGTAAATGTAGTTGTTTATTCCTAGAGTCTAAAGCGGTGGTTTTCAACCTTTTCTTTTTCCTCCTTCACTTTATGCTGGGCAAAATAGTCCATAGCCCAATAACCCTTTCCTTTCCCATGTACTAATGGAAAAATAATTCAAGAATATTATTGAGGGGCCATTGCAAGGTATATTTTGGGAGATTAAGTGTACATGTGCTTTACCAGTTGGGACATAAAGGATTCATATTCAAATTGCAATGCATAATTGTCTTTATGTGTAATTACTGGAAAATTAAAAGTCAAAAAATACAGTTGGAGCAAATATGCAACACTGGTTATTTTAACCAAACAAATCACAACTAACTTGATAGTGATAAAGCTAAGTTAACAGCAAATTATAATTAAAAGTCAGAATGGCCACACTTGAAGACATTGACTCACACATGGTGACACAGAGGAATGACAAAGCGCCATCCGGAGAATGTCATCCAGAGAATGTGGGCGAGGTTCCACCAGAACTTTCCCTGGAAGCCAGACTTCTTGGAGGAATATTAAATTAGAATCCTCAATAAAATCTTGTAACTCATTGATTCTGGTTTATGAATTCCAAATTATATTAACCTTTTATAATTCCCTTAGCATGCTATTAGTAAATAGGTCTTAGAGGTCCATAAAAGTGAGCATATGGATTTGTAAATAGTTTGTCCCAAAGGACTAAAGAGAAAACTAAATTTCTTGGGTCAGTTTGAGGCCCACCAGGTGTGCCTTGAGTAGTCTTTGAGAACCACTGGGTGGAAGGTTCTGGAACACAAATGAATTGCTATTTGCAGGAGACTTAGACCAAGGCAGGAGTGAGATATGAGAGGCAGGGTCATTTATTCCAACCTTCTTGCCTTCTACAATAAGAGTTATGCCAGGACCTCAGGAGAAAGCAGAGCATTTCAACCTGACACGGCTAGTTGAGTTAGCTTGGAGGTCAATATGATTTGGAAATTTTCACACTAGTTAATTAAAAAGAGCAACCTCCTCAAAGCCATGAAAATGGATGTTGGCAACTCACAGAGTTATGCTATTTTATTTGTGACTAAAAATTAAATGAAGGAAAAATTAGAAGTAGTCTGCCAGAAAACCTGGCAGGACCGGTCTCCAGAGGAGACAATGCATTGTTTTTCTACCTCAGAAAAGAATATTTCATAATTGTAGCACTTTCAACCTTTCAGAATACTTTTCCACGTTACCTAATCTTTAGTGAGGAGGTGTAATTTCTGAGGTGACCAGAGGATTTGCAGCTCCCGACCTCTTTATTTCCCCTTTTCTCACTATTCTCATTCCTTCTTGGATTCACATTACCTCTTAATCTATCCTACTCTCTTGTTATTTCTGCCTGGTTTCTTAGCTTTAGCAGCTTGTCCAGGCCTTGCTTAGTCTGGATTTTTCAGGGTTTCTCAGAGTTAAAGAGGTGACTAATCCTGGAATCAAAATCTAGTTCAACCTAGATTTGTCAGGTCCTTTAAAAAAAATTCTTTTTGGCTTTTCAAGTGAGTCAAGTAGAACCTTTCATGTAATGTGCCTTCGGTCCTGGATAGATGATCCTAGATAATTAGGCTTATGAATTGCAAGTGATCATGGATGGCGCGGGTCGTCTTACACCTTTAGCCTTCGAGCTGGTCAGCACCAGCTTCCATGTATCTTGGTGGTGGTATGCGAAGTTCAGTAATTTGGGGGGTGTTGTGTGTAGACCCATGTCCTTCACCTCCCACTGTCACCACAATTCATATGTTGGACCTTTATCCCCAGTACTTCAGAATGTAGCCTTATTTGGAGACTGGGTCTTTAAAGAGGTAATCAAGTTAAAATGAGGGTATAAGGGGCACCTGGGTGGCTCAGTTGGTTAAAGCCTCTGCCTTCAGCTCAGGTCATGATCCCAGGGTCCTGGGATCGAGCCCCTCATCGGGCTCTCTGCTCAGTGGGGAGCCTGCTTCCGCCTCTCTCTCTCTGCTTGCCTCTCTGCCTACTTATGATCTGTCTGTCAAATAAATAAATTAAAATCTTAAAAAAAAATGAGGATATAAGGGTGCCCCCCTGCCAGTATGACTGGGGTCATCATGAAAACAAGAAATCTGGACACAGAGACAGACTCAGATAGAGGGATGGCGAGGCTGAGATGTGAGAAGGCAGCCATCTACAAGCCAAGGAGAGAGGCCAAGAGCAGCTTCCATCAGAGCCCTCGGGAGGAGCCAGCCCAGCCGAGGCTGTGATATAGCCCCCAGAACTATGAGACAATACATTTCTATTGTTTAAGCCACTAAGTGGTGCTTTTTATGGCAGTCCTAGCAAACTATCACAGGGAGCAACAGAGACCAGGAGACTAATTTTGCCCACCTCTTCGTGGGATTATTTTAAGATTTGTATCAGCTAATAGATGTCAGAGCGCTTTGAAATAGTTAAAATCACAATGAAGATGAAAGGGATTGGTAAAAACAGAGTAGCACTCCCTACCTACCCTATTTAAAACTACCATTTTTCAAAGTCACCCGCTTAGGGTGCCTGAGTGGCTCAGTCGATTAAGTGGCTGCTTTTGGCTCAAGTCATGACCCCAGGGTCCTGGGATGGAGCCCCACATGGGGCTCCCTGCTCAGCGGGGAGTCTGCTTCTCCCTCTCCTTCTGCCCCTCCCCCTGCTTGTGCTCTCTGCACTCATGGAGGAGTCTCCTTGAGTTTCTCTCTCTCTCCCTCTACCTCTTCCCTCGCTCTCTCTCTTTGTCAAATAAATAATAAAATCTTAAGAAAAAAGTCACCCCTTACATGCAATTTATTTTTCTCTGTATAACTCTTAGCACCTTATGACACAGTATATATTTTACTTATTTGATTATAGTCTGTTTCTTCCCACAAGTATGAACTTTCTATTTTGTTCATTGCTGTCTCCCCAGCACCTAGAACTTGGCCTGGCATGTGGCAGGTCTCCAAACATACTTGTTGGATGAATCATAAATGAATATTCGCATCCACTCATCTTCATCAAGCTACTGCTGACTAATCCTTTAAGATGAAGGAAGAGGTGTCTCCTCCCTTAGGAAATCTCCCAAGGTCATTCTCCTCGTCCTTAGTTTGGGGCTCCTTGTCCATCCTCTTAAATGGGTAATTCCATCACCCTGACCACATCATACTTCCACACTCCCTTACTGTGGATTCTTGAAGGTAGGATCCACTAAAATGTATGTATCCTGTATCCCAAGAAGATAGCTCTGAACCTGAACCTTAGTGGGCTCTCCATACCTGATTGTTGAATGAGCAGGTAACTGGGGAGAGAGGGAAGAGCAGAGAAGGTTCCAAATTGGCTCACTAGGATAGCACATACTGGTGAGGTTGTGGAGAAAAGGGAACCTTCGAGCACTGCTGCTAAGAACGTAATTTGGTGCAGCCACTATGGAAAACATTATGAAGGATCCTCAAGAAATTACAAATAGAACTACCATATCATCCAGTAAGCCCATTTCTGGATATATATCCAATGGAGATGATATCACTATCTTGGAGAGACATCTGTTTTCTCCTGTTCGTTGTAGCTTCATTTACAATAACTAGGATATGAAAACAACATTTTAAGTATCCATCTATGGATGTATGGATAATGAAGATATTGTGTGTGTGTGTGTGTGTGTGTGTCTAATTATTCTTATGTATATATATCATATATGTATATAATGAAATACTACTCAGTCATAAAAAAGAAAGAAATCTTGCCATTTGTAACAACACGGTTGAACCTAGAGGGTGTTATGCTAAGTGAAATAGTTTGATCAGAGAAAGACAAATATTGCATGTTCTCACTTGTATGTAGAACCTAAAAAAACCAAACTCACAGAGACAGAAAGTATGGGGTCTGAGGACTGGGGAAGGTGAGTAGACATTGGCCAGAGTACAAACTTACAGCTCTAAAACGAAGAAGTGGTGACTATGGTTAACAAAATTGTATTTTATATTTGTAAGTTGCTAGGAGACGAAGTCTGCAATGTTCTTACCACAGTCACAACAACAAAATGGTAATGATGTGAGGCAATAGATGTGCTAACTAGTCTTGTGGTGATCAGCCCGTAATATGCATATGGATCAAATCATCGCATGATGCACCTTAAACCTAACACAATGTTGTATTTCAATTACATCTTAATAAAGCTGGTGGGGGGGGGGGAATCAGAAAAAAAGAAGAAGGAGCTCACTAGGGTGCGGACCTTGTAGCCTAGGCTGTACCCACGAGCAGCCAACAGTAGTGAGCCCCCCAAAAAATGCCACCCTCACGTGCTGTTTTGGGGGCCCCAGAGAAGACAACAAGTTAACTGTGACATGGGCCATGAGGAGGGCCTCATGGATTTGAAATAAAAGAAATTACATTAAAATCAGTTAAGCAGAATAGAGCTATGCAAAGCCACTTCAAAGACCAAAAAATAAAAGTCTCCGGGAAACACAAAATAGGAGTCCTGTCTGATGAATATATGAACATAACAGAACAGAATGAATTCCCCTGGGACTGGAATGAGGGGTGGGAGTTGCCAACCTAGAACGTCTAGTTAGGAAAGGAAGAACTGAGGGGCCTTTGTCCGCTGAACCTGGCTTAGAGTGCTGGGTCTGGGGATGAAGGTATCAGCCTTTCCTGGGATGTTTTTGATGGAACTAGACCCCAGAGGTAGGGGGAGGACCCTCCTGGGAATGGAAGAGCTGGGTGTGAGCTTCAGGGAGTGCCAAGGTGGGGCTCCAACATAATAGAGTGATTGAGGGTAAGAGTCTTCTGTCTCTGGGAAGCCTGGTGTTGCTGTTTGCCTTTGAAAAGGAAAAAAGTACAGCAGAGAAAAATCTATGAAGGTCATGGTACTCTGGATGAAGAATTAAGGATCTCAAGTTGTAAAGAAGGACAAAAGGCACCATGCTTGCCAGATTAACCCATCTTTGGGGTTTCAAGATCCAGGAAATGATAGTCATCATTTGGTCTGTTCATTCATTCATTCAAACATTTTCAAGTCAGCCCTGCTGCTTGATGGTTGGGGATATAAAAGTCAATGTTAACATGTAGTCCAACTGTAAACTTTAACCTCCTGGATCTGTGTAATCCAGAAGCCAGTTCAAACAAGTGTCCTCTGGCTTCCCCCCAGGGGTTAGGAAGGGCAGCCTCAGCGAGAAGGACCACAAAGCTAATCAAACAGAACAGAAGGCTGTTAGAAGAGTAAAATGCCAACCCACCAGGGGATCTGCCTTACAACCTCTTGCTGGGAACGTTGACTGGGACCCATTAGAGCAGAAATACAGCCCCAATTAGGCTATAAGCATTGCCTCTAATAAGCACTTAGCCAAAATTATCATTGAGCTAAACAAGGGAGGGTTTTAGATCTTTCTAAAATGTCTGCAGAATCACTGGAATAGGTTGTTGACTTTTTTCATCAGCAGTGAGAATTTCGCCAGGGTGCCAGAAACCAAGTAGACTTATATGGTGCCTCTCCTGATTGCCCCTGAGGCCTGCTCACCTAAAGCAGAAAGATTAAAATGAACCTGGGCTACACGTCCCTCATTTTAAAAATAAACAAACATTCTCTGAGTTTTAAAATGTGAATTTCCTCAGGAAACACTTCACAGAAGGAATTCTTAGATTGCATATAATTTGTATTCTTTGTCAATTCTATGAATATTTTGCATATTAGAGACAAGAAGATATTCAGTGTTTACTTTGGATCCAAAGGGAGAGGGAAATAGATGGTCCTTGTCCAATTTTTGTGCAAGTCATCATCCATGTCCCATCCATCCGAAGTCTGTTCAGCGCTGTGCTGAGTACCAGGGAGATAGAGTAGGATGTAAGAGGAAGGGGGATACAAAGAATTTGACAACTCGTCCTCAGTAAGCTTCCTGTCTCAAAGGGGTATTATCCGTTGGGTTTCCTGGGTCGGAGATGGAGATTTGAGGGCCGGAAGTTTATCAGGGAGTGTCCTCAAGAACAACGCCAGTGTAGGATTTGGCAAAAGGGGGAGCTGACTGGAATATGGTCCCACAGGAGCTCTGAAGCGGAGATGGCCCTTCAGAGAGGTCCAGAATTAAGACAGGGGAGATGCGTCTTAGTACGATGTCGTTGGGTGCAGGTTTCCTCCCTGGGAGGGAGAGTGAGCTTGGATGAGAGGATTCCCTTTGCAGGAAGAAATTTCCTGGGGAGGGACTCAGCAATGAGCTTGCAGCAGGCAACATCCCCAGAAGCTGGAAGGATTTATGCCCTGGCTCTGTCGGTGGGGATCTGGGTGGTGCACCGCAGTGTCCATGATGAGGGGGAATAACACCGTCATGCAAAGTGCGGTGTGACGCCATGTTGCTGTAATGAAGGTACTGATGCATTGGGACGAGTACTCAGGAGGTGGAGGGATCCCATCTGATGGGGGAAAAGGAAAGCTTCCTAAGGCAATTGGTCTCTGAGTCTGTGCAAGCCCCCCACCCTTGCTTTAGAAGAGCAAAAGTGATGGACTTGCACATTGCCAGCTGCTGGCGAAGGAGAGGAGAGCAGATGAGAGAAGATAAGAGACCCATAACTGTCTCCTTCCCCAGCACTTCCAGAGTGGCGGTCCCAATGACCAATCACTTCCAGCTCCAATATAGTGCTCTAAGGTTAGGAAGCCCCTGACAGCCCTGGGAGCACTGCCCCCAGGGGCCTTGCAGATACATTGGCTTACTGCCCCAGGGACTGGTTTACCTCCCCCAGCCATCCCTGGTCAGGTCCCGACAATCCCAGTTTGGTCCAGGTCACCTGAGAATTCTGAGTCTACATGACACTTTGCTGAGACAGCACCTTCCATTTTCAATTGTTTGGGTTCCTATGAAGCCAGGTTGTGTCAGGGCTAGTGAACTTAGCTGCCTTCCTGGGATCAGAGCAGATGGAGAAAGTATATGTGGGTCCACTCTCTGGCAAATCAATGGATATCACTATTAGTTTTGAGATTTATCCTCCTGTTTAAGATGACTCCAGGCTGAAGGAAACAGCTTTTCCCTGGATTTACCCTCCAATCAGCAACATGTCCCCTTGTCCACTCTATAATTCTGCCGTTACGCCCTTTAAATTCTCTATCACAGGGAAGGCAAAAAGCTGCTTAGAAGCTGAAAAATGGATTCGGTCCCAGGGCTTTGCATGAATCTGTATACTCCAACATACAACATTCTGTGTCGAGGTTTAAAAACATTACTTCAAGTAGGCAAAATTAAATAAAGCAAAGCACTCTAACCCTTCTGAGGGTAGGACCTCATTTTCCTAAGCGGTAAAATATAGAGATTGGTCTTACTCAATAATCCTTATTTGTTAGGACCCCGCCATTCTAAGAGCCACTGAATTATAATGACCTGAAACAGCTGGCCGAGATTTCTGTCGGCTTCTGCTTCTGACCTTGCGTGGAGACTACCAACCCAAGACAGATGCTTCAAGCCCCTACTGAGTGAAGACAGTTCTGCTCCCTGAGCCCCCTGTCCCCTCTCTCATTTTCGTTTATTAAGCTGAATCACCTACCATGCCAGAATAGACAGCAGGCTCAAACCGGTTTCTTGGCGTTCTTCTGGGTTGGGCCTCCTGGGCCACGGTTAATAACTGTCCGGTCTGGGGTCAACCAGCCAGGCCTGGGTCCAGTGGGAACATAGGGATCCCAGCCTGCAGGTGATCAGTAATGTTCAGGTTTGCCTTCAGTGCTTGGTCCCAATCACTAGATGATTGGACTAGATGACTGGGCCTGCTGGTGTTCTTTCTTCAGGTGTCCAAAGAGGGAGTGGAGCCAATCCAACATCTAGGCTGATGCTATAGGCTTGATCTCTTCCTCTGTCTCTTGCATTCCCCCCTCCCTGCCACCATGCCCAGGTTTAGGCTCTGGTGACCTCTAACCAGACAATTGCAAGGGCTTCCCTACGGTCCTTCGGGTTTTGCGTGGTGCGCTACAAACTGCACACTGCTATGCCTCACTCATGCCGTTATGGCCCTTGACTTCATCTTGACTTCATCTCCCAAATTAAGCATGCCTTCTGCTCCCGAGTTTTGCAGCTGCGTTCTCCACCACTTGATTTCCTATCTCTAATTATCCAGCCAAATTAAATGCTGGATTGTTGGGGCGCCTGGGTGGCTCAGTTGGTTAAGTGCCCACTCTCGGTTTCCGCTCAGTCCTGATCTCAGGGTCGTGAGATCAAGCCCCAGGTAATGCTTCGTGCGCAGTGAGGAGTCTGCTCAAGACTCTTTCCCCTCCATCTCCCTCCCCCTGTTCTTCTTTCCCTGCTCACAGATGCACCTGCACACACATTCTCTCTCTCTCTCTTCTTTAAAAAGATTCCATTTATTATTTATTTGACAGACAGAGATCACTAGTAGGCAGAGAGGCAGGCAGAGAGAGAGAGAGGAAGGGAAGCAGGCTCCCTGCTGAGCAGAGAGCCCGATATGGGGCTTGATCCCAGGACCCTGGGATCATGACCTGAGCCGAAGGCAGAGGCCTTAACTCACTGAGCCACCCAGGCACCCCACCCCTTTTAAATAAATAAACAAAATCTTCTAAAAAAGCAAAACAAAACAAAACAAAACCCAGGGGCACCTGGGTGGCTCAGTGGGTTGAAGCCTCTGCCTTTGGCTCAGGTCATGATCCCAGGGTCCTGAGATTGAGCTCCACATTGGGCTCTTTGCTCAGCAGGGAGCCTACTTCTCCCCCCACAAACCCCACTTGCCTCTCTGCCTACTTGTGATCTCTATCAAATAAATAAATCAAATCTTAAAAAAAAAATACCCAAACCCAAACCAAAAAACCCATTGGATTGTTTTCCAAACTTATTCTGATTATTTCCCTACCTCTACTTAAATTGTTCTTTCATCTATCATGTCTTCCTTTCTCATCTTCCATTTCTTTCTCCTTCAGATTTCTTCTTTTACTTTAAGCCATGCCCCTTATGAACATATATAAGCAATTCTGACCAAAATTTTAGCAAATCAAATCTAACACTATAAAAGTATAATAATACATCATGACCAAATAGGGTTTATCCCAACAATGTAAGGTTGGTTTGGCATTCAAAAATCAACCATTGGGGGCGTCTGGGTGGCTCTGTGGGTTAAGCCTCTGCCTTCAGCCCAGGTCATGATCTCAGGGTCCTGAGATCGAGCCCCATATTGGGCTCTCTGCTCAGCGGGGAGCCTGCTTCCCCCTCTCTCTCTGCCTGCTGCTCTGCCTACTTGTGATCTCTCTCCCTCTGTCAAAAAAGAAAAAAAAAATCAACCATTGTAATCCCGTGTATTTGTTTCCTGGTGTTGTGTAAAAAATCATCCCAAACTTAGCAGTTGAAAATGATGCAAATTTATTATCTCACAGTTTCCAAAAATCAGAAATCCAAGTATGGCAGAACTCAATTCTCTGCTCAGGGTCTTGTTGGGCTGAGGCCAAGGAGTTGGCCATGGCATGGTTCTCATGTGGGGTTGGGGTTCTTTTCCAAGCACAGGATAGACCTCTTTCCGTGGTCTGTTTTATTTTAGAAATATTTGCATCTTGGCCTTATCCCCACCACATCCCCTGCCCTGAAGGCAGCAACTATCTTCATCATCTCGGTGTTATGGAATTGAAATACAAAACGAAGTCTGCTGGTACTTTCCTTTTCTGCTTGAGCATTTTGTAACAGCGAATAAAGAGAGAGTCATTTCACTTTATATATTTCTATCATTTGCCACAGACCTTGTCTGCATTCCTCCCATTTGGCAGTACTTTTCCCAGTCTGATAGTCAGCATTTCCAGCAGCTGCTGGGCATGGCTTTCAATTAACTATGGCCATCTGTGAAAGCCACGTTGCCACATAGCCCATTACTCTTACCGTGCAAGAGAGACGGTGAAGGGAGCAACAATTACTATTACTTACATACAGTCTGATGGGCACGTTTTTTTTTTCCTTACCCGAACAGGGGTCTACCCTATCTAGGTTAAACTTTCATTTTAGGAAAATCCATCAAATTGAACTAGATACATACATATCTGAGAAAGTGGAACAAATACCCAACTACTGTCCTTTGACACATACTCCAAAATGGTTCTGTAGTACCTCTCCCCCACCGCCCTCAGCTGTATCTACTTTGAGACATTTTCTCATTTTCATTTCTAAGTGTTGGGGGTAGGCAGGGAGCTACAGGGACCCTCACTCCCTTCTCTCATAGAGAGCTCTAGCTGGATGAAGCCAGTCAGTCCAGGAGGTTCAGGTATGCAGTGGTAGTTAACTGCCCAGCCTTTGGAGCCCAACTGTGTGGGGTTGAGTCTCAGGATATGTTTCTTAATATTTGTTCCTCAGTTTCCTCATCTGTAAAATGGGAACAATAGCAATACTAATAGGGCTTACTCAGAAACTGAAGGAATTCATTCATTTAGAACAATGACTGGCACAGGGCAAGTACTCAGTAGTAAAGGTTAGTTATTATTTTCTCTGGAACTGTTGTGTCAACCCCGTTTTTATACTCATATTAATTGAGAAGATTTTGAAAAATGCTGATGCTCAAAGACTCATCCTAGATCAGGGCTTCTCACTTGCAACACCATTGACATTTTTGGTCAGATAATTCTTTGTTGTGGGGCTGTCCTGTGTTTTGCAGGCTGTTTTACAGCAATCTGGTATTTACCCATTGATGCCAAGAGCAAACCTCTCCCCATTCTCAGTTGTGATGACTAAAAATGTCTAGATATTGCTAGATATCCACTGGGCCGAAAAATTTTACCTCAGCTGAGATCTACTGCCCCAGATCAATGAAATCACAGTCTCTGGAGATGAGGTTTGGATATGGGTCTTCCCAAGGGCAGATCCAGGTTTTGCTGGGCCTGAGGCTTATAAAATTTGGTGGTCACTCTTCTAGAAAAATAATACAAATGTAAAAATAAGATACAGAAGCGAGTATTATTTAGAATGAGGAAAGGAAATTACAACAAAATACTTGTGTCTTAGAGATTCATATTCCTTTCTTTTGAGATCACTGTAGGCAATTTACCAGCATAAAATTCTTTTTGACAACAACCTGGCTTTCTCTCTTCACCTAGGATGCTCTGTACCACCTAGTGCTAACAGACATCCTAAAGTGTAAGCACTTGAACAAGCTTTATGCGAAATCTACCTCCAGGTCTTCCCTTGCTGCAGCATACTGCTTTGGATGGAGGCCAACTGGGCACAGTAGGCACGAGGCCCACAAAGCCTGGTACTTTAATCACAATTTCAGAAAACTTGGCACTTGGAAGTAGGTTGGGGGTGGGCAGGGAGCACAGTGAGAGGAGATTGTGGTTGCAGCAAAAGCTCAAAGTCTGGAGAACCATGACCCTAACCATGAAATGTGTAGTTCCAACTGGGCTGACCTTTGATTTGCAGCCTCAGCACTGAGGTCAGGGGCAGGGTCTGTGTCAAGATTCAGGACTAAGGGTGGTGTGGGTCAAGCACTAAGAGAGGTATGCCTCACAGATCAGCCCAATCACCCTCCATGCATTCCTCGGGTACACTGAGACTGGGGTCTTCCCAGAAACCAAAGGAATAGGGTGATGGGCAGGTCACACAGGCACCCAGAAGCCATGACTAGGGAGCCAGACTCTAGGTCTTAGAGGGCGGATTTGCTTCTCAGCTCCATGAGATGAGGTTATGGGGGCAGACTCAGCCTGCAAATACTGAAATCTACTGTAGACTGAATGTTTGTGTGTTCCCCTACCCACCGCCCCTCAAATTCATCCTAGTCCCTAATGTGATGATACTGGGGAGGGGAACCTTTGGGAGGTTAGTGGAGTCCTCAAGAATGGGATTAGTGCTCTTACAAAGGAGACCTCAGAGAGCAACCTAGCCCTTCCATCATCACGGTGAGAACACAGTGAGAAGACGGCTTGTCTATGAACCAGGAAGCAGGCTCTCCCCAGACACTGACGCTGCCGGCACCTTGATCTTGGACTTCCCAGCCTCTAGAATTGTGAGAAACAAGTTTCTGCTGTTTATAAGCCATCTTGTCTTTGGTACTCTGTTATAGCAGCTGAGATAAACTAAGACAAACTCCCTGCCTCGGTTAGGATGGGCTCCAGATCTGAGTATGAGAAGCAGCAGCTAGAACTGGGTGTAGGAGTGCACTGTGATTTCCTAGGACCCGGGGAGGTGGGGAAGAAGGAGAGGAGGAGAAGAGGAGTAGGAGGAGGAAGGGGAGATGAAACAGATGCTAAAGGTGGTTTGCTTTTGAGGGAATTCAGTATCAACTGTTCATACTTTTGAATGTTAATCTCCATCAAAATACTATTAATAATTGATAAAGTAATATCCTATAAATATCTGTATAACTACCTCACAGGATTGTTTCAAGGCTACTATTAATATTTAAGAAGGCATGATACCTTTTTAATACCTAGGTAGTATTTAAATCTACTTCAGAGCTGTAGCGAGAAATAAAGATAAGCATAAAACATGCCTGACACATAAATGATATTTAGGAAATAGTAATTATTACTGAGACTAGGAATTACAAATCCATGCTCCAACTCTGGAATCAAACAGACTGGAGTTCGTGTGTGCTTGAGCAAATCATTTAAAGTCACGGAACCTTGGTTTCCTCGTCTATCAATCAGGAAATAGTTTCTACTTCACAGGGAGCTCTGAAGAGGAAATGTGTTAATGGTATGATATTTAGCATTGTGCTTGTCATATAGTAAATGCTGAGTAAACATTAGTTATTATATTGTTTTATAAGGCCCTTATCATTACGTTTTCGCTCGGTTTGTCCTTGATGGCATCATTTATGCTGTTTCCTTGTTCAGGATGACACATTTCATCCCCCTCTGCCAACCTGCAACCCCTTTTTGGAATATCAGTGCTTTTGAAATTCTGAAATCTACTTGGAAGAATTCCTTTCTTCTGATCCTCATCAAATCTACTTTCATTATTTTTTCCCCCTTAAATTCTCTAGGTTGGCTGTCTTTGCCATTCTTATTTTAATGTAGGACATTCTTGATCTACAACCCATTATTCAAATCCAGCATGTCTTATGACTTGGAAACTCTTTGTTCCATCACAGTCATGCCCTTGACCATAACAGGACACTAGACTCATGTCCACAGCAGTTGTTTGGTCCACCCTCCCCCTTCCCTTTCCTTAATCCCTCCATCACTATGTCCATTACAGTGAGTGAGAACCCAACATTATTTTCACATTATCTTAGTGGTACCTTTCACCAGGTACTCAATGGCCTTCTCTCACCTGTGGCTGCATTCTACTTTGTTGTCCAGTCCTTCTCATGGCCTATTTTCTTTCTGTGTGTCCTCCTCTTTGCATTTTCCACTGATTAAAATGTTGGTGCCACTCACTAAACTCCAGCTTCCAAATTAAAGAATATGCTTAGTGACTTGGCTAGCAAAAAGGTGTAAGTACACTATATTATATATGATGATTATGTTCCCATTAGCTATGAATTGAGTTTTTGCCCGTAAAATTTTACTTTAGATATCCCTGGAGAGTTAACTATTTCCCATTGTAAATCCATTTGTAAAACACGTAATTACCCATTAATTTATGTTTTTGTACATAAAAATGTGAGAAGGTCGATATAGTGTCAGACCTATTATTCATTTGGGATTCTATCTCTAGGAAGAGTTTATAAAGATCATAGGTATCAGACCTACTTAAAAGTTCAAAGAAGCCCTGCAACTTGCAGCTGTTTTGGTCCCTTAGCCATAATTTTTAAAGTGATAATGTGTGAAAAATAAATACACTTCTGGGTAACCTAATGAAGCAGTCATATTCATTTATGTCTGTTCTCTTTCCAGAATATCACTAAAATGATAAAGGGGGGGTTTTAAAAAGATACAGGGATGCCTGGGTGACTCAGTTGGTTAAGTGCCCAACTCTTGATTTCAGCTCTGATCATGATCTCAGAGCCGTGAGATCGAGCCCTGCCTCATGCTCCCTGCAGGGTGTAGAAACTACCTCTCTCTATCTCTCCTTCTGCACCCGCACCCACCCCCCACAATGTTTCACTCGCTCTCCCTCCAAAAAAAATTAAAAAATTAAAAAATTGGAGCATCTGGCTGGCTCAGTCAGTAGAGCAATGAGATTCTTGATCGTGGGGTTGTGAGTTTTGGCCTCACAGTGGGGATACAGTTTACTTAACGATAAATAAAATAAACATCTTTTTAAAAAAGATACAAATCCACAAGGAAAAAGAGAACAAATATGGAGACCAGAGCAAATGAGAGATGTCAACAACATTTTGGAAGATGGAAACTGACTAGGTGATATTAAAGGACTTAGTAGAGAGGAAGTCCAAGATAATGCAATTAGACAAGAAAAAAATGCCAGTCAAAATCTCAGCAAGTTATCTTGTAGATAGCAACAATCTGAATCTATATTTACATAGAGAGACAAAAGACCCAGAATAATCAATTCAATGTTGAAGGAAAAGAATAAAGTCAAAGTACTGACACTACACAACTTTAAGACTTATTTTATAGCTATGGTAATCAAGACAGTGAAGCATAGGTTAAAAAAAAAAAGTTAGATCAATGAAACAGAATAGACAGTGCAGACATAGACTCACATAAATATCATCAATTGATCTTTGATGAAGGAGTAAAGATGGTACAATGGAACAAAGATAGATTCTTCCATAAATGGTGCTAGAACAATAGGACATCTATGTAGAGAAAAATGAATCTAGACATAGACCTTACAACTTTCACAAAAATTAATCAAAATAGATAAAAGACCTCAATGTAAAACACAAAACTCTAAAATTTCTAGAAGATAACATGGGAGAGAATCTGGATGACCTTGGGTTGGATGATGACTTCTTAGACACAATGCAAAAGGCACCATGCATGGAAGAAATAAGTGATAAGCTGGGCATCATTAAAACTAAAAAATTTCTGCTCTATGAATGCCAATGTAAAGAGAAAGAGAAGAACAAGCCAGAGGGGGAGATAATATTTGCAAATAACACGTCTGATAAAGGATTGCTATCAAAAAACTCAGCAAAAAAAAAAAAAAAAAAGCAAACAATCCAATGAAAAATTGGGCAAAAGATGTGAACAGATACCTCACGAAGTAGATATGCAGATGGAAAGTAAGCATATGAAAAGATAACGCTCATGTGCATTGGGGATTTGCATATTAAAACAATAATGAAATGCCACTAATAACTATTAGAGGGACCACAGTCCAAAACACTGACAGCACCAAATGCTGTTGAGGATGTGGATAAATGGGAATTCTCATTCAGGGCTGGTAAGAATGTAAAATGGCACAGCTGCTTTGAAAGACAGTTTCACATTTTCTTAAAACTAAACACATTCTCACTGTACAATCCAGAAATCATGATCCTTGGTATTTACTGAAAAGGGTTGTACTCCCGGAGACGCATGAAACCCTATACATGGATATTTATAGAAATTTTATTCAGAATTGTCCTAACTTGGAAGCAACTGAAATGTCCTTCAGTAGGTGAATCAATAAACTGTGGTACATTTAGACAATTCTGGAATATTACTTAGCACTAAAAAGAAATGAACTATCAAGTCATGGAGTTTTCCCCCATGGAGGAAACTTAAACATGTGTGACTAAGTGAAAGAAACCAATCTGAAAAGGCTACATATATACTGTGTAATTCCAGTTAAACTATGTCGATAATAAAAAGATGAGTGTTGCCAGGAGTTGGGAAGAGGGAGGAATGCATAGGGAGAGCACAGGGGATTTTTATGCCCAAGTGAAACTCTTCTGTGTGATCCTGCAAGGGTGGGTACATGCCATTATACATTTACCAAAACGCACGGAAGATACAATACCAAGAGTGAATCCCAGTGTCAACTATGGACTTTGGAGGACAATGGTGTGTCAACATAATTTCATCTATGTATAATAAAACAAAGGTACCACCTTGGTGTATGATATTGATACTGTAGGAGGTGGTATATGTGTGAGCGGAGGGGTTATACGGAAACTCTCTGTACTTCCTGCTCAACTTTGCTGAAACCTAAACCTGCTCTAAAAAATTGAGCTTGTTTGGGCGCCTGGGTGGCTCAGTGGGTTAGGCCTCTGCCTTCAGCTCAGGTCATGATCTCAGGTTCCTGGGATCAAGCCCCGCATCGGGCTCTCTGCTCAGCATGGAGCCTGCTTCCCCCTCTCTGCCTGCCTCTCTGCCTACTTGTGATCTCTCTCTCTCCGTCTCTGTCAAATAAATAAAAAAAATATTTTTTAAAATTAAGCTTGTTTATTAAGTAAATAAATAAGGACAACTTGCACATCTGAGAATACATAAAACGTTAATTAGTCTTTAGTATAGCATCTATTTTGACACTTACCTCTTTTTTCCTAATGCGGAGTTATTGAAATGAATAATGTCTTTTTCAGACCTTGAAGCTCAAGGGAAAGAGTCTTTCTAATGCTAAATGCCAGCTCCGCCCATCTTTTCTCCTCTTTCTCTTTGGGGGCTTTATTCATAATGTTACTCTCCAATGTTAAAGGCATTTTCCAATCAATCCTAACATCCCAGAAAACACCTTATAAACCAAATAATTTTCATGAGGAGAACACATAAATAAATTGCAGGAATTCATGCCACATGATCATTAATATGAATGCTTAAAAATGTGTATTTAGGGCGCCTGGGTGGCACAGTGGGTTAAAGCCTCTGCCTTCCGCTCAGGTCATGATCCCACGGTCTGGGATCGAGTCCCTCATTGGGCTCCCTGCTCAGCACGGAGCCTGCTTCCCTTCTCCTCTCTCTGCCTGCTTGTGATCTCTGTCAAATAAATAAATAAAATCTTTTTTAAAAATGTGTATTTAGACATTGTGTATTAGACCAACTTTTGCTAGAAATGCTAGGTCTTGAAAACATGTTTGGTGGCAGCACCAAGTTGTACATATTTACATATAACATAGTATTTTTGTATTCAATTATATGATTTATATTTGTAATGACATTATTTATGCAAAGTATAAAAACACAGTAATAGTAATCTACGGAGAGGAAGAAGGAGGGTAGGTGAGAGGCAGGCAAGAACACGGGGACTTCAACTTTATTTTCAAAATTTTTGGAAGAATCTGTTACTATACGTCCAGTTTTCTCCTGAAGGGCCCTGCGGGGTAAAAGTCCCTCAGGTTTCCTGGCCATTTTGGAAGGTGCTGCTCTCATTTGACCTGAAGCTGCCCTTTCAATGTTGAGAAGCAGGCCTAATTCTGGCATTCTGAAATTTGTGAATTGAGGTTGCTCACTCTATCTTTACCATTGCATTTTATTGGCATTACCTGTAAACAGTAGATTTAAGAGTTCATTTAGACCCAAGATTAAATCCTTGTTCCATTGCTTGTTAGTAGTTTGCTGTCAAGTGAGTTATGTAATTCTGTTTCCTTGTCTGTAGAAACATTCCTCTCCGGTTGTTGTGAGATGTTACGTGGCGGCTGACATGCGGCTGGTCTCAAGAAATGCCGGCTTTTTATTTTTTATTTTTAAAATTTATTTTATTTCCTTATTTATTTTAAAGATTTTATTTATTTATTTATTTATTTGACAGAGAGAGAGATCACTAGTAGGCAGAGCACCAGGCAGACGGAGAGGGGGAAGCAGGCTCCCCACCAAGCAGAAAGCCTGATAGGCTCGATCCCAGGACCGTGAGACCATGACCTGAGCTGAAGGCAGAGGCTTAACCCACTGAGCCACCCAGGCACCCTACTTATTTATTTTTTAAAGATTTGTTTATTTATTTTAGAGAAAGAGAGAGAATGTGGGGGAAGGGCAGAGAGAGAGAGAGAGAGAGAAACTCAAGGAGACTCCTTGCTGAGTGCAGAGCCTGATGTGGGGCTGACATCAGGACCTGAGGTGAAACCAAGGCTACAATGCTTAACCAACTATGTCACCAGCGTCGCAAGATATGCCAGCCTTTTAAAGACTAACATCTTCCATCAGTAATAAAACAGCAGTTACAGTTCATGCCTCATGTTTTAGAGGTAATGGAAGAATAAGTGAGCCTTTCCAAGCACACCACCAAAGAGGAAGCTGATAGGTCATTGTAAAATGTGTGATGCCAGAAATTAAGTTTTCTCCACTAGCCTCAAACTACCACCAAGAGCATGGGTACATCTAGTTATGTTACGTGATACATCATTTAGATCATCTGCATTAACCACAGAATAGAAGTCATGATCCAGAGTTACTACGAGTGAAAATAGGTGGGGGTTGGGGGGCACCTGGCTAGCTTACTTAGTAGAGTACAGGGCTTTCGATCTCAGGTTCATGAGTTCAAGCCCCTTGTTGGGCATAGAGCTTACTTTAAAAAAAAAAAAATCAAAGCAATGGGGAGTAGAGGTAGGGAATTGTATAACTTCAGCATAAGTATGTTGTGGTTTTGAAGGTAATAGTAGTGTGTTGAATATGTGACCTCCTGAGCTACCAAGGCAATGGACAGAGAAGTCCCGTAACAAATCCACAATCAGAAAATTCAGAATAGTATCCATCCTGAGTCCTCGTCTGACCACTTCAGGTTCTGAGGCCTCTTGGAATGGACGGTGGTTGCTCAAGTATTTCTCAAAGTGAGGTCTGTCTCGCCAATAAGAAGCAAGCGGGTATCGTGTGTCACCTCCGGAGGAGATGTTCTGAAAAGGACACCTCACTTATGTAGGATTCTAGCCAAAAATAGATAACCCAAATCTAATCACTAGAAAACATTAGCCAAAGCCACAATAAGGGATGTTCTATTAAATAATTGGCTTGTGTTCTTTAAAAAAAAAAAAAAGTCAATGTCATAAAGTAAAGATAGGCTCAGGCACTGTTCCGGATTGCAGGAGACAAAAGACATGTCACTCATAATGCAGTATGTACTGGATTGGATCCTGTATGGGGAGAAAAAGGTATGAGAAAAGGCATATTGGGGCAAACTGATGAAATTGGAATATGGACTGTTTATTAGATAAAAGTATCCTATCAATGTTGAGTTTCCTGAATTTGATAACTGACCAGTGCTTATGTAAAGAGAATATTGTTTTTATTTTTTAAGGATTTTATTGGCTTATTTTCAGGGAAAGAGAGAGAGCACAAAAGCAGGGGGAGGAACAGGCAGAGGGAGAAGCAGCCTCCCTGCTGAGCAAGGAGCCTGACTGGGGACCAAATCCAGGACCCTGGGATCATGACCTGAGCCAAAGGCAGACACTCAGTCCACCGAGACACACAGGTGTCCCTGTAAAGAGAATATTCTTATTTTTAGGAAATACACACTGAAGTTTTAAGGAGTAAAGAGGTATGAGGTACAACCTACTCTCAAATGATTTAGAAAAAAATTTTCTAGAGACAAATAGAGAAAAAAGAGAGTGATATAGTAAATGTAGCAAAATAAAAATTGACGAATCTTTGTAAAGCATGAGTTCTTTCTGCTATTTTTGCAGCTTTTCTCTAAATTGAAATGATATCAAAATGAAAGGTAATTTTATTTTTTTGTTTATTTTAAGATTTTATTTATTTGAGAGAGAGAGAGAGAGAGAGCATGAGCAGAGGGAGGGGCAGAGGGAAAAGGAGAAGCAGAGTCCCCTCCGAGCAGGGAGCCCCACTTGGGACTGGATCTCAGGACCTCGAGATCATGACCTGAGCTGAAGGCAGCTTCTGAGCCGACTCAGCCATCCAGGTGCCTGCGAAACGAAAGGTAATTTTTAAAAGTGCCTGCAGATCACCTGCGTCAGGATGCTGCCGTACAGCTGTTGCTAATGAGGCTGACTCCTGGGCCCTGCCCCTGACTACTGAAGCAGAAAGTCTGGGGGTAGAGTCTGGGAATTTTCATTAAAAAAAATTATTCTTGGTGATGGCTATGTATACTAACATCCGAAAACCACTGGAGTGGGCTTAAAATAATTTTCTTAGCTTAATTAGCCCAATGCCTGACGAAGAATATTCCTCACCCTCCTCCTAACAGCTAAAGCATAGCGTGTGCTTATCGTATGGTAAGGACTATATATATTTTCTTCAATTCTCACCATCATTTCTATGAACTACTATGTGCTCATTTTACAGAGGGTGTAAAAGGTTAGAAAGAGTAGGTAAATGGCCAAGGTCTTGTGCTGTGACGAGATGGAGCCAGGATTTGAATCGAAGGACAAACTGACTTGAGGGCCACACTCTTGCCACCAGGCTCTCGAGCCCAGCTGGGAAAACACATGTTCAGATTATAGGCTTTGACTATCATAAAACTGACATGGTGTTTGTCTCTTACAAAGTCAGTCCTTAATTGCATATTAAGGAAGGAAGCAACGAGGCAGCTACAGCAATGAGCATTATGATAAGGCCTGGAATTTCCCCTGCCAGTTCTCCATCCCCGTGACCAAGCCGGGGCCCTGTGATTGAGATAAGGCCACAGCCGGTTTGCTCTTCTAGATCATTACTGATTTTCCCATGCATTTTGCAGATCAGGCACCAGGCCAGATAAGGTCTGGATATACGTTCATCAACGATAGATCCACTCTAAGCGTGAGAGGGTTTCCTCAGTGAAGTGAAATGTCATAGTAACGTGTAACCAGGAAAAGAATTATAGATGACACCAAAGAAAAGCCTAGACTAAAAAGAAGTAGGCATTTTCCAAGGAAAGGGCTTAGCTAGTGCTGTCTCCTCTGGTCCAGGGCACTGCTACCCTCCTGAGACTCCGTCCTCTGTAGAGGGAACAGCCAGCCTACAGAAGGAAGCCTGGAGAAGTCGTTGGACCCTCCCCGATTCCTGACCGTTAACCCTTTAATATCACTGCTAAGAGGTGGGCTAACAACTGCTCTTCTAATTCCAGAGGCCGAGGAGGTCTTTCCACTAAATCATGCTGCCTTCTGAATGAAAAAGATAAATACTGACAGTTTTTTTGCCATCATGATCTCATGTGTTTTTATAGGCTGACAAGTGCAACTCTTGTGGTTAAAAAAACACACCACCACCAAAACAAAACCAAAACTGTGCTTTTCAGTTGCCTTAGTTGAAATGCAATGTGTAAAGAATTAGTAGTGAATTTTGTTGTTGAGAGACTTATCTTTTCTAACGAGAAAAATGAAACATTCTCAGCAAAAAACACATCACTAATTTGAAGGGATTGAAGAACCACCGCCAGCTTAGTCCTATCACTGTGTAGTTGTTGTAGTCCTGAAGAACCTTCAGGTGACAGGTGACATGATCTTATACACTGAGAATCCTGAATCCATACAAAGAAAGTATTACAGCTAATAAATGAGTTCATCAAGGTCACAGGATACAAGGTTAGTATATAAAAAATGTTGTCCATACACTTGCAATAAAAAAATCTGAAAATGAAATTAGGAAATCAATTCTATTTACAACAGCATCAAGAAGGATAAAATGCTCAGGAATACATTTGATAAAAAGCATAAAACCTATACTCTGAAAACTACAAAATATTGTTGAAAGTGATTAAAGATCTAAACAAATAAAAAGACTTCAAATTCCGACCCCCCCCAGAACACTGTGGATGCAACACAATCCTTATCTAAATCCCAGTTGGTTTTGTTTTGTTTTTAGAAAGCAACAAGCTGATCCTAAAATTCGTATGGAACTATTCAAGGGACCCAAAATAACTAAAACAATCTTGAAATAGAAGAGTGAAGATGGGAGAGTCACACTTCCTTATTTCAAAACTTACTACAAAGCCATAGTTATCAAGACAAGATGGTACTAGCGTAAGTTAAGACATATAGATCAAGGCCCTCTCCTCTCCCCGCGATGGCGTGTGCTCGCCCATTGATATCTGTGTACTCGGAAAAGGGGGAATCATCTGGCAAAAATGTAACTTTGCCTGCTGTGTTCAAGGCTCCCATTCGACCGGATAATGTGAACTCTGTTCACACCAACTTGTGCAAAAACAACAGACAGCCATATGCTGTCAGTGAATTAGCAGATCATCAAACCAGTGCTGAGTCTTGGGGTACTGGCAGAGCTGTGGCTCGAATTCCCAGAGTTCGAGGTGGTGGGACTCACCGTTCTGGCCAGGGTGCCTTTGGAAATATGTGTCGTGGGGGCCGCATGTTTGCACCCACCAAAACCTGGTGCCGTTGGCATCGCAGAGTGAACATGACACAGAAGCGATATGCCATTTGCTCTGCCCTGGCTGCCTTGGCCTTACCAGCGCTGGTCATGTCTAAAGGTCATCGTTATCGAGGAAGTTCCTGAACTTCCTTTGGTGGTTGAAGATAAAGTTGAAGGCTACAAGAAGACCAAGGAGGCTGTTTTGCTTCTTAAAAAACTTAAAGCCTGGAATGATATCAAAAAGGTCTATGCCTCTCAGCGAATGAGAGCTGGCAAGGGCAAAATGAGAAACCGCCGTCAAATCCAGCGCAGGGGACCCTGCATCATCTACAATGAAGACAATGGTATCATCAAGGCCTTCAGAAACATTCCTGGAATTACTTTACTTAATGTAAGCAAACTGAACATTTTGAAACTTGCTCCTGGTGGGCATGTGGGACGTTTCTGCATTCGGACTGAAAGTGCGTTCCGCAAGTTAGACAATCTTTATGGCACTTGGCGTGAGGCTGCCTCCCTCAAGAGTAATTACAACCTTCCCATGCATAAGATGCTTAATACAGACCTTAGCAGAATCTTGAAAAGTCCAGAGATCCAAAGAGCCCTCTGAGCACCACGCAAGAAGATTCATCGCAGGGTCCTGAAGAAGAATCCACTGAAGAACCTGAGAATCATGTTGAAACTAAACCCCTATGCAAAGACCATGCGCCGGAACACCATTCTTCGCCAGGCCAAGAATCACAAACTCCGGATGGATAAGGCGGCGGCAACCTTAGAAGCCAAATCAGATGAGAAGGGAGTTCCAGGCAAGAAGCCTGTGGTAGGGAAGAAAGGAAAGAAGGCTGTTAGTGTGAAGAAGCAGAAGAAACCTGTGGTGGGGAAAAAGGCTGCAGCTACCAAGAAGCCAGCAGCTGATAAGAAGCCTGCAGAAAAGAAACCCACTGCAGAGAAGCCTGCTGCCTAAAAACTTAACGTTTATTCATAAAAGTCAAATAATTTTGGACAGCTAATTTTGAATAAAGACATGATCAAAGCCAAAAAAAAAAAAAAAAGAAAGACATATAGATCAATAGATATAATTGAAGGCCCGGAAATACACCCTCACATTTATGGTCAGTCGATTCTGAAAAGGGCACCAGCCTCCTCCAATGGAGGAAAAATAGTCTGGGGCAACTGGATGGCCACATGCAAAAGAATGAAGGTGGACCCTCACCTCACACCTCATACAAAAATCGGCTCAAACTGTAAAACTTAAATTCTTGGAAGAAAACATGGGTGTAAATCTTTGAGATCTTGGATTAAGCCACGGTTTCTTAGCTATGACACCAAAAGCACAAGCATCAACAATAACAACAAATAGTTAAATTAGATATCATCAATATTAGATATTTTGGGAGACTCCTGGGTGGCTCAGTGGGTTAAGCCCCTGCCTTCGGCTCTGGTCATGATCTCAGGGTCCTGGGATCAAGCCCCATATCGGGCTCTCTGCTCAGCAGGGAGCCTTCTTCCCCCTCTCTCTCTGCCTGCTTGTGATCTGTCTGTCAAATAAATAAACAAAATCTTTAAAAAAAATTAGAAATTTTTGTTGCTGTACCATCAAGAAGAAAAAAGAAAACCCACAGAATGGTAGAGAATACTTGCAAATCATCTATCTGGTAAGGTCCTAATGTATTTAGGCTATGTAAAGCACTTTTATAACCCAACTCTAAAAAGACAACCCGAAGTAAAAAGGTTAAAGTGTCTGAATAGATACTTTTCCAGAGAAAATATACAAATGGCCAATAAGCATATGAAAAGATAGTCAATATCATCTTTTTTTTTTAAAGAGAGAGAGAGAGAGAGAGAGAGCGAGCACATGAGTAGAGGGAGGGGCCGAGGAGAGGGAAAGAGAATCTTAAGCAGCTCATACATACCCAGCTTGGAACCTGAAGCAGGGCTTGATCTCACGACCCTGAGATCATGACCTAAGCTGAATCAAAAGTTGGACGCTTAACCAACTGAACCGCCCGGGCACCCCAAGATAGTCAGGATCATTAAATATCAGGAAAATGTAAATCAAAACCACAATGAGATATCATTTTACACCCATTAGGATGCCTGTAAGCAAAAAGAGGGAGAGTAGCAAGTGTTGATGAGAATATAGAGAAATTGGACCCCTTATTGGGATGGGAAATGGTGTAGCCATTTTGAGAAACGGCTTGGTAGTTCCTCAAAAGATTACATGTAGAGTTACCTTATGATCCAGCAATTCCACTCCTAGGACTATGACCAAGAGAACAGAAAACATATTGCACAGGAATGGTCCTAGCAGCATAATTCATAATAGCCCCAAAGCGGAAGCAACCCCAACATCAGCCAGCTAATGAATCGGTAAATAAAATGTGTTGTACCAACACCATAGACTAGTATTGGACAATAGAAACAAATGCAGTTCCAAGCCATTCCACAACATGGATGAACCTTGAAAACATTATGCTAAGTGATAAAATCCAAACACAAAAGGCCATAGTGTGTTGACTCCATTTATATAAAATGTCTAGAATGGGTCGATCCATAGAGACATAAAAAAGAAGAGCAGTTTCCTAGAGCTGAGGAGTTTGGGGAGAAATGATGGAATGACTGCTAGTGGATATAGGGATGATGAAAATGTTTGTTGGGCTGATGAAAATGTTTTATAACCGATTTTGGTGATAGCGGCACAATTCCACGAATATACTGAAAACCGTTCAACACTTTAAATGGGTGAATTATGTGGTATGAGAATTGTATATCAATAAAGCTGTTTTACATCTATATGTGCATATATATCTATATATTTATACCTGCGTATTTATAGCCACTTACTTATAAAGAACCTCAGGTCTATTGTTGTTGGTTTTTTTCCCTTTCCTCTCAGTAAGAAGAATTGCTCATATGGCTCGTCACTACTTAGAAGTTCAATGTCTTAAAAATAGTCACACAAAATGAGGAAATTCCTAGTAACTTTTTCCCTTAATGTGCCTAAGAAATGTGAATTAAAACTTCTCCAGATCAAAAGCACTAGAAGGTGGCTGCAGACAGGTTTCCAGCTGGAGGGCAAAGAGTCAGGCAGGAGACAGTCCCTTCTGCTGGGCCCAAGGGAAGAGAACGCAGATCAGAAGTTTAAGGTGAGGAGGGTATTGTATTTGAAGTGAAACAGATGGGCTGGAAGCAGATCAGGGATATACAAAAGGATTTCCAAGTGTGCCAGTCTTCTGTACTGGGCATTGTGACATTTTTCCACTGAGTCCAATATTGTCAGTCTGGGTTGGACAAAAAAAAAAAAATGGATTTTCATGGCCATCCCTGGCTTTGTGGGATGGTGTAATAAAAAGACTATGAGAAAGGCAAGTTGAAGGTACCAGTGGGAATGATAAATGAGGTGAGAGATACCCAGGGAGAGAGTGCACAGGGGACAAAACTGGGGTGGGGCGTTCCAAGTTGGGAAGAATGGACAGAGCCGGAAGGACAGATGGTCATGATCAGAGGCCAGAATATTGGAGATTAATTGTCATAACTGAAGCAGTTCTGGGTGGTGACAAGGCTCAAGGAGAGCCCGAGAGTGGGTTGCTGGTGGGCAGGTGCTACGGAATCCCTAAATTTGCATTCTTGGAGCTGCTAGATGTTGGGGCAGTGTTTTAGCTTTTCTGACTGAATCAGTTATTTTCAGGAATGGGGGCAAAATTTATTGCTACCTTTAAAAGAGAGAAACATGCCTGCCTCGGCCACACACACAGTTGGCCCCCCAAATTGCCTAAACTCATCCTGGTCACCTTTGGAAGATTTTCAGAATTATTTCATTAACCTCATTTTTAGTGCTTTTGTAATGAAATGAATTTAAGCTAAAATTGCTAAATATCGCAGAGTAAAATAATTGGGCTCCTATGGGTATAATTTAGTAATATTAGGATATGCTAATTATTATTTTGCAAAGAAAACATTTATGTACTTTATAGATATAAAAAGAAATTCCTGCAGGTTTATTAGAGACTTTAGATTAAATATAAATGGGAGAAAGACAGAAGAGCTGTGTTTAAGTATAAATTTTCATTCTGTATCATCAAACTGTCTTCATCATTGTTTGCTTGGCTCATAATCCTAATTTCTAAAGCCATCAGTTCTTTTTATGGTACAAAAAGGAGAGCAGCCATGAAGAAGTTTTACATATTGTTTGCTCTTGCTACTAAAAAGAAGCAACGTCTTGCAAAGAATGTTAAAATTATCATAAAACCACAATGACAACTCTAAGTAAATAATACTTTGCTTTGCTATCTGCAGTTTAGAAATATGAGTTAAGAGAGAAGGGGAGGTGGGGAATTAAAAAAAATATATGAATTAAGAAATGAGACAGAAACAAACGATCATTTGGAAATACTGTGAGAGGCACAGTTCCACACCGATAAAAGCTAGATAAGTAGTTCATGGTAACTATTAGAAGACTTTTTAGTAGGAGGAAAACATTTTAGAGCTGCAGGAGTTCCTGGCTTCATTTATGGCAAGTCTATTTGAGGTGAGGTGTGGTTGGTAGTCTATAAAGAAGATTGTTTTCCTTGCGGAACATGAGGATTGGAGGTGATATAAATGGCCTTTGCTTAAGGCAGCAAGTTAAGGAGCCGTAATTTGTTCTTTAGAAACTTTGATTCTTATAACAAAGGCCCAGACCAGACAGTTTATACTTGGGCTGGGTTGATATGCTCTGGGTCTATCCTAGTGTTTCAGTGATTAGCACAATACTGTTTGACTAGTCAGATTTGGAACTTGAAGCCCAGTTTCACTTTTACACTTGAGGTGATCCACGTGGTCTTGGAAATAGCATTTCCAGCCTCTCACCATGCCCTGCCAACTTTTCCTCCTAAATTTCTCTCAAATGCATCTTCTCAACAGCCATCACCCTAGCCCAAGCTACTGTCTGTCCACTCTTGCCTGGATACTCCCATAATCTAGCTGGTCTTTCAGTTCCAGTCCTAGTTTCCTATGCCTAGTTTTCCACCCAGCAGCTCAGTGCATGAGCCTTAGAAAAAATTAGACCCTGTATCTACTAGGGTGATGACCCCAGATGGCTTTCCTTGGTGTCTCATGTGAGGAAGATGTCATTTTACATCCTGCTGAAGTCACCGTTACCGTACTTTGGACTTTTCCATCATGCAGAGCCAAACCTGATTCTAATGAATGAAACATGTGCTTGAAAGTCAAGAATGCAAAGGCGTAGGCCTTGGGCGCCATCTTGATTTTCATCTCTTACAAGGCCCAATAGATTAGTTAGCTAATCTGCCTAAGCCTTTCACTTCTCACCTGTGAAATCGAGATAACATTCCTCAAGGGTGGTTCTGAGGAACAAATTAGATCAACTATATAAAGTATCCATCCAGCACAGTACACTCTCAATAAATGTTTTTTTTTCCCACTTTTTTTGTTTTGTTTTTTAACCTTTTTACATTTTTTATTTTTTTATTTTTTATTTTTTTTACATTTGGGGGCATTTCAGTGGACCAGTATGGGACACGTGAGAGCTGCGGACATTCGGAGTTATCCGTGTCTAGAAGATTCGTATGGCAGTGGAGCTCATGGTTTGGAAGGCGAATAGACTAGAAACAGGAACATGCTTCCAAAACCTCAAATCTAGCTGATGACAATTTCGGTGGAACTGAAGCAGCTGCTTATTGGGCCCGTTTCTGTCCCAGGTGCATTTCGAGGGTTAAAGCCACAATGATAAAGAACACACATGATCCGTACACTGTCAGAGTTTACAACCTGGTATGAAATTCGGACATTAAACTACTAATGAACGGTTCAATGACAAATGGTGATGAAGTGCTACGAAGGGAAGGAACAGAATGTTCAGAGACCTTGTGCTGGGGGCGTTGTGGGGGAGGCTAATGTAATAAGGTAGGATTAAGCTGAGATAGGAAAGATGAACCTAATTTGACCAAGTGAAGGGCAGCAGAAAGTACCTTCCCCCAGGGAAATGAAAGGCCAAAACCCTGAGGTGGAAAGGCACACAATGGGTTCTTGTAAATACTTGGGTTTGTAAGGGGACGCCTTGGACAAGCTAGAGAGGGAGGCAAGATGTCAGCCCTATAGGGCCTCATCAGCCATGATAAAGGGTTTTAGTCCCAGGATGACATTCTTCCAAAATACCTACTCTATTTCAATGTCTCCCACACGTGCCTAAGCAAAAGAGTCATCTGGGGGCTCTTTATAATTTTTATTTTTGTTTAAGATTTTACTTATTTATTTGACAGAGAGAGACACAGCGAGAGAGGGAACACAAGCAGGGGGAGTGGGAGAGGGAGAAGCAGGCTTCCCGCTGAGCAGGGAGCCTGATATGGGGCTTGATCCCAGGACCCTGGAATCAAGGCCTGGGCCGAAGGCAGACGTTTAACCCCCAGGGGCTCTCTTTAATTCCAGATTTTAGTGTATATAAAATCTGCTGGGGAGAACAAACTGGCAGTTGAATGTCATTTAATTCAATGTAACATGGATTTACTGAAACTTTACCAAAGCCTCATATAAGAATTTAAACTATATAATTAATATCACTTGAATGGCACTTCATTTTTTAAAATCTCATACTTGAAGAGGTAGCATTATAGCATCGTTCCTTTGCCCATAGCTCTGTTTAATCTGTAGTGCTTAAAACAGGAACTTGCGTCTATGAGACGATATGACAGGAAGCCAAAGGATAAGATATTCTTTATTTACAGTTCCCAATTTACCATCGGGTAATATTTCAAGAGAATGTTTATAAGTCTGTGCTTCCCCATAGAAATAATATTCTGGGAGAGAAGGAATAGAGGGGCAGGGCCTGCCAGCCTTCAAGGTGACAGAGAGTGGAACTGTAGCTCTAGGGCCTGTTGGTGGCTGTGTTAGGAGGGAGAAGCTGGTCCAGGACCCCCTCCAGCCTGACTCTAAGTTTTCTCAAGGCGTGGCCAACAGCTGATTCCAGAGAATTTTTAAAATTATTATTTTTTCTAGGGCAATTTATCAAACAATTCATGTGCACAGAAAAAATTTTCTACTCGTAAAATTTGTTTCTTTTCACCATAAGTGTACTCCTAAGTCATCCTCATCTGTTCTACCCATACCCCTACCCCCTTCCCCTCTAGTAGCCATCAGTTCTCTGTAGCTGAGTCTATTTCTTGGTTTGCCTCTGTTTTTTCCCTCTGCTCATTTGTTTTGTTTCTTAACATATGAGTGAAAGCACATGGTACTTTTTTCTCTGACTTCTTTCACTAAACATAGTATCCTATGCCCTCTAGATCCATCCATGTTGTTGCAAATGGCAAGATTTCATTCTTTCTTATGACTGAGTAATATTCCTGTGTGTGTGCGGTGCTTGTGTGTGTGTGTGTGTGTATAGCACACTTTGTCCATTCCTCTATTGATGAACACTTGAGCTGCTTCCATAGTTTGGCTCTCGTAAATAATGGTTCCAGACAATTTAGAACTCCACTTTGGTTTATACTTTGGAGATAAAGTTTGAAAGAAACAGAGGATTTAAAAGGGTTTTTTTTTTTTTAAAGATTTTATGTATTTATTTGACAGAGATCACAAGTAGACGGAGAGGCAGGCAGAGAGAGAGAGGGAAGCAGGCTCCCTGCTGAGCAGAGAGCCCGATGCGGGGCTCGATCCCAGGACCCTGAGATCATGACCCGAGCCGAAGGCAGCGGCTTAACCCACTGAGCCACCCAGGCGCCCCTAAAAGGGTGTTTTATAAAATGTTTCTTAATGACATTTCAAGAGGAAACCACTTGCAAGGAAATTCTTTGCTTACCCTTCTTACTTCTTTCAACCAGTAAGTACCTGCCTATCTCAAGGGGTTATTGCTAGCCTCCAACAAGGTGTGTGTGTGTGTGTGTGTGTGAGAGAGAGAGAGAGAGAGAGAGAGAGAGATTGGCGGGGGGACAGGGCAGCTTTGTTGACTGCGAAGCAGTGGAGTTATGCAAGGTGCCATGATTTTCATTACAGCAGGGTCTCAGCCAACAGGCCCAGTCCCCAATAGGATAAACCAACTTTAAACACACAGCTCGAGTATGAGCACAGTGAAAATTTCTGCTCAAACCCTTTAGGATTTAAGCTGATTTGAATCACAGAAAGAGCCAAGCTACACCGCAGAAGGCTTGGATAAGAATGGGAAATCTAACCCTGGTAAGGACAAGTAATACGATTTAAAGGAAACATTAAACACATTATCAGCTCTAAATGGCTTGTTAACCTCTGATGTATCAGATCATCAGGGACCAGGTACAGCAGAGAAAGGTAGGGTGGGTAGGGAATTTGGACCTCTGTGACCTGGCTAAGAGACTGCTTGGGGACCCACGGGTCAATAGATCACATAGGGTCACTAGCCATCTGCCAGGACTGAGTCACTTTCTGGGATGCAGAGTTTGGGTGCTAAAATCATGAAAGCCCTGGGTCAACCAGGAGGAACTGGTCCCCCTAAGGCCACCCCAGCTCTGTTTCTTTCCTTTTTTTTTTTTTAAAGACTTTATTTATTCATTTGACAGACAGAGATCACACAAGTAGGCAGAGAGGCAGGCAGAGAGAAAGAGAAAGAGAAGCAGGGTCCCTGCTGAGCAGAGAGCCCGATGCGGGGCTCCATCCTAGGACCCTGGGATCATGACCTGAGCCAAATGCAGAGGCTTTAACCCACTGAGCCACCCAGGCGCCGCACCCCCCAGCTCTGTTTCTGATACCCTCTATGAAGAACAGTCCACGTCACTTCTCCACACCTCCTCTCTTCTGTTCATAAATGCAATTATCCTGCCTTCCTCTCCTACAGAGGAATTCTTCTTCCTTATCAAACATCACTAAATTCTGCTACCCCAAAACCAGAATGGAGATGTACCAGTGGATTTTTTTTAATTTGTGGGAACACCCAGAAACACTGGATACTTATGAGATCAAAGGTTCCAGAACAACTTAGGAGTTTATTGTCAATAGTAGGTCTCGAAGCTGTGAAGGGACTCTAGAGATGAGATTCGGTGGGGTGTCCTGAGGATGGAGGTGAGGGGAGAGAGAGGGAGAAGGTAATTCAGAGCAGCTAGTCAGGATACTGTTTCCAGAAAGAAGCAGTGCTGGGAAAGTCTGTGGACAGAGTCCCAGGAAATTGCCCAGCTGGAATTCAGGTAACTGTGAAGGAAGAAGTCTTATGTGGGAACTAATGGGAACCCAGACCCTGAGAAGATTCAACTTCTTGGAGGATCTAAAGAGGCTGAGGAAAGTGGATCTTGTTTTAAACAGGAGGTTAGAGTGTGGAAGAAGAGAATGATGGAAAGGATGTAGCTACCGAGTGAACAGCAGATAAAGAGGTGAGACGGAGCAGCTGGAATCTGTCTGCAGTCTGAGTTAGAGCCCCATCAAACTATGCGCCCAGAACTTCTCGACTCTGATAGGCTGAGATCTCCTTGAACTGCAGGTTCCTAACTGGGCACTTAATGGTGCCTTTACACAGCAACGAGCATTCAGAAGGGATGTGCAAAAGCAAAGAATTCAGTCAGAACTGTGAGGTGCTCTGTCTAAACGCAGTAGTTATTCAGAGAAGGGGTTCTGGAATCCTGGACAAGAAGACAGGCTTCCTGTGGGTTAAGAGATGGCCTGAAAGAAAGAAGGATGACATTCCCGGTGTGAGGTATCACGGCCAAAGTGAAGCTATGGAACACGCCCATTTAAAAGCAGAGGAGGCTGGTTGGGAAGTAAATGAGAACTGAAGTAGAGTTTGACAATGTTTCCCAACCTTTGACTTTATGGCACTCATTGAAAACGGTCAAAATAGAGTAGGGTAGAGGGAGGCAGCCCTTAGCAGCACCGGGCTTTGCCTTGTGAACCTCACTAAAACCCACGGTGTACACAACCCATTGGCTGATAAAGTCTAGAATGAGTGAGGAATTGGGTAGTGCAGGCCCCGAAGTTAACAAGATGGAGACATTCAGAGTAGATTTATTCCCACGTGGGGAAACCATGTCAAAGCCGGAACAGGAAAATGCAATGTTAAATATGGCACTTTCAGAAAAACATGACGATCACATTGTCTAGGGAGCATGGAAATAGGTGATGGTTTGCGAAAAGAGAGAGGATGCTATTTTAAGCATAAAAGAAGTTATTATTCTTTTGTATCATTAGTGATTCAGTTGAGGTACTTCTAGTCATGGAATATTATTGAAACAATCATGCTGCAAAGATTGAAATACTTTTAAAATGAAGTATGAGCAATATTATTTCTTCTGCCTTGGTTTGGGTGATAGTGATGATGTCACCATTCAAGGTATCCTGCATGTCAAGTTAAAAAAAATGATTTAATCTGAATAAATTAGACAAATATTGAATTAAAAAATTCATTTCCTGGATGCCTGGCTGGCTCAGTCCATGGAGCGTGTGACTCTTGATCTAAGGGTTGTGGGTTTGAGCCTCACCTTAGGTGTAGAAATGACTTGAAAATAAAATCTTAAAAAAAAATTCGTTTCCTACCATCTAGAAGGCAGTAAGCTAGACACCAGGGAAATGATAATGAGAAAGACAGCTGATGTGGAACTCCTAATCTCAGCAGAGAACCTGAAATATAAAACAGCCAGGTTCATTGCAAGGCAGCGAGCACGCAGGTGAAAGCATATGTATGAGGAAGAGGTAATGAATTCTGGAGCAGTGGGAGAGTCTTTGATATCTTAGCTGGAGCCCAAGGGATGAATATAATCAAATAGACACAGAGAAGGGAAAAGCCGGAACAAAGAACGCATGAACTTGAATGTGTGAGGTTACACCGAGCGTCCTTTGAAGACGGTGACTCCCTTAGTGTGAGGAGCAGAATTGAGCGCGAGGGCACGAATCAGGGGAGGGGTGAGGAGGGAGGGGTAAGAGGTGAGACCAGAAAAGAGTAGCATCTTCTGAAACTTCTCTCGGTGGAGAAGAGCTTTTCCACCGGTCTCTCCTAAAGAGACACTGTAGTGTGTGGACAGGAGCATGGACTCTGGAGCCTTTCTGGTCTCAGCTCTGCCACTTGCTGGCTGGGCCACCTAGGGCAGATTGTCTAATCTCTCCATCTGTGAGATATGCCTAACGATACGGTCCTCATAATGTCTTTGTGAAGACTGAATGAGTTAACGCAGGCAAACCATTGAGAACAGGGCCCAGAATGTTGAAAGTCATCAATACAGGTCAGCCGTCATTACCATTTTAACATAATCAGCAATAAGGTCATTATTTTGGTTCTGTTAGGAAAATGCAATTTTAAATCTGAATTTGTCTCTCTTTTTAAAAAAGATTATTTTAGAGAGAGAGAGAGCATGAGTTCGAGTGCACAGGTCGGGCGAGGAGCAGAGGGGGCAGGAGAGAGAGAATCTCAAGCAGACTCCCGGCTGAGCAGAGCCCAAGGCGGGGGTTGATCTCAAGACCCTGAGATCATGCCTGAGCCAAAGTCTAGACTAAGACTCCCAACAGACTGAGTCACCCAGGCGCCCCTGTACTTGTCTTATTCATAGATGTACCACATGACTTCATAGGTTTTGTCAGGGGAGGAACTTGCTGAAGTAGCCTTCTCCACATATCTTACAAGAATACTCATCTACTACAGTGCCTGATAATCACCATTGCAGGGATGTTAGACTCGGGATTTTAGGAGATCCTTTATAAAGTGTTCATCTTGTAGGAAGAGGAGGTCCCTTATAAAGTGTTCATCCTGTAGGAAGCAAGAGCTTGGCATGGATTAGTTTACTGCACTAGGTAGGAAAGACAGGGCTAACTCAAGGAAATGCAATGCTGGACAGTTAAGAAAGAAGGTTCTAGCTTAGAGAATCTAGTGGGAGAGTGTGGGTCTTAGGTCAGGTCTTTAGTGCCCTTTGGAAACTAGGGATCATTTTAGTATTAAGGGGGGAAAAGGGAAATCAGTTGAAAAGGAGAGGGGTGGAGAGAAGAGAGAATTATTTACTTCACGGTATTGTTTAGGGCCAACCTTGTTAATAAAATGTAGCTGAAATGGCTTAAATGAAGCTACAGTCAAGTCTCGATGATTTGACCCAACTTTTCTAAAAAGTATTGAGGCTATAAACCTTCATACATTTTATATAAAATGATTACTGACACTAATATAAAATAAAAAAATTTTGTTAAATATATGTTCATATGTTTACATATTTACTATATAATATATATTTATTATGTATTATATACTTTTTATATATTTACATACATTTATAATATACACATTTCCCTTATATATTTTACATATTTATTATATATTTATTTATATACATATATATTTATAATATATATATTTCCCTTTTTGTTTGAAGTTAAAGCCGACTAGCAGTCAGAATTTGACTTTTGGGTGCTAATTTCTGGTTTGCAACTATTTTTAGTGATGGGGGGGTAGTTGGGCCAGCTCACTGCACACTTACAGCCCTGCTGAGGGGGTTTTCCCCTAGACAGGAACTAGATCTCTGAAGCTCTAGCACAGAGATCGGCCCAGGTAGGTGAAATGTTTTTGTAATTGCCACGAGGAAAAAGAGAGGGCCCAGGGGATTCTTCTGCCCAAGGGAGCCCCATCCTGGTTATAATCTGATTAGTTAATGTGTATTCCACCAGATGGGTGGAATCAAACCTTCTAAGGTATTGTGGTTAGAATGTTTTAAAATGTCTGGAAACTCCTGGAAATGTGAGAAGTCATCTTTCTTTTTCAAAGGACCATCTTCTTGTGGTTCACATATGGGCTTTTGAAACTGAAACTCCAACACGCCTGTGGCTGTAGGGTGGAGTCTGTTTTCCCTTTCCCCCCAGCATTGGGGTGCACATGAAGGCTGTCAAATGCTTGACTTGATTAATGTTTGCGTTTTGATAAACAGAGCTCTAAGGTAGCAGGAACCTATTAAAGACGGTCCTTGATTTCTTCAGTTCTCTTTGAAAGACCTGGCCTTCTCAAGCTTGTTAGTGTCATTGAAATCATTTATACATGAGTCTGCCTGGACTGTTTTGGAAATGAGCTCCAACAACAACAAAAATCTCAGGAGGGTACCTAAGTGGGTTGAAAGATGGTAGGGCCAAAACATTATATAGATACACATTGTATATCTAAGATGAGATACTACAAATTAAGCATCATTGAAATTGCTCCTTGAAGTCAGCTTAAATGCAGAGTCTTACCCATTGTAGGTACTGAGTTGTCTTTTTTTTTTTTTAAAGATTTATTTATTTATTAATTGAGAGGGAGAGAAAGAGCATGGGCAGAGGGAGAGGCAGAGAGAGAGACTCTTCAGCAGCTACCCTGCTGAGTGTGGAGCCCGTCAAAGGGCTCAATCCCACAACTGGAGATCACGACCCGAGAGTTGAATGCTCACCTGACTGAACCTCCCAGGCTCCCCAGTACTGAATTGTCTTGAAACTGAATGTGCCGCAGTCATCAAGAAAGTTAAAAAGATAAGCTCCTTCATTGGCCCTGGGCAACCAATCAAAACAAAACAAAAGACCAGGTCATATCTACACTTGGACTATGGTATCTTGCTTTGTTTGCTTAACTTCAAGAAAAGTCTAATGAGATAGGAGCCAGTCAAGAGGAGAACAGGTGAAATAATCAAAATTGGGGCTTCCATATCCCTTCCACAAGGAGGTACTTAAATAGTGTAAAGCAGTGTAAGCAGTAAAGGATGATGCTATGGCTGAACTGTGTCTCCCTAAAGCTCATATATTGAAGCCCCAACCCTCAGTACCTCAGAATGAGACTGCATTTGGAGACAGGGTCTCTGAGGAGGTGATTAAGTTAAAATAGGAGTCCTGAGGGTGGGCCCTCACCCAATGTGATTAGTGTCCTTATAAGTAGAGATGAAGATACACAGGAAGAGACAGACGTTAGACACTTGCACACACACCATCAACCATGTTAAGACATAGGGAGTGGGCAGCCATCTACAAGCTAGGGAAAGAGGCCTCAGGAGAAAACAATCCTGTTGGGAAGGAACTTCCTTAGAAGCTCCAGAGAGAGGGCGACCCTGCCGACACCTTGATCATAACTGTCCAGCCTCCAGAACTGCGAGAAAATAAATTTCTGTTGTTTAAGCCACTCAGTCTGTGGTACATGGTTACAGCAGCCAAAGCTGACTAACATAGATGATAACAGATATGATCAAATAATTTAAAATTAGGAAAGGTCTAGGGAAAAAATGTGATTATCTTAGGATACCTCTATGTCAGGTTTTCTTAAAGCAAGTTCTATATACTACCCATATCAGAATTACAGATGATATTTTTTAAAAAGCAGGCTCCCCAGCTCCTCTGGGAGTACTAAAACGTTCTGGTAGGAGACAATCTATCTTTTCAGTAGACATCCCGAGTGGTGTTTTGTACGCTAACATTTGAGACCCACTGTGGAAGGTGCTGTTCAACCTCTGGCCCTTCTCTGGGCCTGGCTGGTTAGTACTAAATACAGCTCAGGAGAGCGCTGGTCGGTCTGGTGCTGTGGCAGCGGCACACTGGTCCAGGAGCTAGGTACAAACCCCACTGTACAGTCTTTCTATGTGTCAGCCAGTGTTTACCAGCATTTGGGGGAATCCTGAAGGGGACAGAACAAATAGAATCCATGTGCCATACCCGTCTTACTCACTTAAAAATATGTTATATAAAGAAGAACCTATACAACTCAACACCAAGAAAACAAACAATCCAATTAAAAAATGAGCAGGGGACATAAATAGACATTTTTCCAAAGAAGACATCCAGACTTCCAGGGACACTGAAAAGATGCTCAACATCACGAATCATCAGGGAAATGCAAATCAAAACAACAATGAGCTAACACCTTGCACCTGTCAGAATGGCTAACATCAAAACATAAGGTATAACAAGTGTTGGCGAGGATGTGGAGAAAAAGGGACTCTCGTTCATTGTTGAGAGGAATGCAAGCTGGTGCAGCCTCTGTGGAAAACAGTTCCTCAAAAAACTAAAAATGGAACTACCATATGATTCAGCAATTCCACTACTAGGTATTTACCCAAAGAAAACAAAGAAGCTAATTCAAAAAGATATACCCACCCCATGTTTATTACAGCATTGTTCATAATAGCCCAGATATGGAAGCAACCCAAGTGTCCATCCACAGATGAATGGATAAAGAAGATGTGGGGCACGCGCGTGAACATACACACACACACACACACACACACACACACACACACCACACAGAGGAATATTACTCAGCCATAAAAAGAATGAAATCTTACCATTTTCAACAACATGGATGGATCTAGAGGGAATAGTGCTAAGTGAAATAAATCCTCCAGAGAAAGATAAACACCATACAATTTCACTTATACGTGGAATTTAAGAAACAAAGCAAAGGAACAAAGAAAAAAATATATAAACCAAGGAAGAGCTTCTTAACTATCGAGAACAAACTGGGGGGTTCCTGATAGGAGGTGGGTAGGAGGATGGGTGAAATAAGTGAAAGGGACTAAGAATATACAGAATTGATGAATCATTATATTGCGCACCTATAATTAATATAACACTTTATGTTAACTATACTTAAATTTAAAAAAAGAATATGATGGCATCTTTTAAACAACAACCTACCATACCTATATTATTTCTCTCATGAGATTTATTTACGGACGCTATTACCTTGGTACCTAAATTCTCAAAGAAAATACAGAAAACTGGAAAGAGCATATCTAACTTTTCTTTTGGTACACGTTAGTTAAATTATATGGGAAGTTCTCTGATAGGGCCTGCACCTTTTTATGCCCCACGCGGTTAAAATATAGTATTAGTGAAGGAGATAAATAACATCTATAAATAAAAACAAATTAATAATAAATGGAAAGGAATCTAATCAATTGGTTCAGCCAGGCTCTGTGCTTTCATGCATCTCCTCATTGCCAGGACAAATGGGAATAGAAAGCATTCTTTCATATGGCATAAAAGTGAATTCTCTCTCTTTCACCTGCAGACCAACAAGCTAATTAAAGAGAGAGAGAGAGAGTTAAATAGTTGAGAGTCCAAAGCAAATACAGTAACAAATATCTTCAAAATAGACAGAATAGGTGCCATTCTGATTTATTAAACATGTGAGTTCACTAGGGACATGTAAAAACGGCCCCTGACCCCATTTACAAATTTGATGAAGGGATATAAGATTTTATGCGGTTTTTAAAAAACTGAAATGTAGGTAGGCCATTTGAGAACGTTCAGGTGAGCAGGTCATTGAGTTATTTGTCTGTTATCCTTATGGGGGGGGTGTCAGCGTTTGAAACAGAATGCAGCTCCAGTGTCCGGGAGTGACCAGGTCCGTCCAGGGATACCTATGGCCACCATTTTTGTTACTTAACGGCACTTAATGGCAGGCGCTGCCTCAGTGCTTTTCCCTGCTCAATTAACTAAGTGTCAGTGTCTCTGTGTACACCACCCATTCCCACTGGAGTCCTTTTTTTTTTTTTTTTTTAATCTTTAGGGGGATGGGGATGGGGACATAGATGGGGAATTGGAATTTTCATTCATGTTCTGGGTGCTCTCCAGAAAGAAGAATTCTGGCACTGAAAATGAATTGATTTTAAACTCTAGACCTTAATCCTCTGGGGAGGTTCAGAAGAGATGCCGTGAGAGCAACTGGGCTTCGTTAGGAAAGAGAAGAGGACACCCAGCCTTCAAGGAGCCGGCTTCCCAGTCTGGGCACCGATCGGTTTGTCAGAGGAGGCAGAGCCCTAACAATGAGAACCGGCTGTGTTGGCTGAAGGGGGCTCTCGGTTTGGACCGCGGCGCTCCTCGTGCGCTGTAAGGCTCGCCGCTCATTGCCGGGCCTTTCTGAGCCGCCCTCTTCCTGGGAACTGGGTTCGGCGAGGTCCCGCCGGCCTAGGGACCAGGCGACCCCAAGGGCCTGACCCGCGGACGAGAGGGATCCGGGACGCGGGCGGCGGCGGCGGCGCCTTCATTAGAGGGCGCTCTGGGGGCAGCTCCGCCGCAGTGTCGGCTCCCGCCGCTTCCTCCCGCTGCCCCTCCGCGCCACCCCAGCGAACCCGGCCGGGCCCGGGGGGACGAGTCTCGGCGCCGCCGGGGACCGGGCGCGGGCCGCGCCGCAGCCGGAGCGGAGTCGGGCCCCGCCGCCGCCTCCTTCCGCCGGCCCCGCCGCCGGCCATGCATTCTTCCGGCTCCTCTGGCTCCCGCAGCCCGGGCCGGGGCCCGGCCAGCCCGAGGTAACCTCCGGCTCGGCGGGCGCAGGCCCCGGGGCTGCGGCGGCGGCGCCGGGCCCGGAGAGGTGCGGAGGGGGCGGGGAAGGGGTGTCGTCGCCGTGCGGCCCGGGGAGGAGGAGGCGGCGGCGGCGGCGGCATGAGGGACGAGGGCGCGGTAGGCCCCGAGGAGGAGGCGGGGGCGTGGGGCATCCGCCCGCCTCCCCGGACCCGCCCCGGTGACAGGTCCGGCCTCTGAGTCCCCGCCGTCCCTCTGTCCGCAGGCAGCCGCGAGGGGAGTAGGGCGCCCGCGCGCCCGCTCGCGCCGCGCCTCGGCCGCCGCCGCGTCCATGACCGCGACCCCTCGGCCGGGGACACCCGCCGCCGCCGCCGCCGCCGCCGCCGCGCAGCACCGCGCCCCGGGCCGCCAGCCCCCGGCCCCGCTCGCCCCCGCGCTCCACAGCCCGCCGTCCGCACCCGCCGAGGTGAGCCCGACGCGCGGGCCGCCCCCGCCGCCGCGACCCCTTCCCGGGGCGGCGGAAACCGCTGCGGGCGCCCCTCGGCCCCCCCGCCCCCCCCCTCGAGCACTGCCGTCGCCTCTTCCTCCGCGCCTCTTCCATCACCCCTCGCTCGTCTGCCCTCTGCTCGGGGACTTCATTCTCCTCATCCGTGGCCCCGGTGCCTTCACCTCCTCTGGCCTTTGCTCCCCTCCCCCTACTCCCGTCCTTCCTCCTTTCGCCGGGTGAGCCCCTACTTTCTTCCTCTCGCCTCTCTGCCCTCTCTTCTAGGCCCCTCTCCCTTTTTCCCCTAAAAAAAGGGAGTGGGTGGGCAAAACCCCCTCTGCCGCAAACGAACACTGTTGGCACAACTCTCTGCTAATGCGAGAGAGCTTTCTAAGGCACGACCGATGTCCGGGAATGGGGGTGGTGCGGGTACCCAGGTTCTCATAGCTGGGAAAGGGTTTCGGGTCCCTGCAACAGCCTTCTGTCACTCGTGTCGTCAGTTTGGGGAGGCTGAGGCTGTCTGAAGCAAGTGGGTCTGTTTGTCTTCCTGAAAGTGCCCACAGCAGACTGCGGTGAGGCGCGGTGCGGGCACGGCCGCTGATTAGTTAGTGGGAATAGTATTATCATTTGCTAAATATATTATGACATACCCTGTGCCTCTGCGAACAGCTCCCTTGACCTTGTGCGGCTCCTCCTCCCTCGCTCTCTGTCCCCCTCTGGAATTTCCCGGAGAGATCACCGAGGTACTACACCGGGAAGGCTTAGATCCTCGGTTTTCCTGGTGGTTTTGTGCTGGAGGCGGATTTCTGTGTTGGTGACTATGTGGATGTGTATAATCCATTTTCCTTTTTAAATGAATGTTTCTTTCACCTCAGAAAGACAGGACGGACGCCAATGTGAGCATGGCTGTGACTTTGGAAGAAGCTCCGTGGCTGGGCTGGATCTTGGTGAAAGCCCTGATGAGGTTTGCCTTCATGGTCGCCAACAACCTGGTTGCTATTTCATCCTACATCTGCTATGTAATTATACTTCAGCCCCTTCGACTGCTGGACAGTAAGCGGTTCTGGTATATTGAAGGAATCATGTATAAATGGCTTTTAGGAATGGTGGCTTCTTGGGGATGGTATGCTGGATATACAGGTAAGAGCGTGAACACTTTTGTTTAACGCGTATGAAACAATTTGTAATGTTATGCTTAAGTCAGGAGCCATGATTAAATATATATTACACTTTGGGTTGAAAGATGCTTTGCTGCTTTGGCTTGTAAAAAAAAAAATGGAAAACAATTCTGTTGAGGTTTTTTTCAGAATCCCAATTTAGGAAGGATGATATTTTCAGATGCGTAATTTCATAGTTATATACTGATAAATCTGTTAAATAATATGTTTTTAATGTGCTTGACATTTATCAAAACCCGTTTGCCAAAACTCACCTAGAGAAATAGGAATGGGTTATATAGGACTTGAGGGCTTGTAAAATGAAATAACGTATTTAGCCCATAAATATAGTAGGAATTTAGAAGAAGGACTGAGCCATATTTGTACTGAGATAGTTTAGTAAGTTTTTTCATTTAATGTCATATTGTACTGTGTTAACACCTTAAGTCAAGCAAAACATGGCTTTCTTTTCTCTTACATATGTTTCTTTTGTTTACTGGAATCTATATTTTAATCTCATAAATCTGTATGAGACTTAAATATGAGAATTAAGTTTTATCTATGTTAATTTATATTCTGAGTGTCTTTAAGTAGATTTATATTTCTGCCTTTAAATTGCATTTTGGGGAACAGGAGTAATGCTCTTCTGAAGTGGACTTTTTAAGAACTAAATGAGAAGTAGTGTTTATTTTTATTTTCTGTTTAGAAGCCTTCCATGCTTTGAGAACTTGGGCCTCTGCTGTGAAAATTCTGTGTTGTTCATTACATTTATTTGACTTTTTTCCCCTAAGAATTAAGATGATGAGAAAAAAAAAAAAGCATTGAGGTTTCTAGCACTTGTCTTAGACATTGAGGCTTTTATCATAGAATTTTATAATTGATAGCTTCCTTAGAGACCATGCCGCAGATGCTGCGGTCAGTGGAGTCTGTAGAACATAGCTTCGAAGAGTGAGGAGGGTACGAGGCTACTCCTCAGGGTCAAACAGCGTGGCAGTTCCCATTTTAAAAATTCTGTCTCCTTCTTTCCTGCCCAGGCTGCATCTGTAGATTTTATCTATGCACAGAAGAAAAGGACTGACAATGCTTAGGTTTTATGGAGTCTAACAGACTCTTGCTAGGTCAGAGTGCTCTTATTTGCCCTAGATGGAGCATTTTTTCCTTTTGGCAAAGCTGTTTGTTATTCTGCAAGACCCAAAGCTCCCAGGCTAGTGTATGCATTGCTCTGGGTCTCATTGAGACCCTGATACTCTTTGGATAGAGTAGGTGAGCTTCTAAGTCCTTTTTAAAGACCTTATGGTGGTAGTGGTAGTGGTAGAGGAAAAAAAATGAAGTCTTAGCTATGATGCTGAATTCTTACCTGAGTTACACTGCTATCTTAGAATTGCTTTGCTCTGTATAGTTTAAGTATCACCAAATACGGTATGTGGTACTAGTGACTTTGCTCTGCATGTAACGTACTCCTTTGCTGGTTTTAAATCAACCCACAGTATTTTTAGATAAAGTTCTGGAAGTTCATTCTACTTAAACACAATGAAATAGTGAAATGCTTGTGCTCGTGCGTGTGGTTTATTTGTGTATAGACTATAGCATGATGAAAAGCTGAACAACATTCAGCATTGACCTTGAGACTATACTGAATGCAGTGATGCTGCTTGAAGTTAGTTATTCTTTGGCCACAGCATGGCCGCAACGCATTTCTGAGCATATTTTCTTGCGTTGTCTTTCCCTCACTGACTATGGAACTGCACAGTTTTCTCTTGCGACCTGCTTGGAAAGTGGTCTTGGCGTGATCTGCATATTTTGGTCTTTCTGAAGCATCTGTTCTCTTCAGGCTACTGCATTCTGACCACTTAAATAGAGAATATTTTAGTGTTTATATTTTAATTGGTTTTCCTATAGGTGGTGGTCATGGTCATGGCCTGATCACAAGGGAACGCAATCATGAGGTCAAACAAATGTAGGAAAGACTTTTGTGGAAAGCCACAGCTGGGTTAAAGAAGCAACACAAGCAGGGGCTGATGAGCAGATGTATCCATGAGAGAGCCTAGAAGGTTAAATTAGTGTTTGGTCTGGATTATGTGTTCCATTTCTTCCCTTTGTATCAAGAGGAAGATGGGTTTCAGTTTTTTCCCTTCCCCTCTGCTTAAGTTTCACAGATGGAAAATTGAACATTGCCAGAGGAATTGTGCTCAGCAGATCTGGGATGTTCATGTTTTGAACATTTCAACAGCCAAACTGTGGAAAACCACTTCTGAGGAAAACTTAATTAATTAAATGTTAATTGGGAAGCTGAAAATTGAATATTGATATTGAATATCATTTTTTCAAATTGTGATATTCAGTCTAAGGCAAGTCAGTTAGCCAGCTCTGCTGCTTACATTGATTCTCTAATCTACGCTATCCTATATGGTAGGTACTTAGCCAAATGCTGCTGTTTAAATTTTAATTAATTAAAATGAAATAAAATTTAAAATACACTTTCTCAGTCGCACCAGTCACCTTTAAAGTGCTCGGTCCTGGGTGGCTAGTGGCTATTGTGCTGGAGAGCACAGACAGAACGCTTGCATTGCCACAGAAAGTTCTATTGGGCAAGTCTAACAAATAGTATGCCTTTCTCCTTTTTCTTTCTCCTTTTTCTTCGGACTCTATCTTTATAAAAACGATATTTTTCTAAACACGTTTCTCTTGAGAAGACAGGAAGGCTTATTAAAGCTTTTTAAAAAAAATTGTCTTTTATAAAATGTCACAAAAATGAGTCCTATAAACTCAGACTTGCTTCTTGGATGGAGAATGGTGAGGCTAGTCAGCCCAAGACCTTGAACGACTATTCTTATACTTGGTGTTTTCAGAGCTGGAGTACTGCCTGTGGACCTAGAACATGGAGAAAGGGCTTTTCTGGTCTTGCTGCCTGTTTGTGACTTTCCAGGGGAACACAATTTTTGAAAGAATTCTGGTGACATTAGGGTTTTCATCTCTAGCTTGCTACTAGGTAATGGTGATTGCTGCTGCCACATTTCCTTTCATGGCAAGTGTTGTACAAACATCTCATGTTGAGGAAAATTTGTGTACTGCCTTTGCCCTAATATTTCAGAGAGCGAACCAAAAGACATACTAACGTAACTAATGATCCATTTCTGCATGTTTTATTCAGATCTGGGATAAATCATTATACTTTTCTCCCCTCAACTGAAGTGAGGACTGGCAAATTTCAGAGAGAGATTTTTTTTTTTAAGTAAAATATGTTTAAAATAGTTTATTTTGACCTTCATTCACTTATCTTAATAAATTCATTGTTCCTCATCCAAACACATTTCATTAAAGTCTCTTACACAGAATCATTAAAAAAAAATTCATTGTAAGTGGAAGCTCCGGAATTTCTATATAGGATAAGAGTCTTTTGGGCCATAGTCTGGCTGGAAAGGAGCTGGGATGTCAGGAGGATGCCACTAGGTTGTTTTTGCCTAGCAAATACTCTCTCCCTTGGATTGATGGCTTTAGGGAAAGCTGACTGAGATAGGTTTAGCTTCCTCCCATTCCCCAAGTGGCAGCCGTCATGACTCTGTTAGTCTTTGTCGGTTATTTGAGTCTCTGATAGCGTCTTATTTATTTATTTTTGTTGTGGTACAAATTCATTGCATGAGAAAAACTATTAGGAATTATATCTGATGTTGAAATCCTAGAGAAAGTTTTAAAAATATATCTCCTAGAGCAGTATTTTTCCACTTTTGAGTCATAAGCCATTTAGTATCAGGCTGAACATTTAAAAAAAAAATGAAATAGAATAGAGTGAAGATGAAAAGATCATTTGTGTGTGTATCTACTAGGGAGTGCTACAGAATGGGTTTTTTACTGTGAGTCCTCTCAACATTTGAAAGACCTTGTTCTAGTGGAAAGAGCACTGCAGTATAGAACTGGGAGTTGCTGGTTTAATCTGGTTTTAACTTTAACATCTCTGCTCCCTGGTGGGGGGTGAGATCCTCAGCTGCTAGCTGCCCAAGAGGCTGGGAGCTCTTTACAGATGGAAATGTGGTCTTTCTAACCCTAGAGCCTAGTCTGTTGCCTGAAGCTCACAGAGGGCCCCTTCCGTGTTTCTTGAATGATTGCTTTTTTCTTTCTTGGTCCTAGCTGAGGTGCCTTGGCTGCCTACCTTCCTGAAACATCAGAGAGCAAGGGCACTGCCGTCCGCAGAACACAGACCCTGAACTGGATGGTGTTTTTCACGCATACAAATATATGCATATATATCCATTTCCTACAGTATCACATTTGTTAATTTAACACTCCTTTATTGAGCTTCTGTTATGTGTGGGAACAGGTGTCGTGGAGGTGCTGAGGTGCACAAGACATAGATAGAGGCAATCTCTAAGGAGTTCGCAGATGCCTGGGTGGGGAAGTCGGTACACCAACAGCACAAACATCCTGATAGAATGTTCGCATAGACATGTACCATGGGATTAAAGAGGAAGGGCTCCTGATCTCACATCAGTGGTAGGTGGTAGCCGACAGGGAATAGGGAATTTAGGGACTGAATGACTTTAAATGCCTTTTTTTTCCCCATTAGGGAGATACTTCTCTGTTGGGCTAACTGGATAATCGGTAATTATAATAGATTTAAAAGACTTTTGCATAATATGTCAGTTTAAACTCTGGATCTTCATGATAGTAATATGAGCTAAGTATAAGCCAGGCAGAGTCCTGAAGATTTCAGGCACTAAATGCTCACAACAGGCTCACCAGGTTGGTGTAATAACAATACCTTCCTTTTGTTGAAATTCCTTTTGGTTTTGAAATTCAAACACCCAGCGTCACGGTTAACTTCTTGAGCGCTGGGTTGATGTTGCCATAGGCAGAGTCATTATTGACCTTTATAGAATATTCCTAGAGTCTCTTCATCTTCCCTACCCATATTGCCCTTTTGTTTCGGAGACATGAAATCTCTTTCCAAAACTACAACACCTGAAAACAATGTCATAGCTAGGGATTTCTGCAGGAGGTTAAGAAAAAGCTTTGCTTCTATTGGTAGTGTACTTTTTGACGAAATTGACAAAATACCACTTCCTTGAATCTCTACCCTTACAGAGGACAACATTTCAACTGGGGTTTTCATTCTTGAGTGCTTATACTAGATTGCCATCCAAGTGAGGACTTACCTCATGATGTTGTGTCTGTGGCATCATGGACGTGAATCCAGGAAAGGAGTGTTCAGGACAGCGTTTTGATTTTTATATGGAAAAACACCATTATATGTAAATATTATTTAATGCTTTAAACTCAGCAATCTGGTAGTACTCTAAATTTGATATCTGGTCTTATTTCAAAGATCATATATAATTGAGTAGTTAATTTAGATCAGTTTTTTTAGTACAGAGGATACTCATTCACGCACACATACCCGTATGCACTGTTACGGAAGACCTGAAGCAGTATTTGCAGTGTTTGTAGTGGTTACCACCACAGACTCTGGAGTCCGAAAGAGCTGGGGAAAACACTTCCTACTTTCTTTTTATGTTCACCTGATATTTCTTTGCCCGTCCTTTTGTTTTTAAACTTTTAAAATTACTTTGATTTAGATGTATGTCTAGTAATCAACATGGAGTTAGGTTTTGCTTTATGAGTAAATTTGTTTTTTTTAAAAACATCTGTTTAATTTTAATTTTCATTATTTATTTATTTGAGAGAGAGAGAGAGAGAGAAGGCACAGCCGGGAGGAGGGGCAGAGGGAGAAGGAGAAGCAGACTCCCTGCTGAGCAGGGAGTCTAATGTGGGACTTGATTCCTGGAATCATGAGCCAAGCCAAAGACCGATGCTTAACCAACTGGGCCACCCAGGTGCTTTATGAGTAAATTTGTAAATCTCTTTGTTTTCATATGAGTTGAATCTATTTACATTTATTCATATGTCAGATTTGCTTTATCTGGGCTCTGGCATTTTATTTTATGTTTTCTGCTCTCTCTCTCCCTATATATATACATACACACACATTTTAGTTCTTTCACTGTGTTGTCTGCTTTTCTTTGCAGTTTTGTTGTGATATTTAGGTAGGTTTGTATTTTAGTCTTGTTGCTTTAAATGTGTTCTTGGTTCTCTGATAGTAACTCTTGGTTCTTTTCAAGGAACAAAGGTAATACTCTGTTTAAATCTTCTCTCTTCCCCTTTTTCTTCTCCATCACCAGATCTTAGTCAATAGCAATAGTATTTATTCATGATAGTATTTGCATTTGTAATATTATGTATGCTTGTACTTTAGTACTTGATTTGTGAGCTTTAAGACTATCCACTGACTCCTTGCTATCATGTCCAGGTAATCAGTAAGCTTATGACACTTCCTGTTTGTTTTCTCCCAATTTTTTTGTTATTTGCATTTATGCATTGTCAAGGCCTATAATATTTATGTTCTGTTTATCACCCTACCTCCTTCTGTTTTAGTCCTTATTCTTCAGTTAAGTATATGTATAATGCTCACCCAAGCACTTTTGCAGTTTTTCCCAGTCATTCTTTGGTTGGCTGAAGTTCATTCTCTAGTAATTTCTCCATAAAGAATCATGGCAATGATATGAGAATATTATTCTTACAAACATGTTTAGAACTTACTTTCTTTTTTACCTTACATTTGAAGGACAGCTTAGCAAGCAATAAAATCCTTGGCTCAGGGGCACTTGGGTGGCTCAGTCATTAAGCGCCTACCTTCGGCTCGACTCATGATCCCAGAGTCCTGGGATCGAGGCCCCCATTGGGTTCCCTGCTTGGTGGGAAGCCTGTTTCTCCCTCTCCCACTCCCCCTGCTTCTGTTCCCTCTCTTGCTGTGTCTTTCTATGTCAAAATAAATAAAAACTTAAAAAAAGAAATCCTTGGCTCACCTTTGCCTTAACTAATATAGGTGTATACAAATGTCTTCTGACCTTAAGTGTTGCTATGAAGATGTCTGAACCCATCTTGGATTTTTTCCCCATATTAATGATTGGATCTTTTTTGCCTATCTGCCCAAAGGATTCTTTCTCTCTAATATTTAGTAATTTTACTAGGATATGCTGGTATAGGATAAGCTGGCACATGTGTGCCTTTTATTATGTACTTTAAATCTGTTTTTATTTCAGGGAAGTTTTCTTTAATTATATCTTTGAATATTTATGTCATTTGCTTGTTTTGGTTTTCTCTTTTGGCGACCCTGATTTTATGTTTGTTGGATCTCCCTTTGTGTATCTTTTTTAAATCTGTCGTTTTCTCTTCAATCATTTTAAAACTTTTTCATGTGTATATTTGTCTTTAATATCTTTTATGGTGTCTTATGCAATATCTCTTTTCTTTGTTCTCATTTCAGTTTCTTCTTCATTTCTGTGGTGGGTTTGTGTATTCTTCTGTTTCTTTCTTGAGTTTTCCAGTTCGTGCTTTCACTGTTCCTCTTGTCTAGACATTTCTTCCTTGAGTTCTTATATTTATGCGTGTGGTTGTCTTCACAGTGGTAGTAACTTTACTGATTTTCTTACATTCATTCAAGAATATTTATAGTTTTTATCTTATACATTATAATATTTTTCTAATGAACATTCTTCTACAGTTAGTACATTGTGCTGCTCATTTTTGCCATTTTTCTTATGGTAAGTGAATGCTGGCTGTGCCAGTTACCTTTTTATTCCTTGTACTTTAATGATTTGGATTTTTCTCAGTCAGCTCTTTGTAGGAGGGCCAGGGTAGATTCCAGATTTCTGTCTCAGAGGAAATCTTTTTACATATGGCACCTGGGTGTGCTTCTCTGTGTTGCTACAGGTCCTCTGCTTCTCTAAACCAGACTGAGCCTCGGTGGCTGTTTGCTACCTACTCCTTCTTTTGTAGCTGTGACTGGAGAGACCCATGCCAGTGTAAACCTCTCTCCTTAAAGAAGTGCATTTTTACTGTTGTTTTTGGAAATCTGCCACTCCTGGGTAATCCTCATCACATGCCGCATTCTGTCTCGGCTCTTCATTCCCATCGTAGATTGTTTCTGGTAGCGGCCTTATTTGATCTTAGCCCTGATTTTATGTATTTTGGAGTTTTTATATTTTTTTCTCCTAGGTTTGCTAAAAAAAAAAAAAAAAAAAAGGGAGTTTTGTAAAGTTTTTTTTTCCCCTTTCTCCTTGTTATTATGTGTATTTTTTAGGAAGATTGATATCTCTTAACTCCACCATGTTCATATCAGAAAGTACAACACAACAACACAGGATTTTTCTTCAACTATGTGTTTATAATTCAGATAGTTCTGTCACTATTCTACCATACTACTAGTTGATTATTATAAACTGGAGACCAGTTTTACCACCTCATTCATTTTCTTTTTTTTCTTTTTCTTTTTTTAGTAATCTCAATACCCACCATGGAGCTCAAATTCACAACCCCAAGATCAAGAGTCCCATGCCTCTCTGACCGAACCCACTAGGCACTCCCCTAATTAATTTTCTTTAAGGTCTGTCCAAAAGCAAGAAATAACCTTATCAATTTTTTTCCTCATAGTGTTTCCCAAACTGTTTTGATTCTTGGACTACTTGTCAGCAGAGTATAGTTAAGGCATCCCCTCTATTTCCACTTGGCTACAGGAAAAAAGTGTCACCAAAGTGAACAGAAGTGAGTGACCTTTGGTACTTCAGTAAGGAGTATATGAAATGTAATCCTTTTTTTTTTTTTTTTTAAGATTTTATTTATTTATTTGACAGAGATCACAAGTAGGCAGAGAGGCAGGCAGAGAGAGAGAGGGGAGAGAGCCCATTGAGCAGAGAGCCCAATGCGGAACTCGATCCCAGTACCCTGGGACCATGACCCGAACTGAAAACAGAGGCTTTAACCCACTGAATCACCCAGGTGCCCCTGAAATGTAATCTTAATACTAGATCTGGTCTGTGGATCACCTTGAGAACTTTAAGGGTGACCAGTGCCCCCCCAAACTTTGATAAATACATGTATAGTATATTACACATATTAAATATATTCGACATACGTATAATATATTACATACTAAATATATTATACTATATTTGTAGTTTATTTGTTATAAACTAGTTTCAAGAGTTTCCTTGCAGAGCTTGCAAACTAGTGGCTGTATTCAGCAGCTGACCAGCTTGATTTGGCCTTTGCACTATTTCAGCTTTTTCTCATTAGTTGCCAACATTTCAAAATTAGGGAGATTTCACAGAACATAAAAAATAAAACCAAAACCTCCTTGAGAAATTGTGGCTGTGCTGGGTCCTCATTCTTGTCTGGCAGAAGTTTGCCCGAGCTAAGTAACGGCCACTTCCTTCGGATGGATCCTGTGATCTCTAGTGCATCCAAGATATCCCACTGCTTCCTTGTCTTCACTCTGGGCCTGCTTTGCTCATGTGCATTACTTACCTAGACCCCAGAGGCATAGGTAATATTTATTTAAAAAAACTCAAATGACAGTTACTAGTCTGTTTCTGTTAGACATATGATAATTTTGCACTTATATGCCTTACCAGTGCCTATAAGCTCATAAGCTTTACCATTAAAAACTGAAAGTTTGTTAGGGATCTCAGCTGTGGGTTTCGTGTAGCAAAGGCGTGTGATGGAAACTGAAAAATGAAGTGCCATTAGTAGAACATGGTCACAAGGTTTTTCAAATTTCATGTACTATATTACTAACTTGGTGAAGTATTTGCTACTATTGTACACTCCTTAATTAGTAGAAGCTTCATTTCTTCTTCTGAATATAATCATATAAAATCTAGATTTTTTTAAAGATTTATTTATTTTAGAGAGAGCAAGTGGGGGAGAGACTCTTCAAGCAGACTCCCTGCTGAGCACGGAGCCCCATGCTTGGCTTGATCTCACCACCCGTGATATGATGACATGAGCGGAAACCAAGAGTCGGCCGCTCAATTGATCGAGCCACTCAACCGCCCCATAAAGTCTACATTATTAAAATTAGTTACTACTCTTTGCTTTTCATGTTTTAAAATATAAAAAACAAAGCAAGCCTAATTGATTTCTATATCTTTAAATTATAGTAAAAACTACTATTGTAAAAAGCATGCATAAATTTTAATTGTAAGGTTATACTTTTTCTTATGGTTTAATAGCTCTGATGAAGTTTATTAGTATAACACCTTTCCCAGATGTTTTTTTCTACTCATTAAACTTTAAGAAACATTATGAATCATGTACATAAGATATTTTTGCATATGCTATTAATTTGAAGCTTGCATTATTTGACACTTTAAGGGGAAAAACATCTGTAAATTTAAATACACCAAGATGTTTCTGAATCATCAGAAGACTATGATCAGTATAGATTTGGTGTTAAGTATAATTCACATACCACAAAATTCACTGTATTAAAATGTAAAATCTAGTGGTTTTTAGTGTAGTCACAAAATCATACAACCATCATCACTGACTAATTCCAGGATATTTCATCACCCTCGGGAGAAACCCAAACCCATTAGCAGTCACTCCCCATTTTCTCCACCCTTCAACTGACCTTGGCAACCATGAATCTATGTTCTGTCTCTTCGGATTTGCCTATTCTGGATGTTCCATATAAATGGAATTGTATAAAATGTGGTCTTTTGTGTCTGGCTTCTTTCACTGAGCATGTTTTCAGGGTTCATGTTTCAGTACTTCATTCCTGTGTACGGCTCAGTAATACTCCATTGTGTGGGTAGATCACATTGTGTTTATACATTCGTCTGGTGATACACATTTGGGTTGTTTCCACATCTTAGCTATTGCAAATAATGCTGTGAACATTCATGTGCAAGTTTTTGTGTGAACATATGTTTTCAATTCTCCAGGACCTAAGAGTCAAATTGCTGGGTCATATTATAGTTCTGTGTTAACTTTTTGAGGAACTGCCAAATTGTTTTCCTTAGCAGCCGTCCCATGGTACATTCCCACCAACAATGTAGGAGAGTTCCAGGATCTTTGCTCTCTCACTAAAACTTACTATTTTCTAGCCTTTTGTTGTTCTCTTAATTTGGCCATCCTAGTGGATGTGAAGTGGCAGCTCATAGTAGTTTAGATGTGCATTTTTCTAATGACTAATGATATTGAGCACTTTTTTATTTGTTCATTAGCCATTTGTAAATCTTAGGAGAAATGTCTATTCAGATCCTTTTCCCATTTTTAAAATGAGGTTGTGTGTCATCTTATTGTTGAGTTGTAAGTTTCTTTCTATATTCTGTATACTACCCCTATCTTTTTTTTCATGGGTTGATTTCACTGGATGACACTTTTGGTGTCAGATCTAAGAAGTTACTGCCCAATTCAGTATCATGAAGATTGTCACCTATGTTTCTTTTGAGTTTAGCTTTTATATTTAGGTCTTTGATCCATTTTGAGTTAATTTTTCTATATGCTGTAAGATAAGGTTCCAACCTCATCCTTTGACATGTGGACATCCAGTTGTCGTAGCATTTTTTGTTGAAAAGACTGTTCTTCAAACCATAAAAGACTCAATCTCAAAAAACAGACTGAGGGTTGCTGGGGGGAGGGGGGACACACGAGGGTGGTGGGGATATGGACATTGGGGAGCGTACGTGCTATGATGAGTGCTGTGAAACGTGTAAACCTGGCGATTCACAGACCTGTACCCCTGGGGATAAAAAAACCAATATTAACAACAAAAAAAAGAAAAGATTGTTCTTTCCACGTTGAATGGTTTTGGCATCCTTGTTGAAAATCAGCTGGGATTAATTGGAGTCAGTATGAATTAATATTCATATTTGGGTTAAGTGACCCCTTACCTCTTTACTGAGAAGATGCTTTGTAGTTAGGTGTTTTGCTAGTAGCTGTCTTAGAAATATGGTTATAAGGAATAACTATTTCCAGTCTGCTCTCTCAAGAAAACAGGACATTAATTGTAGAAGCATCTTGTGTGATAGACCAATCAAATCTTTATCAACTACTTACTGCCAGTTAATAGTTACTAATTTGCAAGATACTGTGCCAGAGAATGTGATCTATGTTATTCCGACCAAAAGGATTTTTGGCATAGTTTTTATTTTTGGTGGATGGGAATAGTTGAGTTTGCTATCAACTGTGTGTCCAAAGTGCACCTGTGAAAAGTTTTCTGAAAAACAGAGATCAGTATGCACATTTTCCCTTAATGTGAGGGTTCCATTTTTAAAGTTAATTTAAATCAGAGAAGAATATTAACTGGAAACCAAATTTATTTTGTAGAATAAAATATAGATTACATCGATAAAGAACAGGGTATCATTTGAATAAGAATTGTGGGCTTTTTTTTTATGGGTAGACTGAAATTGCTTTTTGTATGTGAGAGACTGGATTGGGCGTTTTATTTTTACTTATTTTAATTTTTATTGAGGTATAATTGGTACAAAGTATTATATTAGTTTCATGTATATAATATGATTCAACAAATTCTATACATTTCTCAGTGACTCACGATAAGTGTAATTTAATATCCTTCACCTATTTTACCCTTTTCTTTCTTTTTTTTTTTTTAAAGATTTTTTTTTTAAAGATTTTATTTATTTATTTGACAGAGAGAAATCACAAGTAGATGGAGAGGCAGGCAGAGAGAGAGAGAGAGAGGGAAGCGGGCTCCCTGCTGAGCAGAGAGCCCGATGCGGGACTCGATCCCAGGTCCCTGAGATCATGACCTGAGCCAAAGGCAGCGGCTCAACCCACTGAGCCACCCAGGCGCCCTTTTTTAAAGATTTTATTTATTTATTTGACAGAGAGAGATCACAAGTAGACAGAGAGGCAGGCAGAGAGAGAGAGAGAGAGGGAAACATGCTCCCTGCTGAGCAGAGAGCCCGATGCTGGACTTGATCCCAGGACCCTGAGATCATGACCTGAACCGAAGGCAGTGGCTTAATCCACTGAGCCACCCAGGCGCCCCTATTTTACCCTTTTCCCCCAACACCAGGAATCATTTCAAAACTGAAATAATCATTTAAAGCCATTTTAAACCTCAGATAGGTATATACAGATGTATTTTGAACAAGAAATAGATATTGCTAAGTAAGTGTGAGATTAGAGATAGCATTATATGTTAGAAAAAAATATTGACTTTTGAGTAGTATGAGTTTGGTTCCTCCCACCATCACTTGCTAATTTTATAACTTTGAGCTAGTTACCTATCTGAGCCTCCATTTCATCATCGGTAAAAGTAGAGGTCCTGTTTATCTTTCGTGAAGACTTAATATTTAGTGGATAGCATGGTGTTTTGTATTCTATAAAGAATTAATAATATCATCGTTATTATGGTTATAATTATATTAATGCCTAGGAAAACAACTATGTTAACCTCTGGGGAAAGGTATGTCTAAATGAATAAAAGCTAGCCTGGTTAGCTTTTATAGTCTGAGAAATACATTTGAGGACACTTAAGCTTAGCTAATGGTATGTAACTCAGTACAGTTCTGCTTTAATCAATAAGTAATTCGTCATTAGTCATTTAAGCCATAGTCCAACTAAAATATTAACATCTATGTTTATAAATTACGAAATCTCCAAGCAACTTATGTTTAACTGTCTTCTAATTAATTCAGCCACCTATTCTGATACTAAGTATTTGAGTGCCGGCTCTGCCAGGCACTGTGCTGGTGGTGGGGGACAGCGGCAGAATGCACAGCACATCCGTTCTTCTGCGGTTGACATTTCGTGTGGGAAACGACGGGAGTCACATGACCACCGTGTGATCACAACTGGGAAAAGGGGCTCTGAGGGCAAGTAACAGGGGGCTGAATCTGGTAGTTTCAGGTAGTTTCAGGGAGGAATGGCTTCCTTGAGAAACCGAGACTGAGAGCTGAGGAGTAGGTAGGAGTTGGCCTGGTGATGCTGGAGGAGGGGCAGCATGTTCAGAGGATGAAGAAGGTTGGTGGCAACAAAGGGAGGGCCGGGTTGACTGCAACATGGAGTGAATGAGAGGAGCAGGGGTGGGGGATAAAGAAGAGAGAAAGAAACCAAATCTAGTGAGGTCTTGTAGTGCCCCGTAGGGATTCTGAAGTTTATCCTAAGAGGAAGCCATTGAAGGATTCTACGTCCGGGAATGATGGGCTCAAACTCATACCTATAATTCCAAGCTCTGTCCACTTTGTGGAAATGGATGAGAGGAAAAGGAGGGTGTGCAGGGGCTGCCTTCGGGAAGTTTCTCGCTTTATCTCAGTGAGGTGACAGCTGCCTTTCTAGCTGATGGCGGTAGAGGTGGAAGGAAGTGAACCGATTGGAGAGTTTTCTAGGAGGAAGGTGGGCAGGACTTTCTGAGTCATGGCCCATAGAGGATGTGGTAGAAGGGCAGGGGACAGGGATGACCGTGAGGTTTCTGGTGTGAGCTGCTGGGTAGACAGAGAAGCTCAGAGAAGAGCAACATTAAGAGGAAAGAGAAAACTTCAGCATAGGACGGATGAGAAGCATCTCAGTGGAGCCCAGCAATAACCACAGGCACGCCGTCCAGAACCCAGAGGAGGAACCTGTACTTGGAAGATGAATGGGGAAATTGCCTCCGGTAGGTATTTAAAGCCGGAGCTGGAGGACATCCCCCCGGGAGATTGTAGGTGCCTGTGAGTTCTGAGGGATCAGAGGCCCAGGATCAGACTGAGGAAATGCCCACATTTGAGGTGGGGGAGAGTGGGATGCTGGAGCTTCTGAGAACATTAGAGGGGTGGAAGCAGTGCCTCCCCTAGGAGCGTGGTGGCAGAAGTCAACGGTGTTCCAAGGGAAGGGCTGAAGGATTGCTGCTGACAGTTTATGTTTTGTAAGATGAGAGCTGATTTATTAGCCTGCAGCTGCATTTGGCTAGAGCAGCTTCTTGGAGGTGGTAGAAGTGGAAACTGGATTGGAGTGCACCGGAGGTGAATGATGAATGGGAGGAGGTCAGATGGAAACGTGAATGTGTGACTCCCCGGAAGTGTCGCTCTGAGAGACGAGGAGCAATAGTTACAAGAGAGAAATTGGGTCAAAAGAAAGCTTTTCAGTTTGGTTTTTTGTTTGTTTGTTTAAACTTTTTGAGATGGAAGAATCTAGATGTTGAACCACTTAGAGTAGGACATGATGAAACCCTGGTCATTTACTTACACGACTCACATATTGAGGAAACTATTCTTAGAGGAGATTGAATGAGGCACCACTTATCAGTTCGATACATTTCGTGGAAAGCACTTAAATGTTGGCTCTGGTGGCAGAGGCAGGCCGTGACGCAGCGCCTGCCTACTTTGATCCTGTTTTGAACTCTTATTTACCAAGGCGTCCCCTCAGCCTCCTGCCCTCTCTTGTTGATGTGCTTCCTGTTTCCTATTATATAACAAAATTGAACTAAATTTGAAGATCTAATTACTAAACAATTCGTGAATCGGGCAGCACCCCGTCTAGCAAGTAGAGAGGTGCTCCCATGATTTGTACAAAAACTAAAGGATTTTATAGAAGGTGGAGGGCAAGAAAGCTATTGGCAAAAGAAAAGGATTGTTCCAGGCAAAGCCACTTTCTTGCGGAAAGGCAAGGTGTCTTTTTTTTTTTTTTTTTTTTTTAAGGAAAATGTCTTATGCAGATTACCTCATCTTTCTTTGGGGGATGGTGAGGGCCCAAGTGGCAGACTCATTGGTGTGGATTGAAAAATTCCTGGCTGGCCAGGTTAAGACTACAATTCTGGGGGAAGCTGGAACTACAGTTAGATTGCATATTAAGTACCGGTTTGGGAACTCGATCTAAGTGACAACCACTTTGGGTCTGTGGTTTTGTGTGTGTGCGGTTTTTTGTTTTTGTTTTTGTTTTTAACACCGTCAAATCTGTTCTTCAGTTTCCTTGAAAATTTCTACCTCCTTATCTAAACTTACCATGACGTCCTGAAAGAGGACTTGGGCTGCCCCTGTTTTTGACCTCAAACTTTTCAGTTGGTTTCTTCTTTCCAGCTTGTCTCTTGGCTCAGGCGGAAGATCCTAAGGGCAAAGCGTTCCCATGATGGGGACCAGAACCACCCCCTCAAGCAACAAGGACAGCCCTGAGCCACCAAGACCCCATCCGTGATTGACCCCAAGAGGATGATCAGTTTAACCTTCACTGTCGGCCTGCACGTTATCTGCCCACCTTTGTCCCATATTTTCCATATAAAAGCCTGAAGTATTTCCAGCCTTTTGGAGACACGAGTCCCCTTTCTTCTCAGTGTTGGCCTCCCTGAAATACATTTCTTTCGTGTCTCACCACCACTCATTTCTCTGCAGGTGGTGGAAGCTGGTCTGTTTGGGACCCCTCGAGCCAGGTGCTCTTGTTCGCCTTGGACCCCTCGCCCCCCTGCTGGCCTCCACGATCTCTGTACTCCCACTGGTCTAGCTTCCACTGTTCCTTTCTCTCTGAGCCTCTCCGGCATCCGCTCTGTAATTGTGGTTCCCAACCTTTGGGCTGCAGTGCCCCAGACTTCTCTAGGGGTGAGAATCCATGCACATTAAGTACCGCCTGTGGGTAAATAAATAATATGTCTCGTAAATGTGTGTTAATCTTTTTCAAATACATGTAGCTGCTGTTTTAATTAATAAATCCCTTAAAAGCATTATAGATGTTTTGCTGCTGCTTTTTGTGATGGATATTTTCACTCAGTGGTAAAAGAACTACTGTATAGATACCTGCCGTATTTTTTTGACATTAAAAAAGACTGTTCATGCTTGAAGTAGTTAGGACGCACTGCCCTCCGACATAAAGCATTCCAAATTCCACTTCACATTTTTCACTGTTGCTTTGCTTTTGCTCTTCCTGTCTCTTTAATTTGTCAGTTGCTTAAGGGCAAGGGTTATAGTTCTTCCTTTTATCTTTCTGTAGTGGTTGGCCAAGCCATAGCCCCTGGGCCAAATCCAGCCCATAACCTGTTTTTGTTTTTTTAGTGTTTTTTGTTGTGTTTTTTTGTTTTGTTTTGTTTTTTAAATCTCCAGCTCCTAGTTTTTACAGATGACCATTTGCAGTCAGTCTGATGATAGGAAACACTGTGAACTCCAATTAAATGAAACATGACCCCTCCCAAGAAAAAATTCCATTTTTCTTATTTGTAGGCCCGTATTGCAAAAAGTTGTATTCAGCTTTGTATTTTAAATTTTGCCCATTAAAAAATGTATAGAAATATGTTGGAAAACAAATTTGTCATGTAAATTGCTATGTAATATACTCAATTTTGCCTCTTGGCCTATATAGCCCAAAATTACTGTCTCACCCTTTGCAGAGAGTTTACTGACCCCTGCCTTAGAGTAGTTGTTCCCAAATTTGTCTGCACATCTGAATTATTGGAGGGACTTTATGTATGTATATTTTCCTCTGTCCTGGAGATTGAGTCGGTACATTGGCATGGAACTTGGGAACCTATATTTTTAATAAGCTATATGGTTGTTTAGGAATCACTGACTTCTGGTGCATTTGTAGGGTTAAACTCCCAAGAGCTAATGAAATGGATATTGGATTAGATGCCAGAGACAGCCGATTATTTTCTTATTTCAACATTTATGAACTGTGGGGCCTTTTCCAAGTAATGACTTGTTCTGCAGGTTTTTACACAATTTCTAGTTCATTTTGTTTATAGTTTTGCTCTATCCCCTACAGCTGTAATTCCTTTACCTTTTGGGATTCATGATAACTGTTTTTAGAATCTAATGGAAGTTACATCCCCCTCTCTGAAGTGCTCCCTATATTAATTTCCGATGACTGCTGTAACAGTTTACTTCAGAAGCATGTAAAATAACAGAAATTTACTTGTTCACATTTCTGGAGGCCACAAGTTGAAATCAAGGTGTCAGCAGGGCCCCTCCCTGCAGAGGCACTAGGGACATTCCTTGCGTCTTCCAGCTGTAGGCATTCCTGGGCTTGTGGCTGTATCACTCCAGTCTCTGCCTCTGGGGCACATTGCTGCCTCCTCTATGTCTTTTCTCTCTGTGTCTTTTATAAGGACGTTTGTCATTGATTTAGGGCCATCTGATAATCCAGGGTAAGCTTCTCTCAAGATCCTTAGTTTAATCACATCTTTTACCCTACAGAGTAACATTCACAGGTTCCAGAGATTTGACATGGATACCTTGGGGGTGGACATTTTGGGGCTTACCGCAGCACCTTTGCACATGCTCAGTTTTACAGTTTCAAGGGGTTCGCAACTCTCTGAAGTCCATATATGGACTCCATAGACTCCAGGTTTGAATTTGCTCAGTGAGAAGCACCTCTGCCTTCAGTGTATTCTAGTTATTAGTCCCTATTCTCTCCTTTCTGTCATGCTCTAACGTTCATCATCCTGATCTTGAAATGATGTTATCTTCTTCTCGTGACCTCAGATTCTTCAATTTGGCGTTCACTTTTTGAGTTAATTTCTCTGCTTCCTTTAGGAACCCTTTATCTTCTGATAAGATTTAACTGTTAAAAGAAAAGCTTTCCGCAAGCTTTTTTACTGAATTCTGCAGCAAGGAAACTAACTTCTGGCAAAGCATGTGTAACTAGTAATGCCTCCAGTGAGAAGAGAAGCTTACCCGGAGTACCTGATGTGCCAGGCCTCCTAGCAAGTGCTTTTACGTGCCTTCTTATTAAATCTGAAACCAGCCCTCAGAGGAGGGTCCTATCAGCCCCATTAAGTACTTGAGAACATGAAGACTGGTGGGAGCTAAGTACCTTGACCAGTGTGGGTGACAGAACTTACCAGGGACAATGCTGTTTTGATTCTCCCGTGAAAACGTAGCACACCTCTCTTTTAGTTGAATGCTTAGTAATCTCAGTAGACAGGGGCTGTCTATGCTTCGGTTTTCAGGGCCCAGCAGACCTGGATTTCAGTGGGATTTATAGTGCTTACTTATGGCATTACCTTGTTCAATATCTTCTCAGATCCTTAGCTTTAAGTAAGAGTGACACCCAGTTTGTGTGCCTCACGGAGCTGCCGTAGCAACTGAGAGGATATGAATGAAAGCTCTTCAAAATTGGCAAATTTTACAAATATGTCATATAATTAATTCGTTTCTCATTTGATTATATTTTTAATACTTTCTTCTTTAGCTATCCTAGATTTCAAAGTTTAGGAATATGGTCAAGCCTCACACCAGAGGCTGTATTAGTTCCAACTCTGAATTTCTTTACTTAAGACCTCTTGGGTGCTTGGCTGGTGTGAGTGCTTGTATCTGCTTTCCTCTCTTTCATTTTCAGGGGCATCCCCAATTTAGTCTAGCTCAGCCCCGCTTAAGATATCTACATATGTGATCGCTTTCTGACCAGTTCTCTCTCCTAAGTCAGTTTTTAACTCCTTGCGTCTTTGCCATGGGCTTGGTCGGTGGCTCTGGAGACTCTCCCTTTCCTCTCTCCCCTTTCCCCATTTCTTCCCGCTCTCATTCACGCTTCATATCTCATTTAGAGATAGTCTCTTATCCAAAGCTAATAACCCATCTCTCTTGCTTCATCTCACTGATCACTGTCTCCTTCTGTCTTTGCCCTTGTCTTCCAGGATATAAAGACACTACACACATTCTCATCCTGAAACAATGCCCCTCATTTAACAACTGCTCTCCTCCATCCCCACGGCCCCTCATTCTTTCCCTCCATCCCACATACTGCCTGTTCCTTTTCCCTGCTGGCTTTCTGTGGTTTATAAGATAATATTCAAAATTCTGGTGCTCTAGCACACTGGCCCAAGCCTGCTGCTCAGTCTTGTCTTCTGGTATTCCTTTCCTTTCCTTCTTCCAGTTACGGTGCAAAACGTCCCTTTGTTTGGATTCCATTCCTTCCTGCTCGCTCCGGAGGAACCTCCCTCCAGTGTTAACGTCCTCTTTCTTTAACTGTCATAAAAACTCTCACGTTTCCAGTTACACTCCCGGAAGAATGAATCTGGGTCCACGCTCCCAGATACCAGCAAGACACTGGAGCTGGACCACAGCCGCCCTCTTTTCAGTGGGGCACGCACTGTTTTCACACAGCCCCGCTGCTTCCTCCTCTCAGGATGCCACTTCTCTCACTTTTGTCACCTGCTTGCTGACAAAAAAGGAATTTTCTATCTCCTGGCCTAAATTCTAGTATCTGACTTTCAAAAGTATCTCTGTCATCTGACCTCGTGTTTACAGATATAGCCTTATTTTTCATCCTCAGTACCAGCTGCCTGTTCCAGAAGGTGTCTATCCAGGCAGGCCCTTGTTCCCCCATGTCTTTGGTATCTCCTCCCTTCATGTGTTAGCTCACAATGATTTCTTCATCTCCTACCACCAGAGATGCATATTTTCATCGATAATGCATTATTCCCCAGTGTGTCTTTTATTCTCAGTAAGTGAACAAACTTCTTGCGGGCAGAGATCATGTTACAGCCATTGGAAAGTTTGCTTAAGTGTCATATGGGAGAAAATGTATCTTTTAAATAACTAAATTACAGCTCATTGAGATGCTAGGGAATGAGATGCTGGCATGAGGCTAGGCACATGACAGGTGCAAATGACAAGGAATAGCGGATCCATGATTCTGGTCTCAGGCTCACTCCAGGGCATACATCTGTGGGCTGGAAAGGTGGGCAGAATTGCCTGTGCTATTTAAAATGGTCTCTGTTTCAGTTTTTTTTTCATTTCTCATTTCCCTTACCTTGTACTTTTTCTCTCTCTCCTTTTTTTTTTCTTTCTGCCAAGGTCCTGTAGTTGACTTTTATGAGTTAATTTCTTTGTGGTGGAATCCCAGGATACTTCCCCACAGTGTTAGAGCCTGTTTCTCTCTGAAGAGAATAAAACTAGTTGAATGAATGAATACAGCAGTCAGTGCTTTGGGGGATAGTGAGCAGGAGGTGATGCACATTAATTATACTTACCATCTGTGTGTTTTTCTTTATAACTACTTTGGTCAGGCAAGAAGCAGCCTAAGAGTTCTGTTTCTTGCATTTGATTTGAAATATCTGTGAAGGGAGGGATTTGGGTTCAGATATCTTTAAATTCCTTTCTAATTCTAAACTTCCATTTTTAATGGTCAGATTCTAAAGCTATTTAGAGCTCTAGTAGCAAAGCAAAGAAGTACCTACATTGCACACTGATTTCCTGGCAATTTGGTGGAATCTTTAGAAGTTAGAATTTCCCTTCTTCCATTTACTCATTTCAGGAACCTGAGGCACGTAGTACTGAGTTCTATAGCTTAAACTGTCCCAATGGAATCAAATTAAAGTAGCTTTGATTAAAATTCTGATCTCTGAATTTAGTATAGTGTTCTGTAGGTAACTGAAAGAAGCTATTTAAAAGGTTGAAAAAAACAAAACTGAGCAAATCGGGGACTTTGCAAAGAGTGAAGTACTTTTACTGGAACATACTAGCAAAAGAAGCTTAGGAGGTAAGTCTTAGCTACTTCAGTTCTCAGTGGTTTAACAAAATAAATTTGGACCAGGCTACTTTGGGGGGGAGGTTGTTGATGAATGTGAGAAAATGGACATTTAAGAAACAAATAAGAATGTAGTACCTTAGTAAAACCTTTCATTATTACTTTGTTCTGGGGTTGATGGGGGGAACTCACTGAATTACAAAAGTAGGAAGTCAATGCCGAAAACTTGGAGAAACAGAACAATATAAAGAAAGTGGAAAAACAAACAAACAAAAAACAAAAAAACAAAAAACAAAAAAAAAAGAAAAAGAAAGGAGAAAAACCAGAGCAAAAATCATTTGTAGTTCTGCTGTGCTGCAGTAATCACTCTTCTTGGTTATCACATTTCACCCTCTGCCTCTAGCCCCCAGGCAACCCCTGATCTGCTCTCTTTCACTATAACTTTATCTTTCTGAGAATGTCATATAAATGGAATCTTTTGAGATGGACCTCTTTCTTTCAGCATGCTTATGAAAGTCACCCAAGTTGTTGCGTGCATCATTAGAATATTCTTCTTTGTTACTGAGTAGTATTCCATTGAATGGACATACCACAGTCTATATCCATTCAGCTATTAAAGGACATTTGGGTTGTTTCCAGTTTTTATCAATTATGAATAAAGCCAGTATTAATATTCATGTACAGGTTTCTGTGTTATGTAAGTTCCCCTTTGTCTAGAATAGGAGTAAACGAACTGTGCCCCATGGGCCACATTTTACTTTTGTTTCTGTAAGGCTCTGTGAGCCAAGGGTGGCCTTTACATTTGTAAACCTTTGTAAAAACCAACAACAAAAGAAGAATATGCAATAGAGACATATGTGGCCTGCAAAGCTTCAAGTATTTACTGTACGTTTGCTGATCCTTGCTCCAGGTAAATACCCATTTTCCTGTGTCATATGGTAAGTGTATTTTTAACTTTATGGGAAACTGCCAGACTGTTTCCAGAATGGCTGTACCTTTCTACATTCCCATCAGCAGTATCTCCAAGTTCCAGGCTTTTTTTTTTTTTTCTTGCTAAAACTCAGTGTTATCAGTATTTTTAATTTTAGTCATTCTAATAAGTGTTTACTGGTTGCTCATCCTGGTTTTAATTTGTATTTCCCTAATCGCTAATGATGGTTGAACATCTTTTCATAGTCGTTTGCCATCCTTATATGCTCTTTGGTGAAGAATCCAATTTTTTTTTGTATAGTGTTTTTAATTGGGTGGCTTATTGTCTTACTGCTAAGTTTTCAAAGTTTTTTATATATTCTGGATACAAAGATACAAATTCTTTGCTGGCTATGTGATTGTATATATTTTCTCCCAGTCTTTTTTATCCCCTTAACAGTATCTCTTGCTGGACAAAAAGGTTAAGTTTTGATGAAATCCAGTTTACTGATTTTTTTTTCTTTTATGGATTGTGCTTTTTATATTATATCATGTCTAGAACACTTTGCTTAGCCTCCGGTCACAGGTGTTCTCCTAAGTTTTCTTCTTAGAAGTTTTATAGTTCTAAGTTTTACATTTAGCTGTCTGATCCATTTTGAATTAGTTGTATAAGGTATGGGTTGAGATTTCATATTTTTGTAATTTTGTTTGTTGAAAAGACTGTTTTATTTTCCTTCATGAGATTGACTTAGCACCTTTTTCAAAAATCACATAGCCATATTTGTTTGGTCTATTTCTAGCCTCTCTTTTCTCCTCTGTTGATCTTTATGTCTGTCCTTCAGACACCATTTTGATCACTGTAGCTTTTTTTTCTTTTAATATTTTATTTATTTGACAAAGATCACAAGTAGGCAGAGAGGCAGGCAGAGAGAGAGAGAGGAGGAAGCAGGCTCCCTGCTGAGCAGTGAGCCCGATTTGGGGCTGGATCCCAGAACCCTGGGATCATGACCTGAGCTGAAGGCAGAGAGGCTTAACCCACTGAGCCACCCAGGTGCCCCTTGATTACTGTAGCTTTATAGTGGGTTTAAAATCGGGTAGTGTGATTCCTCCAACTTTATTCTTTTTCAAAGTTATTTTGGCTTTTCTAATTTGTTGGTCCTTTATAAATTTTAGAATCCTATTATCTGTATCTGAGAAATTCCTACTGGAATTTTGATTGGAATTACATTATATTTGTAGATTATTTTGTGGGAGGATTAGCTCTTTACTATGTTGAATCTTTGAATCCACAAACATGATATTCATTTCATTTTGGCCTTCTGTGATCTCTTTCATCACTATTTTATAGTTTGTATTTATTTTTTATTTTATTTACTTATTTGACAGAGAGAGAGAGAGATCACAGGTAGGCAGAGAGGCAGACAGAGCGAGATGGGGAAGCAGGTTCCCTACTGAGCAGAGAGCCCAATGCAGGGCTTGATCCCAGGACCCTGAGATCATGACCAAAGCTGAAGGCAGAAGCTTAACCCACTGAGCCATCCAGGCTCCCCTACTGTTTCATAGTTTTTAGCATAGATCATATCTATGTGTTTTATTTTACATTGATACCTGAGTATATTTTTTTAACTATTGTAAATGGGATTTAAAATTTTTTTATTTCCTCTTGTTCATTGCTAGTATAAAAAAAGATTGACATTTTGTGTGTTGACTCTATATCCTGCAACTTTATTAAACTCATATTAATAATGAGAGGTTTTTTTGTTTTGTTTCAAATTTTTATTTAAATCTTAGTTAGTTAACATATAGTGTACTATTAGTTTTAGGAGTAGAATTTAGTGGTTCATCACTTAGATATAATACCTAGTACTCATCAAAGCAAGTACCCTCCTTAATACTCATCACCCATTTGGCCCATTGGCCACCTACCTCCTTCCATCAACCTTCAGTCTGTTCTCAATAGTTAAGAGTCTCTTAAGCTTTGCTTCCCTCTTTCTTTTTTTTTTCCCCCTTCTCATATGTTCATCTGTTTTGTTTCTTGAATTCCACATATGAGTGAAATCATATGGTATTTGTCTTTCTCCGACTTATTTCACTTAGCATAATACACTCTAGTTCCATCCACGTCATTGGATGGCAAAATTTCATTCTCTTTGATGGCTGAGTAACATTCCGTTGTGTGTATATATATATATATACCACATCCCCTTTATCCATTCACCAGTTGATGGACATTTGGGCTCTTTCCATAGTTTGGCTATTGTTGCTAATGCTGCTATAAAAATCAGGGTGCATGTACCCTTCAATGAGATTTTTTTGTAGATTAGTTGGGATATTCTACATAGACAGTCATGCCGTTGGAATATGAACAGTTTTATCTCCCTTTCCAACCTGTATGACTTCTTTTCCCTTGCATTATTGAACTGGCTAGGACGTCTGGAATATTGTGAAATAAGAGAGAGGAAATTTGATATTCTTGACCAGTTCTGAATCTTACGGAGGAAGCATTAATATATAATTACTACTAAATAATATGTGAGCTATGGGTTTTGTGTAGAAACACTTTGTTATATTGAAGAAATTCCTTTCTCTTCTTAGTTTACTAGGAGTTTTTATTATGAATGGATATTGACATTTGTTAATGTTTTTGTGCATCAGTTCATATGTCTTGGTCCATTCAGGCTGCTATAATAAAATATCATAGGTTGGGTGGCTTATAAACAGCAGAAATTTCTTGCTTACAGTTCCAAAGAATGGGAGGTCTAAAATCAAGGGGACAGCGTGGTCAACTTCTAGTGAAGGCTCTCTCCATCTTTCGTGGCCTTCTCACTGTGCCCTCACATGGTGGAATGGGCTGGGGAACTCTAGGGGATCTCTTATGAGAACACTAATCCCACTCATGACAGCCACACCCTCATGACCTAATTACTTCCCAAAGGCCCCACTGACTATTAGCATCACCTTTGAGGGTTAGGATTTTAACATACAGATTTTAGGGGGACATAGCTGTTCAGACCATAGCAATCTGATCGCACGGTTTTTCTTATTTAGACTGTTAACATGGTGGATTACATTGATGTAATTTTGAACCAACCTTGCATTCCTGTGATAAATCTTACTTGGTTGTGGTGTATACTATTGGATTCCACTTGCTAATATTTGTTGAGGATTTTAATCTGTAATTCTCATTTGTTTTTTTCTGGCTTTGATATCAGAGTAATGCTGGTCTCATAAAATAAAAGAAGTATTCTCTTCTATCTTCTAGAAGAGATTGTTTAAAATTGATGTTCTTTTTCTAAATGTTTAGTAGAATATGCCAATAATACCATCTGGGCTGGAGGAATTACTTTTGGAAATTTTTTACTATAATCAGTTTCTTGAGATATACTATTTCAGGTTATTTATTTAATCTTTGATGAGTCTGTTAGTTTGTGGTTTTCAAGGAATTGGTCCTTTCACTCAAATTGTCAAATTTATGTTTGTAAAGTTGCTCATAATATACCTTTAATTTTTTAAATCTTTGTGGTATGCATAGTGATGTCCTTTCTTTCATTCGTGACATTGATAATTTTGGGTGGGTTTTTTGTTTGTTTTTTTGGTTAGTTTTGCTAGAGGTTTATAAATTATATTGACTTTTTTTTTTAAGATTTTTATTTATTTATTTGACAGGCAGAGATCACAAGTAGGCAGAGAGGCAGGCAGGGGAGGGGGGAAGCAGGCTCTCCACTGAGCAGAGAGCCTGATGTGGGGCTCGATCCCAGGACCCTGGGATCATGACCTGAGCCGAAGACAGAGGCTTTAACCCACTGAGCCACCCAGGCGCCCCTATATTGACTTTCTTAAAGAGCTTCTTTTGGTTTCATTGATTTTCTTTCTCTGTTTTCTATTTTATCGATTTCATTGGTTTCTACTGTTTTGATTCTTTGGAACTCTGTTACCCATTTGGAACTTATTTACATCCATCAAAGTTTTTAGATTTCAGTGAGTTTATTCACTGATTCAAAGAACATATTAAAAAGTCATGTCTTCAAAATCTCTGCATGTGTTTTTCAGTCAGTTTTATCATGGTGTAATTTGCAACAGTAAAATTTACCTCTAATAGTTTATAGCCTGTGAGTTTTTGACATATGCAGTTATATAACCAGCATCACAATCAAGATATACAGCAGTTCTTTTACTTGCTAAAATACATTTTTGTGCTTTAACTTACTTGTTTTGGTAACTTAACATTTGTAAATAGAAGCATTTTTACTCTTTGTTTTAAAAAAGTTACCATAGTTTTTAGATCAGAAACCCCATAGCTCTTTGCTCTGTATGCTTATTTATCTAGCACTTTCTATAATAAATAGCAGTACCCAGCATCAGGGATTTAACTAAGCTATAGGACTTACATGTAATAAATTATTATATAGCATTAAAAATAAGGTGGAAGCATATTTGATGATAGCAATTTTATATGATATATTAAATTTCAAATGGTATAACATAATGTTAAGTATCATTCCTTTTTTGCTTTTATATTTATATTCATATTTATATTAAATTTATATACATTTATACACATAGAAAAATCATTGGAAAATATACTACAAAATTTTTAATAGTGTCTTCTTATCTCTGGACAGTGGAATTTTGGGTGACTTTCTTCTATGTGTTGTTTAGTATTATTTTAATTCACTAGAATTACTTCTTCATCATGTTTTTAAGTAATACCTTAAAAGGTAATTTTTCTAGGTTGTATTTGAATTTTATTTTAATTTTTATGATATTAATATTCAGAGATGTTCTTTAATTATGAATATGTAGTCTGTTTACTACTGAGCCGTATACTAAAACTGTGTATACTTTCACTTTCCTACACGATGTTTCCCCTAGAATTAGTAATTTTTGTTCTTTGTTCTATTTTTCCTTTGCTTACTTTTCTTTTTTTAAAAAATATTTTATTTATTTATTTATTTATTTGACAGAGAGAGAGAGAGACAGTGAGAGAGGGAACACAAGCAGGGGAAGTGGGAGAGGGAGAAGCAGGCTTCCCACCAAGCAGGGAGCCCAAAGTAGGGCTCAATTCCAGGACCCTGGGATCATGACCTGAACAGAAGACAGACGCTTGAAGACTGAGCCACTCAGGCGCCCCTTCTTTACTTACTTTTCTATGAAATGATCACTAATTCAACTCCAAACTTCTTGTCAGTTTTAGAGTTCTCAAGTCATTCAGATGCTGTCAGTTTCATCTTTTTGGGCAGTCTCTCTGGGAAACCCCTAACTTACTCCAATTTGGACTGACTATCCAGTAAGTCTAGAATGCAACTAACATCCTGGGACCTCCCTTTCCAGTCATCTGAGAATGCCTTTTGCCTGTCTCCGGATTTGCATTCCCAGTTTCTTACATCATAGTTTTCTCTTTCTTGGTTTATCCCCTTATTTGGCAAGTACATGCCCAGCTTCCTGCAAACAAGAGGTTTGTTTTTTGAGATGTTGCACACCTGAAAATATATGATGGATAGTGTGGTTAGAGAATTCCAGGTTGGAAATAGTTCCTCTTCAGGATTTTGAAACCGTTTAACTGTGCTATCCTTTAACCTTCTGTAGCTGTTTCCCAAGCCAATCTGATTCCTTACCTTTGTTTCCCATTTTTTTCTTCCTGAACATTTGTAGCATCTTCCCTTTGGCTGCATTGTTCTGAAACTTTGAGTATGTATGCCTTGGTGTGGGTATTTTCATCCACTCTCCACTGGTTGCTGGATGTTTCCTGTCAGTCTGGAAATTTGACATCCTTAGATGTTAATTATTTGATTTCTTTTCCTTTGTTCTTTTTTCCCGGAATTTCTATTATTTGAATGTTAGACTTTGTGGAATGGCCCCCTCACATTCAAATCTTTTCTCTCCTTTATCTTTTTCTGTACTTTCCAGATTTCCCCAACTTTATCTCTCAATCTTTCTATTGAGATTTTTATTTTTGCTAACATAATGATTTGCAACAGTCCTTTTTCTTCCCTAAATGTTCCTTTTTTTTTTTTTAAAGCATCTTGTTATTATCCCAGGGTTATATCACCATCATCATCATCATCTCTTACATCAGTGTATTAATGCTGATCTCTTTCGAAGTTTTCTTTTTCATGGGTTTGTTCCCTCCAGGTCCTTTATTTTTCTGTTTCTGTCTTTCACATTAAGGGCTTTTTTGGGGTATTTGGTAATAACACATGTCTGTGCTTAAAAAAAAAAAATTAACAGTTTATTTAAACTAAAAAACAAAAACAGTTCACCCATTCCCTCTCCCCACTCCCACAACCCTTTGGCAACCACCAGTCTGCTTTCTGTGTCTGTGACCTGGGTGTTTACTTGCTTTTAAAAAAGATACCACATTAAAAAAAGATCAGGGGCGCCTGGGCGGCTCAGTGGGTTAAGCCTCTGCCTTCGGCTCGGCTCATGGTCTCAGGGTCCTGGGATCGAGCCCCTCTCGATCTCTCTGCTCTCTGCTCTCTCTGCTCAGCAGGAAGCCTGCTTCCCCCTCTCTCTCTGTCTGCCTCTCTGCCTACTTATGATCTCTGTCTATCAAATAAATAAATAAAATCTTAAAAAAAAAAAAAAAGATCATACTGAGTGTCTGGGTGGCTCAGTTGGTTAAGCAACTGCCTTCAGCTCAGGTCATGATCCTGGAGTCCCAGGATCGAGTCCTGCATTGGGCTACCTACTCAGTAGGGAGTCTGCTTCTACCTCTGACCCTCTCCCCTCTCATACTCTCTCTCTCTCTCTCTAATTCTCTCTGAAATAAGTAAATAAACCCTTTTTTTAAAAAGATCATACAGTATTTGTCTTTCTCTGACATAATTTTACTTAGCATAAACACCTCAAGGTCTGTCTATGTTGTTACAAATGGCAAGACTTCCTCTTTTTTATGGCTGAATAATATTCCTCTATGTGTATGTGTATGTGTGTGTGTATGTTTTCTTTATCCATTCATTCATTGATGACCACAGGTTGTTTCCCTATCTTGGCTGGTGTCAATACTGCTGCAATGAACATGGAGGTACACATATCTTTTCCAGTTAGTATTTTTCTTTTCTTCAGATAAATGCCTGGAAGTGGTATAGGAAGCTTTTCCTAAATATCTGGGCCCTGCTTCTGGGAGCTTGAATAGGATGGGTAAGAGTGGAAGTCGGTTATGGACTGAGTATCTCTACTAGAGGAGCCCTCTCTCTCATTTCTTTTAGTTAATCTCCATGTTGCGGGTTCTTCCTCACCAGCCAGTGTCCCCTCCATTAATCAGTACCTGCTTTCTCACAGCCATCTTTAGTACATACCCTCAGTTCCTTTCTGTCTTGCCTCATTTGCTCTGCTGTCCCCTAACTTTGGATGAACCCAGTCTGCCTCTAGTGTAGGCTATGAATAGCCATAGTTCTTGAGGTATGTGAAATTCTTTCACCTCTTTCTGGTGGGAGGGGTCACTCTTTAATCCTGATTATTCATCTTAGAATACCTGCCTTACATGACACAGTAGAAATAATGACTCTTTTGCTTAATAGTGATTCCAAAAGTGACTTCAGCTGTCATGTAATCCAGTTACCCAGAACTTCTGTGATTCTATCAATTATATAACATTCATTTTCACTTTATATTTGAGTAGCATTAATAATATCAATATTTCATAAATAAGAAAAATGAAGCACTGAATGGTAAAACAGTTTGTGGCATGAATTTTCAGGCATAATTTTTTTTTTGAACTTAGTAAGGTGAGCTCTTATGGTTATATATTAAGCAGCCTTCCTTCCTCACATTAATTCTGTTTTGTAAATCAGTATAATGGCCTTAGCATCACTGTTTTTAAGGAATTTCGGATGGATTCATATTGTTTTATTTTCTCTTTGAGCTGTGAACTATCTTGATCAATACTAGTATATAACATTTGGGGGAGATTTATTGATGATATTGACAATATGTTAGAAAGAAAGAGAGAGAAAGTGTGTGTGTGTGTGTGTGTGTGAGAGAGAGAGAGAGAGAGAGAGAGAGAGAGAGACTCTTTGGCTTTAGTTTTTAAAAAGAATTTTAAAAATTCAGTTACAACTAGTGGTTTTCTTCCAGATTTTATTCAGCTGTCCTTCATTCTCTTTGGAAATAGTGGACCTGACCTAGTTCTTTTTTGAAAACTCATTTCATAGAACAGCGTGTTAAAATATTTTTGTTCTTCCAATCCAGTACAGTGTAAGAACTGGCAGGCATCCAGAGCTTCTGTTCTTTAACATGCAAATAATTCTATTCCTTGGTTAAGATACTGGCTCCATTATTATACATAGAGGTTCTGGGAAAGCAAGGTATAAACTGAGAAACATAGCTACTTCATACATAAGATAAATGCTTTTTCTCTATAAGCATTTTTATCTTGGTTTTGTTGGTCATGTGACTTTCGAACAGTGATCTTTGAAGAATGTAATGATAAGATATATATATATATATATATGAGATATATATCATATATATGATAAAAGAATAGCACAAATATTGGAAACTAAATTTATTGAATAAAATCGAGATTTTATAAAATTCAGCATGACTTTATTACAACATCAGGATAATTTTTTAATAAAAATTTGATTGAGCTACCTTCACTTGTTTGATTCAGTATGCTATGTGAGTCTTAGTAAATTGACACTTAGTTTGAAAATAAATTTTGGTGAAGTTATGGCTGAGAGATAAGAATATTGGATAACTCTTAATGATTGAACCCTGAAAGGATTAGAGAAATGAACATTAAGAGCCATTTAATAATATATAATATTGGATGTCTATTAAAATATTCTAGATGTTTAAAGTACAGTACCATTCTTTTACTATATTCTATCAGGAAAAACCCTATAATTTGGGGGGGAATAGAACAGGAAAGAGAGAAAAGGGATGGGGAAAGTTGGGGTGGGTAGGGTATATGCGTTTCAGGGGGCTGCTCTGATATAACAGAGTACCACAAACAGGGTGCCTTTAAATAAGAGAAGTTTGTTCTCTCATAGTTCTGGAGGTTTGAAATCTAAAATCAAGGTGTGGTGGTGGCCATCCATGCTCTCTCTGAAAGCTCTAGGGGAGGATCCTTCCTTGCCTCTGGCTGTTTCTGGTGGTTGTCCTCGGGCCTTGGCTTGTAGATCTGTCACTCCAGCCCCCTGCTCTGTTCTCCCATGGCATTCTCTCTGTGTATCTCAAAAGTTCACATTTCCCTCTTCCTAAAGGACACCTGTGATATTGGACTTAGATGTAGGGCTCACCCTAATCCAGTAAGAGCTTATCTTATATTGATTATCTCTGCAGAGACCCTGTTTTCAAATAAGGTCCCATTTACAGATTTTAGATGGATGTAAATTTGGGGAGGCAGGGAGGAAGCTATTTAAGCCACATCAAAGGGTTCTAAATTCAATTTAAGAGACTGAAGCTAACACACTAGATTTATCTACTTTATGTAAAGCAAACAGGTAGGATATGCTTTATGTAAAACAACAACAACAACAACTTATTTGCAGTTAAATACACTTACATGCTTTCCCACTGCATAGACCTAGGTATCTAGCATTTTCCATTCATGTGGCAGACATTACATTAAAGGAATATTTGGTTATGAAACCTCTGTTTATATAGATATGGAGCCAGAGACTTTCCACATTACTCTTAGTAGCTCAGTGTTTATAGAACCAAGCTAGACTTCTCTTAAATGTTTTAACTACTATTAGAATAATACTTTTGTTCTTTTTATTATATTTTATTGTTTGCCTTTATTTCCCTTTTTTAAAATTAAAATTAAGTTAATTAACATATAGTATTAGTTTCAGAAGTAGAGATCAGTGATTCATCAGTCTTGTATAACACCCTGTGGTCATTACATTATGTGCCCTCCTTAATGTCCATCTCCCAGTTATCCTATCCCCCCAACAACCCTTAGTTTCCTATGATTAAGAGTCTCTTACGGTTTGTCTCCCTCTCTGATTTCGTGTTATTTTATTTTTTCCTCTCTTCTCCTATCCTCCTTTGTTTGTTTCTTAAATTCTACATATGAGTGAGATCATATGATAATTGTCTTTCTCTGATTAATTATTTCGCTTAGCATAATACCTCTAGTTCCATCCATGTTGTTGCAAATTGCAAGATTTCATTTGTTTTGGTGGCTGAGTAATATTCCATTGTATATATATACCACATCTTCTTTATCCATTCATTTGTCTGTGGACATCTGGGCTCTTTCCGTAGTTTGGCTATTGTGGACATTGCTGCTATAAACATTGGGGTTCAGGTGCCCTTTGGATCTCTACATCTGTGTCTTTGGGGTAAATACCCAAAGTTTTTGGGTCGTAGGGTAGCTCTATTTTTAACTTCTTGAGGAACCTCCATGCTATTTTCCAGAGTGGCTGCACCAGCTAGCATTCCCACCAACAGTGTTGGAGGGTTCCCCTTTCTCTGCATCCTCGCCAACATCTGTTGTTTCCTGACTTGTTAATGTTAGCTCTTCTGACTGGTGTGAGGTAGTGTCTCATTGTAGTTTTGATTTGTATTTCCCTGATGCGGAGTGGTGGTAAGCCTATTTTTATGTGTCTATTGGCCATTGATATGTCTTCTTTGGAGGCATGTCTGCCCATGTCTTCTGCCCATTTCTTGATTGGATTATTTGTTCCTGGGTGTTGAGTTTGTTAAGTTCTTTGTAGATTTTGGGTACTAGCCCTTTATCTGATAAGACATTTGCAAATATCTTCTCCCATTCTGTGGATTGTCTTTTGGTTTTATTGACTGTTTCCTTTGCTGTGCAAAAGCTTTTTATCTTGATAAAGCCCCACTAGTTCACTTTTGCCCTTGTTTCCCTGGCCTTTGGAGATAGGTCTAGGAAGAAGTTGCTGTGGCTGAAGTCACAGAGGTTGCTGCCTCTGTTCTCTTTGAGGATTTTGATGGATTCCTATCTCACATTTAGGTCTTTCATCCATTCTGAGTCTATTTTTGTGTGTGGTATAAGGAAATGGTCCAGTTTCATTCTTCTGCTGTCCAATTTTCCCAACACCATTTGTTGAAGAGACTGTGTTTTTTCCTTTGGACATTCTTTCCTGCTTTGTCGAAGATTAGTTGACCATAGAGTTGAAGGTCCGTTTCTGGTTCTCTATTCTGTTCCATTTGCGCTCCATGTCTGTTTTTGTGCCAGTACCATACTGTCTTGTTGATTACAGCTTTGTAATAGAGCTTGAACTCTGGAATCGTGATGCCACCAGCTTCGGTTTTCTTTTTTAAACATTCCTCTGGCTGTTGGGGTCTTTTCTGGTTCCATACAAATTTTAGGGTTATTTGTTCCAGCTCTGTGGGAAAAAAAATTGATGGTATTTTGATAGGGAATGCACCGAATGTGTAGATTGCTCTCGGTAGCACAGATATTTTAATATTTGTTCTTACAGTCCAGGAACATGGAATATTTTTCCATTTCTCTTTGTCTTCCTCAATTTCCTTCATGAGTACTTTATAGTTTTCTGAGTACAGATTCTTTGCCTCTTTGGTTAGGTTTATTCCTAGGTATCATATAGTTTTTGGTGCAGTTGTAAATGGAATTGACTCCTTAATTTTTCTTTCTTCTTTCTCATTTTTAGTGTATAGAAATGCAACTGACTTTTTCATTTTATATCCACAACACCTAGTAGTGCCTGGTGCTGTCTTATTGAATGAGGAATGAATTAATAAAAGAATAGTGTGTGTCTGCATGTATGGATTATCAACAGAAGCATGATGGGGGAACTTCTGTTGAGAAATATATCTCCCTCCATTCTTTTTACTTTATTATATTTCATTTTTTGAGGCCAGGTAAGTGAGCAGGTGGTGTGAGCAGGGTGTCAGAGGGAGAGGAAGGGAGAGAATTTTTTTTTTTTTTAGATTTTATTTATTAGAGAGAGAGAGCATGCATGAGGGAAGGGGTGTAGGGAGAAGCAGACTCCATGCTGAGCAGGGAATCTCAACTCAGGGCTCAATCCCAGGACCCTGGGATCATGACCTGAACCAAAGGCAGCTGCAGGGAATCTCAACTCAGGGCTCAATCCCAGGACCCTGGGATCATGACCTGAACCAAAGGCAGCTGCTTAATCAACTTGGCCACCCAGGCACCCTCAGAGGGAGAGAATCTTAAGCAGGCTCCACACCTAGCGCCCAGCACAAGCCTGAAGTGGGCCTTGGTTTCATGACCCTGAGATCTTGCTCTGAGCCAAAATCAAGCTCTCATGACCCTGAGATATTGATCTGAGCGGAAATCAAGGGTTGGATGCTTAACCTGCTGAGTCACCCAGGTGCCCCTACCCCATCCTTTTAAAAACCCAATTGGTACAGTGTTGTGAATTTTGCTCTTGTTACTTATGGCATATTGTTCCATGTTAGTATACAAATTATATGATTACATAGTATTTCTTTACATATATATAATTTAATTAGTCTTCTTTTTAAATTTTAATTGTGGTGAAATATACATAACACAAAATTTATCATCTTAACCATTTTTTTAAAGATTTTTTAAAAATTGATTTGAGAGTGAGAGAGCACACATGAGCAGGGGCAGGGGCAAAGGAAGAAGGAGAGAGAGAATCTTGAGCAGACTCCACAGCAGCCTAGAGACCCACAGGGGTTGGGAGGCTTGTTCCCACATCCCATGAGATTATGACGTGAGCTGAAACCAAAGTCAATCGGTCAAGTGACTAAGCCACCCAGGTGTCCCTCCTCTTAACCATTTTTAAGTGTATGGTTCAGCATTAAGTACATTCTCATTATTATATAACCAATCTCCAGAACTTTTTCATCTTGCAAAACTGAAACGATTTACAAATTGAATAGTCCCCCTCCTAGAAACCACCATTGGCCTTCAATTTCTATGAATTTGAGCTAGTCTTCCTTTTGAGTTGTTTTCCTTTTTTAAAAAAAAATTATTTATTTATTTATTTTGGAGAGAGAGCATGAGAGGGAGGGAAGGGCAGAATGCAACGGACAGAGAATCTTAAGCAGACTCCAAGCTGGGCGTAGAGCCTGACGTGGGGCTCATGAGATCACGATCTGAGCCAGAACCAGGAGTCAGTTGCTTAACCAGCTGCACCACCTAGGCACCCCTTCCTCTTTGCTCTCACAAATAAGGCTACAGTAACCAGTTTTGCATATGTGTCAGTCTGCGCATAAATAAGTGTATCTGTAAGTTGAATTCCTAGAAGTAGAGTTTCTGGATAAAAAGATTTCTGCATTTCTCAGTTTTGATATATATTGCCAAATTGACTTCCCAAACTGTTGTACCAATTCATACTCCCCACAGCAATGTATGATACAGCAGCTGTTTAAGTATGTTTCGGTAGTTAGCTTGTCAGCTGAGCTGAATTGGAGCTTGGGGAAGGAAAGGCCACTGGAAGGAAAGTTGGTGCTGCTGCATTTTTCAAGGGGCCGGGCTGGGTTCTCTCCCATGGTTCTGCCTCTATTCCTCAAGGATTATTTGACATCCCTTTAGTGTACTTTTATGCTGCATTCATTTAAAAGAAACTAAAATAAAAAATTTCCTATACTATGTAAGCTATTTGAGCATTGGTAATAACATTTGAGTGTTGGTAATGATTAGAATACCTCACTTTCCAAAGAGGTCCCACAACTTAATACTGTGTTTAGCCCTGCTGAAAATTTCCTTAATACAGATTTTAAAGTCTTTAAAATCAATGAATGGATGCCTTGCTTAAATGGGTTTTAACAGAAAGAAGCAATTAGCAGACCCCTTTTCTCATATGAACTCTTATGAGGAGCTCTGCTGTGTTGGGGTGACAGTGAAGGATGGCTGGAAAAGGACGGAGGCTGGGGGAGGCAGAGCAGGGGAGCGCCACAACCCCCCATGCCTCTTGCATCCAGAACTATTACAGGCAGGTGGGGTGGCTTTTTTCCCTTTAGCTGTGTGTGAGAGGAGTGAACATTAACGTATAATCATCCTCTCATGATTCATGTCAGACGTTTGAGGAACCCTCGATGCTTTGACTTGTAGAATCCTGATGCTCAAAACTGCTGCTCAGTTGTCTTTTTTCTGTGAAGTGGATTTACTGTTAAATGAGATATAACTACACGGAGATACCAGTGTTTTCCTTAGAGTGTACATCATAGGTTCTGGTACGATGACTTTTTGTCTGGAGGTTCTTAATAAGTGTAACATCTTCATTAGTTTTCTTATTTGAAAATGAAAATACTTGCATATATTTGGAATGTTTTCCCATTTTATTATAAAGTAGAATTTGAGGGGCTCTGGAAAGCTTGTTCTAATTGTGATCAATATCAGTAGTTTAGAATTCATTCCCCTAGACTTTTTTTTACTGTATTAAATAATAAAGTTTATTCCTTCATTAAAAAGGTGGAATCAGACTATATATATTGTTTTGTGATTTGCTTTATTTTCTTGATAAGAAGTCCTTTTTGGGTTAGTGTATAGAGATACCCTCTATTCTTTCAGTGGATTCATACTCTTCCATGATATCATAACTTTCTTATTAACTCCCCTGTTGGTGAACATTTAAGTTCCAGTAAACATCCTTTACACATCTGTCTTTGCCTATTGGGACAAATGTTTCTGCGGGTTAATTTCTAAGAAATAAAACTTCTAGATCAAAGGATGAGCATTTTTACATTTTAATGGATGCTTGGGGGCCTTATAAAATATTATATCAACAGCCTCATACTTAACAGGAAGTAAACTTAGTTCAAAGTTTTAGGTAAGTGATTCTCATCATTGATATGTACCAGTTTGGCTAATATAAGGTTTCTAGTAATGTAAAAATCTTTAAAGTGACAGCTTTGTTGTTCTTCCAGTGATGGAATGGGGGGACGATATTAAAGCCGTTTCACAAGATGAAGCAGTGATGTTGGTGAATCATCAGGCAACAGGGGATGTTTGCACTCTGATGATGTGCCTCCAGGACAAAGGCCTGGTAAGCACCCTGAAGGCAGGCATAGACGCAGGAGGGGGAGGTTGATAAAGAATCTGTTTGAGTATCTTACTATTGTTTGGAACGTAAACTTGAATATCTATGCTTTTCCCAAATTGAGAAAATTTAAAGAAAAAATGGAGAAAAATGAAAAGAAAAAAGATGTATGTATATAATTCTAATTCCAGCTCCAGGACAGGAATGTGGTCTTTCAAAAAAGTAACTGGAAGATAATGTGAATGCTATCTCCAGAGAGATGCTTTTGAAAAAGTAACTGAGGTAAAACAGAGTTAAGATGTTCAGATTGGGAGCTGTCTTGAGGTGAAATAGTGGGTCACTGGTTTGAAAAATACAGGCACAAAAAGCAGTATTGTTTAAGATAGAAGAGTCTAGTTGGTCAGTGAATTAGCTGATCTTTATCCAGAAGAAAAAAAGGTAAACATTTTGGATTTCCTTTACCAAGCAAATTGAAAGGAAAGATACCAGGCCAGTTTTGTTAGGTGTTGTTAGGCTATGTATGAACCGTTGGTTTCACATGACTTTTGTTGATCACTAAATACATATATCAAAGGGGTGGGTTTAAAATAAATTCAGTCTTTAGCATTAAAAGAATTATCAGCTTAGAAGATAAAGAGGTTGTATTCATAGAAAACTAAATAAGTAGAACGTGTATAAATTAGTGGAGTTCATATATATCCTAATAGCAATGAAACCAATAGATGTTTATTAAGTGCTTCATACTCATGGTCAGTAACTATAAGGATTGAACATCAGTCCTTTAAGACTTTGTCCTCTAAAAGGAGCCAATAGTCCAGTGTAGGTGGAGGGAAAGTATAGTGAACAATACTTAATTGCAAAGTGAAAGGTGTTTAGTGGAGGATGAGCTCCCCATGTAAGACAGGTATTGAAAACTTTGTAGAGGAGAGAGGACATAAACTTGGCCTGGTTAGAGTTGTGAAGCAAGAAGGCCTTCTTTAGTGAAACAGTCTCGGCCAGAACACCAAGGCAAGACTAAGCCTGATATATTTACGTCCTAGAGATTTTGATTCAGTAGGTCCTGGTGTGGGGGTCAGAAAATGAGGTAAGAGTAAAGGAAAATGTTTGATTATTGTAAAATCTGTTTTTCATGTCCATCTGAAAAGCAGAGTCATAATCTTGCTGGAATGTGGAATAAATTCTGTCCTTTCTTATATTCAGAATATTGAATTGTTAAAAGGATATCACTGTATAAATATATTTGCTCTTATATTAATATTCATTACGTGCAGGGCACCTGGGTGGCTCAGTGGGTTAAAGCCACTGTCTTCGGCTCACTGCCTAGGACCCAGGGTCCTAGGATCAAGCCCCGCATCAGGCTCTCTGCTCAGCGGGGAGCCTGCTTCCTCCTCTCTCTCTCTGCCTGCCTCTCTGCTGACTTGTAATCTCTGTCAAATAAATAAATAAAAATCTTTAAAAAAAATTTATTACTTGTGATGTTAAAATTTTGTAAAGACTAGTTTATTTGGTTTTCATCAAAGAGAATCCCCAATTAACATTTTTATTCTTAATGATACAGTATTACATTCGTAGTGAAATTTCTGAAGGTTTATAGTGTCCTTAATTGGTTTTTGAATTTCAAAGAATGATTACAGTGGTCAGTATAAATATGTCCAGCTTAATCATTCTCACCCAAGTTTGGCATGGATGATAGCTATATTAACTAGAATATTAGGTAATCTGAAATTCACCAATTATGTGGATAAAAGAAAATTTGTCTTGTTTGTTTGCTTTTGTAAAAAGATTTCTGTTAGTTTGACTTAGGTTAATTTTTCAGTTCAGAGTAATTTTGTTTTTATTTTCAGATAAGTTATACTAAACATTTCTTATAATCTGTTATTAGTGAGTAACTTGGAATCTTGAAGAATTTTTTTAATCTCCTTTCATAAAAGAATAATTGAGAAATATAAAGCTGGAAGCACCATAATCTCTCCCTCCTGCCTAATATGTATAGGGCAATATTAATTTATATTTACCAGTAAAAATGTTCACTTGACTTACTGCATACTCTGTGGGTACATTCAAAGAAAGAAGGCTAATGCTAAATTGTGGGTCAATTAAAAAAATACCAGTTTAATGGCTAGGTGAGTGTAACATAGCTTTTGGAATTCAGGAGACTTCTTGTAGGAGTCTTTCCTGTTAGTGGGGGTCCGTTGGCCCGTTGGGAGGACAGCACTCTTGTCCCGAACTGTCCAGGGCATTGCTGGCTCTTTTCCATACCTGTCTGCTACCCACTAAATGCTGGTAGCCCTCACTAGTTGTCGTGACAACCCAAATTGTCCTTACAGATTTCTGAACAGGAGAACCATTGACTTAACTATACTTTCCGAAGGATATAAAGAACATAATCCTTCATGTAATCGTCTCTAGATGTTTTGATATGTAGAAAATCCATGCTTCCAGATAAAGAATAATTGATGCGGGCCAATTCTGTTTCTTGGAATTACCTAACAGAGCTCCGAGTGACAGATCTATGAAATGTTCAGAGTTGCTTCAGGCAGCTGGTGTTTACTGACCCTCTTTTGAGGAATATGAAACAAAGGATTAATTGTATTTTCCAAATGTGCTGGTACCTTTTAAAAATAAGTATCTCTGAATTCAGTCATGTCCTTTTATGACAAATTATGATAAAACTAAGAATTTTTATTTCTGTCAAAAGAACTTTATTAGACATATAATAAACATTTATTGACTTGTAACATTTCCCCTAAAATAAGCTAAGATAGAATTACCCATACAAATCTCAGAAGGTAGCTTGGCTGTCTTATTGAAATGAATTGTTTTAGGTGGCCCTTCTAACTGAAGAGTTAAATCCACTGTAAATGTAAGGTGAAACATAAAAGCTCGTGGCTTTAGTGTTGGTATTTTAAACCCAGAAATCAATAAATAGCCGCTAAACTTCCTACTGTGTATAAAGCTCAAGTATTTTATAGGTTAAAACAGCTTGCTTTTTATTTTGTTCTTTGGGACACTTTTCAGCAAATTCCATTTAATTCAAATATCAATTTACTTAAACAGAGTAGTCATCATTACAAAGCAAAACAAGACTGAAAAAAACGAGATGATGGCAATCATTTTATTCTGTATTAATTGCCTTGGGGAATCACTTCTTCACTGGGCACATATCTTTAATTTTTAAAGTGATTTAACATAGTAGAGCTCAGGGGGAAGGAGTTGTGTAGTTGAACTATTTAGTGATGCTGAAAAATTAAGGCAGAAGCATTAATGTTATATTATTTGTCAGCTTTTATCATGTTTTTGCAAAAGCACCAGCGATGTCAGTGCTGCTCATTTTTTTCCTCATATGTAAATTCATATAATTTGGTGCTTCGAGATGAAGTTTACATACGTTATTCCCATAGAAACCAAAGGAGCTCTGTTGCATTCTTTTGATTGAGGCCGTAGCTATTAATGCATTTATTTAAGGATTATAACAAGGAATGCCATTTCCTCAGCAGGGAGGAACAATTACCCACTTTATTAATTAGATCCCAGTTTACACTTTACATTTAATTTTGAAATTTGTTTGAAATAAAGTCTTTTGCTCTTTTTTTTTTTTAAAGATTTTATTTATTTATTTATTTATTTGTCAGAGAGAGAGAGAGAGAGAGATCGGACAAGCAGGCAGAGGCGGAGAGAGAAGCAGGCTCCCTGCAGAGCAAGGAGCCCAATGCGGGACTCCATCCAAGGACTCTGGGATCATGACCTGAGCTGAAGGCAGCGGCCTAACTGACTGAGCCATCCAGGCGTCCCAAGTCTTTTGCTCTTAATACGAGTACTGACTCTTATCAAAAAGGGATACTATTTCTGTGTTTAAGAACTGAGGCACTGTGAATATTATTATGCTGGTAAAGAATACGGCCTTGCATAAACTAACAAATCTTCTTAACATAATCGTATATATAAATCATTCTATGAAACGAACTGAATGTTCTTTTATTTTGGACATTTTTGAACTTTTATAAAATTTAAAATTTTACATTTATATGATTATAATTTATAATTTTTAATATTTTAGCCATTAAGGTAAAGTCACATTTTATAAAGCTTTAGTGCTTATTAATTAAATTTAGAGCCCTCATTCAATAACTTCATTTTATTGTTTCAAAATAATTTTACAAGTTATATAAGAATCACCAGAGATTTTGTTTAGGGTAGAACAAATTTGTAATCATTAAGTCCAGATTTAAGAAGTCAATTCAGCTTTATTTGTTACACAGTAATATGTATTACCTGAGACCTGAGATTTCAAGACTTGGACTCAAGATCAGTAATTTTTCAGGGAGACTTTGTGCTTTAATTATAGAAATAAACACTGGATTTAAAATATATAGGTTAATTAAGAGGATGCTTAGATGACTATATTTAAAACTTAAAGCCCTGGCTAGACTACAGCAGGTTCCTAATACTTACCATGTAATTATTTCTTGCTTTTAAATATTTTAGGTTGTTGCTCAAATGATGTGGTTGATGGATCATATTTTTAAGTACACAAACTTTGGAATTGTTTCTCTAATTCACGGAGACTTCTTTATAAGACAGGTGAGTAATGAGTTTTCCTTTTTCACAGTGATAGCCCGATCACGCTGATCCTTTATTGTAAACATAGGCCAAAACCAGTTATAATACATAGAGCGAGCTCTAGTATCTCAGGGAGCTCCTCCTCTGAATCTTTGTTCCCTGAAACATTTCTTTGGATCTGAATTTGAGTATGCTCAAGCAGTAAAATGGTGACATTGCAGATGTTCTAACCTCTACCCTCCTCCTCACATCTCAACAGTACAATGTTTAGTAAAGATTTATCAAGCCGTTGCCCCATTCTCAACTCTTCTGCTTCTTAGCCATGTGAATAAGGCAACTTATTTAAACTTTCAAAGTTTCCTCATTTTTCAGATGACAACTGTTAGGGTACGGCGTCAACCACCCCTCAATTAGAGAACACCATACCCTAACACAAGAGGCACTGCTGTCATGGGGTGGGGTTTAAATGAAGTAATACACTTGGAGTGTATTACTCATCTATATTTTCTTTTTTTTTTTTTTAAGATTTTATTTATTTATTTGACAGAGAGAGATCACAAGTAGGCAGAGAGGCAGGCAGAGAGAGGGAGGGAAGCAGGCTCCCTGCTGAGCAGAGAGCCCAATGTGGGGCTCCATCCCAGGACCCTGAGATCATGACCTGAGCTGAAGGCAGAGGCTTTAACCCACTGAGCCACTCAGGTGCCCCCCTCGTCATCTATATTTTCACCATTATTTTTGCTAACAAGTCACTATCGCATGATAGAGAAGGTACCTAAATTGCTGGTAGGTAGGTGGATAGGTGGGCAGATAGAAGAACATATTTGGGGAATTCATAGTAGGAAAAGTGAATCCATCAGATTTTTATGAACTCAGAAAACCTTTAGAGAAAAAATAAGTATGAGTTTGATAGAGGAAGGTAGATTGAGAATGGGTCCCAGGCATTGGGGACAAGTTTAGTTACTGTAAGAGAAAGAATCACACCCTCGTATCAAGTCAGCACTAAATTATGGTATTTCCCTGGTATGCCACTGATATCACAGGCTTGATTTTCTCAAAAACTGAAATATGATATGCAAGAGTTTTTACGTATGGCAGTGCCACATTTATCTGGTATTTATATATGTAGCAGCTTCAGCCTTGCCCATTTAAGTACTTACTGAATAACTGTTGAATCTGGTTAAGTCTCATCGGAGACCACAAGTTCAGAAATAAGCTGGAAGTGTGTAGAGAAACTTCTGAGATGACTGTAGGTGTCACAAAACATATATACTTTACTCCAGATACTTACGTACAGAACATTTTCTTTTCCACATGCTGTGCCCATGATCTAGTTTCTAGGAAACACTCTTGATTCTTCTGAGCAGAAGCATGCTTACGAATGTAAGCATTGCATGGGGACCTCAGGAGGAAGTGGGAATGGGGATTGGCTACAAGTTTGAGACAAAATGAACGAACAGTGATTAGAACAACATAAGAAAGAATTGGCATAATACATTAGAGCATCACAGGAGGGGAATAAGTAGAAGCAGCCACTGAAGCTTAGCCTTCTAAGGAAAAGCAGAGCCCTTTTCATCAGGAGAGTATGAGGAAATTATCAGTTTTAACAGTTGACCCTGTTTGATGACCCTGAGGCATCACTAAGTTATACTAAGTGATCGGTGTACTTTGAGGAGATAAGCGTAGAAAATAATGTACTCCTAAGCGTAGAAAATAATGTACTCCAAAACATTTTCCTTTTTATTGCAATGTAAAGTTTTACATACTTAGACTGTATTTCAAAATTACCAGAAATATTGCAAGTTTGTTTCTAAAGAGCAACCCTTCCTCCCCTTCCCAGCCCAATAAGATAGTAATAAAAATCTGTAACATTGTTGGGGGAGAGAGAGAAACTACCCTTTTTAAAGAAAGTCTCTTGGACTTTACTACTTGATATTTCCAAGAGTATGAAAATGTTTTACATGCAGTCTTGGGAACTTAATAAATAAAGCTTAAGCATGATCAGTTCGATTCAGTAAAATAAAGTCTTACTTGCTTTGCACTGGAGTAATTTAAAGACTAAATGCATACAGATTATTTCGGGGCCTTCTATATTTGTGTTGGCTGGAAAATTATTAATGAATCAACTCTACTGAAAGGAAGAACCTTTGTAATATTTGTGGGTTTTGGGCTTTCCTACAAATTTTTCTGGATTCCTGTTTCAGTCTCCAAGTCATCTTCTTTCTTCTCTCTCCTTCACACTGAGGTCCTGTCCATTAGAATGCCCTGTTTGCTCTACTTTCAGACTTTCCTGAATGTATCCACTTCTCATCAATACACCCTAGTCAGATCTCGTCACACCCCCTTGCCTGGACTGCTGCAATAGTCTGCCGGCTTATCTGCTGGAGTCTTTCTGTCACTGGAGCCATCAGATTTTTTTTTTAATGTAAATAAGATCATGACCCTCCCTTGTTCAGAACCACCCATTGACTTCTCATCCCAGACTACTTACCAAGGTCAAGGCCCTTCCTCTCTGTCCCCCACGTCTCTCTGCAATTTCCTCTTCTACCACTGTCTTCCTCACTCATCACAAATCAGCCACACTGGCCTTGGTACTGCTCTTTGAATACGTAGCTCTTGTTCTCATCTCCGGGCCTTTCTTCTTTTTGTTCTTGTCCCTTGGAGAACTCTGCCTCTCTTCACTTGACTGGTTCCTTCGCATTACCAGCTCATTGCTCCCAGTTCACCTCCTTGGGGCTGTTCTCTCTGACCTCACTGACCTTCTCTATCCTCTTACTCGTTTTCTTCCTAACACATCACCATCCAAATTTACACTTTTTAGTTTTCTATCTTTTCTACTCGAGTAACCTCCACGAGGGTCTCTTACTTCTCTGTCTCCAGTGTGTAGGACGGTGCCTGCCAAGTTACACGCTCTCAGTAAACAGTCACTGAGCTGATGAATGAGTGAACTCTCAGAGGTAATTAGAGCAATTGTCTTGCTCTTGCCTGTAAGCACTAATCACTTCTTTTTACCGCGGCAGTCAAAGGGGGAAGTGAGTGGGGGAAAATCGTTCTTCTGATCTGTGAATGGGATTTTACTTTAAAAGCTGTTATTTCTATTTAATTTTGTGGCATTTTAATTTCAAATGTGCCTATACTTATTGTATGTGTGTCTGCCTTCTTAGGGAAAATCTCATCGTGACCAGCAGCTGCTGCTTCTCAAAAAGCACCTAGAAAAGAATTACAGGAGCAGAGACCGAAAATGGATTGTTTTGTTTCCAGAAGGGGGCTTCCTCAGGAAGAGGCGAGAAACAAGTCAAGCGTTTGCCAAAAAAAATAACTTGCCATTTCTTACACATGTCACTCTGCCAAGGATTGGGGCAACAAACATTATCTTGAGTGCGCTTGTAGCACGACAGGAAAATGGAAGTCCAGCAGGAGGAGATGCTAAAGAATTAGGTATGATGGCTTTTAGCACTCTTTTGTTGGAATTCAGGAATTATCTGGAGTTCCAGGAGATAACATAATTGTTCTTTTTATAATTGTAATTTTTGTCAAACAAATAATACCCAGGGAGAAGGTGCAAATTTAATTTTTTAGTGTTTCTATTTACAGAAGTTAGTTCATGCTTACAATAATTTATTCAAGTAATGCAAAATGCACAAAGACAAAGGTGTCTTTCTTTACCCCCACCCACCCTTACTGCTGGCCATTCCCACTGCTGCAGTAAGCTGTAAATATCTTCATATATTTGTGGAAGTGTAGTTTGGAGTATAGATTCCTAGAAGTGGAATTGCTAGGTTAATGGTACAGGAATAGAAATCACTAATTTGAAAAGCTAATCATAGATTTGCAAATGCAAATTGTAATAATGTATTTTTTTTTCATTTATCAAATTTAGAAAGATTTTTTTAAAAGATTTTATTTATTTATTTGACAGATCACATATAGAGAGGCAGACAGGGGGTGGGGGGAAGCAGGCTCCCTGCTGAACAGAGAGCCTGATGCGGGACTCCATCCCAGGACCCTGAGATCATGACCTGAGCCAAAGGAGGAGGTTTAACCCACTGAGCCACCCAGGTGCCCCGCATTTTTTTTTTAAGATTTTATTTATTTATTTGACAGACAGAGATCACAAGTAGGCAGAGAGGCAGGCAGAAAGAGAGGGGGAAGCAGGCTCGCTGCCAAGCAGAGAGCCCAATGTGGGGCTCGATCCCAGGACCCTGAGATCATGACCTGAGCCAAGGCAGAGGCTTAACTCACTGAGCCACCCAAGTGCCCCCACAGCATTATTTTTAACAGCAAAAATTTGGAATAGCCAGAAGGAAGAACAGGCCCGAAGTTATCAAATATCCATCCAACACACTACAATACAGCCATTACAAATGATGTTTGTAGAGAGTTTTTATGGCTTGGAGAGTGCTTATTCTCTATCATGTTAATGGAGTGGGAGGAACACACAACTCTTTTTCTTTCTTTTTTTTTTTTTTTTTTAAGATTTTATTTATTTATTTGACACAGAGAGATCACAAGTAGACAGAGAGGCAGGCAGAGAGAGAAAGAGGAGGAAGCAGGCTCCCCGCTGAGCAGAGAGCCCACTTGATCCCAGAACTCTGGGATCATGACCTGAGCCAAAGGCAGAGGCTTTAACCCACTGAGCCACCCAGGCACCCCTGGAACACACAACTCTTGTGAAACCATTGTGAGTTCAAATATGTCAGCAATAAGCAGTGGGAAATGAGTGAAAGGAAAGATCCCAAATGTCAGCAGTGGTTGCTTCTCTGAGTTGTAACATTATGGATGATCTCCCCCCATTTCTGAATACTTATGTTTTTTTTTTAACAATGAGTATGTATTACTTTTATGGCGAGAAAAAGCAAACCATACTCAAAGATGCAACTGTTTTGGAGATAGCCTGGTGAACTGGGAAGGTTTGCAGAATTTGCACCAACAGCACAAAGACTGTTTTGAACAAGTTTATCAGAGAGACTGTAAAATTAGGTAATAAATGATAAATTGAAAAACTGAAAGAAACTCACTAAGCCTGTTTCCTTTAGTAGTATTTTGCTATTAAAAATATATACATATTCTTTAGCTAAAGTAAAAATGAAAAGGATTGGCCCTCAGAAATACATGTTTTTAATGATGGTTAGGACCAGACATAGAGAGAATGCCTGTCCTAAGACTCCACTGAGTTTTCCTTTCATTTTTTTTTTTTTAAGCAGCTGCTTGGCAGTCAGCTCTCTTAATCTTTCATCATCTATTAAAAAGACAAATTGAAAGAGTCTTTTAATAGAAAAGGAAAGTTCAGAATAGCTTCAGACAGACATGGTGGCAATGTCAGCCAAGCCAAAGCTTGAAGGCAAAGGTCTTCCAAATAGGATTAGTTGCACTAATAAAGACTGCTGCTTTTTAAATAGTTCTGCCCAGTCAGTAATACCCTGTGGTGTTCTAGATCTCAAGGGTAGGGGCTGTTGTCATATTGATCACACAATCATGAAGACATGTTTTTTCTCTTAGAGAGAAATAATTTCTTTTTATAATGAAAGCAGAGTAGCTTCTTGTTTATCTTAACTTGGTTAGAATTTTTACTGTAGCTGCTTAGGAAAAATTATAAGAAGTTCTAGAAAGTTATATATCCCAAAAGTAGTTTCACTTGTCTTTTACCATTTTCTTCTCGGTGTTTTGGTATTTTGTATTTTATTTTCTCTAGTGTTGATATTTACTATTTAGTGTTCTGTTCCATATAAGTACAGAACGTGCCTTGTCTCTCTTTTAATATATGATCCATATACTGGGGCGCCCAGGTGGCTCAGTAGGTTGAGCATTTGACTTGATCTTGGCTCTGGTCTTGATCTCAGGGTCATGAGTTTGGGGCCCACGCTGGGCCCCACATTGGGCTCCACGCTGGGAGGGGAACCTACTTTAAAAAAAAATATATATATATACACGCGCACACACACACACACACACACATATGTATAGGATCCATATATGTATCAAAGTTGTGTCTGATTAAAAGGGATAGTATTTTTTTGTTTATTATATGATTTAATAGATACTCAACTGAACTCTGGTGATTTTTCCCAATAATTTTATTATAAAAATTTTCAAGCATATGTAAAAAGTTGAAAGAATTTTATAGTTAATATCCACTAGCTGACCAACTAGATTCTATAATTAAAATTTTACTGTATTTGCTTTATTCTTTCTTTTTCTGCCCTTCTATCAATCCATTGTTTTTTAGTGTAATCAAATAAGTTGCAGACATTAGTATACTTTACTCCTGAACGTTTCAGCATATGTATATCACTGAGAGCTTGTTAATGTGTTTCTTTGCACATTTACTTTACTTTGTTCCTTTAGCAGTAGGTTATTTAAACATTTTTTAAAACCTATTTCTGTGGTATCTTTCCCCTTTAGAATATTTCTAAAGTTTTTTAAAGCTTAAGGTCACTTTTTAGTGAAGTAAAGTAAAATATCATTGATTCTTAATGCACATTTAGACTTACATTTTAGAACAGGTTTTATTTTTTTAGAGATCTGTTAAATACTTCAGACAAAGGACAGACTGTCACCCAAGTCGGGCTCTCAGCATTCTCTGTGAGGATTCCCTCTCAATTCTTGTTCAACTTTGTACTCCATGCTGGGAATAGAAGCAGGAGGCCAATAACCAAAGTAAACAGAACTTCCCCACAGCCTCTTGATAATTGCAGTTACCTGCCTTACCTACCAAAGAGTGGATGGTTTTACTGCTTTATTTGCATAGAACTCTTGCTAAAGTGGGAGGGTTTTTTTTGTTTGTCTGTGTTAAATAAGAATAGCAACTGACAGTCCTATGTCAATAAAATGCTTAATTTGGGGCCTTATTCCAGCATTTATTAATGTCTTCCAGGTATCACAAATCTTGGTGTTTATATTATACTGTATTGTATTTGGTGAATGGATTTATTTTGAGAACTGTTTTTGTTTTTGTTTTTTTACTTTTGTAATGTGATACTTTAGCTTCTGACTTTTTCATAGGCTAGGTTTTATGAGCGATAAAATATAACTTAGACCTTGACAGTGCACTGTTGTATTGAATGCTTGAATGGTGCATGTCCAATAAATAATAGTGCTTTGTTATTTGCTTATTTGTTTGAGATTCAGCCATTTCATATTAGGAAATACTTGATACCATCCTAAGTGTATCAATGAAACAGTAACACCAGAGTTCATCCTGTTTTCATAAAGCAGAAGATACATCAGTATGCTTTGTTTATACTATATTTTATAAATGGTATAAAAATTGATCCAATTTTGGGGTGCCTGGGTGGCTCAGTGTGTTAAGCCTCTGCCTTCAGCTCAGGTCATAATCCCAGGGTCCTGGGATCAAGCCCAGCATCGGGCTCTCCGCCGAGCAGGGAGCCTGCTTCCCTTCCTCTCGTTCTGCCGGCCTCTCTGCCTCCTTGTGATCTCTGCCTATGAAATAAAGAAATAAAATCTTTAAAAAAAAAATTGATCCAATTTTAACTTGTTTTTTTCTGTGTCCTCAGGTAGCAAATCGAAAGGCCTCCAATGGATAATAGATACAACTATAGCTTATCCCAAAGCTGAGCCTATAGATATTCAGACCTGGATCCTCGGGTACAGGAAACCAACCATCACACATGTACATTACAGGTAAGAATTCTGTGTTAGTAACTCAGTATATACCCAACATAAAGTACTATCTCAGGACAGTGGTTTAATATTAAATTTTTAATCAGTAGTGAAAATAGTTGGCTCAAAACCATTCTTATGCTGACTTCTTAATATGAAAATATCATTTGAAGTAGTTATTTTCACTGAGTGATAAAAGTCTCTAAAAACGGCATTCTGGAGGCACTGTCATTACTTGATTGCTTAACACTCTGAACAGAAGTACTAAAGGCAAACATCAGGCATATATGTATATGTATTTTACACATATATATAATACATACATACATATATACTCATTTGGGCTAAGTAGATTTTTATTAATAGAAATGGAATTTGTATTTAAATCATGCAGTTTCCTAAGATTTTCTAAATGATTAAATTGAGAATTTAGTTACGCTTACACTTTAAAATTTTAATGTTTTAATATTTAACATTTTAATATGGCATTTGCATAAACAACAGCAAACATATTTACTGAATATTCTGTACCAGCTTCTTGAGACTTTTTTAATGTAGGTTGCTTTTTAAAAAGATGTTTATAGCAAAGTGCCATACTGATGAAGCCTGAATAGACTTGGTCGCTCTATGAGGCATTTATCTTAATTTCCTGGTCAAAGATCTCAACCCTTGGCAACTAGTTACAAAGTGGGTGTTGTGGAAGACTGAGGAATCCCAGACCTGTACCTTGAAACAAATATTACATTTTATGTTAACTTAAAAAAACAAAACAAAGTGAGCAGTTGGTCCCTTACAGGATCACAATTGCCACAAAAGCCCTCAACTCAAGAGGAAAACTACTCAAATTACGTACTCATTAAAAGTAAATAGGTGCATGTTTTCATATGTGTAAACGATCATAATTTTACAAATAGAAGTACAGAGTTGGAAAAATTTGAAACTAAAGTTTTAAGACTTAAATGTTACAATTTGGGGTTTTGATATGAAAGAGATAACTATCAAATTACAGTTGATTCCGCTGTGTGACTTACATTGCCAGATTGTGAAGGTCATATGTAAGGTAAGAAAGTAATTCTTGGTGACCGCCCGGACTCCATTCCATGTATGTTGTCCATTTTACTTACGTAGCACTTCCTGTGGATAAAGCAGTATGCTAGGCCCTGCAAGAATTTTTCCATGAAGAGTTTCATTTTCATATCCATGAAACTTATCTAGCCTTCAGTAAATTTTTAAATTGTAATCTATAAATGAAACTCAATTCTGGGGCCCAGGCCCAAAACATACAACTCTGGGGTATATGTTTAAGACACGTGTAGATTGTATTTGCATGGGGTATACATAACTTTACCTAGCACAGCACACCCAAAAGGAACATTAACGAGATAGGCATTTTATTATAGTTGACCCTGCTTTCTTATTTAACCAATAAAAAGAAAACAATTTTAGTTTATAGATGAAAAAAATGCATGGAATCATAAGGGATCTAAGAAATTGAAGAAATGTCCACTTTTCACAAAATTATTTTAACAGGAGTAAGTTCAAGGTCTTTAAATTCACTTGAAGCAGGGGTTCTTAACCTGGATGGACCTAAGAATATTTTTTTGCCTTCAAAATCAGGTCAAAAATTTTGTTTTAATTTGAGTATAGTGGACACACAGTGTCCTATTAGCTTCAGGTGTACAGCACAGTGATTCAACTTCTGTTATGCTCACCATGAGTGCAACTGCCATCTGAACTCAGAGAATTTTTTAACCCAGTCTCTGTGCAAAATTTTGTATACGTCTGCAGTTCTCTGCAGAGAAGTTTCACAGCTTTTGATCTAGTCTCAAAATAGATTAAGGATTTAAAAAAAGAATAAGGACTCCTGATTTAGAGATCAAAACCAAATAGTAGATAAAAGATGTGGAATGGTTAGTTTGATACAGAAAAATACTTCTACTGATCAAATTGAAGCATTTGAGAAATATGTTTGATTATAGAAACTTTATTATTAGACATAGAAATAATGAAGAAAATTCTAAAATATTAGATTAGCAAAGATTAAATCATGATGTAGAATCATATCCTAAAATTTTAATGATAGTACACATTATGCCCACTTATTTATTTATATATACATACTCACATACACACACACTTCCTAGGAGACTTGGGACAGGTAAAGAGATAAACTCTTCTTCACAGAAATTTAATAAGAAGAGTTTGTTGTCTAACCAGTGTTTGGAAAAGGAAAGGACTTGTGTTCAGATGGAAAAGGGAGGGGAAATGAAAGGGGCTGGAGAGAAAGAGGTGTCTTGGTATCAGGATCGTTTTGAGGGTTTGCAAGAAGTTTGTGAGAAGGGATGTGGGCCGTGACCGTGGCAGCTCCCAGGGATAAATCTCTATCACCCACACTTTGACTCGGTCTCCTCCTGTACTGTTCTAGGCCATCTGGACTCCCTGGAAGATAGGAAAGAAAGGATTGTTGTTTGGTTTAGTTGGGCTTTGGGGGGTGCTTCCCCCTACCTCCAGTTTTCAATCCCAAAATAAACTGTTTATTGCTTATCTTAGATTTTTCCTGGTAGGAATAGCACCATTGAAATTAAAATAAATTTAAACAAACATGGTACTCCACACCCGTTTTTTTTTATTTCCCGTTCTCAGAGAGATTGGTTTTTTTGTTCAAACTCTCCAGTTGTTTGGTTATATTTTTAAAACTTTAAACAAGGATGAGATGTTTCCAATTAGAACAAGAGATTTAAAATGCAACATTGGAAATCATATATACATGAATATGAATAATATAAATGAGGTCAAATCTCTTTCTCTTTTATTTTTATTTGTTTATTTTATTTTATTTTTATTTTTATTTATTTGACAGGCAGAGATCACAAGTAGGCAGAGAGGCAGGCAGAGAGAGAGAGGAAGCAGGCCTCCCCGCTGAGCAGAGAGCCCGACATAGGGCATGATCCCAGAACCCTGGGATCATGACCTGAGCCAAAGGCAGAGGCTTTAACCCACTGAGCCACCCAAGCGCCCCTCTCTTTTTCTTTCAATGTGGGGAGGCTGGTAAGAAAAACTGAACAACACTGACTGGTTAAAGTGGGGAATGGGTGCCCAGAGAGAAAGGAAAAGGAGACTGTCAAGTTCACTGAAAAATAGTAGTTTTGCTTAATGTTGCCTTATCTTCATCCATAGGCAGATTTTAATAATTATTAATTAATTTATTTTTTCCCTGCAATTAAGCATAATTTATCCAGAACCTTTCTATTAAGCCATATGATGCAATTTTGTTTCATATTATGTAGAAAGTATTTGTTTCTTCTTAGCCCCAGCTGACTTTTTTTTTTAATAAAGCGCTCTCTCAGTCTTAGAAAATTTAATTGAAATGATTATCTGGTGATTATGGTGTAGTTGGGCAAGTTGGTACTGTTGCTAGTTTTTTTCAGCATAAGCTAGAGGTGTATACATGTGAAAGTCAAAAATTAATTACTCTTCTGCTCATCATTTATCAGATCCCACTTAGAACACTATATGTAGTTTAAAAGAAATAATGCAGTTAGTAGAAGGTTATGAAAATACCAAATATATATAAATCCTGGAACACGAGTACCACTTGAATGACCATTTTAGATGAAACCAAAGCAAATTTGGTGGTGGTAATAATTAAATGAAACATAATTCTAAGGGAAGCTGTACATTGGAAATAGAAACAGGTTAAGGAAAAATTTAGCAATTCATAAGTACTAAATCTGTAATATGTTTCTGTATATGTGAAGTACTTCTACCATATTTTAGGTAAATTTCACGGAGGGCAGTAACTGTCCTTTCCCGTGGGACACATCTGTGCCTCTGGGTGGCTCGGGTACTCTTAGAACACCGTTACATTCTTGACCATCAGAATGTACTTGGAAAATAATACAGTTGTGATCATTCAACATTACTTAACTTTAATCTGTAGTTGGGCCATTTTTTATTTCTTTAATACATTTCTCTTCTTGGAAATTATTGTCAAGGCTGTCAGGTAAACTCCACTCCCTGTTCTGTACCTCATCGGAACATACTGTGACAGGTGTATGGAGATTTCTGAGCAAAAAAAGGCATTTTGGGGGGCACCTGGCTGGTGCCCTGACTGGCATCTGAGATACATGTGATTTTTTATCTTGGGTGATGAATTAAAGCCCCACATTGGGTGCAGATTACTTAAATAAATAAAAAAAATTTTTTTTCCCTGTAGAGTGAATCCACTTATGATATGTTAGTAAAACTAAATGCTTAGAAAACATTTTGTCTTTATTTAAATAAGAAAAGACTAGATTACCAGAAGGTATAGCAGAATATTCATCCAGATTTTAAGTTTCTATACTGATGCTTAGGAAAAAAGCACAAGAATCCAAAAGCTTACTTGAAGTGTTCTAAAACAAACTCTTTTTTTTCCCCCAATAGCATTGGGAAATTGTCCATTCACTTCTTACTTCTTGGGTTTGTATGTTCATTTTAGGATGTTATATGTTGTATAGGATTTCTGGAAGAGACAAACCCTAAAACTGCAAATATATATGTTACCATATGCTGTAAAGTACTTTTCTAAAATACCACATAAAGGAGAAAATAAACATTTGTGATGTGTATACTAGAGTGTACCTTACAGATAGATAGCATTGTTATCTGTCAAAAGTCAAACTTTTGAGGCAGGTGTTTGGAGCTTATTCCTTAGAAAACTTGCAGTAAGTGGTGATTCAGTACCCAGACCATTTTGCTAATTAAACCCAGCGCATATGGAGCTGCACAGGCAGCCCATCTGAGGATCTTCCTGGCTGGAGGTTGCAGCTGCTTCAGTGAATGCATTGTTTGAGCATCAGATGATACATTGATAAAATGTTTTTAAAAACCACGAAGCACCTTACTAATACAAAATACCATTAGGAAGATATATAAAGTGTGTATGGATTATTGATAAATCCAATGTTAGTAATTTACCATTCCCCGCAGATTAATCTTGGGCCACTTAATTAGTTTAAAAGATGGCCTTTCTTATTCCTTATTTCCCGATATTATGTATTGTTTAACTAGGGGAATATGTTTTATTAGTAGGCATACAACCACACTATTGATTTTTTTCAAAAGCAATGCTTGTTTTTAAAGAGGAACTAAGCCTTAATTATAAGAAACATTTGAGGGGACAACTCTTTCCTCCCACTTTCCCTTTTATATTATTACTGTCACACTGGAAGATAGCTTCTTCCTATTAAAGAAGTAATGGGCATGACGTGCTGCTGTTAAGGACTTAATAGGAAAATTAAACATGATTAGATTTTAACTACAGGGATGAAATGTTTATGAGGATAAAAGCAAAAGTAATCAGTGCCCTTAATATAAATGTCTGCTTTACTCCAGAGTAGGACAGTGAGTTCGAAAAAAATGGTCTTCTTGGGGAGAAGTAGCTTATATTTTTATTTTTTAAATCTTAAATGGGGTGCCTGGGTGGCTCAGTGGGGTAAGCCTCTGCCTTCAGCTCAGGTCATGATCTCAGGGTCCTGGGATCAAGCCCCACATGGGGCTCTCTGCTTAACAGGGAACCTGCTTCTCCTTCTCCCTCTGCCTGCCTCTCTGCCTACTTGTGATCTCTGTCTGTCAAATAAATAAATAAAATATTAAAAATAAATAAATAAAATAAAATCTTAAAAAACGATCTAACCTTGAGTGTAGGTAGTAGCATAGATAGATTACAAAAGGCAGACGTGTTGCTTTCATGTCTTATTTGATTGGAATTTTGGTGATTTTGGAGAAGGCATTCCACTAGGGACTTTGAGCAAGAACTTACTTTCAGTTTTGGAGGGAGGGAACTCATTCAGCAAAGGATTTTTTTAACTAATAATTTTAAAGAAGGGATGCCTGGGTGGCTCAGTTGGTTGAGCGGCTGCCTTCGGCTCAGGTCATGATCCCAGCATACTGGGATCGAGTCCCACATCGGGCTCCTTGCTCGGCGGGGAGCCTGCTTCTCCCTCTGCCTCTAGCCTGCCACTCTGTCTGCCTGTGCTTGCGCTCTGTCTCTCTCTGTAACAAATAAAAAAATAAATAAATAAAAAATAAATCTCTAATAATTTTAAAGAAAATAGGCTCACTAGAGGTGCCTGGCTGGCTCAGTCAGTAGAGCGTGCGACTCTTGATTTTCAGGGTCGTGAGTTCCCGCCCCACATTGGGTGTAGAGATAACTTAAAAATAAAATCTTAAAAAAAAAAAAAAAGTTCTCACTAGCAAGAATGGACAAATGTTGACATTTTAAAATATTTGCTTTAGGATTTTTTATTAATGAAAGAAAACATTTCTTATGAAGTTAAGTTGCCATTATGTCCCCTCCCAATTCTATCCCCTTCTTTCCCAACCATTGAAGTATCATAACTTGGTGTGTAGCCTTCCTGTCCTAATATTTTTATTACACAGATACACTTATAATATATAATATTCTATAAAAAAAAAAGTGCTCACTAGCAAGAATGGACAAATGTTGACATTTTAAAATATTTGCTTTAGGATTTTTTATTAATGAAAGAAAACATTTCTTATGAAGTTAAGTTGCCATTATGTCCCCTCCCAATTCTATCCCCTTCTTTCCCAACCATTGAAGTATCATAACTTGGTGTGTAGCCTTCCTGTCCTAATATTTTTATTACACAGATACACTTATAATATATAATATTCTATATGTGTTTTTTTAAATGTAGGTAATCATAGGTGATTTATCATTTTACAACATGTATTTTTCCTCTCTGCATTATTTTCTAGTTTTTTTATCTTTATGTTTCCCTTTCATTCATTTGAACTACTATCACTATTTAACTGTTCTGTTCCCATAATATGATTGTCACACATCATCAATCCTTTCTCCTATTGTTGGATACCTGTTTTCGCAGTATTTTTGCTTTTATAATAAACAGTGTCACAGTGAATATTTTTATACCTCTTTCACTAAGCATATGCTAGTAAAGTGAGCGTTAAAGTAGGGAATGTGTGTGCCCAGCGTGAAAGTGCTAGATTTTAGGGTGCGTGCATTTTCACCTTTCCTGGGCATAGTCAAGTGGTTCTCCCAGTGGTTACATCAGATTACAATCTCATTAGCAGTATATAAGAGATCATCTCTTCCAATATGTCAAAGTCATCACCTTTAACTTTTGCAAATGTGATACATTTGAAATGTTATATCATTATTTATTTATTTATTATTATTTTTTAAAAGATTTTATTTATTTGACAGAGATCACAAATGGGCAGAGAGGCAGACAGAGAGAGAGGAGGAGGAAGCTGGCTCCCTGCCAAGCAGAGAGCCCGATGCGGGTCTCGATCCCAGGACCCCGAGATCACGACCTGAGCCGAAGGCAGAGACTTAACCCACTGAGCCACCCAGGCACCCTGTTGTATCATTATTTAGTCTTCGGGTTTCATATTTATGAAATGAGTGGTAATCCTGTAACCTGATAGTAAGATACATTCCTGTAAAACATAAGATTAAGGCGAAGCTAGCGTCTTTATCTAGGTATTCAGTCACTGTTAGAAATCTTACTGGTTCACTCACTGATGTCTGTCGTCCCCCTCTAGAACATTACCTCCTTGGGAGAAGATACTTCATCTTGTTGACAACTCCCAAAGCAATGCTGGCATATAGCAGAAATTCAGTACTTAACAAATGTGTGAAGGCTAGAGTTTATGCAGTCTAAACACGCACTTCCCAGTGAGAGCAGCCACTGGCCATGTAGCCATTGAGCTCCTGAGATGTGTCTAGTCTGCTTCCAGATGTTTTGTAAATGTAAAACACACACTGGATTCAACAACTAGTAGGAAAAAGGACTGTAAAATATCTCAATAATTCTTCTTGATGACATGTTGAAGTGATAATATTTTAGATTTGAGTGAAAAGATTACATTACTTTAACATTATTAGATATCCTCTGTTAACATACTTTGTAAAGTACTAAGTTTATTTTCAAAAATAGAAGTATGCGACCATATTTCATAGAGCATGCTCTCTTTAAATTCCTTAATATTTCCTTTTAATATTTGTTCTTATATATGTTTTTAATGTAGCTACAGTATGTATAAAAGTTCATTTGCATTCTACTTTTCCCATATAACTTTTTTTTTTTAAGATTTTATTTATTTGACAGAAAAAGCGAGAGAGCACAAGGAGGGGGAACAGCAGAGGGAGAGGAGAAGCAGGCTCCCCGCTGAGCAGGGAGCCCAAGGGCCTGAATCCCAGGACCTTGGGATCATGACCTGAGCCAAAGGCAGATGCTTAACCAACTGAGCCACCCAGGCGCCCTTCCCATATAGCATTTTAATGAACATTGTCCCCATACTATTTATGTACTAGGTGTTAAGATTACAAATTTTATAAGTATTTTAAAATATTATTACAGGGGCGCCTGGGTGGCTCAGTGGGTTAAGCTGCTGCCTTCGGCTCAGGTCATGATCTCAGGGTCCTGGGATCGAGTCCCGCATCAGGCTCTCTGCTCAGCAGGGAGCCTGCTTCCCCCTCTCTCTCTGCCTGCCTCTCTGCCTACTTGTGATCTCTCTCTGTCAAATAAATAAATAAAATCTTTAAAATATATATATATCATTACAAAGTCTTTACATTTTTAGTGACTTTCCAATTCCTACTTAGTGTATACATTTAATGACCCATTTCCTCATTAGCCATAGACTTGTCAGGTTTTATTTTTGACTTTTAATGACACCATGCTGAATATATTAGTTCTTACATATAGCTTCCTCCACCCTGTGTTTTAGATTCCCTTATAGTAGATATTTTTAACCTGTTACTTCTGATGTTAGTTATTAACATAATACTTCTGATGAGTATTACTAAAACGACATCTGAATGGGAAGAGTGATCGTCAGAGGGATGAGGGCAAACTTATTTTTGAGAAAAATTACCAACACTTAAAAACAATATAATATTTTATGGGGCGCCTGGGTGGCTCAGTGGGTTAAGCCTCTACCTTTGGCTCAGGTCATGGTCTCAGGGTCCCAGGATCGAGCCCTGCATCAGGCTCTCTGCTCAGTGGGGAGCCTGCTTCCCTCTTTTCTCTCTCTGCCTGCCTCTCTGCCTACTTGTGATCTCTCTCTCCATCAAATAAATAAATAAAAACTTTTAAAAAAACCAATATAATATTTTAGTAATTTTATGCATAAACCTAATGTATTTATGATTATTATGTCATTTTGGTTTTCCTTTTTGTTTTTTTCTTACTTCCTAAAACAACAAAATTTTAAAATTCACAATAAAAAAAATTTAAAAGTCACAAGTTTTTATACATTTTAGACTATAATTTCAGAAATAGTTTTTCCCTCTTAAACTTTTATTATGGAAAATATCAAACCTGTAAATTCAGCCTCATGTACCTGTTTTACTCTTAGGGGCAATGTTGTTTTCCCTGTGCTATTTGCCAGATCCTGCTGGACTATTTTGAAGGAAGTCTCAGATATCATATCATTTCATTTGTAAATAATTCATTATATATTCTCTAAAATATAAGAATTCTTTGGCTAAAAATTACATATTATCATACCAAAAATATTAATAATAGTTCATTAATGCCATCAAATATCTAGACAGTAACCAAATTTTCTGAATTATCTCATAAGTGATTTGTTAAAAACAGTTTGAATTCAGTTAGATTGCAATTAGTCAGTATATCTCTTAAATTTCTTCTTATTTACTGATTCCCTCCTCTTTCTTTTTCTTTTCTTTGGAGTTTGTTTTTTAAGGATACCAGATCATTTGCTTTGTAGAGTTTGCTACAATTTTGATTTTGTCAATTTTATCCTATGTATTCCTCTGCCCCTACTATTTCCTGTTAATCGGTAGGTAGATACTAAAACTTTATCAGATTGAAGTTTGAATTTGCTTGACAAGAAACACCATAAATAGTGATGCTTACTTCTCAGGAGGCATATAATGTCTGGTTGTCTGTCAGAAATAGCTTTTGAATGCTGGAGTTTTAGTTAAAATTTTCAAAACAGGGGCACCTGGATGGCTCAGTCAGTTAGCATTGAGTTTTTCCCTCATCCCTCTGACAACTCTTGATCTCTGCTCAGGTCTTGATCTCAAGAGTTCCGAGTTCTAGCCCCACCTCAGGCTTTGCACCCAGCGTGGAGCCTACTTTAAAAATAAATAAATAAAGTAAAATAAATTTCAAAATAAATATATCCTATGCTTTGAGGAAAAAAAAATGGTACTTCCTTATTCATCCCTTTACCACGAACAATAATGTCAGGAATTTCAGTTTTGAATTGGGCCTCTTCTGGCACTGAACACATAATGAGCATCAGTTTTGCCTGAAAACCCTCCTAATGATCCTATAAGGAGGTTCATTATTTTTTTGTTTGGGTTTTTTTGGGGGGGGGTTCATAGTCTTATATTATTTTATGAGCCATTAGAAAGGGCTTTTCCCCGTGTCCCACACTATAAAGGCTTGGTGATGTTCTAAACTTAATTGAAAATGAACTATGGGTCATCCACTGAGAGGACTGTTGGTGGTTTTAGTCAGGGTTCTCTTCAGAGAAATAGAGCTGATAGGTTATACAGAGTGATCTGTAAGAGGAAATTCAATTTAGGAACTGGCTTTTGTGATTATGGAGGCCGAGTTTGTGATCTACAAGCTGAAGAACCAGGAAGGCCAATGGTCAACTCAGTCCGAGTCCCATGGTCTGCAAAAGGGAGGGAAGGGGGAGATGATACCATCTAGTCCCTGTCGGAGTCTGAAAACCCAAGAAGCAGGAGTACTATTGTCCCTAGGTCAGGAGAAGATGGATGTCTTAGCTCCAGTGGAGACAGAAGAGTCACCCTTCTTCCAGTTTTTGTTCTGTTCAGGCACTGAACAGATTGTATGACACCCACCTGCATTGGTGGGAGCAGTCCTCTTAGTCTACTAATTGCAATGTTAATCTCTGCTAGGCATACCTAGAAATAATGTTTCCCAGCTATCTGGGCATTCCTTGGCCCAGTCAAGTTGGCACATAACCATCACAATAGTCTACCTAGTTGACCATCTGTTTACAGAGTTCAGCAATCTTTTTTTTTTTTTTAATTTAAATTAAATTGTCCAACATAGAGTACATCATGAGTTTCAGATCTGGAGTTCGATGATTCATCAGTTATGTATCATATCCAGTGCTTGCTATAAAATCACTGTAGAAAAATCAGTGGTATCCCTTAGCCTGGCAATAAATAGAAATATAATTTTTTTAAAAAAGAGACTATTCTCAGAAGCAAGAAGACTATAAAATACCTCACAGTAAAATTTAACAAAAAATGTGTCAGACTTGTATGAAGAAAAAAATATAAAGCTTCACTGACAAACATAAAAGACCTGAATAAATGTGAAAGAGAGGCTGTGCTCATACAGGGGAGGACTCAAAATTAGCAAGATGTCCGTTCTCCCAAATTAATCTATAAATATAACACGATTGCAATTACATTCCATCCAGGAGGGTTTTTCTGGAAACTTGACAAAATGGCTTTAAAATTCCTTTGAGAGAGTAAAGATAACTGAATACAGAGAAGATAGTTTGAAGATGAAAGAAACAGAGGAATTCTTCCTACCAGATGTCAAGGCTTACTATAATTAAAACAGTGTAGTATGAGGGCAGGATCAGATCAATGGAAAGATTCGAAAATCCAGACTTCTTTGGGGACTTGTGTATGATTAAGTAAGTATCCCGTATCAGTGGGACACAGACTATTCAATAAATAAAGTGGTTTGGGACCATTGGTTCTCTAAAGGGCAGTGACTGCCGGGGAGTTGCTGTTTAGCTGTTGACAGTGAATGCCTCTGGCGGAGGAGGGATCTCATTATACTATTTGAGGTTTTTTTCTCTTTCTTTTTCTTTTTTTGTAACAACATGATTATATTAATTCTTCAATTTAAAAACTAATCAAAGAAAGAAATCGCCTTCAGAATTTAGAATTTTGGTCTAATAATCCTTTGCATAATTGCAACAAAAGCATTTTCATCAGGTAGCTTTAAGAATTTAATAAATTCACATTTAAGATAAGTACCATTTTATAGACATGAAATAGATTTTACCCCTTTAAATCCAGCATATTGAAGTGCTCAAATCATATAGTTTAGATTTTCATATTCTAGTGCCTTATCCATGATTTAAGGCCAAACATTAAAGAGACTTAAATTTCTGTACTTTTTTGGTGTAAAAGTTGAAATAAAGTAGAATAAAATTGATTTATGGTGAAAATCAGTTATTTAACTTAACGGAAACCAAATTTCAAGTCACCTTTTCCCGGTAACTGAATAACTGGAGTAGTTCACACGTGAGTGACACGTGCTTAGGCAGTAGTGACGCGTGCTCAGACCCTTACCACCCTCTGTCCCACCCCAGAATTACCACCTGAGAGGTACTAAGATTCCCTCCTGAGCGAGAAGTGGCTTTCTTTTCTCTTAGCAGAAGAAAACAGTGTCCTGTCTTTCCTTTCTCTTACACTAGGTCGTTTCTCTGTCCTTGCTTAGAATCATTGCTCATTTTACCCCTCCTTGTGCTGTTTCTAATAATTATCTTCTTCCTATCTGCTTTTCTCATCACCTCTTGTGCTCTGTTGCTTTGCTTCTGTATCCTATCTTTTCCCTGGACATTTTAGTCATCAGTCACCATTGAGAGCTTCTAATTGAAAAATGGAAAGTTACATATTAAATTTAATCTTCAGGTTTTTAGTGGTGCTTGGCTGTTTTTATGAATGTTCACCACCCACAAGTTCTTTCTTCTTTTCCGCACCAGCAATTTTATCCATAATTTAAAAGTGAACTTTTAAATTTCCCTTTAAGAAAAGAAAATGTTTTAGTTTGGCACCAATGCTGGAGGCATTGACTAAGTGGTCTTAATTGCAGTTTTACTGAGTTGTGGGTTGAATTCTGTGTTTCTGTAATGAAGGTGAAATTTGAAAGAGGGGAACCATCATATCTAGTGAGATAAAATCATCCTCTGCTTAGAAGACATACTTCATTTCTTTTTTTAAAAAAGATTATTTATCTATTTTATATATATATTTATTATTTATATATCTTATATATAAAAATACATATGTATATATGTATTTTTATAATGTATTTTTATATATGATAATATATATAAATAATAAATATATATTTATATATAAATATATACATATATATATATACAGAAAGAGGGAAGGAGAACGAGCAGGGGGAGGAGCAGAGAGAGAGGGAGAGGGACAGGCAGACTCCTCATTGAGCGCAGAGCCTGACACGGGGCTCGATCCAAGAACCCTGAGATCATGACCTGAGCCGAAATCAACAATCGGACACCCACTAACTGAGCCACCCAGGTGCCCCGACATAACTCATTTCTTTCCAAATTTTATTAAAAGTTATACATGGAAGAAATTTTGTACTGTTAGCATAGTCAAGAACGAAGACCACAACCTACAAATCTGATTTACTAAGTTATTTTCAGTACATGAATCTGGACGTAATAGGATTTGGAGAACTATGATAAGCTTTGGAAATGAAGGGCTCTCTCCCAATCTCCCTGGCGCGGTGGGGTTCCCAATGTCCTTTTCACTTTTGGGTCTCTTCAAGGTCAATCACAGTGACTGCCAGTGGTATGCAAAAACTACTCTTTATTTTCTAAATTTAGTGTTGTTGGAAGTATTATGTCCCCCAAATAAAAAAATTCTTAGCGCTTAACTGTTAATTGAATAATAGTTAAGCATAACTCTGATGAGCACTATCTTTTAGTTACTTGTAGTCATTGAATTAAATCTGAGAAGTGGCAGGGCTAGCTACATCTTTTTGTCTAACTTTTCATTAATACAAGATTTATACACACACACATATACTCTCTCTCTCTCTCTCTCTTTCCTGCCCCATGACAGATTGCTTAAATACGACTTCTCCAGGATACTGTTTTTAGCCCTCTTTTGTCTGTGGAGGTTGAGTTCATAGTAGGAGAGTAAACAGAAACAGCTTCTCTACAGATGCCATTTTAGTTCCCTGGCCTTCTCCCAAGTTCCAGACCCTTGCATCACTTCCTTTCCTCCACCAGGATAACCTGTTGCTTCTGCAAGCCTAGTGTTTCTAAAACTGAACTCATTTTCCTTCATGCAACTTGTTTCTCCTGCCTGTCCAGTGGGATTTATGTTAACATCATTCTGCACTCACCTAGAATGAAAATTTTGGAGTTCCTTTGACTCTTCGACTTTTAAATTTAATTCTCTGTCTCAAAATCAGCTGCCAATTCCTGTGAAGGAGACTTCTGCTACGTTTCTTTCTCTCCTTTTTTTTTCTTTTATCAAAATGCCACAGCCAAGCTCACCTCATTACCTTTTACCTGAAGTATATTATTAAATATTCCCTTTATTAATATTGGTTCCATCTTCAATCATTATTTATTGTACTGCTATATTCTGCTTCCCAAAGCATGAAATGTTGTTTTTTTTTTTTTAGATTTTATTTATTTATTTATTTGACAGACAGAGATCACAAGTAGGCAGAGAGGCAGGCGGGGGCGGGCGCGGGGAGGGGAGCAGGCTCCCTGCTGAGCAGAGAGCCCGATTCGGGGCTCCATCCCAGGACCCTGAGATCATGACCTGAGCTGAAGGCAGAGGCTTTAACCCACTGAGCCACCCCAGGCGCCCCTTCTTTCTTTCTTTTTTTTTTTTTTTTAACAAACATTAGTGGAATAATTGGCAGATTTGAATGAATGTATAGATTACAGGTTAGATAATAGTACTGTATCCTTGTTAATTTCCTGATTTTGATCATTCGACTATGGTTGTCTTAGAGGCTGTCCTTGTATTTAGAAAATACATGTGGAAGTACTTATAGGACATTCTCTGTAACTTCCTCGCAAAAGTTGAAAAATCATATGTATATATATCAGAAAGATACATATGCATATGTGGAGAAAAAGGATGGTAGCATAAAGCAAATATGGGGAAAAGTGATATTTTGGGAACCTGGGTGAAGCATATATGTGAATTCTTTGTTCTATTTTTACAACTTTTCTTGAGCATGAAATCATCTCAAAAAGTTTTCAGAAGTCATTAGGGAGATAGGGAGAATTCTGTGTGCTTTCTCCTGGGTTTTGCTGTGAACCTTAAACTAACTCCCCCTCCCCAAAATAGTCTTAACAAAAAATTTCTAAAAGTCATTAGACTCAGGGAGGATGTAATAGTGATTCTTCTAAGCAAACATACCAGTGTTGTGTTTTGCTTACTTGACAGTTCAGTCCCTTGAGCAAGCATTTATCTGTTAAGCACCTTACTATGTCTCAAAAGACAGAACACAAAGATAGATGTAGTAAATAAATTTGAGATCTGAACAGTGCCCCCTCACTGTTTTTACCCTCACGTGGCATGTTGGTTTACTACAGTTTCCACCATCACGAGGAGTGGGGCTCAAGGGGAAGAGGTCCCAGGCTGAACTTACTGACTGTGAGAGGAAGCAGTGGTCAAGGTGCTACTTGGCCTTCTCCCGTCTTTCTCCCAAACATCAGCGTTCAAGGCACTGGAAATTCTCTGTGACCCTGCATTTGCTGCCTCAGAGCCTTGATTTGTCCCTGTGCTGAAGTGGGTAAAAGCTTATGTATCTGAGTTGGTGAATTCTATTTTCAGATAACCAAGTGGGCTTCTTTTTAAGCCTTGTTAGTGGATCCAGGGGGAAGCTATAAATACTACATTTTGGTATGTTGAGGATGAAGCCTTGAGCAGCTTACCTCAAGACAATGGCTCAAACCAAAACTTCTGGGACTTGAATGCCGGGAGATACTCTGATATGTTAAATTTGACAATATCTGTTCTTGTCCATAAATCTATATTTGGTGACAAGTAGCTTCTGCATTTCTGAGTTATTCTTATCACACCAACCCTAGTCGTTGTTCTGGGGGTACTGTTCCCGGGGTACTGATGGCTGTCTACAGATGGCACCTCCTAAGTTTTAGGCTGGCAGATTACTTTCATTTAATTCCGTTCCACAAACTTGAGTTCCCATGAAGGATTAGGCACTGATTTACACACTGGATATGCAATGATGAGTACAGCACAGTCTGATAGAAGGAACAGACATGTAAGAAAATAAATAGAACATAAAACTAATAAGCATAGTTACAAAGGACAGAGTTGGCCCTGAGAAGGAAATATTAACTGTAGGAGAAAAGGAGGAGGAAATTGAAGGAAAAGAGAACAAAGGAGTAAGAGACCCAAATCCTTATCTTCCATATCAGCAAGTCAATGAATATATTTGAAACTGGGTAATCTAGAAGTAGGGGTAGTAGCATGTTTATAACCACGATGGAGGTAAATAGTGAAAGAAAATTGAAGAAAACCGTATCTGGGAAACAGGTGTCTGAGGAAGGAAAAAAGTTTATTTTTCATTGTCAACCATGTAGTACTCTGACTCTTAAAAACTATATGTATTTGTTACCTTATTTTAAAAGACTTTTTAAAATCCTGCTTATTCTTTTAGGCTCAGATGTTGCCATTTCCATGTATCCTGTGCTATATAAGTAGACACATACACCCCTTCCTTTAAACTTACAAGGAAGTTGGAAGTTCTTTAAACTCCTGGTATAACATTTATCGTATTCTGGTTTTACAGTATTTGTTTACTTTTCTTTTTCCCTCTGCTAGATTATTAGACTTTTAGAAGCAGAAACTGTTCATCTCAAAATTTCCCTCAGTGCTTTCAATTCCTTTAGTTGTTGTTGGCCTAAGTGAACTGAGTGTTTAGCTGTGTTGTTTGTCAGCTCCCATCTTGGATCCTTGGTAGCATGAAAATTCAAATGTTCTAACTCAAATATGTAGAGGTGCCAGCTGCTAAGCATTATTTATATCTTTTTTTTGCAAATGTAATTCATCTAGTGCTCTTGAATCTGATTCAGTGGATTTGAGTAGAATACTCTGCATTTAAGAGCACATTCTGGATTACTGATAATTCGAATTTTTGTTTCTTAAAAATGAGAAGCTAGTTTCTCATTTGGATAGCCACCAGTATTGGGTAGATTTATTTCCATTATTTATTTGTTTGTTTGTTTGTTTACATCCCACAAGAACTCCTTTTATTTGCTTCCAAGAGGACTAGTATTGAATGCATTTGATACTTCGCCATATTAGGGGATTAGTTGTTTTAATATTTTAATCCCACAGTGATCAAACAGAGTAATAAAAGTAGACTGGTCTTGAGGGAGCATTTGCTCTGCCCTCCTGGCTGTTTCCTAAGGCAAGAGAGTATCCAAGCTATTCTAGGCAGATGGTAGGGGAGGCTTTCTGTTAAAGCACAGCCGCATTCCCACACCAACCCCTACTTAAAGCAATATATATTTCGCTCACCTCACCATGTCCTTTCAAGAGTTCAGGGTTCTTAAACCCAACCTTCTCTGTGTAACTCAGCCATATTTTTAGTCCCTTTTCTTCTTATAAAGATAATTCAAATGTCCTCCAGCCCTATGGCTCTTGCTAACATATCCTTAGATTGAGTAGGCCTGATTTTAAATTTATAGAGAGTATATAAGTTAAAAAGTAATGCAATAATTCCCCCAAACCATTTGACTGCTATTCAGTGTGGTAGAAATGAGCAAAGAGCGCTACCTATATTGCAAAGCTGTTTTAAGATAGTATTAAATTAAAAGTAAAAAGTCAGTAACTTGTAATGCCATTCATTTAAAAAGTAAAATCCAACTTTTAAACTTAAGTTTTTTTTTTTTTAAAGATTTTATTTATTTATTTGACAGAGAGAAATCACAAGTAGATGGAGAGGCAGGCAGAGAGAAAGAGAGGGAAGCAGGCTCCCTGCTGAGCAGAGAGCCCGATGCGGGACTTGATCCCAGGACCCTAAGATCATGACCTGAGCCGAAGGCAGCGGCTTAACCCACTGAGCCACCCAGGCGCCCCTTAAACTTAAGTTTTAAATCTTAAAACATTCCTCTAGTATCAAGATGAAGTGTAATGGACTTCCCTGAAAAATCCAACTATTTAAGGATATCTAATTTGGAGGAAACAGAAAGAAATGATTAAATTTCCTGAATAGTTAAGCTTCCTGCATAGTGTGGGCCCAGCTCTCTTGTGCCTGGAACTGTGCGGGCTACCGATTGTGAGGCCATCTGCTTGGGGTCCGCCCCGTACATACATCGTTCACGGGTCATGACTCCCCTTTTGTGTGTGCTTCTCTCTGGGATTCCTGTCATTTCAACTGCTGTGGTCGTCCTGATATCTGTCCTTTCGTTCTTCAGCCAGTAAGACTGCATATTCCCATGTAAATTTTAGGCCTCCCTGTGTGGCGCTTACTGGGAATTATCCTCAGGTAAAAAGCTGGAAAAAATGGGAAAACGCACCCAGTGCCATTCCTGTCTTCCCAGTGTTGACTCTCCTCCAGTATCTCCTTGTTTTTAGTCACTCCCCAGTACTTTCCACTAATTACTTTTTGTGTTTTGTCCAGAATTTATAATTGTTACTTGTGAACTACTCTGCAATTAGGAAAAAACATAACTCACCTCTTATTTTAATGGCTCTCATAAGTCAGAAGGAGAGCTGCAGCTAAATCTCAGATTTTAAGAGGTAAAAGAATAGATTTTTGCCCTCCAGTGTGGCCTTTTTTGGCCTTTTACAGTAGTACTGCATTGTGCCAAAGTGACTATACACACAGGTACTGAAGGCACGTGGTGGTACTTAGTTAAAAGATGTTTATCTGGGGACACCTCTGGCTCTTGATCTCAGCTCAGGTCTTGATCTCAGGGTCATAACCTTAAGCCCCACATTGGGCTCCATGCCCAGTGTGGAGCCTACTTAAAAAATTTTTTTTTAATTTAAAAATTTAAAAATTGGGACATCTGGGTGGCTTACCCAGTTGAGCGGCTGCTTTTGGCTCAGGTCATGATCCCAGGGTGCTGGGTTTGAGCCCCATGTCGGGCTCCCTGCACAGGGAGCCTGCTTCTCCCTCTCACTGCAGCTCCCTCTGCTTGTACCCTCTCTCTCTGTCAAATAAATAAAATCTTATAAATAAATTTTTAAAAATTAACTATTTAAAAATGTTTATCTGTATAATTTAGAATAATTTTATTAAGATTAATATTGAGATGAAAACACAAGATCTCTGTATACTTAAAGAGAACTCATAGATGGATCCCCAAGAATATGTCCCCAGATCTGCATATCCCAATTGTGAAGTACTGCTAGCTCTCCTCTAAAGCAGAGCATCTGACTCTATTATTCTCCAGTTCAAAGACTTTCCATGAGGGAGGCCTGGGTGGCTCACTCTGTTGGGGTTCGGATTCTAGATTTTGGTTCGGGTTGTGATCTCAGGGTCATGGGATGGAGCCCCATGTGGATTCCGCACTGAGCGGGGAGTCTGCTTGAGATTCTCTCTCCCTCTGTCCCCATCAGGTGCTTGTGCTCACCTGTGCACGTGCTCTCTCTTTCTCTCTCTAAAAATGAATAAATCTTAAAAAATCTTTCCATGAGAGGCATTCTCATAAATTGCTAGTGGGAATGTAAATTGGTATAATCCTTAAGACAATTTGATAGTATTTTTCAAAGTTACTAATGTATTTAATATTGATTTAGCAGTTTTATATTTGGAATTTTATCCTGTAGATATACTTGTAACCATATGAGTGGACATTTGCCTAATGTTATTCATAGCCACATTGTTTAGAATAACAAAAGATGAGAAACTGTCCATCATTAGGGAGTAAGAGGAATTTCATGTTTACTGTGTATTACAAGATTACAGTGAAATTAGAAAAAATTTTTTTACAGAATGATAAGGAAAATATAATCTATAAAAAAAATCTGTGTTTAGAGGAAAATTTGTAGCCTTAAAAAGCTACTATGAGAAAAGAAAAAAACCGAAAATGAGTGATCAAAATGTCTATCTCAAGAAGTTAGAAAAAAAAAGCAAATTAAATACAAAGATAGTAAATAAAAAGCAGAGAATCATGAAGGAGAAATTATTAAAATTGAAAACATACAGAAGAAAGAATAACACCAAGAAATTTTTTTAAAAACACTATTAAAATTGATCAACTCCTGGCAAACCTGATGAAGAATAAAAGAAGGCCAATGCTGCCAATATCAGGAATGAAAAAGGGGACATTACTACAGATTCTATAGTCATTAAAAGGACAATAAAGGACATTAAGTACAATTCTTTCAGAGGATGGAAAAGAAGGGATGTTTCTGATCTGTTTTATGAGACCAGCATAACTTTGATCTCAAAACCTGAACCAAGGATATTATAAGAAGGAAAATTTACACCAAATATCTTACATGATCATAAATGCCAGACTAACCCAGTGATATATAAAAAATACATCAGATTATGTACTGAGAGTATATATTCCTCGAATTAAAGTTTCACTTAACATTAAAAATCAGTCAATTTAATTCATCACATTATCAGAATAAAAAAAGAAATTACATAAGCATGTCAATAGGTGTAAAAAAAATTGATAGTGTTAACTCCCATTCATGATAACGAAGAAAATCCTTAGCAAACTAGGAATAGAAGGGGAGTTCTTTAATTACATTAATAGTAATGGTAGGCACAAAAAAACCTATAGTAAATATCGTACTTATTGGTGAACTATTGAATGTTTCTTCCTGAAAGAGGAGAAATGAGGGACAAGGGAGCTCTTACTACCACTTCTATTCAGTATTGTTCTGATCAGGCAATGTGACACTCTCTCTCAAATGGATAAATAAAACATTTAAAAAAGAAAGAAAGATAGATAGATGTTTGCCTAATGGCTAAATTCTGTAGATTCCAAGTCCACTGTGGGGGAAGTAGTCTGTGGAAAAAGCCTTAGGAGCTTGCATAGCCTCTGTAACTCCCCACCCCTGCCCCGAGGGATCTGCATTCTTAGTTAAAATGGGGAGAGGAAAAAGAGGAGAAAATAAAATTCTTGGAATATGATTTCTAATTTGAGGGTTCCTTAAAATTCAAAGAGTAGAAGGTACCCTTTGAAGGAATGGAAAGACAAACTTGTTTAAATAGCCTCGGGCTGGCTTATTTGAAATTGTGTCTCTGTGTCTCTGCTCTTCTGATTAGATCAGTATTAATATTAAGACTCTTGAGAATCTCTGTCAGGAATTCACCTTTATAGTCCTTGGTAACCACATTGATCTTTTCACATGACTGGCTTGAGGCTGGCTTCATTGTAGCCCCACTGGTACAGAAGTACACACAGCACACAGACTGTCTGAGTAGAGTATTATGCTGTGCACAAATAGTCATGGATCGTCAGACCCTTATGACAGCTGTAGGTCCAGTCCAGTCACTACCGCTGTTGCTGAACCCAGAAGACTTTAAAGCACAAGGTATTTACCATTTAACCCCCACCATCCTGCCAATGTATGCCAAGTTACGCCACCAGCCTCTGCCTACTAGTATACACATATAACAACTTTGTAAGGTAAATACTGTTATTAACCCCATTTTACAGATGATGGAACTGAGTTGTACAAAGGTTAAACCATTTTCCCCAAGTCACGTAGTCTGCAAATACTGTAGAGGCAGAATTCAGCCTTGGGCAGTCTGTCCCAGAATCTGCACTCATAGTCATTATGCCGCACTACATTCTGGGATTATTTTAATTATGCCTAAAAAGCCAAGACTCTCCACACATTAAAACAAACAAACAAACAAACAAACCCAAGGGGCACCTGGGTGGCTCAGTTGGTTAAGCAGCTGCCTTCGACTCAAGTCATGATTCCAGGATCCTGGGATCCAGTCCCGCATCGGGCTTCCTCCCTCTGCCTGCTGCTCTGCTTACTTGTGCTCTCTCTCTACCTCTCTGTCAAACAAATAAATAAAATCTTAAAAAAAAAAAAAAAAAGGCAAAACCCAAAACAAAGCCTCTACTGTTTGTGGAAGGGAATGTCAGCCATGGAGCCCTGCTCTCACTGTAGTGAGGCATGAGAACAGGAGAGAGTGCAGAGGTAAACGTTTTGAGTTGAAAGAGATCTTCCAATTACCTAGGAGTATAGGCATTAAAGGGGCTAAGAAATACTAGCCTATGGGATGATTTTATGTAGTGTAAGCATTTCGAGTATTTTTTCTCTTTAAAAGTTGTGATGGGGGCGCCTGGGTGGCTCAGTGGGTTAAAGCCTCTGCCTTCAGCACAGGTCATGATCCCAGGGTCCTAGGATCGAGCCCTGCATTGGGCTCTCTGCTCAGCAGGGAACCTGCTTCCTCCTCTCTGCCTGCCTCTCTGACTACTTATGATCTCGATCTGTCAAATAGATGAATAAAAATCTTAAAAAAAAAAAAAGTGATGTTCTTTAATTCCTCTTTTTGTGGTTAGCTCTTTCAAAGCAAAAGAAAATCTAATTCTGGTAGGGGATTTTATAGTAGCAAGCTGAAACATGAAGTTTCTGGACCTTAAGATCTCCTACCCCATTAAAATATTTAATAAACCAGAACATTTCTGTATTACTGCCATAGAGCAATATAGTGCTATAGTTAGGGGAATAGAAAGGTGACTAAGATTGGGAAACTTACTTTCTGTGTAAATGAAACTATAGTTTGGTTACCTTTCATCCTTTTCAAATTTTTGAAAGCAAAAAAAATTTTTTTAAGGATTTTATTTATTTGACAGACAGAGATCACAAGTAGGCAGAGAGAGAGAAGGAAGCAGGCTTCCCGCTGAGCAGAGAGTCCAGTGTGGGGCTTGATTCCAGGAACCTGGGATCATGACCAGAGCCAAAGGCAGAGGCTTTAACCCACTGAGCCACCTAGGCGCCCCTTGAAAGCAAAATTTTTAATCAAAACTGTGATTTCCTGAAATTGACTTTTAATAGTTTTTTCCATACCATAATTTTCCTTCATTTCTTCTCTTCTTTTTCCTGCCCATGGATACTTATATTGGGGTGTTAAAATATCCCAAATGTGATATTTAAGTGTTTAAATAACAAGAGGAAGGGATCTGATTATAATGCAATTCATAAATAATATTCCTTCTGATTACTTTTATGCAAATGACCATGCTACATGAGTAGTTTTTAAGAAGCCTTTGAAGGAGTCTGAGCATAGACATCCTGGTCATTTGGAATCCTTTGTACTACTTGACTCGTCTGGACATTGTGTTCTTCCGATAAACTGTAGAAGCTGTTGAATGTTTTTATGATGGGTATGCCTCATTATAATCTTCAAATCCTTACTGAGTGACTGACACACATTTTGCCTAAACTTGAAAGAGTAATATAGGCCCCTTTGTAGAATGCCAAGTAGTAGACACTGGCCCAAGATCGAAAATCATCTTGGACTTTTCAGAAATAACAGGACAGCTTCCTAAAGAACATGGTGGCTCAGAGTCATGTCAACTTGCATGCCCTTCCAGAACGCCAGAATGACACTGAAGAGGGTTCTTTAAAGTGTAAACCCACAAGGATGAGGAAAGTGGGAAAAGCAATAGTAACAAAAGTCGGAAGTCAGGAAACAGATGAGCAGTCAGGACCCTAAGCTGGCGGCGGGGGGCGGGGATGGCCAGGAGCCAACCTTATGCCACAGAACTGAAAAACTGGCAGGATCAGTGCCCGTGGAAATAAGGTTGAAAGGGTTGTTACACTTGGGTCTGGTTGAAATCCATTGAGGAACTCAGATCCCCAGCACGCCTACCCTCCATCCCACAGCTGGGCGATTCTTCGTTCCCTGCTGTGGCGGGAACTGGAGGCTTACTTGGAGAGGGAATCAGAGGCTCTGTGGTCGCACAGATACCTTGCACAGCTGAGGCAAAGGTCCCACAATGAAAATGGCATGGTTAAGTGATGTCATGGCACCAGGTGCTGAGACCCCAGGCCTGCTCTCTCCATCTGCTGCCAGAAAGCCAACAACTAGGCCTTCACTCTCTGGGCAGGATGCTAGAGGATCTTCTTCTGTGGCAACGGCAAGTTCACAAGGAAAGACTGACTTAAATGGCCCAACCGGATAATCCTCTGTGCAGCTCCAGTCAACAAACTATACTCAGCGCTAAGAGCCGTCAGTCTGCTGTGTAATCCCCTGTCCGTAAATGTGCGTCAGCAACAAAAGACTCACTGGGTAACTTGGTCATCTGATCGGCCTCTGCTGTGAAAGATGGACACGAAAACAAACAGAAGAAAGTGACTTGGAGGAATGGTGCAGGAAAAGCACAGCTGCCAGAAATCCGGCTAGTTCCTTAACCTTCCTCTCTGTACTTTCCTGCATGTTTTAAAGTTTCTATTCTAGTTCTCATAGAGATAAGATACTGTAACAATAAAACAACAATATTGTACTATTATAGCAAAAACAATAACAGTAAAACAATGAAAAAGGAACATTCGAAGAGCTCTTAGAAATTAAAAATATGAGAAAAGAAGCAAAAACTCAGTAGAAAAAAGAAAAGATTAGAAATTAAGTAAGAAACCCCTAGAAAGGAAGACACAAAGACAGAGATGGAAGAAAGTTCACTGCACCCCTGAATCCTCTATCTAGTCCAATTGTCAGCCAGGCGTGAGGACAGAAAAAAGACATCGGCAGAAATGCAAGATTTCAAGAGAACCCTTTATCTCCAGAAACCACTGGAGGACATGCTCCATCAGAAGAAAAAGGAAGACATGGGATGTAGGAAACATTAAATGTATTTTAGGAGAATCACCAAGACAGAGTAAGGGGCCTCGGCAGGATGAGAAACTACAGGCAACAAACCCATAGCATAGGTGAAATGTATTCTGGAAGATAAAAATGAAAGAATGTCTGATGCACACAAACGCCTTGAGAGAAGATCTAGAGCACTGGTCAGTCTGGCTCACTGCCTGGTTTTTAAATACAGTGTTACCTGGGCATAACTGTACCCATGTACTTGCACCTGGTCTACGGCTGCGTTCACACTACTGAAGCGGAGTTGAATAGTTGCGACAGGTACCATAAAGTCGGCTGAGTCCAAATGCTTTCTCTCTGGCCCTTTAAGAAAAAGTTGGCAGACATGCTCTAGAGAATTGACTCTAGATGGACAAGAGCTTATGGTTGAATTAGTTCTCTACACAGAGAAAATGATGTAACTGCTAAAGTTAGGGAGAACAAAAACTGGACAGGAAAGGAAGAGTAGCATTGATTGACTACATGGCTTAGCTTTGAATATATGTACATGATTATAGTAATGTGAAGGTCTACTACTCTGCTCATTGCAGTTACCCTACAGCTGCATCGGGAAGATGGGACAGATGTGAATGAATGTGTGGTGGGAGAGGGAAGAAGGTGCTTACTCCTCCTCTACCATAGTGGGAGGTCAGTAGGCTGGCCCTACAACTGAAGAGGAAACATATAGATATAAAAATCCTTGGTTCAAAGAGGTAAAAATCAGTTATTCTGGGGAGAGAGAAACAACGGCCGTGGGATGGGGACCACTATTTTTTCAACAAACCTTTTGCAGGCTTTTAAACCTGTGTCTCTTTATACCGTTGATTAAAATAAAATTAACTCCCCCACAAAACTGGAAAACAAACAAGAAACCTCAGCATCAGCAACTACATAGTATCTACTCGAGCTGCCCTTTTCTGCCCTTGAGTCCCGCAGATGGGTATCCCTAATCATCCCGGCCCGTTTCCTGGTGATTCGGGACCCATTCACAGAATCTGCACATTCCCGCTCCCGTAAGAGGTGGCCTGGCTCAGGAAACCTCTGCCTCTGATACAATTCAGGCACCAGTTTAGGCAGATTCTGTCTGGTTCACAGACATTTCCTCCAAAAGAGCATTGCTAAAATGCATTATTCGGCCAAGCCTCTGACTATGCTTAATGTCCTACAGTAGCCGCATTTTATTTTATTCTATTTTATTTTATTATTTTATTTTGTTTTGTTTTATTTTTTAAAGATTTATTTATTTAATTGAGAGAAAGAGAGTGTGTGGGTACCTGCGCCAAGTAGGGAAGCAGACTCCCTGCTGAATAGAGCGCTACCCCAGCGGGGCTCGCTCTCTGCACTGGGAGATCTGACCCCACCTGACACCAAGACACCCAGTGGACTGAGCCACTCATGCACCCCAGTAACTACAGCTTAAAATCTCATCTATTCTGAACACCATTTCTTCTTAAACCCATAAGCATGGGAAGACAGTTATTTCTCAGTAATTATTTGTAGCTATAGGACAGTTTATTAGTATTTTCTCATCATCTGGCACTGGACCTAATGTACAATAGGCTGGCAAATGTTTGAATGAATGAATGGACTCTGTTGTATAGTCAACAATTTTTTAAAAACCAGGATGCCCTGAGGGACGCCTGGGTGGCTCAGTTGGTTGGGTGGCTGCCTTCGTTTCAGGTCATGATGCCAGGGTTCAGGAATTGAATTCCGCGTCAAGCTCTTTGCTCAGTGGGGAGCCTGCTTCTCCCTCTGCCTCTGCCTGCTGCTCCCCTTGCTTGTGCTCTCTCTCTCTGTCAAATAAATAAATAAAATCTTAAAAAAAAGAGAGAGATTCCCTGAGAAGCTGTAGAAATGAACCCTTGCCAAAGCCACAGGTGATTCCATAACTTTCTTCAGCATTTCAGTCACCAAAGGTAAGTTGTGCTTCTGAATGATTTTGATTTCTGAATTAAAAGTAGTTTTCTCTTCTTTTCTAAATCTTCATAGGATCTTTCCAATTAAAGATGTACCCCTGGAGACGGATGGCCTTGCTGATTGGCTCTATCAACGTTTTATTGAAAAAGAAGAACTCTTATCACATTTTTATGAAACAGGTACACAGTATCCTATTATGTATATTTCTGAAGTTGATTATTCCAAAGATATACTTTAGGGGAGATAACCATTTTTTCATTCTTCAGATACCCTAGAGGAATCAAACTATTTCTATATTTAAGAATTCCAGCTTAGAATATTCATTAGGACAGTGTTAATGTAAAATTTATTCAGGCCTTTACTTCAGCAGCCAGTGTTCAAGATCACATGATGAGTAAAATGTACAAGTGGAACAAATTCGAGACAGTACACAGTATGTAGAAGACTACAGTCGTACGTGTACAATTACACGGGCTGTTTTATGAAATAGCAAATAACATTTGTGGTTTGGCATTGTATGTGATTGTTTATAAGACCGTCATCTAAAAAATACCCTTTGAGACCATTTTGAACTGCGTTTTTACATGCTTATTCTTTTCTTTACATATAGGGATAAAGCTTACTTTTTACATTTTCACGGATACGACCTTATACTTTTCTTCTTGAGAGAAAAAAGTCAATTTACTGGAAGTTCCCTTACTATACTTAATATTCTCTACCTTATGGGAAAACTGCAATGCGTTGAAACAGCCATAGGAAGGGAGGAGGGGGAGGGAGGAAGAGAGGAAGTTAGGAAAGAAGGAAATTAGCGTTGGTAGAATGCCAGGCATTACCAAAGTACTTGCACAAATAACTACATATGTTGTAGGCTTATTCTCTGGAACCTACATTAGGAAAAGAAAAAGGGAAAGAGAAAGTTGTTTTAGGTCAGATGATAGCTGTGAGATTTTAGATTAACAGAAAGTGCTGTTTTCTCCCCACTTCGATTTTTTTGGTTCAGAATTAATGTTCACGTTAAATCAAACTGTGGAAGGCCTAATGGTGCACAAAGGCTAATACTGTTAATTACCTTTAATGCTTCTGTTTTTGTGTTTAGGATTGTTTCACATTACCCACAACAGTATTCCTTCTGGATCCCAAGGTTTTGACCCCAGAGCTGTGGGCTAGTGCATACTCATATGACAGGGGCTGGATGCTGTGCTTGTCTCTAGAATTCTTAGTAAGACTCATTCAACAAGATGCCCCTCTCCGCCATGTTCAGTCCTTGGTCTTACTCTCAAAATCTCTTTGAAGATAAAATAGGATAGATGTGTAAGAAGGCATGTGGTGATTAAGAGTCAACAAGATCTTTCTTCTTTCTCAGTCTTTGTCTCTTGCTTTATGATATTTAGCCTAAATTGTAGCAACAATAATGGAAGTCTCTTTTTAAGAAAGCTATTTGTATAATAGACCTTGAAACTTGAAAGTGTTCTCTGTAAATTGCTTGTGAGAAGCAAATCCCGGCATGAATCAGCTTACTCAAAGGGATTATCAGCAAGGACAAAGACCATTTGAAATGCTGAAGTGTTATCAAGATGACCTTAGGTAATATTGCCCTGAAGCGGTCTAGCTTTCCCTTCTAGAAAAGAATTTGAAGATATCTGTTTACTTTGTCTTTCTCCTTTTAATTACTAAGATAATATTTCATAAATAATATTCCCTTTTGAAAAGAATACCAACGATTTACCACTGCTTTTTTTGTGGCAGAAACATTTAACTTGTAAATGGAGGAATTGGTGTCAATTATGTCATTTCAGAAATTATTTAAAATCAATTTCAGAGCACTTGAGTGGCTCAGTTGGTTAAGTGTCTGCCTTTAGACCCTGGAATTGAGCCCCCCATCGGGCTCCCTGCCCAGTCTGCAGTCTGCTTCTTTCTTTCCCTCTACTGGTCCCCTTGCTTGTGCTCTCTCTCTCCTGCTGTCAAATAAATAAAATCTATCTATCTATATATATATATACATACATGAATATATATATTCATGTATGTATATATATTCATGTGTATATATATATATATATACACATGTGTATATATATATATATATTCAATTTCACACATCTTGTGTCCTAGCCACTGTAGAACTCTCTAAGGTTACAATGGAAGCAAGGCAGCCAGAGTGGCTACTCTCATGCAGCTTAAATTCCAGAAGGAGACAGAGAGTGAACAAGTCTGTAGAAAAAAGAATAGATAGACCTGGATCATTACAGATCATGGAAAATGCTAAGAAGGAAATAAACGGTGGAGAAGACTGTGACTGACTTGGGGGGATGGCACCGATGGTATTTTTTCTGATACTGAAAGAATGCAGATGTGGTTGCCTTTCCCTGAGATGAGGAAAGGCATCTCAGGCAGGAAGAATAAACGCAAATGTTCAGAGGTAGGAAAGGGCTCAGCAGTTCGAAAATTGTATTTCAAATGAGATCTCTCTTCGGGAACAATGAGAAGTCCCAGACGATGATTTAAAAAACCAACAACAACAATTCTAAGTGAACTAATATTTGACTTTTATTCCAGGAGACCTTACCACCACAGTAAGTAAATGAATATTTCTGTCTTGTCTTTTAGGAGCTTTTCCACCTCCCAAGGGCCATAAGGAAGCTGTTTCCCGGGAGATGACCCTCAGCAATATGTGGATATTTCTCATACAGTCTTTCGCATTTTTGTCAGGCTACATGTGGTATAACATCATCCAGTATTTTTACCATTGCCTATTCTAGGAATTGACTTGGACTTGTCAAGGTCACCATAGGAGTTCAGACTTTCATAAGTGTGCGTTATTTTACATGTGCAAATCACAATATAAAAAAAATAAGCAAAGGAAATTCAATGGATGGATTAATATTTATCCCCCTTTGGGATATTTTAAAACTCTACTAAAATGAGGATCAGTAATATAATGACCTGCTAATATGTTTTAAGGACCTTTCACGTTTTAAAAAGATACACTCTACCACACACTTAAGCAAACACCACATTTGGAGAAGAGGAAATCATAAACTCATTGTAGAAGACCGTCTGAGAGAAACTCCGTTGCCACCAGACATCCTTGATGACCTAGTTCCAGCTCAAGAGAGTTGTATTCGTTCCTCTTAGCTAGTCATCTCTATCAGGGCAGAGCTGTAGAGCGCCCTCATTTCCACCAACTCTGGCTGTGTGTCTAGGAGCCTAGAGGGGAGCTGGGCAGCACCCTCAAGAACTGTTCCCCTGCGGTTCACAGTGACACTCCGGTGTCCGGCACGGCACGCCCGTGGGGGAGAAGCAGTGTCCACTGGACACGTTCCGGTACTAGAATGTGTTCCTAAAAAGGCTAGCTCAATCCAACATCGTGTTTACATGCGCTAGTGCTTTCCCTTAAATGAGGGGGGGTCACTTGATTTTCATATAGAGGCATATCATAGACTGATAATTGTCTTTTACCAAATGCACTTTTATCAGATGCATATATAGCAAAGGATTAGTAATATAGCCTGAAAACAAATGTCAGCATAATCAGTGAACGGGATTCTTGAGAGGCTCTCTCTCTCTGCGTGGGTACTGGGGCGCCCCCCGCACGGAGCGCCCACAGGAGCCTTCCGTCAGCTTAGAGGCCGTGTTCTGCCCACTTCGGCTTGTTAGCACCAACTGTATTTGGGGGGGCTGGAACAGATTAATGTGAAACATTATGATCAGTTTAAAATGATCAGTTTAAAGTGAGATAGGGGTTTTATTAGAAAAATAAGAGTAAATAAGAGTTAGAGCCAGACATAGGCTTAAAATGGTGATAAGTTCTCACATGGTACCCCCAAACCTGTGTTCTGTCATCACCTCAAGTTGCTGCCCACATCAGGGTGGTGTAACCATCAGACAGACCTGCACAAAAGGCTTCCCAATCTCTTTACAATCGCTTTAAAGAGGATAAAGTCAAGTTTCTATTTCTAGAGAACACTTTTTTCCCCTCCACTATGATTTACCTCACAGTTGAACCAGACTCTTCTCAGAAAGTGCTGGGATGGCCTCTGACCCTCACCCGCACTCCCAGCATTGAGACAGAGTTGGTGTTTGGTTTGGGATTGTAGGCTTTGAAGATCCTAGGAAGTCAGTGGCAGTTTCCTGTGATATGAGCGTTGTAGATGCCCCGTTGTCACTAATCCTACAAATGGCAATTTGGAGAAGTAGGCCAGAAAAGAAAGATAGAGGCTAATGTTTTCTATTTTTAAATAAACCAAAAAAAAAAACTGAAAAGATGTGAATTTTATCCCAGTTATGTGGGAAAGGTAAAGCAACACCAAATACAAGCCCACAGCAGCTTCATCTTTGGGTTAATTCCGTGCATATATGAAAGAGAATAATGTGTTAATGAAATACCTCATTGCATATTATGCTACTACTGGTAAAATGCAGAAGACAGTTATTGTATGTGCTTTGGTAGGGGTTGTTACAAGATGCAATTTTTCTTTTTTTTTTTTCTTTCTTTTTTTTTTGGAAACCTAAGCATTTTACTGTTTTACAGGGACAGTGAGTAGGTGAAACTGATCTTGCGTCAGAGGCATGGACGGTGATAGGAAGCCTTAACGATGCTTCTGTTTGAGGTCCAGCAAACGCTGCTAGAATCCAGGCTGAATTGAAATTGTTCATTTGAGAGGTTAGTCAGATATCTGGGGAATAATGTGCTCACTGTCAAGTATGGCACACACAGTCCTAGCTAGATAGGCCTTTTTCCTTATCGCTAAAGCAAGCCACAGCAAGGGGTGGCCAGTTCTGTCAGGGCGAGAGAGGCATACACGCATGCGTAAACGCAGGTCAGGGCCACTTTTGCCAGCGCTGTGCTCCAAAGGAACGTGCTATTGTTAATATATACTGTACACATTAAACCAGCTATGGTGTTAAAACGCTTTACTTTTCAAGCGCAGAGTCATGTCAACAGTCTGTAGAGTGACAAATACCAATAGATATGTGAGTTCATTTTTTGTGAGTTGTAATAGATGTGTCATGATCTATGTATCCCCCTCCAATTGTTAATAAGCGTGTTCTCTCTTTTTTGTTCATCCGAGAGCATCGATCGCGCTCTCCTTACCAGTAAGTGGAGGGCAGCAGCTTGCACTAGGGAATGTGGAGAGAGGGTTCTGTGGCAAATCAGGGAAGCAGCAATATGCCACTGTGTAGAAGTGAATAAAAATTCCAAATTTGTACTTTCTTTGCAAAGTAAGATGAAAGGAGGTTTAGGGAATACACATTGTATTAAGGGGGGAGAGACTGAAACCATGCTAGTGTCATACCAGTAGCTTATAGTCTCAGCACTGCTTCGTCCCAGCTGACCTGCCTAGATCCCTACAGCACAGGGGCGTGAGAACTCCCTTCTGGATCCTCTTCCCAACACGTCACAGTGATAGAGCACCTACCTGGTGGGCCATGGGCCGAGGGCAGGTGCAGCACATACGAAAATGACCACACCGGCGGTTCACTCTTCATGTGAGAAACTGTCGTTGCTGTTGAAATACACAGATATGATACATATAGACATATGATGGAGAAACCTATACACCAGTGGAAGATAAAGAAAAATGACAGAATGGAAAATGACGTTTCAGGTGGGCAAAGAAGTTAGCTGAGAATCTAAATAGCTTTTTACAAAAAGAGGGCTCTGAGTTCAGTTCTGTCATATTATTAAGTAGATTTTAATCTTACAATCAAACATGACTTCCCCACAGTGAAGGAACTAGGGATTGCTGGGTAATTCATCCAGTGATACATCATAGTTAGCCAAAAATGTAATGTGTATTTATGAGTTTGAGGGTTTTTTTTTTAATCAGGCTTTTTTGTTCTTCTAGAGATGCTTGCTGATTTTTAAAACAATGATTTTAATTGTTCATTAGTTTCTCTTGCTTATGTATTTATGACTGTGTTAATGAGTAGTGAAAGATTTGGGAAGACAGCTTCAGAAAGAGGGAACACAAAAGCCTAAATAATCCATGGACTAGAAAAGGAATCCCTGAATAATCAAGAGTTGGCGGTTTTGCAGTGATGCTCAAGCCTTTAATGGAAATGAGATGTGATGTCACCCAACACAGGCCTCAGAGCATCGTCCTCATGTGACTCTCGTGGGGACTGATGTTAAGAATGCCTCTTCATTCTTTGTTCGTGTTACCCCTTGTGGGTTTGTCTTTAGTGACATTTTGACAATCATTCCCTGAAGACTCTTGTGAACTAGTGGGACCTGGTCATAATCAGAGATAGCAGTCTTTAATCATGGACAGTCTTACTGGATTCTTTCGATATAAGGAAATGTTATTTGCACTGCCGCATAGGAAGAGTGAGTTATTTTCTTCATGACACAGGATTTCACTCCAGAGTTACCATCATGAGGGGGTCTGCTCTGTTCCACAGGGATGACTAAAAATGGTTAGTCTTCCTTTTTTGCCATGTAATACTGGGAACCTTATGTCTGTTCACGTGAAAGGCCAAGTCCAAAGCAGAAGGTACACTGGTTTATGATATGAGGGGATGGAGACTAATATGTTTGGGACCAAAACCACCAACATTGGACATTTCTAGATCACAGAGGGGCCGGGTGCTCTCTGGAGCAATCACTGGTTGGTGCTTTATTGCAATCATTTTGCATTGATCCTCAACAATTAGGAACTGGACCCTGGGAATAAGCTGAGGGTTGCTGAACTGCTGGGGGAGGGGGCACTGTAGCCATATGGAAGATAAAATTGGGGTTTTTCTGCAAAATTTCCATTGGAGGATTTTTACATTTAATATTTTTTAAAACAATTGAAAGAGCAAAAAAATTTTAAGTGTATTCTAGTTGCAAAGTAGACACACATATTTTGAATGGCTTTATTTTTATTGTGTAGAACTGTTGAACACAGGACCGGTGCACAAGCTCTTTACACATGAGGGGTCTGCATTTTACAGTAACTTATCTCATGACTGGGTAATGAAACAGTTACACACGGACCTGCCATTGTTGCATTAAGTGCTTTCATTTTCCTTACAGTTATTACAAAGTTGTATTTATTTTATACAGATGGGTTTTCGTTTTCTTGATGCCATATGTTTACTTCAGCTTGTTGACCTGTTTCTCTTTCTTTGTTATCTGCATGTTGAAATGTATGCTCAGAATGAATGTAAAGGCTGTGGCAACTGTCTTTAATTTTTGTAAAGGGCTGGTCACACGCGGATCTGGTTTATGAATGCATACGGGTTATTTTAGTAACCGGATCACCTTTTCAGAAATTGAGATGTGAACACCAAAAGAAGCATTTTCTCGCAACAACAACAAAAAAATGAATAGCTGGTTCTATTTTTTTTTAACTTAGAAAAAATAAAGTTGATTTTTTTCAAGTAAAGTGCTTTTACTTCTTAGTGGTGGGGACGGGGTATTTGTGTGTTTCTGGAGGTATTTCCGCATGAACACCTGTGGACATGTACTTGGGAGCACACCGTGGCAGCTGGATGCTGAGGGCAAATTGAAAACCAAATGAAAAAAAACAGTGTCCTTCCTTCTTTGGTTTTAAACTCTTTCCTCCACTCCTTCCGTACTCTCCCCCTTGGTATGGTGGAGATACTGCTATCCTGGCGGTATACTGGTAAATGTTGAACAGGCCGTTCTCCTGGGGAAAAAAAAAATGATGTGTGCAAATGCACATAAGATGGCTATAAATTTTCCTGATACAAGAATATAGAACACAATTAATAGATAATAATAAAATATACTTAATTGTAAATTCTGTATGGCCAAGTGATTCTCCCAGGATGCTTTAGTTGAGTTTGCTGAACTCTTGTCACCAACCTGTGATGTGAAAAATGGAATAACATCCTAATTCACCTATCTCTCAAATTTATTGTTGCTCAACCCAATATGTGATCTACTGCTAAACTATTTCTTACCCTCGTACAAATTTTACTCATTAAAGTGAACCACTTTGAGCTTTAGCACTAATTACAAGCTTATATAATTTTAGTAATAGCTGTTTAACAACTGCTGGCAAAATTATAAAATTTAACCATCGGCTCTAGGGTTAGGAGCCAGTCGGAGCGATCTCCAGCATACCACTGTCCTGTCTTTTCTGTTGGTTTCACTGTTAATACTGAATAAATTTCTCACAGTTAAGCTACTCACTGCTCTCAGGAAATTCCTGCCACAGACCCTTCCAGGGGCTTCAGAAGGTAGGAAAGCATTCACATTGGTCTTAAACAGCACGATTTTGATTTGAAGAATTTGACAAAAGCAAACTTTTCCTGAAGTTCATGGGAAGCTTGCCTATTTCTAAAGCTGATTCTGTGCTTTTGGGTCTCAAAACGAAGTAGACTGTGATATGAGCCTCTCTGAGATTTTGTTTTGAGCATTTAAAACATTTATTGTTTAGATCATTGTTTGTAGAATATGTTTGATCCCACTGAAAAAATTTAAATGTATTAAAATATCATACTACAATCTACCAAATAAGTTAAAATGTTACAGTTCAGTCTACCTCTTCTGTTTGGATTTAGGCTGTTGTTTTGAGTTGAGGTTCTAATTTTTCCCCTCTAGAAGTTGTTTCTGTCCAAGATGAAGAACAAATCGAGGGCAGAAGACGGCATATTTGAAGCTCTCAGCGATCTCTCACTGACCAGCCCTCTTTCTCATGAGTATGGGGAAAAAAAGCCATTGTTTTAAATCTCCACTTAATATGAAAATGCTTGTTTTTAAAATGTTTCTTCCTGCTGGAAAAAAATATGTATTTTTAAAAGGAAAAAAAAATTCCTCTTTTGGCTATAAGAAAAAGTCAGCTGTATGAGCAGGTGTGACCATATCATAACATGCTGATATATAAATCAATAAATTTTTACCTCTCAGGACTTGTATAACCTTGTTCTTAACTCTTAGAGGCACAAGAAATAATAAATATCAGTCATCCAGGGGCGCCTGGGTGGCTCAGGGGGTTAAAGCCTCTGCCTTCAGCTCAGGTCATGATCTCAGGGTCCTGGGATCGAACCCTGCATCAGCCTCTCCACTCAGCAGGGAGCTTGCTTCCTCCTTTCTCTCTGTCTCTCTCTTTGCCTGCCTGTCTACTTGTGATCTGTCAAATAAATAAATAAAAATCTTTAAAAATATATATACATACATATATATATATCTCATCCAGGTCACATATAAATGACACACAATTGGAAGCGAGAAGGGTTAGCTAACCACCAGAAAAGAGCCAGGCTCTTTTCATTATCAGAAAAATTAGTTATGCTCAAACCCATTTTACAAAGGAAGAAATGGAACAATGTTTTTTTTGTTTTTGTTTTGTTTTGCTTTTTGCTAAAAAACATGACTGTATCATGAAGCTCATCTCTGAATTTTCCCCTAGAGTGTTTCTGTTGCTTGTCCTTGGAGTCTCTTCTGCCTTTTTAGGTGTGAGATTTGCTCTAGAGATGGTGGTAAAGTTCTTAGCGCTTACTTACTGTGAGCAAGGGAGAACATTGGGCCATCCTTGCGATGACAGCAGCTGTCTTCCTGGTGTCATTGAGAAATCATAGGGCTGGGATCCCTCCCCAAGTTGTCAGTTGTTACATCTTCATGCCTGTGTTTCATTTTTGATGCAGAACTTCCTGACAAAGGTCTTATTTTCAGTTTTTCACCAGTTAACTAAGACTGTGTCAGGATCAGCTGGTGGACATTTGAGGGACAAGAAAGTAGAGCCCTAGAAGTGGAGAAATCAGAAGACCTTAGACTACTAGGATGAGGAACCCAGGAGTGACAGAAGGCAAAGGGAGCACAAAGGTAGCTTTCTAAGCAGGTACACACAGCCCCTGACATAGGCAGACCTCAGAGGGTCTCCAGCACCACAGTGAGTCTTAAGGAAATCCACCTCTGTGAGAACTCTGTCTTAGGCCGCCATCTTGAGGGCTCACCTGTGGAGGACCCCACATGCCATTTCAGTTACTCTGCCCTCTTGGCAGAAGCAAATCGTGCCTCTGAGCCATTAGGCATCTCCAGGATGCTAAACAAAAGGACAATTCAAAATATTGGTGACAAGGAGCTTCTTTTCATCAAGGCATCTGGAGCCCACAATAGGGCTTTTAGCTTTCCCTGAAATGTACACATTTCAGTTAGGACAAAGGATGACATTGGAAACGAGGCATCTGGGACAGTCTCTATTGGATGTATCGAACTCTCACATATTCAGTGTGGGGCAGTGAGAGCCGTGGCAACTTGGGGCTCCAAAAAGCACAAGAAATAGAAGCCCACCAAGACTTCTTTTGGCATGATGTCATTTTGGAGAAAGTGAGTCATAGATTCAATCAATGTGGATGGGTCTACAAGAGGGTGTAAATACTGGGAGGCATGGCTTTATCAGAAGCCATGTTTGAAGAGGGGCTATCACAGTAAACAATTTACTGGAATAAACAACACTAGATGGGTCTAGAACTCTTAGACTTTTACAAATTTGCCCATAATTTCAATAGTTGGAAATATTTTGAATTTCTGAATACTTTAAGAGGATTAGATCTGTTGGTCCATCACTCATTCATATAAATCATATTCATCAAAAGGACACATATCTAAAAGAACGGCAGTTTTGTTTGGGAGTAATCTTTATATTATTTTCAGCTCCAACTGATGCATACCTCATTAATCCTTAGCCAGCACGAACTTCAGAAATCACCTTGTTTTGAGACGGTGGATTTCATTCTGGTGCAATTTTGGTCTCTTGCTGGTAGCATCAAATGGCTACTTAACAGAATTGTGGGGGCTAGAGACTGGGCTCTTGATTTCCATTGAAATGTTTTCCCCAAAACAACAGATTGCCTGTTTGGGTTTCTGTTTTGAGTAAATTAAGAGTTAAAGCTAAAGGATTAAGTATACTTCTTAAAGGGGTGATGGACAAGTTAAAGCTAAAGGATTAAGTATACTTCTTAAAGGGGTGATGGACTTAAAAGCTTCTAGAATTTGCTTTTCCTCGATTTTAAAGTCTATGTAATAATTCTCAAGCCCTAGATTATTATTTTTTTTTAAACTCTTCCCTCGGCTGTTGCAGAGATACAATTAGCCGCTAAAAAAAAAAGTCTGAAATCCATGCTGTTAATCTCTTGGAAGGTGGAAGTGAAATGTAGTTTGTGTTTATCTTTGCCCCATAGAGGGAAAGAGAAAGAGAATGCCTCATTTCAGACCGAAGCGGGGAGAGATCTCAGTCTCATAACAGCTCCTTTCATTTCTGAATTCTGGGTATGACAGGAAGCAGGTAGTAAGCTAAGAGACACCACTGCCTCTAGTGCACAAATGTCCCTTCATCATGGCAGCCACTAACTTCCAGAGCATAGCCAAGAAGAGTCCGCAGAAGGGCAGCAACCCCCGGGACCCAGCCTGTGAGCGTGAATCCGAACCCTTTTGTTAAGCATCTTACTTATCCTTTAAACCTCTCTCTCCTCATGAGTTAAATGGGAAACTTTCAAAGAGTTCTTTTCAGTATTACATGAGATCTTCTCTGTGAAGCCCATTGTACTGAACGACCAGTAAAGGAGGCTGTTTTATCTCAGCCCAGTTGGGTTTAACAGAGTATGTAAATTATTCCCACATGTACCTGTGTCTAAGGTCCAAATGACCTGTTTGGTTCCTAAGAATTGTATCACTATCCCCCAGGCTGTAATGCCCATCATCCCATTTTTGCAGAACCCTAGGTCATTTGGGTTTCTAAGATGAACTGAAATATAGTCAGCCCAGCCAAGCGCCTAACCTCCCCCTAGTCAGACTACATCTAATTATTTAAGGCTCCTGACAGCAGCAACAAAGAGCTTTGAGGTCCGAGAGCCAATTAGGAAGGTAAGGAGAGTAGGGCATAAAGAGGAAATAGGATCTGCTAGACAGAAGACATTACATAGTCTTCATAGAGACCTATTTTTGCCTCTGAGACATGATGTCACTTGTGGTGAAGACCTTGAACTCATTATCAAAAGGGAGGGAAATATAATTTCTAGTAGTTGGAAGCTGTCCACCAGCTCATAGTTGTCTATGTATAATTCATATGATCCTCAAATATAAAAGCCTGCGCTGAAGGCACCCCGAAGATTCAGGAAGCCACAGTAATTTCGCAGATGTTTTCCTCTCTCATTGAAGAAGACTGAAGCTTCTATCTTGAGAGATGACATTTTCTCTTCCAGTTTTAAGGGCTGCATACTCAGTCTAAGAATCAGGTACGAGAAGGAAGTGGACAGAGTAGAATCAAATGCTGCTTATGATTACTGTAGGATGGTGGTCGACTACAGAGGAACCTCCAGGGGCAGCTCGCACAGCAAGCCTGATTTTTCTACAAGAGCCCCGGCCTGATACCCATCAGGTTGTCTGGCCAGAATTCACAGAACTTCCTCAGGTTATTGACACCAGGAAGTAGCAATTCCATGAGGGAGGGGATGAAGGGCAAAGGTGAGATTATGGAACAGGTCTCCTCAAGGAGATCTGGAGATACTTAGAAGCCATCGTCTGGGGAGAAGCTTGGTGTGAAGGATGACTCATGGAGATGCATCTGTGCCTGCTAAGGCATGACAGAACTCACAGCAGTCCTAGGCTGGCCCATGATGAAGATAACCTGGCTTTGGTTTCCTAAAAGGGCTACTACAAAAGGCAAGGGATTGAATGAGTTAACGAATGTGGAATTTATAAAGCATTTTCTCCTCGGAGGCAGAGAAATGGAATGGTTGATTCCTCAGCCTTCTGAGTCCATTCCATGTTTTAAGATCAAGAAGAGTAATTGGAATAAATCGGAGTTGTGTCCGAATGATGGGACGACTGGTGTGTCAGGAGGAGTGCTGATTCAGACTGACCGGCTATTGAAAGAGGAAGGAAAGGATTAACAAGAGGGCTACCTTACCAGCCCCATGGGTAGTGACCTGTCTAACCACAAGGATAGATTCTAACACAAAGAGACCAGCCCCAGCAGATTGCCACATGAGTTTCCCATTGGAAAGGTGTTTACTATTGAGTGGAGGTCGGGAGGTGTGGTCGTGGTGGGTACAAGAATCTGAACACTGCAGACAAGAAAGAAATGAAGGAAAAACCTTTGTTTTTAGAAGGTGGAGAAATAGGAAAGCACTGAGTCTCCTGAGCAAGTGAGAGGCAATAGTGTGTCTCAGGGAGCGCCTGCAACACACTCCGTCACAGACATCTGGTAGCACAGGTCTGTGCAGTTATCAACTGGCAGGTCCTCGTGGTGAGGCTTTCTCCACGGGGGCTGCTTCTCCCATGGGTTCCAGCTCTTCTGGTCAACCCTGTACCTCACCAGGAAAACGGCGAGCCAAGGACAGTCCTTCCTGCCCACTCAGGTCCCAGGCCCCGGAGATCTCCACTCTCAGTTCCTTGCTCTACCATTCCCTCACATGGCTCCCCTCTGGATGGGTGGGCCCTGGTGAAGTGCTCAGAATTTCCTCCATGGATGTAGTTGCACAATCAGGAGACGGACAAAACCACATGGTTCTAGAAGCTTCCGTTTCTTTCTTTGACGAGCACATTTTTAAAGTGTGTTCTTGTGTGATTGACTCGGTGGCTGTTTGAAGTTGTTGTGTTTTTGTCTAGTTTCTAAATTTCTGCATTATTTCTTTGGGCAATGGGAGGGAGTTTCTGTGATTCTGCTTTATCCATCTTTAAACAAGTTGAATGTATTTTAAGAAAAAAAGATTCAATTTATCAAAAGGCTGCTTAGTTCATGCCTTTCTCATAACTGTTACTCAAAATGAAGCACATATGAAAAGAAGGTATTATATTACCTATAGCCTGGGTGAAAAATAATTTAGTACAAAGAATTAAGGTGTTCTTCTTTCTGTTTCAATAGACTGCAGGGCTTCCTAGATGAAGTGATATTTCGACTGCTGAGAGATGGAAGGGGAAGGCTGAGTGTGGGCAGCAAGGGCTACTAATCTGGAAGTTTTAATTTCCTCAATTTCTACTCCTTAGAAAATGCCTGTCGCACAGAGGGTTGGTGACAACCCAATGAGATAATCCTTACGAAAGAGTTCAGAGATCTTTAAACACTCCACAAGAATGAGCGGCAGTAACAATTACATTCAACACTGAAACGGATCCTTTCTTGGCCCTAAAAGAATTCACAAAGAAGCTGGGTGAACCTGTGCCAGGGGTGGGTGGGAGAACCCAACTCTGGCTGAGGGTTGGACCAGCTGGCCTCTACAGCCTTCCCTACCATGAGCCATTGTCTGTCGCAAGTACTCTGATAAAAGCTCCACTGTGCCTGCATCTTCTAGTGTGCTCGGAGGGGGAAAGAAAGCATGAGCTCAGCTTGGCCATAGGACAGGGTTCATTTTGCTCTCATCATTCACAGAGGCCTCTCCCCAAGACTTTAGCGACGGGCAGGACCAGCTACATAGTTTGTAGGACCCAGGGCAAAACGAAAATGGCCCCCAAATTTTAAGAATTTCAAGATGGCAACTGCAGAGCACTAAAACAGGTGCCAGTCACACAATTAGGAAGTCAGCTCTGCCACCAGGACCACCAAGGCAGAAGGGAGGAGTGCAAATGAGCCAGGCCGCTGGGGGGCCTCAGTGCCCCCAGTCTGTCCCTCTCCCAAGACACTGCACAAGGGACTCTTAGGAAGAGGAGATGCGAAGCGAACACACATACCAGCTCTGGAGTTCTAGAACATACTCTGAGAACTTTACCACCTTCACGACGACCCCGAGGTAGGTGATTTTATCACTATTTTACAGATGTATGAAATGACACCTAGAGTTTAGGTGGTTTGCCAGGATTCAGATGCAGAGTGTCTGGCCTCAGAGTCTGACTTCTTAACCTCTGTGATTTACGCTTTTCCTGGGGGTCTTCTGTATAGTTCCTCAGAGAAGGGAACACTGCCAGGGAAACTGGTCCAGGAAAGTCAATGGATCACCAGGTTGCAGCCTCTTCTCCTTTGCTGCCCCTATAAAACCACACCAAACCCATCTAGGAGGGGGCAAGGTTGCTGGGGCTACAGCAGCCCAGGTAGGCAGAGATGATAACACACCTCGTCCAAGTGAGAGGTATCTTAGTTTGGGTTCCCTCCTCTTCTGTTTGTTTGTTGTTGAGACATAGCAGGAGCATGCACAAGCAGGGGTGAGGTGGGGGCAGAGAGAGAGGGAAGAGAGAATCCTGAGCAGACTCCACACCCAGCAGCACAGCCCAAAGTGGGGCTCGAGCTCACGACCCTGAGATCATGACCTAAGCCGAAATCAAGAGTCGGATACTTAACTGACTGAGCCACCTAGGTGCCCCAGTTAGGGTTCCCTCTAAAGCAAAGCCTGAGATTCAGCTTTGGGTGCAGATCAGTTATTTGGGACATGATTCCTAGAATGAGTCCAGGATCAGAGAGTGTCTAGAAGAAAGAAAAAGGGACAGGGAAAAGGGACAGGGAATATTGGGGACATTACTGATGCTGCCATTGTGGGCAGGGGGAGCTCAGTTCTGCAGAAAGCTGAGCATTCACCCATCACCTCCTGTCCCCCATTGATTAGGGGCTGCCTCTGTGGCCATTAACTTCCCCAAACTTCTGGGTTGTTCCTGTCTTGGGTGGGAAAGACTACCCTGGCACTGGAGAAACCCTGGGGCCAAGAGCAAAAAGACCCAGGAGGTGGGCTTCAGGTAGGATGTGCTCAAGGTGAGTTTAAGTCCCCGGTGCACCAGAGCCAGCTACCACCAGGGCAGCTGAAGAAAGTGGACCCAGGGAATAGAGGGCGGGACCCCCAACATGTCTGTACAGGGCCCACCAGTTTTCACTAGGGACCATCTCTCAACGGAATCAGGGAGCAGAAGTGGCTAGGAGATCTGTGGACAAAACGTCATTTGCACTGTTCTCCCCTGGGTCTCTGGGTTCCTCGTCAATGCCTGCATTTTCTCATTCTTGGAGTTACCGTCTGCCCCAGGCCCAGAGCATGGGAGATGGCACGGCAGGCTAGGGCCAGTCAGCTGTTGTTTACAGAGTGTGCTTCCTGAATGGGCTGGTAAAGGGGCAAGGGAGGGGGAAGACAGAGGCTCTGTTCCCCTTAGGGCAGCAAGTTGACACACCCCAGATGGCATCACAGAGATTGGCTGTGGCCGTGATGAAGGGCTTCAGGGGAGAGGCTGATCCCGAGAGGCCATCTAGAGAAGGAGCCACCAAGCCCAGGAAAAAATTCCGAGTAATGCTTCCCTGCTGGCCGGAGGACCCTGGAGACCCCGCCAGTCTGCCCCTCTCTCACCTCCTGCACACAGCTGGCTGCCTATCTGAGGCTGGCCTGGGCTCAGCCAAGGTTGTTGGCTTAGCAGGCCTGCTCTGAGCCTCATGTCAACCTCTTCCTTCCCTCCCCGAGGCCTTCTTCTCTTGGCCACATTTCCCTGAAACCACTCGCTAGGCCCTGGTTGCTTTCTGCATTGTTCTAAGAAACTAGTTGACAAGATGACCAGCCCAGAACCCCTGAACCTGCAAGCAGAGGGGCGGGTTTATAATACCTGTTCTTCTATGAGCAGGGAGAATTCCAGCCTGGGAAATAGAAATCTTGACTAAGATCCCAGCTCAGCTTCTTTCTAGCCAGTGAGGCCACGTTTCCTCAGTTTCCCCACGTGCAGCAGGCATCTGCCCTGCCATGTCCACCTCACAGGGCTGCTGAGACATCAGATGAAACATCTGTGAGCGACGTTTTCAAACCAACGGAGCTCCGTGTGGATGGAACACATAAGAACCCTTGCTGACCGCCCTGTGCCTGGCTTCCCATCAGACCCGATTCCTACGCTCTCTTCCTGGCACACACAGGGACCTCGCTGTATGCAGCTCGTGAGCTTGGCGAACTCCTGCTTGTCTGGAATCTAAACAGGCCAGTTGTGAGTTGCCTTGGAGTCGCAGTGCCATGGAAAAGGCCCTCAGTCAGGGCCCGAGCCAGGCATCCCTGCTCCAGACCCAGCGGCTGGGAGCCCCATGGCCTTGGGCAAGCTCCTTGATTTCCTGGAGCCTCGTGATTCATCCCACACAGGTGGTTACCAGGCCGGCCCGGCCCGTCTGCCTCCTGGGGCCCCCCGGGGGTTCAAGATAGAGGATATGGGTCTGAGCAAGGGAGAGCGACACGCTCGGTGCCGTGTGAACGCTGGGGATTGTTCCTGGAAAAATAAGGCCTTCCGACAGGATTCCACAGTACACATCTGGCCATGAGGGCTAGGCGGTCCTGAAATGTTTTCCGGAACATCTGAGAAAGTCGGCGCAAGAAGAGAAAGACTCAGCTTCTAGCTCGCGGGAGGAGCAGGTCGTCACCCTTGGGCGGTGGGCTCGGTGCACGAAGGTACCGGGTACGGCGGGTCAGCAGGGGAGCGAGCGGACTTCTGAGTCCTGGGAAAGGAAGACAAAAATGGCAAGATGTCTTTGGAGGGGAGGCAGGAACCGGAAAGGAAGAGCAAGGCAGGACCCACGATGGAGGACTTGCATCAACGCAAGGAGGAGAGGGCAGGGGCTGCAGGACGGGATCCCCTGAGCGGGCTAAACCCCAGTTTCTCTCTGTCAGAAGGGCCCGCCTTCCGACCCCAAGGACGAACCGTGATTGGCTTAGAATTTACTATATCCGGGGTCAGTTTAGTCCTGAGACCCAGGCCTGGCCAATATAATCTGAGGCCTAGTTCCCTGGGGGCTTCTGGGAAAGCACTTCGCTCCTGGTTTACCGAGAGCGCGACAAGGGAGCCTCTTCCCTCCTCCTCACCAAGGAGGCCAGTTCGGACCCCGTCCTGTGCCAGTGGTTCCCAGTTCTAAGCAGCTCCCCTACCCCGCCCGCCACCATTGCCCACACCTTCTTGCTTCAGCCCCGTTGGCGTGAGAGGTTGAGCCCGGAAGCAGCTGCGGCATCGAGTAAGAAGAAAGCCAAGAGCCTCGTACAGAAGCTAAGCCAGGACGTTGTCAGGCTGCTGAGTCTTGGAATTCCCTCCAGGCCCCTTGCCATGTGAGACAAGGCATGTCTTTGCGGCTGAAGCCACTTGTAATTTAGCGTTCTATGGACAAGAGAACCAGGGGTAAAATGACACTGGAACCTCGACCCCCCGAAGGGAACGTACAGTTTGCTCAGCACTTTGCAGGCGCTTGTGTCACTCAGCTGTCCCAGAAGACAAGAGGAGGAGGGATCTCGTCCTGTTCCCTAATGGATGAGCAAACTGACCAGGGGGCACAGATGACCCCCGAGGTCACGGAGCTAACTGGTGGTGGGTCTGATAGCGAAGGTCAGAGTTGCTGCCTCTTGCTGCTGCACACTTTCCACTCCACCTGGGAGAGACCCAAACTGAAGCTGAACAGAGGGACAGGCAGCTGCCCCAGACAGCTAAAATGGAAGGTCAGACAGCAGCCTCCTCTCACCTGTCCGGAGTCTCAGGGAAAAATGAAAGAGAATCTGATCATCACGCACTGGTGAACCATGAGCTTGGGTGAGCCCAGGCTGGAACCAGGCAGTACAGGGGTGGGGAGATGGACAGATGAGGAAGATGGCATGTTCTGCCATCGCCCCTGGGAATCTCCTAGGTGGAAGGAGGGAAAGATGAGAACGTGTAAAGCAAGGATTGGCAGTTTCCAAAGCATGAGGCCATCTGACTTCCTGAGTGGGCGGGCAGGCACCTGCGGATCCAGTGGGGAAGATGCAAGGCCATGAGGTTGGGACCAGAGAGAAGAGCGCCAGGAGGAGGGCAGGCTCTGCTAGAGGAGCTTTTCCAGGGAAGGTGAGTTCTGGACCAAGGAGCCCAGGAGCCTTGGGGCGGGGACTGGGAAGGGCTGCTCTGCATGCTTCCCTGACCTGGATGCTGGCTGGCCATGGGTCCCTAGCTAGGGTGCACACGGAGGAGTCCTTCCTTATGATTCAGCCCTCAGTAAAGAGCTCCTGGGGGGTAAACTCAGACTCTTCACACAATCAGATGTGAAATGTTTGCAATAAGTGGTACTAATCGTGACGTCCCAAAGATTGGAGATTATTTGCTTAAAAAGAAAATGAAAATCAGTGGTGCACCTGGATGGTTCCATTGGCTGAACATGCAATTCCTGTCTCTGCTCAGGTCTTGATCTCAGGATAGTGAGTCTTATTTTTTAAAATTTTAAGTAAGCTCCATGCCCAGTGTTGAGCCTTCTTCAGAAAATTTTTTTAAAAATTAAAATAGGTAACAAAAGGCACTTAGTGTGCGCACACACACACACACACAGGGTATGGATTTCAGTTCCACAGCATGCAGGGTTAGGCAAGCTAGAGAGCTGGATAGAGAGAGGGAAACTGGAAAGAGGCCTCTGAGGATACAGAAAACGCACATGCCCGTTGCAAGTCGATGAGGCAAACACCCTTGTTTCAGAGTGCTACACCAAGGCTTAGAACAATGTCTTTTTTCAGCTATGGGTGCCTTAGTGTTCGCCTCTCTTAGTGGCAGGAGGTGGGGCTCATTCATTCATTCGTCTTTTCATTAATCAACAAACATTGACCCAGTGTCTTAGTGTATCAGACACTATCTGTGCAGCTGGGGTAAGAAATGAAAAACAGGGCTCATGCTCCCGAGGCCCCACAGAGCGTATGTAGACAGCATGGTCCGAGCCAGGCCGCCACGAGGCCATGGGATGCGTGCTAGGAGAGCCGTGAGCACCATGGAAGCAGAGAAAACCAGGTCTAACCCAGCCTGGGCTGTGCCGCAGAAACCTCCCTGCTTGGTCTTCATCAGCAGGGCCCACCACAGCAGCCCTGGCAAGAACAGACCCAGGCCTGAACGAAGGCAGAGCACAGAAAGGAAACGGTTGGCTAATGGGGAGAGGCTCCAGGAAGTACCTGACTGAGGGAGATGACCCCGAGTTGTCCTCGGATGTCTAGCTCATGGGACCAGCAGAATGAGGATGCCATTAACTGAAACAGGGAAGAAAAGGAAAAAACAGGTCTATGGGCAAAAGGGGTTTTCTTCTCAAATATAAGAATCTTGATCATGTAATTATCTGACATAACATTTACCAAAGATTCTCCGCAGCTTTTAGGATAATATTCAGGCTCTATTGTTTAGCACATATGGCCCTCCAAATTCTTCCTTCTCCTCTAGGCTTATTTCTTGCATTCCTCTAAGTTCATCCTTAGATACAGCTATATAAAACTCCTGGTTATTCCAAGACACATTCCATGGCTGCTGTGTAGTTTTGTACATGTGATTCCCTCTGGCTAGAAAGTGCTCTGCAGTGAACATCTGTTGTTTGTGTTCTCAGTACTCTCCTTTGGATTACTTCTCCTTTCTCATTCCGTGGGGTCCTGACAGGGCTGTCAATCACTTCCTTCCCGCTGGCCCCCGGGGTGAGGAGAGCCAGGCCTGGTCAAGCAGGGTATCCCATCCTGCCATGACTGGCCCAGGATGGGCACGTGACCCAAGCGGGGCCAATCAGAGCCCTCTTCTGGGATTTTTAAAATCTACAACTATTAATTATTTAATTCTTAATTTATTAACTAAAATAATTAAATATTATTTATAAATATAATTATATATTATGTATTATTTTATATATAAATATAATTTATAAATATAACTATATATTATATATACTTTATTGTTTATTAATGTATAACATATAATATATTACATATATAATAATATAAAATCATTAAAAATAAATAAATGTTAATGCTGGGAGGGTTCTTTCTTCTTCTGGGGACAAACAACTGAGGTGATATAAGCCCAAGATTTCCTGTGACCATGACCCTCCTGTCCCCTGAAACGTGAAGAAAGCTTAACTGATAAGGAGAGAATGAGTTCAGCACAGAGAAAGACACAACAGCGATGATGTAAGGAGAGCAGCGGGTCTGAACGCTTTGTGAGTTCAGAGGCTCGCTTCATCCAGTTATCCCTGGTTTGCTTAAATTCATCCTGTCACTTTTAAAACCAAAAGACTCGGGGACGCCTGGGTGGCTCAGTGGTTTAAGCATCCAACTCTTGATTTCAGCTCAGGTCATGATCTCAGAGTCATGAGATTGAGCCCTGCCTAAGGCTCTGGAGTGAGCATGGCACCTGCTTAAGATTCTCTCTCTCCCTCTGCCCCTATCTCCTCTTGAAAGAAAGAAAGAAAGAAAGAAAGAGAGAGAGAGAGAGAAAGAAAGAAAGAGAGAGAAAATGAAAGATTCCTATAACCCAAATCCTAATTTCTTCTATTCACTTCTTACACATCCTTCAAAACTCAGTTCCAACCTAATTCTCCCAGAAAGTTCCTCGGACCAGTTGTTCCTCCCCTCCTTGTGGCAGGCACTTCCCTTGGGTTCCCACAAGATTCTGGGCATGTTTCACTTGTAGCCCTCGGCAATCAGATCTGTCGCACCTGGTTCGTATTTCTGCTTACTGTCAAATCATAAGCTCCTTAGCCCTAATTGCATTCACATTATACCTCCATTTCTGGCACAGAGAAGAGATTTTAAAAACTTTAGGTGAACAATAGCAAGTTCAGAGCTTGTCTGTGGAACATTCGGATGCCCGGGAGTGTTTGTGGGTATAATTAATCATTGTGAGGGATGCTGGTGGAACAGGTAGAGGCCAGTGGGGGCTGTAGGCAGTGGGCAGTGGACTGTGAGGAAGGCCCTCAGTCTGTCTCCAGTGGCTTATCCAAGGAGGGAAGGAGAGTAGTTGGGTGGTGACTGGGGGGCGAGGGAGGATTTATTAGAAGATTCCAAAGTTCCGAGTGTGTTTCTATTTGAGGGAATGGAGCCAGTGCAGAGAGAGGGCTGAGGATGCAGGAGAACCTGGGCGTGGAACCAGGCGAGGGGGATGGGCCCAGAGCACAGGTGGGCAGACAAGCAACAGGAAGACCCAGCAGACGCTCAGTTTAGGCAAGGACAGAGACAGGGTGGGGGATGGAGCAGCCATGGCACAGTCACCTCACTCTATAGCTCCACAGGCTAGTGGGGTTGGGCAAAACTGAGCCTCCATCTTTTTCCCGAGACTCCCAGAGCAGCCGGCTGCCTTTTTCTCCATTACCCTCCACCTCCCAGCAAGTAAGGCCATTGCTGAGCTGGAGTGGCCCTATCAGGTCACAGGCCTCCAGCTGGGTCCAGACCTCCCAGGTGCTGGCTGGAACTCAGAGCAATCCTCGGCATTGTTCCCTCTGTTGTTGTTACTGGACCCAGGAGATCAGGTTCCCCAGGACAGTGTTTGCTGACTTTGTCCAGGGCCATGTGATCCTGTCACGGGAGGAGCATGGATGTAAATTATTGAGGAAACCTCAGGTTCTCAACAACTCCCTAGAGAGTCAGATATGCCAAGAAACCCGAGAGGGCTCTGCCGTTGGGGTGCCACAGCTGGGATTGTGCCGGGGATCACTTCCCCGGCCTGTGGCCTCTGAGCCTGCCAGAGATTGAAACTTGAAGTCTGGAGGCTCACCAGGGCCCCATGTTCAAAGTCCTCTGCAGCCAGAATTGCCCAAATGTTCTGGAGGGTTGAGATGGCAACAGCCCAACTCAGAACCCACAGTCACTGGGGCCCTTGGTGTGTTTGCAGGTGAGGAGAACACAGCGCCTTCTAGAGGAGCCCGGGAAGGCATGGTTTTGCTAAAGAGAGAGGAGCTGTTGGGAGCTCCTGGCCAGAGGGAGGACACAAGGGGTCATCTACACACATGCACCCCGCCCCGTGTCTCTAAGGACAGCAACTGCAAGACACAGGCAAGGTGTAAGTAATTATTCTGGAGGCTGGAACTAGCTGGACCACTGCAGGAGTGTGGCCCAAAGGAGGGGATTTGCTGAAGTTGACCCTTTCCCAGAGGCCTCCCTGCCATTCTGTGCAGAGCTGTGCCAGCAAGGGTCCAAGTGAGTTGGATGCATGCTGGTTCTGGCGGCTGCTATCAGACACTGTGGTTCCTTATGGGGGGCAAAGCTGGAAGGATCTTGCTGGCTTATTGCCTTCAGTCCCAGAACTCTCTGGAAGAGAGGAAGGCAAGGTGGGGAGGAGTTCGGTGTTCAGTCTTTCCAAGCTTCCTTTGGCTTTGGTTATCAAGAACAGCCCATCTGTTTGCTCAGGTCTCTCACTTCCCCACCCTTGACTACCTGTTCTCACGCTCACTATGTTTCCAGGCTCTTGAAGGTTGCTGAGCCTGTGCACGTCTGCATGTTCCTGCCTCTGTCTCTTGCACCTCTATGCCCAGGCATCCAAGTGCACATCTGCATATCTCCCTGTGGATGTGACCACATGCGATAATTCCCATGTTTGCCCAAGTTGTGCCTATGCACACATGAATGTGTCCAGTCATGTGTGCTGGAGGATCCTCACTGAGGATGTTAAGAACGAAACTTATCAGGTCTTAATGTCTAGCAACATGACAACATCAACACAGCTGGCTGAACATTGAGCTGAGTCTCACCACTTCCCTGGCTTTGTCCAGAACCGAACACATACCCTAATGTCTCAGACACCCCTGGCACCTCAGACACCCCTGAGCCCCTGAAGAACTCTTGTTTGCTACACCAAAGACTTTCCCAGAAGGGCTGATCCTTGGAGCTTCCACTGAATTTCAGCTCATTTATTTTACTCACCCATTAAACCATCTGTGAGCTTCTGCCAGGCCAGGTCCTGTGCTAAGAGCCAGAGATACAGAAGTGAGTAAGACACAGTCCCTGTTTTCATGAAATGCACACTCTAGCCAGGGAGTAAGGCCTGGACACAACTAATCACGTTCATAGGCAGACTCTGATAAGACCATGGGAGTCCAGAGAAAAAACATGAATGTCCCCTGAGGAACCCAGGATGGTTTCACTGAAGTGGCGTTTAGCTATGACTGGAGTAGACTTTTAACAAGAGAATGTGCGGAATAGCATTCCACGCAGAGCCGTGGTACATTCGGAGCTCTGGAAATGCAAAAGCCCACGGAGTGTCTACTTTCAAACCCTTCTGCAGGGCTACTGTGTTGCATGATTCTGGGGGAGTGACTGTCACATGGAGTCCAGCATGAGGGGTGCCCCCTGAAGTTGTGTGATGATGTGGTCCTGCCCCCTCTTCTTTGTCCTTATTAGTCTGTGCCCCCAGCCTTACTTGTGTGACACCAAACCAGTTCCACACAGGAGCAAATGACTAATGTGGGATTCAAAAAACCCAGGGTAGGAGGAGGTGACGGAACATACGGAGGTGAGACTCCAGAGAATTGCATGGAAAACCAGCCTGCTCTGTGAGGATAAAATCAGAACGGGTTGTTGAGAGTGATTTCAAATTCTTTCTTTGAATCATTTGCTTAAAAAACATTCATCTGTTCTCTTGGAAGAGACAGATAGATACAGAGGAGGGGAACCTCTGATTTGTTCATGATGATTTGGGCTAGTGTTTCTTTAAGTATGTTCATGAGAACAATAAATAGTCCAGAGAGATTCTGAGATCAAAGAAAAGTTACTGGAATCAAATACATTTAGCAAATATGTGTCAACAAAGCACACATTTTCCTCTACTACAATATTTATCAGTGCCTTTAAAATCTTAACATGCTCTGTGAATCCCCATGAGCAGGATATGACCAGCAATATTTCCTAACATTATTTCAACTATAACCCCCACATATTCCCACAGAACTGGTAAGGTTGATTAAGACCTTCCTCGGACAACCCAGGATTGGGGACACTAGTTCCAGGAGTCACGGGGAGAGTGGCAAACCAGGGGAAAAGGATTCATAAACTCAGGGGCAGATGGTATGCCAAGGAGATGTCATCTAGCTCACTCCATCCAGGAAGACTTTCTAGATGATGTGTGATCTTGGGAATCACTGAGAGAAGAAAGGATAGTCTCAAGGGACTGCAGCTTAATCTGTGTCATATGAAAGCAAAACATGTACTTGGAGGTATAACCATGAGTAAAATGCTATGGTCTTAAGCATCTGTTAAAACAGGCTTTGAAGGGGGGATAAGGAGGAAGGCAGAGGCCCAGGTCTTGCCTGCTCTCCAGGAGCACCAGCCTGATGAAGCAAGCACAGCCCCTGCCTTCTGAGGGCTCCTAGCCTGAGGGAGGGACGCAGGAAATGATGGCTTCCAAGACAGTGGACTTTGGGCAACAAAGTTCAAGGACACCTGAGAGGTGGGAAACAGGCAAGCCTACAGTTGCCACAGTTGAGTGCCTTGAGAGAATTTCTAAGCCACAATGCAGGGAAGGGAAACTGAGGCAGAGCCCAGCAAATTTTATGAGTGAGAAGGAGCTACGAGTCTGGGGAGACCCAGGCAGCTACAGTACACAAGAGGGTACTAAGGAGTGGGGAGCTGCATGGAGAGAGAACCCTGGGAATCTCCAAGTTTTAAGCAAAGTGATGACCCGCGTATGTGTAAGGAAACTACTCAGAGCTGGGGAAAGAGCCACCCAAACCAATGAAGGGAAGAGTACCTAGAGCTCACCAGGGCTGGGAATAGTCCCTATTCCCACCAGTCAGACTAGAAACATTCATAATTTATGGGTAGAGTACTCAGAAGGATCTTACTTCAGTAGTGAAAATAATTAGCCCCAGACTAAACACTGCTTTCATCTCACGTAACAAATCTTAAAGGCATGAAAGGATAAAATGGCTGCATCCCACAACACATTCAAGAATATTTATCGAAATACAAAAATACCTAGCAACAAACAAAGTAAAATTCACAATGTCTGGCTTCCAATAAAAAACTACCAGGCATGCAAAGAAATAGAAAAATACAACCTATAATGAGAAGAAAATATCATCACTGAAACTGGCCCAGAACCCTCAATTAGGGTGACCACTGTCCTAGTCTGCCTGGGAATAGGCCAATTTTAGCACTGAGAGTGGTGCGGCCCACGAAAGCCCTCTGTCCCAGGAAAACTGGGACGACCGGTCACTTTACCTACAACTAACACCATACTTGCTGGTGAAAGACTGAATGTCTTCTCCCTGAGGTCAGGTGCCCATCAGAACATCCACTCTCAACAATTTTATTGTGTTGGAGACTTCAGCCAATGCATACATAAGGCAAGGAAAAGAAATCCCTATTGGAAAGAAGAAAGTAAAACTGTCTTTACTCTCAGATGATAAGAGGGAAATCTGATTAACTCTAACAAAAAGCCATTAAACTAAGAAGTGAGTTTAGTAAGACTGCAGGATACAGTAAAGATCTGCAAATCAACTGCATTTCTGTATACTAGCTGCGAACACTCAGAACTATTACTAAAATAAAAATACCCTTTTTAATGGGATCAAAATACCTGAAAAGAGCATAAACATGACCATCAATGTGAAGGACATGCATGTTGAAAACTACAAAACACTGATGAGAGAAATTAAAGATCTAAATAAATGGAGAAACATTCCTCGTTCATAATTTGGAAGACACCATATTGCTAAGGTGTTAATTCTCCCCAAATAGATACAATACAAGCTCAAAAAAATCCCAGTAGTCATTTGGGTAGAAATTGACATGCTGATTCTAAAATTCATGTGGAGGGGCTCCTGGGTGGCTCAGTCTGTGAAGCATCTGACTCTTGATTTCTGCTCAGGTCGTGATCTCAGGGTCGTGAGATCGAGCCCCACATCAGGCTCCGTGCTAGACATGGAGCCTGCTTAAGATTCTCTCTGTCCCTCTCCCCCTGCTCTCCCTCCCTTTTAAATTAATTAATTAATTAATTAATGTGGAAATACAAAGGAACTAGAATAGCCAAAACAACTTTGAAAAAGAACGAAGTTGGAAGACTAACACTACTTGATTTCACAACTTACTACAAAGCAGCCAAGTAGCCCCACATCTGCATGGGTATAGCGGGCTGACTTGTGCTCCTTCCTTCCCCAAAGCAAATGTCCACCCAGAACCTGTGAATGTGATCTTGTTTGGAAAAGGGGTCTCCGCCAATGTAATTAAGTTGGAGATCATAAGATGAGAACATCCTGGATTTAGGATCAGCCCTAAATCCAGTGACAGGTATCCTTATAAGAAGTGGGGAAGATCCTGAAAGATAGGTAGGAAGGAGGCCAGGCAAAGATGGAAGCAGACACTGAGGTTCTTTTGCCACAAACCAAGGAGTATGTGGAGCTGTCAGAAGCTGGAAGAGTTCAGAGAGAATTCGCGACTCAGCCTCTGGAGAGACGGCTTCCTGCCAAGCCCATGATTTCAGACTCTAGGCGTCCAGAACTGTGGGAGAGTACACATCTGTGGTTTTATGCCTGCAGGTTTGTGGTGTGTTCTTAGGCAGTCCTAGGAAACAAATGTATAGGTGATTTTCTACAAAGGTGAAAGGTAATTCAGTGATGAAAAAAATAGTCTTTCCAACAAATGGGGCTGCAACAGTTGGATATACATATGCAAATAAATAAACTTGGAATCATGCCTTTCAGCATATATAAAAATTAACTCAAAACAGATCTCAAACATAAATGTAAAACGAAATCTATAATTATCTGGAAAAACTCGTAAAAGAAAACCTTTGGGACCTCCCCTGAAGAAAGATTCCTTAGACATGACACCCACGTATGATCCATAAAATTAAATATTGATAAATCAGACTTCTTAGAAAGAAACCTCATGCTCTTCTTAAGATCCTGTTAAGAGAATGGAAAGGCGAGTCACAGACTGGTGCATCTGTCTGATAAAGGACTTGTGTTATATATTTTTTAAACTCCCAAAACTCAATAATAAAAAACAACACAGTTTTAAAAATAGACAAAGATTCAAACAGATAAGCCACCCAAGAAGGTATACAGATGGCAAATAAGCCCATGAAAAGAGGCTCAAAATCATCAGTTAGGGAAATGCAAATCAAAACCACAAGATACTACCGAACGGCTATTAGAATGTCTAAAATTAAAGGCCTTCAGTAGCAAATGCTGGCAAGAATGCAGAGCAACTGGAATTCTCACATGCTGCTGGTGGGAACATAAAATGGCACAACCACTTTGGAAAACAGTGAGGTAATCTTTTAAATAAACATGCACTTAACACGTGATCCTGCTATTCCACGCCTAGCTATTCACCCCGAAGAAATGAAAGTGTCTGTCCCCACCAAGTCTTGTACACAGATGCCCATCCATACTTGAGCGGATAAACAAATGACAGAACTGAAAAGAGATGAATAGGTGATATACACGATAATGGATGAATCTCAAAAAATAATGATGCATAGAGAGTGTGGACCAAAGAAGGACATAGCGTCCCCTTCCATTTGTATAAAATTCTATAACATGAAAAGAATGTATAGTGGCAGAAGACATGAACAGACACTACTCCAAAGACGACATACAAATGGCTAACAGACACATGAAAAAATGTTCATCATCACTAGCCATCAGGGAGATTCAAATCAAAACCACATTGAGATACCACCTTATACCAGTTAGAATGGCCAAAATTAAGACAGTAAACAACCAGTGTTGGAGAGGATGTGGAGAAAGGGGAACCCTCTCACACTGTTGGTGGGAATGCAAGTTGGTGCAGCCACTTTGGAAAATAGTGTGAAGATTCCTCAAGAAATTAAAAATAGAGCTACCTTATGACCCTGCAATTGCACTACTGGGTATTTACCCCAAAGATACAGATGTAGTGAAAAGAAGGGCCTTCTGTACCCAATGTTAATAGCAGCAATGGGCACAGTCTCCAAACTGTGGAAAGAACCAAGATGCCCTTCAACAGATGAATGGGTAAAGAAGATACGGTCCGTATATACAATGGAGTATGATGCCTCCATCAGAAAGGATGAATACCCAACTTTTGTATCAACATGGATGGGACTGGAGGAGGTTATGCTGAGTGAAATAAGTCAAGCAGAGAGAGTCAATTATCATTTGGTTTCACTTACTTGTGGAACATAAGGAGTAACATGGAAGACATTGAGAGATGGAAAGGGAAAGAGAATTGGGGGAAATCAGAGGGGGAGACAAACCATGAGAGATTGTGGAAACTGAGAAACAAACTGAGGGTTTTGGAGGGGAGGGGAGTGGGGGGTTAGGTGGGCATTAAGGAAGGCACGTATTGCATGGGGCACTGGGTCTGGTGCATAAACAATCTTGGAACACTGAATAAATAAAATTAAAAAAAAAAAAAGCAGATCTATGGTTGCCTGGGAGGGATGCAGAGGTGTGGAGGGGAGGGAGGGTAGATATGTACCTCCTGGCAATGGTTTCATGGGTGTATGCGTGTGTCCAAACTCCTCAAAGTGCACACTTCCAGTGTGTGCCGTGTATCGTATGTCACTTAAACCCGAGAAAGCTATAGAACGGGAAAGAAGAACCGGTATGTCCAGCGTTCCTAGCATTAGTGCTGCAGCCTCTGCCGAAGGATGGAGGACAGAGGCAAGGGGCGAGGCTGAGGCGTCCCGCAGCTCTCCCTCCCAGGCCACGCTAGCTGACCTCCAGCCATACACCCACCCCAAGGAGAGGAGGCAGCCCGTCCCCGCTCCTCAGCCGCTGCAGCAGGAGACTGACTGCTCGTGCTTGCCTGCAATCTGGATGGAGAGCAAAGTCAGAGAGGAATGAGGTCATTAGAGTCCTTGGAGCAAGATCCCCGGAGAATTAGTACGAACGTCAGAAAACATTTGGTCCAACAGATGCTGTAAAACCCCTCGGAGTAATCTCCTCGTTTTGTTTCATTAGTCTTTGCTGCCCATCTGCAGCTGAATCTTCCCACAGGACTGGGGGGCTCTGCTCAGTCGCTGTCCTGCGGTCACGGGGTGGGGGCTGCCATGAGGGGGAGAAAGTCCAGGACCCCGGGCATCACTACGGTGACACATAATGGGGGACCATGCTCAGATTTTCAAAGATGTAATTTTTTTCCCTGTTAAATAAGGTTACTTATTACATGCAATCATATTTATAGTTTCATAAGGCTTCTTTTTTTATGAATACATTTTTTAAAATTGCTCTGAGGGTCTACTGAACTGGAAGGTAAGACAGTTTGCAATCTTATTCCCAGCAGCCCTGTTGCAGGACGTGGAGGTAGTTTATTCTGTTAAGAAATTTAAAAATCTCCCCTGCACTTGACCTATCTGGTTTGTGCCAAAACTGAGTTCAGCTCACCCTTCTGCTGGGTAAAAGACTCAGAAATTCCAGCCTGCTGTAGATACAGGACCACAGATTCAAAATGATCAGAGGCCACATAATGGGCAGACTCAGCAGTTCTGCTGGGACCTAGGTGTGCAGGTCAAGCCTTAAGGAATCCCTCCATCCGGGGGATAGATTCCCAAGGCCCCAGCAGACTCCTCTCCCTCACCCTTCCCCACCCTGTCTTACCATCCCTATCCCTTTTCTCTGAAAGGTAGACCCACTAACCTCCCCCTTCCCACCCTGCTGCACGTGGGACACTAGTAATAGCACCAGCTGACATAGGGCACTGAGGTGGCCAGGCACCAATGTGGGCCCTTCCTGTAGATCACCCAGCAGATCTTCACGACGTTCCTCCGAGATCGGTTCTTCCAAGTCTCCTATTTGACAAATGAATAAACTGAGGCAAATAGAGGTGGGGTGAGGGTACAGAGTTTCCAGTTTTTTAAAAAAATTTTTTTTTAGTTTTAAAAATGTTTAGTTATGATAAATTACATATAACATAAAATGTACGCCCTTAGCCATTTTTAAGTGTACAGTTCATTTGTGTTAAAAATATTCACATTGGGGGCACCTGGGTGGCTCAGTGGGTTTAAAGCCGCTGCCTTCGGCTCAGGTCATGATCTCAGGGTCCTGGGATCGAGCCCCGCATCGGGCTCTCTGCTCAGCGGGGAGCCTGCTTCCCTTCCTTTCTCTCTGCCTGCTTCTCTGCCTACTTGTGATCTCTGTCTGTCAAAAAAAATAATAATAATAATAATATTCACATTGTTCTGCATCCCACCTCCAAAAAACTCTTTTCGTCTTGCAAAACTGAAACTCTGTCCCCATTCAGCGCTACCCCCTCACTTCCCCTTCTGCCCAGCCCTGGCCCCCAGCCTTCCACTCTCCCGGTCTATGAATTTGGTAACTCTGGTTACCTCCTAGCAGTGGAATCCTACAGCATTTGTCCTGCTGTGACAGACTCGTTTCGCTTAGTATAATGTCTTCAAGCTTCATCCTTGTTATACCATGTTGTCAAAATTTTCCAGAGTTTCTGTTGTGCAAGATTAGTTCTGGAGCTGGGAGGTAGTGGTTCGCATGACAATATGAAGGTATTTCCTGCCACTGAACTGTATACCTTAAAATAATTAAGCAGTACCGGTGTCTGGGGAAGGTTACAGGCTCACTGCTGAAGGCTCAGGGCACACCGAGTGACTGAGACTGGGACAGGCTGGAGACAGAGGGTGTCAGAAGGCTGGATGAGGGCGGGTGTGCCAAGAAGCCTCCTTCAGTGAGGGGCGCGGCGCGCGGGGATGGGGGGGGTACGGCTGATGGGAAGAGGAGAAGCTGCTTCTCCCAGCTCTTTCCCTTACCAGTGAGGAGCAGAGGGAGAGAGATGTTTCTCTGCAAGTGGCATCCTCCTCTCTTTCTTGGGGAGGGAACAGGGGAAAGGGGGGTAGAGATGGTCAAGACCCTGAGTGGGCATAACGGTCAACTCAGCACAGACAACCCCCCCGTCCCTTTCCATATGTCTTAGCCTGTGCCTTGACTTGGGGGTTAATTTTCTTCCCACACTTCATCCCTTTTTGAGATAAGAAGTAGATTGCCACTAAACATGATAAATTTTTTAGATCATTTTCAAGCATTTTAGATTCTTGAATAAATAATTTTAGATCATTTTCAAGAATCCAGATAGTAAAAGAGACATGTAAATAAGGATGATCAGAGGAAAATGTATATCTGAATGTAAGGCAGACAGGAATATATATTCCTCTCTCTGATTTGTCTGCGGCTGGGCGTATCTTTTGCTGGCATGTTAATGTTCTCACCCCATTTGAGGGGCGGCCAGGAGAGTCAATGGGGGAATATGGCTGGTTATCCCTGCAGAGGTTGGAGTGGGTCACGCTTGGGAAAGGGATCAGAGCCCACTGCGGAGGGACACCGAAGTCAAGAGCAGACCCAGTAACGTGGTACCCGTGCAGACAGGGCCAAAGCCCTTTGACCTCAGGGGAAGCCACTGTATCTCGGCCTCTTCATGACCCTGACATACTGGCCCAACACTGGATTACCTCCCAGGGCATCTTGGGAAGGACCTAGGGGAAGGTGTGAGGGAGTATGGGCCCCACCTCAGCCCCTGAGCAAGAAGAGGCTGGCTGGCTGTGGCCCGGTTGTGCACGTAAGCAGGTCTGGGAGTCCCAAGGCCGTGCCCCCCACCCCCACATCCAGCATCACCCAGTAAATCTTCCTGGTGGAGGGGTGGGGCAGGGCAGGAAAGGCACAGTCCGGGCGTGAGCTCGCTGAGTGTGCACGTCTCCCTTGGCCTTTCTGAACTGCTCGGGGCGACTGTCTCCAGCAGCCGTAAAGCCAGTACAAGCACAGAGCTCTGTTACAGCTTTGAACAGCCTCCTCCTCTCTGGGTCACAAAGCCAGGTGCTCAAAGGGACGACCTAATCAAGAAGTTGGCAAGACAACAGGAACAATAAGCCCGTATTCCCGCCCTCCCTGGTACCTGGAACCCTGGACTGCCTGGGCACCTGGGCAATCTTTACACACCCCCCCCCCCCCACTTCATACACACAAGTAGTGATCACTTTGCTCTTCCCCTCAGAGCCCCCTCCTGCCCAGAATGCCGCCAGGCTTGCTTGTTTGGATCCTGCTGAGGCCCTGAGTTTGCACTGTCGCGTGGGGTATAATGATGGTGTTGCCTTATCTTGGGCCAGAATTCCTGGAGCAAGTTGGGGCCCAGATTCCTGACAACTCTTGGCTTAGAAGTCCTCTGGCCTCTAGCACCCTGAGCGAGGCGGCCTCCCCTGCTCTGCTGCGTGGTGGAGAGCTCCGAGGCAGCCAGACATCCAGTCTGAGAGAGAGGGCTGGGGTCACACTGAGGGTTTCTAACCAGCTCCTGAGGCTCCAAAGCTTTGGGTAGGAAGACCTGCTCTCCAGAAGCTGACCGGAGAATAATAATTATAATAAGACAATAACTAGCTAGTGTTTCCTGTCTTTGTACTGGATCCCACACTCACATGCATTATCTAATACACTATTCACAACTTTAGAAACTCGGTAGGGAAAGTTAGATGCTTTTTTTAAATGCCTTTATTAAGTATAAGAGAACAAAAGCTCAGTAAGCAGAAGGCCACTTCTCAAACTGAACCCCATTTGTCCCCAGAGCCATGCTTGTCCCCAGCACCCATGTTTCTCAACTTCCGGACACATCAGCAACTCCCGGGGATCCCCACCCTAGAGTTCCTGATTCAGTAGGTCTGGGGTGGAGCCTGAGTTTGCATCTCTCCAAAGGTCCCAAGTGGCCCTGGTGATCCCAGGAGGCATGCTTGGAGTTGCCCTGCCCTGAACAACACCTGTGACCCTCAACTTCCTGGAGAGACCCCCTGAGTGTCTGATGACCCTCTGGTTGTTGTCACCTTGTGGTCTTTAGCTAGAACATCCAGTCCCAGTGGGTGTCACATATCCATGCTACCTGGTCAGAGGGTCCCTCAGTCCTCTCCCCAAAACGGGGCTTACAGAGGGGGCAGGCAGACCACACCAAGGCCCCCATCTGTATTCAAGATGCACAGCTTTCCACGACTAGCAGAACACTTAACAGCATAACAAGGTTGTTTATACACGCCTGAGCCATCTTCATGCTCACACAGAAGCAGGGGGTTCAAGGTCAGGGCTCGCTGGACATCAAGACCCCCAGGACACCTTGCTCCTGTCATTGCAGCATCCAGCACATGACTGACACGGCTCATGCCTGGCCTCCCACTGCAACAGAAGTGCCCTGAGGACAGGCCTTCTGTCTGTCCCCTTCCCCACTGCACGCCCAGCATCTAGAACAGTGGCTGGCCCACAGAAGGCAGACAAGAAAAATGAACAGAATGGCCCAAATAAACAAATGGACAGTGGACCAGCAAATGAATAAGTGAGCAAACAAACTCAGACAGAGGCAGGGACAGGCTGGGGGGGTAGGAATGAGCATGACTTGCTGAGAAGCCGGAAGGTTAACTGCTAGACAGATACATCCCCCTCTCCCTTCTCGAAAGAGGTCACCCCTTCACAGGTATGACAAGCGCAGCCTGGTGTGGCCTGCCCCTGCTGTCGTCTGGACAGATCCAGACAGAATCAGGCTGTGGGGGCTGCTGTTACAGATATCACACAGTGGGTGGCTTAATCAAGAAATTGTCCCATGGTTCTGGAGGCCCGAAATCTAAGATCCCGGTGTTAGTGGAGTTGGTTCCTTCTTTAAATCCCTGAGGAAAATAGGTTAGGAGTGAAAGTGAGACCGTGGGAAGACCCAAGGTGCTTGGCCCCAAGCAGCGGACATAAGATCCCACCCAGGCATTCTTCCCGTAGCTGCACCTGCTTGCTGGGGTGGATAGATAGATAAGGGGGGTGGGGTGAGGGCCTGAGGGGGCCCTGGGGGCAAGCCCCACCCCACAGGAGCAACTGGAAGCGGCTGTCCTCCTCCAGCAGGCTGCCCCGTGAGCAGCCAGAGCCCAAGTGGCCTCGGGAACAAATGGCTCATGCTGGCATTGCCGACTTCCCTTTCCAGCGCTTCCTGTCCTGGGTGCAAATTACAACACCGCCCCCGTCCCCGCCTCCTCTTTTGTGTGTCACAGGAAGAAAGGACCCGGTGGGACCAGCTGAGCAGCTGCAGCTCCACCCCTCTGGGCCTTTCCTCAGGCCTTAGGTGTGCTCATTCCAGACCCTTCTTCACTTCCTGCGAAGGCCCATCGTGGCACTGGGCATGGGGAGTGGGGGACTCCTCTAACTTGCTTCTGTATTGTAATTTCCGTTTTCACTCAAGCAGCCTCAATAAATGCAGTCTCAAGGCTTTTACCAACAAGTCTGAATGAAAGTAGCCACCAATAATTACATAAAACAAACCATCTAGTGGAGAACCGCTTTTAAGCCCAGGCACCATTCCTAATTTTGTGACTCTAGGCAGAACTTAGCCAGTTTGGGGTTCAACAGAATCCAAAGTCATGAAAAGAGCCCCCTCCCACACACCCTGTATGGCTGGGGTTCCCCCTCCCCGGAACCCCCCTCCACCACCTTCCCAGCCTTCCACATGGCCATTTTCCTGCTGCTGACTCCAGATCTCTATTTCTCTCCTCCCTCGGTCGTCTGTCCACTGCACAAAGGCATCTCCAGAGGGAGAGCTTGACCTCCTCCACAGGCCGCCCCTCCTTCCTGCTGATGTCTACGCGGTGCGGTCATTCCCCAGGGGGCACATCCAGGAACCTGGGCGTCTGTGTCCACGCCTCCCTCCCTCTCACTGCACCCATTCAAGCCACCATGTCCCAGTCGTTCTATCTTCTAAACATGACCAGAGTGTGTCCTCTCTTCTCTTTGGCTGTTGTCTTGGTGTAGGGGTCTTCAAATGCCCTGGATTCCACAGTGACCTCTTCTTTGGATGCCCTGCCCCGGGGGGGTCAAATCTTTCTCTGATCCTGAGGTGATCTGTGTCAATGCACATCTGCTGGCGCCCCCCTCCCTCCGGCTGAGAACCCTTCAGGGGCTCCACGTCACCGTCAGGCTAGAGTATAACCTCCCGAGATTCAGGAACTTTTAAGGCAAGCCTCAGCCTCTTGCTAGAGCAGCATAGTCACACACACACCCAGGGTGGCTCCTCTGTTCTCTGTGGCACTACCCCCCACCCTGGCCTAGCTCCCTGGCTAACTCCTACTTGACCTTCAAAACCCAGCTCAAGGGTCGGTCAGGTCCTGAGGCACGTTCAGGAAGGAACATGTCTGTCCCCAGAAAGCAGAAGTTTGCTGTTACTCTTTCAGTCATGGGGTCAAGGTTTCTATATTTGGACACTGTACATCTAAGCACCCAAGGGTCTGGGTTCTTTAGAGTCTAGTCTCTCACCATCCACTCCTTCTCTCCTACCTCCACCCCCGCTCCTTCCCCCAAAGAGTGCTGGTGAGGCGCCAGGCATCCCTTCAGTGCTTTCTAGAGGGAGGAAGGGCACCCTCATCTGGTGACAGGTAGGATGGCAGGGCGAGGGCAGGGCTGAGCAGGCTGCAGGCTCTGCTCCTAGGGGTTCTAGAACCACCTGGGGACTCCCCCAGATCACAGAAACCTGGCCCCTCCCCAGAGACCCTGATGCAGGAGGTCCCAGGTGTGGGCCTGGCATTTTTGTTTTCAGGAAAACAAGCCCCACAGGGCTTCTAGTCAACACTCAATTTGAGATCAGATATGAGGTGTCGCAAATACCTTCCCGCTAGTCATACAGAGTTAAGATGCCAACGTTTTGATGCATTCATCGTCTTCCATATTTAAGTTAGAGCACATGGGAGGCCCATCCTCCGACTCTGCTCCCCACCCCCACCCCCGTATCCTCAGGGAGGAAATGTTTGCGGCGCTGCCTGGCAGGCCTCCTGGCCCCACAGGAGCCTTCCCCGAGAGGCTGTCACTGACCAGCTGCTCAGGGCTGGGATGGTTTCAAATTGGTCGAGCACTTTCCTGGCCTTCCCAAAGCTTGGGCCTGGGTCTTATCGGGGGCTCCCAGGAAAAAGTGCCTCAGAAGCAGATGCTGTCCACATTGTGTTTCTGAGCAAAGCGAGGCTGGGAGTCATTGTTCTCGGCTTGAGCCTGTGCGGGAGTCACCTGAGCTCTGTGGTACAGGGCAGGCCTGGGGTGCGGCCCGAGAATTTGCATTTCTAACAAGCTTCCCAGAGGAAGAGTGAGGTCTCTGCAATGTGTCTCAGACCTGAGGGAGGCCAGTTTTGGAATTTGAGGCCTGTGAGGGAGGGAATTAGCCCTGAAGGGCCACGGACCAGGGCCTCTCCTACCCTCACCTCCCCTCGGCTGCCTGTCTGCACTGGACAGGTAGTGAGGAGGGAAAAAAAGAAACCAAGAGGAAGAGAAAGCACAGTGAAAGGAGGGTGACAGGCCCCTGGGAGCTGTTCCCATCTGCTCGTTGATGGGGAAGTGAATTTAAAAACACCATGGAAACAGGTGTGCCTTGCGTCTGCTTCCCCGTCTTGAATGCCCTCGACGGGCAGATTGCCACCTGCGAGCAGGAACGCCGAGGCTAGACGGAGAAGCCGGACCCCGTGGGGCAGTGCTGATGTCTGAAATGCTAGACGGGGCGGGAGGCTGGAGGTTAGAGAGATGCCTGCCGCGCGGGCGTCGGGGCGGGGGGAGGTGGCGCAGGTCATGATCCCAAGGTCCTGGAATTGAGCCCCGGGGTCAGTCTCCCTGCTCAGTGCGGGGGTCTGCTTCTCCCTCTACTGCTCCCCCTTTCTCCGCCTCAGGGCATAACTGTTAAACAGAAACTACCCTAGACATTGGATTGTTGCTGTTGATTTTTTTTTTTTTTTAATCCCCTCCATCCTGGACAAAACCAGGTCAACCCCACAAACCAGCTGTCAGGATCCTGCTCACTTGCTGGACGGGTTCAGGTTCGCATCTGGGGTTCGGGTTTGCATCTGCTTCTCACCACCCTGAGTCAGCCAGTTCATGTCTCTGTGCCTCCAGCTCCTTGTCTGTGAGTTCCCCGTGAGCAGCAGTTGTGAGATGGGACCGGTGCTGGCCCAGGGCCTGGCCTGAGCTCCGTGACTGGTCACGACCAGTCACCGTGCGAGGCCCGTCGCCGCAGCCTCTCCTTTCTGCACCTGCCTGGGGTTGTGCGGCTGACCAAACGCTGCTGCAGCACTGTGGCTACTCGCCCGCAGGCCTTGGTCAAAGAATGAAAAACAGCAAAAAGGGGCGTGGAGGCTCTTCTTCTGGATGGAATCCGGACTCAAGCTGGTTGCTGCGGGAAGGCGCTGGGAGCTCATTTTGTGCCTTGACCATGGAGCAGACCCCGGCTGGTGCCTAGACTTGCAGTTCTTTCCCCTGAAAGTCAAAATAGGAGCTCCTCCTCTGACTTCCTGTGAACCCGCCTCACGGAGCAGAGGCAGGCCCACGCCGCCCCTCTCGAGGCCTCTGGGGGGCTGCGAGCTGCCTGTGGTGGTCTGAGCCTTTACAGCGAGAGCTCCCCCACAGCCGGCGGGGAAGCCTATGCTGTGAAGGACTGTGAGCTCTGTGAGGGGACCTGTCGTGAGTGTGTGACTTGCAGCCAGCTGCAGGCTTATGTCAGGGGAGGGGGGCAAGGAAGGAGGGTAGGACAGTTGTTCTGGGGACAGGGCAGGGCAGAAAGGCAGGACTCCGCAGGACACACACAAGCACACACACTCGCGCGCACACACTCTATCTGCCCTCACCATCTGGTCCTGCCGGCCACTACACCGCTCCGCTTGAAAATGCTCCTGGGTGGGGCACCTGGGTGGCTCAATGGGTTGAGCGCCTGACCCTTGTTTTTGGCTCTGGTCATGATCTCAGGATCATGGGATCGAGCCTCATGTCAGGCTGTCCGCTGGGAGTCGAGCTTAAGATTCTCTCTCTTCCTCTCCTTCTGCCCCTCTACCACCCCCCCCCAATAAAAAGAAAAAAGAAAATGCTCCTAGGTGGTTCCCTTAGGCTCTCCAAATGACCAGATCCAGTGTTTTCATTTCTGCCCTAACTTTATTTGCTCTTTCAACAATATCTAGCACCGTGGACTATGCCCACATTTTTCAAGCCATCTCCTGGGCTGGAAGCTGAGTTACAGGTTATTTCCCTATTGCTTCCTACCTCTTTGGTCACTTTCCTTGGGGTCCTTCCCTGGCTCTTCCACGTCCTCGTGTCCAGTACACCCTCCAGGCTCCCTTCCCATCTCCCTTACCACTCTGCCCCTCTCGGGGCATTTTCACCCCCACACTTGGCTTCTGTCACCACCTACTTCCAGCTCTGTCTCCAGCCTAGGCCCCATTGCTGAAATGTCACTTCTGACTGCCCACTGGCCAGCTCCCCCAGAGGCCCTTGGGCTGAACATGACTCAGTGTCCCCCACCTTAACGTGCTCCTCCCCCTGCATTTCATCCTGCAGCGAGGACGACGCCATCCATCTGTCACTCAAGCCAGGAGTTGTCCCCGATCCTCCCCTACATGCATACAGTCGATCTGCCTCCTACCCCGGTCTCGCTGCCTGCCCCCATCTTCTCCATTCCCCTAGCCACTCCCTCGGTTCCACTGGTGTCATTATCCCCTGCGTTTGACTACTGTAAGCTCCCACCTGCATTCCCGTCCCCTCGGTCATGCTCCGCACCATTACCAAAGTGACCTTTCGAGAGCACAGTCTGGTAATGGGCATCTGCTCAAAGCCTCCACGGGGACGCTGTCAGAAGGTTGCCTCCACCCCTCGGTCGTCCTGCTCACCTGTCTGACCACCTGTTTCACAAGGTAACCACACACACGCTTTGCTTCACCAACCTGCAGCCCGTCCCTTGCCTCCTAATTCCCACTCGTCCCTTAGAGGTCATTCAGATGCCACCTCTCTGGGAAACATTTGCCCTGACCGGCACTCCCTGCCATCCTCATCAGCTCTGGGCTCCTCCTCCTGTGTTCCCTGAACATTTAGGGAAAGCTCTTCCAGAGTGATGATCACCCTGAGTAGGGAGAGCTAGTTTACACCTGTCTCACCTGTCCAGGGGCACATCTCACTGTGTCTGTCGTTCAGTCAATGTTGCTGGAAAGGTAGAGAATGAGGAGAGGGGATACCAACAAATCCAATGCAGACACAGCTTCTTAATAAAAACTGTCACCTGGGTCAAACCAAGAGCTCAACAGCCCAGTGTTCTGGCTCTAACAGCAGTTCCAGTGAATGTTCTGGAATGTGAGATAGAATCACAACGTGTCAAGCCTGAAGGGTCAATTAAGGTCATCTGATTTCACACTCTCATTTTAGAGAGGCGGAGCCGATTCCCTAGGTGACACAGCTTTAGGAAAACAGACAGGGGCTCCTAGACAGCAACTACCCCCTTCTACACTTTCACTCTGCTGCCCCCTGAAGGGAGAGCCGGGAGGGTTCCCCAGCGGCTGCTCCCTTAGAAACACATCATGGCTTCAGCATCTGAGATTAGTTTTAACACTTCTTCTTTACCAATTTATATTCTCAATATTCTCAGAGATAACAGATACCTTATTTCACAAGTATCATGAAAAATCATGTAAAATTTGTGAATGGCTCACTTTGTCGGAAAGTTTATCTTTATACTGAACACAAGTCAGCCTTGGGTCCAGTCTCCGTCTTGAACATGTGGTAGAGCTCAGAACTCGACACTATTTGGTTTTCAAAGATGAACTGTTTCTCATCATACTCTTCCCTCTGCTGCCTGGCATCATGTCCAAAGCTGACTCTTAGCCTGAGCCTTGCCTTTCTGTTTATATGAAACAGTGTGTCACCATTAGGGCCAGTCTTGGTAACATCTCCTTTTTTTCTAGAATGTAGTTATCCCCTCAGCACATACGATGTCATGAACATTTTTTCGGAAACATATTTTATCTTCTGATTTTTATAAACAAAGAATCTCTCTCTCTCTTTTTTTTTTCTTCTAGAAATCTTTATTAAGCACTTGAAAGAATTTCCGTAATCCCTGACTTCGGCTTGCTCCTGGGAATTGTGGAAAGAAAACACACAAAGCATTTGTCTGAGGTTTGAAATGTTCAGTATGCAAATCTCAGTTTCCCGGCAGGACAGGGCTGGTGTGCGTGAGGGATGCTTCCTCCTTTACTACATGGTGATTTACAGCCCTCTAGTGGGTCTTTCACGTAACATTATAAGGGACGCTGAGGGCCCTGAGGTATGGCTTTGTTCTTTTGTTTGTCCCTTCACTTGTTTCTCCCTCCCTCCCTTCATTCATTGACTCACTCACTCATTCATTCATTCAATGTACAGAAGCCAGTGGAGTGCCCATTTCTGTTCCAGGCACGTTTTAAGAGCTGGAGATACTGCAGTGAACAAAATAGACAGCAACAAAAATCCCATGCATTAGTTACTCAAGACAAAGAAAACAGTGAGTTGAACACATCTGGGGCAAAGACCAGGAACTTGATCTTGAACATGTTAAGTTAGAGATACTCACTAGTCTTCCCACTAGCTTCTCTCCAAAATTAGCTTGTGTCTCTGAGAACCCTCATAATGCAGATAATCTCTTTATTTGGGATTTCACCACATTTCTGTTAAAACTGGTCACGTGAGTAAGAAGACCGTGAGGACAGTGAATTTGGCCCTGGGTGTGAGCGAGAAGTTCACGCCTTGGCCCCGTTCTCATGGAACTGCTCAGCTCTTAGTTCTCTGTTCAGTGTTATCTTGGTTTCTGTCTCGGTTCTCTATTTTCTTAATTCTGACCACAATTTGTAATGGTTGAGTTTCTCTGTGCATGAGGCACATCAGTACATCTCTCTTCTCCACCGTCAGGACTGCATGTGAGTCCTACTCCCTGGGGTATCTTCGGCACCTGGCAGGGTCTCAGTTTATGTTTGTTGAAGATTGAGAGTTTTTGTTGTAATAGGTCAGAGAAGATAGAGCTACACAAGAAGCTAGGGATAAAGACTAGTAAACGGCATATTCTGAATGAGTAAAAAGCACAGTTAATTCCTCTTTTAGGAGAACACCGTGGGTTGAAGGGAGTAGGGAAATTTTCGGGGAAGAAACCGGGTGCAATCCGAGTATTAAAAAATTGGTGGACAATGGAGGAAGGAGAGAGGAAGTGATGGGGGAAGGGGTGTTTCCTGTACAGTGTTCGTGATTGGCCTGCATATGCTCCTTGGCTTCCAGTGTCTCTGTTCTAGTGTCCAGAGGAGCTCTGTCCAGCAGAGTATCCAGTGGACTCTGCTGGGCTGTCTTGCCCCTTACTGTCCCCCAATGGTATGGACTAACTTTGGCTGGTTGTCAGGGTTTGTCCTGCCATGTCTATGTTACTTTTTTCTTCATCATTGTGATCAAGGCTCTCTTGTCTCTTCTCTAATGAACACCTAGCGTATCAACGCCTATCATCACACCTGGCACATAGTAAGTGCTCAATAAATATTTGTTGAATGAACGTATGTGTCTAGATGCCACTCTCCATACTCCTGGGATGGCCATCCCCTGATATTTTCTGCCACGGGGCTGGGACATTTGAAACATGTGTACTTCAGGGCTCACTCCAGATCCTTGCATGATTATTAATAAACTACTCTCTCATACTTTCATTTAACAAAAATTAATTGCATGCCCCCTTTTACAGAACTTATAATGGCTGCCAGGAGCTTGGAGCTAAGCTACTGCCAGACCCATGTAAACAAATAATAATAAATAACAAGGGAAATATTGATTTATGTACAAGGGGGTCTGTGAACACTGTAAATGGAAAAAAATAGCTTGTTTTAGCAAGCTAGAAGGGTTTCCTAGGGTATAGGAAAGTAAGTTGGTATTGAGTATCAAAAGACAAGTTGTATCCTCTAGACAGACTTGGGGGGTGAATGAGTGGTTAAGGGAGTTGGGTGGACAGTATTCCAGGCAAGCGGAAAAACAGGTACAAAGGTGATGGTGGTAGTAGGAGCTGAGAAAGTGTGCCAGGTTTGGAGAACTGGAGCAAAGCCTGAGAGCAGAAGAGTGGCCAGAGAGAAGGTGCAGGGCTGGATTTGGGGCAGACCAGTCAAAGAGCCCCATGCACGTCAATCTTTAAGAAGTACTAAAATAAAAAATACAGTTTCAATTAGCTCAGACACTTGTGGCTCTTTACATAACTTTTGAAACCTAAATTGGTCCTATTCCCTTGAGGTAAGACAGTGTCCTTGAATGTTATTTTAATAATGCTTCTGGCTGGCAATTCCAATTATGCTGTATTCAGTGCATGTAAGAAATTCTTTATTTTAAACAGAAACTGGTTTGTAATTCTTATTAATAGAAAATCAAGTTCCTTTCAACTCCATGTTGAACAGATATTTAAAGAAAATTGACCTACTTATGCACTGTCAAATTATTAGTCTTCTGGTAATGGACTATTTCTCCTTCGAGGCCTGGCCCCCCATCCAGGTAAAAACAGGACTCTTTGATCTGCCTAGGTGAGCGAGGCACCGGGAAGAAGCTATAGCTTATGACATATTGTCAATTAATTATGTGTTTGGCACCCCAAATAACCTATGTAGTAGTCTTTTCTAATAAAAATTTTTTGTAGGAGTCTTAAAGGTAAACCTGTTTCTGTCCTAGAGCCACCATATTTTCCCACATATTCCAAAATATCAAGGACTTCCATATTCTACACTGAGGTTTTGCATACATCCTGTGCATGTGAAACAGGACTCTAAATTTAGTGTTCAAAAATACAGTCTCTCTATGATGACTACACCCTAAAGTCGTGCGTAAGCTTTAAATCATTTCTATGAGCATCTACTGTTTTCAAATCGATTTCTTCTCTTCCTGGCTGTTGGACCTAAAACAAATAATCTAACCTTTCTGTGCTTCCATTTCCTCATGGGAAAGAACACTAATTCCCGCATTATAGGTCTGTGCTGAGGAATAAACGAGACAACACGTGTAAAGTGCTTGGCACAGTCCCCGACCACAGTCTGAACCGTTCACCTATCTTCAGCAGAGCTTCTGTACTCTGCATCTCAGCACTGAGCTCCCAGTCTGCAGTGTGACCCCGCCCAGGCTCGGGGTTCAGGAACCCAGGAGGAGGGCGTGTGCAGAAGAGAGTGCTTAGTGTAAGGGGTCAGAGTGCAAAGGTCAGAAGGTGGCAGGTGGTGGCAGTGTGCAAAGAAGTCCAAGGAGAGGTCCCCGGACTTCGATTACCTTGGCGACCTCAGCGGGAGGGACAGACTTGCGGAGATCCGCCTACACCCGCTTTCTATCCCTGCCTCTTTTTGGCTTAGCTCCGCCCCTTTCTCCCGAAGCTGGCGCGGGGCTGAAGGGGAGCAGACGCCGACAGCGACGCCGACGCGGTTGCCTAGCGATGCGCCTTTCCCAGGATGCCTAGGATGTTGTGTTCTTTTAACCAATCAGAGAGGCGAAGCCAGCTCACCGCGGGCCAATAGGCTGCCAGGCCAGGGCCCGCGTCGGTTAAACCGGGCTGGAGACTGGTGCGGCCAGGTAGGTATTGTGGCTCGGAGACCCCTCCGAGCCGGCAGAACGACCTGCAGGAGGTCTGCGGAGGGCCCGGCCATGCCCACTCGGGCGGAGGACTACGAGGTGTTGTACACCATCGGCACGGGCTCCTATGGCCGCTGCCAGAAGATCCGGAGGAAGAGCGACGGCAAGGTGAGCGCGGGCCACCTCCGTGTCTCCGCCCCTGCAGCGGTTTCGCCCGCCTGCGGCGAGCGCCCTCGGCCCCTGGGATGGCGGAAGAGCGGGAGGCCTGGGGCTGTGGGTCTCCACGGCGGGTTGCCGGGAAGAGCTTATCTCTTCCAGGTCTGTGTCTGCCCTGGGTCGCGCAAGGGCTGGGAGACTGCATCTGTTAAGATCTCTGTTTTTGTTTTCTTCCCTTTCTCTTCCCCTTTCTTCCTTTTTCCCGCCTTGACTTGCTAAGGGCCTCCCATTAGTGACAGGTAGCTGAGTCTTGAGCTCTTTCAGAGTAGAGTATCCTCTTGGACATGGGAAAGAGGCAGGATCAGCAGAACCTGGAGATTTTGTCTTGCAGTCAGAACTCATTTAAAATAACCATTCTTCGGATTTTTGGATTCTTAATTTCCCAGTGTGTGTAGGTAGATCTTATACAGGAGGAAACAATGGAGAAGGAACTGCTGATGGAGAGATCTTTACTAAGGTCTCTCACTCTGGAAAAGTTTGGTTGGAATGATGGACTTTGCCCCTGCTCCAGCTTTGACCAAAGTACCTTCCGCCAACCTGCCCCAAAGCAACTTAGGGTAAGGGGTTGGGGGAGGCCTAAAGTGCCTCATCCCGCTCTCTCCCGCTGCACAATTTATTGGTTGAAATTTAGGGTAAAGTTACGGAAATAAACGCAGGGGCTCTAAAGTTCATTGAAATAAATAAATTAGATGATAATGATCGTGTGAGCTATTTAATAGAGAAGTGACTTCAAAAAATTTTAAATTTTAGAATGCTCATTCTTTGTCTCTGAGAATAAAGAGTTCACTCATACCTTGGAAATTCTTACTTCAGATATTAGTTTGGAAAGAACTTGACTATGGCTCCATGACAGAAGCTGAGAAACAGATGCTTGTTTCTGAAGTGAATTTACTCCGCGAACTGAAACATCCAAACATCGTCCGTTACTATGATCGAATTATTGACCGAACCAACACAACACTGTACATTGTAATGGAATATTGTGAAGGAGGGGACCTGGCCAGTGTAATTACAAAGGGAACAAAGGAAAGGTAAATTAATCTTTTTATACTTAAGCTGAGAATGGGCCAAGTTTCATTTCTGTTAAGCATCCTGTTGTAGGACTGGGGATGGAGTACTTAGTAATGTAAAAGACTGTTCTTATATTTGTTTGTTTGGTGGGTCCACAGTACTTTAGAAAATCCCTGGTGAATGAACATCCCTATCTCGTATAATAAAAGTTTATTTCCCAATTTGTACAGTTCGAAAACTAGATACTTCACATAATCCCATCTTTTTAACGGTTTTGTTCAAAAGTTATATATATATATATGTGCTAAGTTAATCTTTATATATATATAGTATCCATATATATAATATAATATACTAATGTATATCAATAAGATATTAATAATTAATAATATATTAATATAATACATGTGTGTAGAATATGTATATATACATACATATATATGTGTGTGTATGTATATATATATATGTATATATACATATATACATATATATATAGTAACACAAAGCTGTATAACTGCTTTGGTTTCAGACAATACTTAGATGAAGAGTTTGTTCTTCGGGTGATGACTCAGTTGACTCTGGCCCTAAAAGAATGCCACAGACGGAGCGATGGTGGTCATACCGTGCTGCATCGGGATCTGAAACCAGCCAACGTTTTCTTGGATGGCAAGCAAAACGTTAAGCTTGGCGACTTTGGGCTAGCTAGAATTTTAAACCATGATACGAGTTTTGCAAAAACATTTGTTGGCACACCCTATTATATGTCTCCTGTAAGTACTTCAGAATTTAGATACTTTTTAAACATCCTAATGCTAAGCATTCAAATGCAGGGAAATTGAAGTTTTGTTTATTTCTTTGCTTAGTAATACACAATAGCCAAGGAATAATCATGTTGTTCATTTTACAGGAAGAAAATTTACATTTTTGCAAATGGATCATCAGACTGTTAAATTCTTCTGATGAGCAATTAAAGTGAAGCTTTTTTTTTTTTTTAAGATTTATTTATTTATTTGAGAGCATGTGAGCGCCTGAGTGGAGGGAAGGGCAGAGAGAGAGGGAGAGAATCTCAAGCATGTTCCCAGCTGAGTATAGACCTCAACTCGGGGTTCAGTCCCAGGACCCTGAGATCATGACCTGAGCTGAAACCAAGAGTCAGATGCTTACCTGACAGAGCCACCCAGGCGCCCCTAAAGAGAAGCTTTTATTGAATGACTGCTATGTGCCAAGTGCTGGGATTACGAAGATGAAATGGGTTTTGTCTCTGGCCTCAAGAGCAACATTTCCTAAAATGCCTTGGGTCCTGTACACCAGCTTGGACTTATTTGGAGGGTTTGTTTAAAATGTATAGAGTCCTGGCCCCCAAACCCAAATCCAGTTCTTGCACTGGACTTTGATTCTGCTTCCTTCCCCCAACCCCTTCCACTTTTCACTTTGGACTCTGCCTTTTAACATACTCTCTAGATGGTTCTTGGGCATGCAGATTCAGGGCTCAGTTCAGATACATGTTTTTACAGTGTTCACTTCTTGTACTTGTGCTTTTTTTAATGCCTTTTTGGGCAGGAGCTGCTGCCCACTCACCTAGTCTCACCCACCCTCTGTTGCTGGATATTTTGTTTCCAAAATTCCTTATCCTTCTAAAGAGCTCTGCCCTGCATACCTTTTTGTGAATTGTTCTTTCTTCCTTTTTGGTTATTTCCTTGGCATGTGGCTCTCAATGAAATTGAAAGGTCAAAGGATATGAACTGTTTATGACTCTGTAGATATTACCTGATGGCTCTTGAAAAGCTTGAAGCAGTCAAATGCTATCACCAATGTGTTGTATATGAAATCTGAGCAGATCAGGATGGGGATTTCTTCTTCTTCTTTTTCTTTTTTTTAACAGTTCACAAACATTTCCATGATTTTCCAGATCTTTTTGAGTTATTTTCACCAAGTTGACTATAGCATAAAACTTTGTAAATTAACAATTTTGTTTTTGACTACGATTAGACATTGCCAGAACCCTGTCATTTTCTCAGTGGATCAGATTCCAAATAGAAAGGCTTTAACATAAAAGAAAATCATCTAGAAGCGGTTCTTAGAAAACTTGAAACCTTGTGATTCTTTTGTTCCTTTTCCCTCCTGCCCTTATAATTAGATCAGTTCAGCCCTCCATAAGGCATTGATTGTCAGGAGGTGGTATCAGATTCACCTGCTGGGAGTTTAAAACACCAAGACGCTTCTCGAAGGTTTTGGTACTTGATTCTGTGCCCTGTGTTGAGAAGAACTATGGTAGACTATTACTTTATGTGTGGGAGACAGGCAAATGATTAAACTAGAAAATGATAATATTAGTTGATACTGTTATTTATACTGTGGACTGAAGGGAAAATACATAAATGGATAATTCAATTAGCCATTTATACTTCTGTCATTTAAATGGCCAGATATATGTATTGGTTATTCTGAAATTTTCTCTGGTTCTTTTAAAATGAGTTTCTAGATTATGAATGCCTTCAGGGTAGAAGTTTGAATTATCAGCCCTTGGTCTATCATAACACAATAACATTTGTGAATGAAAAATAAGTGAATGAATTATATAGGATAAGATCCTATATATATCTTATCCTATTATCCTATTATATTAGGATAAGATCATTATCTTTTTTCCATTATACATTTGAAGATAAAATGCAAAGTACCATCTCTTTTTATTATGATACAGGTTCAGACATAAACTGAATGGGTCTTTTTATTTAATATTTTTGTTACAGATATAAAATATTTATAATATAAAATCTTTTCCTTTTTTTTTTTTTTTTTTGCTCCAAGTCAATATAATCAAACTTAGAGATTCCATTTTTATCTCAGGTCATTTTGTAAGTTTTAAAACAAATTTTTACCTCCTACAGTTTTACCCTCTCCTTCCCCTTTAGGAACAAATGAGTCGCATGTCCTACAATGAGAAATCGGATATCTGGTCGCTAGGTTGTTTGCTGTATGAATTGTGTGCGTTAATGTAAGTATGATGAAGACAGATTTCTGGTGTGAAGTTCATAGTCACAGAGGCTTGTCACCTTTCACTGCATTCAGCTTTTTGAGCATCCATGTGTATTCCAGTCCAAAAGACTCATACCTTGGGTTAAAATTAAGGTAGATGGACAGCACAGAACTTGTACTCCTGAAACAAATATTACATTATATGTTAATAAAAAAATAGAATAATTTTTAAAAAAAAGATAGATGGGCTGGTTAAAAATTATATACAAATTAATAGTGTGATCCCTGAGGCTCGTTCACACTTTTAACCTGACCTGATGTGTCCCTTGCCAGACTGATGCTTAGCTCAAGGGGAAAACACATAGGTCTGGCCTATGGAAGAAATAAAACAAATCTAGGGGAGAGGTCTGGGGAACTGGAGAACAAGAAAGAGCTCCCATTCTTTTTCTTTTTTTCCTTCTAAACTATTCTGTAGAGCAGTGGTTCTCAGCTAGGGAGCGGGAAACAATTTTGCCGTCCCGGGGACATATGACAATGTCCAGAGACCTATTTGGATGTCATAGCTAGGAATAGCTACTGGCATCTCATGAATAGAGGCCGGCGATGTTGCAAAACATAGTCATCGGATGCACAAGACAGGCCCCTCAACAAATACTCTATCACCCTAAATGTCTAATGCCAAGGTTGGGCAATTTAGCTGTGGAAGACAGTCCCAGAAGAAACATAAACACAAACGAGCTAAAACTGTGCTCTCGATTTGGTTCCTATTCCGTATTTTCATTTTTACATTAAAAACATTTTCCCCCCAGGCCTCCATTTACAGCTTTCAACCAGAAAGAACTAGCTGGCAAGATTAGAGAAGGCAAATTCAGGCGAATTCCCTATCGTTACTCTGATGAATTGAATGACATTATTACGAGGATGTTAAATTTGAAGGTAAAGACCATAAGATTATATTGTCTGTCTCTCGATTACATTGTGGAGTAGCATATTTTCTCTCTCGGAGCACTGAGACTGAAGCGGCATTAGCTGTATTTCTTTAGCTAAATCTATTCTCTTAACCCAAGTGAAAACATGTAAATTTGGCAAATTGTGCCTCCTGGCTGGCCTACCTTCTGTGTTCTCTTTTGTCTCCTCCCTCTGTCTCTGCCCTACTAGCAGATGGTTGGTAGCAAAGCAAGACTGCAGAAAAGCTCCAAATCCTCAGTTCCCTTGTCTACCTCACTGTGGCAGGTGGCGAGGGAAGGGGCCACAAATGAAGACTTCATTACCCGGCCCCTCTCTCCAGATCAGAGATCAGAGATCAGAGGTGGGGCAGGGGAAGCCTGGCTAGAAAGAGTCAAGGAGAAATAAAGAGATTTGGTGGAAAAAATCTGGCCATGGGATGCGAAGGGAGGTGTCCTAGGGTCAGGCTGATGTAAGAGTGGATTTCAATGCTGTGGAATTACAAAGCAGGATGATGACCACCTAACAGCACTGAAGTTCAGGGAGAGCGAAGTTCAGGGAGAGAGGATCTCACTTAAAGCAGTATTGGGGATGCAAGGCAGGATGTGCCCTAGAGCGGATCTGGACATGCACCAAGCACCAGCTCAGGGACTGAACTTTGGTTAGAAAGGCTAAGTGGGAACAAAGGTAAGCTCACATCTGCATTACTTTGTGGACCCAGAACTGCATGGGTTAATAAAGTCCCCAGTGAACTCCATCTGTCCAGGTGTTAAGACTCATCCATGAAGGAGTCTTTCTTTTCGTCTCGGAAATGTTTGCAGTTTTCCATGTACCTGCTCTTTTAGGATGAGTATCGTGTCATAAAATCTCGACTGTAGCACTGGACATTTCCCCCCCGCCCCAGGATTACCACCGACCTTCTGTTGAAGAAATTCTTGAGAATCCTCTGATAGCAGACCTGGTTGCAGAAGAGCAAAGAAGAAATCTCGAGAGAAGAGGGCGCCGATTAGAGCCAGAGAAGCGCCAGGACTCCAGCCCGGTCTTGGGAGAGCTCAGACTGAAGGAGCTTCAGCTGCAGGAGCGCGAGCGGGCCCTCCAAGCCCGAGAGGAGAGGCTGGAGCGTAAGTCCGCACGGGGCCAAGCTCGGGAGAGCTCCGCGGGGTTCCCTGGTCTGTTCGATCTGCTTGAATGGAGTATTTGACACGCGTATGTTCTAGAACATTCCTGTAAATACCTGAGAACCCGAACCATGTCTCGTGAGACAGTACATGAGGAGTGCCGGCACCTGCATGCTGAGCCTTTCTCTGAGCTCGGTCGCTCCGACTGGCGGTCGCTGTGACCCTGACCACCCTACCGCAGGGGCCATCACACTTTCCCTTCCTCCACATCTTTATACCCTACATTTTTTCCCATTATAAAGGAGCGTTTGTGCATTTGCTGCTTCCGTAATAAAAGCCATCACTTCCACTTTCTGATCTGTCTGAGCCAGCACAGTTGGATGTAAAATTCTGGCACGCGGAGGGCCTTGATGTGTTCAGGTAACTGAGCCGAGCACACGGTGTTTGAGGCCCTCAGACTCCCTGAGGGGGATTAACTGATCAGGTGCTAGTGAGTATTTGACGTTGAAAGTCTGTCTACTCCCCTCAGTACGGTGTGGGGTAGCAGCAGCCTGGGGGCCTCACATCAGCTTTTTCCCGTCAGGCCACCCTCGTGGCTCAGCTGACTTGGCTTCTGCAGCTGCGTGGCCGGTGCCAACTCTAGACACATTTCTGTTCAAATGAACTTAGCATCCAACACAGTCATCTCAGTTTTTACCTGCTGACGACGGCCATCGCGTGCCGTGAGATATGCTTTCTGTGGAAGTATAACCTGTGCTTACTCAGAAACCTTTGCCTGAGGCTTCTGTCAGTAGAATTTGTCAAACAAACAAATCTTTATTAAAATTTCCCCAGCGTTCTGTAGTTTCTACAGCAACTGAAATCCGAACTTCCTGAATTCTGGGCCGTGGATTAAAAAATGTCACTGATCTAAAGAAGTACCTCCTCATTAGTTGTGGGTTTTGTTTTTTTCTTCTCCCAGAAGGAGAAGGAGGGTTTGTCCCGTGAGGTCAGGTAATGCCCGGAAAGTGGGCCGTTGCCCATTCTCAGTGGAGAGCAGAGATGATTTTAGTTGCTTATTTTCCCAAAATGACTTCCTCTCGGACAACCTGACCAAAGGCGGAGGCCAACTTCGTATCTGTGCCCAAACCGGTCCTTCTGCGAAAGCCTGCGGCAGCACCGCACACGCTGAGGTGCTGGATCAGAACCCAGCACAGCAGGCTGACGGGGTTTCTGGTCAGAAAACTTCCACGGTGCCCCTGAGGCGCGCTGGCTGTGAGGAGACGTGAGGCGGGGCGGTGACCGGGTGTGAGCGGCCTTCTGCCTGCCGCCTCCGGCTAACATGGCTCTCGCTCCCTTGCCTTTTTAAAGAGAAGGAACGGGAGCTCTGTGTTCGGGAGAGACTGGCAGAGGACAAGCTGGCGCGGGCAGAGAGTCTGCTGAAGAACTACAGTCTGCTGAAGGAGCAGAAGTTCCTGCGTCTGGCGAGCGGTCCAGGTATGAGAATCGGCTCCGCCAGCAGGAGCGGCCCCCGCAGACACAGGAAGGGCACCCGCGTCGCCGCCCTGGGGCTTTGATAGCCCTTTTAACTGACCAAGTCTCCCGTTTTAACACGGACTTAATTGAATATATGCATTTCGATGGAAAAAAATGATTTGGTGATGGCAGTGATTTACTTCATGGGTTCACAGACTTGAGGCGATGAGTCATCATGATTTCGTCTTCAGTTTTATTTACTTTGTCAAACTACGTGTTCAGTTTTTGAGACTTGGTTTTAAAAGTTAGGGCATTTTAAAAAATGAGTATATCATCAAAACTCTACCTTTCTACCCCAAACTCTATATTATCAAAACTCTACATTTCTCCCCCATTTTCAAGCAGAAATCCCAGCATTTAACTCCCGCCGCGTGAGCAGGTCACACGTGCCACCTCCTTTACAGAAGTTATGGCTTAACAGGTGTGATAAACCGACCGTAGACTGGGCCATCACTTTTGGATCTTTGCAAAGACCCCTTCACGTTGAAACGTGTGATTGTCAGAATGGTTGGTTGATTTCACCATGCGCTGCTTGGGTTTCTCCCATTCCTCGGCGTCGTTGGCGACAGTCAGGCCTTGTGCCCTCGCTCCGCTCTGTGAGACCCCCCCCGTGGACCAGCTCTGACGGGCCTTCTCCACTCCACAGAAACCCTACCTCCACCTTAATCTAGTCTTTAAGTTGATAGGAAAAGCACAGTGTTAAACCTCTTTTCTCTAAATTTCTTTATGACATAAATTTTTTATAGAGTGTTTTTGTTTTAAAAATCGAGTGAATTTTCCAGTGAAACAGGCAGATTTCTCTTATGGCTTTCTACTACCCTGGAGGGCAGCACTGGAGAAGGCTACCCCTTCCATCTGCAGTAAACTGAGAGAGAATCTGGTTACTTCAGTGAGAGTGACAGCATTTTGTGTATGGAACAGACCAAAAAAACTGCTTAAGTTAATCTGATGGTCATAATGACATGATAGAGATACGTGATGGAAGTGAATGAAACAAGAATTATTTAAAACTTGGGCTTCATCTCTTTTGAAATACCTTCTTTTTTCTCAATATTACTACCTACCATTTCAGTAGTTTTAGAATATTTATCCCAGTTTTTCCCTTAATGCCACCCACAAAGACAATGTAGGCTGAAATTATGATCACTGTGGTAGAGGTAGGAGACATTTTTATCCGGGTAAGTTTCACGCATCAAACCTGTTGTCCAGAATTCTTGAAGGTCCTGCCGGGTCTGCTCCTCTGGGGAAAGAGCTTATTTCTGTCTTGCCCTGAGAGTCTTTGGACAAAGTCTGGGAAGAGCTAGAGCAGGATGATGTGTTTCAATATAGGATATAGAAATATAAATATATATAACTATATATATATTTATATATAATATATAAATTGAAAATATGTATTATAAATTTATTATAAATTACAAATATATATAAATATATAAATAATATTTAAAATATTATGAAGGGGTGCCTGGGTGGCTCAGTCAGTTAAGCGGCTGCCTTCAACTCCGGTCATGATCCCAGGGTCCTGGGATCGAGCCCCACATCGGGCTCTCTGCTCCGCAGGGAGCCTGCTTCCTTCCTCTCTGCCTACCTCTCTGTTACTTGTGCTCTTTCTCTCTGTCAAATAAATAAATAAAATCTTAAAAAAATAAATAAAATATTATGAATATATAAATTGTATATATAAATATAGAAATATGTATATTTCTCTCAATATATAAATATATATATTTTTTTAACTACCTACCTCAATGCAAGTCTTGGCAAACACTTGAAATGAGCTGTAGGAATCAAGGACACCCCCCCCCCAGTCTAGGAGCTACTTGATGGTAGAGAGCACTGAGAGCACTGAGCACATCAGTCATAAACAAAGCAGGGACAAGTGGGTGCCCTTGTGCACTCAGGACGGTTAGAAAGATCCTCTCTCTGCCTTCAAGCTATAAAATTCCGATCAGAGGAAAGTATAATATATCAACATCCCAGTGAGCAGCAGCATCTCTGTAAATGCTCTTAGTCTATTTAGTGAAATGGTAACTCATTTTCACTTAGTGAAATACGAATTCTTTTGCTAAACACTTATTTCTTCTAAAACTACCCTATTCGTTAGATCTACAAGTTGATGGTTTATGAAGACAGAGATTTGTTATAATAAAGGTGGACATCTTTGAAGCAGTAGAGTTAAGGTCTGAAAGCCATCAAGTTTGCTTTGCAGCTGGAACAGGCAGGATGTACGGAATGGGCAGGACAACTGGAGGGCAGGGCTTCTCTCCGCAGCCTGCCCCTCCCCTGCGCCCCTCCCCACCCCCCCCACATCCCCCAACACCAGCTGGACGCCAGAACCTTTCCATTTCTTGGGCCTAGAGTGTCTCCTCAGAGAGCCACATGGATCCTCACCTCCTCCTCGCATCAGGTCGGCTCACAAGTCCCCTTCATCCCTGTAAACACCATCCAGCCCTTCTGTCTCCCTTTCTCGGTGCCCCGCCCCGCCCACATCACCTCAGCTATTCCCCCTGTGTGCTTGTTTACTTGTTTATGGTCTGCCTCCTCCTACGAGAATGGGACCTTTGTTTGCTCCACAATGGCCCATACAGTGAGCTCAGTAAATATTTGAACATAGTTCCTTTAAAAGGACACAAAGGAAAAATAGAAAGTTTCTGGAATTCAAAACTGCGAGTCCCCAACCCCCAGATAGTTCAGTCAGTAGCTAATAATGTAGCCACTTCAAGTACATTTTTCTTCATATAGAAAACACAATTCATAGTTTTCACTACACCATTAACTTGAATTACCTTTTCCAAGCTGAATTTGCCTAGGTTCTTTTTGAAATAAGTTTCTGCTCAATTAAGCTGCCTTGAAATAAGTGTTCTTGAATATTTAAGCAAAACTATACATGTTCTCTGTAAAAACAAAACAAAACAAAAAAAAACCCAAACAACCAAAAAAACCAACGTGCTTCCTTACTTTTGTGAAAGTTATGTGTTCTAAGTAGAATAGCACTTGTTTTCAAGAAGAGAGATAAATCACATCGATTTCCAGAGGTTTTACATTGTGGCCTGTAATCCCCAATGCCCTTAACCTTGAAAGAAGAGTTGGCTGTTAAGAGACTCTGTTCCTTGGCACATTCCAGGATCAAGTTTTTCAATGCTGTGGGCTAAAAAATGGATTGATTTGTGCCAGCATCACACCCTCAACCTCCTATCCCAGAGAAAATAACACAGGTCCCCAGATTTCCAATGTAAATGGAAAGAATAAATGTTTTTGAGAAGTCTGATGAGTACAGCGGAGTTGAACTTAAAACCCTTTCTCTTTCCTTTCTAAAGAACTTTTCGATCTTCCTTCCTCGATAATTAAGAAGAAAGTTCATTTCAGTGGCGAAAGTAAAGAGAACGTCATGAGGAGTGAGAATTCTGAGAGTCTGCTCACCTCCAAATCCAAGTGCAAAGACCTGAAGAAAAGGCTTCATGCTGCTCAGCTCCGCGCCCAAGCCTTGTCAGATATTGAAAAAAATTACCAGCTGAAAAGCAGACAGATTCTGGGCATGCGCTAGCCCAGAGAGAGCCCCAGAGCTGTGTATAGTATGTAGCTTTGCCTACCTTTTAAAGATTGATATTCAACTGCTGTAGCTTTACATACTCGGTTCCATGAGCCATGCCTTTTTGTATAGTGAGCAAGATATTTTAGAATTACTTTGGTTGTTCTTCTGCAACAATTGTACAAAATGTACACACCTTTAATTTTTCTTTCTTTATAGAAAGAATGACATTTTCTTGGTGGGTTGGGCTTTTAATCCTGTGTGTGATTACTACTGGAACATGAAATATGACATTCTAAAGGTTGGGGGGAAATAATGTTAGGAAAAAGAAATAGCCAGGCGTAGCACTTAGTGAGAAGTTTTAAATGACTGAGTGGTGTTCTGACAGTTGTCGTGCCTCGTTGTAAGGTTTTACATGTTCTTGAGCTTACAAAACCTAATTGGATACAAACCGGCCACTAATACTGTGAACCTCTCGCTTGTAAGTGTCCCACTGGTCTGCAGTGGAAATGTGTCCCCTTTTGTGAAATTCATCACTGTGATGTCTATATTCTTCCTTTTTATTCTATTTAAGAGTGTTTCAGCTGGCTGTCCTTTACCACCTGTTTCTCACTAAATAAAAGAATGCTTTCGTTTTCCTATATTCATGTCTCATGCATTTGTTGATCTCTCAGTGGAGGGTGTCTGTGTCTGTGCTTCCTGGGCCCCAGCAGGCGGCGGAGAGAACATGTGTCTGATGTTCATGAGAGCCGGGATGCTATTTTATTCCCCATCTCATTCATCCATCTAAGCCAGTCATCCTGAACTAGGCCCCCCCGGCGGACATCCGGCAGTCTTAGAGACAGAAACTGTAATGGTTGTGGGGAGGGCCCTACTTGGATCTAGTGGGCAGAAGCCGGGGCACTGCTCAATGTTCTACAATGTGTGGGACCACGCCCGCCACAAAACGTCTATTAATAGAGCCATTCCTTCTTTCTCCTTCCTTCCTTCTTTCTTCCTCTCTCTCTCTCTCTCTTTCTTTCTTTCAATAGTGCTACTCTTGAGAAATCTGATGGAGGCTAAAATTTACTGGAACATACCCCACCCTTTCAGGAAACTTCGCTTGGATGGATTCTTTTTTTACATGTCTAACTTAATACAAATCAGCAGGGCTGGCCATGCCCCGCACAGTTTGTGATGGGCTCCTAGGAACGCTAATCTTTCCAGCTTCATGAAATGAGACCGAATTATGAGGGGTTAATGATATGTGGGAAGAAACTGCTCCTTTATTGGCTATTTTATGGCTGATTTATTACACAGTTGATAATGCTGTTCCAATAAAGACAAATGATACTATCGAAACGATACTATCGAAGCACAGATACTATCTATGCCTTTAGGAAATACCCACAGATTAAGTCGAACAGGACCACTTTGATATAAATGTTGAATGTAATTTGCAGGGCCCAGTGCAAAATAAAAATGTAGGGCTCTTTAAACAAAAAGCAGGAAATAAATACCATTAAAAGTACATGAAAACCTTGTCCTTTTTATAAGGTCTCTCTGCTTACAGTGTTATTTGTTACTTAATGTTTAAAGTAAAGAAAAGATTGTGAATTATTAGCATGAATTTAGCACTCCTCTTTTATATCATGCCATAGCAGTTTTAAATGTAAACAGCGCATTTTGTGCATGTGTAGAATCTGTATTTTGTGGCTCATCCGGGTGGGTGCCTCAAAGCTGGGCATAAGAGACACACACTGATCCCTGTGACTGGCGTCTAGGGACCCCTGGCTGGGTGCTTGCCCAGTTCCTCATCCCTCCAGCCTCCAGACCTGCCTACTGTCAGGCTGGAGCAGCCCAGCCAGGCATCGACCCCTCGGACCCACGTACAGCAGATAGGTCGCTCCTAAGCATCCTTATACCTCTACGCTGGGATTTTCTTCGTACCTGGATAAGGGTTCTTGGATCGTCCCTGTCAAGATAAGGTCTCCAGTGGTCACCCACCAGCCTTGCCATGGAGTTGCCAGCCTGGGAGGTGGGGATGGGGAAGGCCTGGGGGCAGGGGGGGCACTGCTCTCATGTCCCGTCCTGTGAGGCCTCAGGCCCCCAACCCTGACCTCTCCCTTGCCCATGTACAGGCCCCTCTGGAAGCAGAATGTGTCAGTGGTCATGGGACACAGGTAAGATGGGAAAGCCAGAGGGGGGCTGTTGCACCAGGGAGTGGGGGAGCTGGTAGCGGGAGGCAGACCCTCCAAGGAACTGAGGCTCTAAGCCCCTATAGGTGCCGTGGTCCCATCAAACTTGACTTAAAAAAACACACATCCAAAGATACAATGATTCAAATTTTCGAGATTGCAAGCAAAGAGCTTTAAACCCTGGGTCCCGGGCTCCTTCTGAGAGCCACGTCCTCCTATGTGTGGAGCCTGGGTGTCTGCACTGGTCTCACCCTCAGGAAACCCTTGCTACCTTAGGAAAACATTTTCCTTTTCATTTCTGAGTCTGTGATGACTTTTCCCCACCTCAGACTCCACCTTCACTTTCATTCCTTCTTCATTGAATCAACAAACAATTATTGAGCACCAGCTATAAGCCAGGCACGGTTGCAGGCGCTGCAGATACAGCAATGGAGAAATACGGAAATCTTGCCCTCCTGGAGATCCCACTGAACTGGGGCTAGAGAGGAAGCAAGCACGTTCAAGGTGTGCTTGTTCTAAGGAGCAGAGTGACCTTGGAGAAGGGGAGCAGAGGAATCAGGGTGCGATTTTAGAAGAGATAGTCGTTAGTGTGTAGGATGAGAAGGAAGCTGACTGTAGGTTAGGGTTTAGGTGGGGTTGGGGGAGAAAAGGAAGAGCGAGTTTTGAGTGATGCCGGGGGGGGGGGGGGGGGGGGGGGGGGGGGGAGAAGAAGGCCCGGCCAGCAGGGGGCGGGTGGGAAACTGAGCACGACTGGGAATCACGCCCTAGCACAGAACTTGAAAAGACACAGGCACTTGGAAATTGAGCACAGACGTTCTCACCAGCTTGAGCCAACGCTAATAAAACCTTGCTTCCTGCTCACCTCTAAAGCTGGGAATGCCTGGGAATATTTGGGCAATGATAACAGATGAAAGGTGATCTCTGATGGCGGGAAGGGGAGAGCCCTCCCAAATGATCTTTCTCTGGCAACTCTAAGACCCTTGTAAGATGCTTTGCTGGACACCAATCCCATACTCACCATTACAGACTTTACATATTTAAACAACGAGCTTTATCAAGCACGGTTGGTTCCTGGGCATTGGGGAAAAAAGGGTGTTTGGATCTGATTAAGTACTGCTGTGAGCATCAGCCACAAGGTGGCGCCATGGCTCCGTTAGACCAGGCTCCGACGCGGGCCTGCGGCTTTGGCAATCGGTCGTTACGGAGAGATTCCTTGGCAGGCTTTGGTTAAATGTCTTATTCCTTTTACTTCATCCATTTCTCACAACGCCCCCCGAGAAATGCGCATCATTAGCGTCACATTCACACGGGGAAGCTGAAGCTCAGGGTTCGCAGCTGGGGAGATGCACAGCTGGTTTCTGGACTGTTCTTGACTCCAGAGCTCATGGTCCTGAGTAGGACCCTCCACTGCCTGCCTGCACAAGACCGCAAAGGGTCCGTTTTGTCCCCAAACCATCTAGTTTCCCGTAAGGATGGGGGTGGTCACAGTCCCTGGGCTTTAGCAAGGACATTTGCATCACCAAGGGAGGGGGGAGTGGAGCAGGCATGGTAGGGGCCAGTGGCCTTTCCGATCTGTGTGCTGGGATGGACAGGTTGGTGTTGGAGGACGGAGGCGGAGAGGTGGCTTTCGAGGGATCCCAGTAGGACCCCAGGCCTAATGGCTTCAGACCAGTCGCTTTACCTCCTTTCCCCAGCATCTTCCATTCCACCTCCTGGCGCTCCACGCCCTCCAAAGCCCAGCCTAGAGGGCTGCTTCCTCCTCAGCCCTCCCCCGCCCTCCCCTGGGGTATTTGATGTTTCTAGCTGACCTTCGGCCTTCCAGGACAAAGCCCATTTCTCCAGGCCAGCCGGTTCCCTCAAAGACTGGAGGGAAGCCTGCCCCCTGCAACGAACTGAGGATATTCTGTAAAAGGTGACACAAGGCAGCTGTTTAAAAAACAGAGAGGGGCGCCTGGGTGGCTCAGTGGGTTAAAAAGCCTCTGCCTTCAGCTAAGGTCATAATCCCAGGGTCCTGGAATCGAGCCCCACATCGGGCTCTCTGCTTGGCGGGGAGCCTGCTTCCCCCCTCTATCTCTGCCTACTAGTGATCTCTCTCTGTGCCAAATAAATAAATAAAATCTTTAAAAAAAAAAAAAGAATGAGAATTTCTGTCGCCCATCAAGAGAGAATGCTCGTTCACTGGGACCGGGTGGCTGGCAAGACAGGCTCCACGTTGGATGGATGGCTTTCACCAAGGAGGATGAGGGGAGCGACCCTCCTAGAAGGATGGCTAGCTGATGGAGTCTGGGGGTGTGAGGCAAGCCTTTCCCACCCCCCCACCGGGTCACTCTGCCCCGCCCCCACCCCCATGGAGGAGCAGAGGTCAGCCGCTCCGAAGCCTCTTACCTCTGAAAGGTTGGATTCCACACCGCCTTCAGAGGGACCAGTAGGGGCACCCTTGCTTGCTTCACCGAGGCTCCTCAGCTACATTTCTGAGGCCACAACCATGGCAACTCTGCTTGAGCTGCTAAAACCCCAGGCTTGTGAGGCTGCCCCATCTCTCCCTACAACGGCCCAGCCAGGGAGCAAATATCCCCTTCACCCACGTGCCCAGACTTTCTCTGAAGCAACACACTGGCCCTTTTGATGCAACGAGGCATTCTGTAATCTTAGTCACACATTCACAGGACATGTTCACAGTGGCTGACTTTATTCACTACACTGAAAAAAATCAGTCTTCCCTTAAATTATGAAGTGATAACATCAGTGTAAAAAGCTCTCACAGTATGGAAGTATATATAGTAAAAATTAAGCAATAAAAAAGTTCTGTCACCCGTAACCCCATTTTTTCTCTCTCTTTCCAGAAGTAGCTGTTAATAATCTGGTGTTTGAGGTTTCCTTCAAGACCTCCTGTGTGTGTGTGTGCGTGTGTGTGTGTATGTGTACGTGTATGCATATGACTGTGTATTTAAAACATACAAATTGGGGGCACCTGGGTGGCTCAGTCCATTAAGCGTCTGCCTTCAGCTCAGGTCATGATCCCATGGTCCTGGGATCGAGCCCTGAATCGGGCTGCCTGCTCAGTGGAAAGTCTGCTTCTCCCTCTCCCTCTGCCTGCCACTTTGCCTACTTGTGCTCTCTCTTTCTGTCAAATAAATGAAAAAATCTTAAAAAAAAAAACAACACAAAAATTGGATCTTAATCCATATACTGTGTTTTAATTTGCCTTTTTCAACTAAAGATAACTTTTTCTTGTCGGTACATATAAATTCTCTTATTCTTAAATAGGTGCTTGGTGTCATCTTCCGCATTCATCCTAAATTTGTTCTCGGAGGGCAGGCTCACTTTGAGTTTTGAGGGTACCAGCTTGCCTGGAGCACCCAACAAGGTGGGGAACATAGCCCCTGCCTTAAGAACTTAGGGCCTTGGGGGCGAGGCAGACACACCCCATTGAAACACACACTCCCACAAAGCAGTGTCCCTGCTCCATTCACAGAATCACTAGCCCCAGCTCTGTTCTCAAGAACCTTCATCGTCGGGGCTCCTGGGTGGCTCAGTGGGTTAGGCCTCTGCCTTTGACTCAGGGCATGATCCCAGGGTCCTGGGATCCAGCCCCGCACCAGGCTCTCTGCTCAGTGGGGAGCCTGCTTCCCCCCCACCTCTCTGCCTCCCTCTCTGCCTACTTGTGATCTCTGTCTGTCAAATAGATAAATAAAATCTTAAAAAAAAAAAAGGACCTTCATCATCAATTAACTGGGGGAAATAGTGGGCCTAGCATAAACAAGCCTTCCAGCTAGCGTTTGGCCACTGGGCAAATCCCCATAATGCCTGGTGGAGAGTTCTGGGGCCCAGCAGAAACCAATATGTGTCTCTCTGCGGCTCCCTCTCAGCAGTGTTGGCGCACCTTCCATGAGAGCCCTTCTGGGGGCCCAGCTCTGAATGCAGAGAGCCAAGACCCCCAACTTAGGCACTCAGCCGCTGCCCTTGGCTCGTGTCTCGAGCCTCTCCGAGGCTCACTTTCCTCCTCCTGAAAAAAGAGACCATGATCCCGGTGAAGGTGAAGTGAGACGAAATGCGGTCAAGGACCTAGAACGGTACCTGCCTGTAAATTTCTTCCACCTGGTTTCAGAAGAGATTTAAAGGGACTAATAAAGGGAAGATGGGTTTTAATAAAATGCTTATACGGAACGTGAGGAGGAAGGATGGAAGCAGGAACGAGCCACGTGAGGGGATCACACAGAATCACACACTTACCACTGGTGGGCCGTGGATTTGACTGGAAGCTTCCCGGCAGCAAATGGGGGGGGGAAGTGCTTAGTTATCCCCTATAGACCTGGAGGACGAAGGCAGGTGTCTGCTTGCTCAAAGAGTGTACAGCTGTCTGGGACTCTCACGCCCTAACAGAGGGGAGGACGCTCCTAGGTGACATCTCGGCAGCCCGTGTGACACCGAGGCCCCAGCGCTTTCTCCCGTCCTGTCCACGCAGACTACTGGCGTCCCCCGCACCCATGTCCATGGAAGTGACAGGTGCTGGGGCAAGATTTCTGGGTCCACGGCATCGGGAAGTTGGGCTTTGGAAGTGGCAAAAAGGATTTCCTAAATTTGCTGAAGCCCCAAGAATATCAAGGCCCAGGACCTGAGGGCCAGAGTACAGAGCCCGAGGCCCGGCGAGGCAGAAAGTACCCGGGATGCCCTGGGAGGTGTCCTGCTCTGCAGACTTGCATGGGGTCTGCCCTTGAGTCTTGTAGAACCGCAAGCACCCATTCAGGTCGGGGCAGGGCTTGAGAATCTTGGCGAACTCCCAGCTGATACTGGTCTGGCTGTCCTGCACCACTCTCCGGCCATGCATGTGAGAGGGATAGTAAGGCTTCTGCGGGAGAGCTCCGCCTTCCCGGGCCTGGGAATTACCAGAGGCAGATGGGCCCACATCTGGGACATGAGTGGCCAGACTCATGGGTGCCTGTCTTTCTGCCCCAGGATGCCGTTCCTGAGTGAGGAGGCAAGTGGATGAGTAGACTGAAGGCTAAGGCAAAAGCAGAGGGTCCTTTGTGCCCTGATCCCTGCTGAGAATTCTGGTAGTGGGAATAGCTGAGGGCTGGGGAAAGCCAGGCTGGCTTACGGACCAGGCAGATGGCTACCTAGCATGGAGAGCCCCTCGAGGGTCAGCGAGGGACCCACCACGACCCTGAGCCACGGCATGAGGACTTATAGCCACATTACCAAGGGATCTGGGAAGGCTGAAATGGCTCGTTGTTTTGAACTTAAAATTCGCTGAATATTTACACAAACCAGTCAATTAATTAGCCTATTGATTCCACTACCCTACCTGATGGAATTTGTGACAATGTTAGATTCATCACAGGAAGCAAAAGCCATAACTTTGCTCGTCTGGGCAGAGCGTGTGCATTTGTTACTGTAACAGACAAGACAGAGATCATCTGTAATGCTGCTCCCTAAATTATCTGTAGGCCATTTACAAGAACTCACACACAGGCAGCTTCCAAGTGGGATTAGCAGAGACAGGGGGGACACAGGGCTGAGGATGCAAAATTAGGGAGGGGCGAGGGCTCCGTGGGAAGCACCCTGGGAAGTTGAGTTTTGAGCGGAAGTCAGAAGGAGAGGAGATACCCTAGTAGCAAGGAAGGGTATGAGGAGGGTTTTGTTTGTTTGCTTTAAAGATTTTATTTGTCAGACAGAGAGCATGTGCACAAGCAGGGGATCAGCAGGCAGAGGGAGAAGCGGGCTCCCCGCTGAATAGGGAACCGGACACGGGACTCGATCCCAGGACCTGGGATCATGACCTGAGTGGAAGGCAGATGCTTAACCAACTGAACCACCCAGTCTGTGACAAGGTTTAAGCAAAGCCTGGGAGAAGGCCTCGTTCGTTTGTCCAAGAGTCTTTTATTAAGCTCCCGTTGTATGCCAGTCACTGAGCCAGAAACTGGGAATTCAGAAAGGCCTTCCGTGCCTCATAGAGCTCATTCTCCAAGGAGAGGATGGAAGCAGAATGAGGCTTCCCTCCGACCTTCCACACGGAGAGTGGAGTGTTCAAAACGCTCCTGTTAATTCCCTTGCAGCCCTATCCTCTGCCCTTTCCCCTGGAAAGTCCGGGATATGGATGGGGCCTTCCCCTCCCCCATTCAGATTTATCCTGGGAAGAAGGGAGTAGCCATTCATTTGTATTTAGAAAAATGTTCCCCAGATGATGTGCTCCCACCACCCCTACCACACACACACACACACACACACACACACACACACACACACACAAGGGCTGATGTGTCTAGAGCCCAAAGTTCAAGCTGGGGCGTGAGATCAGGTGGCCTCCGCTGTCGGGAGCAGGACAATAACTTGGAAGACCTCTCAAGTCTCTTGCAAGGCATTTGCATTTATCATTACACTTTGCAGAATTCTTCAGTGGCGAATTAACTTTCATGGAGTGTAGCCCCTCATTCTATAGTGGGGACCCCGGGAAGTCAGAGAAGAGGGTCAGCCTGTGGTCACGCAGAGCCAGAACTCCTGGGGCCCCGTTGGCCGGTCCTGTTCTCCATCACTCTGTGCAAGGCTTCGCTAAGGCTCCTGGCTGTTCCTCTCCAGCGTGCAGGGAAGAATTAATTATTAATTTCTATAACAACCCTGAAACTGATATCTGTGAACCACGAGCCCCGACGCCTTTTTTCCAACATCCAGCCACTTAATCATGGTTTTAGCTGGGTCAGCGTAACAGTCTTGTAACCTCAGAAGAACGCCGCAAACGTCTTTATTGGCTTCTCCTGAGGGCGAAGGCCAAGTTCATGGAGGGCAGTGGTGGCACAGGGGTAGATAATGCTCTCTAAGAATCCTTGAGGCTTCACCTTGTGTCTGAGCCAGGCCTTGTCACCGGCCCTTTCCTGGAACCAATGGTTCTTACCTTTGTGTTACTGAGCTGCGGATTCCAAAGCACTTTCACAAATAGCGCCTCGATTGATCCCCAGATGGTGCTGTCACTGCATTGCGTGGATATTTTTCTCCTGAAGAAGATAAAGATTCAGACAGAGAAGTGACTCACCTATGGTCACACAGACCCCAGGACTTCTGTGCTCAACATAACCCACCTGGAGGAGACTGTAGCTGGACTATTTTTTTTTTTTAATCTATCTTTCGAAGATTTTATTTATTTATTTGAGAGAGCACAAGCAGGGGGAATAGCAGAAGGAGAAGGAGAAACAGACTCCCTGCTGAGCAGGGAGCTCAACCGGGGCTCTATCCCAGGACCTGAGATCATGACCTCAGCCAAAGGCAGATGCTTCACGGATTGAGCTACCCAGGCGCCCCCAGGCCATCCTTTTATTTTATTTTATAAAGATTTTTATTTATTTATTTAACAGAGAGAGAGAGATCACAAGTAGGGAGATAGGCAGAGAGAGAGAGGGGGAAGCAGGCTCCCTGCTGAGCAGAGAGCCCGATGTGGGGCTCGAACCCAGGACCCTGAGATCATGACCTGAGCCGAAGGCAGTGGCTTAACCCGCTGAGCCAGTCAGGTGCCCCTGGGCCATCCTTTTAATGCAAGTATGTTAATTATAGTTCTTAGGTGTGTTTGGGGCTGTCCATGAATCCTCTGGGAGTACTGGCAGCACTGGGGACATTTTTCTGAAAGTCCATAGTTCTTTTTCCCCAGACGCTGACCCCAAACAGTGAGAATCACTGCTTTCAAAAAAGGAGTCAAAGCTCCTCTATGTCCCTGCCTGCAGGTGTTCCCACCTGACGGGGTCAGCTCTAGCTGGGTGCTAGGGTTTGCCGGACACAGTCATGTCCGGGAGCTGAGGTTAGGGTTTTGCTGCCCTTGAATAGGAGGCTGTCCATGCAGCAAACACCAGGCCAGGAGCTCCATATGCAAAAGGTCCCATTTATGGGAGCCTGGGTGGCTCAGTTGGTTAAGCGACTGCCTTCGGCTCAGGTTATGATCCCGGAGTCCCGGGATGGAGTCCCACACTGGGCTCCCAGATCTGCGAGTATGCTTCTCCCTCTGACCTTCTCCCCTCTCATGATCTCTCTCTCTCTCAAGTAAATAAATAAAATCTTTAAAAAAAAAAAAAAAAGGCCCCATTTACAACAGCAACACCAAGATGTAAAGTATACGGGAAATGCACAGTGCTCATAAAAATTTTACCAAACTGCTCTGAGGGGCACTAAATAAATGGTAAAACATCACATCGAGAACTCTTAATATGCTAAAATGCCATTTGTCCAAATTTATGAATTTGATGCAATGCTGATAAAAATATCTAAGGTTTGTAAAATCTGACCCAAGGCATTTGTGTGGAACAATTCAGCTGGAAGAATAAATGGGTGAAAAGAGCCACAAAATTGCTGGGAAGAAAAGAACTGGGTGGACCTGTATTCCCAGGTATTAAGATACATTGTATGTACTGTGCGCCTGAAACAAACGTCATAGAGCATATTCAGCATACTGAAATTAAAATTTAAAAAGTAATCAAAAAATAAATAAAATACATTCTAAAGTTTCAGTGATAAAAACAGGGAGGAATGGAGCACCTGGGTGGCTCAGTGGGTTAAAGCCTCTGCCTTCGGCTCAGGTCATGATCTCTGGGTCCTGGGATCGAGCCCCGCATCAGGCTCTCTGCTCAGTGGGGAGCCTGCTTCCCCCTCTCTCTCTGCCTGCCTCTCTGCCTACTCGTGATCTCTGTCAAATAAATAAATAAAAATCTTAAAAGAAAAACAAACAGGGAAGGCCAAAACAAGACAGGCAGCTCAATGGAGAAGAAGAAGTAACCCAGGAAGAGATCCTAGATATAAAAGGAAATTAGTAATATGTGATGAATATGTTGTACTAGATCCCTACTTCATCCCATGTGCCAAGTTAAATCCGAAGTTTGTGTCTTTCTAATACCAAGGAGATACAGTTCTTGCCTCGTAGGGTAATGAGGGGTTATGCGAGGTAATGCGTGTAAAGTTCTCAGCCTTGTGTCCCGTTCATAGTCCCCACCTGATAACTGTTAGCTAGTATTATTATTAGTATTATGATTAATCCAGATGGGCTGTAATCCAGATGTATAATGACAAAATCATAACATTACTAAACGTTCACCTGATCTCTAGGTGGGAATGGTTTCTGGGGATGCAGAAGGAGAAGCCAGCAAGGGTGGGATACGCCACGGGCCTTAGAATGTTCTTACACCGTGACTCAGAAATTCCACTTATAGGAGGTTTATCCTAAGTAAACCTCCATTTATCCTAAGTAAACCACATTTATCTGAGCACACACTGAGTATGAGTATGTGCTCAGATAAATGTGCAAAGACAGTTATTAAATATTTTTTAGAAGAACAAAAAGTAGGAACAACCTAAATGTCAAAAAAGAAATGGTTAAAAAAAAAAAAAACTTTCTGTTGAAACATACAATGGTCGGCTATGCAGCCATTAAAAATTAAAAATCATCTCAATGAACATGAATTGACTGATCAGGGGAAATGCTTAGTTAGAATACTAACCATGATGCAAAGTACACACACACACACACACATATATATAGTATGATAACTTGAACACCAAGATGTATATCAGAATGGTTATCTCTGGTGGAAATAACCTGAGGGGTTTGTTCTTTCTTTCTTTCTTTCTTTCTTTCTTTTTCTTTTTTTTTTTTTTTGTTGCAAATTCATTATATGAAACCTGTTTCTTTTGTGATTCTACCAAATTTCAATAACGTTTTTTTAAACATCTATTTCACAATTTTAAAAAATTAGGCATTGCCAAATAATTTGTGTTTTTAAAAGTTCTTTACTGAGCAGAAACTTAAAAAAAATACTTTTCCGTCCTTGCCTCTCAAACTGGGGTGTGTTTGGGGTTTCTGTTAATTGGCTACTACAAGAACGTGTTCACAGCTAACTTGAATAATCTTCCTCTGGTTATTACGTTTTTTTTTTTTAAGATTTTATGTTAAAGTAATCTCTCTACCCAACAAGAGACTCGATCTCACAACCCCCAAGACCAAGAGCTGCGTGCTCTCCCCATGTTCCTAGTCATTGACTTTCATAGTAAAACAAATCCAAACAAATTATGGGAGAAACACAAAGTGTTTATAATTTCTGTTTTCAGCTAGAGCAGGAGGCCACATTGACACAGACCCCCCCCACCAGGTGTTGGCCACTTAGAGCACCCAGGTCTTGTCCATGACCTCTGTCTCAGGCCCCCTTGTCTTCTTTCCGAGATGGCTGCTGAGGAGGCAGAGAGGAGCCCACTGCAAGGCCAGGCGCTGAGGTAAAGCTTGTCTCCACGCCCCTGGCCTGAGGTGGCCAACAGTGTGCCCGGCTTCCTTGAGAGTTCAAAGTCTCAGGTGTCACAAGTCCCCAGAGCCAAAGATTTCCCTCAGGTGGAGACTTGTTTCCCAGAAGCCTCCAAAACAAACAGCGATAAGCAAATGAGACTCGAGAAGTGGGCAGGCAGCCAGCTTGGGGCTGGATGCCAGGCCCGAGGTAGCGTGAGCCCAGAAGAGACCAAGGGCTCTCACCACACTGGCCTGTTGGGGCAGCTCCTTCCCAAGCAAGCCATGCTCTTGGGCCATAGGTCCTTCAGGAACACAGCCCACCCTGGGTGGACACCAGCTGAGACCAGGGGACCAGTGGGGCCCTCAGGAATCTGGGGAGGCTGGCACATTCTGGGTGTTGGCCAATGACCGTGGGGACATCTCTCCAGAATAGCCTTCCAGGCTGCCTAAGGGTGCTGGGGAGTGGACACCCAGGAGCCAAGCCTTGGCGTCACCCGTGCTTTCTGGGTCACTGAGTCCATGGACTTTAGCCCCATCCAGGAGAGCAGGCTCCAGGTCAGGCGCATGTGCAGCCATGAACTTCCCACAAGCGCATCCCTGTTCTCACCAACATCCTTGCCTTGGTGTCGTTTAAGAGGGGCCTGGACTGAGAAACTGAGGGCAGCCTTCCAGCCTGGGGGACAGTGGTGGGAGGCCTGGAACAGCTAGGATTCATGGAGCCTGTACTGTCCGTCTGTGGAGAGCCATCCAGCAGATGCAAGGAGTCACGTAGACGAAAATGCCTGAAGATTGAGGAAATGAGAATGATTGGCTAGGTAGGGTTTGGGTGCGCTCGTGGCTGATACATGAACAGCACCAGGAGCCAAGAGAGAAACGCATGATTACTGCTTGAGAACAATAGAGCCCTGCGCGGTTACGTAAGGGTCCACGAGGAGACCGCGTGCACAGGGCAGTGATTGGATAGTCGGGCTGGACCGCCTACATATATATATTGCCAAAACTTGCTTGAAGGGAGAGAAAAAAGAAACCCTAATAAAGAAGTTTGCTCCTCATCACGTTTGCGGGTCGTTCTTGCTGGCGAGAGCGACATCCGTCAGATCTGGAGTCGGTTCAGACATGACCAGTGGAGACGGAGGAGGGTCACACTGCTAGTGGATTGCTGGCTGGCAGTGGAGGGATTCCTACAGAGAAATCTGTGCATTTCTTGAACGAGGCTGTTTCTACTATCCTGGGCTCTAGTCATTACGGAACCCCAGCCCTTAGCCCAGAGCCTGCCCCTGTAGCACTCCAGGCCCCTTCTGAGGCCCACAGGCCACCCTGATGACCCCTGCCTGCCTTCCTGGATCAAGTCCTGGGGACCCTGCTGAGGGTCCCCTCTGTGGGGAAGGCAGTCACTTCCCCTCTAGCCCTGGACAGAGCTGGTGGGAGCAACGCTGATTTCCCACCTTCCTCCTCCAACACAGGCTCACAGACGCTGCTTCCCGGGCTGCTTTTCCTCTAGGAAATGAGACAAGCCATCAGCAACATAGCAAGCATGAAGTTCTGAAAGTTCTAGAACCAAACAGAGCTCTCATACCGCCTGCCCTGGTGGGTGGTCCCGGACTCCCTCTGAGAAGATGAGTAGAAACCCAGGCGATCCCAAGCCCTGCTTTGACTGCTGAGCATTGTGTTTGTGAAGGTCCTGGCCCAGTTCTATCCCTGTGTCCCCCTCACCCCCACCCCCACCCCCAGTACTTTCACCCTGTTCTCCGGTCACCAGGGATGGTGAAGGCAGAAGGAGCCTCTCCCTCCGTCAGGTGGACTGTTGGTTTCTCTGGGATTTTTCAATTCCATCTTCCCGCTCCCTCTCCCACCCATCACCCCACAGAGGTCAAAATTGGGGCATTTTCTTTTAAGACTAACTCCTGACTTACAGAAAATGCGGATCAATGTTGGTGGTCCTAGCATTCCTTTGTTCCAGGCAGTCATGGTGCAAGGCCTTACCAGAGGCTTGTTCACACACCGGGGCTTCTAGAAGGGGATGTGGCCAGCTGACCCTCAGGCATGGGAACCCTGCAGGCACTCTGATGCTTGCAGACCTAATCTCAGCCCCGCCTTATCAGAAGGGAGGTGAGTGAAACCCACAGGCCCAACTTGGAGGCTCCCCCAGTGAGGAAGTTATCATCCAAAGACTTCATGAGGCCCCATCGTCTAGCCACACAGCTTTCCCGTGGAGATCGGCTCCATGTATCTGGTCTTCCTAAGACAAGAAAGTCATCTTGGTCACTCTGCTTCATAGATTTTGACCTTGGTGTGAACAATTCCCCGACCTTATTTGACCCCGGAGGTGGGTGCCCTCCCAAGAATCACCTGCACAAACGTATCATGAAAACATAGATGATCAGAGTCACTTGCTTTGGTTTTCTAAGCCAAGTCACAGATTTGAAATAAGGCAGATGTCTGTACCCACCCAGCAAGCGGCAGCCTGGTTAGCGTCGAGCTGGTTAGCAGTGGGTGGGAGTGAACGGTGTCCGGCCGCACGGGTCCCGGCCAGGAGCTGTGTGAGGTCAGGCAGGGTGAGAGCTGGGGCTTCCACTTCCTCGCCTGGAGAAGTGGCATGGGACTTTCTCTTTCACAGCATTGTTAGATAAGTAGACAGCATTACGTCACGGCTGGAACACAGCACCGAGTTCATGGTAGCCGTGAGGATCCTTCGGAATCATCAAAGAATAAAGCGAAGCTTTGGGGGCCTCGGTCATTCACTGAGTAAGAGTCGTGAATGCTCAGAAGATCTACGGACCAGGCCAGGCGCAGGCCCCCGGGAGCTGGGGGTGGCCACGCCTTGCCCTCACTCAGGGAGTCCAGTGGGCGGACAGAGAATAAACAAAGAGTTATGTGTGGTAGGCGCTCAACAAATATTTGTTGAACACGTTGCAAAAATAGACGTGAGATAAATTTATAATGGGGGCACGCAAGGTGGTGTGGGGGAAGGTTCGAGGGGCTCCCCCAGCCCAGGCCTGCCTGTGGAGATGATGGGGAAACAGAGTCTCACGGATAAGAAAGATCTGGCCAGGTCCTTCTGAGCAACTTTGAATGAGCATTTTCCAAGAGCTTGGTGGCACTGGATTGTCACCCTTGGTTAAGAGAGTAAACCATTTCCAGCGTTCAAGGTTCAAGTGCAGATCGGCCCAGGGATTACTTTTCTGGGTCTGGCAAACACCCATTCCCTTGCCGGTAACTTTTAATGGAAAAAAGCTACCAGGCGATGTTCTGCCTCCCTTCTCACTCCTCCCCTCCGCCCTGCTCTGCGCTCGGTGCTCACGGGGGTTGCCAGCAGGAACAGACAGGCATCCCCTTCTGGCACGCCTGCTTTGCTCAAAACTCCCGGCACTCACATGTTTCAGTGATTCCATGTCGTCTTTGAACCTACCAGTGGTCAGGTCTGAACCTCTGGAGCCAGAGCCACATTCGTTGAGCAAGATGTCACGTAAGGTTTCTAACAACCCTGTGAGAGCGGTTACCCCTGTTACAGCCCAGCCTGAAGCAGAGAAAGTGAAGTAACTTGCAGAAATTCACATGGTTGGGCAAGGCTGGGATTCAAATCCCACAGCTGACTCCAGAGCGCTGATTTGAGCCCCTTTGGAGCGCTGGGGTGAAGCCAGCTGCTGGCCAGTGTGTTGACCTGAGGAAGTTCCCTCCCTCATCAACCCCAACCCAACCCCAATCTTACATCGCGATGGGGTATTTCCCTTCAGAGACGACTCTCAGACTCACAGTCTCCTTGTACTGGTGGGTCAGAATTGTCCCCAAAGGAGACTATGAAGAGCCTTCTCTTGTGAGAAACCAGGAGGACCGCAGCTGTCTTGGGGCTGATACTTCAGACTCCCTGGTCAGCCAGAGCCAGAGCTGGGTTAGCAGAAACCAGCCAAAAGAAGCATCCAGAACGGTGTCCAGAGGCATCTCAAGGGCTGGACCAGATGGACAGCATTCTGGGCGCTGATCTATAAGGGGCTCAAACAGCACTGAAATAAGCGTGGGGCCAGTCGACCCAGATTTCTAGGCATGTCTTTTCTCATAACTGTGCTATAAAATTTGGTCCAGCTTCTGCCAAAGAAATCAAAGCTACCCAGGAGGAATAAAATATGTATGTCTCCCCGGCCTGCTGATCTGTGCTGAAATTTCCCCATGGCCGTCTGGTGCAACATTGCTTAGGTCACCACGCCTGAGACTGGCAGCCACCCAGAGAGGGCAGTAGCATATACAGGTGCTTTCTACTGGTAATAAGTAATTTATCATTTCAATTTAAGGCACTTTCATGTATGTCCCATAGTGAGCAGTGCTGGGCGTGCGCTGCATTAGCTGAGGGAAGACTGCACTGCTGTACCAAAGACATCCAATAATGAGGTAGGACAGGGGTCAGTAAACGTTCTCTCTAAGGGGTCAGAGAATAAATATTTTAGGCAATAAAGATACAGTCTCTGTTGCAACCACGCAACTCTGCCATCATAGGGCGAGAGCGGCCATTGGACTATATGTAAATGAATGAGCTTGGGTATGTTCCAATAAAACTTTATTTATAAAAACAGACAATGAGCTGCAGTTTGCTCACCTGGACTGCACCTTAAAAATGATAGAAACCAGATGTGCCTGCGTGGCTCAGTTGGTTAAGCGGCTGCCTTCGGCTGAGGTCGTGAACCTCCAGCCCCACGTTTGGGCTCCCTGCTCATCGGAGAGCCTGCTTCTCCTTCTCCCTCTGCCTACTGCTCTGCCTACTTGTGCTTTCTATCTCTCTGTCAAATAAATAAATAAAATCTTTTTAAAAAACGATAGAAACTGGGTGATGGACATTAAGGAAGGCACATGGTATAATGAGTACAGGGTATTATATAAGACTGATGAATCACTGACCTCTACCCGTGAAACTACTAAAACACTGTATGTTAATTAATTGAATTTAAATTTAAAGAAAAAAGAAAAAATATAGAAAATTTTTCCTCATGCATGTAACAGTGGTGATGTGTGTGGTCGCAGTTTTAAGGGCAATGATTTAAGGACCCAGATTCTTTCTGGTAAGTTCCTTTACCATCCTCCAGAAACTTTGTCTTCCTTTGCATGTTTGAAGCTATGGGAAACAGTAAAAAGAGCGTGGAGGAGTCAGGCCTGTTTCCTTCAGGCTTTCGTCTAGATTCATAACAAGACCTTCTACTCATTCCACTGGTGAGTCCTTAGTCCCAAGTCACACATGACAGCAAAGGAGGCTGGGAAATGTAGTCTGGTCAGGTGTCCAGGAGAAAGGGACAATGAATGTTGGAAGATGGCCAGCACTCTCTGTTCCACCCACCAACCTCCATTTTCCCTTCCCCTCCCGCCTCCACCCTTCCAGGTAACCCCACACTCCTCCCTTCCCCACAACCCCTCCCTCATTTGGTTCAGGGGAAGTGGACTCCGTCCCTATCGTGGAGGCTGACCTGGCTGGTCTAAAGACGATAATCCCAAGCCTTTTGTCACAGTGATTAGGTCAGGAAATAGGCCGAAGCCAATCAGTGCGGAGCATTTTTCCTGGCCCTGATGATTTAAGACTCAGAAAATGTGACCTTAATCAGAGGGCTGATTTGTTAAAGGCATCTGAAGAAGAGGCATCCTTTCCTTTAAAAGAACACTGCTCTCTTCAGAGTGGTGGGGGTCCTGAGGCTGTATTTTTTTGTATATACACTGTATATATATTTGGTGTATATATTTTTTAATTGTGGTAAAATACACCTAACATAAAATTTAACATCTTAACCATTTTTACATGTACAACTCAGTAACGTGAAATACAATCATATCCACACTCTTGTGCAACCTTCACCATCTTTTATCTCCAGAGCTGTTTTCAACTTCCCAGACTGAAACTCTGTCCTCATTAAGAATCACTTCCCCCTCCCCCACACCCTGGTCCCCAGCCCTTGGCAACCGCCACTCTATTCTTCATCTCTGAATTTTCCTACTCTAGGTACCTCATGTAAGTGAAATCATGCAGCAGTCATCCTTTCCTGACTGGCTTATTTCACTTATAATGTCTTCAGGCTTCATTCATGTTGTAGCACATGTCAGGATTTCCTTCTTTTATGTGGCCGAAATAAAATTCTGCTGTTTGTAGGTACACCATGTTTTTTTTCATTTCATTTACCTGTCAATGGATATTTGGACTGTTTCCACCTTCTGGCTACTCACTGCAACCATTTTACTCTCATGAAATGAAGCCAAGGCTTGGAGGAAAACACAGTGGAAAGAATTTGGGGAACTGGAGCTGAGCTACTGGATCCAGCTGATCCTGAAGCCTTCCTACCTCTGGATGAGCCAGATCTGTGGAACAATGGATTTCTTCATTGGTGAAGTGAGTTTGGGGTTTCTTATGGCCATAAGCCACCTAACTGATGCATTTCCCAAGACATTGTCTGGTTTCACAACTGTAGAAGAAAATGAAAATGAGCAAAACCACAGAAAAGTGGGAAATATTTTGCTGACACGAATGCCGGGAAAGAATTTTAAAGCACGTTTCGAAGAAGATTTTGTAACTGTATCTGCGCTCGCTACTTCTCTCCTGGTGAGTGTGAGTCACCAGTAGTATGAGTGATGGAAATTTTGAAAAGAAAGGCAAATTCAATTAGGTTAAAACGTTTGGTTACAGCTAGTGTATATCACAAATCTCTTCTTTTGACCTTTGAAGAAAGATTTTTGTTGCGAAGAAAAATGAGGCTTTCTTAAATTTTGGCTAAATAAATGCTGCATGGATATTTCAAGAAGGGGAACTAAATTCTGAGCCTGCCCAGGGCTCTCACATGTGCCCATCTGCCTCAACTGTGGATGAAGCCAGAGGGTTGGGACTTGTGGGTCCCCTCTTGGCAGTGGCACCATTTGGTAGAAAAGTCCTGAACTCACCGGCAGCCCAGGGGTCTATCCCAGTTAAGTGGCCCCAGGGAAAAATCTAACTTCTCTGGGCCTCTGTTTCCTCCTCTATAAAATGGGTTTACTATTTTCGCTACTTTACTACTTTTCACTTTCCAGTGAAACTGAGAAGTGCTGTACAGATTTAAGATTCCCGGAGGGAAAATATTAACCCATCTTCCGTGCGAAGTTCAGTAGGCTTAGGGCGGGGTGGTAATCCCTCTTGCAAACAGCTCAGCCCGCCCTTTAGACGAGTCTGGAAGCTCAGCTGTCTGAAAGCCCGAGGAAGAAGTGATGGCTTGTGTCTTCAGGGAAGAGATGGGCTCCCTTCCCCGGATTTACCCCCCTACACAGGTGGACTCTGCCCCTGGGGCTGGTCACACCCACACTGTCCAGCAGCGGCGTCTGCATCTCTCCTGGGGGCCACTCTCCTCATCTGGGCAGCAGAGTAACCGAGACCCAGAGGGTCTACGCACCCAGTGGCACACAGGTCTTCGGCGGCGTAGAGCAGATATATATCAAGAACCCGTCTTGGTCTCCGGAGCGTTCCCTGCTACTCCATTATCCCATGCTGCCTTTGTCTCCGAACCCCAGGCCACTTCTCCTGCCATGTCCCTAGGTCTCGGGGGATTTCCCTCCTTCTGCTCGCCAGTCTGTGCACCTGGGCATTTTGGGGTGAGGGGAGGGGGCACCTCCAGGAGGACAGCAGATTCCCATGAGTGGAGACAGGGGTTCCAGGGACACGTGTCAGCTCATGAGGCCATGGCTCTGAGCTCGGGGCTCCTCTCTTTGGCCCTCCCTTTGGAGCGGCCTGGAGGATGAGACAGAGACCCTGAAGAGCTTGGGCTGTGATCCTTTTTCAGTAAAAAATGTCTCCATGTATGGGTTCCAAAGAAAGAGGACTCCCCTGGAGGTAAGGATGCATGTGTGGGTGGGGAAGGGGAGCCAGAAGGGCAAGCTGCCCACCTTATGGGGTGCAGGGCACCTATGGGGCCCTGGTTCTAAGGGCAGGGATGTCACCCCCATCCCCTTGGTGTCCAGAGCCTGAAAGATGTCTGGCGCCCAGCACATGCTCAGTACATGTTTGTTATGGGGTGAATGAGTGATGGTTCTGCAAATGATTGCCTCAGGCTGCCTCTCTTCCTGTGCCCTCTATAAGGCACCTCCCAGCTTACACCCCCCAGCCCCAGACCCCCTCCTCCATCCCCTTCTAATATCCTCCCGCTGACCACCTGACCTGCCTGAGTTCATCTCCCTCTTCCTGCCCCATCTGTGTGTCCTTCCTTCTTCCTAGTGGCCCGCCCCATGACAAAACTTGTTTAGCTGATAATTCTCCTTTCTGGCCTCAGCCTCTGCTGTCCCCTACCCTATCACTTGACCAGATGGGCCAATTTGACTCAACCTCTGTCCTCCCTGCAAAAAACCTTAACTTTTTTGAATTCAAGTCCTTAATTCAAGTGGGCTCCTGAAAAGAAACTTTGGTTGTAAGTCATCCAGAGGGGGTAGGAATGAAAGGCACTGTCCATGCAGTGACTCCTGGGCCTTGCACAAGCAGAGATGCCACGTATCCACTCTCGTGGTCTGCAGGAGGCAGTCTGCTGGGCACGCTGCTCTCTTTGGTGGGAAACCAAGTGAGAGGGTGCCAAATTGGGGCTTGGAAGGTAGGGCACTGTACTGTAAGACTTCTGTCCCTCTAGCTTCTGCCCTCCTGCCTGGCCACACCCCTAGCTCCCTGTAGAGTTCCTACCACCATCCCTGAAAGGGCCAGAGAGGACTCGTATATGTCCCCAGCAAGTCCCCTCTGCATCATTGGCCACCAGCCCCTCCTCCCACTGCTGTCCCGTCTAGGGCTTTCCCCTGAGCTGCTTCTGTCTCCTTCTGAAGGGCCAGCACTTAGCACATCCACTCTGCTTGGTCTCACACTGCCAGAGGCCTCATGGGCTTCCCATGTTCGGATCCCGTTCAACAGAGCTTGAGCTCAACCTGGGTCCCCTCCCATCTTCAGTCTTAAAGTACTTCACGTCTTCCATATGAGTTTCCTCATTGAAGCTTTACCAAACCTTCAAACCACCATGTGATATTATTGGTGTCTTATGTAAGAAGCAGGAACCCACTCAGACTGGCTCCAGGAGGAGGAGAGGTTTGTGGAGTCATCTCTGAGTCCTAGGGAAAAATGCAACCCAGCTCGATGGCTTGTGAACATTTTAGGGAGGACTATGAGCAGGACTACAGTGACTGCTCCCTACTGTGGGGTCACTGGTACCATCTCTCTTACCTACTGCCCCGTGTGTGCCTATGAATTTGCCTCCTTTTGCAGCCATAGTTGCACTCCAGACCCAAGTCAATGAGTTCACAGGCTGGTCTCTGTGATCAGTCTTTCAAGATTTTGAAGTAAGAGTGTGATAGACAGAATCCATGCTCCCCACAGATGTCCACACCCTGCCCAGCGATTCCACTCCTAGGCATATATCCAAGAGACATGAAAACAGGTGTCCATACAGAAACTTGCAAACAAATGTTTATAGCAGCATTATTCATAAAAGCCAAAGATGGAAACAACCCAAGTGACCATCAGTGGATGAGTGGATAAACAAAATGTGGTCTATCCGTACAATGGAATAGTAAATAGGAAGGAGAAAATACTGACATCTGCTACAACATGGATAAACCTGGAAACTATTATGGTTAGTGAAATTAGGCACAAGGGATCACATACTATATGAATACCATGGATATGAAACATCCAGAATAGGGAAACCTAGAGAGACAGAAAGTAGATTAACAGTTGCTTAGGGCAGGAGAAGGTGTGTGGGAATATAGAGGAATGATAGCTAACAGGTATAAAGTTTCTTCTTCTTTTTTAAAGAGTTTATTTATTCATTTGAGAGAGAGAGAGCACAAGCAGAGGGAGAGGGAAAGGCAGATTCTTGCTGAGGAGGGAGCCCAGTGTGGGGCTCGATGCCAGGAACCAGAGATCAGGAGCTGAGCGGAAGGCAGACACTTAACTGACTGAGCCATCCAGGTGTCCCTGAAGTTTCTTCTTCGGGTGACAAAAATGTTCCAGAATTTACTCTGCGATGGTGATACAATTGTGTGAATACACTAAAAAAACAAAAAACAAAAAAAAACCACCTTGAATTGCACACTTTAAACAGGTGAACTGTATGCTCTGTGAATTTTATGTCAGTAAAGTTGTCAAACGGAAAAGGATGTCGTCTATGTCTTGATCTCTAGAACCTGTGGGTGTGTTACTTTACCTGGCAGAAAGGATGGTAGACGGTCCTCAATTATCCAGGTGGTTTTAAAGTAATGACAAGGGTCTTTACAGGAGAGAGGCAGGAGAGAATGAGATACAGCGACAGAAACAGAGAAAAACACAGAGAGAGGAGGTTGGAAGCTACTATGGCTTTGAACTTGGAAGAAGCGCCATGAGCCAAGGCACAGGGAGCCTCTAAGAAGCTGGGAAACATAAGGAAGCAGATTCTCCCCTAGAGCCTCCAGAAGAGTGGGGCCCGGCTGACTCCTTGATTTTAGCCCAGTGAAAGCCATTTCAGACCTATGAGCTACAGAATAACAAGATAATAATGTGTTATTTTAAGCCACTAAGTTAGTGGCAAATTGTGACAGCAGGAAATGAAACTAAAACAGAAAGTTACAGAGACAAGGTCAAGTGGTGGTGGGTTTTGGAGCGAGGAGATCAAGCTGGGTCAGTAAGTGTCAGGAAAGCAACGCTGCCTACTCCAGGAAGCCTTCCCGACCTCCTCCTCCCAGCTGAGGCTATTTTGAAGGTCTCCTCTGGGACCCGCAACACCAGACCTCCCACTGTTCCCGCCTCGCAGCCCTGGGTTATCCGTCAGTTTCCCTCAGTCATTTGGAGACTTCTCGGGAGGGCAGGATCTTTCACTCATTTTTGCATCTCCAGTGCCTGGAATATTGTAAGTGTTCAAATATTTGATGACCAAATGACTAAGGCCCCTGAAGCTTAGAGTTTGTAAAGAGTAATGATAATAGCCGGTATTCATAGTGTGCTCACTGTGCTAAGTGCTTTCTATTCATTTACTTACATAATCCTCAAATCCGTCCTGTGAGCCAGGTGTCATTATGGTCCCCGTTACACAGAAGAGAGAAAAGAAGTTCAGGAAAGGTAACTATCGTGTTCTGCCTGCCACAAATCTGCCCAGCTCGGGGTCTAGGTTCTAAACTTGGGCCATCCGATACCATAGCCACTGACTCCGCATGGTTACCTGTATTCAGATTAATTACAAAACTCCGTGCCTTGGTCACACTGGCTACACCTCAGAAGCCCAGGAAACACCCATGGCTGGTGGTTTCCGTACTGAGCGGCACGCGTATGGAACCCTTCTTCATCACAGAAAGTTCTGTTGCACAGCATGGCTCCACACCGCCAAGCCGCAGACTCTCACTATAGCAAATACACTACGGCATTTCAAATCCTTGATTGCCTCGAGAAAAATGAAAGCAGATTCAGCTTGTTTTCTTTTCAAGGCAGGAATGTGGGTTCTGAGGCAAGCCTAGATCTCCTGGGTCTCGTGAGCAGTGGGGTGTCTTACTGGCAGGTGCAGGGTAGAAACAGGCTAACTCTCCACCTTACCTGAATAGATCTGATAACTATGGTCAAGTCCCCGGGGAGGGTTGTGTGGCTAGATTACAGTGAGGCCACTTCCAGCTGATAGCTTTGTCCTTTTAAGGCCCTACGGGGGTGGCCCTGGGCCTCATTCTTCTGTCCTCTGATAAAGCGAGCCTCAAACATACTGTGTTTGCACAACTCCCATACACTTGCATTGTAGCCAGCCCACCAGAAGCTTCCAGAAGCATAACAGGAAGGGATAGCAACAACAACAATAAAAGAACGCTAAGGGCACGCCTCCTGTCTACCAGGCACCCCTAAGAGCTGGCTTCTAGGCATCATCTTGGTTAATCCTTGCAAGTAGACATTGTTATCCCCAGTTCACAGATGACAGCTGAGATCTGGCAAAGCTAAGGTCACCCACAGGAAGTGGCAGAGCTAAAACATGAACCTGAAAATGGCTGAGAAAAGAAGCCATTTCTGTGTGCTGACGACGCATTCCGGGGAGCCGGTCCCCCACAGAGTTTCCCCTGGAAACTTCGCAAGCAGGAGGGGAAGAGAACAGCCAGAGCTTAGCAAGGGCGCCGCCAGCCCGGAGTGTTCTCCAGCCGAGCACAGGCCTGTGGCTTTGGCTGCTTTCCCCCCACCGGCGGAGAGAGATGAGCTGTTGGGGCCCAGTGAGCCACCCGCCAAGATCGTCCCAGCAGAGATTAGCCAGCTTGCCCAACGGCAGGGATGGGTGTGCTCCCGGGATCCCAGCCCCGGGATGGCTGCCAACCCTCCCTGTCTTCCTCGGAGGCCAGGACACAGGGTTCCACCCGCAGGGAATGGGCGGAGGGGCTGCAGGGGACCCCTCTCCACCCACCCACTCTGGCCAGAGACTGTGCAGCAGGAGGGGAATCTCAGGATAGCAACACGGCCTGTGGTTTCTGGGGGGAAACCACACAAGATTCAGCTTGGGATGGCAGAAGCCACAATCCCCACCGCACTGGGCGTGGCCTGGGAGCACCTTGGCTGCCAATGCCTATATTGGCACAGGACTCCACTGGTGGCTTCTTCTTGTGGCCACTGGCTCTTCCGTCTGTCCGTAACCTCTGGAAGCTGTGGCGATGATGCTGGTCCTGTGCAGGATGGTGGGGGCGGGGTGCGAATACTGAGGAAGAAAGTTCCCGGTTTGCCCTCAGCACACCCCCAGCAAGGGACAGAGACACTTCATGATTTCAACACAGACAACGTGACACTTCATGATTTCAACGCAGACAGGTCCCACAGCATCCAACTTTCCACAGATTCATCCCTGGCGTGAGTACGTCCAATAGCACAGTTCCCTCGGACATTTGAAGTGTTTTGAGCAGAGGTAGACACTGTGGAACATCACAGGTGGTGAACTTCCAGTATGTGTCTTAGAGGCCTAAGTGCCTTACCCTGACCTTCTCTCACAGTATGCAACCTTCCCTCTGTCCGTCCTTGTTCTATCTTCTTTCCTCCACTGGAAAGACACTGTCAGAAATGAGAATCCGCCTGAAGGAGTTTCCCTGAAACAGAACTTCCTATGGTCAAGGGGATGGACGTCTGAGACTAGAGCCCTATATGCGCCTATTCCAGTTACCACACAGTCAGTCCCAACAGCTTCCTTCTTTGACAGACTCCACACTGCCACGAATCCCTTCTAAAGCACATTTCCCTGACAATGTTTGAAGCATTTTTGACACAGAAATGGCGTATGACCACTGGTCGTGAACATCCTATATGTGTTTGGGATGCCTAAGCGCCATAGCCTGCACTTTACTCACAGTACCTAATGTGTCCATAGTCCCTCCGTGTTCTTTCTTCATACCTCAAAGGAGAAGACACTATTACAAATGAGTATCGACCTGAAGTAGTATACCTGAACAGATACCTTCCTTTGAATCACCTGTAAGGGCCCTGTATGTGACACTTCATGATTTCAACACAGACAGGTCCCACAGCTTCCAACTTTCCACAGACTCATCCCTGTTGTGAGGACCTTCTATAGAACAGTTCTCTCGTGACTTTGAAGTGTTTTGAGCAGAGGTAGACACTGTGGAACATCACAGGTGGTGAATTTCCAGTATGTGTCTTAGAAGCCTAAGTGCCTTACCCTGACCTTCACTCACAGTATGCAACCTTCCCTCTGTCCGTCCTTGTTCTACCTTCTTTCCTCCATGGAAAGACACTGTCAGAAATGAGAATCCGCCTGAAGGAGTTTCCCTGAAACAGAACTTCCTATGGTCAAGGGGATGGATGTCTGAGACTAGAGCCCTATAATCGCCTATTCCAGTTACCACACAGTCAGTCCCAACAGCTTCCTTCTTTGACAGACTCAACACTGCCACGAATCCCTCCTAAGGCACACTTCCGTCACAATGTTTGAAGCGTTTTTGACACAGAAAGACAGTGTGGATGACCACAGGTTATGAACATCCAAAATGTGTTTGGGATGCCTAAGCACCATAGCCTGCACTTTACTCACAGTACCTAATGTGCCCATAGTCCATCTGTGTTCTATCTTCATTCCTCAAAGGAGAAGACACTGTTATGAATGAGTATCCACCCGAAGTAGTATCCCTGAACAGATACGTTCCTATGAATCGCCTGTAAGGGCCCTGTAAGACACGGGTTTCTTACCCCAGGGAAGCTCCCGATCTGATGGAAGCAGCCTACTCCCACCCTCAGGCCTCACAATCTTCGAGAAGACTCAAAGCCAAGTTCTGCTCCATCGAGGGAGACAGGGCACCTCTAGACGGAAGCGGGATAGAGAGGGAATCCGGGCGTCCTTTCTCAGACCCCCTGTCCTTGGCTGTTCTTGTCAGTGGGTCTCACCTCCCAAAACAAACCCAGGCGCAGAGCAGAGTCCCAGCCCACAGGACGGAAACAAGCCCTGCTTCGTTCTGCATATCGGAATGCAACAAAGGCTGTGCTGTTTTATGCATGAACTTGACTTTCCTCAAATTGACTTTAAAAAGTAAATAACTCATGAGTTTTGATGCTGTCATTCTGGTAACCCCTTCATGTCCAAGTTTTCATGTAGGCATTACTTTTCATTTCTCTTGGGTTGTGCGTAAGAGTGGAATTGCTGGATCTGATGGAAACACTATCCTGAGGAGCGGCCACATCGTTCTCCACAACATCTCCCTCATTTTACACTCCCTACCCCCAGCACCCAGAGGGGATGAGGGTTCTGAAGTCTCCACATCCCTGAACATGGCTTTGAGATGCCCACCGGATGTCCAGTTGGAGATGTCAAGGCAGTGTGGAGTTCAAGGGGATCCCAAGGTCATCAGGGGAGAGCCGGTGTTCTGAAATTCTGACACCATGTGATCGATCGCACTGAGGGGTGAGCGTGGGCCCAACAGCCAGACGCTCGCAGGGGGAGGAGGAACCAGCCAAGGAAAGTGAAAAGGGACCTTCCCTGAGGTAGGAGGGGCCCAGGACACCTGCTTTTCTGGAAGCCAGGAAAGGGAGGTCTTTCTGGAAAGAGGGAGGAAACAACTATGTCAAATACCACGGATGAGGAAGATGGTGGGGGGAAGAGGTGACCCTGTATTGGGCTACATGGAAGTTTCTGGTGAGTCTCACAGAAGCGGTTTTATGCCAGTAGTGGGCAAAAGACTGACTAGCCTGGTGTCAAGAGAGGATGCGAGAAGTCCTGGAGACAGCGAGTGCAGACAACTAGCGAGGAGCTTTTTTTTTAGTTTAACAGTTTTATTGCGATATACTTCTCATAGCGTAAAATTCACCCATTTATTTATTTATTTTTATTCATTTTATTTTTGTGCACAGATAGAATTTTATTTATTTTATTTTATTTTACCCATTTAAAATGCTCAGTTCACAGGCTCCTGGGTGGCTCAGTCAGTTAAGTGTCTGCCTTTGGCTCAGGTCATGATCCTGGGGTCCTGGGATGGAGCCCCATGTTGGGCTCTCTGCTCAGCACAGGGTCTGCTTCTCCTGCTCCCTCTCCTACTCCCCCTGCCTGAGCTCTCTTTTTCTCTCTCTTTGTCAAATAAATAAATCAAATCTTAAAAAAAATAAAGGGTATAGATCAGTGGGTTTTGATAAGCTCACAAAATTGTGCAACCATCAGCGTAATCTAAACTATTTCAACACCTTCCTCCCCAAAACTCCTTACCCTCTGGCTTTTAACCCCTACTCCATTCTTCCATAACGTAAACACTGATCTACTTTCTGTCCCTATAGGTGCCCCTACTCTGGACATTTCATATAAGTGGAATAACACAATACGTAGTCGTCTTCTACGTCTGGCTTCTTGCTCTTGGCATCCTGCCTTCACGGTTCATTCATGTAACAGGCGCATTCATTCCTGCCTCTTCACAGCTGCATAACAGTCCACATTTTGTGCGTCCACTTACCCGTGGGCGGACACTAGGGTTAATTCCACCATGGTGAAGGATGCTGCCACGGACATTTGTGTACGAGTTTTTATCTAGACCTTTGTTTTCACTTCCCTTAGGAAGGAGTTCTGCTGTAAAAGAGGAAAGATACGGTGGCAGCTGGATGGAGAAGTGGGATCAAGACTTTAAACCAGGGGCGCCTGGGTGGCTCAGTGGGTTGGGCCGCTGCCTTCGGCTCAGGTCATGGTCTCAGGGTCCTGGGATCGAGTCCCGTATCGGGCTCTCTGCTCAGCGGGGAGCCTGCTTCCTCCTCTCTCTCTCTGCCTGCCTCTCTGCCTACTTGTGATCTCTCTCTGTCAAATAAATAAATAAAATCTTTAAAAAAAAAAAAAAAGAGTTTAAACCAAAACCAAAAAAAAAAAAAAATTAAGACAGGAGTGTGATGCTGCAGAGAGGGGGGAGTAATGATGGAGAGGAAGGGGAGAAAGTCCAGAGCCCTGTCCTTGGCGGTGGGGGGGGGGCCCTCCGGCGCGTTAGCGAGGAGCCCCAACACTTCATCTCAGATGTGGGGGGATCTCTGGGAAATGAGGAGGCGGGAGCTTTGGGAAGACCTCTTGTGCTCCCAAGCCTTTCTTTGTTCTAAAGTGTGACACTCAGGGACACTTTCTCCTCCTCCACTCTCTGCCTCTCCTTCTCTTGTTCTCTTTCTACTCTAGTCCACCTAAGCATGGCCAAGCCTCGAAGGTCCTTTCCTGCTCGGAGACCCTTCTGTCCCTGTGCCCTAGGATTTTACCCATCCTCATGACTCTCGTTGATGCAGACTCCCTCTTCGGCCGGGGTGACCTCTCTCCAAAGTGCCTGCTCCCGTCATTAACGTCCCCCAGTTTTCCATCAGGCTCATGACGTCCCCTGAGCCCCAGTGAAAACTAATTTCTGGTTCTCGGCAGCTACCATGCCGGGCATTGCTAATCCGCTGGATCCTACATTCACACACTCAGCCAATATTTAGGGAGGCCATTGCAGGTAAGTAGCAGGCACTGAGCTAAGTGCTCGACACCTTGGAGTCAGTCACACAGTTGGATCTATGTTTCCCCGTGTCGGGTGGACCCTCGCCTGTTCACCCTGGATGTCTTCCTGCTCTTGGGCATAGCCTGTTGAGATAGATGGTCAGGGTTCTAATCCTGGCTCCGCCCATTCTTCCCCATGTGTCCTTGGGTAAGTTCTTACCTTCTCTGAGTCCATGTTTCTTCTTGTGTAAAATAAAGATGATAATCTCGACTTCACAAGATTATTTTGAGGGTTAAATGGGACGATGCCTTAAAGGGCTTGGCACCCTGCCCAGCATCCAGTACACATTAGCTGCTATCGGGATTATTGTTCCAAACATTATCATTTCTCTGTCCGGCAACATCAGTGACCCCTCCCTCTCTTATAATAAGGGAGCTCCGGTTCTTTGACCGAATTTTGAGGCCCAGGACTTAGCCATGCAGACCCACAGTCTCCTAAACCTCCACCTGGGCTCTCTTCTGAGGTCAGCGGGTTCTTTCCAAACCTGCCATCCTCCTCCATGCTCCCTTGACCTTCCTCAGGGTATGGGTGAGAATTCAAGGCTCTTCTTTCTCTTTCCAGTCCCCGCCCCCTCCATGGCACCCCTACCGGGGTAGGGGCTATTGACAGCTCGGCTGGTGGGGGGGTCATGGTGGGTGAGTGCTCGGATGGGGCTTTTGTCTTCCTTGGGTTTCCACAAGGCCAGACGACAAGCTGAGTCCAAGATGCAGCTGAGGTTTAGAGTGGGCGATGAGTGGTTTGGGCAGCACGGGGGGTTGCTCCAAGTAGGTCTCAAGGCAACCAACCAGGGGCTTATGCGATAATGTAATGAAAGACACGCATGCGTGTGCAAGTTGTACACCTGTGTCTACCGTCAGCACTGCTGGGGGGAGAAGGGAACACACACGCTTCCCTGTATGTTCGGACCCTTTCGAGAACATTCTTTCACTTCGTTTCTATAACAACCCTGTGCTGTAGCTGTTCTCCCTTTACAGGGGAGGAATGAAGGCCCAGAACGGTTAGGTGACTTTCCCAAGGATACACAGCAAGCAAGTCATGATGTCGTTCATTTAAACTCGGGCCTCTGGACACCAAGCACGTTTGTATTCTCCCACAGAGGACTCTGGAGTTCACATCATGGCTGAAGCGGGGTGGCAGGGGGGAAGGTAGGGGGGTGGGCAGGTTCTCACGATCTGAGGCTTTCTGAATCCGGATGACTGATCCTGAGCAGGCTTGTGGAAGGCACATGAGACCAGAAACCTGTGCACAAAACTCTCCTCCCGTCTTTCCTGACTGTCCTGCAGACGTGTTGCAACTACAGCATTCTGAAAACTCTGCTTATCTTGGCTGCCTTTAAGGGCCCAGGACAGGGCCCTTCCCAGCCCGTTCCACTCCTTGAGACCTCTGCTGCCTTCATACCTCCCGGTGCCTCAGCTTCAGGGCCTTTGGGGAACGAGGAGGAGGACAGAGCTCACTCCCCGAGGTGGGAATCCGGAAAGCCTGCCGCATGCTATCTTCCTCACTGGCTGGCGCCAGGCCACAGCCCATACCGACATGTGGAAGTGACACCAAGGGAACCATGATGAAGATCAGCACCCTCCAGCCTCGTTCTGGCCAGGGCCACACTATGCCAGCCTGCTGAGGTCACCCCCAACCTGACCTCCCTTTCCCCTGGCTTCGAGGCCCTCCACTGTGGGCTCTGCAGCCCAGGGCTGGCTTGGGGGGTATCACAGTGGCTGCCATTAATAGTGGTCCCATGTCCACACCACACCCCCACCCCCGAAGGTACCTGAGGGTCAGAGGTACGTGCTTGGCAGCAGCCTTACCACCGAGACCTGGCTGGGGGTGGGGAATGTGTGGAATTTGGGAGAGGGTGTGGTCCTAGAGCCAAACATTTGGGCACCATTGTTTCTTCAGGAGGCCCACACAGAAACCTCCGAATTATGCCTTTTCCCTGAAGCCAAAAATGTTTCTAGTGTCCCTTCCCCAGAGAGTAGGTCACTGGACACTCTCCAGGGACTGGGCAATGCTGCTTCTTCCCATAAAACAAAGCTATAAAACTATTGTCCTGCCCTCCTCTGGCCACAGGCCCGCTGCCCCCCAGAGCTCACGCCTCTCAAGGCCAAAGTCAAAAATCACTGATGAGCTCAGCTGGGAAATCTCCGTCTCAGTGGCCTTCACGTGGCTACCCTCCCCTGTCTCCCCAGCCGGGGGAGAGGATGGTGGGAAGGGGTGAGGCTGAAGAGGGAGAGGCGAGGAAGGGTGTTGGAGATCATTCCTCTCGCTTTCCAATGAGGAAACTGAGGCGGAGCCGCAGAAAGCCTGTGCAAGAGTAAAACTGCCTGCCCGTGCCTGGTGCTGGGTGGCACACCAGCTCCTTCGTCGCCCCCGCACCTCCAATGCACATAAATCCCCAGGTTAGTTAGCCAGGTGATGAGACCTGGGCTGCGAGCTTTAGGCAGTCCCCTGGTGTCACACAGCACGGAAGGGGAGCATGGATTCCACCGCTGGACAGCGGCTCCCCACCCCCACCCCCACCTGCTACCCTTGGGGCCATCATCCGAGTGCTTTGAGATTTAATCTGCTCCCATGAGGGGCCAGGAACGGCAGACACCCTCAGGTGAGGGTCCCCAGAAGGGGACTCAGTACGGACACCCAGAGGGTAGACCCAAAGCCAGTCAGCTCTGGGTTCCTGCTGACTGTGGGACTTGGGGCAAGTTATATACCAGCCTAAGCCTCACTCTCCTCTTTGTTAAAGTGGGTCTAAGATTAGTGCATATGTTATAGGTTGTTGTGAAGATGCACGAGATGCCATAGGGGTGGGCTTGGTGCCAGGCAGATGTTTCATGCTCTCCATCCCAGAGCTTTTATTGCTGTCATCCTAAGACCCAAGGCGCAGGCATCCCCCCCCCCCCCACCATCTAACAATCCATCCTGTCCCTTCCCCAGCGGGGACAGTTGAGTTATAAGGAGCCTTGGCCACAGGAGATGGATCAAAGGTGCGGGATTGGACAACAATTTCCATTTTACAGCCGTGAATCGCTTGACCTCCCCAGTGACAGCCAGGTTCCTTAGCCACCTCCGCCTCCCAGCCCAGGAGTAAGAACAGGCACCGGGGCATCACCGAGGGTCTGAGCCACCGCTCTCCCTCCCACCTCTCCTTAGCCTCCTCTGTTTCTCTTCTCGGCAGCTGCAAACTGCTGGGGGGGTGGGTAGGTAGGACACAAGACTGGGCCTGGGGGGAGGCCGGGGTCCCCCAGGCTCGCAGAGCTGCAGATAGGGGTTGCGAGCCCAGCCAGCTGTGGTCAGGGCCCGCCCTGGAGGGCGTGGAGGGCTCGAGGCTCACACATCCCTCCCCTTCCCTGGATCCTGATAGCGAGCGCTCAGGTCCTGCTGCTGACAGCGGAGGTCAGAGCATCCTCCGTGTTCCCACGGAGGGCAGCCTAAGGAAAAAATGCGTGTGACTTCACTCTCTGCGAGTGACAGCTGGTCTAGAAGAAGGCACACTGCTTTCTCTCTTTTCACCCTTTGAACAGCCCTGTTCTAGTGGCAACTTGCACAAGGGAATTATTATTATTATTATTATTATTATTATTATTATTATTTCCACTCAAAATATAATGATAGGAGCTCCCAAACCACAGCCTCCCATCTTTGGTGCTGCTGGGAAGTCAGGTATGTAATCACCACACGCAGTCACCCCCTGCTCCCTCCCTCCCGCCCAGCCAAGCTAGGTCCTGCCCCCAAAGACCTGCCTGGGACTTCTCTGGCTCTGGGCCGGTGGGGTCATTTTGTTCCCCTCCTGACTCCCCGCTGCCTCTGGAAGGCCTCCCTTTTAGCCCCACCCTCCACCGGGTATACACTCAGCAGCCCCTATGGTTTGAGACCCCGGAGCTGAGATCCCTGGGCTGGAAGGGCTTTGCTCCGGATTCTCAGCCTCCAGGGTGGGTAGCCACGGACTAAAGCCAATGTTGTACAAGGTGGAGGGTGGGCAGAGACCTGGGTGTGCAGGGGGCCTTGCAGTCAGCTCTCTGACTGGGTCCCTCTTCTGCAGACTCCCTCCGGCTCCTCAGCCCTTCCAGAAGCTGAGGAGGACAACAGAAGGGACGTTGGGCAGTTCCTGAAAGGGCCCTGGGGCCTGCCTCTGACTGGGAAGTCTGGCTGCAGCTCCTTCGAGGAGTTGTCCAGTGGGGAAGGAAGGTCGCTTGGTTACCAGCTGGTTTCTCCTGCCACAGTTGTTGTGGATGCGGTAAGAGGAGCCAGGGCTGTCGAGATAAGGGGGCAGTGTCCCCACCCACGGGCCCCCCAGCAGCGATATCAGTCATCTAGTTCGGCTTCTGGAGGTGATGACTCACGAGAGAGGCGGGGTGGGGAAGGGAGGGTGCCTGTGGCCGCATCTCTCCATAGGACACATCCCAGGAATCCCTGCAGCCTGACAAAGCCTCGTGAGCCCCGGGGCCTGCTGTCTTGTCTTTCAGCGGCTGGGTTAGGGACCCCAGTTCCCTTTTGACCGAATGACCCGAGAGCTACAGCCTGGGCCCTCCCTGCTGCTCCCGTTGGGTGTGCTTCTGCTGGACATGTCACTCGGGATTCAGATCATCTGTAGGGTAGAGAACACCAATAGGGAGACTCTTCAACGATGACCTGACTAGCTAGGAAGGTCAGTGGCTGCTGGTTTGCAGTAAGTCATCTTCTCTTTCTGACCATTCCAAGAATCAACCAAAAAATCGGGTAAGGAAATAACATTCTAATGTGATCGCCAGTCAGAGGTGTACAACGCCAGGGACTAGGCTCTCTTTTCTTGATCCTCTGGCTGTGTTTCGGCCCTCCTCCCATCCCTTCGCTCAACACCTGTCCTGTTCTGGGTATCCCAGGTGTGGGGGAGTGTTCGAGGACAGGCTTCCTCCCATGAGCCGGGGACACAGTGGCGGGCAGTGGAGGGACACGGCCCACCTGTGTGTGCTGGTGAGGTGTGAGATGGCCCACAGCGTCAGCTCACTGAATTCTGCCTGGTGAGGAGCTGAGCATCAGAGAAAGTGACATGTGGACTGGGCCTTCAAGGATAGGAAGTTCCCCAAGTAGACAAGCCCAGGAGGGCACTTTGGGCCCAGGGAGGGCCACCAGGAAAAATACAAACCTTCCAGATAAAACTTCAGATAAACAATAACATTTTTAGTTTGTATCTCAAATATTACCCAAGACACACTTACGCAAAAAAGTTGTTTGTTATTTACCTGAAATTTAAACTTATCTGGACATCCTGAATTTGACTTGCTGAATGTGGCAACCGTCTGTCCAGAGGGGCAGGAGTGAAGACAGAAGCAGCATTTGAGGGAAGGCGGAGGGATCAGGCTGTTTAAGGGTCACAGGGCTTTGGGCCCTGGGCAGCCTCGATGGTTTCCTCGGGCAGGTCCCAACTTAGCTTGGTATTAGACCACCTGGGGGCAAATGGAACCCCGAGGCCATCACCCTGGGTTGCCGCTTATCCCTTCCTCCCAGGACCACCTCATTGCCAGCTAGAGAAATCCAGGTTCAAGTAGTCACAGTTTTGTTTTTGTTTTTGTTTTTGTTTTCTTTCCCAGGCTTCTGTATCCAGCGTCCTCCCTTGGATCAATATCCATTCACACCATTCAGCAAATACAAAGTGTCAGTACAGTGCTTGGCACTGGAGAGACGTGGCATGTGAAACAGACATGGAATTTACAACACGTACCTTTTAAAACATTTTCTGGTGTATATGCAATGAGTGGGTGTAAAGAATAAAAAATGCACACATAAGCACATACGAACTAAATTTCTCTTATCCTCTTTTTTTTTTTTTTTAAATACCTATCTCAAAGAAAAGAAATTTCTGAGCCAGAGATCTCCCCTGGAATTCTTAATTCTTTCTGCATTTCCAGCATGGAGCAGAAGAGCTGAGTCCTCTGAGTATCCTTGCTGTTCCCTCTCCTGTGCTGAATTGAGAAACCCCTGTTAAAAGATTACAGAAGAAGAAGGGTGACTGTCCCAGCCCCCCAAATGCTAATCTGATGAGGGACCCAGAGTGTCCACTAAAAACAAACACCATACACACCCAACGCAAAACCACTTCTAAGACAAGTATTTAATTAGAAACACAAATCAGTAACAACTGTAACGCTATCTCCATCAAGGTTGATAATGGCCTTCAAGGGTTAGGCAAGTACTGTGTACTGAACACTTCTCATGCCTTGTTCCATTTAGCCTGTGCCCTCAGAAGAGTGCTGTAGACTCCATAATATTATTAGCCCCGAAAGACAGGTGAAGAAATGACAGCCCTGGGTGAGTGGGTAATTTGCCCGAGGTCCAACTGGCAAGTAGCAGAGCCAGGTTTGAAGTTGGGTCTTCAAAACCGCAGACTTCATAAACTTAACCACAGTATTAAAGACCTGCAGGGAGGGTCTGTGCCACTGCAATCTGAAGTTGCCCATGAGTAAATGCAAATGTGTGTGCATTTGCACAAGTATGTTTGCTTCTACACCAAGGAACTGGTCTTAGCCAACCCTTTCACAGGCTAAGGATGGTAATTGAGCCAGAAGACGTTAATTAGGTAAATTATCTCAAGGTTGGAAATGTAAACCTTCTCTCATTGTTCATTCCTCCCCCTGGAGAATCACTGGTTGAAACCATCAGCATCCCAGCACCTGAAAACTTGTTAGAAATGCAAATTTTCCGACCCATCAACAACTTCCACTGAATCAGAAACTCCAAGAGTGGGGCCCGACATCTATGTTTGATAAGTCTTCCAGGCAGCTCTGATGTCCCTTTAGGTCTGAAAGCCGCTATTCTAGAAGGACTTTCCAGCCACTGCCAAGTTTCTAGAGCCTTTGCTCTATTGATGAAGGAAGAGGCAGCCCTAAGGGGCTTGTAGCTGGGATTAGGGTTCCCGGGGCCTGGTGTCTGGCGCAGGATAGATACCCAGCAAATGCACGTGGGTAAATGCATCACCAGCCCCCAGGGTTCACGTCTCTGTCACCATGTCAGGAGGACACTGTCACTTGGATAACCCCTTGCCTGGACTACAATATTGGGCTGGCCAGAGGCACCCTGAAGAGAGCAGAAAGGTAAAATTTCACTTCACCTATTTCTCGGGATGAACAGAGGGACTTCCCCTGCTTCCAACCTTGAGTTTTCTGAGCAGGAGGTATCAAAAGAGTTAAAAGTTGGCACAGGGATAACTGGCTTATCTGGTTTGTGCTGATAGACTAACTCTCTGAGCAAAAAGCTCTGGCTTGCGTATTTGGTGATTGCTAGGATGTGACTACCTCCCCCGCGGCCCAGGGACACACGGCTGGCTCTCAGGGTCCCATCCAGCACATCATGAGCCCTAGCTAGTTTAAAACCATATTCGTTTAAAACATAAGACTACTTGTTTTAAAAGTAAGAAGGTAATATATGGTATGGGAAAATCAAACAGCACAGAGGGCCTAGAAGGAGACACTACCTGTCACCTTTGGTCTTACCCCCAGAGAACCATCTGCAATAATTCTGGTTTTAGCTCCACAGCCCCAAAGGGGGGCCTTAAACCAGCATGCTCCGCTTATCATGCCCAGGGTCCACCGATGCCCTGGCTGGAGGGACTAGGAATCTAGCTCGTCTCTGCCACCTTCCATTCCCTGCCACCCCCTCCGCCACTTGATTGTTTTGCTGAGATTTTGCAATTCTTCCATTGGTTACCTTTACGTCTTTACCTAAAGGTAGCAGGCCCTTGTTTAGTATTTGTTCTTAGAACAGGTGCTATTAGAGCCATTTCAGACATATTCGTGATTGAGTCTTCACAGCAGCCCTCTGCGGGGGCTGTTTTCATTCCCATTTTATAGATGAGAAAAGAGGCACAGAGAGGTTAAGTAACTCGCCCAAGCTCGTAAAAGGCAGAGATGGGATTCAAACCCAGACAGGGTGTCTCCAGAGTCCATGTTTTGAAACTTCTCAGAGAAAGGTCATATAAAATGACTCAGTGTTGGGGGGGCAGCTGCAGGCGAACAACCCCAGAAATATAAATATATCCGCAAGCTCTAGACTATTTGATTTAGTGCCCTTAGAAAAAAACACATCTGGGGAGGGATACTGTCTACACAAGAGTGCTCCTGCCCTCAGGTAGACTAGGCTGGAATGGCGCAGGGCCCTGCCCACCATTAGAAATAGGGCGGGTGGGAGTTACCGAAGGCCTGTGGTCAAAATATCGTTTACATTTGCATATGAGGTCCCCAGGAATTTCATAAAGCTGTGTCTGTGAACGTGGGTTGTTTTCCCCACCAAACCGCGCCTTTCCAAGCTGGGAGGTTTGTATCTTTTTCCAGTTTGGGGAGACTTTCTTCTCTTAGTTCTTTGATAATTTCTTCCTCTTTATTATCTCTCTTGGCTCTCTGGACTCTTAGACTGATTCTCTGTCTCTATTTCTTTTTGGCTTATATTCGGGAAGATGGGTTCCTCTTTTTCTTCCAGCCCTTACAGTCAATATTTTATTTTAGCAATCACAGTTTTAATTTCCAGGAACCTTTCTTCCTCTTTAATGGTCCCTTTTCCATATCGACCTATTTCTGGTTTATAGACACCATCTGTATCTTCTCAGATCACTCCGTAAATTACAAATTAGAATTATCTTAGAGTGCCCTGAATTCGCTCTATTTCCTTTGAGCCCAGTTGTTCTGGTTTCTAATCTAGATTTTTCGACTTCCTGGCTTTTCTGTGCTCCGGGTCTGGGTCTCGCTGTGAGGCCTGGGGGTGGGCCTATGAGGATAAGCTCCTGTCCTCAGGGAGCTCACCATTTCCCAACAGGTGGCAGACAGCGACAGAGTCGGCCTGGAGCGAGTCCCTAGGCACGGGACCACCCTGTGTTCACACCTTCCACACCGGGCTTAACATCCAGTCTCTTGTCTGCCAGCCCCACCGGACGGTGATCAGAGGCTGTCATCCTGTATTTATTCCAAGAAGGTCCTTGGTAAAAGTTTGATACATCTTGGTTGAATGAAACTAAATTTTTTTTTGTAAAAGAGATTTTCTTTATTTATTTGTCAGAAACAGCGCAAGCAGGGGGAGCGCCAGGTAGAGGGAGAAGCAGGCTCCCCACTGAGCAAGGGGCCCCATGACGCAGGACTCGATTCCAGGACCCTGGGATCACGACCTGAGCCGAAGGCAGACTGAGCCCCTAACTGAACCACCCAGGCATCCCTGTTATTGTTGATTATTCACACACACACACACACACACACACACACTGCCGTGGGGCCTCTGGAAGGATGGGGGAGACCAGAACCAAATGGCACTCCTCGGGAAGCTTTTGCAGAGGCACGAAAAGCAGAGCAACTCCAAGGCCACTGCCACCTCACCTTCTGAATAAACCATCCACTCACTTTCTGAATAAAGCCCAGACCCACCACCGCCTTTCCTCTCCCCAGCGGCAACAAACTGTCACTTTTACCTGACGTTTCTGAGCATCCAAACTTCTGCCTCCTGACGCCTGGAAACTTGCAGCTTTCTAAGCCTCTTCCTTACAGGCACGGCAGAGAGGCCGTGGCCAGGGGCTCCCGGCTGCCTCCCTGCCTCTCCCCTCTCTCCTGGAGAGGTGGAGCCCTCCTGGCCAAGGACGGTGGGTCTGGGCCCAGGATCTCAGGTCCTCTGTTCAGGCATGCATGCATTCATTTAGCACTTAATCCTTTCTTCAGGAAACCTTCTATATTAGACTTAGCGCTGGGCTCCAGAAATGTAAAAAACAAAAAAAGATCTGGTGCCCCCCCCCCCCTTACCAGTTCCAGGAGCTCGTTCCTCCAGGCGTGAGCAGCGTGACTCCGCCTGCCTTGCCTGGGCCCGCTCTGGGTTTTCATTGACTTTACCCTCTGCTCCCAGGCCTGCCTCCACACTCGGCTTCTCCCCCCTTAAGCAGGTGCTCAGTAGGCACGTGTTGGTGGAAGGAATGAATGAGTAGTAGCGTGGCCTCACATGGTGGGCACAGGCCCAGCTTCCGCACCCCGAGGGGACGCACTGCCCACTCCCGAAGTGTCGTGGAGTCCCAGGGAGAGTCTGAGACCCCCCCAGGGACAAGAAGACACAAAACTTCCTTTGGCCTCTTTCCTCCAGCACCCGCCCTGGGGGTGGAGCGGACTCTGCTGGCCCAGGCGCCAGCGGGGAGGGCTGTGCTCGTTAAAACCGGGATCAAAGAGAGCCCAGAAACACTGCGGAGTCTCATTAACAAAGAGCCAAGACGGCCAGGGCTGGAGAGTGAGGAGGGAAGAGGGGGGGCGGGTAAAGGGAGGCTTCTGATGAGCTTCAGCGTTAGAGAGAGGAAAACACGGGTTAACGTGAGGCCCAGGGCCTGGACCCCGCCATGCCTGTTCTGAGCTGGGGCTGTGGTCAGCCCAGCGAAGGCGGCCCAGGCTTCCTGGGGCATCCGGCCAGGGGCAGTCACAGAGCCAGACTCAGCTGCGAAGTCAGCGGCCAATGACAAGCCACACTGGAATTCCCCATTTTCCTGCCCTCCCCTGTCAGAGCACAGGTTCTGCCCTTTGCTCCCCGGGTAGGAGGGATGGCTCTTCTCTGAGATGCCATCAGTCTTCTCTCTCTGCTCGTGGGCCACCGGGGCTAAGCTGGAACAATGGCTCCGAGTTCTGGGAGCCTGGGAGCCCCGGCCAGGAATCCACAAGAGGGGCCTTCTTCCTCCAGGATATACAAAAGGGCTGCAGGAAACCACCGACCGCTGGGAGGAATCTGAGGGCCAAGTGAGCCCGCTGAGCAGAAGCCTCCCCTCCCCAAGTCCCAGGGCAGCTCCTGGCAAGTGCACAGGCGGGCAGAACAATGGGAGGACAGGAGAGGGTGCAGGCCCAGATGCGGGGGCATTCAAGGCTGGGACTCCAGCCCTGTGAGCATCCGGGGGCAGGTTAAGACCTAGGGGTCCCATTTGGAGGACCGAGGTCGCTGGGCCTGGACAATGTGGCCTGGGCCCGGGGGGGCATGCCAAGAAGGAGATGGGGTGCTGGGGTGGGTGAGTGGCCCACGGTAGCCGTTGGGACCTGGACGCCTGGCTGGAGCAAAGGTTACAAAGCTCTTTATGGGAGGCTTTTGGGAAGCCGCAGATGGGCAGGTAGGTAGGTTTCCTGGGGCTTGTTGAAAAGTTTAGTGGGGTCTGTTTGCAAAACATCTGGAGAATCTGGGTCTCTGGCTCATCAGGCTGGAAAGCATTCCACCAGGCAGCAGGCACACTGCTAGGTACACGGGCAGACAGGACCACAGAGGAGATGAGGAGGTTGTGCCCCAAAGACCCAGACCCTCCGTCCTTGTGATGGAAAGAGAAAGAGAACTGTCTTCAAGAAAAGAGGAGTGAAGCGGGAATTTCTTTCCATTTGCATCTTTCACACCCCCCTAAGAGGTCGGCTTTTCCCTTTCTGCAACTGTCTCCTCCCCCCAGCCCCCTGCTGAGCCAGCCCACGGAGCCTTGACAACACTGGGGACTGCAGTGGGGTCCAGCACGATCTGAGCCTCAGGGGCAGGAGGGGAAGAGCCCCACATGCCCCATACTCTTGGAAAGAGCCAGGGATGAGGTGCTGCTGAGGGTCTAGACACCTGCCCTGTGCTCGGGCTGAGCGAACATGGACGTGTAAGTGTGTGGTGTGTGTGAGAAGGAAGTGTGTGTGAACATGAACACGTGTGTCTGCGTATGTGAGGTGTGTGCTTGACAGCAAGTGAACGAGGAAGTGAGCCTGTGTGGGTGTGAGTGTGTACTGTGCGTGTGTGGTGTGGGTGAATGGGGTGTGTATGTGGGGGGTATGAGCATATAGGGGGCTCCCCAGCCTGCTGGGCCCTGCACTCTCCAAAGGATCCTTTGGAGCTGATCGTGATGCGTTCTTGGGGCAGTGGTTGGTGGGATGGAGAGATCAGGTTTCCAGGTCTAGAACTGGGCTTCTGGGGGTATTTTCCCCAATTCCCTAGAGAAAGAATCCGGTTAACCAGACCAACAGCTGGCAGACTTTGCCTTTCTCCCTTGACTCCACCCCATGACTGTGTGTGTGCCTGAAAGTGTACATGAGCACACGTCGTGGTCACGGCACGTCGGCCTCTTAGGGACTCCACAGAGCTGACCCGAGGTACGTACATCTCACTGTGGGTGTGGGTGATCTCTGTCCCTGTGGACGAAGATGTTCTTATCCACCGTGAGGATACTGGACATGGCTTTGGAGCCTCTGTCAGGGGCTTGGAGCCAACCAGCTCACGGGCAGGTGGGTAGGAAGTTGCCTTAAGTCAGAGGGCGCTGAGTGGCCCCCCCTTAAGAATTGAGCCTACTGCCCTGATCACTGAGGCCTCTGCTTCTCTTAGCTCCATGTGGGGTAGGTTTGGGCTCTGGGGATGAAGATGGCCAACAGAGCCCCTGACCAGCTGTTCTTCCTTTGCTTTCTGTCCAGCCGGAGGCTCCCCCAGGCTACATCATAATGTGCCAGAGTGATCCAGGAAGGTCTGGAGCCTCAGTGGACCCACGGGGTGGGCTTGTGGCAGGAGAATGAATCCCGGCTGGATTCAGGCAAAGTGGAAGGACTGCACGGGGAGTGGGTATGCCTTGGTCCCAAAATAAACGTGTGAGTCCTTGGAAACTCAGCTCAACCCCAGTGACCACATGTGGCAGAAATTAAGAGCTCCGCCTCTGGAGTCAGATTTGAGTTCAGTCCTCTCTCTACCACTCACCATGTTGTGAGACCTTAAGTTACTTCATTTCTCTGAACCTCAGTTTCTTCAACTCTAAAATGGGTATAATACTTTTTTCAGCATGGAAGTGTCGTAAGGAGTAGTCCATCTTCAGACGGCTCAGTTGGGTGATGGAGAAGACCAGTGATATGAGGAGACTAGTGAGAACAGAGGCCTCTGGAAGGCTCTAGGAAACAGAACACTCCTCATGTTCTCTCCAGGGCCCTACCGCAAACACACGGGCCTGAGATGTCCGAGCCAGGAGAATCCTGGAGACCATTCAAGGTGGTCAGCTTCTCAGAGGCCGGGCTGGGACTGGAGTCCAGCCCTCCTGACTTGATGGGACTCATTCCAGGGAACGTGACAGTGATTCAAGCATGACCAACAGATCTGGAGTCCATCGAGTCTGGCTTCAAATCCTAGCTCTGCCACACAGTCACCTTCCTTCTCCAATCCTGTCCTTTTATCCCTAAAATGAGATTAACACCAATCTGCCACTCAGAGTTGTGCTGGTCAACACGGCAGCCGCCTGAAGTCACTACTACAATTCAGTTAAAATGGAAATGAAGAAAATACACATTCTCTGTTGTGCTAGCCACACTTCAAATGCTCAGCAGCCGCATGCAGCCAGTGCGCACTGTACCGGACGGTGAAGACACGGGCTACAGTAAGTGGCTTGTCATAAAGTCTAAATGACACGATGCAGATGAAGTGCATACCTCCAGCTGTCACTGTTCCATTTTTTTTTTAAATTTTAAAGATCCATTTATTTAATTTTTTTTTAAGGAAGAGGCTTTTTTTTTTTAAAAAGATTTTATTTATTTATTTGACACACAGAGAGAGAAATCCCAAGTAGTCAGAGAGGCAGAGAGAGAGGGGGAAGCAGGCTCTCCGATGAGCAGAGAGCCCGATGCGGGACTCGATCCCAGGACCCTGAGATCATGACCTGAGCCGAAGGCAGAGGCTTAACCCACTGAGCCACCCAGGCGCCCAAAGATCCATTTATTTATTTGAGAGGGAGAGAAGGGGGGGAGGGACAGAGAGAGAAACTCAAGCAGACTCCATGTGAGCACACGGTGTGGTCACTGCACGTGAGCATGGAGCCCGGCGTGGGGCTCGATCCCACCACCCGGCAATCACACCCCTCACACCCCTCGCCGAAACCAACAGTCACACACCAACTGAGCCACCCAGGTGCCCCCAGCTGTGGCTGCTATTACTGGAGCCTCTGGAGTGGTCATGCTCTCAGCAAGGGTGGCCTATCGGTTAGGACGCTCGTTGGCACCGTGACTGCACCGCAGAATGTGTGGCTAGAGCAGTAACCGTCTACGCGTCTCCTCGAGCCACTCTGAGGGTGGGAACAGATTGTTCAAGCTCTGTACTTTACTGACAAGGAAACTGAGGTGCTGAGAGGTGACACGACTTCCCCAAAGTCACCCGACGGAGCAGAGACCGGAGAACTCTTTCCTGACCCCTCACCCGGTGATCCTTGCCGCCTGCCCTCCTGTAAGGGCGCTCAGAGCCAGTGGCATCAGGGTTGTCTGGCGGCTTCGTGAAAGCTCAGATTTGCAGGCCCCACCGCGAGGTCTGCTTTCTTACCAGGAGCTCCAGGCGCTTTGGATCCCTAGCCAGTCTGGGGACACGAGGCCAGGAGATCAGGCTCTGACTGGCTCTGGTGCGGTAAACATGGCAGGCTCGGGGAGCAATGACCTCCTTCGCCCCTCAAACCCCCTTGAGTCGGTTTCCCCAGCGGAGCGCTTCTTTCCCCCTCTGACACACATCGGAAATTCTCAGGGTGCCTTGGGAAGGGTGACCAAGTGAGGACCTTCCGGCGGCTTCTATTGGACATACCTGCGCAGCTGCTCTGGCCAAGGTGGCCCACACTGCAGCTTGAGGAGGCCTAGAAAGTGCTCAGGCCATGGCACGGTGCTCACCGAGGGACTGTTTTTGGCCTGGGCACCTTGAATTTGCCTCAGGCAATTTGGCCCAGGAAGGAGGCAGTCACTCCAGGCCTGGCTGCCCAGAGCAGCCCTAACAAGATGGCTGCTGGCCAGCCGTCAGTGTTGTTTGGCTCAGGGGGACTGCTCTCTCTGACAGGAAGCCTTTAATCTCCACAGCTGTAATCAGGAGTTGAGAGGGACCAGCTTCCCACTCCAGGGAGCTCAGTGGGATTGTGCAACACGCCCTTTGCAAGGGGAACCCCTTTTCATCTGAGCACACCAAGTGTCTTGTTATCCATGTGGCCTGGGAACAGAGAGAACACTTGTCGGCATCTGTCCCCTGTGTACGTGCAGTTTAGCTGTGGCTCTGGGAATTGATGAACAAAACAGGATCTGGGCGGGGGAGGGTTGCTTAGGCTGGGGGCGTGCAGCTGGACGGCCCACCATCATCTGGAGTGGGCACTTTCTAGAAAGTCTCCCTGCTCGGCACAACTAGCCTCAGACACGCCACTTTCCAGTGGGAAATCTTCCCAAGAAAGGGAGTCCCCTTGGAACTCCTTCTTCCTCTGTTCAGAGCTTATTAGGTCTCAAGAGGGGCTCTTTGCAAACCTCAGCCCCCCTGTCCCTTCCCCCCCAGTGTAGAGCCCAGGGAGACTCTCCACCTGGCTGAAGCTGAGGAGGGGGGAGGCCAGGTTCGCAGGACTCGGACACCCACCCCCCAAGCAAGCTGACGGTGAGGATGTGTTTATGGTGAAATGACCACTCGAGCTGTGGTCTCTCACTCACTCCCTACTCATGTATCCGCTCTTCCCTGAGGGCTTCTTACGTGCTCTAGCCACCGGGAAAGGCGGAGTCCTTGCTCTGGGGAGCTTCTGTTCTTATGGGGGTGGCTGAGACAGAAAATACACTAATACAAAATTAAGAAAGGGGGCTATGAAAAAAGCGAAAGCAGAGAGAAGACAGGGAGGGGAGGGCAGTTTTGGACTGGGCGGCCGGGGAAACGGGCTCAGGAAGCCTGGACTTACTCTACGTTCAGGCTGGTTTTCAAAACATCCTGGACGCCACCGTTGCTCTTAGAAATCAGAGGTTAAACTACCTCTCGAGACCCTGGGTTTGTCCCCACGCTGTAGACAAGCTCCATGAGAGTCGAATATTCCTGCATCTAAATGAATCAGCCACAAACCACAGACCTTTGATGATGTGATGGAAACGGGGCAGGCCGATGTTACATCTGTTCCCTTTATGGCGGCTGCGCTCAGACCTGCGGCTGACAGAAGGTTCTGCTTACGTCACCAAGGCCTCGGTCTCAAGAAAGTGTCCCCTTTAGGCCACTCTCCCGACTTTCACTTTCCTGAACCGCCACCTTGGATCCGCCCTGCTCAGTGCCCCCCTTTCAGGAGGATGGGGGTGCAAAGGTATCATTTGCGATAAGGAAAGGCCTGCCTGGAGGCCCGTCTGCCACCACTGATACGGACTCCCCCACGCTGACAGGTGCTCAGGCAGGGCACGCAAGGCCAGTCCCTCCCTGGACAGGCGGCAGGTGTGGTAGATTTAATGGCAGAGATACAGCTGGGGTCCCTGCCGCCTTGAGGCCTGGAGGGACCTGGTGTGGGAGTCAGGCAGACCCAGAACCAAGTCCAGGCCTTGCTACTTCCTGGGTCGCCTGCATCCCCTAAGCCTCAGTTTCTCCATCTGTGAAAGGAGGATCTTCAGCCAGCTTGAACAGCCCGTGCCTGAGCCCCCGGCATGTGCTAGACACCTGGTAAATGGCCTGGGCCGCCCCCCGTCCCCCGCCCCTGGCAAAGACTTCATGTCACTCAGTTTTTTGTTTTTTTGGGTTTTTTTTTGTAAAGATTTTATTTATTTATTTGACAGAGAGAGATCACAAGCAGGCAGAGAGGCAGGCAGAGAGAGAGGAGGAAGCAGGCTCCCTGCTGAGCAGAGAGCCCGATGCGGGCCTCTGTCCCAGGACCCTGAGATGATGACCTGAGCCGAAGGCAGCGGCTTAACCCACTGAGCCACCCAGGCGCCCATGTCACTCAGCTTTGATTCTTTATCTGTGAAAGCGAGATATCAATACACTGTCCTTCTGGGGGTACGGGAGGGTGAAGTGACACGTGCAAAGTCACCCGCCAGGGGCCAGGTGTTCTGCAGTGTGTGTCTAATGGACACGGGGAGCCCAGTGGACAGGTGCGTTGGGAGGCGTGACATGGGCCCCCAAAGCCCTGCTCCCTGGCGACCTGCTGTGTCAGGGAAGAGAAAGTGAGGGAGAGAAAGTGAGGCGAAGGACTTTCTGGATGTTTCTGCCGATTTCAGTTTTGGTTTCAGGATCGGAACCAACTTCAGGAACGCACCCGCTGAACAGATCTCATCCCCAAGGCGGGGCCACGTGGTGCGAGGCCAGAGGTTCACGAAAGTGCAGTCTCATGGCGTCTACTTGCCTTGCCGGAGAGATAGTTCTGCTTCTCCAGGTTCGCCATTGGCCTTTCCGTCTGCTGACTCATTCTCACACAGCTCCAGCCCCGGAAAGCTGAGCATGTGGAAGGAAGCCTATTAATAGCCTTTTCCTGGGACACTCATCCTGACTTTTCCTAAGACAGTTTGAATGCAAACACGGATCCCTACCCCTCCTGCTCCTCCCCACCCTGCCGCCAGTCCCCTCATAGAGACTAAGAAGGAACAGCTCTGGGCCCCGAGTCCTGCCCAGAAGGCCCTAGAGCTTCCATTCTGTCCCTTCTAGATTTGTTGGGATTTCAAAATGGAGGCCTGTTCGTTTTAAGAGAGCAAGGCGTGGGGACGCTCCTTCGAGAGTGTTCCCAGAAGGCTCCACTAAGATTCCCCACAAGGCTCTTAGATGGGAAGCTGTAACAAGCAAGAAGGCGGGCGCAGAGCAAACCCCGGACAGGGTCCCGAGGCCCAGTGGAAGGCAGAAGGCACCTGTGCCCGGCAGCACGGCTAGGCTTGTGTGGGAAGAGGCTTTACGGTCCCTGGGCTCCTGCCCACTTCAGTGCGCAGTTGAACCTGGTTTGGCAAATGCACAGAGCAGAGAAGTCTCCTGGACTGTATGTGGTGTGTGGGCCATGGGGCCGGCCACTGCCTCCATGACCACAGCCCCACATGGGACCACCTGCTCTGGGAGCGCCATCCACCACAGTAAAGAATAGAGACGGGGGGACAGAGACCCCCTGAGCGGACATGGAGAGATACTATGTGGTCCAGGTTCTTGGACACCCTCTTGGGGACCTGGCCTGCCCGGTGTCTATGGGGGCCTTGTGTATGGCTGGGGTGGGGGCACAGGGATGATTGAGGCAGCCTTACGGAGCACAGAGCAGTGGTGGTTTTTATCTCAGGTTTACTGCTTATTAGCTACGTGATCTTCTTGGTCAAGACATGACCCCTCTCTGGGCCTCAGGTTCCTCAGGTTACAAAAAGATAGTGTTAGACAAGATGAGATCAAAGGTCTCCTCCAGCCCTGACCTTCCTAGCCAATACTATGGGCTCTTCAGAACATGTGGCTGTGTGCAGGACAAAAGAGATGGACAGCTAAGAGAGTCAGCGGGCAGACTGCTGGGGGTAACAGGGACCAAGAGGGCAGCATTGGGGGTTCTTTTTGCTCTTTCCCTCTCCTATCCCTTTCATTAGAAAAGCTTTCCCATGTCCTGGGGAGCCCGGGGGGCTCAGCGGGTTAAGCGTCTGCCTTTGGCTCAGGTCGTGATCCTAGGGTCTTGGGATCAAGTCCCATGTTGGGCTCCTTGCTCACGGGGGGAGCCTACTTCTCCCTCTGCCTGCCGCTCCCCCTGCTTGTACTCTCTTTCTCTCTCTCAAATAAATAAATAAAATATTTGAAAAAGAACAAAGAAAGAAAGGCTTCTGCACACCCCCTCCCACCCCACATTGCTGGCAGGTTCCCGGCTACCTGGGAAAGCAGAGTCTAGGGTACAGCTTTTTCTGGGCCTGAGACATGCCTCCACCATCAGCCCCTGTCAGCTGAATCTGCTTCCTCCTCCATGCCCACTCTGGCCGCCTGTGCTTCCCTTTTCCTCTAGTGCCTCTACGTTCCAGCCAGGAATCAGGAGGCTCCTGGGGCTCTGAGGGCTCATGGAAAGACGGTGATGCAAAGGGGCTGTGGGTAGTGGACAGGAAGCTTGGCCTGTTGGGGTGGGGGTGGTGGGGAGAGAAGCAGAGAGAGGGAGACAGTTTGCAGAGAAAGTGGGTCCCCCCTCCCCCACCTGACCTCCGACAACCAGCAAGACCTGCGTGGTCCCAAATGTCTTCTGCCTCCTCTTCTCCATCTTTAAAGTGGGCAAACATGCCCTTTCTGCTTGGGAGCGGGTGGGGACATTCACACAGCCTTTAGATAGCCTGTTGCTCCACTAGCTGGCAAAGAGGACAGACGGGCACAGTCACCTCAGTCAGGGGAGTGTCACTGGGGACCTGCAGGTGCTAGGGGTCAGCAGATGAACTGCCGGGCTGGGAAGGGCCCCGGCCCCAGCTCCAGGATACTTCAACATCATTCAAGGCAAATCCAGGCTGGGACACTCCCTCCTCTGCCTCCTGAACTTGGAGCGAAGGGAAGATGGAAACAGCTGACACGATCTCCCGACCGGCCCTTCCTCCCGCATGTCAGGCTAGCAATGCTTGTGCCCGCAGAAGCCACCTTGCACACGGCCCCTGGATCCGGATTTCTGCAGAGCCGTGCCAAGGAGCCATGGGGGAAGGGAGGGGCGTCTGGCTAATGAACTTGCTTGCAGCCAAGATGGAGTTTTTGGTTTGAAAATGGATTGTCTTTTGCTCCGTGAATATTTCTCTGGCATGCGTTTGCTGACTGTGAAAGAGGCTTTAGGCCAAAAAGTAAGTCTTTCTGGAACAAATAGACCAGTGAGAACTAACCCGGCACAAAGAGGGAATTTTTCCTTCTCGGAGAGTATCCACAATTACAATAACCACATAACAAGCACCACTCGAAGGGGAGCCATGTGCTAAGGCGACAGATTCTGGAATGAGACTGTTTGGGTCCAGTCAGACCCTTTGACTGGCTGTGTGACGTGGCCTCAACTTCCTCATCTGTAGGTGGGGTAAGAGGTGAGGCGTAGACTGGAGGGCCCTTCCCCCCCCCCAATAAAGTGGTTAGAACTGTACCCTGGTACATAGTGAGCACTCAGGAACCATTACTCTAACTATTGATACCCCTACTATTGATAACTTCATATCAGCAGTTACTAGACAGAACCGGGGTATTGATAACTACTGACAACGACAACCATTGTCATCAATTTATTATGGACATTTAGGACCCTCATTCCTACTGTTAAGGACATTTACAATCTAGTTAAATGGGTAAGAAACAAGCACATGCACTTTTAGATAATACATAATACTTTATTTTTTTTTAAGATTTTATTTCTTTATTTGAGAGAGAGAGAGAGAACACAGGAGAGTGAGAGGGAGAAGCAGACTTCCTGCTGAGCAGAGAGCCTGACATGGAACTTGGAGCCAGGACCCTGAGATCATGGCCTGAGCCAAAGACAGACACAACTGAGCCACCCAGGCACTCCAATAAATAATAATTTAATAGGACACTAGAACACAAATGGGGAATAGGATTGATTGCCAAATGATGGTACAGCTTCCTGAAAGGCCAGACTGGTTCTGTTGGGCCCACAGTCCATTTCTAGGTGGCCAGGTCTTCTCTCCCTCAACCCTATGGAAGGAGCAGCCCAGTGGACTACACAACCTGCCGCCTGTCCACAGGTGTTTGGACCTAGGCCCAAGACTTGGCCCAATAACTGCAGGCCAGCCACGGACCTGGCATGACTTGGTGTATAAAGCCTTGTTATTCTATTTTTTTTAAAAGATTTTATTTATTTATTTGACACAGAGAGAGAGATCATAAGTAGGCAGAGAGGCAGGCAGAGAGAGAGGTAGAAGCAGGCTCCCCGCTGAGCAGAGAGCCCAATGCAGGGCTCGATCCCAGGACCCTGAGAGCTTGACCTGAGCCGAAGGCAGAGGCTTAACCCACTGAGCCACCCAGGTGCCCCAAGCCTAGTTATTCTAACCCAGATTGACCCATGGAGAACATGAGACACAAGCTGAGGGAACAGAAGCTGAAAAAGACACGCTGAGGTAGAAGCGAGGACATGGCAGGGCACACATACCCTGACATTACAAGGGCTCAGTGGTGACTAAGAGGCTGCCCGTTCACAGAGATGGGACCAGAGCAGACACAGAGCAGAAAACAGCATGCACAGGCAACCGGGAAGCTCCTGAGGAGAAATGAGAAGGAGCAACCCTGCGAGCTGCTTCAGTCCCTAACGACCTTCTGAAGGAATTTAAGTCAGTCTGACTCTTGGGACTGAGAAAGTAGGATTATAATTCAGAGAAGGAAGGGACCACAGAGGCTGTATCAGCCTGAGGAGAAGACAGAGGTTCCTGTCTGGAAAGCCAAGAGGACATCGAAAGGACAGAGGGGCTGGAGGAAGGAGCACTCAGAGGACAGTCATGGCGCTGGAAAGACATGAAGGCTATCTGAGGAAACGTGAGTAGGCTTGTTGGTTGGAGCCAACAATTAGAAGATCGGAATTTGGAAATATTCAGAAAGATACTTTATTATAACAGTTAGAATGTATTTAATTGCCCTTAGAAAACCTGACCATTGGATGCCTCCATTGGGTGGCTCAGTTGGTTAAGTATCTGCCTTCGGCTCAGGTCATGATCCTGGGGCCCTGGGATCAAGTCCCGCATCCCGCTCCTTGCTCAGAAGGGAGTCTGCCTCTTCCTCTGTCGGATGCTCTCCCTGCTTGTGTGCACACGCGCGCTATTTCTCTCTCTCTCTCTCTCTCTCACACACACACACACACACATACACATATAAATAAATAAAATCTTTTAAAGAAGAAAGAGAAAGGAAGGATGGATGGAAGGAAGAAAACAAGGAAACCTGACCAAACCTGGCTTAAACTCTAATGGGAACAGACTGGCTCCAGTTTGGGAAGAGTCAGCAGGTGCAGCAGGCATCTGTGGAGGCATAGTCTGGAGTTCAAACCCTACTGAAAGGACCTCGCATTGATGCCTTTTCCACTCTTCCCAAGGAGGCATCATCCTAAACCCACTGGGCTGGCTTTTAAGTCAATCAGCCAAATGACCAATTTGCCAAAAACGTAACTTAAGAAACTGTTTTTTTAAAACAGTCGGTGAAAATGCGTATACTTTTAATTTGATTCAGAAAGTGGTTTTCAGCTAATTGGATTTGAGAAAATTGTTTTTAGCCAAATTGCCCTGCTTTCAGCTATTATTCTTGGAAATGAAGATGGCTGCCGCAGCCCCTGGGCTATTAGCTTCTCTATTCAGGTCCATCAGGAAAAGGAGCCTCTGTGCCCCAGCCTGGCCAGCAGAAGTCCTGCGGTTCACTCTAGTGGGTCACCTGGGCTCACATGTCATCCCCTGAGCCAGTGACACTGGCCTGGAGAGTGCGCTGGCTTGTGTGGACCCTGCTCAGCAGCTTTTCCTGAAGTAGTCATTAGGGCCAGGTGATGGGACAACCCTGGTGGGCTTATGCCATTTGAGCCCCACTCTTGAGGCTAGGGTAGGTGAAATCATACCGAGGCACATGTCTGGGAGACCTGATGGAAAGACCCTGGATGTCACAGGTGTGGAGAAAGCAATTAGCAATGCTGGTTATAGCTGGGGACAGTCTTGACCAGCCAGCCAAAAAGATCCACCTTTATTCTATCTAGGCAGAAGGTGGCATGGGAGACCTTCAGATCTGGGATGTAACCATTTGAGGTGGTATTTCAGAAAAAGCAGTCTGACCATAGACTGGATTGGAGGAGGGGAAAGTCTGGCAAACCAGTGGGGTTATCAGAGAATCTGGGAGGTTGCCCAGTGAGGACTGAACTAGGGAACCAGAGTGAGAAGGGAAAGAGGAGGGCAGCTAGGAAGAATCTTGAAAGAAGAAGTAATAGGAATTTGTGTCTTATTAGACACTAAGGAAGTGGGAGGATGGTGGCCAAGGGAGGAGTCAAAAATGACCCCAAGGTCTCTGACCTGGATGAAAATTTGGAGTGTCTACTCCACTCCTTAACTGCCTTCTCTGAAAGCTACCCCCTCACTCACAGGAAAGAGCCCTTGTCCTGGCACCCCACTGTGTGGGCAGCTTGGCGCTCCCCTCACTTCTGAGAATGGACCCTTCTCTCCTTCTGGGAACTGCCCACTCCCCACCCCTCCATGGTTATTGTGAAGCCACTGCACCAACACACAAGCCCTGTCTAGGGGCACCTGAACCCAGCATGGGTCAATGAGAACGCTTCCTCAACTTGGCAGTAGACGTGAGAAAGAGATGTCGATCTCTCTCTGGGAGCTGAAGATGGGACTGGCGCAGCTGGTAACCTCATGCTTCCACGTGGTCCCAGGAGCGCAGGAAGCCAGCCTGCGATAGGAGGAAGGCAGCAGAGGCAGAGACGGTGTCCGAGAGCGAGCCTGGGAGCAGCTGCCACCATCCCTGAGGGCTGCCAGCTTTCTGCATGTTCTTGCTGTTCTTGGGTTCTGCCAGGCACCCTCTGGCTTCTTCATATACATTTTTAAGCACCTATTTCTGAAGTACGAAGTCAGGAGGGGTTGCTGGTTCCAAAGGGAAACTCTCATTTTGGAACTTATTTGTATTCCCAGTGAATTTATTGTAGGTATTCAAGCCGGGCCGTCCCTTAGAGATGTCGTAGGGAATTGCCAACACTTGGCGAGTAAAGAAGTTAAGTAAAGAAGGAAGCCATGGGCGCGGGTGAGAGTCCCCAGAGAGAAAGAGGAGAGAGAAGTCCAGAGGAACCTTGCAGAGACGGACGGATGAGAAAATGTAAGCGCACCAGCTGAGACACGGATTCACCAGAGCGCTGGGGCACCTGGGATGGAACGTCCAAAGAATCCAAGGGAGGAGCAAATTCAAGGAAATATGGGTGACTGGGCAGGTTCTGGCGTTGGCTGATTGAGCAGCTCAGCGTTGTTACTTAAAAACCACGCTACATTCGCTTCTCTGCTCTGCGGCCCTGGGCACCGGCTCCGCCTAAGAGCTGATTCCTCCGGTGGCGGAGTGACTAGAATGGTGGAGGAGGGTGAACTGCTTCCCAGCCCAGGATGCTGAGCTTCTCTCTGCAATCTGATTGGGCCACGTTAGATCACGTGCACACACTTAGTCCAATGAGAGTCACCAGAGAAATGCCATTTACTGATTGGCTTAGACGCATCCAGGGGGCCAATTCTCAAGCTGGAGGTGAGATCTGCGCACCCCGGATCCCCTGGCCTGTGGTGGGTTGCTGCAATTCCTGGGGCTCCTAGGAACTTACTCAGGGTTCTGCTGGGGAGGAAGACAGGCTATCGGAAGCATCCGAGACAATAAACAGCCCCGCACACGTGGCTCCCAAGGCCTGTATGTGCTGGCCCTGCCTCACCTTGCTTTTTCTCTCTGTGTTTTGTGAAGTTCCCAGAATGTTCTAGGTTTCTTTCTCCCTCATGCTCGTCTTACGTGCCGATCTCATGTGGGGAATAGTCTCCGTGATATTTGTTGCCTGATTAATTCCTATTCTTGTATCAAGTCTTACTTAAATGACATTCCTTAAAGAGAACTTTCCAATCCTCCTAAAACTAAATTAACTCCCTCCCACTTGTGTTCCTATTGGAATCTAATTTCAAGTTGCAATTATGTTTATATTTGTTCATTTGTGGCTCTGTGGGGGCAGAGGCCATGTTTGTCCTGCTCACCAGTGAGTCCTGAGAGGTTGGCACACAGCAGATGCTCAAGAAATATTTGATGAATGGATGAATGAGCCAGTTCACCCACTTCTTTTTCTAACTCACACCTGAGACATCTGTGGAGTTTACTTGAGTGTAAACATTTCTACAAAACAGTATCTCTTCTAAAAGAATGATGATTTTAGATGAACCTAAAGAATGAGGGATGCTTTGAAAGCTTATGGAGTCCAAGCAGTGGGACTTTTTTTGATCCTGTATTTTTGTCATGTTCAAGTAATTGACATGTCAGTAACATGTCAGTTACATAGATAAAGAGAAGGCTAGAACAAAATCGGTGAACAAATCCAACACTGTCTTTGTTCCATTCCTTACCTCATTAGTTAATTATATTATCAAACATTTATTGAATGCCTCTTCTGTATCAGCCGTTGGGCTGGACTCTACGTCCAAGTTTACACCAGGGTCATTTTATCTGCTAAGGCAAGAACTGAATGAAAACATCTTCAGAAAAAAAAAATTTTTAACTACAAAGTTTGAAACAAATTTTTTGGGTTAACCTTTAGATAATCCAATTAAGTTTTATTACCAGAACATTCTAGCCTGCTTTGCTAGTAAGAGTTTCTACACAGGAGGGGCTTAAAGGCCAGAAATCTGTTAGGGAGGGAGACTGGAAGGTTGTCTTGCAATCATGTTTACACAGCAAGTATGCTGTTTCTACTCAGATTGCATGGCTGTTTGGCCTGGCTAGAGGAGGCTATTGAAAATTATGGGTTAATTAAATCATTGCCTACCCCCAACCAACCGAGCTGTCATTGATCCTAGTTAGCTAAAACATAATTGTATTTGGTTTATCAGACTTTCAGATATCTCGGGCTTCAAAAGGCAGGAAGACCTCAAGAAGAAACTTTCAAAGGGCAGAAACAGCAGCGGTCCTCTCTGATAACTTGTTTATCAATTTATTTTCCAATTGCCCTAGCCTTGTCTCCCAGCGGGAGATATGGGTGAGAAAATGACTCTCAGGGTTGATGTCCATAACAGGCTTTAAGATAGAGAATATTTAATTATTTGGGCGGAGGGGGAGTTTTTGACCTTAGAAGAAAAAAAAAGAAGACATAGGAAAACCCTGTAAATTGGTAATATGGAAGTCTATATCTACTTTATAGGGACATCATGGCTTCAGAATCAGAGGAATGTGCTGTGCAAATACAAAGGATATAATTTGATAGCTTCCAAGTGGACTTTCTTGTTTTATTATCGTCCATCCAGTCCTCATGCATCGAAAAAAACAAAACTTGTTGGTATTTATCCTTCTCACTTACGCTGAATGAATATATTTCATTCAAGGAAAGCAAAACTAGACTGGTCTGGTTTAATTGCACAATCGGATATTAATATACTGTTTTTTTTTTAAAGATTTTATTTATTTATTTGACAGAGAGAGCTCACAGGTAGGTAGAGAGGCTGGCAGAGAGAGAGAGAGAGGGAAGCAGGCTCCCCACCGAGCAGAGAGCCCCATGTGGGACTCGATCCCAGGACCCTGAGATCATGACCTGAGCCAAAGGCAGTGGCTTAACACACTGAGCCACCCAGGCGCCCCGATTAATATACTGTTTTTGAAGAGAAATGCTTTATGACCTCAGAGTGAATCAGCTCTTGGGGCGAGAAGACATTTAATGCAGCAGACCGGACGCCGGCCGTGGGCTCTCTGTGCTGTGCTTGCTGGCAGGGCTGTGGGGCTGAGCTCTGCCATGGCACATGTACGGACCGTAGACAGGCAAGGTTAGTACAGATTTGTGAACTTGGACTTCATTCCCCCTCTCCTTCCTAAATTCTGCTCAGGAAGCTCAGTTTTGTGGTGAGGCAATCCGACTGGGTAAAAGCTCATAACGATAATAACACTTCTAATAGTAGCTAACATTTGTTGTGCACCTATCACGGAGCCAGACGTGGGGCTACATGTGTTCGTCCTCATCTTTGGAACTGGCCCCAAACCTTTATCAGGTGTATTTTATCATCTTGCCATTTTCCAAAATTATTTGCAGATGAGGTCAAGAGTAGAGAGCAGTTCAGTCACTTGCCCAAGATCACACAACCGGGGTTTGAACCTAAGTGTTCCCCTAAGAGGGGGAGCCTGTAAGAAGCCAGTGAGCTGAGCTTTTAGGGTCCTGCTCTTACGTGCCCCCTTTCGAGGCCCTGTGCCTAATTCTGTGTCATAATTTTGTGTTCTTTTTTTTTTTTTAAGATTTTATTTATTTATTTGACAGAGATCACAAATAGGCAGAGAGGCAGGCAGAGAGAGAGGGGGAGGCAGGCTCCCCGCCTAGCAGAGAGCCTGACAAGGGGCCTGATCCCAGGACCCTGGGATCATGACCCGAGCTGAAGGCAGAGGCTTAACCCACTGAGCCACCCAGGCGCCCCTTGTGTTCTTTTTCTTTTAAAGAGACCCCCAAACCGTGTTAGCTGTAGTCCCCATTAAATCTGGATTCATCGCTGGCTCGAAGGCAAAGCCATCATTCATTATCTCCAAAGCATGGTTTCTAACCAGTCATGGGGCACCTGGGTGGCTCAGTCAGTAGGGCATGTGCCTTCAGCTCAGATCATGGTCTCAGGGTCCTGGGATTGAGTCCCGCATTGGGCTCCCTGCTCGACGGGGAGTCATCTTCTCCTTCTCCCTCTGTCTTTCCCCTCTGCCTGTCCTCTCTCTCTCTCTCTCTCTCTCTCTTTTGCTCATGCACACACTCTCTCTCAAGATAAATAAAATCTTTTAAAAAATAACCAGTCGTAAATAACGACCTGAATGACAAGAACTGTCTTATTTCCAACACAAAGTAGGTGCTCAGTTCGACTCAGATAGGATGAAAGCACAGATAGATGACTGAAGAAAGGTCCTACTTGGAAGCCAAGGTGTATGTAGATGGTTCCCTATTGTGGGCCCGAAACAATGGGGTAGGTTAAAAAGCTGGGCAGCCAGAACAGCTTGGGAATGCTTCGAAGAAATGGATTCTTCCCTGACATTAGGCACAGAGTAGCAGCTGAACTTTCCCCAGGTAAAGGAGCTGACAGGGTTCTTCTTCGAACCATTCTACTCTTGGCAAAACAAGGAGAATGCCAGACTGGTGAATTGGCGGTGACTTCCTCTTTGCAGGCACTTCCACAAGAGACACCTCATTTCACTTAACTTATCCAATTAACTAAGGGAGACAAACAAATTAAAAGAAAGTCCCTGAGGTGGCCGAGACTCAGGGAGCCTAAGCGGCTGAACAGCATAATTGGAATCACCAGCCCTGATGAAAGCACCCTGCTCAGGGCTGACTGTGAACAAGTAGTTCTGGTTTTGCAAGAGTTTGTGAGTGTCGTTTCAAGGAAAGGCCAAGAGGAAATGTGTTTAAAATGTGTTTAAAACAAGTTTTTGGTTAGACATGCAGATAGCGAGGATTGATACCTATTGGAAGTAACTAGTGAAGAAGTTGGAGAGTCATACATATGGTCCTCATGCCTGGACACCATCTTTTTTTTTTTTTTTTAAAGATTTTATTTATTTATTTGACAGAGAGAGATCACAAGTAGGCAGAGAGGCAGGCAGAGAGAGAGGAAGGGAAGCAGGCTCCCTGCCGAGCAGAGAGCCCGATGCGGGACTCGATCCCAGGACCCTGAGATCATGACCCGAGCCGAAGGCAGCGGCTTAACACACTGAGCCACCCAGGCACCTGCCTGGATACCATCTTGTCTTCAAGACGAGACTGAAAATTCCAGTGTCTTAATGGGATGCGTTTACTCCATGATTTACCCCCAAACTGTGCGCCAGAATGAGGAGATCCTAGAGGGTGGGCCACTCTTGAGAGCAACAGTGGTGGCTGCCAGGATCACTTATGCTTTTCCGGTGATCTGACTCCAAGGTCCTCTGCCCCCTGGTTTCATGCGAGAGCACTCACCTGACTCAGACAAATTTGGCCCACCTGGGTCTTGAGGCCTTGCATACGAAAGAGATGACTTGGTCCTATGTAAATTTAAGACTACAAAGTCCTTGCCCTTGCCTGTAAAGGAACAACTAGCAAACTCACAAACTGTCAGATATTGGGGCTACTCATGATTCAGTTTTAGGAACTTCTTGGCCTTGTTAAAAAGTGTCATGACTTAGGATAGGTGGCTTTTTACACAAATCAATCAACAGATTTCATGCAACTCTACTCAATATTCTAATGGGGCAAAGAGGCCAAGAACAAGAGAAAGAGAAGACCAAGGGTTGCTTGGGTGGCTTAGTTGGTTGAGAGAATGCCTTCGGCTCAGGTCATGATCCTGGGGTTCTTAGATCAAGTCCCACATTGGGGGCTCCCTGCTCGGCAGGGAGTCTGCTTCTCTCTCTGACCCTCTCCCCTCTCATGCTCTCTCTCTCTCTCTCATTCTCTTTCTCAAACATATAAAATCTTAAAAAAAAATAAAGAGAAGACCAAGAAGAGTCCAAATGTAATGAGACAGCCACGTTCCTTTTCATATATTAATACACATTACAAATGTTCATACACACACCCAGACACACACACACAGATATATGTGGTCATTACAAGTTTGACCCAGAAATTCCACCTCTAGGTAATTATCCGAGTGAAATGAAAACCTATGTTCACACAAACACTGAATATTTACAGCACTTTGATTCATCATCACCAGAAGCTGGAAGCAGCTCAAATGTCCTGCAGTCCAGAAATGAATAAACAGACTGTGGTACATTCACACATAGGAACGCTAGTCAGGAGTCAAAAGGAAGGAACCATTGATACAGGCGACAACGTGGATGGAGCTTAAGGACGTGATGCTGAGTGGAAGAAACCAGCTTCGAAATCATACATACTGTATGATTCATTTTGTATGACATTCTGGAAAAGGCAAAGCAATAGGGACAGAAGACAGATCAGTGGTGTCAGGGGTTAAAGTTCAGGGGAGGTATGACTGTGCAAGGGCAGCCTGAGGGCATGAGGGTAAATTTAGTTTATAAACTAAAAAATGAAATAAAGTAAACCAGTGTCACATGAGTGCAAGTATAGACAGATGTATGGCATGTCACAGAGAGCCAGAGGGAAGTGTATACAGTCCATGAGTTTTGCTAAAGACGGCATCTTCAAATCCATGGGGGGAAAGAGGCACTATTTAATATACTGTCAAGAAAACAGATCTTTATCATTATAAAATATAACTGCTTTGTCCCTTCAATCAAAATAAAATCTAAAAGGATTCAAGACGTAAATGGGAACCAAAATGAGACTACTAGAGGAAAATAGAGATGTTTAAAATTATTCTTAGAGTGAGAAAGAATGATTCAAAAGTCAGAAACCAGAAAGAAACAAAACCAGTTTTGACTATGTAAAACATCTTAAAAACTGAGTACAACAAAGAATAGTTATAAACAAATCAATAGATAAATGACAAGGTGGAAAAAAGCATCTACAACACATACCATCATGGAAGATATCTGTAGAGGCTGCTGCGATGTGCTGACCAGATCCCACCTTCGGGTTTGAGGTCATTCCCCTCACTGTCAAGTCAGGTGTGCTGGGGGCTCAGAGGTCACAGCTAGGCTCTTCTCCTCCACTATCCAGAGCTGAAAAGAGTCACTCTGCCTGGTCATCCCCACTCTCTGGGGACAGCCCTCATCCAGTGACTTGTCACTAAAAGGTTATAAAAGCCTCACCCTGGGACACCTGAGTGGCTCAGTCAGTTAAGCGGCTGCCTTTGGCTCAGGCCATGATCCTAATGTCCTGGGTTCGAGCCCCACATTGGGCTCCTTGCTCAACAGGGAGTCTGCTTCTCCCACTGCTTGCTGTTCCCCCCCTGCTTGTGCTCTCTCAGCTCTCTCTCTCTCTTATGAATAAATAAACCTTATAAAATAATTTAAAAGTAAATAAATAAAAAATAAAACCTCACTCTCCTTCCTCAAGGCAGAACTATGAAGGGTCACCGTAGCTCCAGAGCTTCCCATAGAATCAGCTGAGTGAGGTTTTCTGCCCAATCCTGCGTTTTAAAATTTCTTCTTAGGTATTGATCCCAAGAGTACTCTCCAATAAACTTCTGCATGGAAATCTGTCTCAGAGTCAATTTCTGGAGAATTCAATGTAGGGTATTATCCTTAATATGTAAAGAACTTTTATAAATCCACAAGAAAATTTTAAAATGGGCAAAAGACAAAACCAGCCAATTTTGACATGCATCATAATTAAAATTACCTGTACCTTTTGTCATAGCAAGTTCACTTCTGGAATTTGTCATAAAGAAATACTCTCCTACGTGTGTAAAGCTGTATGGTCACAGATGCCCATGGGAGCATTACTTATAATAGGGAAAGATTGGAACAATCTTTATGCCCAATGTCCATCAGTTAATAAATGTCATATTATGTAGTTATTAAAAGCAATGATTAAATATTTATAAACATGAAACAATATATTTTTTAAAGACCTTATTTATTTATTAGAGAGAGAGCACAAGCAGGTTCAGGATCAGAGGGAGAAGCAGACTCCCCGTCAAGCAGAGAGCCTGATGTGGAACTCGATCCCAGGACCCTGGGACCAAGCCGATGGCAGACGCCCAACTGACTGAGCCACCCAGGCGCCCCAACATGAAACAATATTTAACAATCATAACAATATATTCATAACAATCAATACAATCAAAACAAGAATAGAATCACAACAAACATTTAAAATACATTCTGTAAAATAGATTACACAAGATATAGCATATATATATAAAATAGAAAACAGCTTGAAAGGTATAGAAAAATTCTAGTAGTTAATGTTACTATATTTAGGATTATTGGGGATGCTTATTTTCTTCCTCATACTTTGCTGTATTTTCTTTAAAAAAAAAATAATGAGCATTACTTACATAATCAGAAGATAGATAAAAACATACAATTGGATAAGTCTTTAGAATGAAATTCAAGCGTGCTGATTCAAGCTCAAACATATTTTCATTTTCTCATTTTTAATTATTTCAATTAAAGCAAATAATTAACTTCAAAATTAACCTTAACAGCAATATATAAACAAAATCTCAATTTAAGGCTTGGCTGTTCATATTAATCTATGACAGTCCCATACTCCCTGTGTTGGACATCTGCTTTCTCTATGTGTGCTTCTCCTGGGTAGAACGTAGTCTCCTCGTTCAGGTAAGGGGGCCTGGCTTGCCCTTAAGGAGCACTCTGTCCCCCTCCTGAGTCCCTGGAGGGCCTGTGAGGCCAAGCCCACCACCTCTGTGAAGGAGCACATAACCTGTCCAAGCCTGCCAGCTCTCTGGCCACAAAGACATTCAGGGCACCTATGTCCCAAGCCTATCCAATGAGAGTCAACTGCAGAAACTTCTGCTGGAACTATTGGAAAAACAATGTTCTCTTTTAACTGGGATTCCTAAGTTGGTCAAGAATAAGCTTGGAGAAATGCTGCTGAGTACACAACAAAGCAGAGCGGAGAGATGGAGGGAGAAACATTTCTGAAGACGGTGTTCGTGCCTTTCAATCCAGCTGAGCCCAGAGATTCATTTCTGGACTTTTCAGTTACGTGAACCCATACATCCTTCATTTTTGCTTAAGGCATTTGAGCTGGGCATCATTTGCATCTCGGTGATGTGGTACTACACACAGCCTGCTATAACTCCATGGAAAGCAAAATCATATGGATTTATTTCATCTTTCCATCATTCCATTAAAATGTATAGAGCACTGTCTTAGTCAGCTCAGGCTGCCATAAGAAAAGATCACAGACTGGGAGCCCTAAAAAACAGAGACGTATTTCTCACAGCTCTGGAGGCTGGAAGTCCAAGATCCAGGTGCCAGGAAAGGTGGGTTTCATTCTGAGGTCTCTTGGCCTGCAGGTGCCGCCCTCTTGTGCTCCCGTGTCTTCTGTGTGCGTGCTGAGACAAAAGCAAGCTTTCTGGTGTCTCTTCTCATAAGGGCACTGATCCTGTCATAAAAGCCCCAATCTTGTGACCTCATCTTAGCCCTGATGACCTCTCAAAGGCCCTGCCTCCAAATACCATCATATTGGGAGCTAGGGCTCCAACATATGAACTTTGAGGAGGACAAAACATTCAGTCCGTGACAGACCCAGAGAACCCACAGTATGCCAGCCACTGTGCTAATCCCAGGAATACAGGGGAAATGGCACAATGCTGGCCCTTAGCAGGAGGGGTACACTTGGTGGGAACCCAACCCCAGAGAGTGGTCCTTAGAGTTGCCTGGGTTTCCTCCCAAGAACTTTCCAGCTGCCTCTAAGCAGAATGTGGGCCAGCATTTTTATCTTTCTTTGGACCCTCTCTCCTGCTGGAGAGTTAACACGTGTCTTCTCTTTGGCTCTCTCTGGCATTGCTTCCTTATACTCTTCTTCTTATCTCTCAAGTCAAAAAGGCCACAGCTTCTCCCACCGGGGAGTCCTGGGGTGGGCAGGCTGGACCAGCTCTGCTTTTGGTAGTGACACAAATGCCCTTTTGCCTTTGTGTCTGTCCTGCTCTTGTGCTCTCTTCTTGTTGCCTGGACATTCCTCTTTGCTGGACACAGTGGAACCCAGACCCAGGGGTGACTAAGGGGAAAAGGATAAAGAGAAAAAAGCTGCCCCGTGCCTCAAACAATGGGATTCTGCATGAGCTCCATCCAGCCCATATGATGGGCTCCATGTTGGGGGTCAGGGCATGCGTCTCAGAGTCGGTCTTTGACATCAGCCAGGGTTCTCTGAGAATGGATTTCCTTAGAGGATCTCACAGAGAGGAGTTGCTGGCCAGAGGCCAGGATCTGGGCCTTCTGGGGTTCTCTGGCCAAATGCTACCTTTTTTTCATCACCATTCTCAGCCCACAGATGCGTACAAGACCTTCTAGGGAAAGTACTCAGACTAAGAAGAGCTGTGAGTGTAGCTCAGCTGGACAGTTCTCTCCGAAGTCCCTTGTAGGGAATTTTTGAGGTTATAGATCACATCTCCAGAAGGGGAAAATAAGCACCCTCAGCAGATTCCATTAGAATAAGGGCAAGTCAATGAAGTCATGTCTGGTAATTATAGAATTATCTTAATTATTTTTTAATGTAGTCAAGGCTTGAAAACACTGGCATTCTCATTATACAGTATAAACTTTCAGAACCAAGCCCAAACACTACCTGGGGAAACTCTGCAAATGAGCAGTCGAGCCCCCAAGTGCCCTTGGAGATGAAGTGCCCTAAATTCAGCCAAATGACAAGCTGTCAACTTGATAGCACTCCCCATGGAATTTTTTTCTTTCTTCTCCATCTTGGAGAATCCAAGAAGTCACCAACCTCTGAATCCAGTAGTTCTTTCAGTGTGGACATCAGAGTCCTATGGGGGAGCTTTTGCAGATGTCACTTGTTCGGGCCCCACTTCTGGAGGCATCTTCCGGAGGTCTAGGATAGGGCCCCAACATCTTGAATCATCACTGATTAATTAGCAGACGGGAAACTGAGGCCGGGAGAGAGAAAGTCATTTATCTAAAGTGGCAATAACCATCTGTCGAAGAGCCAGGGCTAGCATTCAGGTTTCCCAACTTGGACCCAGTGCTGTTCTCACTATAAAAGGAGAAATGCCAAGACGTCGGTATTCTCACTCAAACCGCTAGTTATCCTCCATTAGGCAGGTGTCCACCTTGAAGGATGGAGTGTGGCTCCAGCCTGTGCCCGGGAACACCCTCCATGATTTATACAGACAAACCTGCCATTTGGGTAACAGCGGCCAGATCTCTCTGTCCTTCATTTTCAAAACCAAGACCACTTGCCCTTTGTATTCCGCTATAGTAGACGAGACAGGGAAATGTGTGACCCATGTCTCCCTCTCTTTGCTACACATTTACTCCTAATGCCCTGTGGTTTGTGGTTGTGGTTACTTGTTTACAAAACCTGGGGCTCAAAATCATGGTCAGCCCAGAGCCTTTGCTGTAGCTTCCCAGAGGGGCTTCTCTGTGCTGCTGTCCGTTCTCGTCTTTTCTTCCAAAGCCACAGAATGTGAATGTGAGCATTTCCAATGAAGGCAGTAGAAGGACCCCCATAACGTCAAACAAGAAATAAGTATTTGTTAAGAGAGAGTGCGTACCTGGCATCAAATTTATGTTTAACTCATCCTATAGTTTCAGGGTGTTGGGGAAAAGGAATATAAGCTGCTCCAGAACTTCCTCTTGGAAAAAGAAATCCCTTTTATTCATAGCACACCTAAAAGAACACCAAAATGTATTTCTCCTGAAGGAAAATACCCTTTGGATACTCTGAAAAACATCCACCCAACTTCTCTACGCTGGGCTCATCTGTCGGAGCTGAGCCAACCACTGTTATCAATCATCTCAAAAGCACTACCTCGTTTAGCAGAAATCTGGCAACGAGCCCTACTGCTTCCTGGACACTTGGACTTGTCACCCATTGCAACAACCTGTGTTTTATAGTTGAGGAAGTCTAGAGACTGAGTGATTAAAGCCCAGCCAAGGTCACTCACATGGAGTTCAGAGTACAAGCAGAGCAGAAGGAAACTTGCTGGGTGTCTAGAATCAAAGGACACTAGAACTGGATTTCAAGAGGTCAATTGGTTCACTTGCTTTGCTGCAGGTGAACAATGAAATCGGGCGAGACTTAGGACTGTCTGGGGGCAAAGGCTTCATAATGCCTCCAACCTCTTGGTTCCTGCAGTTCTTCCTGAAGTCTCACCAAACTCTCTCTTGCTGTTACTCTTTCTACCTTCCCAACCAGTGCTTCATGCAGAGAACAGTGTTTCTCTATCGTGAGAATAGATATGCTGCATTCCACTTGTCCGATGGGAGAGTCGGCTCTGGGGAAGTCTTGAACGACCCGCTTGGAGAGGCTTTGTGGGGATCTCGAAGGCAGAATGTTCTGTATTTTGGGCTCTTTTATGCTCTGCTTGAATGCCAGACGATTGTACTTCTCTCACCCATCCTCTCCAGGGATTATCTTCCCTCAAGAAGAGAAGGCTGAGAAACAAATCATGGGGGAGACAAGATTGTGTATTTGTGTCCAAGATCACAGGCAACTGCTAGGGGGCTGGGGGGTCTCTGTGGTTGGGTGGATGGGGACAAAAGTTCCTGCTTCTGGGGGCTATTACCGAGGGAAAATCTCATCCAGGGAAATGCTGGCGAGTCTCCTTCCCAGGAGGACGAACAGGTGGGAGAAGGCTTCCCCACAGGGATGATTTCCCTGGGCTTCCCAATGGGAGAAGAAAGGTGGAGAAACTTTCCTTGGACTCTTTCCAGCTTTGCGGTGGCTCTTCCCCTGGTCTGATAAAGCACTAGTTCTAAGCATTTGGAAAGACCGGTGTGTAAGAGGAAACTAACAAGCAAACGGCAGCTCAGTGGGACTCCCTTTGAATTTGGCTCTCGCCCTGCATTAAACCAGCAGGGACAAGCCGATAGTTCTTATGTGGTTCCCCAGGCAAAATTTTGAAAGCTAACAACTGACATTTTCTTCTTGATATTTTCCCACCCTACTGCCTCCTTCAATTAGTGCAGTGGGAGGAGACGCAGAGCTCCAAGATTAATTCCATGTATTGGGTTTTATTTTATTAAGTGTCTTTTGGGGGTGAACTATCCGTTAGCGTTTGCCCTGATCGTTCTTGAATGATTGCCTAATGTGGAATGCTTCACTTGGGAGAAGAATTTCTCTTAAAACAGTTCTTCCTAAAGGGTAAAATGAGATAGTTCAAACTATGTAGAAGAGCTTTGAAGAAAAAAACAGGGCAAACACACAGCTTGTTCTTTATATCGGCACCTTTCAGAACCTGCTTCACCAATCTCTTCCAGTCTACCAACAAGCATGTCCATCAGTTAAGAAGCACTGAATAAGCCCAGCTTTAGGCTAGGCAGTGTGGGGTTTACCCCAAAATATAAGGCTTAGTGTCTGCCCTTAACAAGTATCCAGGTTAGTCAGGCCACAAGACTAACTCAGACTTACACAAGGCAACCCACATTTAGGTGCTAAGTGGTATTAGTGCTTTAGTAGGTAGAGTAGCCAGAAAGCTTTTATTAAAGAGTACACAGCCTGAGCGGGCTTTCAAGAAATGCCAGATTTGTGGACGCCTGGGTGGCTCAGTTGGTTAAGCATCTGTCTTTGGCTCAGTCATGTTCCCGGGGTTCTGGAATCGAGTCCTGCATTGGGCTCCCAGCTCAGCGGTGAGTCTGCTTCTCCCTCTACCGCTTCCCCCCAGCTCCTGATCTCTCTTTCTCACTCTCTCAAACAAACAAATAAAATCTTAAAAAAAAAAAAAAAAAAAAAGTCAGATTTGAGAAAAGCAGAGTAAAAAAGAAACAAACAGGATGGGGGGTGGAAAAGCAAATTATGAGAATTTAAACTAATTTTAAGACATTTTCTTTTTTTAGAGTGGGAGGTGGGGAGGGACAGGGAGAGAGGGACAGAGAGAATCTTAAGCAGGGTCCTTGCCCCACCCAGATCCCAACTTGGGGCTTGATCTCACAACCCTGAGTCCCAAGAGTCTTGACTGAGCCACCCAGGTGCCCCCTCGTTTTAAAACTTTTCATTATAGATCGCTTCAATCACATACAAGCTGCAGCAGCCCTATGTACTCATCACTCCGCCTCAGACTTGACCCACTCTGGCCACTCTTGTTTCACCCTTCCCCTCATCCACCTTTCCCACATCTTGGATTATTCTGAAGCAAATCCCAAACGTCATATCATTCCATCTGGAAATAATTCAGTATTTTACTAGCATCTTGATGTAAGCAAGGATCAAATTATACAGGTCAGAGCATGTTTCAAAAAAACAGCACAAAACTGAAAATCTTGGCACAATAAAAAGATCCCCCAAGCGTCAGCCAATGGCACGTGTATTCCCACTTCTATTTTGTTCAACAACATCCCGACACGTCAGAAGAACCCCTAATATCTTTTGGAGGAGGTTGAAATCAAATATATATGTTGAGAAATACGTGCTTTTTGCTATAATGCTTGGGCCTTAATGGAATGTCAGAGGCATATGGGCAAGCACTTGTCCCTGTACGTCTGCTGCAATTTGAGTATATTTCTTTATTCTATTTTCAACATAGATCAGGGTGGTATTTCAGGAAGACATGCCTTTCTTAAACCAGAGTCCAACAAAAGTGGCCAGAGGAATCTGAGGGTGGCGCGACAGGCTGGGCAGGGAGGTGACACATGGGGGGTTGGGGAGAGGGGGAGCAAGGCGGGGTGGGGGGCAGAGAGGGCACCGACTCTCAGGGCTCCGGCTGGATATGAAACTGAGTGGGAGGCAAAGAATGAAAGTGGAGCATGGTAATCTTGGAACAAGGATGAGTCATGCTGAAAATGAGATGCTTTCCCACTGATGCTCTGAATAATACCCCTTGACTGGGAAAAGAAACCGAACGAATGCGGTGCTTGATCTCGGTAGAGATAGAGAATGGCATCCAGAGCACTTACTTGAAGACTGGGCAGCCCTCCTGGCTCTTCCCCTCTTCCAGGTGACCCACAACCAGCTGACACACCGCTCAGCGTCTCACACTGCTCATTGTCAACAAAAGGAAAGTGGGGCTGCATTTTCTCTAGATTCCTGGAGACCCACAATGGTCAACAATTTGGTTAATTGAGATGTATTTTAAAAGGTTAGACAGACAGGAGTTTGCAGTGGCTCTTGGATGGTATCCATTAGCAGTAGGAAGCAGCAGTGGTATCGGAGACAACCTGACCCCACGTGAGTTGTCAGACGGGGACTTTAAATAAGGGCACTAGCCCACGTACATCGTGTGTTAGGTACACCACTAAGCAGCTTACATACATTAGCTTACTCAGTTCTCACAACAACCCTGTGAAGTAAGTTCTAATATTATTACCCTACAGTGAGGATACTGAGGCACAGAGAGAGGGAGTAATCTACCCAAGAAACATCGCCAGTAAATGGAAAAGTCAGACTGGACCCATCTATCTCAATTCCAAACCCTTTACCCCTGTACTATATAGTCTCTTATTCTGCTGAGGAGCAGAAAATAACTATTAAAGTCTTGTGTTTTATCTTCTGATCAAAATCCAGAAGCCTTAATTAAATAGCTATCTGACACAGGAGTCAGCTTGAAGAGGGTTCCCACTGATTAAGTCTGGGACAGATTCAGCACCAAAATTAAGTACAATGATAAATTATAAACCACTAAAACATAAGATTCACGAGTTGCCTTCCTGATGACAAATAGAGAGATGATTGAGAGATGACGGTTAAGTAGAATACTGAGCATCGACTGGTCAAGGTGGAGGGATTCGTGCAACTAGAAAATCATTCTTTGGCAATAATCAGGGTAAAGATGGGATTAGGCAGGAACCATCAATATCTGGTAAATCTAAAGGAGAAAGGTTAATGAGCAAGACATTTGCATGGTCTTAAAGCATCTCCCCAAAGACTGCTTATTAGCTCAAGGGAGGAAAAAAATTAATTGTACAGTAGAGAAGATTGAACAACACCTTGATGCATGAGAAAAATTTACATTTCCAGTGAAGGGTGGATGGATATCATGTGCCTCCAGCTGTGACACTCTTAGGAGGACAAAATGTTAATTTTGCAACATTCCAGCCAAGAACGTACAAGCAGAACATCAGATGAATGCAATATGAAAATGTTTTTTTTAAAAAAAGACAAGGTAGGGGCGCCTGGGTGGCTCAGTGGGTTAAGCCGCTGCCTTCGGCTCGGGTCATGATCTCAGGGTCCTGGGATCGAGTCCCACATCGGGCTCTCTGCTCAGCAGGGAGCCTGCTTCCTTCTCTCTCTCTCTCTCTGCCTGCCTCTCAGTGTACTTGTAATTTCTCTCTGTCAAATAAATAAATAAAATCTTTAAAAAAAGACAAGGTAAACTGTATTCTTAAAAAATGTAAACATCACAGGAAACGAGAAAAGTCTGTGAGAATATTCTAGATTAAAGGAAGTGAAGCTGGACAAGACAACCAAATGTAAGCCTGACCCTAGACTTAATGCTGTGTATAAGCTGGGCGGTGGGTGTGGACAATGTTGTAAAAGACACTGGGGTGCCGGGGTAGCATAGTCGGTTAAGCGGCTGACTCTCGGTTTCAGCTCAGGTCATGAGATCAAGCCCTGCCTCAGCCTCCACGCTTAGCTCTCAGGCTGCTTAGGACTCTCTCTCCCTCTCCTTTTGCCCTTCTCCCTTACGTGTGGTACGTGTAGTCTCTTCTCTCTCTCTCTCTCAAATAAATAAATTAATCTTTTTTAAAAAAGTGAGACACTGGGGCCCCTGGGTGGCTCAGTGGGTTAAAGCCTCTGCCTTCAGCTCAGGTCATGATCCCAGGGTCCTGGGATCGAGTCCCACATCGGGCTCTCTGCTCAGTGGGGAGCCTGCTTCCTCCTCTCTCTCTCTGCCTGCTTCTCTGCCTCCTTGTGATCTCCGTCTGTCAAATAAATAAATAAAATCTTTAAAAAAAAAGAGAGACATTATTTGATCAACTGACAGCATTGGAATATGGACAGTACCATGGAAATTTGTGAAGTTGGCAAATATACTGTGGTTAGGTTAAAACTGCTCCTATTTTTAGGCAGTGCGCATAATATTTAGGGGTGAAGGATCCTGATGTATGTAACTTACCATCACATGGTTCGAGAGAGAAAAGAGAGAGGACAAATGCTAAAGCAAGTGGGATAAAATGTTAACAAGAAGTGAATCTAGGTAAAAGGCAAATGGGAGTCCCTTGAAACTTTTCCTAAGCTTGAAAATATGTCCAAATAAGAAGGCCTTCTTTTTTTCCTTCTTAAAGTCAGTCTGATATTAGATTAGCAAGTGGTGGTCAGTCTGAGTTCTTAAACTGTGTGGAGGGGAAAAAAAAAGGAATGAACTACATTGAGTCACGAGAATGATTGTCATCAGATGCGAGAAGCTTAAGGCCGAGCTCATTCCCCACAGTTTAGGGGTTCACTAACCAAAACAAGGAATTATGTGGGTCACACAGAAAACAGACTCACAAGTGAAGAAATACGAAATGATTCCACCCAGAGAAACATCAGGAAAACCACCATCTCTGTATGTGTAAGGAAAGGCTTTATAGGCATGGACCTACAGCCCCTGACTTCAACACAAACTACCCAGTGGGGGAATCAGCCTGTTCAAGCTCATTTTCCATTTGCTGCTCCTTGAAATATGTGGGGACTAAAAGGTTCTGCGCTGGTTGGGAAAGATAGTTGACAGAAGAAGCAAACCGCTAGCATTGACAAGGATATGATAAATGCGCGGGCTCAGGGAAACTAGAACGAGTAACAAATTAGTGGACAGCTTTTGACAATGGGATTATTATTGTCACAGATTTGAGTTACTTACAGGCCCTGAGGATACAGAATGATAAAAGAAATAATCCCTGTTCTCAAGAAGTTTGGGGAAGAGAGAGTCACACAAAGGTACACCACCGGACAGCATGTGACGAGTATCAAATGATTGTTCTTGTCACTGTATGCTAGAGTTTATGGACTAAGACAATCAGGAAAAGCTACTGTGGGCGTGGAGCACCAAGTAAGTGGCAGGTGTAGGGCCGCCTTTCCTCCCTTTCTCTCTTCCTTCCAACTAACTTTCCTTCCTTCCTTCCTTTTCTTAGATTTTTTAGATAGATATTTATTCTGTTTTCTAATTGCAAACAAAGTACTGTGCTAAACACTTAAAGAGAACAGTGAGATAAAAAGTGATGCTGAGGGGAAAAAGGAAAGGCACATTTGGGGATTAATTGATGATAACAATGGCTAAGATACAATGGGCCCCATAGGTGTTTCCTGTGCCTGCCGTAAAAAAATTGCCATAAACATCGTGGCTTAACACAACAGAAATTTATTCTCTCACAGTTAAGGAGGCAGAAGTCTGAAATCAAGGTGTGGGCAAAACTGTGCTCTAGGGGAGATTTCTTGTCTTGCCTCTTGCTGCATCTGTGGGCATTCCTTGACAGTCTGTCTCTATCCTCACATGACCTACTCTGTCTAGTCACCCAATGTGTCTCCTATTAGTACACTTGTCATTGGATTCAGGACCTGCCTAGATAATCCAGGACCATCTTTTCATCTCAAGATCCTTAATTACATTTTCAAAGGACCCCTTTCCAAATAAGATAACATTCACAGTTGCCAGGATTTAGGACACGGGCATATCTTCTTTGGGCCACTGTCCAACCCGTCACAGGCCTTTTCCATGTGCTGGGCATTGTCCTAAGCATCTTATATGTATTAACTCACCTAATTCCCAATAATCCAGTAAGACAAGTTATTATTTTGGTCCACGTTGAGGAAATAGGAGCACGGAGCCATTAGCTACCTTGGAAGCATTACTTAAGATAATCTAGCTTGAGCGGTGGGCTTGTGTTGAGGAGAAGTGAGAGGTAAGTTTGGATAAACAAATTAAGTTCATGTGCAGGATGCCTTAAGTACCTAGATCAAAGACCCTATTCGGTGAGTAATGGGTAGTCACTGAGGGCTTTGAGCAAGAGCATTGTGAGCATGTGAGCATTGATGAATGGGAATATTGATCAGAAGGCACTGGGTTAAGTAGATTGGAGGAGGACAGGAGACGGAGGCCTATTAGGAGTACTCGCATAATTGCTCTGAGAGACATGTAGGCCCAGAATGCAGAGCTTGACCGCAGAAACAGAGACGATTACTTAACAGCTCATCCTTCTTTCCATCCCAATGTGTGGAGCCAGACTCCCTTTTCCATTAGACTTAGCTCTGCCATCTTCCTCGGTGCCATTCCAGGAGACAACTGAGAGGGAAGACAATCTCCATTTGCCCCAGTTTAGCAGACACTGGTTTTCCCATTAAAGGATTGCTCTCAAATTGGAAGGTCCCGGAGCAGTGCCTAGAAATGCAAACCCTGTAATTTTGATCATGGTCACTTTTAAGACAACAGCACTTTGGGGACCGAAGGATGTCTCTCTTGAGGTTAAGAGATGGTCAACTCTGACCTTATGATGGAAGAAGCCTTGAAGCCAAATTAAAGCATAAATAAAGTCAGTTACAAGGACTCATGGGCGTAGTCCTTGAAGCAGCTACCATGAAGCTAGATCTTGGCTCTCTTCCTCCCGAATCAGCAGACAGGTGGAGGAAACCATCTCTAGTCTCACCTCTCATCTACATTTTCAGTTGGAGGAGACTATCTTAACTCCATGTAATATTCTTCCAGGGTTTAAAAAAAAATGTTTTTTTCTAATGCATTTGTCTTCCAAAGTGTGGTCTGGGGGCCACCAACATCAGAATCCTGGGGGCTTGTCAGAGACGCCGCATCTCAGTCTCCACCACAGCTCTCACTGAATCTTGAATCAGAACCTGCATTTTGCCAAGACAACCCAGGTGAGGGTCCGTTTTTCATCGTTAGTCCTTTGGAAGACATCTCAGTTGTGACAGAAATGGAAAGACAGAAGTAGATAGAAGCAGAGGGATTAACTAACTCATTCTACAGAATGGTGTGTGAACAGGACCCAATTTTGGAACACACCCCTAGGGCATCAGACTTCGGAGTGACCTGTGAAGAAGATGTCACTCACAAGTAGGCCACCTCCCCTTGGTCCTTATAGTAATTACAAATTAATAAGAAAATCCTAGAACGAGAAACTTTTAGAACTAAGATGAATGCCACAGTCTAGTCAGAGCATGTTAGGTTTTGAGCCTCAAACTGGGTATGTTCTCCCTGACTTTGGGTATGAAGTTAAAAATAAAGATGTTCTTGGTGCCATGAGGACCTCACAAGCCATGCGACCTTGAGCACGTTTCTTCCTATCTTGGAATCTCAGCCCATAATCTGCAGGATCTACTCCACAAACCTCACAGAGTCGTCATGTACCTTAAGTAAGGAGCATGGAACTACTTTGAAACCTGTGAGAACCTAGACTGCTTTCATAGGGCAGATTTCAAGGCTGAGTCCCAGTTTCACCCAATTAGTTACCTCTCGTGTGAGATAATATCACAACAAAAGCCTGCTTGAAGTAAAGAAGAAGGTGAGCTAATGAGTAAGAAAATGTCATGGTGTTTCTAGCACTGTCCAGAAGGAAAAGGTACTTTCTCGTGTTCAAGGGCAGATGGAGAAGCATGGGTGTTCAGTGTTCAGGTCCTCTTGACTGAATGCATAAATTACTAAGCTTGAGGAAGGCGATTTATTAACATTCATTCATTCAACAACTATTGAGCCAGGCTGGCTAGGATACAATCGTGAGCAAAAGCCCACACTGCCCTTGACCACGGGGAGCTCACAATCTAACCAATACTGACATGGCTAAATTTTAATTGCATCATTGTTCTGTGCCACAAAAGATCAGTCCCAGGATCCAAGAGCACTCCCACTAGAGAGATCTGACCTGGTCAGAGGTGTTATAAAAGACCTCCTTGAGTCGATTGGCCCTTGAGCTGAGAGCCAAAGGATAAACAAGAACTAAAGTGGGGGAAAGGGGATCAAAGAGTGTCCCAGGCAGAGGGGACAGTGTGTGCACAGGCCTTTTTGCAGGAGGGTGCATGGTGGCCAGAGAGGCCAGTCCTGTTAGGTGATGGCTTGAGTCTTGGGAGGGCAGCCAGGGCCCGACCATATCCAATCCCATGCACTTGAGTTGGGTTCTTCCCAGAACACTGGGAGGCCCCTGAAGGATTGCACTGTGGTGGTGGTGGTGGAGGGTGTGAATTTTGCAGTGACCAGACTGGGTTTTGAAAAGGTGACTCTGGCAGCAGCAAAGGAGAATATAACTCAGGGGCAGGAAGGGTGGAGTGTGTGCAGAGATGGGCAGGAGACTTTTAGAGCCTATGACACAGAGCAGAAATGCTCCCTCTGCAGAAGACCCACCTGCTGGTCTAGTTCCCTCCTCCCTGGGCAGCTTGCTTCAGAATGGCCCTGTCCACTAACAGGGGGGCAGGCTGGGTGCAATGTCTCTAGACAGAGAAAGTGAACAGACCGGGGGTCCAGCCAGCAAATTATCCCAAGCTGAACTCATGGGAATCCATTCCACGCAGGTGAAATGATAAAAACCATTTTCTGAGTCTGTAGGTTGAAAATGCAGCCGGGTCCATGGGAAACCCAAGGACAGGTAGCCTGAAAGGGCCCCGCTGAGAGCATCAGGCAGGCAGTAGTACCTCCTGCCTTACTCCAGTGAGAGGCCATCTCTTTGACCCGCTCACTGGAAAGATGTAGAAAGTAAGGCCCAGGGAGGTTTAATAACTTCTCCAAAGTCACAGAGTAACCTTTTATTTTTTAAAAAGGTTTTATTTATTCATTTGAGAGAGAGAAAGAGAGTGAACAAGGGAAGTGGCAGAGGGAGAGGCAGAGACTGTCAAGCAGACTCCATGCCTGACTCAGGGCTCAATCAGGACCCTGAGATCATGACCTTGGCCGAAACCAAGTCAGACCCTTAACCGACCGAGCTACCCAGGTGCCCCTGAAGTCACAGAATAACTTAAAGGACCAGTTCCCTGGCTTTTCTAAAACTCATTAGGGGTGTAATATTTTGAAGATGTTCTGGGGTCAGCATCATCTTTATGGGCAAGTGAGGGAGAGAGTCATAGAAACATGCTTTTAAATTAAAAAAGAATTTAAACTTCTGTTCTTTGTACTTTAATTACAATCTCCAGCCCCTAGAGTAGAAGGGCTAAAGAAAGAATGGGCATTCCATCAAAACCTTCAAACTGACCACCTGAGCCTTCAGGAGTTGCTGGTCTAATGTGATTCTGGATGCAAGAAATTCACAAATGTCTCTAATGAGCCTTCCTATATAGGTGTCACTGCCTTTACTTCCAGATTTAATTTCCAGGTGTGACTGGAGTACTTTGATCCAGTTTTCAGTCTCCAGGAAAAATGAGCTTTCCTTTGCTATTCACTCTCACCTGCCATTCCTTAGCTTAACCAAGTACAAAAAGCTCTGCGATTGTCCTGGGCCTCTCACTATACATTCTACTCTACACTGTTCCTGCTTCCCCTTCGCTTCCTCATAGGGTTTCCTGCTCTGACCCTTTCTTTCATATGGTTTCCCTTACACTGCTGAGCTCTTTTGTGATGTTTCTGGGCTTTATTACTGCATTGTTACTTGTTTATTCTTTACTCTACTGCCTGTTCCCTCAGGGAGCAGCTAGAAATTCCAACCTTGGCCTCATGTTGTTGCTAGAAATTTTACTGTATATTTGTAATAATTATTCAAGTACGTTCCAAAAAAAACAAAACAAAACCCACACACACACACACACAAAACACAAAAAACTGAACAGATCCCTCCCTCCATCATTTTTGCTTGAAGATTGAACATTAGAAGTGATTTATTGCCAACCAAAGTCAAACGCAATCTGGTTTTCAAGTGGTTCTCTTCTTCTTCCCGTGGTGTAGCCATTAGTTTTGATAACCGAGATTCGGAGGTGTGTCTGCGTGTAAGTAGTCTTTTGCGAGGGTCCTTAGGGACCCGCGTTTGGGCTGGACCATCTTGAGGTTAGCTTCATTCCCTGCGTAGCTCCTGGTTGGAAGAACTTGGCATTGAGAGCAGGGAGGGCTCTTTAGAGGACTTTGAGATCACAGTTTGTGTTACACATTTGATTTTTTCACTCAAATTGGCAGTCTTTTTCCATAAGGAGCATTATTCCCTCATCTTTAAAGTATGCTGAGATTAGTCAGTATGGATACTAAGCAAAGTATCCGGAGAGTTCTCAAGATTTCGGAAGAAAAAGCCAAGCCATTTTACTCAACCAAGGACCACAGCCCCCAGGGTTGTTGGTGAGTAATGGTGTGGACTCCTTCTGCATTAACCCACTCCTGGCTGTGTTAACTCCGGGAAAGGCCTACCAGCTGACAAAGGGCAAAGGACAAATGTGAGTCAAGCTACCAAAGGATTTTAACTACACAATACTCGGGGGGAAAGGAAAGTTTATTCAACTGAAAGGTTTTGCTGGTATTACTCTTTGTGGAGTGCAGGATTCTAACTTTTTATAACCAGAGGCCCGACCTGGAAAATGTAGCTCCCTCCCTTCCCCCCTCCCCTTTTACATTGTGAAATGGCTTACACAAGAGAAAGAAAAGTCTGTACAAAATAGGTTCTCATAAGTGACCACTGGGTTGAACCAAGAGCCTGTTGGTTAGTTGGTTGGGTTTTTTAGAGAAAGAGAGCGCATAAGTGCCTACCAGGGCAAGAGGTGAGGGGAAGGGGCAGAGGGAGAGAGAGAATCCTAAGTAGGCTCCCCGGGGGCTAGAGCAGGGCTTGATCTCCTGACCCTGAGATCATGACCCTGAGATCATGACCTGAGCTGAAATCCAGCATGGGACCTTTGACTGACATAGCAACCCAGGTGCCCCTGAGCCTGTTTTATATGGGTCTTAACATCTTCTAGTTCGGTTTGCTTCATTATTGAAGGGATTGCTGTCCTGTTGATTTCCTTCTACATCATCTTATTGGTTCCTCTTTGGTCATTAAATTCTCACATTTGGAGAAATCCATTGTTTAAATCAAGGGACACAGCAGCTCCCAATAGGCAGCAAAATGGTCTTCCAACTGCCTCTCAGCTATTTCCATCAGATATCGTGACCCATAAGCGGCTCCCCAAGTTCTAGATAGGAGGGGCTGGTTGGAAGGAAGTATGAAGCTGTGCTTCCACAATATGATCAGTTAAATGTCAATTATCCATACCAAAGGAGGGGAGATTATCAACTCCCAAGACCCATCTCCCCACTCAGCATTGTCACCATCCAGATTTTATTTCAAATTTAGCACATTAAAAATGGATTATTTTCCCCTTAAAATCAGCTGCTCCCACCCTCTCCCCCAACTTCCTCACATGTTTAAAGCAATATTTTCCGTATCAGGGTAACATTTGAAACATCTTTGTTAAATTCTTTTCCTTCGTTTTCACTCTCCCAATTCATCATCAAATCCTGTCAATTCCTCCTTTGCTACTGTCTGGGAAACTTTTCTCCTTTCTTTTCTATGATTGCAGAACAGAAATAGAAGACAAGGATCCTGCTTTGCAGTTTGGTTGGAGAAATGAGAAACACACCACATACAAATGGGGAAAAAAAAGAAAAAAAAACAGAAATAGAAATATTTTTTTAAAATGCAAAACAACATGGCTCCAAACTAGCCTTATATATAGATCCTGAGGCACTGGCTAGCACTGCTCTGCTCTAGCAATCCAGAACAGTGGGGTTTCTTCCTCCTGTTCTGGGGCTGTGGTGAGGCCTTTAGGGGTCCTCCTTTGCTTTCTCTGATTCCAGCCTCCCCTCCACTTTAGGAACTGGAAATCTTCACTTCCAGATGGACTAATCCCCGCTCAGAGCACAGTGAATATGTATGCACTCTAAACTAGTGTCGGCACAATTAATTGAGTATTTCATCGTAACTTAAACATTTTGTGTGTTTATATTTTACCTCCACCTGGACAGAAGCTCATTCTTCTGTATTCTTAACTGCCCCTCCCCTTCCCCATAGCAACCAACACAGGGTTCAGCTCCTTGTAGTCTATAAATAAAATGTTTGTTAAATCATAGAGCCTTAGAATTTTAGACTCAGAAAGAATCTTAGGAGTTCCTCTTGCCCAATCCTTTACGTGACGGATGAAGAAACAGGTCTAGAGAGATTAGTTGACTCTCCCAAAGTCACACAGCTGGCTAGTGACAAAGCAAGGACCAGAACCCGGTTTGCTCCTGCTTGACGTCTGTACCCTAAATTGTCTTTAGATAATCAGTGACAGAAATATCTGATGTTACACAAAGTCTCCTAGGGATGGTGGTGAGAGGGTTGGTCTGCTTTACTGAAACATTTTCAGAGGTTCAGTTCAGGTTCCATGCAGGCCCAGGTTGTTGTCCCCTTTTCAACAGAAGGATGCACCTGGGAGCCCCATACCCACCGGCTCCCCTTCTCGCCACCACCCCACCCCCCGCCCCCCGCCGGCTGCCATTGACCACACAGCGGTCTGGGTCTCTGGTCTCTTCTATTGATGCCGAGGCCGGCCAGTGGCAGCTGCCAGAGGGAGGGTCTCAGGCCCCTCGCCAGGGCAGGGCGGTCCGGCGTGGGGGCGGGGAGCTTTGGCTTCGCGGAGAAATCATTCAAGAGCAAGCCGTTTAGGGAAAGGGACAGAGGTGTATCTAGAAGAAAGGGGCTACATCATAGACAAAAGAGCGGCCTTTCCTCCCAGGTGAGGAAGAAGACCCCCTTTGCCTCTAACGGTTTTGTAAGTTTTGTTTGTTTTTTTAAATGTCTGACGTATAGGAATGGGCTTACTGCTGGACTTATCACTTACACTGAGCGGTGTTTTTCTGTTGTCTTAGGGTTGTGGAATTACCCACAGGGAGCAATTTTAAGAATGTCCAGCCTCTATGACTCTTACTGCCAGAGGGAGTCGGGTCTTGTGGTCTTTCATGAGTGGGATCTTGTGACTCTTTTTATGACCTGCTGACTTTTAGGTTAAGGGTCAGCCTAAATACCAAAATGGCTTTACTTTGGTCAACTTGTCTCCCGAGCCTCCCTTCACCACGTGGATTCAGCTCGGAGGATCAAAGTCTGTTTGCTGCCTGGCCCCCGTTGGTGTGCGGGCCGCCGCGAGGATCCGCAGGGCCTGAGCAGCGGCCCCGCCACGCCGGGGGACCCCGCCTGCCCCTCCCCCTCCTGCTGCACGCGGCCCGCGCCCCCTACCCTCCCCCACGACGCCCGCCGCTGCACCCGGCCGCGGCCCCCGGCCCACGCCCGGCTCCTGGAGGGAAAGGCCCCGCCCCCATCTGTTGGCGCCTCGACAACGCCCCCTCCCGCCCCGCCGAGCCTCCATCCAATAGCGAGCGCGGGTGGGCGGGGTGCGGAGGCTGTCGTGAGGGGGTTCTGGCCAATGGGAAAGCGAGCCGGGCCTGGTGGGCGGGGCACCGAGGCCTTGTCACGCTCGGGTCCGTGTGAAAACGGGGGTTCCGAGTGCAAAGCAAAGTTTTTTTGTAAACCGTCTGCAAAGGCGGGGGGGTGAAGAAGGCGCCGGAGACCGGGCCGAGTGCAGCTGCCGGAGCCGCCGCCTTTTTAGCTCTTCAGGCGTCGGCTTCCCGGTTCGAGCCATAGCGGAGGAGACCAGCGAGGGGAAGACTGCGTGGAGAGCCCTGCAGATGCTCGGAGCCTTCGTAGCGCGGAGCTGCCCGTCGCCCGCCCCCGCCGCTCGCCTGCTCCTGCTCCTGCTCCGGCTCTTCGTCCCCGGGCTCCGGGAGCCCCGGCTCCCCGCCGCCGCAGCCGCCGCCTCGGCCTCTGCTGCCCCGCTGGGGGTGTGGGGACTGCTGGGGTTGAGCCGGGCCTCCGCGCCGGCTCCGAGCACGGACGCCTGAGGAGCTACGCGCCGCCGGCCCGCCGGGGACGCCCTCAGGCGCGGGGGCTCCGGGGCTTGACCCCGGGCTCGTCCCCGTCCGGTCGCGGAGGCCACTCAGCGGTTTCCCGAGCGGCCCGGTTGGGCGGCGAGAGCCCCGCGCCGTCCTCCCGCCTCCGCCGCCGGGTCGCCGGCCGCCAGCGAGTCGCCGCCACCGCCAGTGTAGCCGCCCGGCCGCGCTCGGCGGGCCCGTGAACCGCAGCCATGGGGTGCTGGGGTCGGAACCGGGGCCGGCTGTTGTGCATGCTGATGCTGACCTTCATGTTCATGGTGCTGGAGGTGGTGGTGAGCCGGGTGACCTCGTCGCTGGCGATGCTCTCCGACTCCTTTCACATGCTGTCGGACGTGCTGGCGCTGGTGGTGGCGCTGGTGGCGGAGCGCTTCGCCCGGCGGACCCACGCCACCCAGAAGAACACGTTCGGCTGGATCCGGGCCGAAGTGATGGGGGCTCTGGTGAACGCCATCTTCCTGACCGGCCTCTGCTTCGCCATCCTGCTGGAGGCCATCGAGCGCTTCATCGAGCCGCACGAGATGCAGCAGCCGCTGGTGGTCCTCGGGGTCGGCGTGGCCGGGCTGCTGGTTAACGTGATGGGGCTCTGCCTCTTCCACCATCACAGTGGCTTCGGCAACAACTCCGGCCACGGCCACTCGCACGGGGGTCACGGCCACGGCCACTCCAAGGGGGTCCGCAGCAAGAGTAACCGCACCGGGGACAGCGACGGCAACGTGACCTCGGGCGACCAGAGGCCCGACCAGGAGGAGACCAACACCCTGGTGTCCAATAGCAGCAACTCCAACGGGCTGAAACTGGACCGGCCAGGTGAGGAGAGAGTGGCCACCGCAGGTGGCTGGGTCAGGGGGTGCCCGGACCCTAGCCTGGCCCTGGGCGGGATGGCCCGCACGCCCCCTGGTGCCCGCGCCGGCCGGCACCGCGCTGCCGCCGCCGACTCTAGCCCTCCTGGTCCCGCACCCGCAGGGCACACGAGGAGACAGGACCTCTTTCGGCCGGGGCGCGCGGCTGGGGGTGGCGGTGGGGACTGTGTGGTTTGGACCGTGGGGAAAGGGTCGGGAGGGGACCGTCAGTCAGCCCGCTGCGATGCACGGCTGCACTTGGACGCCCTGACCAGCAGTCCTTTCGAGAGACCGATTTTGGTTTTCACGGAATCAAAAGTGCTTCCTAAATAAATTTCTCGCCCCCACCCCTTGGGAAACGGAGAGGATCCCCAGTTTCTCCTTAGTGGTTGGCCATTTGAAACATTGCCCTGCCCAAGCGGTTCTTGTGCCCGTCAAACAAGTTTCTCAGTATTACATGCAGAGCTAGGTAGCCATGGGCTTTCCTGAGCTCAAAACACTGCTTAAAGGTTTCTTGCCAGAACGGCAATGTATATTTCAGTTAATTATCTGAAGTTTGAGCTTAATCCTGCAAATCCTTCATTTAGGGCCAGTTTGGTCATGTTTAACGTTTCACTTAGGACTTTCCCAAATCATACCAAAATAAAAGTGATGGTAACTTACTCATCTTTTTTACTGGTTGCTTTCATTCTAAATATAATTGCTCTTGAAGGCAATTTGGAAAATGTTGGAAGACAAGAGCTGGGAAAAGGAATCAACCAAAGCCCACTACCCAGGCTCTAATGACATTAACAGTTTGGTGTATTTCCTTCTAATTTTGTTCATTTACATTTATTTGCTTAGTGGTATGATACTATGTAGACAGCTTGTTCTTTTTTGAAGATGCAGGATATCATGTTAATGAAACTGAACTCGTATATTTAATAAACAATTGAATATCCCTCACTTCCACTCTGCAAGGTGTTATTCCAAAGAAAATTAAGCTCTTCTCGTGTATATAGCAATTCCTTGTAAGAGATGGGTGCATTTGGTTTAAGAGCCTGTAGGGTAGATAGAGCATTATTTCACATTTTCCTGAAGTTTATCATCGTTGATGGGTTTATATTGCTGATTTGTCCGTTTCTAAACCCTCTCCACCAGGAGACTCTGGTTTATATTCATGACAAAAGTTTGAGTTAGCCACAACACACCTTCATGACAAAGAGTGACTAGAGCTCTGTCAAATCAGGCATTTGTGGTAGACTTCTCCATAATTGGCATTTAGTTTATGGGGGATAACATTCAATTTTATGTGTTCTTGTGCTTTTGTATATGCCAAAAAGCATAGGGGAATGTTCTCAGGACCCCCCACCCCCACAGAAAAGATGAACTTTTTTTGGAGGTGGGGAGGTAAGAGGGTGGTTCAGTTAGGGAATTAGTATCTTCCTAATGACTTATTTAACCCTAGCTGCTATGCCCTGGCTTGTCACCAGCATATCATTTTATACTAAACTGCCCTGGGCACATTTTTAAATTATGTTCCATGGAAATTTTCATCTCTTTCACTAAAATGGAATTAGATGAAGGTGTTTGTATAACACTTTAGATGTATCTGTTACAGCATTTTTTTCTTTCTTTGTAGATCCAGAAAAGTCCGGAAATGATGCGATGGAAGTACAAGTGAATGGGAATCTTATCAGAGAACCTGACCAGGTGGAACTGGAAGATGATGATAAGGCTGCACAGCTTAACATGCGTGGAGTTTTTCTGCATGTCTTTGGAGATGCTTTGGGTTCAGTGATTGTAGTAGTAAATGCCTTGGTCTTTTACTTTTCTTGGAAGAGTTGTCCTGAAGGGGAGTTTTGTGTGAATCCATGTGCCCCTGACCCCTGCAAAGCATTTGTAGACGTGCTTAATAGTACTCACACAGCAGTTCATGAGGCTGGTCCTTGCTGGGTGCTATATTTAGATCCAACTCTTTGCATTGCAATGGTTTGTATACTTCTTTACACAACTTACCCATTACTTAAGGAGTCTGCTCTGATTCTTCTGCAAACTGTTCCCAAACAAATTGATATAAGAAATTTGATAAAAGAACTTCGAGATGTTGAAGGAGTTGAGGAAGTTCACGAATTACATGTTTGGCAACTTGCTGGAAGCAGAATCATTGCCACTGCCCACATAAAATGTGAAGACCCGACATCATACATGCAGGTGGCCAAAATCATTAAAGACGTTTTTCATAATCACGGAATTCACGCTACCACCATTCAGCCTGAATTTGCTAGTGTAGGCTCTAAATCAAGTGTAGTCCCATGTGAACTTGCCTGCAGAACTCAGTGTGCTTTGAAGCAATGTTGTGGGACACGGCCACAAGCCCCTTCTGGAAAGGAAGCAGAAAAGGCCCCAGCAGTTAGCATTTCTTGTCTAGAACTTAGTGACAATCTAGAGAAGAAGCCCAAGAGGACTAAAGTTGAAAGCGTCCCAGCTGTTGTGATAGAGATTAAAAAAATGCCAAACAAACAACCTGAATCATCATTATGAGTCTTGAGAAAGATGTGATATTTGACTTTTGCTTTAAACTGCAAGAGGAAAAAGACTCCATTGAAATTCTAAGTTTGCCAAGTAGTGTAATTGAAGTCCTTGTCTGGTCACACAGTTTAATTCTATTTTTGTAAGAACATAATGGGACTGCTTAACAGAGTTCTGTATTACAACTTTGTGATTATTAGTGCAGAGTACAGCCATGCTGTAACTATTTTGGAAAGCCAGTTTTAACACTATGTTACATTTTTGTTTAAAGTAAGTATAAACCTTATATAACATAATGACATTTGATTTCCAGTTTTTCCATGGTAAAAGATTAATTAGGGGGATAAATAAATTAAAATTGTTACTGGAATTTCTCTGCTTTTCTTTTCCCCCAGTGTTACACTTTGTTTTTTAGAATTATAATCGCTAACCTTGAAAAATCGACAAGTTGGTTTCCTTTGATGTTTTAGGTAATACTTACTTGCCCTCTGAAATCATTACAGAGCATAATGGCAGCATGTTTTTAAGAATGACTCGTGGATATTATTAGGAAAAATTCCCCTTTTTTCTTCACGTGGGGTATTTGTAATCCTAAAGATCAGTTACCATCCTGGATTCTATATTGCTGAGAGTATTATTCTAATAAACAGTTGAGATAATTAACAAGTTGAACCATGGTTTATATATATAATAGGGCATATGGAGAGTAAGAGCAGGGAAGGAGGTTTACCAAATTAAATATTTACATTGTTGTAAGTTAATATTCAGACCGCATTTTTAAATTACCAGGAGGATTTTAACTCATGTTTTCTTTTACCAAAGTTAGTCTAAAATGTGGACATGTTCACCAGCATTACTTTCTTTGAAAGATTGGCATTGGGAGCATTGAGCTGAAAGTTTACTTCCAAAATATATACAGTAGATATTTTTAAGGACATTAAAGCTAACCTGATAGTTACATGTTAAATGCAAGCTTATTCGTGTAATCTTTCAAATTGTAGATATTTAAACAAAACTTACAAGAGTCATGTCATGGTGACAGATCATGAATGGATTCAAATGGAGCTTTTTTCAAGGACAACTAGCAGTTCCCGTGCTTTGCCTGGAGCCACTGACGTAGGAGAAAAAGGAAATCTAATGGTTAATGCAGTTTGGTTAATAAATTCTTCAAAAAGTTAAGGCAAAATTGATAATTAAGATTCTGTAGGTCATCCTCTCTTGACATTGCTCAGATCTTGCAATAGTGGCTTATTTTGTAAGATGCCACAGTATCTACACAGGAAATTGTTCTTGGCATTTTCGTTGTTGCTATGGGTTTCGAATCCATATGCAAATAGTATTTAAGGATATTTAAGTTATATTTTTCTTGACAGAGAGGGGTTATGCTTTGTGAAGAAACTAGATTTTTGTCCTCATAAGGATGAATATTAATATCAGTTATCATGTATAGCTCTATTTTTCTAGAAATAAGATACCTGACTACTTCGGTAACTTTTATAGCTGACTACTTTGGGGATGGCTATCTTTTGGGATTTGAAATAATTCATTGTTTAATGGGTCTTAAGATGAAAGCGTTGGTTGGCATTGGACAGTTAACTTTTTAAAGGGGTCTTTTGTGATAGATGGTGTGTTTTTTCCTAGTGTAAGCCTATTGCTGGCAATGGGCCTATTTAAGAATGGCTGATTTTTCCAATGAGAATGAGGTAATTTTAGGAACACAGTTTGTAAGTTCACATTTGCTATAATGGGCCAAAACCATAACCTGCCAATTTGCAATACATCTTGATCTTTTAATACTCTTATCTGATAATTGTGTAATTCAATTCCTAAGCTGGAAGTTACTTTGAATTTTGCAAAAAAATTTTTTTAAACATGAAATTCGGGAATCTCAACTGGGTAAAAGAAAGCTTCAAACTGTACTGTATCACATACATTCCTGATTCAACACTTAAAAGCTACAAATCATTTTATTAAGATCTTAAAACAGTTTACGTTATAGGAACATTTTGGTAATGACACATAAAATAGGATAACTGGTAAAATACATTCAGTGGGGTTTTCTTTACAAATGCTTTATTGGGTCTTTCTTAAAGGTTGTATAATGTATAAGACATCAGCTAAATGAGGGTTTGTATTTTTTTTTAATGGTGTATAAGCATGGGACAAGGGCTTTTTTTTTTTCTTCTTTTTTTCCCAGAAGTGCTTTGAAGGTAACAGCCTTTAGATTTCAGTTGTTTCACTTTCATAATTTTTGAATCACTTACACGTAACCAAGTGGTACCATAGAATTCTTTTTTCAAAGGACTTTGTCATAATAGCAAAATCTGTGGGCACTGACTCACCTTTTGAGTTTTAGCAGAGAATTATTTATTTCTTTACAATGCACTTTCTAACCCATTTTTAGCATTATCTTTTAAAAAATGCTTTTATATTTAAATATTGTGGGATTTAAGTGTCTTTTCCAAAATAGCTTATTCCTATCTGGAGGAAAATGAGGGAAAATACCCTGAATTCTTAGGAGACTTAAACCCGATATTTAAATACGCTGTTTTATAGCAAAAATGCATCAATTTTAGGAGGTGCATCTCTCCTGCTGGCTCTTTTATATTTGAGCAAGATCAGTGTATTTAGTAGAATATGTGTTTAGAAACTTGTTGTTGTCTCAGTTTAGTGAAAAGGAGGTGCTGCATGTGCCTGAAATCAAACCAACTCCAATTTTTCCAAGCCAAATGCCGCCTTAGTGAGGAGAGATTTCCTTCTCCTTTGTCACCTTTCAGCTTCCGCGATTGTTTAGGAAGGTTTTTTTGAAGGGCATCTGCATTGTAGAAGTCCGGACTAGAAGCTTAAAAAAGTCCAAAAGGGCAAAAATTTAGGTGTATGAATTTTAGCATTTTAGGAAACAATGTTTGAAAAACTAAGGTATGTAATTTGAATAGGAAAAATTTCTATCAAGAGCACCTTGGAAAAATCTCAGTAGGTAGGAGACTGTTAACATGATTGTATCCTGTTAACATGCTTAGTTAATTTTGAATTTTTGGAAAATTTTGAGGGAAAGGGCCTATGGAACCTAATGTGAAGTATTTAGTAGGCTAACTGGTATTAAGTTGAAGATTCTTTTGTTGTTTATAAGCAGATATCATTTGAATGATATGTCATTTACCTGCTGTCTTAAGATGTTCACACATATACAAATATGGAGAATAATTCTACAATATAGAAATATTTATTTTAATGGAGTTTCAGTTAAGGCATAAAACAGTATTAAAACTCTTGGGAAGGTGGAGGGGTTTTGTTGTTTTTTAAATGGAAAACTGTCAAATACAGTGTTTGGCCATCTGAAACGGGAATTGTAATAGCACTATTTTGATGTAGCTCTACCGATATTATGTGGCAATGCTATTTTGTTTTACCAACAAGCTCTGGAATATTTAGCAGTCATTTTCACTGGCACAAGAGCCTTTTGTATGTCATTCAGTTTAAACTTTTAAACCAAAAATTTTGTGGTCCAGTGTCTTTGGCAAAAAGATGCTGAAGGGAATGTAACATACAATTACTATGTGGCTATATAGAAAAAGACACAAATTGCCATGTTATGGTCCTGCCTTGAAACAGCACAATGAAGTGTATCAATGTATTGTGTGATTCTTTATGAAACTTCCATGTTGTGTTGTTTTGTGTCGACCATAGCCTGTCCTTTGGGCCAGATGTGGCACAGTTAAATGCAATTATCATCTCATTCAATGCAGATGCATATAAAATGTCCTTTAGTGCTGCAACATTTTACCTAACTTTTTGTATGTTTTATGACCGTGCGTTGTTTTCCAAAGCTGTTCCTACCTCACCATGAGGCTTTATGGATTGTTATGTATTATAAATGTTCTTTATGAGACAGACTACTGTGTTTCTTCTCATTTATTAAAAGTTAAGTAGAAAAATAAACTAATTTTAATATCTACTTCATTGTTTTGTGCATGTGGCCTCCCTCCTACACCATGTTGGCTTATGTAGATTTCAGGTGTTTAAAGGGAAATCGCAGCTGAAGTGTTGCTGGGGGTGCAGGATGACCAGGCTAAAGGATAGTATTGGGGAAGAAAAAAAATGGGCAAAAATTGCAAAAGAAATACAAAGGGTAACACAGCAAAGACTCACTAACATGAAGTATTCAATCGCTGTACAGTTTTTTGTTAACAAACATTAAGCATTTACATTATGTAATTACAGATTAACCTGCTGCTTTTGCTACTTGCTATTTGTAAGCATAGTTACTAACAAGGATTATTAAATATTTTACAATTTCCTTAAAGAACTTGTGCTTCTGGCTGGGAGATAAGCAGAGAAAAATTGCAGAAGAAAATCATTTGGCAAAAAATGGCAAGAGATAATAGAACTGATAGAGTGATAACTCCGAGGAGGGATGAAAATCTTTGGAAAGGATTCACGTAGGTTAAAACTGAAAGGAGGGATGGGGGCTGAGAGTCAAGGGGGCATAGAATGGAGGATTGAGGATCAAAAGGTTAGGACCAAAGAGAAGGTTGTGGGGTGGCTGGGTGGCTTGGGTCATGGTCCTGCAACTGAGACCCACCTTGGGCTTCCTTCTCAGTGGGGATCCTGCTTCTCCCTCTCCCTCTGCCTGCAGCTCCCCTTGTGCTCTCTCTGTCAAATGAATAAATAAAATCTTCAAAGTAAAAAAAATAAAAAAATAAAAAATGGAAGTGCCATGTCAACTGGTTTGCATTTGATTTTCTGGGAGGAAGTCTTCAGTGTTTGGGTAATTGAGAAAGTGGGAAAGGAGGCACCATAGATTTGGAGTGGCAAGTAGACAAATTGAGACAGGAAGACAAATCCCTTTACTATGTAGTCAATGCTAAGAGAATGAACTACCCAAATACGCATGCCCACATCTACATATACCACATTTCAGTTGATTCCAAACATCCTTTTTATATACTTCAACATTTCTGAAGTCAGAATGCATAGAATATAATCAGTATCTTACAGTGGTCGGCCAACTTGTTTTCTTATCTGGATGTGTCTTACTATCAAGGATTCAGAAAAGAATTCTCAGGCAATATGGTCTTTCTTTCAAGAAGTATTTGCCAACATTCCCTAGAACATAATTTCATGTACTATCTATGGCACATCTGGATGAAAGCTGCTGCTTTTGAACTAAACGAAAATAAACAGTCAGGGACAGCATTGTTTTTTGGAAGAATTTCATAGACATTTGTGCATCTTCCAAATTGACCATTCCTCCTCCCCACTCTGTAGGCTATATAGACTGTGTGTGTGTGTGTGTGTGTGTGTGTGTGTGTATAATCAAGAAATTCATGGCACTTTGTGGTATTTGTTCATTTACAAACTTGCTTCACTTTGTTGAACAAACTTTGTTGTAGCAAACTTTGTTACAAACTTTTGAGTCACAAACTGTGAGGTCCGGGTATATTTCCTCAGGATTTGGCACATGGGACGGGCACACTCTGGGACTTCAAAGGTGTTTGAATGAATATTGAGGAATGGTGGAACTGGAAGAAAAAAACACTATTTATAGTTAAAACACACTGAGCACTGAAGATATAGTAATAATACTATTCATAGCTATAATATTCTGAGCATTTATAAAAATATACTAAGGGACACACGCTTTCATGGAATTCTTACAATTCGTTAGGCATATTTCATTATTCCCATTTTACAGACCTATTCAGCACCTGACGCAAAGTCATCTAGCTAGTACGTGATAGAGCTGAAATTCTACCCGGGAGTCCACCAAGTAGCTTGCTTTCCCCTCACTTTGAATCATTAACAACCAACTTAAGTAGATTAAAAATGAAGAGTTCTCTAATTTTCATCCAAGCAGCAATAGAAAGGCAAAAGAAATGAGGAAAATAGATTTTAAGGCATTTGCTATTTATTAAAAAAAAAATGGTAGTCACCATATGAAGAATCGGAACTTTTCAGAGTTATTAGACTTTCTTACATTATGGTTTAGTGTCATTTTTATTTTGAATTACGTGAGGGACAAGAAAAACAATCTTTGTTAGAATTCAGGGCCTCTCCCTGTTTTAATCTAGCCCCATGGACAACTGTTCATCGCTACAAACTGGTAGTATTTTCTATCTAAGCTACCATACAGCGTTGCCTTGGGTATTCACTGCTTCTGCTGAAACACAAGAACTATAGCTTAAATTTCCTTTAATGCTGGAGACAGCAGGTCTGTGGGGAGTATGAGGAGCAGAGGAGATTGAATGAAATCAATGTGGGTGAGACACAGGGAGAGGACCATCTGATTTTCAAATGGGTGCTGTTAGCATTTGGGCGACATAATTTATCCGAGTCCAGGAGCTTCCCATGCACTGAGTTGAGAGACACTGGCCTCCTTCTACACAAATGCCAGTAGTTCCTGCCTCCCACCCCCAACAAGACACCCTAACTGTTTTAAATGTCCCCAGGGGAGGCAGAATGGCCCCATGGGAAACCATAAAAGCTAACTAGTGAGAACTCACTCCTCCAGCCTCTCCCACACAATCCAAATGCTACATCTAGGCTCCTCCATTTACATAGGCTGTACCAGAGAGGCTCCCTGTTTTGTTCAAACCTCAGTTTCAGGCACCATGCTTCCCTGCTGCAGAGTCACTTAGAAAATAAAGTCTAAAGGTGTGATTTCTAAGACTCCTAACCATCGATAGGACCAGGCAGACAGGAGCTCCTCTGATATGTTGAGCAGATTGTTCTGTTCCAGAAAGCAATGCAAATGTGGCCATCTGATTTGGTCGTGGAACCCTCGGCTATCTTTTTGAAATATACAGTAAAAATGCATTCCTGGAAATATAAAAGGGGTTAAAGTCCATGCCTTTTGTTGAAGTGCAAATTTGAATATTCAAATAGAAATTTGAGAATGATTTATCCTACTTTTTTTTTCCTAATGGTGAAAATGTCTAGGACAATATTGGACAAAACTTATCAGGACTTTTTATAGCCTGCAACAACAGTGACCTTCAATGACACCTGCCCCGGGCTCTCACGTCAAGAGTCCTCTGGAAGGTGATAGCGATGCGGCAGTGTTTATTGTTAAAGCCTTTGGGTCTTGAGCTTCTACACATTATTAAAAGTCAATGAGCTGAAAGAAATTAGGAAGTATATCATGGTAGAATATTGATCCCCTAGAGATGGTCACGTCCTAATCCCCAGATGCTGTGAATCTGTGACCTTGCGTGGCAAAGGGACTTCGCAAGTACACTTAAGTTAGGAATCTTGAGATAGATGGGGAGATCATCTTGGATAATCAGCATGGACCAAATAGAATCATAAGAGTCCTGAAAGGAGGAAACAGGAGGGTCAGAGTTAAAAGATAGGATGACAGAAATAGGGGAGGCAGGAGTAGTGCTGCGGTTAGAGAAATTGGGGGGCCACACTGTTGGCTTTGAAAATGGAGGGCGAGGCCACTAGCCAAGGAATGCAGATGGCCTCTAGTAGCTGGAAAAGGCAAAGAAGCAGATGATCTAGGGGAGATCATCTGGAACCAGTACATCTCTGCTGACACCTGTGTCTCTTCCCTGAGACCCATTTTGGACTTAGGACCTCCCGAACTAGAAGGTGACATTTGTCTTATTTTAAACTACGACATTTATGGTAACTTGTTATAACAATGAAAAATGGATGTACACACATGGCTGTGAAACGATAATGCATACAATAAATTTGTGATTGTCTATTTTGCTCTTGTTGGAGTTAAATTACAGACTAACTTGTAAAGAAAACTACAAGAAAAGGGCTAGACACTATGAATGGTGATACCGCTTTTTGTTGTATGCTTACGCAGTAATTGACATAGACTAAGTAAGTGAATGGAATGTTGATCTGCAGTGTTAATGTGGAAAGGAGATGCTCCGATTGACTATGTGACGTGTAATGCAGAGTTTTCTTTAACTATAAATGTCATCTGACTTTGTATGTTGAGACACCAAGCTTTAGGGATAAATAATTCCTTAAGGGATTTGGTGGGAGTCCAGACTTACTTTTGTGTTACCCTGAGAACCAATATGAGCAAAATGAGAGCCCAGGGGCAGTGAAATAAGCTTGTATGAACTGGATATGTCATCCTGAGGCCACCTGCGGTGACTACACAGTGACATTCACCACAGCAGCCTCCCCTCCCCTGTCTACTCCTTATGTTTCCTCCTTTTATCCCACTTGGAGTCTCCGCTCTGTTCTCTCTGTCCCGCTCTTCCTCAGCCCAACCCCTTAATAAGGGACATATGACCTCGGCAAATTGAATACCCCTTGGAGTTTCAGTTTTCACATCTGTGAGATGGGACAGTGCATCCTTTATGAGGTCCTTGTGAGGATTACATGGGACAAAAACTAAAATGGATCTCGCACATTCCGTGTTCTGGCACTGTGTGAAATGTTTAGCTCATGTGATCCTTAAATCACTCCATGAACTAAATGTATCATTAGCTCCACTTATTTTTTTGCAGATTTATTTGTTTTGAGAGAGAGAGAATGAGAACAGGGGAAGGGGCAGAGGGAGAGAGAATCCTCAAGCAGACCCATCCCTCTCCCCCAGTGTGGAGCCTGACTCAGGAGCTCGATGCCAGGGACCTTGAAACCCTGATGTGACCTGAAATCAAGAGTCAGATGCTTAACTGACTGCGCCACCGGCACCCCAATCTCCATTTTAAAGATGAGGAAACAGGGTGAGAGAATCGAGTGCTTTCCATAAACCGTGGTGAGTAGGGGAACCAGGACTGAACCAGCTCTGTCTAGGCAAGGTCCATGCTCTTGGCGGTGAAATCAGGTCCATGGAGAGTCAGCCCGGCCTCTCATCACCAAGGCTCTTCCAGTTCAGCAGCAGGCGCAGCCCTGAGCTCTGCAGTCAGACACGCTGGCTTCAGATCCCGGACTCCAGAGCTGTGCGACGTTGGGTAAGACACCTAGACTCTCTGCCTTTGTTTCCTCATCTGCAAAATAAGGATAAGAATAGTATGCTCTTCAAGGGTGGTTTAAGAGTAAATGAATTAACGTAAGTAAGGCACTTTGAACTGTGCTTGCTCCTTGTTGAGTGCTCAGGAAATAGTAGCCAGTTATTTTATTCTCTTCCTGTTTCTTGCTTTCTCTCTTTTTTCCATCCCTCTCTTTCCCAGCTTTTCTCTCCCCCTCTGTCTCTGTCTCTGTCTCTACCTCTGTTTCTCTCTCTCCCTAAACCCAATTTGTGACACTTAACACCTTGATTAATCCCTTTTTGGGGTTACTCTTGTACCCAGACCAGTTCCCTTCAGGGACACCACATTTCTCTCCGTCTTTCAATATCATGGGACATTGTTCCTCTCGGGTGGCTTCTGTAACAAACCCCATCTCAGGAGACAAGAGCGTCTGGAGGACAAACAGATGATTACCTGCTCGTCTGTTCTAGGACTGCTCTGGGGAAAGGAGGGAAGGAGGGAAAATGATTCAGGCTCAAAACAAGAAAGACAATTCCAAGGATCGCACAGGCCGTGGAAGGAGCGGGTGGGAGGTTTTCCACGGACTGCGGGGTTTGGTGCGGGCCGTCTGCCCTCTCGCCCACCCAGGGCAGAGCGTGGGTCTAAGAGTTCTGGGCTATTTCTAACGAAGATGTGGGGATTCTCGGAGAAGTCCTTGTGAAGGCCAGTGCTATGGCACAGCGGAAAGAGTCTATGGTGATTTTCCGCTGCACGGGCCTTACCACCTGCAATTAATTCCAGAGACACATCAAAGGAGGTAAGACATTCACTTCCGTTCTCCTCCTCCTCCTCCTCTTCCTCATCATCCCTCTCCCGCTTCCCCTCCCCGCCCCCCTTTCCTTCTTTTTAAATCACTGGGTAATATAATTTTCACTTTTTCAGATCTGTTTGAGAACCTCTGAGTGTGCAGGCCGTGAGCCTGCGGGGTAGGTCTGGGGGGCAAACCCCTGCGTCAGCAGCTCGGGCTCTTGTTACTGACCACCTCGGGTGCTGGGGGCACCTGAGCTGCTTTAGAATTTTCCTCTGCGTTTTCCCGCTCTTCATTGTAACCTAGCGGCAAGTCACATAAGGAACACCTATTTGAAATAGAAGTTAATGAACAGAGCCACCTGGGTGGCTCAGTGGGTTAAGCCGCTGCCTTCGGCTCAGGTCATGATCTCAGGGTCCTAGGATCGAGTCCCGCATTGGGCTCTCTGCTCAGCAGGGAGCCTGCTTCCTCCTCTCCTCTGTCCTGCCTCTCTGCCTACTTGTGATCTCTCTCTGTCAAATAAATAAATAAAAAATCTTAAAAAAAAAAAAGTTAATGAACAGAAAAAAAAAAAAAACCCACAATGATTTTTGCAGATTTGTTTCAACACCTGCTTCCTTAGATCACTCTGCTGCGTTCATTTGGTAACTCTTATTTTTTTTTAAAGATTTTATTTATATATCTATTTGACAGACAGAGATCACAAGTAGGCAGAGAGGCAGGCAGAGAGAGGAGGAAGCAGGCTCCCTGCTGAGCTGAGAGCCTGATGCGGGGCTGGATCCCAGGACCCTGGGATCATCACCTGAGCAGAAGGCAGAGGCCTTAACCCACTGAGCCACCCAGGTGCCCTGATAACTCTTATTTTATAAAGCATGGAAGGGCCTACCTGCCTCCAAAATCCGCTGTACCAAAGAGACACTATAGTGCTGGTTCCATCCCATAAGATCTTTCATTTATTGGAAGTCAGACTGCTTTTGCCCACAGTGTGGGATTTGTGGAGAAGGGTTCGCAAAGAGCAACCCGAAACTTCTCTTACCTCATCGTTTAAAGCACAACACTTGCATTTTGTATGTATTAAAAAAAAAAAAAAAGAATGACAGAAACAACAAATTTTATGACGTGTGTAAATTGGGTTTTGAAAGCTTCTTTTGTCTATTTTTGATGCCAGAGCACATGGTAATATTTCAACTTGTACTTTAAAACCATGTATGTGTATATGTAAATATATGTGTCCACAATATTTTTCTTAAATAAATAAAAGTCAGTCGAACGATTTAGGCCCCTTAGGAAACGGCAGAAAGTTGAAATGTGAGATCACATTTAAAAGAGACTTAAAGAACAATTTTAGTGATTAATTAAATTTATACATTAATTTAAAGTAAAAATATTGTTTCCTGTGAATAATGTACTCTATGCAAAAGTGACGAAGTTCCAGAGCCCGGTGCTAACGAAGATACTGGCGGTCGTGGGAGTGAGATGATACGGACTTGAACGTAAAGGCCTGTGGCAAGTCACCGGACTGGGAAGGGCAGAGGTGTGGGGTGTCCTGGGTTCTTGGCTGTCCCGGGTCCTTTCCAGGGGCAGGAGCAGAGTCTCCGAGACGTCCATCATGAACAACTCCACTGAAAGCTCAGGCACGAGGGGAAGTTAAGAGACAACAGAGGCACCTATGGTCCATCAGAGCTCAGCTCTGTATGTACACAGACAGACCCACTGTGCATCTAGTGTGGTGGTTTGCTCATGGGTCCCAGAGACACACGGATGGGGGTTGGAGTCCTGTGACCTGTCCCTTTCCTCTTTATCACCCTGGCTGCATCACTTGATCTGTGTTGGAGATAACAGCAGCATAGGCCTTGTGGGATTGTTGTGAGGATTGAAGGACTAATGCACGGACATCCTTGGTACAGGGCCTGGTATTAAATAAATGCTCAGGAAATTATTATTGGACCTCACTGCAGTCTTGGGGGCAAATGTTCTTCCTTGACCAACCACAAAATGAGGTTTAGGGAGACTAAATTCTTTTTTTTTTTTTTTTAAGATTTTATTTGTTTATTTGACAGACAGAGATCACAAGTAGGCAGAGAGGCAGGCAGAGAGAGAGGGAAGCAGGCTCCCTGCTGAGCAGAGAGCCCGATGCGGGACTCGATCCCAGGACCCTGGGATCATGACCTGAGCCGAAGGTAGCAGCTTAACCCACTGAGCCACCCAGGCACCCCAGGGAGACTAAATTCTAATCTAGATTATTTTCTTAAAAGATTTTATTATTTATTTGAGAAGTGTGGGGTGGGGGTTGCTCAGAGGGAGAACGAGAAAGAATCCCAAGCAGACTCCAGGCTCTCTCTGAGCCAGACGAGGTGCTCCAACCCACCACCTGGAGAGAACATGACCTGTAACCAGGAGTCCGGTGCTGAACCGACTGAACCACCCAGGCACCCCTAGATTAATTATTAAACTAGATTAAGTTATTCATCTAGGCTAGGCCTGCATTCACATCGCGGCCTCCAAAGCTATTGATTTTTCCCTGAATGCCACACTTAAACTTTGTGGGGATTTTTCTAGGATTTCCCCATTCTCCTCTGCGGCACAGACTGATTTATTCATTCAACAAACACTTATCGAATGCCTCTCCCGCGGGGGTTAACGGGAGCGCTGTAGCAGTGGGCACAGACAGAAATCCCTGCCCGTAAGAAGTTTACAGTCTAGTAGAGAGATAAGATAAAGAAGTACCATGTATATTAGATTAGCCAGGAATCTGAGAAAGAGAAAAAAAGAAAGCGCGAAGAGCCCTGGGAGAATATGGCTGTGTTTGTGTGCCTGTCGGAGGGAGGGTTGTCGTGGATATTTTAGATACAAAAGCCAGAAAACCTGATATTTGAGTAGAGAGCTGAAGGGGTTGCAGAAGCCAGCCCCCGGGGTTTCTGAGGAAACCAGCTTTCAGGCAGAGAGACTAGGAGGGTAAGGCCCTGGGGTGGGCACTGGTCAGCCTCCTGGAGGCCAGAGGGGGATGTCCCTGGGGAAAGGTCTGTGCTCCTAGAAAGAATTTCTCTTTTATTTATTTGATCAGGCTGAGAATCAGCTTTCTTCCCCCAAAGCAGGTTTTTCTAACACTTGGACTTCCCTCTAAACAAGCTGCCGCCCCTTGGTTGAGTCACTAAAGCCTGGGGTTGAAGCAACATGGACCACAGCCTTGGCTTGGTGGCGGTCTGATTTGTTGTGTAATAAATGGCAGGGACTTCCTAGATGACTCAGCAGGGTTCTGTACTGGAAAGTCAACCCCAAGGGTGAGCAGCTCCAGTCCCAGGCCTCCTGGGTCCAAAGGATCCTTGGTAGAGCAAAGGAGGGACTATTTCTCTGAACCTAACCATGACGTCATTTAGCTGCCTGGACTCCTGGAGATTTGAGCAAGTGCTTTATCCCTGAGACAGGGCTCTTCCAGCTTGATTTTGCCTCTCTGGGGGTAAAAAAAAGAGAGAGAGAGAGAGAGAGAGAGAGCCTGTTGAATGCGGTGGGTGAGAACATGGACTTTGGAATGGGGGAATTGGTTTAAGTGCTCGCTCCGGCAATTCCCAGTGCTGTAGCCTTGAACAGGTGATTGACCTGAAAAATGTGGCCATTCATACTTAAGTCTTGGGAGACTGAGTGCAAGCGAGGTGATGTAGAAAGTGTGACTAGCACAGTGCTAGCAGTTAGTAGAACTTCATTGGAGGGTCCCCCCGATTATTTTTACCCTCTTGAGCATTCCCATGCTAGCAAAACAGCCACCCCACTACTCTGTCCGATTCCTAATCCTCACCCAAATATTGATACAATTGTGGCCCGGGTATGTTCAGAAGCTCGACTGAGAATGGATGGCATGATCTCCATTTTCAAAGCATATGTGCCTGGGAGGAGCTAGGCTGAGAGTAGGGGTACAGCCCTGTCAGACAAGCTGGTTAAATTCAGCAAACTTGATTCCCTGCCCTCTTTCATCGAAGGGGTAGATGTCTTTCCTATCTGACTTAGAATGTGCTCTTCTCCTTGGGCCATTCCTTCAGCTCCTCATTTACAGATGGATCCTGGTGAATGGAAACCTGTTTTGTAGCAAGAGATCACTATTAAAAAAAAAATCTATATTGTGTGTCTGTGTTGTAACAATGTGGATACACTATCTCCTAAGGGCTTGGTCTGCAAATTTTGTGTTTGCAGAATCATTTGCTTTTCATTAAATATTTCTGTGGATATTCATGGAGTTACAGATCCAAAGGCTTTCCACTAGAGTTTTATTTTCCCCGTATATTTAGGGTTTGTACAGAGTGGAGGTATGGTCATTAGACTGGGATTTAACTCTTCTTGGGTGAAACCCACACGGGGCAGGGGAAGTCACTGAGTTAATGTTACTCACCAGCAATTAAAGGTCTCCGGAAACAAGAATTTGCATTCCACCTGCCCCCTCCGCTGTCCTAAGGCTCCTCTGGTCAGGGTGGCCAAAGCCATCTACTCAGCTCTGGAGTTTTAAAAAAAATAAGCCGATTCTTAATTGCGCAATTTATATCCAGATTCATTCTCTTAGTAAACAATTTAAATGAGACTGACAAGGCTCAATGATGTTTCCCTCGATTTTCTAAGAGTTTTTGAAAAACAACAATGGATTTTGAATTTGTGAAAGTTTTTCATTTTCTACTATTCTAATCTTATGGTTTTTGTCCTTTGATCTAATTACCACCCCCCTGTAATCCTCAGTTTGGTGTGTGTCATTCAAGATCTTTTCCTATGAGCGTGTGCATGCATGTGTGTGTGTGTACTGATACCTATCTGCATATATATAGGTACTCAATTAATATGGGTATCATGTCTATATAGGTATGTAAGCCATATTTGCATATGTGTGTATGCATATATTATTAACATGTAATTAATACCTTTATTAATTTATGCAGGATTGTTTTCTGAATTGGCTTGCAACTTGCTTCTTTATGCAACAATATGCAGTTCAGAGAGATTTACTCTTTCATTTGCAACTACTGCATGGTTTCCGTAGTGATAAATTTGTTTGCTCAGGCTCCTGCTGTTGGGTCTTTAGGGCTGTCCAGGTTTTCACTCCTGGAGACAATTTTACAATGAATTATCTTTAACCGCATTTCCTTGTGTACGTGCATCTGCCTTTCGAGGAGGCTGATTTTAAGAAGTGTCCTGGGGTACACGCAATTTAAATTTATCAGATACTGCCAAATTGCCCTTCGAAGGGCCAATTTAAATTCCCACCAACAGCGCATGAGAGGACATGAAAACTTTTCATGTTATTGAACTCAGAGTCTTGTCAAAAGTTTGTGGTACTTCCAATTTGGTTTTGATTTGCATACATCTGAATACCAGTAGAGTGGAGTATCTTTTCATGTCTTTATTGGCCACTGATATTTCTTCTTCAGTGAATTTCATATTCAGATTCTTTCCATAGCTTTCTCTTTTGGGTGGGTTATTTCTTTTATACTAATTCGTAAGGGTTTTAAAAATACATTCCTGATATTAATAATTCTTTTCTTCAAGGATATTGCTTATTAAATTTTGTTTATGGTATCTCTTCATACACAAAACATTTATATTTTTGAAGTAGACAAATTAATTACAGTTTCTCTTTAAAGTTTTTGCTTTTTGAATCTAGTTTTAATAAGTTGTTGCAATCCCCATGGTAATGAACATTTGTTATCATATTTTATTTTAATAGATATACACATATAATTCACATGATTCATACATATATGTAATTCACATGGAATTTATCATCAGATGTGAAAGTTATTTTTTGAAATGGGCAAGTCTCAACTATATATATTATACATATATTTAAATGTATATATAATATATATTTTTATTTTTGATTATTTTAAAACAACTCACAAATATGTTACTCATGATTATTATACACTATTATTCTTTTAAAGCCTTGTCAGTTAGAAATATATATATCAAAGTCTTACATATTCCTAACTCACAAGCCTTTTTTTAAAACGATTTTATTTATTTATTTGAGTGAAAAGACAGGAATCGGAGGAGAGGCAGAGGGGTAGGAAGAGGGACAAGCAGACTCCATGCTGAGCACACAACCCCATGTGGGTCTTGATCCCACACCCTGAGATCTTGACCTGAGCTGAAATCAAGAGTCAGACGCCCAACCCACTGAGCCACCCAGGTGCCTAACTCACAAAGTTGTGTTTTTTTTTTTTTTAAAGATTTTATTTATTTACTTATTTGAGAGAGTGAGAGAGCATGAGAGGGAAGAAGGTCAGAGGGAGAAGCAGACTCCCCACAAAGCAGGGACCCCCCGCCCCCGCAATGTGGGACTCGATCCCGGGACTCCAGGATCATGACCTGAGCCGAGGCAGTCACTTAACTGAGCCACCCAGGTGCCCACAAAGTTTTTTTTTTAAAGAAAAAAACAATAATCATACCTGAAAAATTAGTAAAAATGTCTCAGTATCACCTAATACCGAGTTCATGTTAAATTTTCCTTGATTGTTTAAAGATAGATTTCCATCTTTGTTTGAAGTGAGATCTAAACAAGTAAGTGTGGGGGCACCTGGGTGGGCTCAGTCCGTTAAGCGTCTGCCTTTCAGTCAGGTTAGGATTCCAGGGTCCTAGGATCAAGCCCCCACATTGGGCTCCTTGCTCAGCAGGGAGTCTGCTTCTCCTTCCCTCTATCTCGTTCCAGCGAGCACTCTCTCTCTCTTGCTCAGTCTCTCTCTCTCTCTCTCTCTCTCTCGCTCGCTCAGTCTCCCAAATAAATAAATAAAATCTTAAAACAATGACAACAACAAATTATTGGGTGGGTATGTTTCTTGATTTTCTTCTAATCTGTAGCAGTTCTGTCTCTCCTCACCATTTTTATGTCTTTAGGAATGGTAAGGAGATAATATTTTATTAGTTGACAGTCTTGGTTTCTACATTTTTAATCATTCACATCACAATACAGATTGCTAAATTTTTTGTGTGTGAGTTTGTTTTGTTTTCGAGTTCTTGACCTTTTTTTTTTTAAGACTTAAGTTTTTGTAAGTTTTAGGTTTACAGGAAAATTAAGAGGAATGTCCAGATTCTCCTTCTACTCCCCCTGCTCTAGGCACAGCCTCCTCCAATTATCAACATCTCCCACCAGAGTAGTACATTTGTTACAACCAATGGATCTACATTGAACGGCTATAATGGCAGATTTTTCTCCCCCCCTCCCAACATTTATACATTTTATGTATTTACTGTATTGGACAGAACATCCTGGAACATGTCAAAGTATAGAGGTGATACTTAGCCTTTACCCACTTTAATGGGATTGCTTCAGTGCTTTAGGAAAAGGTACTACCTTTGTTATATATTTTGGTTAATGCCCTTTAACAAGTTTATGAAGTGTTGTTGGTTTTCTAGGAGTTTGTTTAAAAAAAAAATCATGAGTGGATTTTGAATTTATTAAATGTTATTATTGTTTATTGTCTATTGAAGTGACCCATCCGATTTTCTTCTTTAATTTCATTAATATAGTAAATTATACTAATAGATATGCTGATAGATTCTCTATGTAAAATTCTCAGTTCAATTCTTTAAAATTTTTTTTTAATTTAAGTTCAATTAATTAATATATAGTGTATTATTAGTTTCAGAGGTAGAGGTCAGTGATTCATCAGTTGTGTATAATACCCAGTGCTCATTACATCACGTGCCCTCCTTAATGCCCATCACCCAGTCACACCATCCCCCCAACCCCTCCAGCAACCCTCAGTTTGTTTCCTATGATTAAGAGTCACTTATGGTTTGTCTCCCTTTCTGATTTCATATTCTTTTATTTTTCCCTCCCTTCCACTGTTTCTTTGTTTTATTTCTTAAATTCCACATATGAGTGAGATCATATAATAATCGTTTTCTCTGATTAACTTATTTTGCTTAGCATAATACCCTCTAGTTCTATCCACGTCATTGTAAATGGTAAAACTTCATTTCTTCAATTGCTGAGTAATATTCCATTGTATATATAGACCACATCTTCTTTATCCACTCATGTCGATGGACATTTGGGCTCTTTCCATGGTTTGGCTGTTATGGACATTGCTACTATAAACGTGGGGGTACAAGTGTCCCTTCAGATCACTATGTTTGTATCTTTGGGATAAATGCCTAGTAGTGCAATTGCTGGGTGGTAGGGTAGCTCTATTTTTAACTTCTTGAGGAACCTCCATATTGTTTTCTGGGGTGGCTGTACCAGCTTGGTTTCCCACCAGCAGTGTAAGAGTTTTTCCCTTTCTCTGCATCCTCACCAACATCTGTCATTTCCTGACTTGTTAATTTTAGCCACGAGCAGAGAGCCCTATGCGGGGCTGGATCCCAGGACCCTGGGACCATGACCCGAGCTGAAGGCAGAGGCCTTAACCCCCTGAACCACCCAGGCGCCCCTTGCTTTTGTTTTTGTGTTGTTTTTTGCTCCATTTTATTTCCTTTACTTATTAGAAGATTTTACATTCTACTTATATTTTTGTAGTTGCTTTAATGCCTTTAAATATTTAACATACATTCTTAAGCATACCTTTTTTTAAACAATGGCTAGAGTTCAATCTATTCTTTTACTTGAAGTATAGTTGGCATAAAAAATTAGATTTGTTTCTGGTGTACATCATAGTGATTTGACAATTATATACATTAAAAATACCACAATAAGCGCAGCTACCATCTGTCACCATATAAAGTCATTATGACATAACTGGCTATATTCCCTGTGCTGTACTTTTCATTCCCATAGAGTTCAAGTTGTCTATTAAAGCCCCTTGAACAGAAAACTTAGCATGTCTTTACTTTTCTTCTCTCTCATTCCACTGCACAACTACCCATGCTAATGTTTTTTACAGTATATTTTTAAAACTTTGATTAAAAAGTACCATAAATTTTACCACTTAACCATTTCAGTGTATAGTACAACAGTATTGAGTACACGCAAAATGTTGTACAAATACCACCACTCTCCATTTCCAGAACTTTTTCATCATCTCAAACAGAAACTCTGTACCTGTAAAACCATAATTCCTCTTTACTGCTTTCCTCCAGATTTTGGTAGCCTCTATTATAAAAATTATATTTTTCTGCATTTACCTATTCTAGGTACCTTATATGTGTGGAATCATATAATATGTTCTTTTGTGTCTGGTTTGTTTCACTTAGTGTTATGTTTTCCAGACTCATCCGTGTTATAACATATATCACAATTTCAGTTTTTAAAGGCTGAGTTATATTCCATTGTATGACTACATCACATTTGGTTTATCCACTCACCTGCTGATGAACATTTAGGTCATTTCCACCTTTTACCTATGGTGAAAAATGCTGCTGTGAATATTGATGTGCAAATATGTTTGAGTCCCTGCTTTCAACTCTTTGGGGGTATATACCTAGATGTGCAATTGTGAAACCATGGTAATTCTATGTTTAACTTTCAGGGTAACTACCAAAATGTTTTCCACAGTGGTTGCGCCATTTTACATTCTCACCAACAATCCTCTGGGATTTCAGTTTCTACATATCATCCCCAACACCTGTCATTTTCCATTGTTTTGATGACGGTCAACATAATGGATGTGGAGTGGTATCTTATTGTGGTTTTTAATTTGCACTTTCCTAATGAGTAGTGATATCAAGCATCTTTTCATGTGCATATTGGCAATTGGGATATCTTTTTTGGAGAAATGCCTATTGAAGTCCTTTGCCCATTTTTCATTTTGGTTGTTTTTATTTTTGTCGTTGAGTTCTAGGAATTCTTTATATATATGTGTGTTTGGATTTTCTCCCATTTTGTGGGTTTTTTCACTCTCTTGATAGTGTCCTTTGATGCACATAAGTTTTTAATTTTGATGAAATCCAAGTTATCTGTCTTTTTCTTTTGCTGCCTGTGCTTTTAATGTCTAACCAACAAATCATTACCAAATCCAATATCATGAGGCTTTTCCCCTATATTTTCTTTTCCACAAGTTTTAGTGTTCACATTTAGGTCTTTGATCCATTTTGAGTTAATTTTTGTATATAGTGTGAGGTAAGGAACCAATTGCATTCTTTTGCATGTGGAGATCCAGTTTTTCTAATACAGTCTGTTGAAAAGGCTGTCCTTTCCCCCATTGAATGACGTTATTATGGGCTGAATTATATCCCCCCCAAATTCATATGTTGAAGTCCTAACACCCAATACCTCAGAATTTGACTATATTTGGACTTTGGACCCTTAAAGAGGTAATTAAAGTTTAGTGGGGTTAAATGGATGGACCTTAGTCTATCTGACTGTGTTTAGAGGTAGAGTCTTCAAAGAAGTGATTCGGTTAAAATGAAGCTGATAAAATATGCCTTCAATCCAATATAACTGATCAGAAGAAAAGGAGACATTAGGAATATGTTCACACACACACACACACACAAAGCGCCATCTGAGAACACAAGAAGATGGCCACTTGTAGGCTACGGAGAGAGGTCTCAAGAGAAATCAAACCAAATTTAATAATATTAAATCTTCCAATTCATAAGCATGAGATGTCTTTCTAGGTCATCACCAAGTGTAATTATTGATATTACCAAGTATAATTACCAAATTTATCAAAGGTTTCATTCTAGAAATTTTTGTTTTGTTTTTTTTACAGTAAATACAAATTTATATATATATCATGTCTATAGTTCTATATAAATTTATTTATATATATCATGTCTATATTTATATACACCTAAATATAGATATGATATAACACAAAAAATATACATACCTGTACTTTTGTGTATGTACACACATGTGTATCTCACCTCACTACTTGAAACTCACTTATTCCTCATGGACACATATTTCTTTTTATTGGAAACATTTGTAATTATTTCAGAGAGAGTCTACTTTGTCTGGACATGGAGTTCTAGCTTCTTTTATTTCCTATTAACATTTGTAGATGTACTGCTTGTCCTTTTTTTAAAAAATATTTTATGTATTTATTTTAGAGAGAGAGAGAACACACAAGCTGGGGAAGAGGCAGAGGGAGGGAGAAGCAGGCTCCCCCCTGAGCAGGGAACCAAATGCAGGACTGGACCCTGGGACCATGACTTGAACCGAAGGTGGATGCTTACGGCTGAGCAACCCCAGCGTCCCTATTGCTTGTCTTCTTACATCCAACATGGCTGATGAGGGCTTATGTCAATCTGAGTGTCTTTCCTTTGTAGACGGTATTTTTTTTTCTCCCTGGAAGTATTTAGGATTTTCTCTTTGGTGGTTCTGAAATTTCGCTACCATGTGTCTAGACAGAGTTGGCTGAGAGAGGAGGAGTAAGGAACAGGGTGCACTGGGGTTCAGGCCCCCAATATCTTAGCTGCCTTCAGTTTCCACCTCCGAGGATGGGGTTCTCTTGGTACCACCTTCTTCTGAGAACAGTGACCTCCATATTCTCATGTACTTTCTGCCTCTTAGGGACTCAGCACCATTTCTGGCCTAGAAGAGGTTCCTCTTCCTGTTTTTGATTGACTATAAATTTATTTCATTTTCAAATTGCATTTTTCAAATGTAAGAGCTAAAACAATAAAACTTTTGTTAAGAAACATTAACTATCGGGGCACCTGGGTGGCTCAGTGGGTTAAGCCTCTGCCTTCGGCTCAGGTCATGACCTCATCAGGGTCCTGGAATCGAGCCCTGCATCGGCTCTCTGCTTAGTGGGGAGCCTGCTTCCCCCTCTCTCTCTGGTTGTCTCTCTGCCTACTTGTGATTGCACTATCAAATAAATAAATAAATAAATAAATAATCTTAAGGGGAAAAAAAAGAAACATAAAAACTATCTCTACCATCTTGGGCTAACAAAGAATTCCTAAATAAGACACAAAAAGCATAAACGATGAAATTGATAAATTTTTCTCTATGAAAATGAAAATATTTTGTTCTTTGGAATACATTCTCAATAAAAAATGAAGAAACAGGCCACAGACTGGGGGAAGATATTTGTGAAACACATATCTGATAAAGGAATTACAAGCAGAATATGTAAAGAACTCTTATAATAATTAAAACCCAGGTCTTTTTTTTTTTTTTTTTTTAATGGGAAAAAGGGGCACCTGGGTGGCTCAGTCATTAAGCGTCTGCCTTCAGCACAGGTCATGATCCGGGGGTCCTGGGGTCGAGCCCAGCATCACATCGGGCTCCTAGCTCAATGGGAAGCCTGCTTCTCCCTCTCCCACTCCCCCTGCTTGTGTTCCCTCTCTCACTGTCTCTCTCTCTCTCTCTCTCTGCGCCAAGTAAATAAATAAAATCTTTTTTAAAAATGGGGAAAAGATGTGAGCAGACTCTTCATCAGGGAAGGGGTCTGGATAGCAAAGAGACACAAGAAAAGATGTCCAACATCATTAGAATCAGGGAACCACAAGTTAAAACCACAATGAGAGATCACTACACATTGGCTGGAATGGCTAGAAGGAAAAAGTGTTCATTCGCTGCTCATTGACTGCTAAGAAGAATGCAAAATTGTATAGCCGCTTTGGAAAGCAGTTTGGCCATTTTTAATAAAGTAAAATAGATGCATATACCATTCAACCCAGCAGTCCTCCTCCTAGGGCAGTTTCCTAGGAGAAATGAAAACGTGTCCACACAAGCTGTGTGTATGAGCGTGTACAGCTGTCTTATTTGTAATTGTCCAAAGCTGGAAACGACCCATGTGTCCATCCACTGGTGAACAGACGAGCAAATTCCAACACTTTGATACTATGGACTGCTACTCAGAAATCATAAAAAGAACTTCTGACACATACTACATAGATGAATCTCACAAACATTGTGCTAATTGAAAAAAAAAAAAAAAAAAGAAGAAGCCAGATACAAAAGGTTCACACTGTGTAATTCCTGTCAAATGACCTTTTGGGAAAGGCAAGACCATAGGACAGAAATCAGACTCACTGTTGGTTGCCTGTGGCTGAGGGTTGTGGGGAGGGAATGGACCTCCCATTCCCTCCCTAAAGGGACCCAGGGGGACTGTCGTCGGGGCGGGATGGAAGTGTTTTACATCTTGATTGCAGTGGTGATTACATGACTGTATACACTTGTCAGAAGTCATAGCTATACACTTTTAAAAGAAGCGAAATTTTTACTTTTATTAATTTTTTAAAGATTTTATTTATTTAAGAGAGAGAGAGAGACAGAGCATGAGTATGGTGAGGAGTGGGCAGGGAGCCCAACACGGGGCTTGATCCCAGGACTCCAGAATCACGACCTGAGCTGAAGGCAGACACTTACAGACTGAGCCACCCAGGTGCCCCAGGAGTGAAATTTTTATATGTAAATTATGCCTCAAAAAATTCTGACATTTAAAAAAAGGGTGAGTTTTTGTTTGTTTGTTTTTTCCTGCGATTTCTAGGACTTGAGCCAAAAGAGAGAGTGGTGGCTTGTGCTCAGCTGGTCATCCTGAAATGACACTCAGCACAAGGTTGCTAAGCAGTGCAAGCGTCGGCAACCACTTCAGAGCCCGCTGGGTCAGTCTGGCTTTCCTAGTAAGACGGTCATGTCTGTGGATGCACGGACCCGGCCCACCGGCCATCTTGGTTTGCCCAGGATGGAGGAGGTGTTTCCATGAGACTTGAGTGTTAACACTGAAAGGTCTGGGCAAATTGGGAGGAGTTGGTCACCCCAGCCAAGGACTGTTTCAGATTCCATTTTTAATGTACCTACAATACCTAGCAAGGAAGAGGCACAAACCTGTTGACTGATGTGTTGTTGAAGAGACGTTCAATGGGCTAGTGACTCGGTCCAGGTGCCACATGAGCTGTGTGGCCCCCCAAGTTCATCATGAGTCAGAAGCAACCTTGACAAAGCCCGAACTCCTGCATCCTGTGGGAGAACCATACCCCTCCCCCGCCCCAACAGACTCAGTGGGGGGTTCTTTGTCAGCCCTGAGACATTTCCTCTGCGGGTGTATAACCTCTCCTCTTAGCAGTTCAGGTTCTTCATGTACTAACTCAAGTTTGAGTTAAAAGTTTGCCTCATCTGCCCTTCAGGAAGGTACGGCTGTCCCCATTCGACGGGTGTAGTTAGAGGTTAACACACGGTGAATTGGGATCGGAACCCCAGTCCTGCTTGTCCCAAGCTCAGATACTGAGATGTTTTCCGAAATATCGGGTGAACGAACCCATGAGAATGGATAGAAGGCCCTCAAGTATGAGCTTTCTCTCTCACCTTCTTCCTCCCTTCCCCCCAAACGGACGGAACTTTCCTCTGCACAGGTGACTCCGGCCAACAAATACAGTCCAACCGTATTTAAATTCTCCTGAGTAAGAACCAGGGAGAGATGAATTTTCTGGGGGCAAGGGAGACAGGAAATGGTGGATAGTCGTGACTGCTGTGGCTGGGGACAGAGGTCTGGAGAGGCGCTGCCCTCAGTCTGCGCGGCTGATCCTCTAGTCTGGGCTGCAGCCTTTTCAGGAAGCTCTGTCCTGTCTGTCTCCTTTGCCGCGTACGGCCCCTGCACTTGCAGGATGCCTGACCTGGATTGGCCTGTAACCTGCTGGTTGGTGACAAAGCGGCTGCCCTGGCTCAGCCTGCTGCTCTCCCTGAGGCCCTGTAGTCTCTCTAGGTGGGAGGTGCCTGGCAAGGCCCTTGGAGCAGGACCCAGGAGGTCAGCCCGCTGGCAACCTCCTGCAGCCCAGGGCACGAGAAGGTAGGAAGAATCCCAAACTTCCCGAGTGCCTGGGGATGGAATATTCTGCCTTGCTGGCTGTGATTTTCCTGCCCCCTTCTTTGGCAAAGCGAAATAATTAGTTGCATCTCGGCAGCTAAGTCAGAATTAATTTTGCTTCCCTCTGCAATGCGAGTCCAGCTGAGTTGGGCAGGGAGGGGCCCTGGAAAGGTATTTCCACCTTGGCTTGACTTATTAGGTTAGTAGAAATGGACTTTTTGTTCTTACTGGTAGGTTATTAAAACCCTCAAGGAATGTGCAGAAGGCACATTTAGTTTGAGGAGCCCCAGTGGGCCAAGAAAGGCTGAATAAATAGCGCAGCTGTTTGCATCGCTGGGGTGTTGGAGAGACGGAGCCTTTGAGGAAGGGCTGCCCCAGGCCACATCTCCTGCAAGGCTTGTGGGGGCTCTGCCCTGAGAGTGGGCTGCAGGCAGAGTCTGCTCACCCTCGGCTCCTGTCCCCGCCCACAAGGTGAGAGGCTCCTGGCTTACTCCCTGGAGGCTTGAGAGCCTCACTAGCCTCTTGCCCTTGGACTCGATCGCCACTGGACTCTCTCCCGGTTGACGAGTGCAGGAAGAAAGCAAGAGGGGACATCGGGTGACATGGGAAGTGGGGGACTGCTGCATCCTGTCTGATCTGGGGCTTCTGGAGCAGAGAGCTCTGAGTAGGGTGAAAGCAGGCTCCCAGTGCAAGAGGCCTGCGGGGAGTAAGAGGCCCCGAAGCCTGTGGCTTGTAAAGGGCTGGATTGAGCTGCTGACTCAGAGGCGCAGGGTTGATTACCCATAATTACAGCCCCGTGTGCTGTTGTGTCTTGTCCAAATGCAGAGATCTCTTTGGCCCCAGAACCCCTTGGCCACTCTAAGTGGGAGAGGCGTTTCTAAAACACACGTGCGTGTACCTCTGCCACCCTCAACGGCGCAAAGGCAAGAATCACCTTTCTAGAAGAGGTGCGCTCCCTCCCGGAGCCCATGGGAGCTTTTCTAAACCCGAAGGTCATCATGTCAGCCCTCCTCCAGATCTTTAGCAAGACCTAACAGCCCTGCTGGTCTGGCTGCTGCCCTGCCCATCTCTCAGCCTGATCAAGCAGCCAGGATCACCACGCCCAGTCATTCGGTCAGTGCAAGAACTAGTAGTGAGGGCCTGCTGTGTGCTAGGCACGCTCTAGTCATTGCGGAGGTTCATGCGATCCAAATAAAGTCCCCACTCTCATGGCATTTACATTCCAGAAGGGGAGTCTGGCAAAATTTATAGCAGGGTGGCAGGCAATAAGTGTTAAGGAGAAAAATAAAACAAGGAAGGCACGGGGGGTCCTATTTCTTAAGGTAATCAAGGAAAGTCTCACTTACAATGTGTCATTGGAACAAAGGTCTAAAAGGAGAGAAACACTGGGGCACCTGGGGTGGCCCAGTCGGTTAAGTAACTGACTCTAGGTTTCAGCTCAGGTCTGATCTCAGGGTTATGAGATCGAGCCCCACGTTGAGCTCCACAACTCAGCATGGAGTCTGCTTGGGTTTCTCTCTCCCTATTCCTCTGCCCCTTGTGGTCCCTCCACCATGTGCACATGCTCTCTCTTTCTCTCTCAGATAAATATATCTTTAAAAAAAAACAAAAGAAGAGAAAGGGCAAGTCAGATATCTGGGGCAAAGTAGAGACCAGCACATGCAAAGTCCCTGAGGTGGGAACATGCTTTTCATGCTCCAAAAACAAGAAGGACAGTGTGGTTGTAACAGACAGAAGATGAGTTCAAAGAAGAACCAGAGAGTTTGCACTTTGGCTCTTATTCGAGTGAGGTGGAGGGTTTCGAGCTGAGTAAGGGTATGACCCTGACACATTTTTTTTTTTAAAGATTTTATTTATTTATTTGACAGAGAGAGATCACAAGTAGGCAGAGAAGCAGGCAGAGAAAGAGAGAGAGGAGGAAGCAGGCTCCCTGCTGAGCAGAGAGCCTGATGTGGGACTCGATCCCAGGACCCTGAGATCATGACCCGAGCTGAAGGCAGCGGCTTAACCCACTGAGCCACCCAGGCGCCCAGACCCTGACACATTTTAAATGGATCCTCTGCCGGCTTTCTTGGCAGTAAAATGAAGGGGGACCATGGCAGGCTCAACGAGGGCAGTTAGGGAGCTCTTACAGCAATCCAAGAGAGGGGCGAGGGAGGCTTGGACACAGTCCTAGCGGTGGGGGTGGTGGTGCTGGCGAAAATCCAGACCTGCTTGGCAGAGCTGTCAGGATTGGTATGACAGAAACTGAGGAGTCAGAGAGAATCAAGTTTGGGGCCCAAACAACTGGAAAGATGAACTGACCACTTCCAGAGATGCCAAGATGGCAGGAGAAGCAGGTTTGGGGGTAAGAGCAGGACTTTGGTGCTGGACATTTTAAATTTGAGATCAATATTCAACATCGCAGAGAAAGTGTCAAATAGGCATTTGGATGTTCAAGTCTGGAATTCAGGGGAAAGATCTAGCTGGAAATATAAATTGAGGAGCCATCAGCTGTAGGAAGTATTTAAAGCCATGAGCATGGTTGACAATTGTCCTTATTTAAATTCATGACCACCTACCTCAATGGGACAGAAAAGTCCAAGGACAGAGCCCTGAGGCACTTCAATGATTTGGGGTCAGGAAGATGAAAAGGAGCCAGCAAAGGACACAGAAGAAGCAGCCAGTGAAACAGAAGAAAAAGCAGGAGAGGGCGGTGTCCTGGCTGCCAGGGGAGGAGACTGTTTTAAGGAACAAGTGACCAACTGGGTTCAAGAGTCCTGGGGGCCCAAGTGAGCTAGGAACTGAGAATCAATTATCAGCAATAATTGGTCACCTTGAGAAGGTGTGTTTTGTGGGGAAGTGAAAGAGAGAGAGCGGAGGTATAGGACTTGAAGGATTTGAAGTAGAGCTAGAGGTAGCTCTTTGGAAGAGTTTGGCCATCAAGAAGCAGTAAAAGGGGGGCAGGAGCTGGTAGGGGACATGGGACTCAGAGAGGATTATTTTGAAAGACAGGAGAAACAGCATTACATCTAGAGGCTAATGGGAGTGACCTGATAGAGGGTGAAAATGGGGTGATGAAGGAGAGAGACACTATTGGACTAAGGTCCTTGGGTAATAAACAAAAGAGGATAGACTCTAGTTTCTAAGAAGAGGGTTTGGCTTCAGATAGGAGTGTGAACAGTTCATCCGCAGTAACGGGAGGAAACGGGCAATGTCTGGCCGATGTGGTGGGAGCCTATGAAAGTTCTCTTGCAAGTCCTCTTAGAGGGTGGGAGGGTGGGCGAGCAAGGGAAACTCATAGGATTGCTGGGGAGCCCCAAGGGTCCACTTGACCTCCCTTGGCTGTGAATTTAGAGTAAGATCAGTTAGCACCGTAGACGTCTTCTAGGCATATGTCGCTGTTGTGGTAAAGGCGTTAAATAGATGGGAGCTAGATTTAACCAAAATTAGTGTTTTTCTAGAAGAGTACAGTGAAGGAAGAGGGGCCACGGGAGTTGAGGGTATGCAAACGAGCGGCTCTAATGATTGACCAGAGCATCTTAACTGGGTGAGCGGGGCCTTGGGGAGGTGGAAGGGAAGGAAGGGGGTGAGTAAGTCTGAGGAGAGGAAGAATTCCTGGCGTTCAGGTACCGGAGGGAGTGAAACTGGGAAGACAGGAGGTGTGAAACTGAGATTACAGAGTTAGTGGTAATAACGTGTCTGGGGCGTGACCGTGAAGGTGAGCACCGGAAGTGAGGAGGAAGATGAGCTGACTGGGGCTGAGGAGGGGCCAGGTTGCCTGTTGGCTTCAGCCCCCCTTCCCCTCTGCACTCTCCTCAGTACTGCAGGGACTGGGGCGAGAAACTGCATTTCCCAGAATCCCCCGCCAACAAGCTTCTGAGTTTGTTGCCACAAATGAGGAGGAACTTACGCTAGACTTGGAAGTAGAAGAGAAGCAGAAATGTTATTGTTTCTCCAGCGGGGCAGTGATGGACAAGTACATGAGCTGTGGGTTCGTCGATAGAAGATTCGCAGAGGTCTGTGAGTGCTTTCGGTCACATCACCTGCCTTCCGGATGGAGTCAGGTCGCTGTGGAAAGCTCCCTGTGTTTCTTGTAACCTCCTGACTCTCTGAAAGCTGGTATCAAATTCGAAGCCTGTGGCAGCTTCTCTGACTTGTTTTTCAGCCCTTACTTTTCTTTTAAACTCCCTGTATTGAATAGCTTTGTGCTTGAAACACCTGGTGGGGTTTCTAGTTGCTTTCTTTCTTTGTTGTTTTTTAGTATACTAGATTCTTCCTACCAGAAGGTTTTGTCCCTACTACCTTCCCACAACACCCGCCCCCCCCATTGGAAACGCTCTGCTCTGATGCCCCTTTTTTGCCTACCTATCCTTCAGCTCTGCTGAAGGTTGATCCTTCTTGGTCAACCTTATTCCAATTATTTATTGCTATGTAGTGAACTACCCCAAAATGCATAAACAACAACCATTTTACTGTGGTCGGGAATTTGGGCAGGAAGCAGTGGGGATGGCTTTTCTCTGGTCGGCAATTCGGAGGCCTCCATGTGGGAGACGTGAACAGCTGGGGTGACTTGGTAGGCTGAGGACTGGAATCATCTAGAGACATCTTAACTCGTATGTTCAGGGCCTGGACGGGATGGCTCGCAGGCTGGGCTCAGTTGGACTGCCACTGAGAGCGCCCACATGAGGCCTCGTGGGCCCAGGGCCATGGGACTTCTTACATGCTAGCTCAGGGTTCTGGAAATGAGAGTTCCAGTGAACGGAGCTGAGGACTTTCATGTTCTCACCTCTGAAGTCACATGTTGGTACTTCCACTGGACTCTGCTGGCTGAAGCAAACTCAAGCCACCCACACTCGAGCGGAGGGACAGAGACTCCTCTTCTCCGCGGGAGGAATGTCAAAATCCCAGTATTTGTTTCTTTCCGTATTGGGCTCTTTGCATGTATTCCTTATGATGAGAATGTAAGTCAGGGCTTACACACTCAAACGCATGGCTCCCACAGTCAGGCCAGGGAGCAAAGTTGGCCAGGTGTAAGAGACATTAAGGGCTAGTGAACTAGAGAATGTTCGAGCTCCTGGAAGTAACCAGCCCCCTCTGGGCACTGGCTAATTGTTGTCCCTAGGGAAGTCATGCCCAGTGCTGCTAGAGCTTCCAATTTTTCAAAAGGATCCAGAACTCAGGGTGTTTATATAAAGCTTTCCAATTTTAACAAGGCTGTGCCCGCCAGCTGCCTGGAACCTAGTAAGCTCAATAAATAATTGTGGAAGAAATAGAAAAGTCTCCCTGAAGGCCTCTCACACACCCACCCCCGTGCCCACTGCCATTCCTATCCTGGGTTTCTGCTGACAAAGAGAAAAAAGAAAATACATCATAATGTGAGGAGTGTGGGTGAGGCGTCCCCACCCCTTGGTCAGGATGCTGTAGGAGATGACGGAGCAAGACAAGGAAACTAGGCTCCTACGTGGGCCTGGCCTTTAGTCTGACCCACACAGCAGGTCACTGTGTTCCTCCTCTGCCAAATTTTTCTTTTAAATGCTTAAAATGATCCGAGACACACAACCGAAGGGCTCCCTCACACGACAGGTTGAATCTCTTTTGTTTGTTCGCTCTGCGTCCAGAGCCTCGAAGCTCCTGCTATGGAAGGTGCTCAGTGGATCCTTACTTGGTGAAGGGGTGTCAAGTGGGTGTTAGGAGTAAGGCCCAGGGGGCTAAACACCTGGGGATAGGTCCCCGGATGAGTGAGGAAGCTGGGGTTGAAATACACACGCACACGCACGCGCGTGCGCACGCGCATATACACACACACACACACAGAGTTTGGTACAGAATATGACTCCCGCCGATGCTTTAATATGGAAGACGTTCCTTGTACTCTAGAGCCATGTTTTTGAAAATGCTTGTGCAATTTAAAAATGCATTTGTTAAAATCAGTTTCCCTATAGGCTATTACAGGAAAGAAGGGGATTAAGAGATTTCGGTAATCCTTGGGAAACATTACAAGCTTCAGGATTCTCGTCTATTTCAGGCAAAGCTGTGAATATTTAAATATGTGTTATAAATGCAGCGCTTGGGGATGAGAGAGCGAGGGGCAGAGTTTCGGAAACCTGGCAGGGGTGCGGAAGGGCGGCTTGGCCTCCCTAAATTTGCCTGCAGGTTCATAGCAGCGGAGACCATTCTCTTTTCCCTTTGGGGCAGGGGGATGAGGGGTGGTGATTTGTTTTGAAGACTTTGGGAAGTTTTTAAATTCTTCCAGGCAGAGCTCCCGTAGATCCGCAGCCAGGAAGCCAGAAATTTCGTAGTGGCACAAAGGTATGGGGTGTGGTGCCAGTGAGAACAGAGAGCACAAGGTCACCTCCTCCAGAGACGATGGCCTCCATGGGCAGCTGCTCCGCTGCTCCCCAGTGGCCAGCCGTCCTCCCCCACTGCCCCCTGAGGCCGGCCACACTGGGGGTGCAGAGGTGGCCGCCTCTTGTGATGTCACTGGCAACAGCATGTTCACAAAAGATCTGGAGAGAACAAGCCAGCCCCACACAGAACCGCAGCTCTTTCTATAGCACTAGACTTCAAACCGGACTTGCCCGACCCCAAACCCTTTGACTCTCCGTGAGTTTTACAGATGAACCTCAAGTCTTTCTACACCACGGGGGGATATTTCTCAGACGGCAGGAAGTTAGGATAGTCTCTGGTGGTCCCCCGCCGGCCCCAAGTCATACACACCGTGTCACCTATCTGCTCGCCATCCAAGGCAGAATTCTGGCAGCAGCTCTGGGCAGCAGCTCCTCAGCTAGATGCCGTCCAATGAGTCCAGTAAGAGGGGCACTCTCTCCTCCGCACCCCACCCGGGGGCCACAGAGCTGCCTGCCCCTTTAACAGCGTGGGGCGCATGGTGGACGCTCTGCGGTAGGTGTTCAAGGAGGACTGGCCGTGATTTAACACCCACTGGGCACCAGGTGCAGGGCCGGCTTCTCTGCCAACTTGTTCTCTTTTAACCCTTACAGGAACCCTAAAAGATAGGAGCAGGTCCCACCTTACAGATGAGGAAACTGAGGTTTTAGGAGCGTGGTAGACTTGTCTGCACTCACAAAGCTGCTTAACCAAGGAGCTAGGCTTGGAATGGAGTTAATCTGCCTCCACAGCAGTTCCTGTGGCATGAACCACTGGATGGGGAGGGGGGGCTACATGTTGTTGGGGGTTGGGGCAATATTTATGTTGCCTGTTCCCGGTGCTGAGGGTATCCAGATCAGAGCAAGCAGCTTTTGATCTGTGTGGGGGTGGACCGGGGGAGGCAGCTGTGGACCTGGCAGGGAGGGGTTTGCAGAAGCTGTGAGAGGAGTGAATGAAGGGAAACAGGTCAGGGCAGTAGGTGGGGCACTTGGCGGGCTGGGTGACAGGGGCAGGCTGGGTGACAAACTCCTCTGGGCCCCTGGGGTTTGGACCAGGAGGGTGATGAGGGCGGGGCCACGTGCAGAGGTCATGGCTGGGCTCAGCCAGACCTGACCGTCAGTCCCTGCTGTGGCGGTTTTTAGCGGGACACCAGACTTGCTCTGGCAGCTTCCTGGCTTCTGCAGGCCTTCCCTGCCTCCTTTCTAAGTCACCGGGCTAAGAAAGGAGAACATGTCCACCTGGCCAGCCTCCCAGCTGGAGCCTCGAGAAATTCTAGCACACCAACAAGTGAGAGGAGAAAGGAGAGAAGGCGTCTTGGAGCAGGGGAGATGCACGCCTGAGGGGTACAGAGACGGTGAAGGGAAATAATGTGCTGAAGGAAAGGGCTTCTTGAAAGCTCTTGCCAAACAGGAGTTTCTGTCTGGAGGAGAATTCGCACACACAACAATGATAAGAAAAAATAAAATTATAAAGACCGTAATGATGATGATGTTGCTAATTTATGGCTCAGGAAAAAAAAAAAAAATGTCTGAGGAATGGCCTTGTCATTAGTAGTAGTGGAGGAGGACCCCCTAGGAACAGCCAACAGCACCCGCGGGGCACAGGCTGGAACGGAAGGGGACAGAGGAAGGGCTTCCACAGGCGGAGACTTCACCGAGGGTGGTCCCCTGGGCTGGGTCCACAAGGATGTGGAGATTTAGGTGGGCGGAAGGGAAGAGACGCCCACGTGAAGGAAAGGGCGTCTTGGAGAGAGAGTGGGGACTAACAGGGACCTGCTTGATTAGAAAAACTTAGATAGTGTGTGTGTGTGTGTGTGTGTGTGTGTCTGTGTGTGTGTGTGTGTGTGTGTTAGGGGAACAGGGACAGTGGGAGAGGTATTGGCAAAAAGGTAGGGTGACATCAGATTACACACACGGTGACCATATTCCGTAAACCGACAACCAGGCCACCGAAGCCGAGGGCCCCGCCCTGCGCCCCAGTGTACCCCAAACCCTCCCCCAACACAGCCTCCATCTGTCGGAGCTGCAGTTGCCTGATTAGTCCTCTGTCTCCCCCTGAACTGCGAGCTCCCTGGAGGCCGAGGGAGAGGGTCCCTCAGGCCATCTTGGAGTGAGACCCCAGTGTAGCACCACACCCACCCCCTTGGGTAACTCAGAGAGGGTATGTGACCCCCGTTCTGACTGTTCCAGGGCCTGCCTCCACGTCCTCCGCGCCTGTTGCGGGGTCTTGCAGACGCCCAGAAGGAGCGGTGAGGCCAGATGCCCGGGGGCCCCCACTGCTCTGCCAGCCCCTGGCAGGTCGCAGCGCGGGAAGGCCAGGGTGTCCCCGCGGAGAGCCAGTCCCCGCACAAACACCGTGTCACACGTGCCGGGTTCTTCATCCCCTTCACCGGCCTCACAACCCTTCCAGCTCCTGCCCTGCTCTGGCCTCCCTCGGGCCCAGATAAGGAGCTATTTTTGCTCTCCACCCCTCCCCCACAAGCCTGTCCTGTCCGCTAGGCCTGAGCGGGGGCTCTCAGAAGGGGATTCCTGAAAGGCCCTGCACTTCAGGGGACAGGGAGGGGCCCCCAGCTGTCAGGCGATGGGGAGAGGACTGGACAGAAGCAAGTGACTCAGAGCAGCCAGCGAGAGGGAGAAACAGGAAGGAGCAGGTGCAGGGAGCCGGGGGAGTGGGGGTGGGGGAGCAAATCGGGAGCTGCAGGTGGGTCAGAGCAGGCCCTGCGGGCACCAAGGAGGACTCGGAGGAGGGCTGAGGAGAGACAGGGGAGGGGGCAGAGCGCAGGCCCCCAACAGCGCCCAGGCTCCACCCAAGACCAAGAAATCACTGCATGAGTGGGTGGCTCAGGCTGGGACCCACAGGCCCCCCAGATTTTGGAGCAGAGGGTGCCCTCAGCCCTGCCCCTGAGCAGGAGGCCCTCTGCTGCCCTCCCTTGCGGCCTCGTGGGCTCACAGGTCCAGCAAAGTGCCCAGAGAGGGCAGGGGTCCTGCAGAGTCTTTCTGTCCCTCCCAGCACGGGTGAGGGCGGGGCCTCGCTAGTTCGGCATCTTTGGGGGTGTTGATGGGGGGCAGCAAGCAGGAAGTTCTGGACCAAGAGAGAGGGAGAGCAGAAGGGATACCGAGATCTAGAAGAAGGGGAGGTAGAGGGACTCTGAAAAAGTGTTAATTTTGAAGAAGAGTGAAAATAGAGATTTTTTTGAGCTTCAGTGTCTGCTGCTCACTGGGGCTCCTGAGCAGTCAGGGTTAGTAGGGTATGCACTTTGTGGGTTGGTCACATCGTAGCTGATCCGTGAGCTGCTGACAGTGGACACCATGAGGAGGGGTGAGGCTGTGAGTGTGTGAGAGGGTGTCGGAGGCTGTGTGTGTGATTGTGACTGTGGGATTGCGTGTGAGGGTGTGTGGGGGGGTGCGTGCGTGTGACTGTGCGATTATGTGTGAAGGTGGAATTGTGGGGGCCAGGTGAGGGTGTGCGTGTGCATGTGACCCCTCAGACTGGGTCGTGGGGTCCCGCGCGGACCTCAGACAGGACTCAACGTGCCTGGCTGGCGGGTTGCCCTCTGCATGGGAGTTTGGCTCAGGTCCCTGCAGCCGCTATGCAAAGGACTCAGCCCAGGAAGGAGGTGGGTAACCAAAGTCCCCAGTAGGGGGAGGAGGGATCTGTGGCCCATTCGGGGAGAGGTCTGAGCCCTAGGAAGAGAATCAGGAAGATGTTCCCTCGAAGACTGTGACTCTCCAACCAAGCATAAGACCAGGGGGAGATGCAGCCGCCGTAGACGTCTAGAGCTCCCAACGCCCCAGCTCCAAGCCAGGCCCCCCAGGCGGCAGCGGCTGGTGGCACTCTGGGAGGCGCGCTGGGCAGGCAGAACCCCGGGTGGAGGCATCTGGGGGGTGGGAGCGGGCGATGGCAGTGGTCTGAGGCCTCGTAAAAAGGAAACCAGGAAAACTAGAAGCCAGAGACGTTGTACTGTGGTCCGCGCGCACGGAGCGGGCAGAGACTGGGGGGGGGGGGGGGGGGGGGGGGGGGGGGGGGGGGTTGGGGGAAGAAGAGGGCAGGGGGCGGGGAGCAGGTGCACGCAGTAGGAACAAGTAAACACGACCCACTGTCCTCACTAGACTGACATCTCCCGAGGGTGTACTTGTCCGCACCAGACCCTGGGACCACTACCGACCGTGAGCCTAACACCGGCCCACCCGGTCCGAAGAAATTTGCCATCGGGGGAGTAAGAGGAGCATCACAGGCCGTCATGGCTCCCTCTGAAGCAGTATCTGATAATGACGATAAAAGCAGCAGCACCACAGGGCCCCACGGTCCCGCACGTCCCCAGCCCTGTCATAAACCTTCCATACATGCTCCGTGCTGGAGCTGAGGTACAGATGAGGCACGAGAGGCATCCAGGGACAAGCCCTTGCCGCAGCCCCGGGGCCCAAGGGCACAAGTTCATCGTCCTCACTCTTCACCTCAATCCTGAGGAGAAGCTCCTGCTGAGGGGAGAGCGGTATTTTCCGCAGGGTTCTAGCATGGGTCAGGGAGGGCATCTGAACTCCCAGCAGCGGTCACACCCACCGCCACCTGGACAGGCTGCTCTCCCTCGTTTGGGGCTGGCTGGATCAGAATTGTCTAGACCAGAACACCCATGACCCCATCTCTCCAACCCATCTCGTCCACGGACACCCTCGGGGCCTCCTGGGGAGAGCAAAGCTTAGGAGGACAGGGGAGGTCATGAGGAGAGAGACCAAGTGAGGCTGAGCGTAGGGATGGAGGGGCCGGGGCTGGGGGGTGGGTGGTGTCCAAGCCTGGGAGGTGGGAGGCCCCCCAGGCAGAGAGAGGCCGAGCCAGCCAGCCCTCTTGGCCCACTCAGAGCAGTCCTTTTGGGGAAGGCAGGGCTGACAACTCAGAGGTGGGTGGGGACAGCAGAGGTAAGTGGGAGGCCCTGGTATTTACAGGGCTCAGTGTAGGAGAACAAATGTATTCCCAGACGGCGGCCCACCCACATTTTCTTCCCATTTCTGGTTCCATCCTGTATGCTGGGTGGGGGAGGGGGCACCGGTGTCACCAGTGCCTGCGTGGACACCCCCTCCTGCACACGGAAACATCACCGAACAGCAATCCCTAGCCACTCCTTGGGCCCAGGGAAGGATTGTAATATTTGGGATATACTTACACTAAAACATTATTCCTTGTATATCTGAAATTCAAATGTAACTAGGCTCCCGGTATTTTATCGGGCAGTCCTAACCAGGGATGTCCCCACCAGTCATGAGGCTGGTCCTCAGTGGGCCCATGGTAGAAACCCTCCCAGGCCCTGCAAGCTGACTTAGGGCCCCTTGGGCAGGAACTTTCAGGGTCCCAGTACTAGAGTGTGGCTGAGGGACGTAGGCTCCGGGTGGCACATCTTAGCCCTGTAGACTTTTCTGGCCATTGAAGAGTCAGATCTGGATCTCCTAAACCTCAGGAACTAGAACAGAGGCCCCTTTGCTTGCTTACAGCCCACCTTCAAGTGAGAGCTCCCCTTAAGCAAGAGGTGTCCCGGGACCTTTACTGGCCCCCTTGGAGCCTTTACCTCGAGTTTCTTGATTTCCTGATACAAGGGGAAAGGGAGGAGCTAACATTTATTCTGGGCCTAGTGTATGCCTGGCATTTTGTTTTCTAATTTAATCCTTGCAGGCCTGCTCATTTCCCTTTTGCAACTAAAGATGCCTTCATAGCGACATAGCAAGAGGCCCCTGATGGTCGCGGTCACAGTCATTCTCACCCGCAGGCCGGGACCGGTCCCTCCACCTACAATGGGAGCCTCCCCACTGGGCTGGAACTTCCTTATCGCCCTTCCCTGTCGCCTTTTCTTTCTCCAAAGCACCCTCATCAAATACATTAAATAGGGTGCTTACTTGGTTTGTCATCCCTCTCCCCTTCCAGAACTTAGTTAAAAGAGAGCAGGTTTTCCCAGTCCATTTTGTTTACCAACAGCTTCCCTGTGCCTGAAACAGAGCCTTACACATACTGGCTGAATGAATCAAAGGTAACAATGACAGTAACAACCAACATTTATTTGGTACTTCCTTTGCCCCAGAATGAAGTACTTTACATATGTCCATTTACATACCCTCATCCTCCCAACCCCTCTAGGAGGCACAGAGCCGGCACAGAGAAGCTGAGTAACTTGCCCAAGGTCACACAGCTTGTGGGCAAGATGCAGTCTGTTTGGCCTGAGTTCCTGGCTGACCATCTTTTACACACCCCGCAGGTGTCTGTGCCCCTGGCCTCTGCCTCTCTTGCGTGCATCCTGGCCCCGTGCTGGCACCCCTCCCACTCCTCTGGCTTGCCAGGTGAAAAATGTCTCTGCTTGTTTACTGCTGACTTCGTCTCTTTGAGGGGAGGGACCAGTCTCCTTCGCCTTTGTGCCCTCGGTGTTGTGTGCAGTGGACAGGCCCTTCCAGGGCTTACTCCCCACGTTCCTGGCTGGTTTGCACGGCAACCCTGGAACGTGGCAAGCACAAGGCATGACCACTCCACTACCCCCGTTTTACCAGCGAAGAAGCAGGCTCAGAGAAGTGAAGTGATTTGTTGCGGCAGGAAGAACAGGAGTAACCAGACGCCAGGCGGCCCCGGCCGCAGCCCAGCCGGGCTGGGGATCAGTACTCTCTAGCCCCACGGGTTCTGGCTGCTGCCCAAAGCTTTGGTGGGCACCTGCCTAACCACATGTCAGAACTGGGCCATGGCGAAATATCAGTGTGGGGTGTGGGGTATGTGCTGGGGGGGGGGGCCAGGGGATCCAGCCAGGCTCTCTCTCTGGGGCCCTGTGGGGGCTGCTTCTTGGCACTGGAGCAGGCAATCGGGTGAGGTACGATTCCAAGGCTGTGATGCGTGTCTGCCAGGTGCGACTTAGAGCACACAGGATGCAAAGCGTGGTACATTTAGCCCGTGGCCGCTGCTCTGTCCCCCCTGCTGGGGAAAACCCTTGGGGAGCTGTTCTTCTGACAGAGGAAAGTGTTCTGTAGTGTCGATGACAGGGTGTGTGTGCGGGGCAGGGGACAGGGGGTTATAATGTGCAGAAACCCCGAAGACTCGTGGTTCAAACAAGAAAAGACAGCAGGCTCCCAGAAAGAACTCAGCCTCAGCCGGAAGCAGGTGGTCTGGATGTCTGTCCTTTTCCTCGGTGCCTGAGGGTCCCCTATGGACAGATTCATGCTGAGACCAGGGAATGGTGGGAAGAGGCTATATTCATTCATTCATTCGACACGTGTTGAGTGCACGTCTATCGTGCACCAAGCACGGAACTAAGCGCTGAGAATTTAGCAGGGAAAATAATGTCCTTGCTGTCATGGAACTTTCAGTTTCAAAGGAAACAAACATTAAAGGAGTCTTGCTCATACTTAATCATTCTTAGCTGTCAGTGCGCTGAGGGAGGATTTCCAGATGCCTGGAAAGGGCAAAATAAGGAATTTCAGTCTGAGAGTCAAGGAAGGCTTCCTGGAGGAAGTGGTATTTAAGCTGAATCCCGGATGGTACCTGAGAATTCACTTGGCAACTTGCTAAGAGTTGGGGGAGCAGAGAGGGGCAGAGCAGCAAGCCTTCCAGGCCCTGGCAGTGGCCCATGCTAAGACCCTGAGGTGGAATGGAGCTTGGCCTCTGCAGGCCACACATCAGGGACTCCATAATGACTGGTGTCGGGATCCTAATCTGATCCGGAGACACAGCTCCGGCCCTTGAGCATCTCCTCGCCCGACGAGCAAACAAGGGAGCTCAACCATGAGAACAGCTTTCCATTGGCAGCAGAGATGTGGAGGTCTGAAGCGGGGGCATTTGCCACAAAGGAACAAGTTCGTTTGGGAAGCCTTGCTGAAAACGGTGTGTCTCTGGTTTTGAAGGTGGGAAGCATCCTGATTTGGCAGGGGGTGTAGGAGTATGAAGAGCCGTGCGCAAGGCTGGGGAGTGGGAACAAGCTTACTTTCGGTTGGAGCGGGAGATGGGGGAACAGCTCAGTTTGGGTGTGAATGCTCTGTCTCTCCAGTTAATTTTAAAGCTACTACGAATTTCCTGATCACTAAGCACCACAAAAGCCCTGATCTATCTCATTTTATCCATACAAAGAGCCCGTGGAGGGAGAGACGATCATCCTATTTTACAGAAGAGAAAACAGAGGCTCAGAGGATGAAGTCGCCTGCCCACGGTGACCCGGAGAGGAGGCGCGGGACCAGGACTCAGGAGGAATGGGTCTGCTGTGTGGCTCACGAACCTTTCATTGCACTTGCCTTCCTAACAACCTGACATTTCAGGGGTTGTCCCTAACTGCTTTGGGGAGTTGTTTGTACCATAAGAATGGGCTGAAACCATGGTTAGCCCTTTGAAAGCGTTGACTGGTGACATGGCTGTGGTCATAGGACGACTGGCGTACCTCCCACCCCCCTTCCAGCCCACAGAAGGGCAGCTGGGAGCCCGTCATTGAGAAGGTTAACTTTAAGAGTTGACTTCCAGGGACATGTCTCCTATTGTTGCCACCGATGTGTAGTCCTCACTCGGTGGACTCTCTTCTGCCCCGACGACCGAGGAGCACTTGGGAGAATGAAGTACAAGGTCCTTAGGGAATAGGCCACACTTGCGTTCAGGTCCTGGGCCGGTCCTTGACTGACAGCGAGGCCTAAGCAAGATACTGGAGCTTTCCAGGCCTTAGTTTCCTTGTCTGTAAAATGTGGCTGGTCTGCTGATTCAGCGGGGCAGGCGAGGGCGACATTAGCAAAGGGCTCAGGGTGGGAGGAGAAGTCAGGTGTGGGGAGGAAGCCAGTTTCTGGGGGAGAAGCCCCTGCCTGGGCTCTTCTAGGAGGCGGCTGATGTGGGCTGGGGAGGGGACTGTCCCCCTGACTTGATCAGGACGCCTTTCGGACTCAGCCTTCTCTTTCCGGAGCGCAAACAGTAAAAGGGATTTGGAGTTAGACGCCAGCTGGACGGTGGGCACCAGGCTGAGCTGCAGAGTCTCTGCTCAGGAAGGTCTTTGCAAGGAAGAGAGTTTCATCCCTGGCATTTGGGGATAGAGTTCTAGTTGTTTCCACAGGAATGACATACTGAGGGGAGGGTCGCTTAGAGTCCCTGATCTCCCGGCGCTGGAGGCCAGGCCGCGAAGACAGTGTGGTCGGTGTGGAAGCCCAGGTCCAGTCGTCCACAAGCACCGGATTCAGGGGCAGATCTGGGTCCCACTCACTGCTCACTCTGGACTTCATGGCCCAGCCCAGCAAAAGGTCTGCAAACTTTCCCGCAAGCCTCCAGGCCTGGCATTCTTACTTATTCCATCCTCTGGAAGGCTTTGGCCTGCCCTGGGGACCCACTTCAAGTGGCTTCCTTCCCTTGGCGACAGAGCCTTTGAAACTGGCTTAGGCATTTCCTGTCCCAGGCCGAGTCCGGCTAACGGGTGGCGAGGCTTCCTCCCCAGGCTGCTGTGTCAGGCCTGGTTTGAGCCTGGGCCAAGCTTGGGGAAGCGGTAGGTGTTGGGGGGGGTGGGGGGTGGGGGGCGGGTGGAGGGTGTCTTCCTTCCAGTTCAGGACAGGGCTGGGGAAGGGGGAGGGACGGGCTGAACATGTGCCCCTGGGGTCAGGCTTGGATCAGGCATCAGGGACAGGGACAGAGCATGCAGCCCGGTACTTCGAGAGCAGGGACACAGAGCTCTGTCGCTGTCCCCCTAAGGCAGCCCGAGATAGCTCCCTGTGGGCGCTGGACCCACGGCAGCCTGCTAGAAGAGCCAGTGTAGGTAGCTTTAAGCAATCGCTTTACATTTAACTCTCCAAATGCTAAGATCCAAATCAGCTTTCAGCTCGGGGCTGAGACCCACTCTGCGGCTGCTTCCTGTTCCCTTTGATTTTGTTTTTGACAAATAAAGGTTGTAAATATCTAAGGTACCCTGTGACATTTTGATAGGCACGTCCATTCACGATCAGTCTCCATTCTGTCCTTCAGCACGAATCCCACCTTCCAGGGGCTCCAGGGGCTCCTTCCCTCGATAAAGTAGCAACAGGCCCTGGGATCACACTACCGGGGGCTGGGCCAGGTGATCCCACCAGCAGACCGTGCCCTGCTGCTCCCCGTCTGGACAGTCTTTGGACATTCTGGCCAAGTGCCACGGGGCCTGGGGCTTGGGACGGGTTCCCAGGCCAGGCGTCTCCTCTTTCCCTCGTCCCCATCATTGCTCGAAGGTCTGAACCCACGGCGAGCCCCCCCAGTGGAGACGCTGCAGCCAAAGTAGCAAACTTCGGATTTCTCCAAGTACCAAGTGTCGGGCGGTGCCCCTGCAGGGTGGGGCAGAGATGAGGGAGGACGGGGTGAGGGCTGGGGGAGAGAAAACACAAGATCAAGGAGCTGGTTAGGTGGGCAGAGGCACCCGGCCTCCCCCTTCATGGCCTAAAGGATCATGGGACCCGGGTGGGGGTGAGGAGGGCTGGAGGATGACGGGGGTGGGGGGGTGGGCAAGGCTTGCTGATTTGCATGCTATTTTTGCACAGCATTTGCGTGCTTTTCGAGGACTGTCTAGAGTAGGCCTGGGAAGGTGACTCCCCTCCTCCGGCCCCATTCTCTCCTCTCCCTTCTTCTCTGAGGCGCTGGGGTCTGCAAGCCCCGGTGCGGAAGCCGTGGACGGGGCTCCCCCTGCACCACAGCTCTGTGGGGGCTGCGTGGGTGGGGAACATGTCATGCGCCCCCAGGAAGGGATGCTAGGGCTAGGAGAGGCCGTGTGTGGCAGGGTGGCGCCTACTGGGAGGAGCAGGGATCCAGGGGTACAGGTCGGAGGAGGAGGACTTGTCAACTCCAGGCTTCTTCCTAGACCAGGGCCCCAGAGGAAGGAAGCCAGAGGAGGCGTCTCCTCCTGAATTCTTGTGAAGTTCTGTTTCTTGCAGCAAAGCCAGCTTCGACATCAAATGCCTTTCTTTCCCAGGGGTCCTGCTTCAGCCTCAGACCTAGGCCATCTCTGTATTCAACCCTGGGGGGGAGGGGTGCCCAGGCAAAGAAGGAGGGGCCATCCGTGACAGCGCTCTGTGCCTTCCCAGGGGCTGGCTGGGCCCAGGATCGATCATGAACAAGGGTCCTGAGTGGGCTTTTGGGCGGGCCTGGGGTGCCTGGGCCCCAGCTGGCTTCTGACTGGTGGCTAATCCCAGAGTGCCCTGGGGCAGGACCATGGATAAGCTGGGAGGAATTCATCCGATCCCGGGCTGTGAGAGTGCCATGTCCTTGCAATTTTTCTATCTTACGGTTTTCTTGGCTCACTCTCGCCATCTCTATGATTTTTAAATCATGAATGTGTAATTATGATCCTGTGGCCCTGTTAGTCTTCCCAGGGTGCTTCCCCACTGATAATCCCGGCCTCTCCAACCGCCACCAACAGGCTCATGGTGTTTGGGGTGGGGACAGGGACAACTACCTTCTACCTTACACTCTTGGAAACCCAGCTCCACGGAGGTGGCCGGGTAGCTGGAGAGCAGCAGGAGAGAGCGCTTTGATTGGGGAAGGCTTGACACACTGGTGAGGCCTCCATGGACCCCAGAAAGGGGGGACAGCCAAGCCACGCCTGGGAAGAGCATCTCAGAGGCTGTGGATTCAACTCCTGGGGAACAGCTTGAGTTCATCTCTCCTGAGGGGAGACCCGCCTAGAAGAGACAGGAGACAATTTACTCCAGCCTCGCCGCCTGGCCCGCCTGCAGGCTTGGCAGACCCAGGAGCTCTTGGCGCACACACAGTCTGGAAGGCTCACGGGCTGCGTGCGCACAGGTGGGAGCCGGGAGGCATGGATGCGATCTGTCCACACTCGCGGAGCCTGTGTGTGTGTCCACAGTTCGGAAAACACTCACTGACTCTAGCGAAGTCGTGCTCCGGGTCATTTACCTTCAGGAAAAGTTCCATCCTGTCCTAATTTGTGCACTTATGCGATGCCCGTGCTCTATGGTGCCGTTGAGCTCACGTGGCCCACCCCTCTTCTGTTTCACACCTGACAAAAGGGAGGCCAAGAGGGATCAAGTGACCTACCTAAGGCCACATGGCTGATAAGCAAATTTTCTTTTGAATTAGAGTTTAAAGTCTGAAGGTGCCAGAGATTTGGCAGGTGATTTAAAGCCAGGGATCTTGCAGGAAAGGGGACAGGATTTTGAGTCCTAAAGGCCTGTGCTCACGTCCAGCTAAATGTGTGTCTTTTGACAAGTTCCTGAACCTCTCTGAGCATCAGCTCCCTTTTTTTAAAAGAAGGAGCCATCAAGCCTGCCCTCAAGGTTGTCACCAGGCTTGCGAACCACATACATGAACGTTCGAGGCCTGGTGCATAGTAGACTCAGTAAGGGGGTCGGCAACTATTTGATAAGGGGGGAAAGCAATCAGTCACAATGTTATTTCATGACAAAGCGTGGGCCAGGCTCTATGCGTGTTGCTGGGGAGGCTAGAACAGCTGGGCATGTCTGGGTAGGCAGCACGTGGGGTAAAGATGAGAAAAACCGGTATGTCCTGTGACAGGTCTCGGGGATAGGGAATGCAGAAGAGGGCCTGATCTCAGATGGTGCATGTGGGGGTCTGGCTGGGGCACTGGAGATTTCCTAGAATTAGAAGGATGAATAAGACTTACCCAGGCAAGGAGAGAGGGAAAAGAGATTTGATTTCATTGAGAGAACCGTCAGGACACAGACCCGGGAGCCACAGCGAGTCTGACACTGTTGGATATGGCTGGAGGGGCTCAGAGGGTCCCCAGGGAGGGGACTGGTGTGGACAAAGGAGGGTGGCTTTGGGGTCAAGGGCCAGGGAGTCTTTGAAAATAGATCTATGCCAACACCAAAAGTTCTCAGCAGAAAATCAAATTTGGAAAATAATGAACCTTGCTTCAGTTGACTCTTTTTTTCTCAAAGTGTTCCTTCATTGTTCGCTAAAAAACCTTTTGCCTTTAATAAAGGTCACTGGCAGATGTAAGTGTTGGCGCAGAGCTCGGCTCCTTGGTGCAAAAGGAAGAAATTCAGACATACATGAGAAATGCAGGAAACTACCCATTTACTAATGGCTTAATGAGCTACTGCTTTGGGCCTTCAACCTGGAGAATACCCCAAGCCCACCAGCTGAGATTCACCCCCATCGTGTCTCGGTGCACAGAATGCACCATGGTGGATGGTGGCCAAGGCCATGCTTGAGGATAGTGGGTGGCGAAGTGTTTCATTCATTCCAGTCGATTCAACAGATATTTGCCAGGCACCGTTCCAGGCATCTGGGGATAAGGGCAGAAATCAGACAAGAATCCTGCACTCCTGAGGCCTACAGTCGAGTCCAACTAGCCCTTGGTGGCTGACACCAGGTTCTCCAGTGAGAAACACTCAACCATCCCAACAAAGGGGGCAGGGAGGGGAGAGTCCGGCATTTCCAAGTGGACCACATCTGGGCTCAGATCCCAGCTGTTGGAACTCAGGTAAGCGAGTTCATCTCTTTTGGGTCATCAGGGGTAAGTGGGAGGCACAGATTGTTATTTTCCAGGATGAAATGGGAAAAAGAAGGTGCAGTGTTCGACATCAAGACTGATATGTGAGAGGCACTCGGTATGATAGTCACTAGTATCCGTGATCCTTGGGACAAACGCAAAAGGTAAGTGAGTCAGCCAAAAAGAGGCTTTACTGAGGCAAAGAGCTGGTAACAAATTTTAGGGGAAAGTAGGGCAGCCCATACTCCAAAACAATTAGAAGGAAAGCTTCTCCGGGATCAGGAGTGGGCTTTGCTCATTTTATATCTCCAGTGTCTAAGCACGTAACAGGCATTACTACTGAGCCCTGAATGAATGGCTCTTAGGTCTTGGCCAGGACCCAGGACAGAGAGTCGGGCGGCAGACGGTTCCAGGAAGACACTCTTCCATGGGTTATTCTGGCCAAGAAAGGTCGACAGAACGTGGGACATCATCAGGAACTGGGTCTTTTGTGAAAATAGCTAACCCATGGAAACCCACCAACACATTTCTGGGAAGAGTACAGAGAGCAAAAGGTTTAGGAGAGACCCGTCTGGGGGCTGGGAAGAGGAAGAAAACCTTGGGGGAAGTGCCTTGGAGGGTCTGTGGTAGGAAACATCCTTGTTGTACCTTTGTTGACCTTACGCATCGTCAGAGAATCTGTCTCACTGCACACCCGTGAGTACAGTAGCTTATGTAGTTCACTCTCACATTCAAAGAGGGATGAGGGGCTGGGTTTCCCACTCAAAAGAGGAATCCTGGGTGCTCAGGACGGTCTTGGATCTGATCAGGGAAGAATCAGCCTAGGTCCCAATGAGAAGTTCCCCATGGCCAGTCTAAGAGAGCCAGGGACACTCCCCAAACAGGAACACTTCTTTCCCTGGTTTTGTTGGGGGCAGGGAGGGGGGACGATTCAGGGACATTTGGGCAATGCTTCATCCTCGTGCGCTCACGGATTCAGAGAGTCTTGTAGCTGGACGGAGCTGCGGTCCACCCCCCAGTCGAACACTGAGGACAGAGTCCTAGGGGCAAGCAGTGATTTGATCAGCGAAGCTGGGACCAGAACCCACACCAGCTTGTTGTTTCTCATGGGTCGGTGCACACAACTTGCAAATGACTCACACATATTATCTCCGAGCTCCTGACTGAGACATCCAACTGCCTACCTGACATCTCTTTTTGAATGTCTTAAAGGTTCCTCCAACTCAGTGTGTCTAAGACTGAACACTTAATCTCCTCATACTGGCTCCTGGCTCCGTGTGTGGTAACTCCACCCACCCAGCCCCGCAAGCCAGGAAGCCAGGAAGAAACCCACACACGATCTCTTTCTCATACCCTTTGCATCCCATTGGTTACTGAGTTTGGCTGACTTTATCTCCTAAATAGTTCTTTAACCCCCCAACTCCTTTTCTCCACTTCCTACATCATTCCCGTGATGCAAGTTACCCTGACCTTTCGGGACCTTCCCCCTCTTAAGTCATGCAATAGCCAGCTACCTGCTAGGGGCCCCTGAGCTCATTCTGGGTCATTCCTCACATTGTAGTCACGTGACCTTTACAGAGCACAAAACCTAGTCCTGTGGCGCGCACACAGCAGCTTGGGGAAACCCCAGTGTCTTGCCTTCATCTTTAGGATAAAGACAAACATTTTTTTTTAAGATTTTATTTATTTATTTGACAGAGATCACACGTAGGCAGAGAGGCAGGCAGAGAGAGAGGAGAAAAGCAGGCTCCCCGCTGAGCAGAGAGCCCGATGCGGCGCTGGATCCCAGGGCCCTGAAATCATGACCTGTGCCAAAGACAGAGGCTTAACCCACTGAGCCATCCAGGCGCCCCAAGACAAAATTTTTTACTGTGACTTCCAAAGTCCTGCATCACCTGCCTCCTTCCTGGCCCTGCCGCCTGCTCACGTGTCCCAGGACACAGGCTCCTCCTGTCTCCACACAAGCCGCACTGCCCACAGTCCCACACCACAGCCGCACGAAATGCGCGCCTTCCTCCCTTGGCCGGGGTCACACCTTTTCGTCCTTTAGATGCCAGCCCAAACTCCATTTTCTCAGGAAGCCCTTTGGGAGCGGGTCAACCCCCCCTATGTTATGTTCTTGAAGCCCCTGTCCCAGCTCATGGTTTGTCCGGTGAGTATTTGGTGAATGGCGTTTCCTCACTGTCCTCTAAGCTCCACGAGAGGAGAGACCATGTCTAGCCAGGCCCTAGGCGCACCGTGAAGTACCTGGCATGTGGGAGGCACCGAAACGTTTGCTCATTGGGAGCATGAACTAATGAAGCCTCCATTTCTCAGATTTTCTCCAAAGATGACACAATGGAGAAAAATCGCCAGTTCGTGTTCACAGATGGCCTCCAGTGTCGCTTTCTGAAACCAGCTGAGAGGTTAGACAGTGAGATGCATGTGAATTCGATTGTGCCACGAAACTCAGATCCTAATAGTTTTTTTTAATGTGTTCCTAAAGACGATCGCCATGTTCTGCTAAGTGGGAAGAAAAACAGACCAGAGTGATATGTACGGTAAGACTCCACGACCAGTTTTAAATGCACTAAAAATGAATAGCAGCAAATAGTGCGAGATGAGTGACCTTCCTTCCTTTTTTCTTTTTTGGTAAATTCTCCATTATGTACTACTTGGTAGAGAAATAAAAAGTATAAGATCTTTTCTGATCGCACAAACACACAATGGTTTAAGAAGTGGAAGGTCATGCGTTCACATACCCAAGAATGGAAACCGTATTTCCCCTCAGCCTGGGGCCTTTCTGAAAGTGGAAACCATTTCACTTCCTCTGTTTATGTCTCCCTGCACCATCCTCTCCCCATGTCAGCCCGCGCTCTTAGTTCCAAGTGCCAGAAAACCAACTCAAATTAATTTAGGCGGAAAAGGAAATGCAGATGTTGGCATAGCCGGACAGTTCCAGGCCTGGTAACTCTCGGAGCTCAAGGGATAGGTCTTTCTCTGCTTCTTGCCTTGGCTTTCCTCCCAACCGTGGCAAGATGCCCACCAGCAGTCCCAGATTCCTATGTCCTATCAGCAGAGAGTACGCCCCCACCCTGGCAAAAGTCTCGGCGCTGATCCCTGCTTGGACAGCAGTGGCCAGGGTGGGGGTGGGAGAAATCTCTTACTGGCCAGGCCTGGGCCAGTTGCTAACTTCTGGCTGTGGGACCTACAGGAACCTGCCAGACCGCAGGTGAGGAGTTCAGAATTGGATGCTTTGGCCAGAATAAGGGGCAAGGGGCGATGGGCAGGCAAAACAGCAGGTGACCTGCACACGCCAAGCACCGAGCTCTGCCCACAACACGTGTTCAGCCCACAGCACCGACTGGTTGACCTGGTTCTAGAACCATCTGGGAAGGGAGGCAAGTGGAGAGTTGGGCAGCAGGGCCTTGCGAGGTCCCACATCAGCTGCCGAACCTCCGCCTACTTCCATCTGCGCCAGCCGTCTCAGCTGAACATCCAGAGGGAGGCATTCGGAGTCTGCGCACGTCCCAGAAAGTGATGAGGAGGTGGAGAGCGATGTTTGCCAAGTCGCATGGAAAATTGCCCTTGAGCTTCTCCAAACACCGTATGCCCAGGAGGCTCAGCTTGATAACCGGTAGAACTGGGGTGCAGACTGGCCTAGCAGGCCACTCAGGAGCTGGGAGTCCCTGGTGGCCTGCTCCCCTGCCAGGAGGCCGGGCCCACGGGCCGACAGGGGCTGGTGAGTGCAGGTCAGGCTCGGAGGGATCAAGGAGTTACACAACTCCTTCTGCTGAGGGTGTAGGATGAAGAGGAAACCTGACGGATGTGTTTGGGAAGTTCCCCGCCCAAGGAGAGAGAAGTAACAAGATTGAAGCTGGACTCTGGGGCATCCAGCTTGATGCGCGGGTCGCTGTCGGAGAGACGGCCTGCTGGCCTCCTCTGTGACAGGAATTACGTTTACTCCACGCTGTCTCTGCTATCCTTGTCCACTCGATTATTTCTGCCCTTGTGGTCCCAGCCCGTTTTGGCCACATAGCCTGGGTCACGACCCGCTGTGCCTGGGAGCCCTGGCACGGTGCCGGTCCCTGACAGGAGAACCTTCCCCTCTCACACTGGCCCAGCCCCTCCTTTGCCTGGAAGGCGCCATCAGGCAAGGCTGGTTCAGGCTGGAATCTCCGCTGGAGGGAAAGGCCCGGGGAAGCCTGAGCCCAAAATGCACAGTAAGGTGGGCCCCTACAGGGGCCTCCTGGGGGGGGGGGAGGTCTTCTGGCAGGAGTCACCATTTCCATATACTCATCACTGGAGTGGGGGGGCGTGGGGGTTGGGGAGGCCGGAACAGGAGAAAGTGACAGAGAGCCAGGGGCTGAGGAAGTGAGAGCAGATGGAGGCCAGAATCAGAGACCACAGTGCTGAGCAGCCCCGAGGCCCAGGCCGAAGCGGGGATGTCAAGTCCCACCCTGCCGGACCCTTCCCTGGCAGCTTCAGGGAGAACCCGGGCCTGGCCCTGTCTGAACCAGCAGGCCACCAGCGAGCTCCTGGGGCCCGATGAGGCCATCAGGGAAGCCAGCCTCCTCCTCCTCAGCCCTCATCCTCTGTCCCCCACCTTGCAGTACACTTTTTCCTGCTCCCTTCTGCCTGGGGCTCCTGCCCTGAGCTGGCCTCCTCTCGCACAGGTTAGGAGAGGCCGGTGCCAAGCCTGTTTGCACAATTAATTGCCAGTGCTTGGGTTTAAGACTGGCAGGCTCGCCCGCAGGGGTCCTTCTTGATCTTTCTGCGGCCACTGAGAATTCGGATTGTCCCGTTCCAGGCAAGTTCTTAATAGACATTTAATGAATGAACGGATTAACGAACAAACACCTGTTATCTGATTGGAACCCCACGGCAACCTTTAAGGCAGCCCAGAGAGTTACCATTAGTGCCATCTATGGCTGGGGGAAACTGAGACACAGAGAAATTATATGCTACACAGAGGTACGCAGTGGCCAAGTGGGGTCAGAATCCTATTTTCCCAGTATCTGGGACTGCACTTTCCCAGCCCCGTGGCCTGTCCTTTTCAACCCCCTCCCCGCACCCTCTCGGCCACCCCTTGGGGTTCAGAGAGCCAGACTGGGGGAAGGCACAGGGATCCAGTGGGCGGGTTTGCACCCCGCTGCCTCTGGGCCGTGGGGACAATCGGTGTGCGCTGCTCTCTCAGCCGGCTGATACGGCATCGTCCCCGTCCTCAGGGACCACAGCACTCTGTGGCTCCTCTCCCCTGGGATCAGCCTGCCCAGCACAGTCACCTCAGAGCCTCCACTACAGCTAGAGTGAAACCTGGCTGCACGTGGCAGTGACCTTTGACCTTCTGGTAGGCCAGATTAAATGAGAAGTGACCTCCTTGACTTCGGCACTGTGGGGGAGTCAGAGAAAGTAGGAGTCCCTGGGATTTGGAGGTGGGGGGCACCAGGATACTTCCTCATCTCCACTGGTGGTTGTCTGGCCCCCCTGGAGGAGCTCTCCTGGTGCCCAGAAGACTTTAACCTCAGGAGTGGACTTCCTGAACCTTCTGGGGCTCCAAAATCCACTGCCATTCCTGGGCACCAGTTCCTTTGCCAGGAGGCCTGAACCTAGTGGAGGAGGGTTAACCATGTTAATTAGGAGTTTCTCATTGTCAACTAATTTATCTGATCTTTTCCAGAACAATTGTGGGGCCCAGGGGAGCTGAAAAAGGAGTGATGGTCCATGACTAAAGCTACTAGCCACATGTGGCAATTTAAATTCATAACATGAAATGAAATAAAAAGTTCCTTAGTTCCTCAGGCGCACACTTTGCACAGCTAGAGCTCAGCAGCTCCTGCATTTGACAGCACCGCTAGAGGACATCTTCAGAACTGCAGAAAGTTCCACTGGACAGGGCTGGGCAAGAGGCTGACCTTGGCTCCCTGCTTAAGCTCGAGCGCAGGCCCTTTTTAAATGTCCGGGGCGGGGGGTGTGGGTAGATTGGGGGATAGGGTTCTCCCGACCCAGTCATCCCAGCAGGGAGGGTTCAGGCTTTGTCCGAAGGCGCCACCTCCCCACTCAGGGTCACCCCGCCCCGGGCCCGGTCCAGGCGGTCGTCCCCTGCCGGCTGGAAGCCACAGGGCGACGGAGGCGCAGCCCCGCGGGTGAGAGGACCCAGCTAAGGATGCAGGCGGCTGAGCGCGCCGAGGCGGGTCCCGGGAGCTGGCCGAGGCCGAGCGCCGCGCAGAGCGACGGGGACACCTGCGGAGGGCGGCCCGAGCCCTTCTTTCCCCCGGGGTCACCCGGACTGGGGGCAGCACCTGGTTCCCTCCGCGCCCCAGACGTCCCCGTTAACCTGGTGGTTAATTATTAATTCCTTCTCCCGGCTGGGAGCGAAAGTTCCACGGGACTCGGGCGGGGAGGGAGCCTCGGAAGCGCCCCCAGCCGCTCGTTTTACCGCGGGAAGCGGAGGCCAGGGCTGGGCGAGGTCCCCAGCGCAGGGAGGCCGCCTGTCGGGGAGGGTGGGCGGGCGGGGGGGCAGGGGCGGGGCTTGGCGTTGCGGGGAGCGGAAGGGTAATGTTCTTTCCTCTCCTCGGAGCCCCCCTCCCCGACCACCCCGCCTCGGGGCGCCCCTGGCGGGCCCCCTCTTACCGGCCGTTCCTCCAGCGCCCGCCCCCGGGGCCGGACTCCGCAGGGCGCCTCCGCCCGAGCGGCTGCTTTCGTCTTCCCGCTCCGCAGGCCGAGCAATCCCAGCGCTGCGGCGAGGTGCCCGACGGGTCGCGGCTCAGGGGCAGAGGGCAGAACCCACCCAGGTCTTGCAGACACAGGCCCGGCGTCGCTTTCTGTTCCCGCAGCTGTCCAGCCCCGGGGCCGCCTACTCCCCGGTCTACCGCGTGAACGACTACGCGACCGGAGGAAATCGGTGCACGGCGGCGTGCGGGCCTCGGGGCTCCCGTCCCCACCCGCTCCCAAGTCCTCCCGGCAGCCTGAATCGGTCCGAAAATCCTGCCGAGGATGCATGTCGCGCTACACTGTAACATGCTCCTGTGGGCTCAACGCAATGGCCCAGGGAGACACGGCGTCCGAGCCGTCCCCCTGCCGACCCCGCGGCCATCCCCTCTGTGCCCGAGACTTCCAGGTCCTGGTTCACAGGTGGAAAGACCAGGCAGGGAACTCATTCACAAAATGAGGATGAAAGTGTTCCGAACTGAAAAGGCGAGATTAGGTCTCCCGGGCCCTGGGGTACCACGAGGCACGCAGGCGCCCGCACACTCCGCGGCCAGAACTGGGCCTGTTAGAGTCGCTCTGGGAGGTGCTGCCCTGCCCCGCACCACCCGGGACCGGTGGGCGCCGCGGGCAGAGGTTGGCAGGACCCCGAGGTTCGTCCCCCTCCTCGCCACCAGATGTCGCCGCTGCTCACCGTTGGAGCGCGCCGGGCCGGGCGGGCTCCGGGTCGGATCTGACTTCCGGCATCAGAAGCTCCGCGCCTGGGCCCGGCCTCCCGGCGTAACACTACAGCCGGAGATCCCGATGCGCACTCAGGGCTGAGAACCACCGGACAGGTAGGTAGGTCGTGCTGCAGGCCCTGCGGCCCCTCAGGTCTTGCTCCCCTGCAGGTGGTCGGAGTAACTCAGCCCGTCCCCCACCTGGAGTTCCCTCCCTGCTTACTTACCTAACTTGGGCAGGAGCTCGCTTCTCAGAGCTTCCATTTCCCCTGCTGCAAAGTGGGGGTGAAAGTACCCACCAGACAGGGTCGTTAGAAGGCCACAATGAGCCAGTGTCTGAAATGGGTCTGCAGAGGCAGATCACTATGCTGTAAAGGTGTGTCATGGCTCTTGGGGTTTTATTTCCTGCACACCGACTCCAAACATTTGAAGTGCCGCTGGTTTGGGGGGGTTCCATCGTCTCTATTTTGTCTGGACACCCGTATTTCTCTCCCCTCCCAGAATCACCATTCTGAGACCCAGGGAAAGCTATGCTCGATGAATACAGATAATAAATAATAAATAAAATGTAATCTATTATATTTATTATCATTAATTCATATATTATATATTTATATATTATATTAATTTGTTTTTAATTATTTATTATATATTTTATTTATTTTAATATTGTCTATTATATTGTGTATTATGTATCATATATGATCATATCTCATATAATTATATATTATATATTACTATATTATGCTGTAAATAATAATATATAATATATTGTATAATAAATATAAAAATAAAATAAATAGTAAGTACAGATAATAAAAGCTCAACTTCCATGGAGCACTCCCCATGTTTGAGACCCTGTTTTATGTGTTTTATTTAATCCTTACACAGCCCTATGAAGTAGGTGCTGTGAGGGATGATGACACACCAAGGCACAGAGAGACTGAATAATTTTCTCCAAATCGTGTAGCTAGCAAGTGGTGGGACTGGATTTGAACTCAGGCAGCCCAACACAGTGCTCGTGTTCTCAAGGCCTACCCGAGGCTGCCCCTAAAGCATGGTTCCTGTGCTCCTGTACGGTGAGCAGCAGTGTGGAGGGGCGGAAAGAACATTGGGTTCAGATTCACTCTCTAGCTCTCTGATCGCAGCTGAGAATCCCTGAACCTCTTGCTACACGCACCTCCTCAGCAAGGCTGGGCGCTTGATCAAACCCGCGCTGACTCAACATTGCCATCAGGCCTGTAGGCTGTAGCAGTCTTCCACAGTTTCCTTGCTTTGCAATAGAAGAAGTTCAGGTTCGCCTGGTACGTTTCCTGCCCAGGCCTGGAATCAGCCTCTTCTCCAAGAAACCTTCATTAATTTCAGGGCTAGATGGCATTTCAAGGCCACAGTCTGGGCCTTAGTATCCATTTCTTAAAAATTTAATTTGATCATGTATTGCATGGATTTCAAAAATATGTAAATCAATACTTTTATTAACCAGTGTACTGAATGCCTACTAGGCCTCAGGCTGTTTCTGGAAGAAGGCGGATTATAAAGAAGCATAAGTTACTCCCACCAAATTTCAGGACCCTAAGAGAAGTGGAGGAAGCCACTGGAGGGCATTTGTGCAATGAGGCCTCAGTAGCTCCTTGGGGACAGATATGGGATGCTTGGGACGGGTAGAATAACTTGGTCTTCCCGCTGGAGCCCAAAGCTTGAAGGCCTCCGTGCCTATTTGGCTGGTCGGGGAGAGATGTTTGAGTTCCGGATCATGCCGGGTAATGAGGGCAGGTTACTCCTGTTGCCATGTTTACCCGCTTGGTGGCCCTGGGGACTGACTGAGGGCAGGCAGGAGAAGCACAGTTGAGCTTTCTGGAAACCTCTCTAAGGAGCCCCTCAGGTGTGGTGCCTGACTTCTGAATAAACAGGTAGAAGTCTCAGGGGCCAACAGAGTTCTGAGCCCTGTAATTGACCCCGCTCCGTGCCCGCCCATCGCACAAGGGAGCTGGGGGTTGACTTTGCCCCAGTGAACAAGGATTGGGGAAGAGGTATAGGATCAGAGGTAGCACAGGCACAGGAGCCCTGGGGGTTGCCCACTGGGCAGTTCTGTGCACAGTCGACCTCTAGGTCAGGGTGCACGGAGTGAGAGGTGTGAGCCTTGCGTTGGCTCCATTTCTCAAAAGCCATGGGAACAGGGCCCCAGCCACAGGGCCAGGTTCCATGAGAACTGGGCTCTCTTCCTGCTCCATCAGTCTGAGGGGGCCTCTGACCTTGAGCAGCCATCACCAGAACCACGAGTGACAGCTCTGGCCTCTGGGCTGATGCAAAGGGCCTGGCCTTTCGGGTCTGCCAGTCTGAGCTCTGGAACTTTCAACAATTACTACCCGAGCCTCAGTTTTCTCACTGGCAAAGGGAGACACTCCGAACACTATCATGGGGCCACCTGTGGGATTGAGACGGGCCGGTGCGCCAGGGGCCTGGCGGACTAGGCCCTTTCTCCTGTCAGGGCATTAGGGAAACTGAGGACCCATGATGGGCATGGGTGTCTGCGCAGGACCTGGAAACCCAGAGACCTCTGGGAGCCAGGCTCCCATCCCCAAGTCTCCCAGAGGGCCCAGCCTGGGCCCTGAACACAGCATCTCTCCCGCCAGGGAGCAAAGTCCGTCTCTGGATGCACTGCCAGGAGCCTCAAGGTTTGGTCCGGAGCTCGGTGGGCAGGGATGACCCCTGGAAGGACAAGATGGGACTCTGACTGGGCCCCTGTCCACAGCCAGAAGCCTGCCCCTGGGGACAGGTCCGGGTCTGCGCTGGAGGCACCTTGCTGTCCTGAGGGCTCCAGGAGCGTCTGGAGTAGGGGGAATGAGAGAGCCCGTTCACCACCCTGCTCCTTCTCACAGAGCTAAGGTCTCCACTATTAGGGTGTCTTTTGTTAGAACTAAGGAAATGGGGGCCATGCACTCTGCCCCTCAACATGGCAGTGCAGTAACACAGAGAAACGGACTCTGGGGGGTCCCCAGAGTTTACTGAGGGGGCTATTCTGAGTAGGGCTCTCGCTGGACAAGATGTGTTCCATACATACCTCCTCTGGTCCTTACAACTCTCTAAGGAAGGTAATCTTGCCCTGAATTCTACCCGAGGCTCAGAGGAGTTCCAGCACGAAGCTCGGATCACACAGCAAACAAGTATGGGTCTAGGTTTGAAACTAGAAAGGTACAGGTCTTTGAAGAGCCCCACTCCTCATCCATAAGGCCCCGCTGCCTCTATGCTGAGCTCACATGAGTTTGAGGATGATTCTGGGCCACTCAGCTCAGGCCACTCAGCTCTGAGGCTTTCTGGACTCAGGGAATGGGTGCTAGGTTTCTCCACAGCCCCAGCACACAGGAATCTGTCCTGGGGCAGATTCTTGGGCCCTGGTGAGGGAGGACCCATATTTGCTAATAAAATGAAACAAAGGATCTGAATGTGTTTTGTGTGGTCAGGTGGTTTGCAAATGCAAAATGATTGCCCGTTACTTTCCCTCCTGGGTGCCGTGACTCTCCAGCAGATGAGTACCTTGGGTTTCTGTGTTTAATCCTTCCTTGGTGAAGTCATCCAACAGATTCACCCAGCCCCACAAGGGTGGTCTTACACGACTTGTGTCCACCCAGGACAGCATGGATCAGACAGATTGTTTATAGTTACACGTCCCCTAAGATGATCTTGTCCAACTCTAGAGTCAAGCAGATGCTTTTGTTTTTACAGAGTGAATTATTATGTGCGCGTCATGTTTAGCCTGTTCAGAAGACCCAGCCGGGCAGGGAGTCTGAATTCGACAGCCCTTTGAAGAAATGTTCAAGCTGAGAGAAGCTCTACAGTTCTCTCTGAGCATCCCAACCATCCAGAACATCAGGTGCCCTTAGCACAAACAGAAAAGCTACTGGCTAGGAAATCAATGAATAACCTTCTCTTTTCCTTCAAGAGTCCTTTTAAAATATCAGACTGGTTTTCAAGGGCAATGTAGCCACAGATCGAACACCTTGAAGAGAATCCCAGCACACAGGCAGTCCTATTCTTTGCCGAGGATAACACGGGAATTCTGGCACAACACCAGGGCTTTCTGGGGTGCAGTTTACCTCTCCCCACCTTTATCCACGTATACACCCACCGCGGTGGGTCCTGCTGTTTCTACAGGATGGGAAGCTAGAAAGCAAATTTGACACAATTATTATTTTATGGCTAGATAAAGTCTGGGCTGTTGATGTTGCATAATTTGTAAGTAGCCGCTCCGTTGGTGGACGGCGAGATCGCTTCTAGTATGTGTCAGAACAAGTTTGGGGTCTTGGTTTCTCAATTCCCATGACCAATTTCCTCCCCGCGGGGCTTCCAGAGATCTCAGGCAGCTGGCAGCTCCCACCTAGCAGTGAAAGGGGCCTCTTGCCCCAGTGACAAGCGCGCTGGGGGCTCAACACGCCTTGGGGCCCTCTGGGCCGTTGCTTCTCTGTGGTGCGATTGCACAGCCCTGCTCTTTTTCTTTCCTGACCAGTTGTTTGGCAGGAGGGGGTTAAAGTGCCTCTGTTTTATCTTCTGAGGAAAGAGCCAAGGGCACAGGTGAGAGAAACCCTGGGAAGCCTGCTGCTACCTTCTGGCAATTTCCAGCAGCCAGTACAGGGTCTTAACAGGACAGGTGCTTGGCTTCCACTGACATCCTGACTCTTTCACCAGCCCTGGATTTCAGATGCAATCCCTACTCCTCCTGTCCCTGGGGTCCCTCCTTAAACAGCCCACCAAGGGTGTCTATCTATTTGAAAGACTGCTGAAATACCTCCTCTTCCAAGCAGCCTTCCAGGATTACGAAAAGAGCAAATAACATGGAATTCCACCCAATGCACGTGCACGCACGTGCGCGCGCACACACACGCACACACACACATACACCACCTCCTTGTCCCCTCCAGATAAAGCGCTTGTAACCCAGAGAAAATGAGAACATGAGATGTATTTGGTGCTCATGACCAAAGCTTAGGGAGTATGTGCCCAGGGGCTTCTATCTGATTGGTGGCTGCCATCAAGGCAGCAGGGGGCAGGGGAAGTTTGGAAGAAAGGAGCACAGCTCACTGTCCGGGCTTTGTCACACACCTGCTGTGCTGTGTGAGCAAGTTGCTTGCCCTTTCTGAGCTCCTCATCTCAGCCTTGTGGGAGTAAAGGGCATCCAAGCCCCCTGCTGCTCCGGGATTCTCTCCATTGAGCAACCCAGGGACAAGAGAGGGGTGTGTGTGGTGCAGGAGAGAGTGGGAGCTGGGAAACCGGGGGCTGCTATCAGGGGGCATCCCTGGATCTCTGCGGTGCCTTCAGCCTGCAGCACACGGTTTTGCTTCCCATCTCTGGCTGGAAACCTGGTGGGGGACAGAGGAGCCGGCCTTCTCCACCTCCAACCGAGGCACCAAGCGTGGGGCTGGCACAAAGTCGGTGCTCAGTGAGCCTCTGCTGAGGGGATGAGTGGGGCCGGGGATGTGCAGGGGGGCCAGATGTGGAGAATGAAAACCTTGCACTTGGAGTTCCCCCAGGGCTCATGGAGGCTCGAGCCATTTGTGAGTCTGTCATAAAGAACTCTGGGGGAAAGGCTTGTTCTCTGTCCTTTGTATGCGACAGAAAGGCATCTGCGCAGACTCCTGGGGGAAGATTGCACCAGGTCAGCCGGTCTGTTGTCCTGGGCATGTCTTCTCTGTACAAAGCCACTGTGGAAGGAGGCTCCCTGCCGACATGAGGTTCCCCAGGGACAGGGTCGCTCAGACCTGAGGCTTCTCGCTGTGGCTCACCGCTCAGGTCATTGAATGAGCAAGCTTGGCCCTCAGGGAGGTGGCTGTGAGAGGGGACCCCGCTACATGGAGGACAGGTGTCCTGGAGCCAGCAGGACAGAGGGTCCAAGCAGCAGACAGGAGACCTGGCAGTGGCTGAGAAAAGTCGATGTCCACAGGGCATTGACAGAGTTTACAGCTCAGGATGTGATGAAAACCCCCCCAATTCAGTTTGTCCAGAAACCCTTCCATCAACTCCGGCTGAGGGCATAATTCTTTCTGGGGACTGAGGCTGAGCCCAGTGTTAAGGGTCACACAGAGCAGGTGTCGGCGTACTGGGGTGGCTACCCCGGGGGGACTGGTCCCTGCGCGCCCATGGCAGTGTCCACCCAGTAACCTGCACTACTGCCCTGTTGCTATTGGCTCTTCCCGGGCAGCTCGCTACTTGACCTCTTGGTGACATTTAAGGTCACACCCACCCCTACATTTCGACTTTTCCAGAAGCGGAGCCCAGGACAAGGCTGTGGAGGTGGCTCTCGGAGCCTGGGAGGAGGCAGGAGTGAGGCACGGGAGAGTGAGACAGGAAGGAGGGAAACCAGCCCAGGGTGTGTTAGCAGCGCCACCACCAGAGCCGCTGGGTCTGAGTCCCTGGGGGTCCCCTGGGAATCATGACATAATACCTTCCAATGGACGGGAGTCTGGAGCGTTTATCTGCCAGCTCCCATCCCCCACAGGTTGAAGACGGTCCCCAGTGACACTAGCTGCCCCATGCTTGGGGACTACAGTCACAGGTGGGCCCAGTGGGAGTCCTCAGGCTCAGGTGGTTGTGAGATCAAGCGGGTGTTGTCAGTTAGAGGAACCTCTGACTTCTAAAAGAACCGCCCTCCAGAGCTGCGCTCGGAGCAGACACGGGCCATCAAGATGGGCCGGGGACACCAGAGGCGTCACTGCTGACCTTCCCTGATCACCCTTCCTCCATCTCTCTGGGGGTCCTTCTCCAGACCCATTGTAAATATCCGCTAGTGCTGCTTATCTCCACTCCCTCTCCTAAGTGCTCACATCCTATATAACACGGCCCGGAGTGTCACCGGGGCCCTGGGATGGTGTCAGGACATTGGAGAGACGCATTACCAGGAGGTGCTTACTTAATTCCCCTGTGTTCCTTTGCACAGCCCTGGGTGGGGACGCAGCTGAACTAAGCGAGGGGCGCCCGGCTCCCTGGTGCTTTCCCAGCCTGTTTCCCCCCGGGCTGGAGGGTCTGTCCCAGGCCTTCTTCTCTTGTGGTCCTCTGTGATCTGAGCCTGTCCACCTGTGCCCAGAGCTACCCTTTACCCTGCTCCTGACCACCCCCACAACTGTATCATTCCCCAAACCCTTTCTCCTGCGGCGTGGAGCTGCCGTGGATCTCTCCGCAGGGAGTCACACAGTCCGCTCCACGTCCACACGGCCAGAGCTGAGCCCGGCTTCTCCGCGGATGTCATGTCTCGCCACCCCCCAAGTCAGAGTGCCCGGACAACCCGACCTACCCCTCCTTCTTCGCACCTGGTTCAAACAGCCTCCTGGGAGGCGGGCAGCGGACTCACCACCGGGCTGCGCCCATGCTCGGGGCTCACTGGTGCTCTTCCTTGGGAACTGATTCTAGAATCTATGAAGGTGCACATGTGACGTTCAGGTCCACGTGGTAAACCCCCCACACAGTCGCACCTTCTCCCATGTCATTCTTCCCAGGCCCCCGGGCATCCCCTCCACGGTCTCACACCGGTGCCCACCCAGAGGGCCCCCATTAGTGTGTGCCACCTCGGGCTTTGACCTCCCTAATGCACTGCCACACATCAGACCCCCTCTTCCCACTGGTTTTCCATTACTTGGCCTCCTCCCAGAGCATTTCCAGCTTGAGCAGAAGGGGCTCCCCTGCATTCCTAGGTCTACCCTGCCTGATACTGGATGCAACCTGCCCAGGCCCCTTGGGGTCACCCTCTGATGGCCCCCCGGCTTCAGCTACCCCCTTATCCCCCACGGTGTGCACTTGGCACCTCACAGCCCATCCTGGCTTCTGTCTGTTGCCTGCGGGCCCTTGAGCCGTGACAGTTCATCTCCCGGGGCACTTTCAGGTTCAGGGAGAACTCAGGGGCAGGTCTGGGAGTCTGGGACATGCGCTTAGCACAGTCACCGGGCTCAGGCTGCTCTCGCTGTCATCTTCCATCCCACGCAGGGCAAACCCGTATGGGGGGCTTCCATCCCACGCAGGGCAAACCCAAGTGCTGGGGCTTGGGCTCCCTGTCCCTCCGCCGGGGATGCGGAACCCCATGCTCAGGAAACAGCGCCAGGCACAGCCGAGTCTCATGAGCTGAGATAATGTCCTAAAAGTCGCTGCAAACGCTGAATTAGCAAATACTGAACAATTGTTCTTGGGGGAAATACAGGGTGAGTTTCCCAAAAGCCTCTGGTCATGACGTTTGTGCCAACCGTTCCATCCGTAACCTCATTTTGTGTATTTCTGGTTAAAGAAGTATTATTTTTGTATATTGTTGACTCGTGAACACTGAATTCACGGCCAAGAGCGCTGTAACTCGGACTTGGACGGAGCTCGGGTATTTTCTCTGTAAGGCACGTCACAGCCCGCTTGTGCTTTGGACCAGCATGTGGCACTCCAAGCACCACGCTTGGGGCCGTGTCAGATGGAGAATCACCAGCAAAAAGGACCAAGTGGGGAAAGTGTGGCACTAACCAGACCGTGACAAAGACACTTGTGCGCAGTGCGAACACTGAGACAGGAAGGTCCAGGGTCGCTTTGTTCAGCCTCAGCTGGGGATGGGCTTGCCGGGCGAGTCAAATTTTTCAATGCTTTGTAAAGGTCCGGAATGACCACAAAAGTGTCGTGAGCATTGATTTGGGGATAACAGATTTTAGCGAGTAGGAACATTGGCCCATATGGAATCCGTGAGTAATGAAGGTCAGCTATATGTACAGAACTAAGATTGGAGCTTCAGGGAGTGGAGAGGAGGGAACAGCCGGGAAGACAGGAAAACTTACTAGGGTTTACCACTGGAGCTAAATTTCGAGGGATAAGTAAGACTTCCCCAGCGGGGAGTGCCCTTGGGGCAGAGGGTGCATTGTGCACAAGGCATGAGACAATGTGGAGTGAGGTGATTAATTTATCGGGGACGAGGATAGGAAATCTTGGAGGGAACATGTCAGGAAGAGCTTTGATCTCCAGGAACCAAGGGAAGGGCCGAAGGTTTCCACAGCGATCCCTACTCACAGGGCTTTCCACTCGTTAGGGTTGGGCCAATGCTGTGGCAGAGAAACCCACACATTTCTTGCACTATTAGAGTTCAGCAGGGGTGACTGGTGGACGGTCTTCCACATAATTTAGACCATGCCTCCTTCCAAACTGTGGCTCCACTGTGCTCCAGGACCCGAGTCCTTGCTGCCCATCAGCAAGTGGGAAAAGATGGAAGGTAAAAGCCTACATTAGAGACATTCTAAGCCCGACCTTACAGTGGCCCTTATCCCGTCCACCCACATTCCGTCGTCACTTGGTGCTACCTGGATGCCGGGGAGACTGAGCGACGGAGTCCCCCGTGTGGACAGCTGCTTCCCAGAAACGTGTCTATACTCGGGAAGGGAGCATGAAGCTTTGGTGGACAGCTAGCTTTTTCTGCCACCAAGGTTCTCAGGTCGGTCTATTAAAACACAGGGCAGCATCTGAAAGGAGTTGGTAGTAAGTGAATTCTATGGAAATGGGTCTAGCACAGAGTAGACAGTCAACACTCTGTGAATGAATGAATGAGAAATGCTTTGTGCCTCTCTCCTCAGCTCCCTTTAGTTTGATGCATTTGAGTCTAGAGGCAAGAGAGAGGAAAAAGGACAGAGAAAGGGAGCTGGGGCTTAAACAAGTCAGCCAGGGGGAAGGTGAGCATTTTCATCTTTCCTGTCATCAGATACAATGCTGCCTTTACTTGGAGAAGAAAATGTGGCCGCAGAAATGGAGAGAGGGCTGTCTGGAGAGAAGAGGTATGAGTAAATGCAAGTCTGGTCCGTATCTATGAATATTGTGTCAGCTTAATACAATCTCATTCAGAATTTGGGCTACACAGACCTTCTGTAGGACTCTGAAAACCCAATGCACGACCGAGTGATTAGAAATGGTTTGGAGCAGCGCCTGGGTGGCTCAGCGGGTTAAGCCTCTGCCTTCGGCTCAGGTCATGATCTCAGGATCCTGGGATCGAGCCCCATGTCGGGCTCCTTGCAGAGCGGGGAGCCTGCTTCCCTCTCCCCCTCTGCCTGCTCCTCTGCCTACTTGTGGTCTCTCTGCCAAATAAATAAATAAAATCTTTAAAACAAAACAAAACAAAAAGAAAGAAATAAAAAGGAAAAGAAAGGGTTTGGAGCAGTCCTCACTGTCTGGAAGGAAGCCAGGGAGAAGGGAGAGGGAGGAGCACCCCAATAGGGCAACCTGACATCTGGGGTCAGGGATCTTCTCCAGTCTCTCCTTGGTTTCTAATCTAGCCTTGTGCCCAACAGCTTCATAATTCCACACCTCCAATTTATTAACCAAGTGCCGTCTGTGAGGCAACGTCATGGGCCCCACTGGTGTTTCTCCCTCTGAATGGCAGCTGGATATTTAACTATGCTTCAGCAACTCCCTCTGATGTCAAATGAGAGAAAAAACAAGCACCACCTTCTCTCTCTAGTACAAAGTCACACTCAGCACGGATAATCCCAAAGCCTCCGCAGGCTAACAGATCAGAATAAATCAGCAGTCGGCACAAACGCCAAGCCCTCTTTGAGTTATGGCGTCAAGGCTGCAGGCAGGGGCTACCCCTGGCATCATGGAAAAGGCAGGAAAGGAGCCAGCTGTGTCAGGAAGGAAGACACAAAACCTCTGTCATCTGCCTGCATGTTCCCCAGAGCCACAGGTCAGGAGTTCAGAAGCTCACCGCTTGCTGCGATGAAATCTTCCTTTTGATGGCTGACGACATTGACCCTTTCGATCTCATTTACATTAATTGTGTGTGTGTGTGTGTGTGTGTGTGTTTGAGGGTGAGGTGTTAAGACTAATGCATGACCCTAGAAAAGGGATAAATTTTTTCATTCAAACAGAATGGCCAGTAATAGACCCAAGGTCGTACAGTAGGAAGACAGAAGTCTTTAGCTCTGAACCCTAATACTGTCCCTGCTCCCTGTGCTCCAGCGAGATTTCCATCTCTTACTCCTCTGACAGGCCTCCCAGAGGCTCCACTGGGATGCTTGCAGGGGGAGGGGAACGGGATCTCCCAGTCCAGCCACCTCCGACCAGCGTGCCGGCACAAAACAGTGCTCTGGACCTCTGTGTGGCATGAATCCGTATGTGACTTGGTCGCGTTGAATCACTTCTAGTACCTTCCCCAAAAGGAGGGCAGAGCCTTCTTGTCCTGCTAGTCCATACCCCCATGCCTGGCACAGAAATGCCTTAGAATTTCTGCCCTTGAGGATGTGCCAGGGTGGAGGTGGGAACTTCTGGTTACCGGCCTCGGGTTGCTGTGGCCTCAGCTGGCCCTGGGGCAGGGGCCACGTGGGAACTGTGGGAACCATGAAAGCACGTGAGCTCAGCTCCCCAAAATGTGGCGTCCTCCAGGGCCAGCGGCTCTCTGCGCCGTGAGCTGGTCAAGAGAAGGAACGTCCGGACCGGACTTGAGAGCCCTGCTTGAGAAGCCGGATGAGGAAGGCAGAGTCACCCGGCGGAAGCAAGCGTCCCTCGAGCACAGAGTGGCCGAGCTTCCCGGGAGGGCCCCGACATGCGGGCAGGCAGATGGACGGGCCAGGCCGGGTGGTCGTTGCTTAATCTCCCCTGGGCTGTGCGTTCTGCTTCACTTTGCACACCATCAGGGCTCGATGTGTCCGGCAGGCCACCCGGCATCTGGCGGCCGGCGCCGCAGCACCCGAGGGCCCAAGCCGCTGGCAGCGTGACAGGCATCGTGCCAGCGGCCCCTCACGTCAGGTGGGCACAGGCTGGGCCTCGGGGGGGCCCTGGATCCAGCCCGCGGGAAGCGCGGGGACAGTGAGGAGGCCCACGGGCCAGTGTGGGGTCCCGGAGAACAGCCACAGAAGGCTCGCGCCAGCCCCGCAAGATACTCGAACACCTTCCAGCCAGTCCGAGGTCCATGCTCCCTCTTCTCCCTGGACTCCTTCCTGGGCCTCGTCCCCTTCTCCAGAAAGTCAGCAGAACGTCCTGCCCTTGAGCTTGCCTTGAGGGAAAGAGAGGAGTCCGAGCAGCAAAGAGGAAAACAGGTAAGGATGCAGGGGGACAAGGGCGAGCCCCCAGCACCTGGAATCGCCCCTCTTCTGGAGGAGGGGAGCAGGCGGGAAGAGGGGCGCTGCACCACGATGGGCTCCCCATGTGCCCCCGGCAGCTCACCCCCACCCCTGTTGGTGCCACCCTACGCCCGCCTCTCCCCGAGCCGGCGGGGGCGGGACGCAGGCGCTCTTCACCATCTGGGTCTTCCCAGGCATCCGGGTCAGGCCAGCCCGGCTCGCTCTACAGATAACACAGCGGCAGGTGAAAGAGGCTTAGGTGGGTCTCCATGGCAACCGCAGAGCAGGGGCGGGGCCGCTGCCTCCGAGGTTCAGGAGGAGCTGTGCTTCTGGCCTCCTGGGACAGGCGCACACAGTCCACAAACACCAGCCCAGGCTGGATCCTTCCTCCGGGCGTTGCTTTCTCTCCGTACAACTGCTGAGAGACAGAGAGGGAAGAGCCGGAGGCAGCAGCCCACCGCGATGACAAAGAGGAGGGACAGGTCTAGGAGGTAGTCTTCGTCCCCCGGACGCGCTCTTCTCTCTGGCTGGAAAGCAGACGGCAGGACCCCGCGGGACCCTTCACCCCCGGAGAGGCTGGCCTCAGAAAGCCAGGTGAGAAGGTGGTCTCCCCGGGAGACTGTGGCTTCCCCACCCGAACCCTGGAAGCAGCAACCCCACCTAAAACCTTCTGGACGTTAGAGCAGAGGCCGGGCAGAGCCTGGAGCTGGGAGGGGTGGCTTCGGGGCTGCGGGGGCTGGGCACAGCCTCCTGAGCTGTCGGAGCCCAGGGCCCAGATGGTTTCAGGGAGGGCTCCTCCGTCCCCATCCGTCCCACAAGGGTCGGTGAACTCCGAGGGATCCTCGGGGCTGTGACCTGTCCTGTGGGAAGCCACAGGTCCGTCTGCTCTGGAACTGGCAAGCCCCAGCCTTTTCTCTTCTGCTTTGATGGGGAGGCCCCGCGTAGGGGGAAGAGAGGTGAAACCCACGAGATTCATCGATTTGAGAATCGTGACTCAAGCACCTACTAAGAGCAGGCTCTTGGGACACAGCTGTGCCCAAGCCACGAGGGTGGTGTGTAGACCTCAGGCTGTGAGCCCCGGTGACACACCGGAGGGGTGGCCTGACGGAGCTGTGCGGGTACGTTTCCGGGGGAGGACAGGGCTTGGGAAGAGACGTCTGAGCAGCGACCAGCGGGTCAGCATAGAGTTTCCTAGGGATCGGCCACCCCTCTCCACCCCCACAGTGACTATGGGCCTGAGCACTTGACCCTTCCTGGTTGCACCTCTGCCTCAGAGTGAGGAGGACTGGCTGCCATTCATTCATTCATTCATTCATTCAGGAACCATCTATGAAATGTCTACTACATGCCAGCAGATTCAGCAAATAGAGCTCTTGCCCTCTCAGAGCACAGAGCTGGCAGGGGAGAGAGGAAAAGAACCAAAAAAGTGAGAAATGTATTCGTTACAGATGCCGTCAGATGCTGGGCCCTCGTGCCTCCAACGGCAGGCACCTCGGGGGCCGTCAGTGAGGGGCAGGCAGAGGGGAGCCGACCCTTGAAGTGAGCCTTACAAGAGGAGCAGGTGTTCGTCAGGTGGCCCGCAGGTCAGCAGGTCGGGCCGAGTCCCACCTGGCCTGGTGGAGTCCCGGTGGTTTTTCTACGATGCTGAAAAGAAGTGAGGTTAATTCGTGATCTATGAAGTGGGCCTTGGGCCTTGGTTCTAACAGGACTGGAAGGAAGGTCAGAGAGCAGAGTGCTTACTCTCTGCACATGTTTCAAGGCCTCTGCCCAGAAAGAGGGTCTGGCTTCAGCAGAGTCACATTGCTTGGTCTCTGAAACAGGGGGCAGCTTGGACAGTCCAAGAAGTTGCCACCCCATGCCCGTGGGCCTGGGGGACACGCGAGGCAGCCCTCGCTCTGGCCAGCAGACACCCCAGGTCAGTTGTTAGAGCCCTGCTTCGGTGGGGGGGCCTGGGCACCGCTCCCTTTGTACTGAGACAACAGCTTCCTGACCAGGGCTCTACCGTCCCTCCCTGGCTGGCCACGGGGCTAGCGGCCTGGCACTCCCCAGAGGCAAGGGATCCTCTCATGCCTGATGTAGGGGTCTCAGAGCCTTGCTTCTAACTCGAGGACACACCCCTGATTGTTCCCTCCGCTGAGACCATCCCCGCTCCCCTCTGACTGCTAACTGCCTGGGACCAGACGCCTCTTGCCCTGGAGCTTGGGGATGGTTTTTCTAGCGTATCTAACGAGCCACAGCTGGTGATAGTGTCTCCCAGGGAGCCACGGAAAAGAGGCTATCCTCAGGGATGTTCAAAAACAGGCTGAAGGAAGAGCTCAGAGAGTCTGGGGGTGGAAGGGATAAGGAAGGGGAAGGAAAGGTAGTGAATGCAGGAGCTCTTCGCCGAGTGATGCTGAAAGGCAGAGAGCGCATGGGAGGGCTTTCCTGCTGGTGGGGGTAAACTGAGGCTACCACCTGCAACTTCCCTCCATCCAGGGGGCAGAGCTCTCCCAGTGCCATGACCAGAAGACAGGGGTAGGGCAAGGCTGGGAACAATGCTGGAGTCAAGCTTGTGCCAAACCATAGGGTCCTTTATTTTTTATCCTTTGGAAGTCTCTAACACCTTGGGACACATCCTCAGCAAAATGCTTCTAAACACATAAAATTCAGTTAGGAAAGAAACCAGCTGTACTTGAAATGTAGCTATTTATGTATTTTTTAAAAATCAGTTTAAGATCTAGTAATCTATGTGCCTCTCCATCAACATGTAAAATGATGAACTCTAGTGGCAGGGCTAATCCCTCCAGGAGCACACGGTCAGGAGGGAAGAGACAAAAGGGACACAAGCTAGGACGGGCCTGTGCAGCGAGGGAGCGGCTGCAGTCCGGAGTACAGTGCCATGAGGCATGTGCCCACCCTGCCCACGGCCGATGCCCAGCTCAGACGAGGCCGGCTGGTGTTGGGAGATGAGCACAGCTTTTGGCAGAGAAAACCTAAGTTCAATTCTTCCGCCTTTCTATCCCTGCCAGATGCTGCCTGTGTCCAAGCCACCTGCACTGCTCCAAGCCTCAGTCTCCCTGTCTGTAAGTTGGGGTAATAAGGTACCTACTTCCTGGTACTGTGAAGATCAGGAAAAGATGTCCACATAAGGGCTTTATAAATGAACAAGACATTGAGGTTTACACACTCAGGTAGGAAAAAGAAAAACACCCTTCTTTATTTTCAGTAACTCCCGGAGGGAGCCCCAGCACGGCAGCCGGCCCGCTGCACACTTTCACCTGCGTGTGGCCGGGCGGGGTGTGTCGGAAGGCAGGCCAGCCCAGCATCCGCCGAGGCTCGCTCCCTCCACACCCAAGGGCATCCGTGCAGAAATGCCACGGTGCAGAGGAACAAGTCAGGTCCACCGGGTAGAATGAGTTGGGAAGGCTTCCTGCAGAAAATGAGTTCTGAGTTAGGTTTTCTCCCCAAGCTTTAAATTGTGACTATGCTCCAAGATGCAGGAGAGTTGGAAGGGGAGTGCCCTAAAAACCCATAAAACACCCTGGGAGAAAACCACCGTGAATACTTTGCCCTACTTGCCCTCTCTGTGAGTATGTGCATGTGTATGAGACATTTTTCTGAAGAACTGGAACAGAAGACACTGCTGACCGTGATACTTCAGCCATGAACCTTTCCACATGGCCTCCTAAGTTGGGCTATTTGTCCCTTTTCCCCTACAACCATAACACTATCTTTATACCTAAAAAGATTGACACTCCTTCCCTAACCTAAGTTCATATTCCAATTTCCCCCAATGTCCTAATTGGGTTTTTTTTGTTGTTTAATTTTTAAAAGGTTATTTATTTGAGAGAGACAGAGACAGAGATAAGGACAGAGATCTCACACGAGCAGGGGGAGGGGCAAAGAGAGAAGCAGACTCCCCGCTGAGCAGACAGCACCCCCCAGCTTGATCCCAAGCCCCAAGATTATGACCTGAGCCAAAGGCAGATGCTTAACCGACTGAGCACCCCAGGCACCCCCAGTCCTAATTGTATTAAACAAGGATTCAATTCATGTTTGTGCATTGGAGGCAGGTTGTAGGTGCTGTTGACTGAACGGGAAGCAGGCATTCATCCTGGGAAGGTTCCAGAGTCACCATGGTGCTGCCGAGGCCCAGCCGTGAGCAAGAGTGTGAGGGGACCTGAAGCTCACACTGAGGAGTCTGGCTCTGCCACAGAGGGAGGGGCTTAAACCAGATTTGGGGGATGGGGAGGAGTCGAATCCAAATTGTACGAAGTCCCCAGGGAAGACTACGCTTGCTGTTCTGATGAGTCTTCTGGGTGTCATGGGACCCCATTTGGCCATCACATTCTTCCCCAGACGGTCACAACAAGACTCAGTGGGGGCTTGGCTATGGGTCAGGTCCTGGGGATGCTGTGGGCTAAGCCAATGACCTCTGGCGTCGGTGTGGCTGGCCCGCCTCTGTCCTGCTCTCTCTCTTTATCCCTCTTTATCCCTCTTTCTCTCCTTTGCCCCTTTAAGAACTTAATCAGACCTGCTAAAGAGCCTCTCGGGACAACAGCTGGCACCGGAGACAGAAATAGCTCCAGCAGAAACCTTGTCTCTGTGCATGGCTTCAGCCCTGCTGAGGGCTAGGGGAGGAGGGAGAAAATTCAGAACCTGCCCCTTGCCCTTAGGAAGCTCCACCACCTGGGCCAGAGAGGCTGAGAGCCCACAGAACCCAAGACTCAGGCGAGGTCACCCCGCACAGCCCGGGGTGAGCACCTGTCTTTAGAGGCCAGCTCGGGTCAGGAGCCCAGCCTTGAACCCAGAGGAGAGGGACCCTGCCTGGGATTGCACTGTAGACCACACCTTGGCTTTCTTCTACCCCACCGTCCTGGGGCAAAAAGTCTGGGGATTGGGAAGTCATGCACACCTGGAGGTCACTTCCGCTCCAGATCAGGCCTTAGATTCTTAGATCCAGAATTCCCGACCCAGACAGTCTCCCGTCTCCTTCCAGAGCCTGAGCAAAGTCTCCTCTCGGGCCCAGTCTCTCCAGGGTGGGCGACATCATCAACATGAACAGTCCCAGGTCTGAGTGTGGCAAAGAAGTGGGGGCTGGTACGCATGTGGATGGGCCTTAGACGTGAAAGCTGGGCTGTCCCCACATGTTTGCCAGGTCCCTCGTGGTGTGAGAAGAAAAGGGAGACAGGATGAGGGTCAGAGCTGGCTCAACCCATGCTGCTGTGTTCTAGCAAAGAGCCCTCTCCTGGGCATCCCAGAATTCTCAGTTGGGATCCGAGCCCGATTTTGTTATTGTTTTTGTGAAGGTACAGTTGACAAGGAAGGAAAAGCAAAACATATTTTATTGAATAGTCTGTTAACCTAATTTGTAACTTAAACAAATGTTTAGACACATGGAATGTGAGGTTCTGTTTACGGCACTGCCCTAATCCGCTAGCAAATGTGTGGTGCCCTGACCGGGCCTGGGGTGGCTTTGCTGCCAATACTTGGAGGCCGGAAGGGTGTGGAGATAAAAGTTGTCTTCAGTGCCTCCCACCTTTCCTTTCTTCTGTTCCCCTGTCACAGGAGGATCCTCTATGGCTATGGCCGAGCCATTAGCAACAAAAGGGATGGGCCTTGAGGGCATTGTGCTAAGTGAAGTAAGTCAGACAGAGAAATACCACATGATCTCACTTATATATGGAATCTAAAACGAAACACTGAGCTCAGAGATAAAGACTGGTGGTTGCCAGAGACAGCAGGTGGAAAGCGGGGGAGGGCCTGGGTGCAGGAGGGCCTAAAGGTACAAAATTCTGGGTATAAAATATATGAATCCTGGGGATGACTATAGTTAATAACATTGTATTGCATGTTTGGAAGTTGGTAAGAGAATAGACCTTAAAAATTCTCATCACAAAGAAGGCAATTGTAACCATGTATTGGGACAGTTATTAACTAGACTTATTAGGGTGATCACCTCACAATATATATGAATATCAAATCATTATGTTGTACATCTGAAACTACTATAATGTTACATGTCAATTATACCCCAGTAAAAGAAAAGAAAATAATGTTCTAGATAGGTGCAAAGGCCAAAAAGCAAGAGAAAGCAGGGCATGTTCTGGGAGGGAGTGTGTGTGTGTGTGTGTGTGTGTGTGTAGGGCCAGGAGAAAGGGGAAGTTTGATGAGACATGAAGCTGACCGTGTGAACAGGAGCCACATGATAAAGGGCCCGGAAGCCATATGAAGGGGTCTAAGGACATTGGGAACAACCGAAAGCTTTTAAATACCCCTGGGCTTAAACACAGGCCACAGACGCTGACTATTGGAGGCCCCACCCCACATCACATCAAACAGCATCATACAAAGGATCCACGTTATGATTACTTTTAAACAAAACTTTGAAAGGGGTTTTACAACTCTAATTTGGAATTATTATCAATTTTTTAATTTCAATTTTTCAGATTTCTATTGATATTTTGAAGCCAGTGAAATTTGCAAGGGAGGAGGTATGGGTGTGACAGGCTCACAGCTCACAGACCCCATGCTCTATGTTACGGTATCTAATGAAAACGAAATAGTGATATGATCAGGCTTATGATTTAGAAGAATCCCAGTTTCAGGGCACCTTTCAGGGTGGCTCAGCTCGGGATTTGATCTCAGGGTAGTGAGCCCTACATTGGGCTCCAGGCTCAGTGTGGGGCCTACTTAAAAAGAAAAGAAAAAGACCACGTTTTCTAAATCTTTGAGTGGAAGCTGTTCAGTGGGTATGGAATTTCGATTTTGCAGGAGGAAAAAGTGCCAGAGAACACTTAATAATCACATAACACCGTGCTTATAGTTACCACCACTGTACTGTACTCTTAAAAATCTTTCAGATGGTAAATTTCCTTCTATTTGCTTTTTTTTAAAAAACACCACAATAGAAGGGAAATAGAGTGGAGATTAGATCAGAAGGACCATCCCTGGGTTGCTGGCCAGAAGCAGCTGTAATACATCTGGCAGATGGTCAAGACCAAAACTAAAGGAGGAAGAGAATGGACAGATTTAGGAGAATGGTAACACTTAAATTTGGAAGAATCAACAGGAATTGGGTGTAAGGTCTGACTGATGGGGCAAAGGAAGAGACAAGGACGATGCATGAGACTGGGCAACTGGGTTATGCCCACTGCCAGGCCGGGGCCGGGGAGAAGCAGCAGCCGCAGGGGCAGGATGTGGAAGCTGCTAGGGGAGGTGTCCAGGAAGCATCTGGACACCGCACCTGGAGCTCAAGAGACAAGCGGCTTCCGGATTTTGATTTGGGAGCTACGGACATGGAGGAAGCAATTAGAGACGAGCGAAAGGATGGAGGCCTATTAAAACGAGACAGCCTGGGACAGAGCCCCAAGGGACAGCAACAGCCCAAGGAAGGCCAGGGGAGGGGCGCCCATTCGGGGTCTGAGAGCGAGTCCCAGGAGGCAGACTGCGGTACAAGGCAGACCAGGGTGGGACCTAGACCAAAGATTGTGGCTTGACGGAAACCAATGGAAGATTCTTTCCACAGGAAGGAAGGGTCAGCGGGGTTGGGTTGGGAAGCCTCAGGTGAGTTAGGACCTGTGCTGTCGGAAGGGGTGTGGCAGGGAGTGGAGGGTGTTTGGAGAGGGGAGGGGGTCTGAGGCAGGTGACGTTCGTTCCAAGGCATCACATTCCTCCACCCTGAGTCCCACTGGTCCCTTCCCCATTCATTCATCTTCCAGGCTGGTGACACTCCAGGGACAGGTGCCCAGCATTGAGAGGCAGGTGCAGTATGGCCTGGAGGGGTTGCGGGAGGTTAACCGAAGACGTCTTCCTGGGGAAGGAGGGCCTGGGCCAGGTTTAGAAGCATCCTAGTGTGAGGCTCAGTGGGGCAGAGAAGCGGGAACCATCCTGGCAGTGTCGGTCCTCATGACCACACAGCTCGGCCAATGTCTCCTCCTGAGGAGGGGTCTCCACGTGACAGGAGAGTGTGGAGCCATGGGGGCCGGAAGGGACTGTCTCTCCCGTGGCCGCTGACCAATGCCCCCTCATTCAGGCGAGGTCAGGTCTGTGGGGCTGCTGGCTCTCCTACCACCATGCCTGCCTGCATTCATTCATCATTCATTCCTTTTTTTCATTCACTCATTCGTTTGGCATTTATTAAGCACCACAGCAGTACCACCCAGCACCAGGGAGGGAAGCATGAATAGGGCATGGTCCTCACCCACGTAGGGAGTCCGGGAGTCAGATGGTCACGCTCCATGAAATGTTCCTGGGGCTGCGCGAAATGTCTGTGCAGAGCACAGTCAGGGCACCAAGTGGAGCGTGGTCACATCAGGAAAAGTGTGTCAGGGAAGGTGTCAGGAAACACTTCCAGAGAGGAGCTGAGTCTGGTGGTAAGTCCCCAGGCAGGGGAGGGAGGGACACTGAGAGAGCAGGGGGCTGTGAGTGGCCCAGCGCCACCAGCAGCCCCTGCGGGGACTGGTAACCCATCCAGACTTGGAGCACCCTTCCATTCGGTTGAATGAACACCTGACCAGGTACCGCTCACTCGTCTGCTGTTAAGCATCAACCTGACCCGTGTACGTGTGAAAACACAAACACCTGCTACTACAGGGAACGCAGCATGTTCACTTACAAGGGGTCCCATTGCCTGATGCGACCAGATCCCTTTGCCTTGGGCAGAGGCTCCTGGTGTTCACGGCTCTCAACACAGCCCACCCCCATCCCTCACCCCCTTCCCCACACTACACCCAGCTTTGTGATCCTGAACACAGGAAGCAGTTAAGGGCAGAGAATCTGAGTGTCCTGATCCCAAGAACAGAATCTGATGGTTTGTGTCCTTCCCTTGCAACCTCCCGGGGAAGGAGTCAGGGTGAAATTTGAGGCCCCGCTGGTGACAGTCTTAGCTGAGTGGAGGGTGAAAGTTTTAAACTTCCTAAATATAATGGTTGCTAAGGGAATTGGTGGTTCATGGGTAAAGAGGAGGTTTCGTCGATGCCACTCCGGGAGGCTACTGTTGCCCCATAATACTTTTCCTATTTGTGTCTGATTCTCAGGCATTACCAGTTCATTTCTCTGCAGGGTGGTGGGAGGGCTGCCTAAAAATGTGTGTGTCCCCATGCTTCCCAGCTATGTTGTTGAGACTGAGTTCATCCGGTCACTTTTCTCAGCATCTGGAGGGTCTGGGCAGGAAGACCATTGGTGCAGGAATTGGGAGCTCCTTAGAGGGGGGGAAGGCATAGACATGGGGGTTGGGGCATTTCAAAGACCCACTTTAGATTTTAGCCCAGGAATGGCCCTCACCTTCACTGCTGTCAGAGGCACAAACCCATTTCTGACAGGCATCATTCATCCAGCCACCCTTCCAGTCAGCCATTCACCCATCCATCCGTCCATCCGTCCGTCCGTCCATCCGTCCGTCCATCCGTCCATCCATCCATCCATCCGTCCATCCGTCCATCCATCTGTCCATCTGTCCATCCGTCCGTCCATCCGTCCATCCATCCGTCCATCCGTCCGTCCATCCGTCCGTCCGTCCATCCATCCGTCCATCCGTCCATCCGTCCGTCCATCTGTCCATCTGTCATCCGTCCGTCCATCCGTCCATCCATCCATCCATCCGTCCATCCGTCCATCCATCTGTCCATCTGTCCATCCGTCCGTCCATCCGTCCATCCATCCGTCCATCCGTCCGTCCATCCGTCCGTCCGTCCATCCATCCGTCCATCCGTCCATCCGTCCATCCATCTGTCCATCTGTCATCCGTCCGTCCATCCGTCCATCCATCCATCCATCCGTCCATCCGTCCATCCATCTGTCCGTCCGTCCATCCATCCATCTGTCCATCCGTCCATCCGTCCATCCATCCATCCATCCGTCCATCCATCCATCCATCTGTCCATCCGTCCATCCATCCATCCATCCGTCCATCCGTCCATCCATCTGTCCATCTGTCCATCCGTCCGTCCATCCGTCCATCCATCCATCCATCCATCCGTCCGTCCATCCATCCACCATCCATCCACCCATCCACCCCTCTAGTCATCCATTCAGAAAAGCTGTGTTGTACAAGACCTTGTGGAAATATGATGAGTGAAAGTCGCGGCTCGTGAAGCCGATGCTCCTTGCACACGTCTCTTGTTGTACCATGGCTGGGTCTCCACCCAGGACACCTTCTCCATCAGTCCATGTGTCTGAAGCCAGTATTCCCCCTTCAGCCTGCTCTTGTCCACAAGCCTCCCATGACCCCCTTCACGCCCAGAGTCACTCCTTCCCCTCCCCGTCAGTGCCCACCGTGTGCTTCACCACTCCCATGGGCCTCTTTCCACTGACATCTCCTGGGCAGCAGGTGCCTGATCTGCTTTCGTGTGTGTGTTCTTCCACAGATGTGTACACAATGCTGGATCAGTGCTTCTGAGTGATTGAATGAACAGCAGGTAAGTTGTGTCCTTTGCAGGATGAGGTCAACCCCATACAGTTCCCAGCTTCCTTCAGCAGCAGGCTGGGGCATTAAGAAACCCAGGGTGTTTTCCTGTTGGGTTGACAGAAGATGCAGTCATGTATTTTTCCCCCTTACATAAGATTGTGCAGGGATAAGATTGTGCTCAGCCATACGCAGTATATTTCCTTCTTTATTTGGAGTTCATGGGGATTCCGGAGGCATCTTCCCTGGCCTCCGCCCTCAGGATGTATCAGGGATCATTATAACCATGAGACTGTCATACTTTCATGTGGCGCTTAGAGTGCCCCAAGTTTATTCACAACTGCTTCTCACGACAGCCCAATCTTGTCTTCCAGAATTAGAAATGATGGCGCAGAAAGGTTAAGCAACTTACTCCAGGCCACCCAGCTGTGACGGCGGAGCAGGTTCTCTCGGGTCCCAGCTCTCCTCTTTCCCCTTGCTCTCCCCCACCCTAACTGACAGGGGGCCCAGGAAAGACGCACTCCTTCCCTGTCTCGGCAGGGGCTGGGGGGGCCATGTCCCTCATCCCCTGGCTGCGGTGGAATGAAGCCCCCTCCAGGCTGTCCTCCCGGAGGCCCGCCGAGATGGTGCTGGAGACGCTCATGATGGAGCTGGCAGGGCAGATGCGAGAGGCAGAGAGGCAGCAGTGGGAGCGCGGCAACGCAGTCAGGAAGATCTGCACCGGGGTCGACTACAGCTGGCTGGCCAGTGCCCCCCGGCCCACCTACGACCTCAGCCCTGGCGAACGGCTACAACTAGAGGACGTCTGTGCCAAGATCCACCCTTCCTACTGTGGGCCCGCCATCCTCAGGTAACCCCTGCACAGGCACGGGGCCCAGCAGGTGCACTGCTACCCCAGGGTTGTGGCTGCAGGGAGAGGGGCCCCGAGGCCAGCAGGACAGGAGTGGGGGCATGTGCATGATCCAGGGATCCGTTAAAAGGAGTGAGGCAGAAGGAGGAATCTGCAAGAGCCCAGAGCACACCAGGCCAGAGCTAAGGGCTCAGAAGGAGGCAGGAGGCAGCTCTTGGGGGGCACAGGACTTTTAATGGGAGAGAACCTCAGGCCTTTGAGTTTTCTGTTCTTCCTGAATTATCACTACCCTGGATTTCAACACAGCTGGCTCTTTCTCCTCCGTTGGTTTATTGTCCATATTACCTTCTTAGAAAGGTTTTCCATACAATCTTCCCAAAATTCAGTTTTTAATTATCCTTTGTCACACTAGCATTCATAATAGTTTGCCTCAGGGGACTGTGCGGGGTGTGTGTGTGTGTGTGTGTGTGTGTGTGTGTGTGTGTGTGTGAAGTGTTCCGAGGCTTGGGGCATTGAACACGTAGAGATTTAGAGCTTGGGGACCACAGTCTTCCTGAATATAAATGTAACCTCAATAAAGTTTGACCCACAGGGCCCAGTCTTGGCTGGGTTCATGTTAAAGTCGAAGAAATGTAGTCCAGCAACCAGCAGTAATTTCAAAAGTTGCTCGGGTTTACGTGCAGTTCTCAAACACTAGTAAAGAAATACGGGTCCACAGTAAAACGTCAGAACATCCCCCAAATCTCCAGCCACACATCTCTTTAACCAATGTAAGCATCTCTTATACCCCCTTTTTCTTGGAAATTCTCCTTAAATTCCTTCTCTGTCTCCAGTCCTATCCATAGCCCCCTGGATTTTGTATTCTTTTTCATGCCCTGCCCCCCGCTTCTTCCTCCAGGCTGAGAATCTTACCCTCTCCAGCTTCTCTTGTTCTGTACTTCAGAATCCCCCCAAAATGTACCTACTTCCAGAAGCACCCGGGGATGGGGGAAACGGGGGGAGTGAGTCATGGGGATGGGGCTGGGGAGAGAAGCCAGGTGGATACACAAAACCTCATAAATGAGGGGGAGTCTGGGAACACACATATGATCGTGATCACCCCCTCACCTTTCCCGTCCCACTGCTGAAAAGTGTGAGAAGTCCTGACTCACAGTATGGTGGAGGAAACCACTAAGTGGGCTTGCTGATAACTGTCCGTCATTTTGAGCTCAAAGCAGAGACGTTTTAGGCAGAGGAAAACCTCACCCAGCTGGTGGCCAGCAGCTTTGGAAGGAGTATGGCAGGGCAGTGACACCATCAGATAGACATTTTGAAGAGATCACTCTGGCTACCGGGGAGAGAAGGGTAGAAGAGGTTAGCCAGAAAGCCCCATATAGGTTAGGCCAGGCCATGGTAGCAGTGGGCTCCCCTTGCTACTCTGACATCGATAACCTGAGTCAATGTCAGGATCTTTACATACACAGAGACATAGACATACACATACACACACATATCATACACATACACATATACATACACACACACACACACACACACACACACACAATGGCAGCTATGACCCCAGTTTACAGATGAGGAAGCTGAGGCCCATAGAGGCTGAAAGTAGCTGAGGAGGTTGGCCATTTGAATTTGATTTGAACAATTTGATTTGAACTCAGCACGGGCCAGAGCAGTAGGGAGGCGCGGTGGTTTCTGACTGATGTCAGAAGTGGGGAGCTGGCGGAAAGGGCACTGACCCCTGGGCGTGCACAGGGAAGCCGGGGCAGTTTGACACCTGCCCGGCGCCACACCCGCAGGTTCCGGCAGCTGCTGGCGGAGCAGGAGCCCGAGGTGCAGGAGGTGTCCCAGCTCTTCCGCTCGGTGCTGCAGGAGGTCCTGGAGAGAATGAAGCAGGAGGAGGAGGCCCACAAGCTGACTCGGCAGTGGAGCCTGCGGCCCCGCGGCCCCCTGGCACTTGCCAACTTCAAGACCCGAGCGCGCATCTCCCCCTTCACCAGTGACATCCGGACCATCTCTGAGGACGTGGAGCGGGACACGCCGCCACCGCTCCGGACCTGGAGCATGCCGGAGTTCCGGGCGCCCAAAGATGACTGAGCCATTCCCTCCCCTGCCCAGGAGCGGAGCCACCAGCGGGAGGGCATGAGAGGCCGGTGACTGGTCCCGCGTCCCGGAACCTCCCCCCTTCCCCTGACTCCCAAGAGGTGTTTCCTTCCCAGGACATTCCGATAAAATGAAGGACTCCGTCAGGCAGCACTCCCCCATCAGCCCTGAGCCCCGAGTTAGGGCATCCATCTCCTCCCTGTCCCTCCCACAAATCAGTGGGAGCAGCGCCTCCCCTGCCTCGCAGAGATTCAGGATCTTGGCAGACAAGATCTACCCCAGGGGAGGGGAAGAGTTTGCCAGGACCTGAGTTCTCACGCCCAGTTCCGGGATGTCCTATTCACCCCTTCACCCGAGTAAGGGGCGCTTGTTGGGTAGTGTGCATTCTCTGCTGGTGGCTCCTAGGTCCTTGCCTCTGGGACAGGCAGGGCTGAAAGGGACCACAAAAGCCAATAGGTCACTCTCCTCCGCTGGTGAAATGAACAAACTGAAGCTCAGAGAGGGCAAGATTCTTTCACCTTAAATTGCAGCCAGATTCCCCCAAGGGCCGGGAGGTTGTTCCTGGGTAGGTATAGTCTCTGCCCAAGTCCTGGGCTGTGATGGGACAGCTCCAAGGGCTGTCTCCTCCTGCCAGTGATCTGACACATCTCTGACCTTGGAATCGGCATGGAGGTCTAAGGCAGCTGGGATCAGAGGTAAGATGCCCTTGCCTCGCCCCAAGAGAATCATCATTCAGGATGTGGCCAATGCCTGGCAGCTCCTCCCAGAGCTGAAGCTTCAGGCTTCCTCCTTACTGCTCTGGAGAGCCCAGGGCACGGATTCCAGGGTCCCTTCTCTAACTGGTCATATGAAGGAAAGTGATCTCAAAATCCCTAACTGGTCTCAAAGAACCAAGGGAAATGTTCTGGAAGAGCCGCCCTACAGGGTTCACTGTCCTTCCTTTTCTAATATGGTTAGAGCTGGATACGGGACATGTGGTGCTCCAATGTATGGAAGGTCAGGCGGCTTCCCTGGGCTGAAGTGGGGTGTGGGGGGATGGGTGAGGAAAGTGTCTGTCCCCAGCTACCAGGGCATGCTCAGAAAATGCAAGTGGATCTTACTAATTAGTCTAAATAAAATGCCAGGAGATAAGTCTGTGGGGACAAAATCCATATACTCCCTGACCAGGCTCAGTAGAAAAAAAAAAAGTGGTTTTTAAATGATCTGGTTTGGGATTATTTTCATTCAAGTCTGGACGGAAAATCCTAAGATGATGGAAAACCTCTTATCCAATACAGTCAAGATGAAGGAGTTGTTTCATTACATACCTGGCGGCAGTTGAAAAGCACTTAAATGAAAATGTACACCTTAAGCTTCTTACATATTTTATGTTAAGACATAAGAAAAAGTTCATTTAATTGCCAAGCTGTGTTCACTCTTTTGTGACATGTATTGTCTGATGAGGATGCCACACTTATGTTTTATTGGCTCATCTGTCCTTTAGTCAGTCATACCAATAAGAACAACCGGCACAAACAAGTTTAGAAAGAGCAGAAGGGACCCTCGGTAAGCAGACAGGTCACTTGGCAGGGGCAACAGTCATGGGGAGAGTTAGAATATGATCTACTAGCTGTGAGCTTTCTGGGTATCCTGGTTGGAGGTCATCTGTTTTCTCTGAGGGAATGGAATGTCAAGGTCAACCTAGCTGTGGGATGTGGGCTATACAGAGGAGGTCAACTAAGAGAATAACAACTCAAGAAATGGGCAGAAGACATGAACAGACATTTCTCCAAAGAAGACTTACAAATGGCCAACAGACAGAAGAAAAAGTGCTCAACGTCACTTGGCATCAGGGAAATACAAATCAAAATCACAACGAGATACCACCTCATACCAGTCAGAATGGCTAAAATTAACAAGTCAGGAAATGACAGATGTTGGTGAGGATGCAGAGAAAGGGGAACCCTCCTACACTGTTGGTGGGAATGCAAGCTGGTACAGCCACTCGGAAAACAGTGTGGAGGTTCCTCAAGAAGTTGAAATTAGGGGTGCCTGGATGGGTCAGATGGTTAAGCATCTGCCTTTGGCTCAGGTCATGATCCCAGGGTCCTGGAATCGAGCCCCACATTGGGGTTCTCCTGATGGAGAACAGGAGAAGCCTGCTTCTCCCTCTCTGCTTGTGCTCTCTCCTGGTCATAAATAAATAAAATCTTAAAAAAAAAAAAAAAAAGAAGTTGAAAATAGAGCTACCCTACAACCCAGCAACTGCACTACTAGGTATTTACCCTAAAGATACAAATACAGTGATGTGAAGCGGCACGTGCACCCCAATGTTTATAGCAACAATGTCCACAAAAGCCAAACTACAGAAAGAGCCCAGATGTCCATCAACAGATGAATGGATAAAGAATATGTATACAATGTGTATACAATGGACTATTACTCAGCCATCAAAAAAAATGAAATTTTGCCATTTACAATGACATGGATGGAACCAGAGGGTATTATGCTAAGTGAAATGAGTCAATCAGAGAAAGGCAATTATCATACGACCTCACTGATACGTGGAATTTAAGAAGCGAAACAGGATCATAGGGGAGGAAAGGAAAAAATAAAACAGGATGAAACCAGAGTGGGAAACAAACCATAAGAGACTCTTAATCACAGGAAATAAACTGCGGGTTACTGGGGGAGAGGGGGGCGGGGAGATGGGGTAACTGGGGGATGGACATTAAAGAGGGCATGTGATGTAATGAGCGCTGGGTACCATGTAAGACTGAGGAATCACAGGCATGTACCTCCGAAACTGATAATACTTTATATGTTAATTAAATTGAAAAAAATTTTCAAAAAGAGTATCTACTGCTTTCCTCCTTCCCCACCACCCTACATGAGCCCACCCTCCGCAAAGAAAAGGAAGATCTGAGACTTTTAACAGATGTCCTTTTCTAAGTTGAAGTCACAGGCCATCCATGAAAGCCTTCCCTGTCCACCTCAGTCAAGACAGACAGACAACCCACCAGGCTCAGACACAGGTTGTCTTACTGCAGTGATTTCCAACTGGTGACCCTCCAACCTATGAGAAGTTGCTCCTCTGGATGGATTCAAGTCATTAAAGAAGTAATAATGTCGGCCTCAATTTCCTTCTGTAAAATTCCAATAAGAACAAAGAAAAGAATGAAACCGTTGGAGAGCTGGAGTGTATGGTAGCGGCTGGCTGCAGGTGGAGGGGTGGGTAGAGCCCTGTGAGGGCTGAGCAGGGCTGTCCAGCTCCCCTCGGTTTACCGCCACCAGCCACTAGAGGGAGCCAGTGCGGGTAGGAATACTGGTTACATTTCATTTTACTTTGTGGAATTTTTCCTTAAATCTCGTTATTATGAAATTTTTAGATTTTAAAAATTCATAATAAAATTTAAATTTTATTTTTAAAATATTTTATTTGTTTATTTGAGAGACAGAGAGAACGAGATGGGGAGAGGCAGAGGAGAGGGAGAAGCCAACTGCCCGCTGAGCAGGGAGCCCAATGTGGGGCTTGATGCCAGGACTCTGAGATCATGAGCTGAAAGCAGCCACTTAACCGACTAAACCACCCAGTGCCCCATAAAATTTAAATTTTAAAACAGAGACGTATTGTGAAAAATGTAAGAACACTCCATATGCCTATCATCAAGGCTTAGTAGTTATTAACATTTTGCCATATTTACTTCAATCTATTTTTTGGTGAGGTTTTTTTTTTTTTTAAGATTTTATTTATTTATTTATTTGACAGACAGATCACAAGTAGGCAGAGAGGCAGGCAGAGAGAGAAGAGGAAGCAGGCTCCCCAAGGAGCAGAGAGCCCGATGCGGGGCTGGATCCCAGGACCCTGGGATCACGACCTGAGCCAAAGGCAGAGGCCTTGGTGAGGTATTTTAACATAAATCCCGGACAGCATGACACCTCACCCCTGAACCCTTCAGTGTGCCCTGCAAAGGAAGAAGGAACATTCTCTGTGTAACTCCAGGGCAATACTATCACTCCCAACAAAATTAACAGTAATTCCTTAATATCATCTAATATCTAGTCCATATTCAAATTTCCCTAGCTACTCCCAACAAGTGATTTTTGCAGGTTCATTTCTTTGGGGATCTAATCAAGTCCCACACATTGACAAGAAACTTGTAATTTGTTTTATACGTGGTCATATAGCATTTATTTAATTTCAAAACGAAGAATTGTTTAAATAGGAAAGTATTTATGGAACATTAGTGTTAATATGCATTAAGTTAATGATAGCACATAAATGATAATTCTGCAAATTAGCCTAAGGATGCTCTTTATTCAACTCCTTGTTATTATTATTTGATTAAAATTCTTCCACAGCAACCAAGATTCTCTAGTACCTTGAAAATTAATGTTAAAAATCAATAGGGTCAATATATCTAATTTGACTTTTCACTGGATGAAAATGCCTCTGTGTCCTTGGGCTTTATTTCCTGAGACATGCTTACAAATAGAAACCAAAACCTCCTCTTCTCTTGCCATTTAGAAACAAAACACTAAAATGTATCAAAATAACTCGGGGTTGGGGGGGTTCTCAAGAATTCTAGTAGTAGGTAATGAAAATAGTTTATGTCTATTTTCGATGCCATACTCAACATGTAGTGAAATCTCAATCTGTCTTAATACTCCTGTGGCTCCCCAAGATAACACAATATGTTATTTCAAAATTTATTCATTGACAAATCATTTTTAGACAGTTATTTTAAATCAATTTAACACCTTGCATCATTTGTTAAATGGGGAAACTGGCATCTGTTTCTTATGAATGTTATTACATAGAGTATTAAATTAGCATTATTATATTTAGTCAGGTGCTAATCTAAAAATAAAAACATGGACTAAAAATCAGGATTTTATCGTACTCAAGGCGAAGGTAACAATGATTTTTTAAAGTTTCTAAAAATTCCCAAGAGTTGTTATAGTCTTGAGAAAGGCATTTGGAAGCCAACAGGAGTTGGAGTGTTTTCCAGCACACCGGATTGTACTGCATTCCAGTTACAATTCCCTTGCTAGAACAAATGGAACATTCCCGAAGCCTTGCAGGCAAACTTGGAATCTCTCCAGCCCCATCTCCCCTCCCAGCTAGGATTTGGTGTGTGGAGCGAGCTATTCCTCTCTGTGTGGCTGAGTCCAAGGTTCACAGCTTAGACTCAACTTCTGGCCCCTGCTCAGGGCTGTGTGGGCCTGTGCTAGACTCTCCCTAAGTGTCCAGGCTCCAGAACACAGGGCAGAGGAGATCTAGTGGAGGTTCGCCTGCCCTTAGTAGGAAAGAAATCAAGGCACCGGGCAAAGAAACTGCTCTGTGTGAAAGGGACTGGAGAACTACGTCTCTTATCCACATAAGCCTGTCCGACAAGATTGCTAAGGACAGAAATGGCTCTGTCTTCAAGAAAGTCCTTTGTTGGGATGCCTGGGTGGCTCGGTTGTTTAAGTGTCTGCCTTCAGCTCAGGTCATGATCCCAGGGTCCTGGGATCGAGTTCCACATCGGGCTCCTTGCTCCTAGGGGAGTTTCCTCCCTCTGCCTGATGCCCATCCTACCCCCTTGTGCTTGCTGGCTAGCTCTTTCTCTGACAAATACATAAAATCTTAAAAAAAAGAAGAGAAAAAGAAAATCCTTTCATTAACATTTGAATGGTCCTCTGCACTTGACCTCCTTGATCTCGGGGAATCTTGACCCTCAGGCAAGGCCCATCCTGTTCTGTCTCAGGTGATAAGCAGGGGGCCAACTAGACCTGGAAGTCAGGGGTCCTGTCCTTGCCTCGCTGCTTCTCAGCGATCCAGACAAGGATCTGGATCCCCTCAGAACCACCGTGCAGAGCGTCACCACTGTACCTCTCACATGGGGATGTAAACTTTGGGGGTATTTCTGGTCACTACTGCCCCCTCTGGGCCATTCTCCAGTGGCCTGCGAAATCCTTCAGTGGAGGAACCAGGTCTTTTGTCTCGGAGTTCCTACGTTCTGTGCACAGAGCAGGCACTTTACAAACGTGCTTAATGGATGGCTGCCTGCGGACACCGACTTGGAGGCAGGGACACAGCAGAGCTGAAGGCACCACGGATGAATGAGCACTGAGGCACTCACGATGCATCCACATCAGTTGCTGGATTCAGTTCTACGAGGCCAGGGCCCATGTCTGATTTGAGTGTGTATCTCCCAAAATATGCCTGGCACGTCGTAAGTGGCCAATACGCTTCTTAAGAATTCATTCATTAACTTATTAAGTATTCACGTGCCTCTGTGCAGTAATCGTAAAGGAGATGGGGCAGGGGTGCGGTTACCTGTAAGGGTTCCAGCTGGATAAAACAAAAGCAAGCTTTTGGCTCTTCCCCGAAATACCCTGGAAGGCTTCCTGGAGGAGGCAGGGTTTCTCAAGGACATCTTTGGTCAAAACGACCCAAGCGTGTGTGTTCTCGAAATGAACCCAGATGGCTATCATTCTTCATTTCACCCGTGCTATTTCTTGCTCAGGGTAGGCCCTGAGGGAGACACTTCTACCTAGCATTTTGACCTTACTAGAAACAGGTTATCTGGGAAGAGACAGAGGCAGAAGGACTCTAGACTAAAGACTGTACTTTCCCTAGGTGCTCAGGCCTAGATCAGATAAATGCTTAAACTGAGTCTTTCTGGGATTCAGAAGATGATACAGAAACCAACAAGGGGGAAAGCTTTACCTAAGGGAAACCACAGAGTGCCACATGACTCCAAGCCTGTCAGGGTCCAGAGACCAGGGTACGCGGCTGATTCACCCTCTTCTGTGAAACCTTCTTGCTTTCACCTGGAGGTGAGGGCTGGGTGCTACGCAGAGGCGCTGGGGCAGGGCTGAGACGCTCCTCGGAGTGGGCACTGACCGCGGCCCTGAGAGCAGGAGTGCAAGGACAGCACGCCCACGCCTCACTTTAAGCAAATTCAATTTCCGAGCGCAAATTCAAACTTGCACTTTCAAAAGGAACAGTTCTTGGCCTGACAAAATAATTCCCCATGAATTTCCTTAAGGGTAAGCACTGAAAATAGGATTTAGTTTACGAAGAACGAAAATATACTATGAACTTTGCGGGGGGACTTATCTCTTGCCAAAAGACATGTACGTCTCTAGGCTGATTATAAAATCCTACAACCAGAACAAATCTCCAGAGCTCAGGCTGGTCCTGATTCCTGCCTCCAAGAAAAATTTACTTAATCAATCCTTATCACATCCACCGTAAACAGAGCTCCATGCCAGGACACGCAAACACACTGCAGAGTTATTGTAATTTCCAAAAGTGGAGGGTTCACAACCTCTTGGGGACAGAGTCTAGGGCAATGCTGTTGTACTTCTCAGGAGTTTTAGTTGCTGGCGGGACAAACCCAGATCAAACTGGCAGAAAGACCAAAGGGCATTTGCGACCCCCTGAGTCAGCTTCATGGGTATGAGACCTATAAAGTCACATAGGACCCCACGCCCAGAAAGGCCCACACTTGATTTAATGCTTTGCTATGGGTTGTCCTGAAACTTTTTTTTTTTTAAAGATTTTCCTTATTTATTTGAGAGAGGGAGAGACCGAGATAGTGAGAGAGATGATGAGTGGGGAGCAGAGGGAGAAGCAGGCTCCCCACTGAGCAGAGAGCCCGATGCGGGGCTTGACCCCAGGACCCTGAGACCATGACCTGAGCCGAAGGCAGATGCTTAACTGACTGTGCCACCCAGGCATCCCTGTCTTGAAACTCTTAACTTTTTAACAAGGACTCCAGACTTACTTCGCCACTCATGCGGCTGGTCCTGATGGCAGCCGTAACTGGGAGTCCAGGGCTGTTACTGCCCAAAGACGCTCATACCGTAGACTGTGGGCACGTGCTCTCTCGTCCCCTCCCCCACCCCCTCCTCCCCCCATGCCCACCCTCCTCACTTCCTTCTCCCTCTTTGCTCTGTCTCTCCCTCCTTTCTTCTCTCTCACTCCACCTCCTGGCTCTGCCTCCCACTGTGTGGCGGTTTACCTGTCTTCTAGAGTGGCAGGCCCCTAGTGCTGCAGACGGGCAGGACCCCAGGTGGCCCTCCCGACATCCATATACTAATCCCAGAGAAAGGCTTTTGGCAGAGCTTGGCTGGCGGGTCACCAAACCTGCTTCCTCCTTCTGAGATCACAACTGGATGGCATTCCAGCTTCCCTTGCCTCTGGAATAGCCATGGGAAGAAGCTTGGCCAATGGGATGTGAGCAGATGTGAAAGTCTCTGCTTCCGGCCTGACCCGTAGCAACCTCCCCAGAGTGATTTTCCTCTTCTCTTTTTCCATTTGCTGGCTGACTAGAGCAGACTCTGAGGCCCAGGAAGAGAGTGAAGCCACAAGACGAAAGGAGCCTGGGTCCCTGAATGACTGCACAGAGGGCCACACCGGATTTAGAGTGAATTACAAATGCATTTCTATTTGGTAAAGCACTGAGATTCGGGGGTCCTTTTTGCAGATGATAGGGTTTCTGATCTGTACCCAGCACATATGTGATTGCCCCTGTGTGGCACGCAAGCCACCCTTGGACCAGTTACTATAGCTGGGGGATCATGAGCCCATGTAAGGGCATGGGGCACCAGATTACAGCCCCGCTAGGACCACATGCCCCGGAGGAGGAAAGTGGGTGGAAAATACACACACAGCCCTGAAAAAAAAAAAAAAAGACAGCTTCCAAAGTTTACTCTAGCTTTGAAGAGAGCAACCTAAAATCTCAAAGTTCCCAAAGATGTACTCTTTGAAAATGTGAATAGCTTAACATTAAAATGGTTCTCCCTCTTATTATTATATCATCTTAGTTCTTTCAAAGAACTTAATATGGCCTATAGCCCCATATCCAGGTAATCCACAAGGGCTCACCCCCTTTATTTTTGCTGCAAGTGCTTCAAGACTCCAGCTGAAGATCTCATAGATGAGAAAGCTAAAAAGATCCCTTGACAGTCTAACCATCTGTTGCTATATCAATCTTCAGCTTGGGTGTAGATATAGATGAGAAAAATAAAGCAGCAACAGCTTCTCATAGTCCCTGAGATGAAGACACGCCCACCATTATCTGCTGAGGAACTTTTCATTTTGGTTGGTTTTCTGCCAGTCCATCTGCTCTTAAAAGGTTTCCTATCTTTGACTTGTGAACAGATTTTTGCTCTACCTCAGTGGGTGGGGGAGAGTTTAACAACGTGGATGAAATGGTTGGGACTTTGGGGCTGCTGGAAATTCTGGGTTACAGTTTTCACAAATGGTTTTCCCACTTCCAACTTTGCAAATCCCTCAACCTCTCTGAGGCTATCAGATAAGCATAGCTATGCTGTCTACTTCCCAGGCTGTGGGGAGGTTAAAATAAGATCAAATGAATTGCAAACTAGAAAGGAAATTTCAAATTCAAGATCTGATAGTTGCACATGACGGTCTTCCTTTCAATTAGTATGGATAATGGAAAGTCGACGGGAAACACTGAAAATCATTTGTCACCTTCCTTCCCCCGGGGTACCCAGACCCAGTCCTTTAATCATTGCTCTTGAACCTGAATGTCCTATTCTTTTAGATCTGTGGTTCTCAGGCTTGGCTGCACATTAGATCATCGGGAGCTTTTATTCCAGTGCCCAGCTGCACCCCAGGCTCAATAAATCAGACACTCAGGATGGGTCTCAGGCATAGGTTTTCTAAAACACTCCAGGTGATTCCATTGTGCAGCCAAGGCTGAGAAGCTGTTTTAGGTTACTCTTTTGGGGGGAACTCAGGAAATTCTCTCTTGTCACATCTGAATCTATCTGAATCTAATATGTGCCTAAATAATTTCATTTCAGTAGGAGATGAGCACACTTTGGAGCTATTATATTGGCCTTATGTTATGTTAGAGATGATTGCAAGACTGTCACACACGTTTATCACCTTTGCTCAGCAGTGTTCAGGAGGTGCTTGGAGATGAGATGTATCTTTTACAGAATGCTGAAAATACCATTTTATACCAATTGGAAAGATAGAATGATGGATTCTGAGTTGTTTTGTATAAACCTGGAAGAATACCATTCAGCAGATGACAATGATCTGGCATCTGTTGTAGAAACTATTCATGAGGTTGTGTGTGTGTAGGAGAGAGACAGAGACCGTTGGAATCCAACAGGGACCACAAGGCAGCTAGCAAAAGTGAGTGGGAGGGTGGAGGTGCCATCACTGGTGATACTCTGATCCACTGGGCGCTCAAGCAGTCCTCAGAGCCCAGCCAGCCCTGAGCACTAAGGGCGGGGGTGAGGGTGGCAGTTACTGGGGGGTTTGTGTCTCCTCTGCAGAAGGTCCCGCGAGCGCCCCCTGGTGGTCAGGGGAGGCTCCGCTAGAGAGTCAGTCTCTAGCTTTGGGCTTTGGGCTCCCAGGGAGGAGCTGCAGGCTGGTCTTCCACAGCCACAGCCAGCCCACCTCTCCCCTCCCAACCACAAGTCCGCCCAGGACGGCTCTTGGGCCGCGCAGCTGCTGCTGCTGCAACATCACATCGTCCCCTTTGGGGTGACCTGGGCTCCGTTACTTAACCTCGTTGAGTCTCAGTGTTCTCATTTGAGTAATAATATCTACCTGACGCCGGTATTGTGGGGATTCACGGAGATGAACGCACAGGCAGCTCCTGGAACCAGAGGGGATTCTGCTGAGTCCCTCTCCTCCATGCTCGGAGGCACCTTGTTGCGTGTGCTCTTGCTTTCTACCTGCTCGCTTACCCTCTGTGTCCTTGGTGGCCGTCCCCATCATGCAGGCTGTTCCCCCGGGATCCGGTCTGGGCACCTCCTTCCCATCTAACAGCACATCACATTCTGTCCTGTGATCCCTTTTTTTCATTGACCTCCACACTGACTCTAGGAGGTAAATGAGGCAGCGGCACAGCTTCCAGTGCGCCCAGCGTCAAAGAGCAAATCACTGGCAAGCACAGTAAGGAAAGGATCTGCCGTCTTAGAACACTGACTGCATGTGCTGAGCGTGGTGCACACATCACCTCATTTTAGCCACACAAACAACACGGCGAATCAGGTATTTTTATTCTTACTCTACAGGGGATTTGTGTTAAGCTACTATGAGTATGGGTAGTTGGTGACTTTTCTAAGGTCATAAAGAGAGTAACTGGTATACCAGAACTTGAACCCCTTTCTCATCAGTTACAAAGGCGTCCCCCCATCTCTGGCAGTGACTTCTCTGGATTCCTGGAAAACTGCTTCTCTTCCGATAAAATCCTATCCTCCAGGAAAAGCCTAGCACACTCACAGCTGGCAGAAGCACCGAGTTGGGGCGATTCAGTAATGCCTTCTCTTTGCTTGGGGACATTTCTGCTTAGGATAACTAACTGTCTGATGCGGAATAACCCAGAATATGTATTCTCATGACTCAGTCCTCCCATGGCCAGAATCAGGTAATCCCCCGGTAAATATCAACCCCAGCTCTTCTCACGAGAGTGCTTCAAGGGAGGAGAAATGTAGATTCACTCTTTTTTTTTTCTTTTCCTGTTCACTTAGGTGGAACTTTAGCCCTGGAAGTCCGTATTTTTAAATGTTTTTCAGGCAGTTCTATGATAAGGGCTTTTAGATGTCAGGTCCTAACCTACTGAGAGCTTCATGAAATCCATATATTGGATTATGACTAGGAATTTTTTTCTTTTTTAAAGATCTGTTCATTTGAGAGAGAGAGAGAGAGAGAGCATGAGGGGGGAGGGGAGGGGCAGAGTGAGAAAGAAAATCTCAAGCAGACTTCCCGCTGAGCATAGAGCCCAATGGGGGCCTCGATCCCAGGACTCTGAGATCACGACCTGAGCTGAAGTAAGAGTCAGCTGCTTAACCAACTGCACCACCCAGGGGCCCCAGATTATGACTAGGAATTTTTAAAAGAAAAGCAATAGAGTAGAAAATATCCGTGTGTATGGCACATAAGAATAAATATTACTTCAGGAAACTTTTGCCTCAGTTCTCTATATATACGTGTGTGTGTGTGTGTATTTGTATACTTGCAATGTAAAATGTATTTTTTTGAGTCACAGAAAGCATGTGGAAAATGCCAACTGTTTGTTGTTTATAATCTGTTTGCCATTAGGATTTATTATATTAACAGCTCTCATATTTTTGGTCTCAGGACACTTCATACTCCTAAAATTTATTAAGGAACCCAAAGAACTATTGTTTTTAAGTGTTATAAATATCAATATTTACTGTATTAGAAACTAAAACTGGAAAATTCAATCTTTACTAATTCATTTAAAATAAGTTAGAAACCCATTACACATGAACATGAATAACATATTTTTAATTATATATATATATATTTATTTACTCAATAAATATACTGAATAGTGAGAAGACTGACACTGTTTTATGTTTTTGTACATCCGCAATGTCTGGAGCTTACACACCCTAAGATGACCTCAGTGAGTCTAGAGAATGAGGGAGAACCTACAACTTGCTTCTCAGCAAAAGAAACTGGAAAAGGTGATAATATAGACACCCCTGGATTACTTTATGTTACGTAAGACTCCATTGTGGCAGACTGGAATTAGATCTTCCTGCTGGCTTTGGAAAAGTAAGCCACAATATGGTGGGAAGGACCGATGTTGCCCTCTGGCAGGACCAGCGAGATGGTGCCCAGAAAACAGGGACTTTGGTGCTATGACTCCAAGACACTGAATTCTGCCAGCAAGCAGTGCACTTGGACAATGACCCCTGAGCCTCAGGTGAAACTGCACCCCTGGCCAACATCTTAATTTTAGCCTGTGAGACCTTGTGCGAAGACCCTGAGTACCCCGTCTGAACCCAGACTCCTGACCCAGAGAAACTGATATAAATGGGATTTGTGTTAAGCTACTATGATTGCATTATTTGTTTTATTGTAATGGCAAACTAATACATATGACCTCTTAGATCTGCTTCTGCATTCGATCTGTTGTAATAAGTTGTTTTAACTGAAGTATCTGAAGAAAATCCAGCCTCACACAGATATGGACTTGGACAAGGGGAAAGTATTTTAACAGGTTTTTTTAAGATCCTGCTGGGAGAGGGAAGTGGGAATTATTGTTTAATAAATATAGAAATTCAGTCGGGGATGATGAAAGGTTCTAGAGATGTAATGGGTGATGCTTGCCCAGCAGTTTGAATATACCTATTGCCACTCAACTGCACACTTTAAAAAACAGTTAAGGGGCATCTGAGTGGCTCCGTGGGTTAAGCCTCTGCCTTCGGCTCAGGTCATGATCTCAGGGTCCTGGGATCGAGCCCTGCATCAGGCTCTCTGCTCAGCAGGGAGCCTGCTTCCCCCTACCCTGCCTGCCTCTCTGCCTACTTGTGATCTCTGTCTGTCAAATAAATAAATAAATAAAATCTTTATAAATAAATAAATATTTTTAAAAACAGTTAAAATGGGAAATTTCATATTATGTACATTTTACCACAATTTTAAAAAATAAATTACTGACAATTTAGAGATAGAAACAGCGTTAGCTGCAATGTGGAATCTGAAATCATATCAATGATCTTCATACTCTGTTACAGTAAAATCTATTAGTCAACCTTGCACTTCAAATGGCTTTTACCTATTCATGATTTTGTAACATTATGCATTGATTACCTGAAAAATATTGGTCTACTAAATTATGCTGATCTTCTAAAAGTTAACTCAATTATATAATATAAAAAATTCATATTCATTAACATCACTACTAATATCAGGGAAGTCATTAAGTTTGGAGAAGCTGTTAAATTCCTGATGTAAGAAAAAAGAGGAAAATGAGGAGTAGGTACAAATTTACCAAAATTTTGATTTTTCCTTGAGAAGTCGACTTTTATCATTGGCAACAAATACAGTGCAATGCACTCTTAGAGATTTACAGCATAAAGCAGGAAAGAGCACATGAGAAGCAGAAGGTCACGGAGTCAACATCTTTTGATTTTATTTTCCAAAGATGGTCACAACCGTCTCACATTTTACGTGTTCTTGTTACACCCCATCAAGAAACGGAATCTAAGTTCCCATTCCTTGAAAGTAAGCCAACTAGACTGACTTGCTTATCAACAGAACAAAGGAAACGTGGCATTCTGGAACTTCTAAAGGTAGGTCACAGCAAGCCTTACAGCTTGAGTTTGGAAACTCAAGTCCCCTGGCCAGGAAACCTGTGGCTGCTTCACAGCCTTAGAAGAGCTCCCCGGGGTCCGTCACCTTCCACTACTAGCTATATGGGGGTCCCTTCTAGGTTGTCCAGCCTTAGAGTGCCTTCTGACGACTACAGTCCCAGGAAAGACCCCAGGTTAAAACTGCCCAACGGGGGCGCCTGGGTGGCTCAGTCAGTTAAGCATCTGCCTTTGGCTCAGGTCATGACCCCAGAGTCCTGGGATCCGCCCCAAGTCAGGCTCCCTGCTCAGCAGGGAAACTGCCTCTCCCTCTCCCTCTGCCCCTTCCCCTGGCTCGTGCAAACTCTCAAATAAAACAAAATCTTACCAAAAAAAAAAAAAAAAAGACAGTAGGAGAGGAGGAAAGTGTAAGATAGGTAAAAAAGAGTAAAATAACTGATTATAGTTGGTGAAACAAAAAGTAGAATTGCAAGTATGATATTTGTAATGCCAAAATACCAAAAAGAAAAACTAATTCTAACACAAGTAACAAACGCTAGCAGGATAAAGTAGGTAAGACAGAGGAATAAATTAAAGTGAACTAATCAATAGATAATGTCTAGAGTTGAATGTGAAGAGTGTTTGTTTCATTTTGACAATCTGCCTCTGCCCCATCTGTGATTCTCCTACGTTTGGTGAATTCTCCTCTGCCCGTGCCTCCTGCCATCAGTGCTGAAAAGGCCGATGCTTGCTTTTCCACTTTCCTAACCAGGTAGAACATGGGCATGTCATCAAGGCTCAGTCAACTGCTGCTAGGAACTAATGACATAAAAAAGTAGAGACAGCGAAGAATCCATTTTCCAAGGGAGGTGGAAATGGCCAGCATCTAGTGGCAGCCATGGCAGTGACCACGTGTGGCATCAGTGACCAGGGCAATGCAAACTGAGGTGGTCAGGTTCGGTAGAGGCAGTGCTGCGGGGTGCCCTTAGCTGACTGGGCTCTGGGGCATGCCTTCACCTATGGTTCTAGCTGCGAAGTTTTACTTTGTTTCTATGTACATTTGGAGACTCATTCTTGGGGTTTCTTGGCATTTCTGTGAATTACTCAATATCATTTTCAGTACATCCCTTTCCTATTTACATAAGCCAGAGTCTGTTTCCTTTGCTTACAACTGGGAACTCTGATTAGTCCACTGATAAGGCAAGAAGCAGAAGTGAAAGCCCATTACTTGAGAAAGAATCAGAAACCCAAATGTCAGCAGTGGTTAGCACATGCAGTTCCTTCAGCTTGTAACAAATCTTCCTGAATTCCACTTTTCTGGCTTCATCTGGAAAATGCCCCCTCATCCTTCAGATTTCAATTTAGATATAATTTCCCTCTCCAAAGCCTTTCCTCGTCCTCTAACACATGCACAACAAGTCATAGCGTTCATTTGTGTTGTGATGGACTATTTCTTTGTCTTTATTGCCCAATATAATAAAAGTTGCTCAACTGATCAAAAGAAATGAAATCTTGCCATTTGCGATGACGTGGATGGAACTAGAGGGTGTTATGCTGAGCGAAGTAAGTCAATCAGAGAAAGACAATTATCAGATGATCTCCCTGATATGAGAAATTTCAGAGGCAACGTGGGGGGTTTGGGGAGGTAGGAAAGGAATAAATGAAACAAGATGAGATCAGGAGGGAGACAAACCCTAAGAGACTCTTAATCTCACAAAACAAACTGAGGGTTGCCAGGCGGAGCGGGGGTAGGGAGAGGGTGGTTGGGTTATGGACACTGGGGTGGGTATGTGCTATGATGAGTGCTGTGAAGTGTAAACCTGGCAATTCACAGACCTGTATCCCTGGGGCTAATAATACATTATATATTAATTTAAAAAATTAAAAATTTTTTTTAAAAAGTCGCTCAGCTGAAGGGACTATACCATGGTTACCATTATGCCTGGTACATAGTGGGTATTCTCAATGAACTTTGTTAATAAGCAGAAATTATGGAGGAGTTTTAACGAATTTTTTCTAAATTATCTAATTTATAAACAGAAAAACCTTAACAAGGTAATCAACATACCTTTTTTCCCTACTCGAGTCGATACGGGTTCCTTAAGATCATGACGAAGAAGAAAACACACAGTCACCTGCAGAATAAGATGTTGATGATCTATGTTAGGATCAGTGGTGTCTCAGGCTCTACTTTTTTTTTTCCTTTTGTTTGTGTTGATCTTGATTTATATAAAATGTAACAGAATTACCCTCAGATATTAATATAGTGAAAGAGAAACAAAGTAATTTTTTTTTAAGATTTTATTTATTTATTTGACAGACAGAAATCACAAGTAGACAGAGAGGCAGATAGAGAGAGGAGGAAGCAGGCTTCCCACTGAGCAGAGAGCCCGATGCGGGCCTCGATCCCAGGACCCCGAGATCATGACCTGAGCCGAAGGCAGAGGCTTTAAACCACTGAGCCACCCAGGCGCCCAACAAAGTAATTTTTTAAAACATACATGAAAATATTCAGAAGGTCTTTTTTTTTTTAAGATTTTGTTTATTTATTTGACAGAGATCACAAGTAGTCAGAGAGGCAGGCAGAGAGAGAGGGGTAAGCAGGCTCCCCGCTGAGTAGAGAGCCCGATGTGGGGCACCTCCAGAGGGTCTTAAACCAAGTAAAATTCCTCCCTCTGTGGACGTCCAGACATCTTTGGGACTTGTGTGGATTTCTTCTTCTTCTTCTTCTTTCTTAAGGTTTTATTTATTTATTTGAGAGAGAGAGATAGCACAAGGAAGGGGAGGAGGAGAAGCAAACTTCCCACTGAGAAGGAAGCTGGGCACAGGGCTTGATCCCAGGACCCAGGATCACAACCCACGCCCAAGGCAGCTGCTTAACCAACTGAGCCACCCAGGCGCCCCCTTGTGTGGGCTTCTTATCCATGTCTATACAACCTGCCTGCCTTGTCTATAAAACCAAAACATTGACAGACTATTAGAGAATTTAAAAAGCAAAATGAAGTTTTGGGGGAGAAAAGACATGAAAGCTATGTTTTAAATTTTGAATAGAAAGAGGATCAGATATTAATGACCCACTAATGGCTTTATACTCCTACTAAATGGTAAACTTTCATATACCTAATTTGAAAAGTCTGTCCTAACAACAAAAATCAAATACATATTTCTATAACCTTGGTAAAAATCTCATGCAGATTCAATCAAATTAAGCATCTGTTTCAGTTGAACTTTGCTTTGCGGTCTAAAAGAACAAGATTCAGTAGTGATGTGGTGATACTCTTGGATCACAGTACGTGAAACTGGTTTTCTTCACTGATAAAGGGAAACACCAATTGCTACAGACTGAATTGTATCCCTCCAAAATTCATTCACTGAGAGTCCAGCCCTCAATGTAACTGTATTTAGAGGCAGTATCTTCAGGAGACAATTAAAGTTCAATGAAGTCATAAGGGTAGAGCCCTCATATGATAGTACTGGTCGCCTCACAAGAAGAGAGATATCTCTCTGCTCCCCATGCACCCCAAAGAAAAGGTCAGGGGAGGGTGTGAGGGTTCAGCAAGAAGGCGGCCATCTGAAGCTGGGAAAAGAGTTCTCGCTGGAAACCTAACACTGCTGAAGCCTTGATCTTGGACTTCCCAGCCTCCAGAACTGTGGGAAAAGAAATTCCTGTTGTTTAAGCCACATAGTCTGTGGTATTTTGTTATGGCAGCCTGAGCGGAGCAAAGGACCAGTCAAAGAGCTGCGGTTTTGTCTCCCCTTCAGAGCTGAGAGCATCTCCTTGGTACCTGCCAAATATCATTCCTTATCTCAATCTGAGGCTTCATATTTCTCCTCCCACACTTAAAGCCCCTCCGTCTTCGGGCTCAATCTTGAATCTTTTGATTGTTTCTCTCGATGCACTATTCCATTGGTTCCTGACCTTTAGTGCACATAAGAAACACCAAGCAAAACACTGCTCTTTTAGAAGTCTTATGCAGTCCTAAAACTTCAGTGAACATATCACTCCTCCAGCTCTGTTATTTGCCCATCTCCAAACCTTCATCGTTTCATAAACACTTTCCTTGAATCATCAATGATCAACGTGCATTTTAAAGTAAAACCAAGCTCTTCTGGAGGCTTAGTCATTTCGGTAGGTGAAACGTATTTTTCCTAGTTCACATAGTCATGCAGCAAATTTACTTCAGTCTCAATCCAGTACTGAAAATGCAGTGGTGAACAAAACAGACAATATTTCTACATCCACGGAGCTTACATTCTAGTTTTGGGACAAGTGAAAAAAAAACCATAAAACAATTTCTAGTGAAAAGTGTTGTGAAGAAAATAAACAAGTGATGTAATTGATAATGCCCTGGTGGACAGGAAGGGCCTGGCCTCCGCGGAGGTGACACTTGACCTGAGCTTTGAAAGATGTGAATCAAGGGCACCTGAGTAGCTCAGTCAGCTAAGGGATTAAGCATCTGTCTTTGGCTTAGGTTGTGATCTCAGGGTTCTGGGATAGAGCCCTGCTCCATGAGAAGCCTACTTCTCTCTTTCCTTCTGCCCCACCCCCCACTCCTGTGGATGCCCTCTCTCTCTCAGTAAATAAATAATATCTTAAAAAAAAAAAAAGATCCAAATTAGCCAACCATGTGAAAACTCGTAGGAAAAAACTTTCAGGCAGATGGAACACAAATTCAATGGTCCTGAGACATGTAGAAGTTCAGCATTTTTGATGTCCAGAAAGAAGATGGGTTAACCTCAAGCACAGTCAGAGGGAGAATGAGATGAACAAGAAAGCAATGACCAGACAATGTAAAACTACGAAATCAGCTTCATGTTTAAGGACTTGTGGTTTCACCGTAAGTATAGTGAGAAGCAACAAGAGAATTTAAGCAGGAAGTGTCAAAACCTGATTAAAATCTGATTTGTGTTTTTAAAAAATCATACGGCTGTGTTTTGTGGGGGAAGAGACTATATATGGGTAAAAGCAGAAGCAGGAAACCCATTTAGATGGTTCGTACAGTATTTTGAGAAGAGATTTTGGTGGTTTGGCTTAGGGCAGAGTTCCTCTGCCCTGTCCTTATTATCATTTGGGACCACACTATTCTTTGTTGTGAAGGGCTTTCAAATGCGTGTAGGATATTTAAGTATATCTCTGACCTCTACCTGCTAGATTCCAAGTTGCCTTTTTTTTTTTTCCAAGAAAAATGAGAGGAATAAAAGAGAAATTACAGAGACTAAATCCAAGAGGCCTGTAAGTATAATAAGAATTCCAGAAAGAAGAGAAAATGGTGGAGAGGAAATTTAAAAATGGAAAAATGTGTCAGAGCTGGGCCTTTTTATTTTATTTTTTAAAGTAGGCTCCACACCCAGCATGGAGACTGACATAGGGTTTGAACTCTCGACCCTGAGATTAAGACCTAAACTGAGATCAAGAGTTGGATGCCTAACTGACTGAGCCACCAGGCACTCCTAGATTTTTAAATACAAATTCATTTTTTTTAATACTTACAGTACTATTCAGCTTATCTGTTTCTTCTTGGGTACATTTTGATAGCTTTGATAGTGGTCTAGTTCATCTGAGCTGTTGAGTTTATGAGTATATAGCTGTATCTCTTTCAAATATCCACTGGGTCAGTAGTGACATCTCCTCTTAGAGCATGTATGCTATAGGAATGACCTAGTGCAATAAAAAACTGAAGACAAAGTAGAGAAGATATGTAACTGCAGCTGTACAGACCTCAAGCCCTGTTATCATTGACTCCTTCCTATCTTTCAATTCTATATCCAACCTTTTCATTTGTCCTTGCCAATATTTCTTGCAGTTCCCCCCCCCATTCCCCATACTCTTTGGCTATAACCCTGTAATAGCTCCTAAACTATCTACCTAAATTATTTCATTGGCTGCCTAACCAGTTTCAGAGCCATTGCCCACTGTAATTCATCCTCTGCACCCCTGCCAGACTTCACTTCTTAACGTTCAATGGTTCCACTTTGCCTGCAAGATAAGGACTCTCCACACCTGATTTAGTCTCGCCTTTTGAGTTGCAGTTCAGTTCATTTTCCTAAATCAAGGGTCTTTAACATGCAGGTGTTGGAAGGGAGGGGTGAGCCACGAATTTCCTAAAATTTGAGTAAAATGTGTTATATGATGGGAACTTTATTTCTAGAGCAAGGCTACAACCATTATCAGATGTTCACAGTGAAAAAAAGAATGTGCTAAGCCTTCAACCTAATCTTTATTTCTATAATGTATCAAAAATAACACACACATACACACATTCTATAGCTTCTCCAACAGTTCCCACATCAGTAGTGATCACTCCTTTCTCTGAAATAAAATCCACATAACTTTCACGATCTAGCCTAAACTTAACATTTCACAGATGAGGATGCAATCTAGTGCTTAACAAATCTGTCCAAAAATTTGGCTCCAGTAGAACTTTTCTGTGCAACTGAGTGCTGATGTGCTATTTTGTTGGTCTTTTTATGAATAAATTTCATATTTCTCCTTGTGGTCCAGGAACCTCAGAGATATTTAAAACTCTAATTATCTTTACTGTCTTACATAAACTAGCTGCTCAAATGTTGGCTGAGAACAGTGATGACAGTAAGACAGTTCTATTGAGGCAAAGGAAAAGGGCTGTAGTGAGTACTGGGTTAGGAGCACATTTTTAAGGAAGCATAAGCACATTTGGGGGATGCAAAATATTAAGCCCAGAGCTTAGATATCTTGCAAAATGTAACACTCAGGGGTCTATGTGAGGAGAGCTTTGACGGTTCCTAGACAGCACTCAAAAAATTCCTCAGAAGCAACAAAAAGGAGGATGCCCAGGTATTTGGTAAAGAGAAAAGATAAGAGCACCTGCTTTCCAGTGAGCTACACAATGGATTCAAATGTCAACACCACATCCAAGCTATGTCACTGTTGCACGGTTACAGGGTTCTTGTCCCCCAGAGTAGAAGAATGAATCTCAAGGACAAAAAGGGCATGAAGTAAAGTCTATTAAGTGAAGGTTGGAAAGGAAAGAGCTCTCTAGAGTGAGGAGGGTCCTGAATGGGTGGCCACTGAGGGGGTTTATGGGAGAAAACCTGCCAGGAAACTTGGTACATATCTCATCTATAACATTTAAGACAAACAAGGTGGATTTGTTATGTTCCCTTCCCTCTGGCCAATATCTTGTCTGTAACATTTCTCCACATCTGGAATTTCTGAGAGCCCGGTTATGTAGCCGCTTTCCTGTCTCTCCCTACCTGGCCTCACCTGGACCTTACTCAACACCTTGCCCCCATTATTTAACTTTTCCGCGCTTCAGTTTTGTCATTTGTTTCTACCTAAGAAATTGCTGCAATGTTTAAACAAAACCATGCCCGTGGAGTGCTCGGTTGAGTGTCCTACACTTCAGGCATTCCTTCCTTGAGTGTTAATTGTTGCTATTATTTAAGGAGAAGAGCGGTTTTAGGAAGGGAGGAGGTGCTGTGCTGAGACGGATGGTTCTTGCTGAGACTTTCGTGGGAAGATGGGAGGTTCTGCAGCAGACAGGTAAGGAAAGTTGGGGAGGGTCACATTTCCATGGTGTGCACCTGCAGGACCCGGCGCAGTGGCAAGACCGGCCAGAAGCGTCAGATCAAGAACACACCCTCCGCGCGATCGGTACGAGAGGCCGCAACCGGAGAGGATGAGTGAGCCGACGAGAAAGGTCTCACCTTCTGGGGAAACCTGGAGCCCCGGAAGCGGCCTCATTTGAGGAAGGGGAGGCGGGACACGGGGTGACCGAGGGTGCGGAGACACTTGAACGGAGCACCGCGGAGGGGCAAGGTGGGAAGAAAACGCCACGCGGCCCCTTTCCAGCCACAGCTCCCACTGCGGCCACCACGTACTGGAAACCAAGGGGAAAAGGACCATGTGGGGCGAGTTCCAAGGCTCTGCCCACGGCTGCCCGGGAACCAGCGGCAGCGCCGGACGTGGGACCGCACACGGGCGCGCAGCGGGGACGCGCGGGGGCCGTCGGCCGGACGGGAACGCCCCGCCCACGACGCAAGGAGGGGCGGGGCCACGGGCCTCTTCCGGCCGCGCGGTCTTCCGGCGCAGGGTTCCCTCGGCGCCGGCTGCCGCGGTCCGCGTGGGGCGTTTCCTCCAGACACCGGGAGCCTGGAGCCCTACGGCCGAGTTCTGTAACAGAAGGTCGCCAAACGGAGCGTTTTTCCGGCATTTGTTTGGGATTCCATTCAGATTCTGTAATGGCCTGTCGCCAGATGGCAGGGGTGTCCTGGGATTTGCTTTCCCGTAGATGAGCTTGCCCAGATTTGCTCCCAGTACAATACTGAGATTTCCTGTCCCGCGCTGTGCTCGTGTCTCCCGTGGATCCGAGTCGTCCCTTGGGCTTCAGCTGAAGCCTTGCAGACTTCTTGGTGGTTTGCACGTTTCTTTCTCGTTTCTTTTCCTGGCAGTTTTTATCGCCGTTTTGGTTGGTTGGTTCTTCCCAATGGACTTGTTTGTATTGTACCCTGGGATCATTTGGGTTTTAGTGTGTGGATCTCTGTGGTCACTTCGCTGAACCTTTGTTTTCTAATAATTCTCTTGGGTTTTCTGGGTAAGAATTTATCTGTAAATAACAATTTTGTCTTTTCCCAAGAATCCAACACAACACCCGTCTAGCCTCAGGGCGCGCTTCCTTCTTCCCAGAAGTCACACGGATTGCATCTTACCTTATCCCTCATGATGTTTTCTGAAGGTTTTTGAAAATTAAAAACACAAACTGCACTTTGTTCTTTTTCTAGTTTACCAATTTGTTTTATTATTTCTTAAAATCAGAAGTGGGTATTTTTTTTTTTTTTTACCAAATACTTCCAGTACTAGTCTCACAGGTGATCATTCAGCTTTTCTCCATTACCCTGCAGCAATAGGATTACAATAATAGATTTTCTAATGTTGAACCATCTCTACCATCCTTACAGTCCTGCTATGTGTTCTTCCAGTACATTGCTGGATGAAAATTGCTGTGTATTTCATACAGGATTTTTGTGTCTAAGTGAATAAGGAAAGGGTTAAGGTAGAGACTGGGAGTCCCTAGCTGGGCTCTGAAACTGCTCCTGGCAGGCAGAAGCCTTAAGACAGAGTGAACAGAAGATAAGGGAACAGACAGCCTGGCCTGGGATGGCTGGGAGTATTTTTTCCTTTGGCGGCTACAGTGTATCACAGAAAATGACCAATCCTCAAAGATAAGTCAGTAAGGGTGTTATCAGTAGTCCTTACTCAAACCAAGATGGCACAAGAATCTCAAGGCCACAAGCTTCCCACTCAGTTCTCAATAAAAGACTACCATTAAAAGTGTTAGCCCATTTAGGACCCCCTCTCTAGAGAGCTGCTTCTTTCCTTTCTGTTCTCCCCTTCACTTAATGAACTTTCACTTCTCTTCACCTTTTTGTGTCCCCGAGAGTCATTCTCCGACTCAGTGAGACAAGAACCCTGCAATCCTGTAACATAAGTGAAACTGGCTTATGGTTTTCTTTCGTTGCCTTGTCCAGTTTTGCTCTTAGTTTATGGTGGATCTCAAAATGACTCAGATTAATCTCTTTTTGTATGACCTGGAATAGACCTAGAGTATGAATGATCTATTCCTTAGGTTTGAAAAACTCACCTTTAAAGCCATCTGGATGCAGTGACTTTTTTAAGAGATTAAATGTATGTTTTTTCCTAGAAAAGGATCCCTTTCATTTACATCTTCAAATTTTGTGTATTAAATTGTCTCTGTGTTATGAACACGCTGTGAAGGCACACGCAGGAGTGTCTTTCCACAAGCTTTATTCCATCATAAGCCAAGATTAACATAATTACAAAGCAGGCTCAGGATTCCAAACTCAATGAGATTTTACCAGTGGTTAATGTGGCTTCTTCCATAGCACACAAAGGATACCCCAAGTCACCCAGAAAATAAGATACCACAGGGGGTAAGGAAGTTAATAAACTGAACACGCAGTCCGTCCGTGGGCACACAGTTGAGAGAAGGCCTCGGTCAGGTCCAGGTAGCTCTAGGCACTGGCATCTTACTATGTGCAAACAGTGAAGGATCTCGGGTCTGTTCTGAGATCAATGGGGAAGATCCTTCAGCAGCAGCTGCCTTTTTATTTTTTTTTTCTTTTTTAAAGATTTTATTTATTTATTTAACAGGCAGAGATCACAAGTACGCAGAGAGGCAGACAGAGAGAGAGGTGGAAGCAGGCTCCCTGCTGAGCAGAGAGCCCAGTGCCGGGGGGGCCCCGGAGATCATGACCTAAGCTAAAGGCAGAAGCTTTAACCCACCAAGCCACCCAGGTGCCCCGGCAGCTGCCTTTTTTATTTAAGTGGTCGGACATAGAGGGCTCAGGGTCTGGAAAGCCTGACAGTTTGCTGCAAAAACCCTCCCCTTTTTAAAGGGATTGAATTGGTCAGGGGCCCCTGAAAACTTCCTGTGCCTGTGCTCTTGATCAGCCCTGGGGTGTCGGCAGCTGGTGCTGGTCTCTTTGATATCTCGTGGCTGCAGTGTCCTTAACGGCTGCCCATGGCTTGATACTGGTCCCTGCTGGACATCAGAGACTCCATCTTGCTCTCAATACTCTGGTATTAACTTTTTTTTTTTTAAATCTCACCTTGTTCTTATACATTCATGTATGTTCTGTTGGAGTCCTTTTTCTTTTCTTTTTTTTTTTTTTAAAGATTTTTATTTATTTATTTGACAGAGAGAAATCACAAGTAGATGGAGAGGCAGGCAGAGAGAGAGAGAGAGAGAGAAGCAGGCTCTCCGCGGAGCAGAGAGCCCGATGCGGGACTTTATCCCAGGACCCTGAGATCATGACCTGAGCCGAAGGCAGCGGCTTAAACCACTCAGCCACCCAGGCGCCCCAGGAGTCCTTTTTCTTGATCAGATTTATTGAACCACCTTTTGATTTTTTTATTAATTTTGATTGATTTTATTTGATAACCTTTATCTAGAAATTTTTTCTCTTTCATTAATGTATGCCTTCATTAATTTCTTCCTTTTTTTTTTTAGGCTGTCAATTTTTTAAAAATTAATTTATTTTTTAAATTTCTTTTAATTTATGTTTTTATTCCTTTTTTTAAAAAGATTTTATTTACTTGTTTGACAGAGAGAGAGCATGAGCAGCAGAGGGAATGGCAGAGGGAGAGGGAGAAGCAGAGTCCCTGCTGAGCAGGGAGCCTGATGCAGGATTCCATCCCAGGACCCTGGAGTGGTGACCTGAGCCAAAGGCATTCGTTTAACTGCCTGAGCCACCCGGGTGTCCCTCTGTTTTGTTTTAGATATGTGTTTAACGAGTGCATATATGTGCCCCCACACTGGACATATTTCCTCCTTTAAAATTAAAATTTAACCCTTTCGTAGATAATGTGCTTCAATTTAATTCTAACTTGTTTTTTCTATATATTGTACTTCCTATTGTTTTCTTCTCTTTTCTGTCTTTAGTTTGATAAAGTTTTTTTTTCTCCAGATTTTTTTTCATTAGTAGTTTGGAAGTTATATGTTCAATTTTTATCTAGTGGTTCTCTTATTATATTTTAGTTCATTAAATTCCTATTTTTATATAAACATATGGAGTTTATCAGCATTTTTATGAGGTGTCTTATCTACTGGTTAAGAGTAGAGACTCTGAAACCAGATCACCCTGATGCAAATCCTGGCTTTTCCACTTATTAGCTGTGTGACCTAGAGCTTACTATATACCTTCTCTGCGCCTCAGTTGCCTCATCTGTAAAACGGGGATAAAATAGCATATACCTGATAAGATTATTGTGCAGATTAGTGTGTTAATGTACAATTAATATGTAAAATTCTTAGGACACTGCCTAGCACGCAGCACCTAGATCTCTCTAATCACTAGATTTTTTCATCTATGAAATGGCATAATACCTGCCTAGCAGATTTGTTATAAAGATAACACATTATTGTATATATATTATTCAGTTTAATAAAATGAGCACCTTCTACGCATTTGAATTACCATGGGTTTTGGCTTCAAGGAGTTCATGATTTAGTAAGGACCCAGACACAGTGGAGTATGACATAACCTTACTACTGTTCCCATGTCCTCTCCTGTGCCCTTCTAATCTATGTCCCACACAGAGCAGTTTCAGAACACATTAATCAGACCATGTATTCCCCCGCCAAAATTATTTCCACTTCTGTTACACTTTACATAAGCCACAGTCTCCATTGACTTTAACACTACACTCTGGGTCCTGCCTCCTCTTCTGATCTCATCAAGTGGCACTGTCCCCTCTTCTGGAGACTCTTACCACCCAGGCTTCCTCTCGGTTCCTTAAACCAACCCTCTCATTCCTCGGTGCCCTCTGCCCCGAATTTTCATCCCACCTACGCTGACTCATCATGGCAGACTCATCTTTCAGGTCTCAGCTTGGCTCAGTCAGGTTCTTAGTTACAGACAACAGAATCCACTCCGGCTGAGAGCGGGTCTTGATCAATATTGTGCAGCCCACAGAGTCCCCAAGAAGATCAGCAGCCAGACATGCGAGTAGTGACAGTCCACTGCTCCCACCAGCGCTTGTCACCAACACAACTTCCACAAACACGGGCTTCGAAACTCAGGGCTCTCCCTCTGGGACGCTCGCCACTCTCACCACCGGTTAGGCAGAGTTTTTTGGGGGGCACATTTCCTTCTTTGTCTAGCAAATCTTTCTTGCAACAATAAAGTTGAATCTTTCTGACTTCATCTTTCAAGTTGAAGTTCTGTGTAACCATGCCTAGGTCACCTCTGCTTGGGTTGCAAAGGGGGTCCAGGAGCAAGTCTTCTCACAGGAAACTCTTCAGGTATTAGAGGGATGTTCAAAAGTCCTGGACATTCCGAGAACCTGTCACATGAACGCTAAATATCATGTTACCTCAGCCAAAGGCCTTCCCTGACAGCCCTCAGTATACACATACTCTCCCCAGCCTGGCCCCATATTCTTTCACTGTGCTCCGCCATCTTCTTCAAGGCATTTACCACAGCTTCTATTGTCTGTTGGTTCAAATGCCTTATAAATGCTGGCGCCAGAGTCTGGTCTCCATGTGGAATTTCATTCAAGTAAGTATCAAGCATCCAAAAATAATTTTAAGATGTATTTCTGTTCTTAACATGGGTCTCTTGGAAGAAAAAAAAAATCATCGAAGGGGATCCAGTCACAATTTTCAACCGTTCTCATAGGTTGGTATTCCTTTCTCTTTGCTCATTCCCCCCAAATCCTCCTGTGCATGCGTTTAGTGTTTATTTGTACATGTTTTTTGCCTGTTCTCTTGCACCAAAGACATTCAAAATGGGTCTGAGAGATCCACCTTTCTCAGGGCACAGGGGGAAGAAGTTGAGAGACCCAGGAGCCTGAGAACATAGACACATTAAGCATTTTGGTTCACTGTGTGTGTCTGAAATCCAGATTATAAATTTTACTAAGACAGGGACACTCTCTGTTCTATTTGTGCCTAACGCAAAAACCTGACAAACACATAGCCAATTAACATCTGTTTTCTGGAAAAAAAGAGAAGTCCACCAACTGAAGAATAGAGAAGGTAGTACACAGCACAAAGCAGGAGCTCTTGACTTAGTGAAGGGTCGGTTCAGGGACGTTCCAGGGGTGCGGTGAGAGAGGAGTTTGGGAAGGCATCCTGGAGAAGACAAGGCCACAGCCGGATCATAAACAGAAAGAAGTCACCGTGCAAAGAAAAAGGGAAGGTTAGAGAAGAGTTCCAGGTAGAAGTGCAGCACCAGCACAGAGAAATCCCAGTCAGCTTGCGCGCTATTGCTGAAGGTGAGGTAGGGGGCCTGGCAGAAGGCCGGCAGAGGGGCCGAGGCAGGCACAGGGGGCCTTGTATGCCATGCCAAGGAAGTCTGGCTTTCTCCTGTGGGTGATGCAGCCGCAGCAGGTAGAGTGAGGAGTCTCTCTCAGATTTTCATTTTAGAGATTACTGGGTGACCGTGTGAGGTTAGATGTGACAGCGACAAAAGAAAAAAATAAAAGAGTTGTGTAGCAAAAAATGTAGGCCTTCAAACAGGACAGTAGTTGAGAAGTAGTGGACAGTAGGGATAGGTCTTAGGGATAAGTTTAAAGAAATTACTTGGAGGTCAGATTTGTAGTACTGGGTGGGTGACTGGATGCGGAAAGGGAGAGAGGAATCTGGAATGGTGTCCAGACTTCTGGCTTGGAGGATGAGATCATTAGTTGGGGTGGAATTAAGGGGAGGAGTCATGGGTTGGCCGTGGTGGAGAGAGCCGGAAGACCTCCAGTTCTGAAGTGGACTTTAAAGTAGCTTTGGGAGGGCGTCTGGGTGGCTCCGTTGGTTAAGTGTCTGCCTTTGGCTCGGGTCATGATCCCAGGGTCCTGGGGTCGAGTCCTGCATCAGAGACTCCCTGGTCAGCAGGGAGCCTGCTTCCCCCTCTGCCCCTCACCCTGCTTCCGTTCTCTTGCTCTGTGAAATAAACAAAATCTTAAAAAAAAGATAAGGTACCTTTGGGACGTCAAAGATTAGATCTGCAAATTGGATATTTGAGGCTGCAGCTTAAGGCAAAGGCTAGAGGTAGAAACGCTCTGGAGGGGGGAGCAGCTCAGAGGGGAGCGTGGGTTTCAGAGTTGGCCGCGGGGTGCACTGGGAGGGGTTGCTGTCGTCAGAGGGGCGTCTGGTTCTGCCGACATTCTTTTGCCTTCCCACCTTAGCACTGCTCTTCCCTCTGACCATTCCTTCTCCAAATGCTTTGCTGGCTCCTCCTTCCCTAAAATGTGGGGTTTTCAGGTGATTTCGCCACCTGGGGCCCTACTGTGTGGCCATCAGAGCTTTGTCTCCAGTCCAGAATTCTTACGTAAGGCAAAGACCCATGTCTCCGACCACTTTTGAAGAGCAAAGTGGTAGTTGGACTGATTGTCCAAAGGACACGCAAAGAGGGTGTGGCTCTCCCTTCTGTTCCTCCGCATCCGAGACCGGCACTGTGAACGGACACTGCTTGGGACTATCTCTTGTTTCCCTGACAAATCAAACTTGGACATCAGGGGTCAGAACGCAGGCCTGTTCATATGCATTGATATGTCCCCTCCCCCCGCCGACTCTACTTTAATCCTGTACATACCTTTCTCAAGCTTCTTCACTTCCCTTTTATGCCTAGTATATTGTTTTCTCCTCATTATGAATTTAAATCAGACGAAGAAAGAGATAAAAATGTAATTGTTTCTGATAGAGGGGTGGCTGGCTGGCTTAGCTGAAGAGCACATGACTCTTGATCTTGGGGTTGTGAGTTTAAGCCCACGTTGGGTGTAGAGATTACTTAAAAAATAAAATTTTTAAATATTTCTGATATAGAGTAAAAATAACTGCTCCGATCATAAAAAAGGAAAAGAGTTTACACGGATTCACTTCTTTAAAACAAAAATCATGACTCTTATTTTTGAGAAAGGGGTGCTTTTTCCTCTGGAATACCTTGTTCCATGATCACTGCTCCAATGATGAAGGGACTCTTAGCTCATAAGCAAACCATGCCATGACTTAAGCTATTTATGTGGAGAAGCTGGTTAGAACACAAAACCAAAGTGCTAAATTCATTTTAAAATGTTTTCCATACCAGCTACTTCAAACTAGTGATAACAATATGATCTTCTAGTCCCAAGGAGTTGGACCGGATTAAAAACACTGAAAACAAACACACAGAACCAGTGGGTCAGGCTTTGTGAGCGGTGCTTGTGTGAGGTCAGTCCATTGATCATCACTAGTACCCGAGTTCAAAGGCTACAGTGTGGTTCTTTAGTATGCTTCCATTGTGAACAAATTCTTTGAATTTAAGCCTTTGGCATGGTTTCTGCAATGACGACTCTTTAGCATCTTAAAAAATTTCACAGAAGAGATTAAGAGAGTTCCAATTATTCCAGAAGTTACTGGTATAAAAATCACGTTTCTTCTATCAGATTCAACTGTTCAGCAGGTGTAAGGTGCGTGGTCAACACCTGAGGGAGCTGCATTAAGAGGCTCTCGGCCCATGGCACTTTGCCCTCACGCACTCGAGGGAGCCAGCTTGAGTGTGAGTGAACACTTGGTTGCGTAACAGTGACGCGGCTCAGGAAAACTGGGTACTTTTTTGATCAGCTTACGGTTAACAACAGACAGAAGGACTCATTTTGACTTATATATAATATACATCCTGGTAGAGAGACCGACACGGACAGATGTGTAAGAATATATTCATCTCTGTTTTCACAAAGTACTCACAACTTCGACAAGAAAAGTCACAAGTTTATATAAATGCCCATTTTCATACCAATTTGTGAATTCAGAAGTTCTCTCAAAAAAGAATAGGAGATACTGCTTTTCGCAATCAGTTTGGGATGAGAATACTTTTGATACCATCGGCATAATCATGGTGTTCTTCCTAGGTTTTAAATTTCCCTTATTCATTTACGACATTTCTCTGTCATTTGCTAAATTCTGCCCATCCTCATATTAACTTACTATTGTTACAAAATACCTTTAAACGAGGTGTATACAGATACAGGTACATATATATTTACTGAACTGAACCTCATGAAACTGTTAATACTTGACCTTTTCTGATGTATGAAAATAGTTTTTTCACATGGTAGAAACTAATAAAATAGGACCTTTAGTTGGACGGTTATATCTCCATTTATATATGTATGTATTCTATCTCTACACACACACACACACGCACACACACTACACAATCAATGGGAAGAATGAAAATCTCTCTATTCACCAGTTCTAATGCAGCCTTGCAAAACTGTACTTGCTGACCACTGGTGATTTTTAATGAAAATGTTTAGAGGTATAGTAATTTCCGCAAATTTAGCACTAGACCAAATAAAGCCTGGTCCAATCCAAACCAGGCCAACTGTCTTTGAAAGCACACCACCGAACTGTGTAATGGGCACAGCCTATCCTGAAAGATGGCTTTTGCAGGCTTATGGTCAGGTCTAGAATCAACAGGCCAAATAATAAAATGCTGGAGCATTTTCAATTCTTCCTCTGTGTCTTTGGTAACATTCCACACAGTGCCTGCTCTGAGACACCATACCAAGCACCAGTAAAAGAGAGAGGCCCCAGACCCTGCTTTCAAGAAACTTGACATCTTTTAAGAGAGATAAAAATATAAATAATGAGAGGATAGTCTAAGTGTTATAAGTTTCAAACTGGGACAGAGTAAAATGTAAAAGGCAGATAGCGCTTGAGAAGTTTTTTAACTGACTTCAAACATCAGGGGCTACAAGCCCCTACAAATGTGTACTGAGCTCCAGTCCGTCCATGTGATAATCATAGGTCTCCTCCTCCGTGTTTCTGGCCCGGCACGCCCTTCATCACCCCACACAGGGACTAGAGGTCCTCCAGGTCGGTTAAATCCACGGCCACTTTCAGGAACATGGTGTCGTCTTTGATGTAGGTGTTCTTGGCATTCTCCAAAGTGGAGTGTGCCACGAAGCGGGGACAGCCAGACGCAATGTTCATTTCCCCGTCCGGTCTTTTAAAGCTACTGCTGCTGGGGTCGGCCTTGAAGGTCTCCATAATGTGGTTCTTTTTGCCGCTCTGGTCCAAAAGCATCAGGGTCACCCTCTGCCTGAACGGCCACTGCAACAGGGAGTCAAACTCCCCTCGCATCACCACGAAGTACAGCGACAGGTGTGTGCCCTTCCCGGAGCCGTCCCCGTTCAGGTAGGCTCTAGCACAGAGCCGGTAGCCGCACCGGCTGGTGTAGAAGGGCTGGCTGAAGATGGACACCGTGTGCCCGTCCAGCGCCTCCCTCTTCTTCATCTTATAGTCTGTCACCTTCCAGATGAGCTTGCCGTTATAGCAGGCCCCTTCTAGCAGCTTAAATCGCTCTTCATTTTTATTCAGTTGGGCTTTGTGGATATTGATGTGGGCATCGTGTTTGCTAGTCTCCCCTTCCAGAACAACTGCGAAGGGGGGAAAAAAAAAAAAGATACCACAGGCCTCAAAGCTGTCTTTAGAAATTGCCCGAAGTGGAATTCTGGTATCTGAAGAGAACTGATAAAATTCTGACATCCTAAAAATGAATCAAATTCATTGTCCACCAATGGACCCTTTGTATTAATAGTTAGCTCAATAAATCTCGTGTCTTGGCAAGAGTAGAGAAATTCATACTCTTGAACGGAAGCTCACCAAAGTGTAGAGGAGATGCCCAGCATTGAACTAGCGTGCATTAGCAAGGTGAGCCTCATTATTTAATCACTGGAAGGCTTTTAAAGAGCCAAACCCTTTTATATTTTTCTATTCTTAAAGTTTCCACCACATCTCTCTCTCTTAGCTTTCTCATTACTTGCCACTCTCCTAAAAAACCACCACTCCCTGTTTCTGGAATTTCCTGGCCCATTTCCACCCCCTGCCTATTCCAGCGTCCCCTCATCACCCACTGTCACTCCCGTCCCCAACCCTCCCCTGCCCCCGCCCCCGGAGTGGCCAGAGTCTCATGCTGTTCTGTTTCCCAAGTACCAGATTCGGCCATTGTTTATCCCGGACAGCTGGGACTCTCCATCTGGCTAGATGCAGACCACAGAATCATCCAAAGAGAAGTAAAACATGACACATACCTAGTCTTTGATCATTGGTTTCTAGCAGAGTAATTTTCTGTTTCACTGTATCAATCGCTTCCACCAAAGCCCTCAGATCAAATTTACTTTGTTGCTGGCTGGCCATCTGCAGTAACTGGCGCACTTGAGCTTCTAGCCAAGCTGACTTGTCAATGTGACTGGAGAGAGCCTTTCAGTACAACACGGATCATAATGTCAAAAAAAAATTTTTTTTTTGTTACTATCTTAGTAATTAACTCCCTGAAATTAAATGTTTTCAACTCAAACATTTCAAATTTAATTAATCCACTAATGAAACGAAAAAGGCACAGTCCAGAAGAGAAAAGTTCAGGGAGGATCGCAGAGAGATGAACCACTTACTATCTTCCTCCCCGACCCAGTCCCAGCTCCTGTTCCAAATCGTTAAACTTCTCTTCATCTCTTCATCTGACTTTGACTCCGCCCTCAATTTCTTGCCATTTGGTTCTCTAACCTACGTTTGTATCTCTGTTCTATTGTCTCTCCCCTTGCCTTACAACTGCCTTCTCAGAGGCTACTCTCCTGATCCATTCCTACTCCGCTAGAAGGCAGAGAATGAGCTGGAAGGAGACCCACCCGCTGGGCCGGAGCACTAGAGGGGGTTGGAAGTGCCCTGAGGGAGGGCTTGAACTTGTGATTGTTCTCCATGGATGGGAGAAATTGAACAGAACTAGACTTGTGTTAGCCCCACCCCGCCTTGCCCCTCAGTTCCTTAACTCTGAAGGGTTTCTGGGTTAGAAAAAGGTCAGAATTGAGCTAAATACCATAGGAAGGATTTCCTTTTTTTCTTTTTTTTTGGCTGGGCAGGGATTTCCTTTTTTTTTTTTTTCCCTACACACACACACACACACACACACACACACACACACACACACAAGTATAGAAAACACATGGGCTGCATTTTTCTGGGAGAGTCTACATTTCAAAAATACAACCCATACCCATGTCTTAAAATTTTTTCACTATAAATTTTGTAATTATAACAGAGACAATATTCATCAGAAATGTGTTTATGGTTAACCTTCACGATTTGCAAAATCATTTTTGCTATATTTTAGTGTTGCTTAAGGCATCTTCTTCCCAAGGGAATGAACAGTTTCACTTTGTTGACTGCAAAATGCAGAACTATAGATTCTCTCAAAGAATTTGCCATCAAAGGACTAATACTGGCCCAGTATTAATTACAACCCCAATTGCCATAAATTATATAAAAGTATTATATCAATGTTACATGTACGGACACTGTTAAATGTTGGGGTTATGTGAAAGAAGACCTTTATTCTTAACGAAATACAGACTGAAGTTTGTAGGGATAAAGGGCCCTGATATACACAGCTTACTCTCAAATGGTTCAGAAAGAACACACAGAGAGACGGACAGAGATATGGGACAAAATGCTGACAATGAGCGAATCTGAGAGAACACAGTCATTTTTAAGCACTAGCTTATCTTTGTAGATTTTCTTTACATTTGAAATTATCTCCATTTAAGAAGTTGTAAGAAAAACTTGGACTGCCAGTTGAAGGCTAAATCTTGGCTATGAGTAGAGAGGCCGTTTCTCACCTGGATGTTTGAGAGGAAGCTTCCATTTTTGCCAAACAGCTGTGCAAACTGCTTGAACTCCTTTTCGAATTTCTTTACAGTTTCTGCTAGCTGCTGGATTTTACTTTCTTTCTGCTCTAGGCTCTTATATAAATCAGAAATCTAGTAATAGGAATGTGAATGAGATCATTTAAATGCATGGATACAAATTAAAATAATGTAAATATATGTCTAGGAAAATATTGCAGGTAAGAAAGTGTTTCTAGAAAAATACATACACATATATACATTTTTAGGGAAATATTTGTCAGTAGTCTCCTATATAATATCTTCGGGCACTTAAAAAAAAACAGATGCACAGATTTCTTGCCAGCCTTTTCTATACTTAACCCGCTCTGACGGTTCATCTAACGACAGTGACATAACTTGACTAAATTTTCGGAATTGGTTCTCTTCATTCATTCAGAGTGCACTTGTAACAACCACAGAGTACCAATCACCATCACAATAGATGCTCTCTGCACAGTATCAGTAGTAACAGCTGAAACGTGCTGAGTGTCTGTCCTACCCTTACATTCATTAGCTCTTTTAGTACTCAAAGAACCCCATGAGTGGGGTATGACTATCAGTGCCATTTTACAGACAAGGAAACAGAGGCAGAGAGTTTAAGTAACCTGTACAGCATACAGCTAGCTTAGCAAGTGGTAGACAAATCATGTTCTGCTCTTAGAATCTGTAACGTATTGGAGGGAAATAACCAAAGCCTTAGTGTGAGCCGAGACGGCTCTTCTCATATACCCTAATCCATTCAGTCATCCACACTTACCAACTTCGACTTCCAACACGCAACAAAACGAACACGACTCTTATATCCACTTCTTGTTTCAACTTATTTCAACGCCTGTTTTAGCCTTCATTATTTCTCACCTGGGCTGTGACCACAGATTCCCAACTGGTCCTACACCACCCCTCACAGTCCTTCCAGAAGGGAAGCTCTATGGGAACTGGGACACGGGTCCCACGGTTCACTGTAACCCTAGGAACTGGTCTGGTGCCCGGCATCAGCAGGTGTTTGAGACATACTTGTTAAGTGATTCTATGAATGAACGATGCTCTCCCTTTCTTTAGTCTTGTTTTCCTCAAATTCATCCTCCATGCCGCAACCAGAGTAATATGGAGGGACGAATGTCATCTTGTCACCGCCCCCTCTTCCTTGACTATGAGGCTAGTTACACACCCTACATGATCTGCCCCTGGCTACCTTCTCAGCCTCCTGCCCAACCACGTCCCACATGTGCCCTGCCCAGCAAGACTACACACGTCCATTGTCCATTGGGTCCTGCTTCCTCAGATGCTTCTTTCTCCATCTAGAAACCACCGATTTTTCAGTCCCCGCTCAAGGGCACTTTCTCTCAGAAATATTTCCTCACTGGTACCACCAAGCTAGGTCGTCTCTCAAATTCCAAGACCCCCTGGCCACACTCTAGCACGTAACTTACCCTCACTACCCGTATTGCTTTCTGGGGTTGTTTTGCGCTTTTTCCTCCACTAAACTGTTGAGGCTACATCTCACTCAATTCTTCTTCCCCAGAGTCTAGCACAGTGCCTGGCCCCCAGAGGGCATTTGATACACGTTTATAAGAGAATACACAAATGGCTGCAATGACCGTGTGATCTCTGGCCCCGGAACCTTCCAGGTCGACCCTGAGAGCTGACTTCCGCCTCCGCGGCAGACCCATCTCCCTGATGGAAAGGAAACCTCGGTGTTTACTCTCCTCACCCTTTCCTCTCCTCTGCTCTTCCTCCTGTTCCGGTAGTGCCCATTTCAGGTAATAAGTACCATGTCCTCCACCTATTCCAGACTTACAGCTTGCCATTCTGACCTCTCCCCGTGCCCTCTCCATCCCCACAGACACCGCCTTGGCTGACTGTCACCACCACCACCAGCACCGCCAGCTGCAGGAGCTTGCCTTCGCCTAAGGCAAGCTGTATGATAATGGCACTTACGATAATGGCATATGATAACTGAGCTGCTTATGATCATGGCACTCAACGGAGTTTAAATATATTGGCTCACTTAACCTTCACCACAACCCCGTTTTATGAATGAGGAGATAGGAAAGAGAGAGGGTAAGCAGCTGGTCTAAACCCATAGGGCAAGTAAGGAGCCAGGTCTTGAAAGCAGATGTCCTGGCTCTGGAGTCCCCACCCACCCACTGCCAGGCTCCCCCGCTGCACTGTCTAGGTTAGTACAGCATCCCGCGGCCCGGTCCCCTGTCCTCACACTCTCTCTCCCTCTATCCATCTTCTATGTTATGACCAGCTGTCTTACCTTTTTTTTTTTTTTTTTTGCTTTGAGATTTTATTTATTTATTTATTTGGGAGAGAGCAAGAGAGCATGAGTAGGGGGAGAGGCGGAGGGAGAGGAAAAAGCAGACGCCCCACTGAGCGGGGAGCCCAATGTGGGGCTCGATCCTAGGACCTAGAGATCATGTCCTGAGCCGAAGGCAGACGCTTAACAGACTGAGCCACCCAGGTGCCCCACAGCTAGCTTACTTTTTAAAGCCAAACAAATAATTAGGTGGCTACGTACTGGTCCTTATCTACCCCAACTATCCAAAAGTTCACATAATGCCACTTTGCTTTTATAAAAGATGAATGTTAGCACCTGCTCTCACTAACCAAAAATCAAAAAGGATTTCCACTTTTAAGAAATCGTAACTGCTTCTTTGCTTTACACCCCTTCAGCTTATGAACAGTTTCATAGGATGGCTCTGCTTTTCCATAGTGGAGGAAATCTGTATTTTCCCATTTTAAACCTCCATTATTAGCTTCCTCTTACTGACAAACATTTGGCCCTTAAATCCCTTCTGAGAACAAGGCAGAATATGAATGAATAAAAAAATAATCAAATGGGGGCGCCTGGGCTCAGTGGGTTAAGCCTCTGCCTTGGGCTCGGGTCATGATCCCAGGGTCCTGGAATCGAGCCCTGCATCCAGCTCTCTGCTCAGCAGGGAGCCTGCTTCCTCCTGTCTCTCTCTCTGCCTGCTTCTCTGCCTACTTGTGATCTCTATCTGTCAAATAAAAAAATAAAATCTTTTAAAAAAAGAATAATAATCGAATGCCTAGTATCTGCAACTTGTTAGCTCACACGGAAGGCCACTGCAATGTGGACCCAACATACCAGTCTCCAGCTCTCCCCCAGCTTACACTCAGGAGCCTCGCCATCCCAAAATCCCCGTTCCTTGAACCATCAGCCTCATGCCTCCCTGTCTTTCCTCTTCTGAAACGCCCTCTTTCCACAACATTTAGGCTGACAAATCTTCTCTTCCTTCAATGTGAAACTCCAATGTGCTCCCTTGAAGAGCCTTCCCCAACTCCCACAGAGGAAAGTGCTGCAGCCTCCGTATCCCAGACTGAGCCACAGTGTGTCCTAGGGCACAGCATCTTATCTATTTGCACTGTCGTGCAAGCTGTGTCCTCCTTCAGTCAGAATCTCTAGCAACTAACCTCAACTAACCTCATGCCTGCAACTAACCTCATACGGCAGGTGCCTATTGAACGAATGAATGATGATGGATGCATGGGGCGAGTGGTACAGAAAATATTGGGAATGGTTACCAGGCAGCGTGCCCTGTACCAAAGTCACAGTTTAACTGGTCTTCCCAATTTTCTCCAAGATCTGACCTTGAAACTCACACACCTCCTTTAATACGGAACCAGACATCAGAAAATGACTGGCAAAAGTAGAATTCAGATCCCTCTTTCCTGACACGGGCTTGAGAAGTCTGATCCTCTGAGATGTTCTAACAAAACAATTAACTTTTATAATAATTACTCAACCGAATCAGCATTTACTGAGGTCCATGATGAATATTACAGCGACTGTGGCAGGCATGTGCACACACAATTTCACTTGCTAATCCCAACTCAGTGAATAAAGAGCTCTGTGTGCACCATTGGGCTGCCCAGCTTCTCCGAGGCAGGAGTTAAGACTTACTGCAAAATATATATAACCCATAATGCCTAGAACAGATTTGTCAACTATTGTTTCAGAGTAACACTGGTCTAATTCCAAAACATCAAACACCTACTCATCACCTACCAGGTGCCAAACATTAACCACAAGGCATGCGGTTAGGCTGCAGAGAGCAAATACGGTATTTCGTGTGGAGCACTAGACTGAGAATCAGGGGACACGGGTTTGCGATTCAATGTTGCAAGTTACTTACAAGTTACAAACTTGTTACAAACACTTACAAGTTACAAACACATCAACATTTCTTTGAGCTTAGTCACTTCATCTGGTGAATGAGAGGGTTAGACCCAAACATCTCAAAGGCACCGTCCAGTTCTAGTGTTCTATACTCCTATGAGTCTGCCTGGCCACTTAGTAGAAAAACATCTACCTCCAGTTGACTTGTACTGAAACCTAGGAGGATATAAAAATACCAACAGTTACCAATCCTAACAATTGCGCTGCCTCCCTTTCCGTGTGAACCCTTGAATAGTTACCTGTTCTTCTAACTGGAAGTTCTTTTCTAAAACCAGAAGCATGTGGTCCCGTAAGGCTGAATGCTCGTGCTCCTGCAGCACCCCCCGTTTATCCTTCAGGAAGAAGAGGAAAAGAAGTCAGGCTGCTGAAAGACTCCAAAAATCAAGGTAGTGGAGGAATATTCCACTAACACAGAAGTGTGACAACTCTGTCTAAAGGTGGGTTGCAGGAAGAAATAGCCCCTCCTGGTCCCTTTTCCAGCTCTAGGATTCTAAGGTGTCTATGAGACCATTTTAAACTTACAGAAACAGAGAATTGGGCCACGGTCAAATTCTCAAAGCGGATCTCCTTCTGTGCGCTAGGAATCTAGGACTGCAGGTTACATATGGTTATCATCTCTCAACGAGTCCCCCATAAAACTGATCTCCTGGGTGCTTAGCTTCAGATCAGCGTCAAGCCCAAGTGAGTTCTGTCTCCTACAGAGCACACATTTCCATGCTGCCTTCTACCAAAGGCCAAAGGTATGCAACCTGGTATGGCAGTTTCAGTCCGCACAAATTTGTTGCCCTCAAAAATCCAAGGATATGTTTGCTAGAATAAAGGGCGACTTCTTCCCTAATCATTAAAATACTGAGTTGCAAAGTGCCTATATTACTAGTAAAAGCAAATGTTAGGTGTTCCGGGTGATCCCGTGGACCTATGTGTACATTTACCATCAATTTCTCTTCAGTTTAGGATTGGCCCCTCGTCCAGAGAAGAACAAATCTCATCCTCAGCTTTGGTACTGAGGTGAGTTCTAGAGGACAGCCCAACTGGGAGTTTAGAACTAACTGTCAGGATCTCTCTAGAGTTGGAAAGCAGTTCTGTAAATTGTGCGCTAAAAAGGTAAACCTATCCTTTTTGCAGCCAAGATAATCACAGGTTTGATATGTGAAAAGGTATGGACTCTTCACTGATTTCTTTAAAAGGCTTCTCACAAATACATTTTTTTCATATAGGTTTTTAAAATAAATGTACGCTTATGTCAAGCAATACACCAAGATATAGAATGAGAAACAAAAGTCTCCTTCTCCCCAACACCACCCCCAATTCCCTAGTCTCTCATTCACCAGAGTCAGCGACGATATGTATACACTTTCAACTCAATGAGATCATAAGCATATTCAGTTTTTAAAAATACGTACCTTATTCTTTTTATCAGATGCATTATATTCCAAAATATAAATATATAGAATTATATAGTCAGCACTTCAGTGGTGGGCTTACAGGTTTTTAGTTTTTGGTGGTTTTTTTGCCATGAAAATTTCTCTGAGTGAGGGTGTTTTTATATGTGTAATCATTGTGTACTTAGAGTATCTGTGAAAATTCCTAGTGATAGAATTATAAAGTCAATGTGTGGATTCACTTTTTTTTTTTTTAAATAAAGACATCCTTATTTACTTTTTTTTTTTTTTAAGTAATCTGTAAGCCCAACATGGGGCTTGAACTCATGACCCTGACATCAAGAGTCATATGCTCCACTGACTGAGCCAGCCACGCACCCCTCACTTTTCATAGATATGTAATCAAACTGCCCTCAAAAAGAGTTGGATATTATAAATTGTATTAATCTTTGTCAATTTGATGGTGAAAGTTGTATTTCTTGTTATAATATATACTTATTTAGGAGTGAGATGGGGTGTCTTTTTTTACATCTATTACTCAGTTGAATTTTTTCTGGGACTACTCATATATTCCTTTGCCTATTTTTCTATTAAGTTAAATAAGCTATTTACATGTAAGAATGTTTGTATATAAGGAAAATGCCCTTTTTGTCTTTTGTCAGATGTTGGAGATATTTACCTCTAGTTTGTGGTTTGCCATTTGACTTTATGGTATTTTTCAGAAATCACATTAAAGTTTCAAGTATTTGTAGTTAAGCATCAAAATTATAGTTCTGGTTTTGTGTCAGTCATCTAAGAAAGACCTTTATTTTAAGAATAAAAAAAATTTCTCACCTTTACTTCTGGTATTTTTAAGATTTAAAAAAAAACTTTTTATTTGGAGTAATTTTAGATGCACACAAAGTATAAAATAATACAGTGCATTATATCTCGTAATGTCTGAAATGCTGACCCATCTGGAATGTATTAAAGGGAGGTAGGAATCAAACTTTCTTTTCTTTTTCATTTATTTTATACAACTTACTGAAAAATATTTGTAATGGTTTTTAAGGCAATAAAATACACTTTAAAACATGATTTCAAATCACTTCTGTTTCAAAATACTTGGTGATAGACCAAGAGTACCAGAAAACCAAGATTTATAATCATCAGAAGAATGACTCCAGAAAGTCTCAAAATCTGGTCGAGACTGTGGAGTCAGAATTAGAAAAATTACCCGGATGGTTAATTTTATGTGTCAGCTTGGCTGGGCCATGGTGCCCAGTTGTTTGGTCAAAACTAATCTAGATGTTGCTGTGAAGGTATTTTGCAGATGTGATAAACATTTACAATCAGCTGACTCTAAATAAAGCAGATTTCTTCCCACAGTGCGGTAGGGCCTCATTCAACCAGCTGAAGGCCTTGAGCGCCAAGACTAAGGTTTCCTGAAGAAGCAGCATTTCTCAAGACTATCACATAGAAGGGCGCCTGGGTGGTTCAGTTGGGTTAAAGCCTCTGCTTTCGGCTCAGATCATGATTCCAGATCAGGGTCCTGGAATCGAGCCCTGCATCGGGCTCTCTGCTCAGCAGGGAGCCTGCTTCCTCCTCTCTCTCTGCCTGCCTCTCTGCCTACTTGTGATCTCTGTCAAATAAATAAATGAAATCTTAAAAAAAAAAACCAAAAACTATCACACAGAAACTCCTGCCTGCTGGTCTGCCCTGCTAATAATCCGATTCCCCAGTGCCCTCAATCACATAACCTAATTTCCTAAAATAAATTTCTATGTATGTGTCTACATGTAGATACGTTATCTCCTACAGATTCTGCTTCTCTGTTACTTCTGACTAGTATCACGGCCCGTCTTAAAGCTCCTCCATAGTGAATGTCCTTCTGCGTCCTGAAGGGGGTCAAAGAGTAAAATGAACCTGCCCAACAAATTCCACAGTTGCATGTCGAGGCAGAAACAAAAAGGCATCCCGTACCTTCACAGTACAGCCGTAGTGCTTGAAGGGACAGTCTTGCTCAGCTTCAGGACACACAGCGAGGTGCTCATCCACCTGTGAAAGGGACAGCCTCGTGCCACCAAAACTCATCCCCAGTTCTCCGGGTGCCTGAGAGAGCCCCACGGCGGCTTGGGAGGGAGGGAGGGAACAGAACGGGGAAGCCACGCTGAGGCCGGGCGGAGGGAGAGCTACGATAAAAACAGAGAAGAACTCTCCGGAAAAAGGGAAGGGGACACAGAGACGCGGTTATCGTGGGTGTTCTCTACACCGTGGGCCTCAGCCTGTGGGATTTGATCAAACACACACCACAGCGGTTACTAAGATGTTATCTTACATAGAATCTACTAAGAGAATCATTTACGGTTACCTCAGTTCTTGGAAAAATCTGCAAACACTTGTTGGGACAAGATACTGGGTACTCGGGACACAGGTTTTCCTCATGATACTGAAAGAGAGAAAGGGTGATGGAACAGAGCCAGTCCTTGCTTCCAGGGTTCCTTTCTATGGCCTCAGAGTGTTTATGCTGTGTCTCTGGGAATGTATGTTATGTGGCTTACCCTCCCTAGGAAGGTAGAGCCTAGTTCCAGAAAGGACTAAAGATGGCTGCTTCCTTCCCGGGAATTCAATTCAGTTTTCCAGTTATTCCAAAAGAAGGTCAGAGGGCACAGGCCTTCCGGAGGGCAGACTATGGGAGTCATCAGTATGGCTCCTTTGGTACATATAAAAGGTACCTCATGCCTTCTTCCTCTGCCTACATCCTGCCACTCCAGTCAGATCATAGTGGCCTGAGGACACAGTATCGTCACCTCCTTGTGACCCAGCACCCAGCATCGCTCCTTGCACACTTACACTCAGCAGGTGCTCAAACAATGCTTCTGCCAATGATAAAGGGTCCTACCAACAAGAAGGTGTTTTGTTTCTTACAGAACTCTCAGATAATTCTTTAGATCTATTTCTGTACAAAAACAAATTCAGTAACATCCTGATTCGCTGTGACCGCTCAGGTAGAATTTAGTCCCATAAAGATGATTCGTCTTTCTTCCTTCCTTTCTTTCTTTCTTTCTTTCTTTCTTTCTTTCTTTCTTTCTTTCTTTCTTTTTTACCTGCAGATTGATTACTACCACATCTTTTTTGCAATAAAGGCACTTTTCCTCTCGAAAATGGCAACGTGCGCTCAAATGTTCTTTCAGATCTTTCCGAAGGACTTGCTCCTGACAGTTCTCATTAGAACACTGCACGGCTTGAAACAGGCACTGCTGGAGGTGGTCCTGCAACAGAAAAGACAGGCCAGTGGGCCCCACTGATGGCGGCAGCGGGACGGGGAGCCCGCTGGACACCTGGAGAGGGAGGAGGACTCTGGGGCCAGCTGGGCAGACGGCGGCCAAGCCAGCCTTGTGTGACAGGCGTTGGGAGGACAGGGAAGATGGCTGGAGAAGGAAGCATGTGGAGTCTAGTGTAGACTATCCGTTAGCTCAGATTCTCAGATTAATTCCCGAATATTCTCCTTAGGCTTGCTGAGTGATCTACCCGTTCTGCAAGGACATACTTAATTTCTTTCTGCACCGCCGGCACCAAGTACTAATCTCTGCACAGCAGATGGCAAACGCCAGGACGGAGGGGGAAGAGGGAAGAAGAGCACGGCGTGTCCTAAGTGCAGAAAGGAAGGGAAAGGACCACAGACAGGAAAGGCAGCTGTTCTAGAAGGGCCAAGAAAAGCAGACGGAAGACATACAGGATCATAGGCCCACGAGAAGCTGGGAATGGTCAGGCTGTGTTCAGAAAATAGGTTTCACCAGAGTATGAGACAATGACACGGACACTGCTCATTCTAATACTCTCCTGGTACAGACTTTTAAAAGGAAGACGTATACTTTCATAAAACCTGTGGACCTTTGCAAGTTATTGTGATGCTAAAAAGTCATCAAAAGCAGGGGGACAGAGGGAAGAGCTGAGTTGGGTGGTGGATACAGCGACCGTACAGCCCGCAACTCTAAACATTTTACTAACTGGCTCTTGACAGAAGAGTTTGAGGACCCCTTTCCTGAAGGCGAGAAAAAGCAACCAGTTTTTCTGCAGGAGGGAAATAAATATTACAGCTACTCTCCTTTGCCTCTAGTAATAAGAAACAAAGAGGGACTACTGAAATCCCTATCTCTCCAAAATTCGCCGCTGCCACCCTTCCAACCCGCTGACACAGTCAACACTCATCACAATTCCGCTACCGGGAGAACCTACACCTCACCGTGCAAGCAGGGGTGCAGGCTGGGGGCAGAAACGAGCGGAAGCACAGGAGAAAACAGGTAAAAAGAAACGAGCCACTGTTCCCTCGAAGCGGGTGATCGGGCTACAAAAGCTGATGGCTGGATGGTCCATTTGAGCCTCGTTTCCTGCTCAGGCTTCGTGACCACAAAGTTGGAAAAGAGGTCCTGCTCTAGGGCGTGGCTATCAAAACATGAGAAAGTTCTAGAAAGTTCAGTGAACTTCCAGAAAAATCCTGGGGTTAACAGGGAAAGCATCTACACATTTAGAAGCTCGGTGCCTAGGGGGTTTGGAGGCAAGGTGGAGAAAAGACTGAATCACCTGAAATGTGTTCCAAAAATGTGTGGGTGGGAGAGGAAATTTTCAGCTGCCTCCAAGCCATTCTCTGGAAGCTAGAGATGCCTGGTTCTTCTCCCTGCACAGTGTGATCAAACTCGATATGGGCCTGCCATGGCAGAGCCCTGTTGCCCCATTTCCAGTTTGGCATTTACCAAGCTTCCCGCTTCCCCAGCTGGATGGAAGAACCAGGTAGGGCAGCTTCGTGTGAAAGTTTAACACCCCCTTGCTCCCCCCACGCCTCGTGTGTTTGTAGCTTATACCAACACTTCACCTTTAAACCACATCCTAGCTCTGATCTGGTCTGCGTGACATGCCTCAGATCACAGACTCTCAGGCCACGGCCCACGGCTACTGGGAACCACCCACCCACCACCTGCCAGTACTTTCCGGCAGGGACCCTTGCAGTCATGTCTTTCTGCAGACTGCTGTGGCTCCCACCTGAGGACCCCAAATTCTTCACAGTTCCCCACAAATGACATGTCCTTGGGCCCTGCATGTCCCGCATCTTGTCTTTGGATCAATGACCCCTAACCCACAATTTAGGTCTAGCGCCGACAGTGTGCCCTCCATGCATTCCAAATGAAATGGACCTCTTCACGCGCACCTGAGCCCTTGGTGGGCTGGACTGCAGCCAAATGTATTACCCGTCGGGCAATAAAGGAACCTAATGAATCCCATACCATGCTTAGCCCAGGAGCTGTCACATAAAGGTGTTCAACATACCACTGGAAAAAATGACAAAGGCAAATTTATTGGTCATGAGTAATACCGACCTGGTAGCGTCCCAGAATAATCTTGGCATTACATCCAGGAGCATTTTTGCAGTACACATATAAATTGAGGACTTCCCTTTTGCAGCAATTGTCTTTGAACACCTAAGAAGGAAACATAATAGGTCTCATATACTCCAAAGCTTCAGAGCAATGTGAATGAAACTATTATTAATTCAGTCTTCAAATACATCTCAACAGTCAGGTAGAAACTTCCAGACAATGGTTGGAATGGAAATATCAGATTCGGCACCATCAAAGAAGAGGCTTTCTCAGATACATATTTCCAACAGGCCACTAAACACGCAAGTCAGGAAATTCAACGCTCCGTGCAGTAGGTTGCAGGAGAATCTCATGGTGCACTTGACTTTGTATGCTCAAAGGTCAGAAGGTGGGCTGTGGAGGAGGGCGACGCTTTCAGTAGCTTCCTGTCATAGTGTAAAAGTCTGTATTAGTCATCAGGTAGTGTCACTGAGGCTGTACTGATTTTGCTATTCCAGTGCACACCAGGAGTTAGCAAACATTCCAAGTTCTCCGTAAAGGGTCAGATAGTAAGTATTTTCAGCTTTGCAGGCCACGATACAACCTTTTCTTTTGCAACTATTCAGCTCAACTGTAGGCAATATTGAAATGGATATCCATGGCTGTGTTCCAATAAGCCATTATTTTTTTTTAAGATTTTATTTATTTATTTTACAGAGAGAGATCACAAGTAGGCAGAGAGGCAGACAGAGAAAGAGGGGGAAACAGGTTCCCCGCTGAGCAGAGAGCCCAATGCGGGGCTCGATCTGAGGACCCTGAGACCATGACCTGAGCCAAAAGCAGAGGGTTAACCCACTGAGCCACCCAGGTGCCCCTCCAATAAGCCATTATTAATGGACACTGAAATGTAAATTTCATGTAATTTTCATGTATCACCATTATTCTTCTCTTGATTTTTAAAATAAGTTTTTTGTTTTGAAATAGCTCAAAGGCTTAAGAGAAGTTGCAAACATAGTGCAGAGTTCCTGTGTACGCTTCTTTGGATTTTTTTCAATGATTTATAGAGAAACCATTCTTGGCTCACAGGCCATATGAAAACAGGTAGCAGGCTGGATTTGTCCCAGCAGATCTCATGTTGTAATACGCCAACCATGCCAACTCCTGATCTAGTGGGTGAGGCACACACAAACACAGCACTGTCCTCTGCTAGGCATTTGCAAAATACAACATAAGAGCATAGAGAAGGAGGGATGCCTAGGTGGCTCAGTCAGTTATGTGTCTGCCTTCAGCTCAAGTCATGATCCCAGGGTCCTGGGATGGAGTCCCCCATCAGGGTCCCTGCTCAGCAGGGAGCCTCCTTCTCCCTCTACCAGTCCTCCTGATTGTATTCTCTCTCTCTCTCTGACAAATAAATAATCTAAAAAAAAAAAAAAAAAGAACATAGAGAAAGAGCATGTATAATAGATCAGATGTTCAGGGAGCTTTCTGGAGGGGGTGATGCTTGAACGTCTTCCAACAGAACTGTAAAGGAAGAAAATTGAGCTTAAATGGAAGTTTTAAGGGAGGGGCGCTTGGGTGGCTCAGTGGGTTAAGCACCCAACTCTTCATTTCAGCTCAGGTCATGATCTCAGGGTTGTGAGACTGAGTCCCAGGTGGGGCTCTGCACTAAGCCTGGCGCCTGCTTAAGATCCTCCCTCTCTCCCTCTGCCCCTCCACCCCTAAAAAAAAGGAAGTTTTAAGGGGGAAAATCTTCAGGTTAGGAAACAGTTCCTTAAATGCACCACTAAAAGAACAAGCAACCAAAACAAACAAAAGCCAAGTAAGACCTCATCAAAGTGAAAAGCTTTCATGCTTCAAAGGACACCACCAAGAGAGTGAAAAGACGAACCACAGAATGGGAGAAAAATATTTGCAAATCATGTATCTGTTAAGAGCCTTGTATCTATATATAAAGGACGCTTAGAACTCATCAATAAGAGACCAATAATCCACTTAAAAATGGGCAAAGATGGGGCACCTGGGTGGCTCAGTGGGTTAAGCCTCTGCCTTCAGCCCAGGTTCTGATCTCGGGGTCCTGGGATTGAGCCCCGCATTGGGCTCTCTGCTCAGCAGGGAGCCTGCTTTCCCCTCTCTCTGCCTGCCTCTCTGCCTACTTGTGATCTGTCTGTCAAATAAATAAATAAAATCTTTTTAAAAATGGGCAAAGAAATTGAGTAAGCATTTCTACCAAAAGATACATAAATGGACAAACACCTGAAAAGATGTTCCATATCATTAATCATCAGAGAAATGAAAATCAAAACAGGTATCCCCTAGAAAGACTATCATCAAAAAGACGGACAGTAACAACTTTTGGCAAGGATCTAGAGATGTTAAAACTCTCACAACCTACTGGATAGGATGTAAAATGGTGCAGCTCCTTTGAAAACAGTCTGACAGTTCCTCAGAATGTTACACATAGAGTGACCATTCGACCCTAAAAAGAACCACCACATGACCCAGTAATTCCACCCCTGGGTGTATACCCAAGAAACATGTACCCTTTAAAGGTAAATTTTATGGCCTGTGAATTATATCCTAATAAAGTTATTGTTAGAGATAATAATAAAGGAAGGAAGTTTTAGAGATTGATCAGAGGAGAAAGTGAATTCCAAGAAACAGGATGGATGTTTCGTTTCTCCAAGCAACTCAGTACACCTGGAGCTGGTGTAGGAAGGGGGTAAGGAGAGAGCAGAGGAGAATTTGGGTTGTGGGGGGGCAATAAAGCTCTGAAACAGTGGCAGGAGTGAGGCTTGACCTGACCACACAGCAGAGGAACGTGCACTCTAAGAAAGGGCCCCTCCCTCCCCGCCTCTACTGCTCCAACCTCTATGTCCAGTTCAACCCAGGACACTGGCTTCTCCATCACCCAGTCAACTGCTAGACCAAAGCGGGGATTTTCTTACCTCCTGAGATCTGATAACCTCCTTATCTACAGGACAGAGTGGGACTGCATTTAATTCTCTGGAGAGAAAAATAAAAATAGAGCCAAATTAAGAGTTGACCTCAACAGCTCTTCCAAGAGCAGCCCCAGCACTCCAGCCATGCTTGACCCCTTTGAGCAACCCCTGTGCAGGCCAGGCCTCATCTTCCCACCATTCCGCTCCCTACCCCAGGAAAGGTTGTATCTCTCTCCCATCTGTCCATTGTATCTTCAGCACCTCCCCAATCTGCTGAAAAATTCCATTCATTCCCCACAATGCCGGTCAAAGAGTAAGTCCCCCAGACAGAGTTCAATGTCCTCTGCCAGTGCTTCTCACCCTGTACCTTCACTAGACGGGAACATTCTAGGGGGCAGAGACGGGGTCCTGGTCACCCTGGACCTCCAGCTCTTCCTCTCTGTGCCGTAGAGCTTAGTTTAGTAAGGAGCCTGGAACACACAAGTGCTGAATGGACAGCCCCATGAGGGGACAAGAATGGGCTGTGATAATCCCCTTCCCAAGCCTGGCAGAAGACAGCTTACTTACTTAGAGCCCTAAATAAGCCCCCAGAGCCTGCTTCCACATCTCTCTTGGTCTCCTCCTTCAGAATGGCAGGACCCAGGTTTTACAGCTGCACCGAAGCAGACAGTGTGCCCACTGAGGCACACTTTCTGGATGGGACACCACCTCTTCCCTTAGACAAGGAAAAGTCAGAGCCACCACCAGGAAGATGCCTGTGAAATGCGGGCCCTTCCCAGCACAGACTGTGCCTTCAGGTCTGCCCTCTCATGCAAACAGGTGTGGTCTACATTTTAAGAAAAGGTGACTGTCAGGAGCCCCAAGTCATGTACAGAATTCTTGAGTCATTATGTTGTACACCTGAAACTAACAGAACCCTGTATGTTCATGACCCTTGATTTCCTTTTTAAAAAGGGGGGGAAAGGTGACTATTAATAAATGAATGGCAAAAAAACAAACAAACCCCCCCCCCCCCCAAAAAACCAAAAACCAAAACATGATTCCTCAGGCTTTCAGAGAAGGGCTCAGGGAGAGCCCCTCGTTGTGTTCACGGTTCTGTGGTCAACCACAGCAATTCCCAAAGCTACCATTCCAGTCCAGTGGCTGCGCTGGACACTGGGGTCCTAGGAACGCCCCTCCCCCACCCGACTGCTTGAGCCCAGAGCGGCAGGTCCCCCCACGCTCACCTCAGGGACAGGATGCAGTGTTGACAGAAGCGGTGCCCACAGCCTGTCTGGTGGGGGTTGTGCAGCACGGAGTGGCAGAAGGCACATTTGTAGCGTTCTTCTAATTGCTCCACAAACCAGTACTCTGTGTTGGGCTCAAAGTCCAAGGAAATGGAGTTGCCGGAATTTTGGCGGATGAAACCACAGGGGACACCTCCTTGCTCCTCAGAGTAAGCCATTCTGCGGGGAGGGGGCGAGAAGGAAAACCGAGTGTGTAGACATCAAAACTACTGTTTCCTACTTACTGCACATCACCCCCGTGGGCGTTCTGTTGACTTCGTAACAAACAGTAACAACCTCCGGCCGCTGGGGGGCTCCCGCACAGGGGAGATGTCTTTGGGGTGCTCAGGCAGGAGGCTGGACCAGACTTCTAATGAGATTTTATGAGACTTCAGACCTTTGCCCATCAGCCTCTTACAGGATGCTGTTATGTGATTTTCCTCCACTCAGTTGAGAGAATGGAAACAAAGATTTTGCTAGTATTTTTTCGGAAGAACCTTGTATACCAGTACCTTTCCTGCAATCTATATCGCCACCGCCAAGACACATCATTTCTCATGTGAACTAAACAAGCCCATTAATTGCTTTCCCCTCCCATCCATTCTCCATACTATAGCCAGGGCAACATTTGCAAAATGCAAAATGCAACTGTGATTGAAGGTTACCTCCTCTCATTGTTCAGGGGCTTCCCAGGCTCTTAGGGGAAAGTCCACAATGCTAAGAGAGCTATAAGACTGCATCCTTTCTACCCAGAAGCATCCTGGACCTCTCCTACCCTTGCTTTCTGCACTTGAGCCATACAGGCTTTCTTTTCATTCTTCTAATAAAGCAAGCCGTCTCCTGCCACAGGGCCTTTGCATAAGCTATAGGCTCTACCTAGAATGCTTCCCCTGTCCCCTTCCAGTCTTCTTCGCTTCACATTCATGATTCAGATTTCAAGTGTCATAACCTCAGGTAAGCTTTCTCTTCTCCACTCCGCTTCCTCCACCCTCGTGGAGCAGCAGAACACCCACTCATGTCTAGAAAGCATGTGTGGCCTCCAGGGAGTGGCTGAGGGATGATGGTAGGTGGGTGGGGGGGGGACGGTTAATTTTTGAACATGAATATAGTACCTATTCAAAAATAAACAAATGTACAAAAACAGAAACTAAAATCCACTGTTGTATCTATCATGGAACCAGGTTCTAAAATTCAGAGGAACATTTGATTTTAAATTAGACATGCATTTGTGTGAGTATTTGATTTATATCTGTGCTCTTCCATGACACAGAGAACACCCCTGGTATTACTCATGGTCGTGTCTCCAGCCCTCAGCCCTGAGCTGGGTATGGAGAACGAATCAACTGTTTGTGGAATTCATGTGACCGAATGGACTCTGACAAATCCGCAATAGGACAGTTCTAACCAGTGTTGCCCAGTAATGTGGTGACCCTTTAACTTTTTATAAGGAAGGACTTCCCCGTCTTTGAAATCTGATGAAAAGTCTGGACCTTATTCCCATAAAACAGCACGGACACCTGATCTCTGGACCTCTGCAGACCCTCTGAACCCACCGGTTTCCCCAGTTAACCACAGGCCTGCCTTCCCAGTAGGAATGCTGTTACTTTGGGCCCGGGGCCAGGAGCGGTGCTTTCACAGAGTCCGGCATGTGGCTAAAGGCTGGGAGCCATCGAGGGTGGTCCTTGGGAGTGACATCCTTTCACGTGGTTAGGGAGCAGGAAGGCTTGGCCTTCAGGCTTGCTTGCTTTGGCTTGCTCTCGGGATCCCTCAAGAATCTCCTGCAGCTCATGAGGTCAGCTGGGCCTGAGAGCAGCTGCGTGTCCGACAGTGCAGGCGGGAATGGGGGTCATCCAGCCCCGGGCCTGGCTCGAGTCAGCTGCCAGCCCCGCCCAGTGCCGGAGTGGTCTGAGCCTGGGCTGTGGCCTCAAGACTGGAGCAGAGAAAGCAACTGGCCTCTTAGATCAGCAAATAAAGATTTCTCTCTGGAGAAGATCCACAGAAGAGGGGATTTTTTTTTTTTTTTTTAAATCCTGGGGTTTGAGACCAAAGCCCCACCTTTTCCTCTCTGCATGTTTCCTGCAGAACTTCAAGGGGGGCAGAGAACCAAGATGTGATTGTTCCCCTTTTAACCTGCTTTACTCTTAGAGTTAACAAGTCTTAACTGTGAAGATGAAGAGGCCCGGGACTGGATTCAGGTGCACAACCCTAATGTCCCAGACTCCCCTTTCTCCAGAGAAATGAAAACACCAATTCCAAACCTCCCTCATCTGCCCGGCGTTCTCTGGTCCCAAGGGAAGACAACAATTCATGTCCCACACCCCTCTAGGATTCTCTCTGAGACCAGGCTCTTGTCTCTGTCACACAGCATCTAAATTTGGACGCTCAGAGATGTGCTCTAACACAACAGTCTTGCTCAGCTCCTAAAACGGGGCAGTAAGACGGACAAGACTCAGTCCGCTTCCCCCCCGGCCCACTGCATTCTATCCTCTTTCCTAACAGAGGAATTCAATACACTCATCTGTGTGCCCCTCTTTCTCTACAACAGCCGATCTCAAACTGTTTGGTCTCAGGACCCTCCCTCCCACTCTTTAGACTCTTGAAACTGAGGACCCAAAGACCCAGAACAGCCAACACAATACTGAAGGAGGAGAACAAAATTGGAGGATTGACACAGCCCTACTTCAAGACTTCCTACGAAGCAATAATAATCAAAATAGTGTAGTAGTGGTGAAAGAAGAGACAGACAGATAAATAGAACAGAAGAGAGAACCCCAAAATAGACCCACATAAATATAGACGACTACCTCTGACAAAGAACCAAAGGCAATACAATGGACAAAGACAGTTTTTTTTCAGAAATGGTGCCAGAACAACTGGACATCCACATGCTAAAAAAAAAAAAAAAAAAGGTGAATCTAGACGTAGACTTTCCACCTTTCACAAAAACTAACTCAAAATGAATCACAGACCTAAATGTAAAATGCAAAGTTATTAAACTCCCAGAAGACAACACGGGAGAACATCTAGATGACCTGGGGTACGGCCATGACTTTTTAGAGACAATATCAAAGGCACAAACCATGAAAGAAAGAATTTGTAAAGTGGACTTCATTAAAATTAAAAATTTCTGCTCTGCCTAAGACACCGTCAAGAGAATGGGAAGACAAGGCACAGACTGGGGGGAAATATTTTCGAGACACATCTGATAAAGGACTGTTATCCAAAATATACTTCACCAGAGAAGACAGGCAGGGGCACGTCAGCATATGAAAAGGTGATCCACATCAAATGTTGTTTTATTCACCTACTAGGACGGCCCAATCCCCACCGCTGATGATTCCAAATATTGGTGAGGATGTGGAGGGACAGGAAACTCACTCACAGCGGGTGGGAATGCAACACTTGGGAAGACAGCCTGGCAGTTTCTTTCTTTCTTAATTATTTATTTATTTATTTGACAGAGACAGAGAGATCACAAGTAGGCAGAGAGGGGGAAGCAGGCTCCCCGCCGAGCAGAGAGCCCGATGCGGGGCTCGATCCCAGGACCCTGAGACCACGACCTGAGCCGAAGGCAGAGGCTTAACCCACTGAGCCACCCAGGCACCCCTAGCAGTTTCTTACGAAACATGTCTTACCATGCAGGAATCCCTCCTTGGTATTTACCCACGGGACATGGAAACCAATGTCCCCATAAGACCCTGCACATGGATGTTTACAGGAGCTTTTCATAACTGACAAAACTTCGAAGCAAATGAGATGTCCAACAGTAGGTGAATGGATACGCTGGTACATCCTGACAACGCAGTATTCCTCAGCGCTACTAAGAAATGAGCTATCAAGCTGTGAAAAGATGTGGAGGAATCTTAAGTATATATTGCTTAGTGAAAGAAGCCAATCTGAAGAGCCTATGTAATGTACACTTCCAACTATAGAACATTCTAGAAAAGGCAAAATAATGGAGGCAGTGAAATGATGGGAGGTTGCCAGGAGTTAGGATGGAGTAGGGGGAGATGAATACGAGGTGCACAGAGGATCTGAGGGCACTGAAAATACTCAGTACGATATTGCAGCGGTAGAGACATGTCATCATGTATTTGTCCTAAAACAACATCTTATCTGCCTAAAGACAGATCCTGCAAAGGGAATCCAATTACTATAAACCACCTCTCCAGGAGTCTCATCAACAGGGAAGAGCAGCTCATCACAGGAGAAGAAACTAGAAGGTGATACTCAGACAAACTTGGTCATAAGCGATCACACCTCCCCCCAGTCTTCTAAGGGCCCATTTATCTCTCCTAAAAATTATTTGCTGTCCCCCAAAAGGCCTACTTCCCCTCCCCTTTCCCTCTTAGGATGGTATTCAAGCCTGAATTCCAAGCCACCTGAGGGAGCTACTCGTCTTTTCCGTGGGTATCTCCCACGAATACACGAGTTATCTGTGTTGTTAAACTTCCGGTTGTCTTTCTCTTGCTAATCTGTCTGTGATCACAGAGGTCTCAGCTAAGAACTCAGAAGAGTAGAGGTGAAATTGGTTTTCCTCCCCTACCCAATGTAGGTTCATCAGCTGTGACAAATGTACCTCTCTGTTGGGGATCGTTGATGGTGGGGGAGGCTGTGCATGTGTGGGGGTGGGGGGTCTGTGGGAAATCTCTGTACTTCCTGCTCGATTTTGCTGTGAGTCTAACACCACTCGAAAAAATAAAGTCTAAAAAAATAAATAAATAAACAAAACTGAGGACCCCTGAGTTGTTTATGTGGGTTATAGCTATTGGCATTTACCAATTTGAGATGAACACTGAGGAGTTTAAGGGTGCCTGGGTGGTGCAGTTGGTTAAATGTCTGACTCTTGGTTTTGGTTTAGGTCATGATCTCAAGATTGTGGGATCGAGTCCCATGTCAGGCTCTGCGCTCAGCCCAGAGTCGACCCGGGATTCCCTCTCCCCTTGCTTCTCCCACTCATGCTCCCTCTCTCTCTCTCTCTCAAATAAATAAATAAATCTTTTTTTAAAACTGAGGAGTTTAAAAAATACATTTCTTTTTTAATTTATTTGAAGATAATAATGAGCCAACTATAGCATTTTTATGAAAAATAGCCATTTTCCAAAAGAAAACAATGAGTGAGAAGAGTGTCACTGTTTTACAGTTTTGCACCTCTGTTTGGGCTTAACAGAAGACAGCCAGGTTCTCATATGTGAGACTCCTGCGTTCAGGTGTCACAGTATCACACTTCAGGTAGCTTTTGGAAAGCACCACTGTAAGCTCAGGAAAAGAGAGTAAAAATGGCAAATGATAGCTTAGTAGTAGCAGGAAAATAGTCTTGCCCATACACCCCCTGAAAGGGCTTCAGGGAGGCTAATATGTACAATTTGCCAATTTCTGTGCCTGAACATACCTGAACTAAGAAAGAGCCCATCAGCTGCTCTCCTGGTAAGACATTCTCCAGCACCCCCAGGGCTCGAGAAGCCCACTTTGGGAACCACAGTCCTATCAGTCTGCTGGGCGGGCCCGGGCCTTGTCAGTCTTTGTGCTGATGGCGCCCAGCACGCGTGTGACCTCATGGTCTCCTGACTCCTGCTGCATGGCCTGCAGAGGCCTGGGGACCCCATGCCCCATCCTCCCTCTTCCCACCTTTGTGTCTAGCTCAGCTGGAGGCGGCACACCGGAGTCATCTACGACCCTGTTCATGCTCTCCTCTGTGGTCTTGCCCAGTATTTGTTTTGAAGAAATTGAGTTTTTATTTCATTAGGTGGTGGTGTTGTTGTTTTAAGAATTTATTTACTTATTTGACAGAGCGAGATCACAAGTAGGCAGAGAGGTGGGCAGAGAGAGGGAGAGGAGGAAGCAGGCTCCCTGCTTAGACCCCAATATCATGACCTGAGCCGAAGGCAGAGGCTTAAGCCACTGAGCCACCCAGGCACCCTAGGTGTTTTGTTTTTGTTTTTTTTTTTAATAAGCACTTAAGTTCTGCTACATAATATACACTTTTGATGTTTCAGGACAGTGTTCTTATATATAAATGAACATGATCTCTCCCTGGGCAGGGTCTGTCTCCTCTCTCTGAAGCTTCTTTGGGCCCATGCCCGGCCCCCCAAAATGTAATCGATTCAATATGCTCATGGACATGGGAGAGTCCCAATAATACGACCATAAAGGCCGCTGTTTTCTTGTCTACAAACATATTTCTCTAATTAATTGAACATTTCCAGCTAGGACTCTGTCATTCCTAGGCAGCTATTTAGTGGAAATAAATAAGAGCTCCATTTTATTAAAATCTCTTCCCTTTGGGTATAATAGCTTATGTAACAGGAAGAGTAAAAAGAGTTCTGTTCTTGCAAATAAGAAAAGAAAGTCACGGAAATTGCTAGCAGAGCCTGCATATCTCCGTATCTACCAGTGCCCACTGCAGTGAATGGTGCATTCACTGCCATTGATGTCGCCCACAATGTGGTCCTCCTGCTGAAAAGTTATTGACTTATACCTGAAACAAGGGAAAATCACACACAATATGCTCCCCAAGGACTCTCATTGAGTTTCTTATAAACACCATTTTTTTAGCTTCATAAATTGCTGCCACTTTTTGTTGAGAATTTTCTAGGAATTCCAAAGGAAAGCTGTGGATGTCAGGATTTAAGTTCTTTACTCACAAGGTTCTGCTGATTCACTTTTGGGGAACACACAACGAACAGTCTAACATTCTGAGGCAACAAGAGTTTAGGTTTCAGTTACCGTCTAGCAGATTGCAGTCTTCAGTTTAAAAAAGAAAGGTACATCCTTGTCTGTCTGTCTGCCCTACTTCCATAGGATCCCAAACATCTTGTTTAGATTAATGAAGGTTTGGAAAACTGCGGAATGTTTTTATAAATCATTTTATACTTTGTGGGGGTTTTTGGGAAAGATTTATTTCTTTGAGAGAGAGCAAGAGTGAGCGCAGGATTGGGGGTGGGGGGTGGGCAGGGGGAGAGAGAGAATCTCAGGCAGACTCCCTGCCCAGCACAGAGCCCGATCCTACAATCCTGAGATTATGACCTGAGCCGAAAACCAAGAGTTAGAAGCTCAACTGACTAAGCCACCCAGGCACCCCAATTATTTTATACTTTATAAGACATAAGCCCAGGAACTAGGCCTTTCAAGATCTGATTCTTGGGAGCTGCTGGTTACTACAGGTGAAATTTCAGAGTGGAAATGTCTCAAGGCCAGAGACCTGGGCTCCATCCCTGCTCTGCCGTTCACCAGCTACGCAACCTTGAACATGACACCCCCCACACCTCCGTCATAGATTCAGCATGACAGGTCGTGGACTGGGTCCCAAGAGTGCAAAGATCTGTGATATATTACATCTGCCGTGGAGGGTGTCCAGGGCAAGGAGAGGCAAACAGACACAAGAATGACGCGTTACACTGTCCTGGTGGCAAGGACCACACACAAAAAACCTGTCCGAGCCCAGGTGATGGGTAGCTAGTGCTTTCTGAGGTGTCTGTGTTGATCTCACAGAGAAGAAAACATCTCAGCTGCTCATGAAGAAGGTATCCCTTCTTCTTTCTAGATGAAGGAGATACAAGAATTTCGAAGAGGATATCCTAAAAATTCTGGAGTGGTTAATAATTAACTGTGGCTCAAGTGGAATGAAGGGAACACGCCAGCCATTTGCCTATTTGTTCTCAGATCCACTCTCGGCTCTCCGGCCTGGGTCTGCATCATGGAGGTGGGGTGACGTGGACCCCCACAAACTCTGTTTCCTGGGCTCCCTGGCTGCTGGCTAGGTTCAGCCAACAAGAAACACTATCGAGGGAGGGAGGATGGGAGAAAGGGAGAAGCCAGAGTATCTCCCTCCCATCCCTTGGTGTTGGGCAGCATCTCCACAGTGACTGGGTCTCCTCCGTGGCCCCTGGCTCTGTGGACTAGCTCCCGCCAGGCCAGCCAGGGGTGGTCCTCAGCACCTAAGCTCTAGAGGGTACAGACAGCCTCCCGCCAGGACTCATCTCTGAGTTACCTCACCCTGAATCTTCTGTTCGGCTTCCGAGCTTTGCCATCACCTGCGTAAGCTGATTCCTGTATAACTGAATTCCTGTCAGAAACCACTAAAACGGGGACGCCTGGGTGGCTCAGTTGGTTGGACGACTGCCTTCGGCTCAGGTCATGATCCCGGAGTCCCGGGATCGAGTCCCGCATCAGGCTCCCAGCTCCATGGGGAGTCTGCTTCGCTCTCTGACCTTCTCCTCGCTCATGCTCTCTCTCACTGTTTCTCTCTCAAATAAATAAATAAAATCTTTAAAAAAAAAAAAAAAAGAAACCACTAAAACGGTCTCTGTGAGATATAAGTGTGGAGAGAGAGGGGAGGAGCATTATGTGAAGAGCCCGAATGCATGCCATAGCCACGAATTCCAAGTTTTACCTCATGGTTTCAATGACTTAGGGATGCTAAACATATAGGACAGGCCCACGCACGGAGTTTAGGGAAGACGCTAACACAACAGACTGAAGGAGGATGACAACGGCCTGACCTAAGGTAGGGGCAAAGAGAAGCCATGTTTGTGAGGCATCTCTGAGGTAAAATCCAGGGATTTAGAAAGGGGTTCAGTGGAAGGGCTTAAGGAGAGGACAGTGGAGGATGGATCCCAGATTCGTTTGGGAGAATGGGTAGTTGATGGCACCAGTGGGAAAGGATGACGGAGAGAAAGAAGGAAGCAAGAATGCAGTAGGGGACATATGGAAGTTGGGGTCCCTTGGGGACAGTCTTAAGGGAATGGAGGTGAGTCAGACGAGCTGACATCTAACATCTCTTCCCGAAAAAATGACAGGATTTCTAGGAAATGGCCACATTTCCTTTGCGGCACCAATAATTGTTTTAAAATTACCCAAGGCATCAAAAAAAATTTTTTTTAATTTTGCAAAAATTTAAGTTGTCATTTTAGTGATGGCATTTGACATAAGAGGTTTATTAGATCTATGTCAGGAAAATAAGATCTGGAGACAGAAGACATCCCGAAGAGGGAGCAATGGGAAAATCCCTTGAGCCAGTACTGAAGTCTGTCTTTCCCGTTCAGACCTATGGCTACAGCACAGCCCTTCTTTACTCCTTGCTTGGGATTTAATTGGTGCTGCTTCCCCCAAAGCAACCGCCATTCAGTCCTGTGTGACCCTCCACCCCTTATTAGGTCCAAGATCCCTCCTGCTAATGACTTCTAGGGTCCAGGGGCTGCTGATGAGTGTACAGAGGTGCCTGGGAAGGGTTTGAGAGGTTTCTAGTCTTCCCGCACGACTTCTTCGTAAGGGAGGGTCCTGGGAGCTGCAGAGTCGAGAGAGGCTGCTTTCTCTGACAGGTGGGACTGACAGGGCTGGGGGACAAGGAGGGGACACGGAGTCTGGCCAGGAGCGCCAGGATGGCCCTTGAGCCATAGGCAATGGAGGAACAACCCCCCAATCCAGGATGGGCAGCTAGAAGCCAAGCTCCTCCTTTCTCAGCCCTGTTCAGGCCTCACCAGAAGCATAAGGAACTGACTCCCTGACGCTCGCATTTAGCAACAGGGCACAGGTGCCAAGAGGCTCTTCCCCAGACTCAGCCGAGAACCAACCAAGGCTCCTGGGCTGAAATTCAAGGAGGAGAGATGGGGTTAGTGATGAGGAAAAGTTAAAATGTCAAATCCCTGATGCAGTGACCCAAGGAGACTCTGGCATCTGTGCCCATCTGGGAGTACAGGCAGTTCCTGCTCTCAGGCACCTGGCCCTTGAATTCTGAGATTCTGCTCTTCTAGGAAGAACAGTTACTACCGGGAAAGTGGAAAAAAAAAAAAAAAAAAAAGAAGAAGGGGGGGAGGAGGGGAATGAGAAAGGGGAGGAGGAGAAGGGGAAGACGACACTTTATCTAGTACGTTATCCGCACGGCATGAGGGCGAAGTGAGATGCACTTAAACGTGGTTACCAAAGCCTCGGTCCTCAACGGCGTAGGAAGATCTTTCCTCGGAAGACGAAACCCGTCAAGACAACTGCTAGGCCTCTGCTCCAACCCTCGACCTTCTCTTCTTGTCTACCGTTTCCCTAGCTTTCCGCACCACGATGATACGACTACTGTGTGAACTCTGGGAGAAACTGGTTTTATTTTCATTAACCTTTAGCCATGTAGGCCAGACAAAGAGGAAGGGCCTTGGAGAAATGCAGAAGTAATGAGGCCATTTTCCATCGGGCGGAATGTGGGACGGAGACCATACAGAGACCAGGTCATTCCATGACAGCCAGACAATATGTGACGACAGCCTACGGATGACCCACAGCCTATCCACGGGTTGGCTGGCTTCAGTGTTGCAGAGGCAGAGGTAAGGCTGTATTTTCTTTTCCTTACACTTTCCCAGGAGACGGTTTTCTTGGATACAGGATGAATGATGTGGGTAAGATTTTAATTCCTTTGAAGAGAAGTGTGATTTCTCTCCAAACTGTCAGGACACTTCTGTTTTTCCATTTTCCTGGGAGTGCAGCAAAGCACTGCTGGCGAAGAGAGGGGGGTTCTAGGGCTGACAGGCATCCCTGTGCCCCTCCTGGGGTGCCCACCCCTATGTGCCCTTAACATCAATCTCCCCTACGGGGAAGCCTCGGAGCCCATCTCAAGTCCACTTGGCTCCAAGGGATGCTGGAGCAGACCTTTTAGCTTGGCTCTCAGAACTTAAGACCAAGAGGGGGAAAAAAAAAAAAAAAAGAGAGAAAGAGAGAGAGAAAACACTACTGATCTTCCCAGACAAAAGCTTCCTCTTTGGGAAGTTTTGACTCTAGTCTCTCAGCCGCCAGCCTCAGGTCTGACCTCTTCCGAGACCTCCCTGCTGTCCGGGCTCAGCTCCTTGGTGAGCTCTGCGGGGAGGGGCTGTCCTACTCGGTCTCCAGACCCTCAGAGCCAGCCCCATGCCTGGCCCAGAGCGCTCAGTCGGTGTTCACTAAATAGGGGAATTCTAGGATTAATGTGAGACCTTCCTGTTGGAAGGAGGGTCAGGAAGACACCCGAGGGCAAATCTGAACGAGGCAGACAGACAGACGGCGAGGGGCAAAATGAAAAGATGCAAATGGAAGAAAAAAAAAAAAAAGATGTGACTGGAAGGAAGCGTTGGAATTGGATAAGGGTCAGGCTTACCCTCAGCGAACCTGTCAAGGCTCAGAGTCCGATTTACGTGCAGGGTCTCGTTTTAATCCTGACAGCAACCGGATGACGGATACATCATTAGCGTCCCCAGGTTGCTAAATGAGGAAACTTGGAGATTTCCCATGTCCAGGTAGCAGTGAAGGCCCTTAGGGAATAAAGAGGTGCTGGGGTTCCTCTCTGTTTCTTCAAAGCCTGCCAAGAGGCAGTGTGGGATGCTGGCCACTGGCGTGGGCTCTGCAGTCAACCTGCCTGGGCACCAATCCCCATTCCATCCCTGAACAGCTGCATGATCTCAGACAAGTTACTCAGTCTCTATGCATCTCAGTTTCTTCATCTAGAAAATAATGATAATGATAATAGTAGTTACCTTAGAGAATCTTTGAAGAGCAAATAAGTTAATACTGCACATCAAGGGTCAGCCGGCCCACCACTTGTTTTTGTCAATAAAGTTTTATTGGAACACAGCCATGTTAATTTCTTCACCTATCATCTAGGGTTGGTTTTGTTGTTGTTGTTGCTGTTGTTTTTCCTACCACAGCTGAGTTGAGCAGCTGTGCCACAGACCATACGGCCCAAAGCCTAAATAAAGTATTTACTTTCTGGTTCTTTACAGAAAAAGTTTCCTGACTCCGGTATGCATGAAGAGCTTATAATGGTGGTACACAGGAATGAGGAGGAGGAGGATGACTTAGCGTTTGCCTCAGAGCCCGTCCCCCAAGGTCCCCCCACTCTGGTGACACCCTGACTGTCTGACCGGTGGGGCACTGTATCAGGCTCTGGGGACCAGGGAAGAACAGGAGAGAGGGTCCAAGTCTGCTCCGGTGGGGCTTACAACGGAGGAGACAAGGGAGTAACCACAAAGGAGGTAGTTAACAAACTGTGGTAAGTCCTCTGAAGGAGATCAACAGGATGTTGAGATAAAGAAACAGAAGCAGCCACTGCTGACAGGAAGGCCTTCTGGAGGAGGCGACACATGAACAGTCAGGGGAGGATGAGAAGGAGCGAGCGTGAGGATCCGCGGAACAGACCCTGCAGGCGGAGGGACGGACAGCAAAGGTAAGGACTGCTTCTGGGAAAGGCCTTGCCATGTTTGGGAAACACAGAGGAGGCCCGCGTGGCCTAATGTCAGGGACAAGAGGAAGAGCAGGCGACGGGGCCGAGGCCAGATCACATGGGCCGGGCTGCCCGCAGGAAGGAATCCGGGTTCATTCTAAGAACAAAGCCACGGGAAACAGCAGGAGTATTTTAAGGAACTAATGGCAGTGTCTGCTCTGGAGCCTAAGAAGACCAGGGCAGGTGCCGCATGGAGAACGGCCTGGGAGGGCCGGGGGCGGGGGGACCGCGGTGGGGAGGCTGATGGAGTGGAGACGCTGCCGCGGTGGGGCAGAGAGCACAGACCTGGACGCTGGTGGTGGCGGGGAAATGGAGCTGTCCAGTGACCGTATGCGGGGCTGGGGGCGTGTGGCTGGGAGGACCGGAGGCCGACTCCAGGACTGGGCCTCACCCCCGGGGTGGAGGTGGTGCCTGCTGAGATGGGGAAGAATGAAGGCAGAGGGCGGGAGGTCAGGCGTCATCTGGGAGCACCGGGAGAGAGCCACCGCGTTGCCTGAAGACACCCCTTCCCTTCGGAGACGACGACCTCAGGCCCCACCCCACCCCAGGGCGACTTGCCTAAATAGACCCCCTTCTTCCCTCCGGTCTTCTCATGCTCGCGTGTGTTCCCTCGCTCACCGCTCTGCGGCACAGGCCCTCGCTTTCTCTGCGTCCCCGTGTTCCTCCCCCGGCCCCTGTGATAGTGACCAGCGGCAGTTCTGATGGCAGAGCTGAGACCCGAGAGCCCACCCACGGTCCCCTCCCGTACAGCCGGCACCCCGTGAAGGCTCGAGTCACATCACACCCTGTGGGTGGGCCCAGCTCCTCACTCACGGGGACGCACTGTCACTCACGTGCAGAAGCCGCACCTCCCCCGCACGGGTGCAGCACCCCCCCCCCATGGGGACCCTTGACTCAGCGACTCCTCTTCCTCCACCCAGAGCTGCCTTTCTCATGTCTCTAGCCCCTCCTCCACACGCTCTACTCCTCACTTCGCCCAATGCGTTATTCTGAATTCACAGTTCCACAGGACTATCTCCCACTAGAGGTTTATTCATTCAATCACTTTTTGTCAATCATTCCTTTGCTGAGGACCTACTGTACGCAGACACTGACGGGGAAACAGGAAGGCAGCATGGAGAGCCCAGATTCCTCACGCCTCCACCCGCACCCCACCCTGGTAGGGGCAGGGGGCTTCAGCCCAGCAGCACCTGCTCCCGTCACCCCCCACCCCCGCCCACCCTTCCATTGCCAGCTCCAGAGCAGGGCCTGCAGACCTGGGTCCCTCCTAGGCTTCCCCTGCAGCCTGGCCTGTTCTCCCAGGTCTCTGAACCCTGCCCTTGAACAAGCGGGGGGGCCCTGAATCATCTGGGTGATGGGTGGGCGGTGGGGAGGGGTGCCCAAGGGCTTGGGAAATGCAAATTATATTAGTTCGATGACCTAAACTGTAATCACACAATCAGACTCACCAATGAGTCTGTCCTAAATTGCACCCTGCTGCCCTTTATGTGGCATTAAGTACTTCCTCCTTGAAACCCCCTGATCTGTTGGTCCTGGGGACACTGTGCTGGGTGGCCTTCTCCCACCCCTGGCCACACTACTGCAGGGCTCCCTGTGGGACTCCCCTGAGGTTAGGTCAGCCTCTGTCCCCCATCCTCGCCAAATTCCCACCTCTCCTCATAGGAAAGGCCACCTCGTCCCAACCGGACTTCTTCCCAAATGTGGGTGGGGATCCCTACTTCACCATGGCCTGGGGCATCAGCTGAGCCTTAGGATTTTCTCGGCCTCTCCCTTCCTGACCATCCTATCCCCTCACATGCATGGGGAGACGGAGATTCCAGGGGCCCGGCAAGCAGAGCCACGTGGCAGTTTGGAGACACAGTCAACAGACAATGGCTGAGACGCTGAGATCCGGCTTGGAATTCAGAAGCCTCTGCCCGGCCCCATCATTCACGGGCTACGCGTGCTCTGTGGAAAGGGGAGAAACCCAAGAGCTCCCTAGACAGGATACACAACAGACGTGCCAAGGTGGATTCAGAAGGCTTGGCTTGACCTTTTGGCGACTTTTAGCTACCAAAGGCCAACATCACTCTAGCCATGCCTCATCTTTCATACGAGCTCATGCATAGGTTCCTCTGGGCCAGGTCACGTCTCCAAAGCAGACCACAGACGTGTGAACACTACCGGCTGCCTCAGAGCCCAGAGAGGCTGGGGCTGGGGCAGGAGTCGATGTTCTGCAAGGGGCAGACGGAGCTACTCTCTTCCAACCAGTGGAAGACCAGCTCCCACCCAGGGAGAAAGCAGATGAGACCACAGGTGGCCCTCTCATGCCGGCTCTGTACTGTGGCCATATAACCTAGAAGCTTCCTGAGGTCTACTACTCCAGGTGTAGCCCAGATGCCCAGCCCACACAAGGGCAGGCATCCTTGAGTCCTGCTCATGGAACCTTCTAGCCCCTCACACAACCCTGGACATTGGGTTCTTGGGATCAAGACAGCAGAAGAGGGAGAGATGGAAGCGAGCCCGTGGGGGATGGGGAGGGGCAAGAGAAAGAGAAAGAGAAAGAGAAAGAATTGGAAAGAATGGCTTCTTCCCAGTCAGTTGTACAAGGGCTTAAGAGATCAGCAAGCTAAGGTGTCACAGCTTTGGAAACACCGTGACACTCATCAAACCAAATCTCAAGCAGAAACATCAGTAATTTGGGTGCCTGTGGTTCAGTCAGTTAAGCGTCTGCCTTCAGCTCAGGTCATGATCCCAGGGTCCTGGCATGGAGCCCCGCATCTGGCTCCCTGCTTGGCCGGGAGCCTGCTTCTCCCCTTCCCTCTGTGCCCCCGCACTCCTGTTTGCAATCTCTCTTTCTGTGTGTCAAATAAAGAAATAAAATCTTTTTTAAAAAGAAAAAGAATAAAACATCAGTAAATTAAAAAGTGTACCAAGGAATTATTTTGGTGGGAACCAGGTCTTTTTGGGTTTTCCTACGATCTATACCTCTCTGGCAACTTTTCTGGATGATCTTGGAGGTTCCACGGTTTGAATTTTCAAGATAATAACACTAACACTACCATTCACACACACCTGTACTTAGCAGTTTGTAGGTTCCCACACAGCATCACACCCAGTCCTTGCACTAACCCTGTGGCAACGTTACCAGCGTCACCGCGCTGACGGAGTCTGTACCTGGGGCCCAAGCCGTGAAGCCACGTGCGCACACCGCATAGCTAGCACGCGGCGGAGCAGGATGTCAGCCCAGGCTCCCTGACTCCGAGTCCAGTGCTCTCGGCTCTGTGTCATGGCCAGAGGGAGATTCATCCCATTCCACCCGACACGGAGAGAGACCTGGGTGAGAGGCAGCACAGCCTAGAGACCAGCTCTGGAATCAGACCGTGGGGTTCAGTTCCTTCTGCCACCCACTTACCTGGGTCCTCTCTTCCTCATTTGGCAAATGGGACAATCATAGTACCTGCCTCCAAGGCTTGGAGTTGGGATTAAATGTGTTGAATCACGTAAATTACTAGCACACAGTGTCCCAGACATAAAGGAGCTACTTAATATCCACGCGTGTCCATCCTTCACGCCCGGTCAGCATTTATACAGCGCCTGCTGTGTGCAGAGGCCCCTGCCTCACTCTACAGTGGGGGAGGACCCCAAGGGACCAGATAGTTCCGGTCTCCCAGACACGTCAGTCCCAGTGGGGACCATACCAAGTCCAACAAGCATTTGCCTGAAGAGTGTGAGTGAAGAGTGGAACAGGCTAGAGATGCCGGCCTGGGCGCCTTCCCCCAGAGAAACAGACCTGTTTGGGGAGCCTACTTGTTGCAATACTTTGGCCTGGCCTATAATATACTTCCGAATGGGATCTCTCAGTAGCAGCTGGAAGTCAGCTTACGAAACAAGTTTCTGGGTACAGTCTACAGCAGGTCGTCATGTGAGACGCGCAGAGCTGGACCGCTGGGCCAGCCTCTAGACCATTCCCCTCCCCCCCACTGGCTGCTCTTCATTTCCCCACGGCTCCGAGGACCCAGGCTGGTGCTCTTCTCTCCATATTCCTTCTCCAGCTGAGCTCATCTTGGCTCCCGCCTTGGATGGCATCTGAGGCCGACAGCACCCCGCTTTCTGTCTGCAATCTGGGCCTCTCCTTATCCCAGCCGCCTGGCCCACTCCTCCCTGTTCACTCGCCAGACCCCTCAGTAGTAACACAGCCAAGCACCCCCCACCACCTGCTCCTCCCCAGCCTTCCTCCACCCCAGGGAAAGGGCGCCACCCATCACCCTACTGCTTGGACCCAAACTTTGGGATCACCCTTGGCTCTTCCTACCCTGCCCCCCACAACAGAGCTCTTCTTCCTCCCGGCTCTTCTCCTAAACATCTCAAACGGCTGCTCCCTACTTTTGGCACAACCCCTCTGCTCCAAGCCGGCCTCATCTCCCCACCGGAAGCAGCACGGGTCTCTCAGCTGGCCTCCTGCCTCTGCCCTTCCCTGTGGAGCCCAGTCACACACCAGCAGCCAAACCATCTGTTGAAAAACAGAAGTCAGATGTGCCACCCCTCTGCTCTCAGGGGTAAAGCCAGCATTCTTCGAGGCCTGCATGATCTGGCCTGTCCTCATTTTCCAGCGCTCTCCTCCTGTCCACACTTTCTAGCCACGCTGGCCGTGCTTCTTCTTGACTGCTGCAAGAGCCCTGACTTGCTGTCTGTCCCCTTGAGGCTGGAATGGCTTGTCCCCACACTTCAGCTGTCTGCTCAAATGCTGCCTCACAAGGGAGGCCTTCGCAGAGCGCCCCACCTGGAAACACCACCTCCCTGACTACACACCCCCTTCCCCTGAGGGATTTTTCTCCAAAGCGTTCACCACCATCAGGCGTGGTATGGGTTCACTTCTTTACCGCCGAGCCTCCCCGGCCGGAACACACACCCCGCGGGGACAGAGGGGCTTCTTTGGTTTGCTGAGGCCCCGACACTTGGAACGGTGCAGTGATAGGTACACCACAGACACGGACGGAAAGACTGAATGGCTGCCTTACGGAAAGCTTCATGGCCCACCCACCCTGCTTTCTGGTGTCTGAACCATCTCATCTCAACTCTAAGTCCTGATGTCCCACCAGTTCCAGTTAGACATGGCAACACTGGCCGGTGCTGGCTGACTTGGGGAGGGGGAGTCAGGGTCAGGAGGGGAGGGTTCCGCCAGATGGGGCTGGAAAAGCCGAGTTTGAACCTCACTCCTCACCCCTAGTAATAGGAGCTAGCCCCTGGGGAGGTGGCACGGGGGCAAGGTGGGGAAGATGCCGGAAAGGATTTTTAAAGGTAGACAGGCCAACCTTTCCATCAATAAACACGTATGGGGCCCTCATTCAAGAGCCTCACGAGGTGCTAGAGAGCCGACATCATATCTGCCAGGGTCTTTTTCGGGAAGCTTCACCATGCTGACAGGTAACAGAGTTTGAGGCCAGTTCTTCCTTTTCAGCTCATTCTCCTCTTTTCAGTATCTATTTCAAACCTTTCTCTTCTCCACAAACCTTGACCACGCCCCCCACCGCTCACCCCTCCCCCAGCAACCCAGAAACTTCACTTCCTACTGCACAGAAAAAAACAGAAGTCTTCCGACCAGAACGACCTCCACTTCCTGCCACCAGACCTGCACGTCTCCCTGCATGGGGAAAGGAGGGGTGCCCTGCTCTGCCCTCCCCCTCCCAGGGTGTATTAGAGGCAACCTCTGAATTAGGCCAACCTCTCCACCTGTCCTGAACTCCTGCCTTCTCGGGGGGACTAGACTTGACATCCACTGTCTCCCACCCCGCCTTCTCCATCGCCAACCTCTCCCTGTCAGCCGGCTCCTTCCATCAGCTCTCACACAGGTCTCTCCAGAGATCAAAGCAACACTAAAAACCCTCACTCTCATGTTTCTCGAAAGTTCGAGCTCTCTCCTTCCTCTCAAGGCCAAACTTCTTCATTCACCATCACCCACACCCAGTGGAGGGACGTCTCCACTGGCCTCGCTTCTCTCCAATCCTCAGCCCACCCCAGCCCGGCTCACATCCTCACCAAGCCACGCAAAGCAGTGACAGCTGGGTCACTAAGGCCAATGGTCCATTTTCAGTCTTCATCTGACCTGGCTTCTCAGCAACATCTGACATTGTTATGCCCCAAACCCTTCTCCCAACACACACTCTCCCTTTAGCTTCCCTGAAACCACACCGTCCAGCACCAGAGATAACGTATGAACTAACAGCTCCCAACCGTCTCTCTCTTGCCACCCTGGACCTCCTCTGCCGTCTAGACTCACGTCCAGGCTGCCTACCCTGTGCCTGCTTCCGCCCATCTTGCAGGCGCTCCGAAACCAACGCATTCCCTCCCCTGACTTGCTCTCTCTCCAGAGCTGCCTCGTTGTGAAGACCCCCTCTCCATCTTCCTGCTGTCGCCAGACGACTGGCATCACCCGGTCAATGTCTTCCCCCTCCCCGCCCCGGCCCCCATCCTGTCAATCACGGACGCCCCCTGAGTGTACCTGACGGGTACGTGGGTACATGCCACCTCCTTCTCTCCACCCCACCCTGCGCGACCAACACCCTGATTCAAGCCGGCGCCCCCACTGACTGCGCCCACCACACAGCCTCCTACAACTGGTCTGCCTCACCCACGCGCTCCTCCAGAGCATTCTTCACACCGAGCCTAACTGAGCTTCTGAGAACACCAAGTGCATGACTTGCACAATCTTTTCAGCGCCTCCCAATCCTCTGCATGTCCCCAAGCCCTGACACATGCGGCAGCGGTCCTGCCCACACCCCCAGTGTCCCCTGAGAGCCCCTTCCTGCCCACCCGGCACTCTCCACCCTCCCTGGCCTCCTCCTTGCCATTCTTCACACAAGAGGCAAACCTGCCCCCCCCCCCCCCCGCACAGCCTTCACCCTGCAGGCTGCCCTCCCTCTGCGCAAGCTTTGGTCTCCCCTCATCTCCCGCTCACACAGCGAACCCCCCCTGAGGCCCAGCTTAAGCATCTCAGACTCAGGGAGGACTTCACTTGCCTCCTCAGCCAGGTTAGGTCCCTCCTCTTCCTTCAATACTAATCCGCACCAGCAAACGGAAGGCAGGGCTGGGGTCAGGGGTTGTTAAGGTGCCGGCCCAGAGCAAGCACTCAGATATCTGGGTGAATGGAGACCTGCCACTTTGGGTGCCTACAAAGTGCGAGAAGCTTATGTGGGTTGTTCCCACTTTGCACAGCAACCCAGTGAGGTATGGGCACTAGACTTATTATTCACTATTTATTCACCTATTATTTATTATTTATTCACTTATTATTCTACCAATTAGGATTATAGAAACGGGTGCAAGGTAACATGGGTGGTAAGTGCTGGCTTAATCTCGGGCTGGTCTCCTCTCAAAGCCATGACACCACGCTTCGCTCTGTGCTCCCATAGGCTCACCCGGCGGCTGACATACGGTGGGAGCTCAACTAAGAGGGACAAGAGGAGTATCCACTATGTCATCTCTTTGGTCCTCACAGTCACCCTTGAGGCCTACAAAGAAGAATTATAATTCCCCTCTTCCGAATGAGAGGAAAAAATGGGTTCAAAGGCTCACTAGTAGTAGGTGGCCATGCTGGACCGGTCCTAAGTCTCTTAGCTTGTATCTAGAGAGATTTTCTCCGCAGCCAGGCACGGATGCGTGGAATCGTGCAGGGAAGCCATGCAGAAAAGAGGTAACATAGCAGGCTTGAGACTGCCGTCCGGAGAAAGTTCTGCTTCTAAGGATGGCCCTTGGTTAACACCTTGGAGGGCAGATTTGTGGCAGGTTCTCCTAACTGATTCGGGTGGTGCACGGTGCCCAAACTGTTTTCACAAACAATGTGGTTGTGGCGGACCACCTGTTTTTCTTCTGGAAGTCTGGAATTTTGGTATAAGTTAGGCAGGGGATGCCTACATGACCAGACCTCAGTAAAAACCCTGGGCACTGGGCGTCTGATGAGCCTCTCTGGCAGACAACATCTGACGCATGGTCACAAGTCTACAGGATCCTGTATGATGTCGCTGGTGGGAGGGACTCTAGGAGCTTGCGCCTGGCTTCCTCCGGACTTCTCCCCCTGCGCCTTTTTCCTTTGCCAGTTTTGCTTTACATCCTTCCACTGTAACGAAGCGTAGCTGTATGACCCTATGCTGACTCCTGGGAGTCCTCAGAGAATATGGCAGAGCCTGGGTGTGGTCTTGGGGAAGCATTCCCAACAAGAGATGTATTTGCGTTTTCTTTGAAAAGGGTGAAGGGCAGGAATTAGTAGACTAAAACAGGAGGCACCCTAGGCAGAAGAAAGGATGTGAAGAGAGGAACAGATACATCAGATCGAAAAGACTCGATAGCCCTTTAACAAAGCCAAGCAGAACGGCCGTTGAGAGGACCAAGCATTTCGGCTGCGCGGCAGAAGACACGGGCCCTAGAGAAGTCATGCTTGTTGGAAGGATCAGCATCAGGGAAGTCAATGCTTGAAGTCACACATCTGGAATTACTGTCAAGGAAGGATCGAAAGAATTTAGCATCTGGCTGTCCACAGCTAATATCCACGGGGTCAGACATTCTCTAAAAGATCTCCAGAAGTGCCACTGAGCCGTTGAAGCAACATCCCAAATTAACGGCTTTTCAAATAAAACCTCAATATGAGGAAGTCGGTCTGCTCCAGAATACTCTATTTCCCATCCACGAAGGGCAACTGTTCCCTCCTTCCTTTATTTCCCATTTGGAATGCCTTTGCCCACAGTCCAACACCCCCTCCGACCCTTCCTGCCCACTTCTCCTCTTGCCTTCGGAGGGCTTCCTGGCGTAACCCCACCCCGTTGTTGAATCACTCCGATTCTGCGACTTTCTGTAACACGGAAGTCTTCCCTCTTTGTTAACTTATTTGCCTGGAACCCAGGGAAGCATGGTGAGTTCTCCCAGGGCGCATCACAGGTGTCTGTCCGGCCTCTTCCTCAGAATCTTCAAGTCAGGAAGGCAGAAGTGGCACTTTCATGAGTATTTGGCTTTACCTTGGCTCCAAGGGTTCCTCTAAAGGAAGGCTCAGCACACAGATTGACTGTTCCAACCCCCTCCCAGTTGGGGGGTTGCGACGGGCTCGGACTGACAGCCAGCACCCATCAACTTCACTCCACACTCCGCTCTGATTGAATAGCTGGACCCCACTGAAGGAACAGCTCTACTCCTGGTAATCAAGCCAGTGGCTCTATTTTTGCTTTCCAAATCCATTCTATGTCGTCTGCGGGGTCCCTGATTCACCTCCCTACCCAGCACTATTTTCCCTCAGAGGTGACAGCTGCTCTGCCCACAGATTAGTCTAAAGACTGGAATCCTGCCCCTGAAACCTACTCCCTGGGGCCGGGTCTCCATTATCTGCCCTCCTCTCTGCCCTCTGCCTGCCAAGGGCTTGTCCCGGCTTCTCCCCACGGTGCCCTGCCCCGTCCCAGCTCACCTGCCCCTGGAGACTGAGGTCTGCCAGGTGTAGAGCTTGCAAAGTGACAGCACCAGGCTACTTTAAATGATGGTCTGCCCTGGCACTTGGCAGTTCTTTTGTTTGTCTGTTTTTAACTTAAATTTGAATACCTTTAGGCTAGACACACATTGTGCACCTCCCCAGAGACCCCACAACTCCCTACTGCGCTCCCACACACGGAAGAAGAAAACCAGCCTTACTGAGCACCCAACCAGACACCAGGCTCTGTGTACATACTGGCTCATTGAATCCTTTCACCAGCCTCAAGTGAGTGACCCTACAGTCTCTCTGTGGAAACACAGAGGCTCCTGGAAGTTGGCCAACTTGCCCAGATCACACAACTACAACCAGCAAGCCATAAATGCAGATTTGAACTCAGAGCTCCCAGCTTTTGAAAGTCCACACTATTTCCACTACACAGCAGGTGGGAGAGGGCCCCCCGAAACATCATGGTGAAGATTTTGTGTGTCACAAATCAAGCCGCCAGGAAAAGAGCTGGGGGAGAGACAGAAAGCTTTCCTTAAGGGTGTTGGTTTAAGCCTTGGGAGGCCAGGAGGGCTCTAGGGAGAAGAGCGCAGGGGATAGAGGCTCAGCCGGAGGGCACAGCCAGAGCCTCATACCGGCATCTGCAGGGCTGAAGGAAGATGAGAAGCTCAGGGTGAAGGCGGAGGCATTGGTGGGGACGGGGGGCCCCTCCGAGGAGATGGGCAACAGCTGCAGAGCAGGCTGGCAACTGAGGATTACCAGCCCCAGAACCCTTCGGGCAATCTGAGCGGCAGGGCAGGTGCTCGGCGCTGAGGGAGGAATACAGCCTAAGTGCAAAGACTGGCTGCCCATTCCAGAAGCTTCTCCGTGAAAGGGAGAGAACAAGGGGTGCATAAACACGGGGTTTTCCTGTTTAACAGAGGCTAAGCTAGTGGGGCAGAGGAAGGAGTGAGTGGTCAGGGAACAAGGGAGGGAACCTGGCAGAGGGAGGAGAGGGGTGAACCGGCGGTGTAGGTGGAGAAGGTGTTCTCCCGTGGGTCAGGAGAGTACCTTTTCCCTGAGAGAAAACAGGCCATGGGGGAAATCCCAGGGATGTTCTGAACTGGCGAGCAGAGAAGCTGTGAAGCGCGGGTCCAGCCATGAGGCGTGGGGAACTGCTGAAAGTGAGACGGGTCCCCTTCCCTGCTCACACCCCCTGGGAGGGGCGCCCCCCACAGACCCTGCAGGGACACACCGATAGCCTCCCTCTCGCTACTGCCCTATCCTGGCACGCACCCCCCACCTGCTCCTGATAACAACGGGCACACTCATCACTGTCCCTGCAAATGGATTTTGAATTGTTCTGTCGGGACTAGTGAGTATTTTCACTTTTATTTCCTCTCTGGTCCTCGAGTCCACTTCCTCACAAGACAGGGCCTGCCGGGGGCCACATGGATCCACGGCTGTCTGACCCTCCAAATAAAGCTTTCCTCGGGGCAAAGCAACAAACTCCATGGGGCCTAACCCTGGCCTCAGCCAGGGCAGGAAGCCTCCCACCCTGGGGATCACTTCTGCCCCTGGGTCATGTTCTCTCCCCCAACACACGCACGCAGACACCCACACAGCTTGGCTGCGATGATGAGTCCTGCCCCAGGAGCCCTCAGTAAAAGCCACCATCTGGGCAGAAAAAGCTCTTAAGAGACAGCGTCTGCCACTGCTTCCCCTTCCCTTGGTCTATTAGCTCTTAAAGACCGCAGTACAGGGACGAAGGCATCAGGTCGCCTTTGATGAATGCCTTTCAGGTTCCCTCCCGCTCCTCCCATCCGGAACCCTGACTTCCTCTAGCTGAAACAACCAAAGAGCACAGGACTTAGAGTTCAAGGACTTGGGCTGGGTCCTGGCTGGTGCCTACATTCTGTGAGATCGTTCCGGTCCCTTCGGAGCCCCAGCTTGAAGCCAGTTAAGTGTAAGTGGAAGGAACAGCCCCGGCCTCTCCCTTCTCTCAGGGAAGCAGGGAGAGGTTAACCAGGTAAGAGAGGCTATTTTCAAATTGCCCAGGGCTCTTTAGATTTCTGGGATCTAAGCGATTGCCGCAGGCAGCTCATCTTCTCTAGGGCCCCACCCAGCACCTGCTCCCCAGCTATCAGCCCCTACCAGCCCCGAGCCCAAGGGAGACACATCTCAGATGCACTGGACACAGACATCTGTTTAGGTCTCTTGTACACCAGACTCCAGAATACAAACAAGAAGAGACACAGGTCTTGCCCCCAGTTCACTCAGCTGGGCAGAGCGGCCGTCTGTTCACACGCTGGCCAGGGAAGAGTCTCCAGAACCTGCTCCACGTCGGTGGGAACAGACCAGACGTGCATGATCAAAGTCTGGCCAAGGAGGAGGCAGGCAGGTTTCGCTCTCTGAGAAACCGGGGCGGGGGCCTGGAGCCAGACACCAGGCCCAGCCGGGGAGCCTCAAGGTCTACTACACACCATGCTTTATCCTCACCATCTGGGAGATGTAGACAATAATCCTGCTTTGACCTGACTCACTAGGATACCATGGAGGACAAATGAGAACAGTGATGAGAAAACGCTTTAAAAAGCAAAGAGTTTCATAAACAGGGACTTACTTTTCTTCAGAGTCCTCCGCAGTGAAGCTGAGATAATCACAGAAGGGCTGCTTGTCTAAACGCCGACGAGCCTTTCCCACGGCTAGCCTAACAGGACTGACTCAGAGGCACCCAGCTCCCTCGCGCTGCACATCACGCCCCCACCCCCACTGAAATAGCCCACTTACTGCACTTGGTACTTTCAGTGGATGGGGCCTCCTCTCCTTTCCCTCTTCTTCCCACTGCCCTGCCACCCATGGCCAGTGGGAACTCAGGGGATGGCTTGCTGACAGATGGACACGCTGTCCATCCTACTCCCCTTGCCTCAGCCCGCAGCCCAGAGGACTTGAGAAAATCACCTCTTCCATCACCGCTCCCCCCAGCAGGACATCCAGAGGCTGGCTCAGATAGGAGACTTTCTTCTGCTTCTGTCTAGGACCAGAGGACAGAGGTTCCAGGACGAGGGCCAATCCACTCTGCAGAGTTCAAAACAAAACAACAATAAAACCAAGCAAGAGTCTACAGGGGCTGGCTACTTTCTGCTTGCATCTCACATCCATCTTTCCCGCGGCAATGTCTGTCTGTCTTGTGCAAACTGGAGAACTGCGGGATGAGAGAGTTCAGCTGTGGTTTTCACCCAAACCAGCCACAGAGCTAACACCCTCCCATCCGCCAAGTGAGAAGGGCACAGCGGCCCCCGCAGCACTCCGGATCTGGGAGGTCCGACCTGGCCTTTCCCGGCCTAAAACTCCCTCACAGGCACTGACAAGCATGTTCTACTCGTCACTGTGTTTGCATTTTGTCTTCCAGGGCCCTTTTCAAATGCAAACGCCCCTGGAGGAAGAAACCGTATTCCACGGGCCCCAGCCACACAGCACCTGTGCCCAATAAATATTTCCTGAATTAAATTGGTTACGAGAGGGGCGCCTAGGTGGCTCAGTGGGTTAAAGCCTCTGCCTTCGGCTCAGGTCATGATCCCAGAGTCTTGGGATCGAGCCCCGCGTCGGGCACTCTGCTCAGCGGGGGAGCCTGCTTCCCTTCCTCTCTCTCTGCCTGCCTCTCTGCCTACTTATGTCTACTACTACTGTCTGTCCAATGGATAAATAAAATCTTTAAAAAAAAAAAAATTGGTTACGAGGTCCCTGTGCTCACAGAAGACGGGTCAGAGCTCGGGGCTGAAAAGGGTGGGGCTGCAGGCCCGGCCGGGGCGGGGAGCCACGCCTCCCTCCACCTACATCAGCGCTCGCCCGGAGCCGCCCTGCAGCCCCAGCCAGATAACTTGAGTTAGGAGAAAGTAAATCTGAAATAGCCAAATATGGAAACTCTGCAGGAGGGGGCAGAACCCGCCGAGAAAGGAGGCAGCGGCAGAGCGGAGCAGCAGGGTGAACCACAAGACTGTGGCCCCAGGATTCACTGAAAAGTCTCACAATTGCCAAAACCCCGCAGGGCAGGACCAAGGGGGAGGCAATCTGGTCTGGAAAACCCAGACTCCACCAATTCTCTGGGTGTCCCTGGCCACGCACTTCACCTCCCCGAACCTTGGTTTCCTCCAAGACCCCTCCGAGCTCAGCTGAGGGTCTGCGTGTGCAGCGTCGGGTTCGTCTCGTGCTGTGCTGTGTTTCTAACTGAGCACGCCCAACCGAACAGTTGGCGGAGGTTTCCATTCATTCTCCTATTCCGGTTCCATTCCGGAGGGCTCCGCTCGGAGAAGCCCTGCAGAGGTGGAGGGGGTGCCCAAGGGCACGCAGGGGGCGCCCGGGATTTGCAGAGCGTGCGCCCCCGGCTCACCTGAAACCCGCCCTGCGTCCCCCAACCTGAACCCGGTCCCTCCAATACCTAGGCGCGCTCTGGAGCAGCTCCCCCGCTCGGGGCCCCCAGTTGCGTCCACACCACACAGCCTTCCCCTGCTTAGAAAACCCGCTCCGAGCCGCCGAGCCCAGCTGTCTCCCACACCCGCCTCCGCACCCCCTCGCCCGCGGCGGCGGCCTCCACCTGCCCCGCGGGCTGCCCGGGCCCGTCCGCCTCGCGCCCACCGCCCACCCCCCGCGCCCTCCCCGCGCGAGTCTAGGCGCGGGTGGCGGGACTCGCTGAACGCGAGCGGGGCGGGAGGGGCGGGTGTCCGGGCCCGGGGCCCCAGCAGCCCGGCGTCGGGCGCGGGGAGAAGGGTGCGGGGCTCGTGCCGCCGCGCCGCTTTCGGTTTCAAAGCAAACCGGACGAGCTGACAGGCGCTCCTCGGCCCCTCACTCCAGCCCTACAGCCGCGGGGCTGGTCGCCGCTGCCACCGCCGGGGCGGCGACCTGCCGGGACTCACGTGTGGCTCCGCGCGGGGAGTCCGCGGGCGCGGGTCCGCAGGCGCGCGGCTATCCTGGGCAGCGGCCGGCTGCGAGGCGGGGGCGAGGCTCTCAGCCCCGGAGCCCTGCGCGCCGAGCCCGGCCGGGGGAAGGAGGAGGGCGGGCCCGGGACCCGGGACGGGAGGGGCCTGGGGCGGGGCCCGCGCGCTGTCAGGGCGAGGGGCGCAGGCCGGGGGGAAGGGCGGAGGCGCAGGAAGGTGCTGGGTAGAACGCCGAGCACTGAGAAATCCAACCAACCCGCGCTAGAATTCCAAATACTTACAAATAAAAAGCATTTCAGATTGTCCTCTAGTGCCTTCGAACCGTGCACATCTTACCCTTCAACCTGGGACGACCAAGCTCAGCCAACTCTTCTTCATGCTTTGACTCCAATAGTTCAAGTTCTCAGGTCTGGTTCCAGTTAGTCCCTCTTGATCTTCCTTTAGCAGTAGCTCAAATTTGCCAGCCCTCTTCCTTGCTGCTGGGCTAGCAATCCCTTAGAGAGGTCGAGGACCAAGGGGTTCCCAAACATCTCTTCGGATCTTCTAAATAACCTTGCAAAGGAGGCCTGGTCCTCCTCATTTTACGTATGAGTTATTGAGGTCCAAAGAAGGGACCTGAAGTGGTATGCGGGCAGCTGGACCCTCGGCAAGGGCTCTAGCTACCAGACTCCTAAACGCGGGACTTCTTACGATACCTCTCTCCATGAGCCTCTGCTCTGAATGATATTTGTAGTCTGTATAAACCTCCTCTGTGGGGACGCCTGGGGGGCTCTGTTAAGCATCTGCCTTGGCTCAGGTCATGATCCCAGGGCCCTGGGATGGAGTCCCAGGAACTCCACATCGGGTTCCTTGCTTAGCGGGGACCCTGCTTCTCCCTCTGCTGCTTGTGCTCACTCTCTCTCTCTCTCTGACAAATAAATAAATAAATAAAAATTTTAAAAAAGATTATATTTATTTATTTGACAGAGATCACAAGTAGGCAGAGAGGCAGGCAGAGAGAGAAAGCAGGTCCCTGCTGAGCAGAAAGCCCGATGCTGGGCTCGATCTCAGGACCCTGGGATCATGACCCCAGCGGAAAGCAGAGGCCTTAATCCACTGAGCCACCCAGACGCCCCTAAATAAAATATTTTTAAAAAATATATAAATCTCCTCTGTTAGGGTTGATGGAGCATGAAGAGCATGGACTTTGGAAGGAAATAGACCAGAGCTCCAGTCCTAGCTTCCTCACTTTCAGTTAGGCAAACTTGGGCCTAATTTGACCACCCTAAGCTGTAATTACTCATCAGTGAAAGGGCAGAATTAGTGAAATGCACAACCCAGATACACATAGGAGCCAGGCAGGAAACAGACATGCTCTGGGCTCCCGGTACTGTCACTGACTGTGATTCAATGGTTTCTCCCCGCTCTTCCTCTCCATAAACTGAATAAAGCAAACTATCCCAAGAATCATATCAGAGTTTTAAATATAATGAAATCAGATTCTGGGACAGATAGTGAATCTTTAATTGTGGAAAGTGGAGGCTGTAGGACTTCAGGGCTAGGAATCTAAGTCAGGAGGTAGAGGAATTTTGACAGCTATTAGTTGGAACGAAAGGACATGTTCCCAGCTCTTCATGTCAATTGCAGAACCCTGGGCAAGGTGTCTGGGAGAACAGAGAAGACAGTCTGGGAATAAGCCAGTCTGATGCAAGAGATATGATACCCTCCCTTGAGGATCTTGAAGTTGGGTGCAAAGGACAGGATGTAAATGTACATGTAAAACCAATATTAAATATTTGCTGATGATAGCTAACATTTATTGTTATTATTAATGTTATTTATATTATCTTATTATATGCCAGGTACTGTGCTCAGTGCTTTATTCATATTAATCCATTTATTCATGTGGATTCATGTGGATTCATGTGGATTCAAATGGATTACATTTAATCATCAGCCCTATTTTATAGATGAGAAAAATTGTCTCTTGAACAATTTGCCCCAAATTTCAAAATTCTTAGTTTGGGAAAGATGGGATTTTTCACTCTGGGAAGTCTAATTCTAGCACTATCAGCCATTACACCACCATGCCCCTCAGAGAAACGGTTGGTGTAAATTCAAATAAAACAACTTTAAGAAGGAGACAAATTTTAGCAATTTTAGTGTTCCGAAAATATTTGCGATGTTATGAACAGAATCCTGTCTTCATACTAAATTCATGTATAAAAATAAGGGCAGGATTAGAGTATACACTAAATTTTGACACAAAAGAAAAGGGGTCAACTTTTTATCTCTCTCTTACAGACACCCTAAGGTTACCCCCAAACTTCAAAAAGACATGGCTTTCAGCTGTTTCATTTGCCAGGGAAATTAATTGGGTAAGAGTTTGCAGGCAGGCTGTTAATGGAAAGATTGTGCGGATGGAGCGGGGAGGGCGCCACCTACTGGAAAAGTAGATGGATGTATGAGCATGCTGCCCTTCCGTGACAAGGACTGAGCAATTATAGGCAGGGAGAGCACAGTAAAAGGTCATAGCTTCCATCACCTAGAGATCAGGAAGATCACACAGAAAGCAAAAATATTCTACTTGGGACTTAGATGGCACCTTTAACTTCCACTATAAGTCACAGTGGAAAGTCTTTGTCTGTAACGGAACCACATACGGAAAGTATGATAGAGCAGCAAAACCTCCGAGTTCTGAGCACGTAGAATGCTTACTTGCTCACTAAGTGTGTCCTGCATTTTTGCAATAAATGAATGATTATCTGTGGGTTTTCCGTATTTAAATTCTTGACCCAGAGATAGGTGGTCCCTTTGCTCTCATCAAATAATGTTTAATCCAGCTCTGCCTGTCAGTGGGGTGACCACCCCACAAAGAGAGGAAGGAGTGCTGGAGGCAGGAGCTTTACCCAGGACAGGTGTAATTTTAAAAAAAAAAAAAAGACTCATTTTCTAAAGGAATATCCATTGTCTGGAAGTACCATGGTTTATTTGTCCATTCACGGGATGAAGGACATCTTGGTTGTTTGTTCTAATTATGAATTTGAATTAATTGGCAATTATGAATAAGGCTGCTATTAATTTGTATGCAGGTTTTGGAGGGATATACATCTCCAAATAGTCTGTATTTGTTCCAGAGGAACCCTCAGTCAGTATGAACAGTATTCTCTGTTCATGGTTAGTGTGATCATCAGCCTTTTTTGTTAGAGAAATTTGATTTTTATTGTTTTAAAATTAGGCCTGCTGTCTTCACTGGATGCTTAGCTAAATGTGGGTTTTGTCCATTTTGACAACCTCTTTATTAAGGTTCACACATGCGATTCCCATCAATGCTTGGAAAAAGCATTTTAACATGTTAACTCTGCATAGTCACTGTAAGGCATGAAAAATGTTTTTTAAGTTTATTATTTAGTTTTAGGAACCATGAAGTAAGATCATGGGCTTGATTGGCACAATCTGATATTTCTGTTAACCGATTTCTAATTCCATTGTATTCAAAGGACATAACTCTAGAAGATTTTAATCCTTTTCTACTTATTAAAATTTGCTTATGGCACAGAATATGGTCTATCTTGGACAAATTTCATGTGTATCTGTTGTTGGGTGGAATGATCTATGAATTCCATTTGGAGGTAAAGGTGATAGGTAGTGTTGTTCAAGTCTTCTATCTTCTTACTCATTTTTGGTTTTCACATTCTATTAACTTTTGAGACATGGGTATTGAAATCATTGATTTTAATGGTGGCTTTGCCTATTCTTGAAGTTCTCACGGGATCCTCTTGATGACTTGGCACCTTTATCATTATTTTTTTTTCAATTTTATAAAATCTTTTTCAAAAATTATGTTTATTAACATATAATGTATTATTTGCCCCAGGGGTACAGGTCTGTGAATCATCAAGCTTACACATTTCACAGCACTCATCATAGCCCATACCTTCCCCAATACCCATAACTCAACCACCCTATCCCTACTCCCCCAACCACCCAGCAACCTACAGTTTGTTTTGTGAGGTTAGGAGTCTCTTATGGTTTGTCTTCCTCTTGATCCCATGTTGTTTCATTTTTCCTTCCTACCCCTCACAAACCCCTGCCCTGCCTCTCTAATTCTTCATATCAGAGAGACCATATGATAATTGTCTTTCTCTGATTGACTTATTTCGCTCAGCATAATACCTTCTAGCTCCATCTATGTCATTGCAAATGGCAAGATTTCATTTCTTTTGATGGCTACACAGTATTCCATCGTGTATATATACCATATCTTTATTCATTCTTCTGTTGATGGACATCTAGGTCCTTTCCATAGTTTGGCTATTGTGGACATTGCTGCTATAAACATATATACATTCCCTTGCACGTGCCCCTTCGGATCACTACATTTGTATCTTTAGGGTAAATACCCAGTAGTGCAATTGCTGGGTCATAGGGTAGCTCTATTTTCAACTTTTTGAGGAACCTCCATGCTGTTTTCCAGAGTGGTTGCACCAGCTTGGTTTCCCATCAACAGTGCAGGAGGGTTCCCCTTTCTCCACATACTCGCCAACATCTGTCATTCCCTGACTTGTTAATTTTAGCCATTCTGACTGGTGTGAGGTGGTCTTTCATTGTAGTTTTGATTTGTATTTCCCTGATCCCAAGTGATGGTAAGCACTTTTTCATGGGTCTGTTGGCCATCTGGATGTCTTCTTTCAGAAATGTCTGCTCATGTCTTCTGTCCACTTCTTGATTGGATTATTTGTTCTTTGGATGTCGAGTTTGATAAGTTCTTTATATATTTTGGATACTAGCCCTTCATCTGATAGGTCATTTGCAAATATCTTCTCCCATTCTGTCAGTTGTCTTTTGGTTTTGTTGACTGCTTCCTTTGCTGTGCAAAAGCTTTTGATCTTGATGGAGTCGCAATAGTTCATTTTTGTCCTTGCTTCCTTTGCCTTGGCAATGTTTCTAGGAAGAAGTTGCTATGGCTGAGGTCCAAGAAGTTGCTGCCTGTGTTCGCTCAAGAATTTTGATGGATTCCTGTCTCACATTGAGGTCTTTCATTCATTTTCAGTCTATCTTTGTGTGCGGTGTAAGGAAACGGTCCAGTTTCACTTTTCTGCATGTGGCTGTCCAATTTTCCCAACACAATGTGTTGAAGAGACTGTCTTTTTCCCATTGGACATTCTTTCTTGCTTTGTCCAAGATTAGTTGACCATAGAGTTGAGGGTCTATTTCTGGGATCTCTATTCTGTTTCATTGATCTATGTGTCTTTTTTGTGGAAGTACCATACTGTCTTGATGATTAAATCTTTGTAATAGAGCTTGAAGTCTGGAATTGTGATGCTACCAACTTTGGCTTTCTTTTTCAACATTCCTCTGACTATTTGGGGTCTTTTCTGGTTCCATCTAAATTTTAGGATTTATTTATTTATTTATCTATTATTTATTTAGGATTTATTTATTCCATTTCTTTGGAAAAAATGGATGGTATTTTGATAGGGATTGCATTAAATGTGTAGATTGCTTTGGGTAGCATAGACATTTTCACAAGATTTGTTCTTCCAATCCATGAGCATGGAACATTTTTCCATTTCTTTGTGTCTTCCTCAATTTCTTTCATGAGTACTTTATAGTTTTCTGAGTACAGATTCTCTGCCTCTTTGGTTAGGTTTATTCCTAGGTATCTTATGGTTTGGGGTGCAACTGTAAATTGGATCAACTCCTTAATTTCTCTTTCTTCTGTCTTGCTGTTGGTGTATAGAAATGCAATGGATTTCTGAACATTGATTTTATATACTGACACTTTCCTGAATTCCTGAATGACTCCTAGCAGTTTTGGAGTGGAGTTTTCTGGGTTTTCCATATAAAGTATCATATCATCTGCAAAGAGTGAGAGTTTGACTTCTTTGCCAACTCAGAGGCCTTTTATTTCTTTTTTTTGTCTGATTGCCAAGGTCAGGACTTCTAGTACTGTGTTAAATAGCTGTGGTGATAGTGGGCATCCCTGCCATGTTCCTGACCTTAGGCTAAAAGCTCTCAGTTTTTCCCCATTGATAATGATATTCGCTGTGGGCTTTTCATAGATGACTTTGATGATATTGAGGTATGTACCCTCTATCCCTACACTTTGAAGAGTTTTGATCAAGAAAGGATGCTGTACTTTGTCAAATGTTTTTTCAGCATCTATTGAGAGTATCATATGGTGCCCATTCATTCTTTTATTAATTTATTGTATCACATTGATTGATATGTGGATGTTGAACCATCCTTATAGCCCAGGAATAAATCCCACTTGGTCGTGGTGAATAATCCTTTTAATGTACTTTTGGATCCTATTGGCTAGTATTTTGGTGAGAACTTTTATATCCATGTTCATCAATGATATTGGTCCGTAATTCTCCTTTTTGATGGGGTCTTTGTCTGGCTTTGGGATCAAGATAATGCTGGACTCATAAAATGAGTTTTATGAGCCAAAGTCCTTCATTTCCATTTCTATTTTTTGGAACAGTTTCAGGTGAATAGGTATGAATTCTTCTTTAAATGTTTGGTAGAATTCCCCTGGGAAGCCATCTGGCCTTGGGCTCTTGTTTGTTGGGAGATTTTTGATGACTGCTTCAATCTTCTTACTGTTCGGTAAGGTCTGTTCAGATTTTCTCTTTCTTCCTGGTTCAGATTTAGTTTTTTGTATGTCTCCAGGAATGCAACTATTTCTTCCAGATTGTTGGATTTGCTGGCGTACAGTTGTTCTTTTAATATGTTCTATAATTGTTTGTATTTCTTTGGTGTTGGTTGTGATCTCTCCTCTTTCATTCATGATTTTATTAATATGGGTCCTTTCTCTTTTCTTTTTAATAAGTCTGGCCAGGGGGTTATCAATCTTATTAATTCTTTCAAAGAACCAGCTCCTAGTTTTGTTAATTTGTTCTGCTCTTCTTTTGGTTTCTATTTCATTGATTTCTGCTCTGATCTTTATTTTGTCTCTTCTCCTTCTGGGTGGAGGCTTTCTTTGCTGTTCTTTCTCCAGCTCCTTTAGGTGTAGGGTTAGGTTGTGCATTTGAGACCTTTCTTGTTTCTTGAGAAAGTCTTGTATCACTATACACTTTCCTCTCAGGACCACCTTTGCTGTGTCCCAAAGATTTTGAACAGTTGTGTTTTCATTTTCATTTATTTCCATGAATTTTTTCAATTCTTTAATTTCCTGGTTGACCCATTCATTCTTTAATGGGATGCTCTTTAGCCTCCGTGTATTTGAGTTCTTTCCAACATTCCTCTTGTGATTGAGTTCTGGCTTCAGAGCATTGTGGTCTAAAAATATGCAGGGAATGATCCCAATCTATTGGTACTGGTTGAGACCTGATTTGTGACCCAGAATGTGATCTATTCTGGAGAATGTTCAATGTGCACTAGAGAAGAATGTGTATTCTGTTGCTTTGGGATGGAATATTCTGAATATATCTGTAATGTCCATCTGGTCCATTTAAAGCCTTTATTTCCTTGTTAATCTTTTGCTTAGATGATCTGTCCTTTGCAGTGAGGGGGTGTTAAATATTCCCTGTTTTGTAGCTTCCAATTCCTCATCCTGCCATGGTCAAAAGAGTTCAGAAACCATGCTCAGAGGGGCCTTGTGGCCCAATCTGTCCCAAAATCTCATAGACTTGGCCAAACTCCCAGTGGAAGGCAGCGGGTATTGCTCTGAGACATTGGATCTGGATGGCCCCCAGGGAGAACCTACATTGAGCATACATCCATCCAAGGGATGGAAAGAAACTACTTGGGAAGCCAAAGTCCTTCATTAAAGATGAGAATGGGATCATGTTGAAAATGAAGTGACTGACACAATGTCCTAGCAAGCTGGCTGGCTCAAGACGAAGAGATAGTGGCAGGCTTGTGCAAAGGGAAACCTCCATGGACCACCCCTGGCAGCCCTGTTAGAAAAAGCTTGCATTCTTCCTTCAGAAAGAGAAGGAAAGCTTCTGACCTTTGCTGTTTTTCCTGCTCTTCCAACCAGGCGATCCAGACAGCGTGAGTTCAGTTCTGTCAGGTGGTTGCTCAGGCTAAGGCTCAAGGGTTTGGAACCAGACTGTGGGGCAGTATCTGGAAGGGCTCTCTCTGCACTGAGGAGGCCCTGCGGCATGCTGTGCATGGGCAAACCATCTGGCCTTCTGAAGGGAAATATCTTGGGGAGCCCGCGGTGAGAGACAAACTGACTACCCATACCTGGGGTTCCTCCTGTTGACCAAGAAGCCAGTGCTCTGGGACAGGAAGGCCAACATTTATGGAGTTATCAGAAGCTGATTGATCTTGCTTAGCCTAGGAACACATCCATTTCTGCATGCTGTGTGCATGAGTTACAACCCTGTGAGCCCAGAATGGAAATGAAGATCAAGTTCAAAAGACAGCAAGAGAATGGGAATGGCCACCGTAAGGGCCATGTCCTACTTTTCCAATGGGAATGGACTAAATCTGGGAAGAAAATTTAAAAGAAAGAAAGAAAGAAAGAAAAGAAAAAAGAAAAATAGGGTCCTGAGTGGAAAGTAGGGGGTCAGAATTGAGGTGGGGCTTCTGGGAGACCCCACATCCCAGATATGAGATGGGGACCTGCTGGGGAGGCCAACCATTACACAAGAGACTGGGTCTCTCACTGAAATATTAAGATTTGAGCCACTCCAGCACGGGTCTTTCCCTCTTGGAACACAGGATCTATACTTGAACTCCAGATTCAGCAAATGACACCTACAGGGCAGGAGTCCAGTGTAAAGTTTCTCAACAGATTCTCTGCCTGGGAATCAAACGGTGTTGGCCAAAAAAAGCAGATTCTTGGGACTTATTGGACTGAATTCCCCCCAAGGGTGGGGCCTGTGGGTCTGCTCTTTTTACCGGTGGTTCTGAAAGCCTGCATGGTCCCAGTACCACCAGAAGGCCACACCATCGGTGAGGGATCCGAGCAGGGGGGCTTCAGGCCTTGCGTGGACTGGGGAAGTTGGTCTGTTTACTTATCCTGGTGGCCAGCTTCCCCTGAGAGGGTCAGGGCCAAGGTCCCCATGAGGGGATGTGTGTTCCCTGACTCAGTGAGATCTCTGGGCCTGACCACCCAAGGCTGATATAAAGGATGGAAATATAGACCCTAGAGGCCTGTCTCAACCCACAGGAGCAAGGGGCCTCCCTGGGTTGCCAAGGAGGGATCTGGACAAAGGAGCCGGCTGCCCTCTAGTGGTGTGAACAGTGGACATCACAGCAATCCATTCTAAAATCACTTGGCGGTTAGTCAATCAAGGAGCAGAGCTTAAGGCGGTTTCTCGTTATTCTTGGAGAGATCAAGCCTACCACTAGATGCTCACATGTGACATTCTCACCTGTAAATACGTCCAGGTGCCATCTGTCTGCAGGTCCTTCTCCTGGGCGTGCAGAGCTTTAGCACAGACCCTCAGGAGAGGGGAACTTCTAAACCGGGAAGTTTGTCTACGTCGGTCCAGGCACTGTCCCTGCAGGCAGATGTCTCTGCCGGTGAAATTGTCCTCCTGTCTGAAGATGCCAACTCAGTTACTCTAAAAACGGAAAGGGAAGCACATTTTGAGAAAGAAAATGTGCAGATGAACAGGGAGGTGCCTACAGAGAATTCAAGAGAAAACAGATACTGTGATTGAAAGACACTAGGCTTTTCATAAAAACTTACAAAGTAAAAACGCACCCCACCTCACACACGTGACAAAGCCTACTATGAAACACAGAATGGGAGGAGAGAGACAGAGAGAGAAATTGCCTGCCACCTTTGTGCACTGTTGGTGGGAACATAAAATGGAGAAGCCGCAGTGGAAAATAGTATGGTAGTTTCTCGAAAATTCAAACATAGAATCACCTTACGATCTAACAGTTCCACTTCTAAGTATATGCCCCAAAGAACGGAAAGTAGGATCTAAAGACATATCTGTACCCCCACATTCATAGCAGCACTGTTCATGATAGCCATGGGGACAGACCAAGGGTGGTTTGTCCACGCGACCGAAGATTCTTTCAGTCTTGAAAAGCCATGAAGTCTGACACCTGCTACGACAGGGATGAACCTTGAAGACATCAAGCTCGGTGACATAAACCAGACCCAGCAGGGCCAATACTGTATGATTCCATCGCATGAGGTACCTAGAGTAGTTGCATCTGCAGAGAAAGAACGAGAACGGTGGTCACCACAGGCTGGCGGAGAGGGGCGTGGAGGGTTATTGTTTAAGGGGTAAGGGGTTTCTGTTTGCAAGACGAGAACATTCTACAGAGCTTTGCGTGGTAATGATATGTCAGCATCGGTTTGTTGTAACAAACATGCCACTGGGGTGTGGGATGTCATAGTGGCAGGGGGACCTGTGGGGGTGGGGATCAGGAATGTATGGGAACGCTCTGTACGTCCTGCTCGGTTTCGCTGTGAACCTAAAACTGTTCTCAAAACTAAGCTGAGGAATTACAAGAAGCAAAGTTCTGGAAATGATGGAAAACTCGCACAACAGCTGGAAGGTACTTCCCACCACTGAACTGGTACATTCTATGTTATGTGTATTCTACCACAACCTAAAAATAAATTAACAATTTTTAAAAGACAGAAAGAGAGGTTTGGGCTAGAAAGAGATTGTCATTTGGGAATCTTAGAATATCATAAGTTTAAAAATATCATATGAAGTAGGGGAGCCTGGGTGGCTCGGTTAGGTTAAGTATCCGACCGAGAGTCTCAGCTCAGGTCTTGATCTCAGGGTCGTGAGCTCAAGCCCCATGATGGTGTCCATGCTGGACATGAAGCCTAATTAAAAGTAAATAAACAAAATTCAAATGTTCTAGATAAAAGCTACAGGGGTTTTTTGGATATATTTTGAAGTCTATTTTATATTAACAAGTAGTTATTCAAAATTTCAATAAATAAAAGTGTACAGAACAGAACGCTTAGCAGAAAGACAGTGAACATGTGGCAGGTGGGCAGGAATAAAGTAGAGGTAGCTAAACATTTCAGGATCTTAGGGCCTTTGCTCTGAAGGAACGTTGTTGGAGGCCTGGAGGAACGGCAGGAACGGAGAGGTGCGTGGCCCAGAGAAGGAACTCTGCCCTCATCAGGGCTGCAGAGAAAACGTGGCTCTAAAGTCATCTGGGAAGGAACGGAGTCACTTTTCAGGTTGGAAAATTGTGTTTCCATCAACCCACCATCCTCACAACCATCCAGTGGGCGCCAGAGAGGAAGAGAGAATTCTGCAAGAGTGCAGAAATGTCAAAAGCGGGCTTGACATTGGCTTTCCACTTCCAGCAGAGGGGAAATCTGGGAGTGATGTCCAGGACCAGCCCCTGGTGCTTCGCGTGGTGCCGGAGACAAAACCCTGAAGGATGTTCCGTGTTGGCGCACAGAGGAAGTGGGACGACCAGCCCAGTAGGCTTGATGTGTCCAAATGAGAGAAGCCTCTTGAGAATGATCTCCGTGGGGAGAGCTACCAACCACCTGATGTCCATCTGAAACTCCACCGGCAAATATTCAGGGGTGGGCAGCACGCTCCCCTTTAGAAAGGGAGGCAACTGACATACAGCCTTGCAGTTTTAGCGGTACAACACACCAATCTGATACCTGTATCTACTGCAGAATGATCCTACAAGAAGCTCTCTTAATGCCCATCACCTCTTGCGTTTGTGATTTGCTTCCTGTGATGAGACCTTTCTAAATCTACTCTTTTAGGAACTTCCAAATATGCAATAAAGTCTTATTAACAATAGTCACTGTGCTAGGCGTTACACCCCCAGCTCTTACTCATCTTCTAACCAGAAGTCTTTACCGTGTGACCCCCTTCAGCTACTTGCCCCCATTCCACATCTGGCAAACACCAGTCTGTTCTCTGTATCTCTGAATTTAGTTGTTTTTTTTTTTTTTTTAAGATTCCAGATGAAACTAGGATGGCATGTTTGTCTTTGACTTATTTCACTTAACATAATGTCCTCAAGGTCCATCTGTTTTTTGCAAATGGCAGGAGTTCCTTTTTATGGCTGAATAATATTCCCAACACCTCCCCACCATGTGCACGTGCGCACGCACGTGTGTATACACATTGGTGTATATACATTGGATACACCACATTTTCTTTTTCTTTTCATATGTGGATGGACACTTAGGTTGTTTCTGTGGCTAGATAAATAATCCTTCGATGAACATGGAGATGCACATAGCTTTTCGAGACAGTGATCCCAGCACATTCTCGTCATTTCTTCCTTGCTGGCAGACCTTTGTTCTTTCGGGGATGGATGGACTTTTTGGAAACACTCAAAAGTCATTCACAGCCAACGAATGTGAGTGAAGAAAACCGAGCTGCTGTCCACCTTGTGGATCATATGCCGATTCAATTAGCATCTTTAGCAGAAGAAATCCAGAAAGTACTTTAAGCCAGACATCCATGCAGTGCCCTTCCTAGTGACTGAATAAAGCAGGTAACAGCCATTTAGCTATGAGTTGCAGATGATTTTTCAAACATTCCCCAATTCCAAATAATCCTGGCTCACAGCTTGAAACACCCTGCAGAAGCGTGCTGGGAAGATGCATGGGAGATCAGGGGCCTGTGGGTGGCTCAGTTGGTGACACGTCTGCCTTCACTCAGGTCATGATCTCAGGGTCCTGGGATTGAACCCCACATCGGGTTCCCTGCTCAGTGGGGAGTGTGCTTCTCCCTCTGCCTCCCCCTGCTTGTTCTCTCTTTCTATATCTCTCTGTGTGTCAGATAAATAAAGTCTTTAAAAAAAAAAAAAGAAAAGGAAAGGAAAGATCCATGGGAGGTCAACAATGACTGCCTGGCTGCTTCTTGCACTTGAACCAGTTGCTGCTGCTGGCAGTGGTGACCATGCAGATCTGGCTTCAGAAAAGGCTCTGAGACATGAGTGTTCTTTTCAACTAATGCCAAGACCAGCTGCTCCGTAGCTGGACGATAAAGTGTAGGTGTCCCTAAGCCCAGCCCCAAAATAACTCCTAAGTCAGACTGGGGCCCCTCTCACTGCGTCTGCTTCCATGCACCGCAGCTCCCACGTTCGATGCCACAGACCGGAGCCCATCATCCAGCACTCACGGCTGGATGGTTTGCATGTATCACATCTGTAACACTGCGTGGATATTACCAGATGCTTCTATTCCATTTAGAGGATTTTCCTGGTGGTTTTTTTTTTTTTCAGGTGATGATTTCTGTTTTGTCCTTTTCTCAACATTTTCAGAACTGTACCTTTGTTTTCGTTTCAAGGAACCAGGCTAATTTCAAACTGTATTAATCAGAAAATGAGGCCATTTAGAGAAAGATGGTCACATGCAGGAAAGGAACAAGCGCCCCTTTGTGGAGAGGCTGATACTCTCAAGCTCTCTGACAACAGCTGCCACCTCTTCTCTTTGGCCAGAAGGAGACACCTAGAAGCAAGGAGCTGGGGGAAGGAATGTCACTGTGAAAAGAAAGCCCTTTTCTCTCTCCCATTACAGTCAGCCATTCTCCCCTCCAAATGGGTTCTGGACAGATTAAGAAGAAATAGGAAGAAAAAAAATTAAAATTTTTTTTTTCAAATTTCTGTCTGGGCAAAATTTTTAAGCTTAAATTGCAGAGATGAAAAGGTCAAAGGAAAGTCAATATAAAACATTCGAAAATCCTCATCATGTATTTTAATTTAAGGTATCATATGTTTACAGTGGCCAAGGAAAGAGGAAAAAAATCACAGGGAGATGTATTTTATTTTGCTTTTGATCCGTATCATAACTAGTACTTCTTCAGGTGTTGGAGTGCCCATTACAAATAAAAATATATGTTATATACATTTTATATGTTACATATATTTATCTATAATTCATAGGTTAAATTTTATATACAGTGAAACACGGATATTAAATATACAGTTCAGTGGATCTGGGTGAGTGTATATATACCCATACCACCACGACTTTGACAGAAGGTACTGTTCTAATGGGCTGAAGGTTCCAGAAGACCTCTTTCCATTCTGTTGCACCCACCCAGGAAATCACTGCTCTGGTTTCTAGTCTGTAGATAGTTCTCACCCATTCCTACACTTGACATACATGGAGCTGTACAGTAAGTACTCTTGTATCTGGCTCCTTCCACTCGGATATCTTTGAGATTTACTCATGTTGTTGCACAGGTATCACTGCATTATTCATTTTTAAGGTTTTTTTTTTTTTTTAAGCCATTTCTACATCCATTGCGGGTCTCGAATCATGACCCCAAGATCACGAGCACAGGCTCCGCCCACTGAGCCAGTCAGGTGGCTGTCATGATATGATTTTTATTGCTAAGTATCCCACCGCGATCTGTTTATCCGTTCTGATGATAGATTTTGAAGCTGTTTTCAGTTTTTGGCAATTATGAATAAACCTGCTATGAGTGTTCTTGTTCAAGAGTTGTTTCTGGACGGAATGTTTTATTTCTCTTAGATAAATATTTAGGAACGGAAGTATGGGTCTTAGGACAGATGGATGTGTATGTTCTCCAAGTTTTCATTTTACCCTCCTCCCAGCCTGAGAGTTCGAGTTGCTTGGAACCCTCACCACATCTGCCATTGTCACTCTCTTTAATTTTAGTCATTCTGGAGGGTAGCAAATGGTATCTCTTTGTGGTTTTGACTTGCAGTTCCCTGGCGACTAACGATGTTGAACATCTTTTCATGCCCTTTTTAGCTATTTTTATATTTTCTTTTGTTAGATATCTGGTCAAATCTTTTGCCCATTTTTAACTCGCTGTTTTTGTTATTTGTTTGTAGGAGTCCTTTATATATTCTGGATATAGAATGTACTGCAAATATTTTCCAACAATCTGACTTGTCTTTTTGTTTAATTAATGGTGTCTTTCAACAAGCAGAAATTTTTCATTTCAAAAATGTCTAATTTAATGAATTTTTAATTTTATGTTTAATGTTTTTGTGCATGTGTCTGCTCTGAGAAAACGTTCCCTTTTCCAAGGTCATGAAAATAATCATTTAAATTTTTTCTAGTGTTAGCATTTACATTTAAGTCTATGAGATAGAGGACCAGGTTCGTTTTTTCCCATATATTTATCCAATAGTTTCAGCACCGGGTGTTGAATAGACCTTCCTTTCCCTATTGAGTTACCTTGGCATCAATCATCTACTGGACTCTATTCTGGCCCATTGATCCATTTGCCTATACGTCAATACCATCTTGTCTTGGTTACTAGAACTTTACAGGAGTCTTGAAATCCGTAGTTCTATTTCAAGGTTGTTTTGGCTATTCTAGGTTCTTTACATTTCCATTACAATTTTTTTTTTTTTTTGAGAGACAGAGTACGCGTGTGTATGCTTGCCAGCTGGTGGAACAGCAGAGGGGGAAGGAGAGAGAGAATCCCAAGCAAGCTCCACACCCAGCATGGGGCCCAGTGCCAGGCTGGATCTCATGACCTTGGGATCATGACCTGAGCTGAAACACAAGAGCTGGGGGCTCAACTGACTAAGCCACCCAGGTTCCTCTCCATTAGGATTCCTTTAACCAGCCTGTCAGTTTCTACCAAAACGATTTTTTATTTGAGACCGTAATTGGTATGACATTGAGTTTATAGATAATTTTGAAGAGAAGCAACATCTTCCAATCCAACAACACGATACATTTCTCCATTTATGTGGGTTTTCTTGAATTTTCTCATGATTGTCACATGGTTCCCATGGTAGAGTTCTTGTGTGTATCTTGATAATTTTTTTCTGAAGTACCTTTTTCTTGTTCTGGATGTTATTAAAAAGGGATTTTAAAATTTTCATTTCTAATTGCTCGCTGTAACTATATAGAAATACACTTAATTTTTGTATGTTGACTTTGTATTATGTGATTTTATTAGTCACTGATTTGTTCTAGTGATTATTTTGTAGATGCCTTACAGATGGATATGTCAGGGACAGATATGGTTTTTTCTTTTTCCTTTCTAATCTTCATACCTTGTGTTTATTTCTCTTTGCCTGATTGCAAACATCAGGGGCTCCAGGACAAGGCTGAACAGAATTAAGAAGAGATACTCTTGCCTTCTTCCCAGTCTTAAGGGAAAACATTCAATATTTTACCTTTATTGCTTATAGGTTTTTCACAGATAATGTTTATCAGAATGAGAAAATTGTCTCATATTTCTAGTTTTCTGAGATTTTTATTATGAATGAGTACTGAACTTTTCAAATTGTTTTTCTACATCTACTGAGATGGTCTCATGGTTTTTTCCTCTTTATTCTGTTCATACAATGAATGACAATTGTTTTTCCATATGATACCTACTTTGCACCCGTAGGATAAATCCCATTCAGAATGATGCGTTGCTTTTTTATATATTGTTGGGTTCCATTTGTTAATATTTTGTTAAAGATACATGTATCCAGGATGCCTATGTGGCTCAGTCGGTTAACTGTCTGCCTTTGGCTCAGGTCATGATCCCAGAGTCCTGGGATCGAGTCTCACATCGGGTTCCTTGCTCAGCAGGGAGCCTGCTTCTCCTCTGTCTGCTCTGCCTGCTGCTCCCCCTGCTTGTGCTCACTTGCGCGCCCTCTCTCTCTCTGACAAATAAACAAAGACCCAAAGAAAATGTTTGTATCCATGTCCACGAGGGGTATTTGTCTGTGATTTTCTTTTCTCGTAGCATCTCTGTCACATTTTGGTTTCAAGATTATTACAGGCATCATCAAACTGATTGGAAACTACTCCTTCCTTCTTTCTGTTCTGAAAAGGTTTGGGTGAGATTCGCATTATTATTTCCTTAAATGCTGGATGGAATTTACCAGGGAAACCATCTGGCCCTGGAGTTGTGTTTGTGGGAAGATGTATAAATTGGGAATTCAATATCTATAATAGACAATATTTGTTTAAAAAAAAAAAAAAGTTCTGGGACGCCTGGGTGGCTCAGTGGCTTAAGCCGCTGCCTTCGGCTCAGGTCATGATCTCAGGGTCCTAGGATCGAGTCCTGCATTGGGCTCTCTGCTCAGCAGGGAGCCTGCTTCCTCCTCTCTCTCTCTGCCTGCCTCTCTGCCTACTTGTAATCTCTCTCTCTGTCAAAGAAATAAATAAATCTTTAAAAAAAAAAAATCTTCAGGCATCAATTTAAAAAAAAAAAAAAAGTTCTGCTTACAGCAAAATGTGAAAGGTAACAGATACACTGAGGGGGAGAACTGTTAAGGTAAAAAGACCAGGGGCACCTGGGTGGCTCAGTGGGTTAAAGCCTCAGCCTTCGGCTCAGGTCATGATCGCAGAGTCCTGGGATCGAGCCCCACATCGGGCTCTCTGCTCAGCGGGGGGCCTGCTTCCTCCTCTCTCTCTCTCTGTCTGCCTCTCTGCTTATGTGTGATCTCCATCTCTCAAATAAATAAATTAAAATTTTTTTAAAAAATAAGATAAAAAGACCAACATGTGGAGTGCCTGGCTGGCTCAGTTGGTAGAACATGTGGCTTTTGACCTTGGGGCCATGAGTTTAAGACCCATTCGAGTCCTGTGCTGGGGGTAGAGATTTGCTCAACTAAATAAACTGGGGGGGAGAAAAGAGCCAAGACTTAATGACTTGGGAAACTCTCAGGCTACCCAGTTTGTAAAAGAATCTAAAATTAAGAGATTTGCTTGCTGCCCAGAAAGCAGAGTCTGGAGAGGAGGGCACAGCTGTGGCTGGAAAACCACTTGCTGGTGTTGGAGAGACCAACTGTGTGATGTGTGGGTCCCCTTAGCCACTGAAAGGGGCAGAGGATTCCATGAGTGAAGGCTGCCAGACCCTGCATTCCACAGGCAGGAAGCAGGCTGGTAAATCCACTCAGCTGCCAGCATGTGCTATCCTTCAAGTAAAAGAAACATGAGGGCTGCCTGGGTGACTCAGTTGGTTAAGTGTCTGACTTTGGCTCAGATCATGATCCCAGGGTTCTGGGATTGAGACCCACATTGGATTCCCGGCTCAACGGGAAGCCTGCTTCTCCCTCTGCCTCTCCCCCTGCTCATGCTCTCTCTCTCTCTTTCTCTCTCTCTCTCAAATAAATAAATAAAATCTTTAAAGAAAAAAAAAAAAAGAACGTGATTTTGGGAGGCCTCGAGTCATAAAGGACCCCCCCTGGGTCTTGCAACCCAGTGGAGTATGCCCAGTCGGATTTGCTCCCAATTGCTTGGGGCCGGTGACTCCTTAGTTCCTTCCATTTTCTCCCGATTCGAATGGGAATGTCTACACCTATTCTGCTGTGTCTGTCCCTCAATTGCATTTTGGGAACAGATGACTCATTTTCTAGTTTTAACCGGTCCACAGGTGGAGAGGAACTTTGTTCCAGAATGGACCATGCCGAGTCTCACCCTCACCTGATTAAGACGACACACACAGTAACATTGGAACTTCTGAACTGAAGGTCTTTAGACATGGGGCTTGAGTCGATGCTGTCATAGGTTGAGACTTGGGGAGGTGTCAAGATGGGGTGACTGTGTTGCATGTGGGATAGAACTGAGTATTTGATAGCTGAGGTTGATCCGCAGCAAGCCCAATAAAGCCCCCCAACTATAATGTGTCCTAATCCCTGCAACCCGAGTGTTACATTAAAAGGCTAAAGAAAAGCTCCGTCTTCCCCTTTCCTTCCCCACTACCACACCCACAATGCTTCTGACACCAGACTCCCTTCTTTGGAAAATGTGGAGAGGGTCTGAAAACGGAGTTCATAATCCATCACCCCTCCATAGTGGAGCCTCCGTAAAAATCCCAGTAGTTTGGGGTTCAGAGAGTTTCCAGGTCAGTGAGCACATCCACGTGGAAGTTGACTCACCCCAACTTCCTGAGGACAGAAGCTCCTGTGTTTGGGACCCTCCCAGACCTCGCCCTATGTATCTCTTCACCTGCCTGTTCATCTGTACCCCTTATCACGTCCTGTCATGAACTGCGAAATGTAGATAAGTGTTTCCCTGAGCCCTGTGAGCTCTTCTGGGGAATAACTACGTCCAAGGGGAAGGAGATCCCAAGAACCTTCTATTTACAGCCAAGGTGGGCAGAAGTTGTGGGTCACCTGAGGATCTACTAGTTGTGATCGGCGTCTGCAGTGGGGGTGGTCTCCCAGGTCTGACCCCTTCACCTGTGGGGTCTGACGTGATCTCCAGGTGGACAGGGTCAGAACTGAGTTACAGTGTAGGGCACGCAGCTGGGGTTGCACAGAACTTCTGGGTGTGGGGAAAGCTCCCACACAGGTGGTGTCAGAAGGGCTGTGAATGTGTTGTGAGAGCAAAGGGCACACACAGGAGTAGTGTTGTCAAAGGGGTGCTTTGTGCGAGAGACAGTGAAAGGTCTTGAGGAGATGAACACGGGTTACCCAGGCGGGCCCTGAATGTGATCACACGTGTCCCCGTGAGAAAGAAGCAGGGGGACCTGGGACTGTAGAGAAGAAGGAAGGAATAGGAAGAATATTCTTCTGGCTCTGAAGGTGGAGGGAGGGGCTACAGGCCAAGGAGGCCACTCTGGGCACCGGAAAAGGCCACGGAGCAGACCCAGTGAAACTAATTTTGGATTTCCGGCCTGCAGAACTGTAAGCCATTGTGTGTGTGGTGATTTGTTATAGTGGCTGTGGAAAATCAACACAGGACTCTTTGAGTCTTTCTCTTTATTGCTGTGTGTGTGTGTGTGTGTGTGTGTGTGTGCGTGCACGTGTCTCCTTCTATCAACTCCTGAGAGAGATCTCTTAAGCTTTCCAAGCGTTGCTGTGATTTTTTCTTTTTTTTTTTTAAGATTTTATTTATTTATTTGACAGAGATCACAGGCAGGCAGAGAGGCAGGCAGAGAGAGAGAGAGGGAAGCAGGCTCCCCGCTGAGCAGAGAGCCCAACGTGGGGCTCGATCCCAGGACCCTGGGATCATGACCTGAGCCGAAGGCAGAGGCTTTAACCTACTGAGCCACCCAAGCGCCCCTGCTATGATTTTTTTTTTTTTAATTTCTCCCTTCACTTCTCTGTGTTTCTTTCAAGTGCTTAGAAGCTCTCTGGGAACATACACAGAAGGGTGATGTTTTCCTGATGAACTGTCTCTTTCATCATGATAAAAGGTTCTTCAGTTCTGGTAACTTAGTAATACAGCTTGGGGGCACAGCCATGGATTCAAAGGGAGTTTATATGCAGATCTGGGGGCTTAACCCTTGTGGCTCCTCCCTTGGGTTTTGGGTACCTCTCCTCAGATTCATAAGCCTTCCTGCTTGACTTTTAGTTGCCCTATGCTGTCACAGACTGGTGATGCCTCCCGGGGAAAACCACAGAAAACTTCTCATAGTGCAATTCCTTTTCTCGAGAGTTAAATACCCACCAAGTTTCTGTCTGCTTCTAGCTACTCCTCAGCACCTTAACATGATATATTTCTAAAATATTTTGTCTTGAGATATCATTGTTGTCTGTTAGAAGATTAGACTCGTATAGGCTGTTCTGTCATTATTATAACCAGAAATGCCCTGAATTATAGTAAACATTTTTTTAAACTTCAAGAATTCCCCCCATAATTTTAAATACAAATAGCTGCCTTGGAAAATGGGGGAGAAGGAAGTAAAGCAGCTGGCTTGTGACCCACTCCTCCTCCAGTTATGGAAGGACCTGCCCAAAAGAAAGAAAGCTGGTGACCTGGTCTAATCCCCACATAAGTACACTGATAACTTAGTATTTGCTAGGAGCAGAGTGCTTAGTGATGAAATTCTTTCAGCATTAAACAAACCTAGACTCTATAGATTTATGACCAGAAAAGGTCCCATTAGTTATACAACTGTCTGGGGTGTAAGATGGAGAATGCTACCCCCTACTATGTGAGGTGCCCTGAAAACCTCTTAAGAGACCACATATATCACTCGGAACAAAGAGCACATGTTCAGGTAAAAATGGAGAAAAACTGCAGAAGAAATAATAGCAAAAGACCCAAGATGGAAAAAGTGTCTCCTACAAAGAATACAATTTTTATAATAAGAAAACTGCTTGTTCTAGAACAAGATGTCACTGCTTATTTTTGAAGTACCCACCATCAAAACCATAAATGAACTAAATGAACCTTCCACAAAAGCTTACAAAGAAAAATATTGTATGGAACTGTAGGATGCTAAATGTCAAAAGTATCAATCAGATCAGCCTAGGCTAGTCTACAGTGACGAATGTCGGTGGGTCAGTGACAATGCAAATGTGTTTACTAGAAGGATGTGGGTTTGTATGCTAGCTGTGGGTCCAGCCTAGTGGAGCTGCATCTTTCTGGAACACAGCTGGTCTCCTGACAGAAGGTTAAGAGTGGGGAAAACATGTCCAGGATGTTAGAGCTTCTGTCCAGAGCTGTCACACAGCCCTTCTGCTGACATTGGTCAAGGCCACACTGCCAGTCCTATCCAACAGAACAGAAGGGCGTGGTGCCCCAGAACTGAGTGGTGCAGAGTGTTTTTGAACAGTAATACAGTCTGTCCAATCCCCACCTCCAGCAGAGGCAGGCGATAGAGGCAGGAGAATGGCTCATATTTGCTGGAGGCCGATGTTATCATATTTACTTTTTAATCCTCCCCACCGTCTTCTGCAGATATCATTATCCCCTTCCCAGACGAGGAATGGAGACCCAGAGAGGCTGAGTACCTGTCCTGGATCAGACAATACTAAGCAGAAGAAATGGATTTCAAACCCAGGTGCACCTGGTTCTCAAGTTCACCATCTCCCAGGGTGAAAAGAAAGCACAGTCCCCCACCCCAATGCCAAAACCTGAGGCACCGGCCATCCCATCACAGACGGAGAGCAGGCTCAGGAAGGAGCTTCCCTATCCCTCACAGATCAGCACGTGAAAAGCAGCTGACAGCGATGACCTCAAAGGAGAACCACGAAGGGAATTAATTCATCAGGGATCCCTCAAGCTGGCACCGCCACTGCCCTGACATGGAAATTTCTAGCTGGGGAGAAAGGGCTGCTGTGTCAGGCCAGGCAGACCTGAGTTCTACACTTAGTGCTGCCACTCGTCACCCACGCACATCTAAGGCACAGCTTCATCTCTGCAAACCTCCATTTCCCCTTATGTAAGAGAACACGAACGATGCACCACCACCCCTCACAGAGTTGCTCCAACAATCAGGACAAATACATTGTAAAGCACATGTCATTGGGATCCAGCCAATGCCCATTCTCAGTCCCTCCCTTTCTTGCCTTAAAGAAGATGATCGCATAGTAAGAATCTGAGAAAGGGACAGTCCCTGCTCTGGAGATGTTCTCAGGTAGTGAAGGAGGCAAGTGAATAGGCCCTTGAAATAGCTGCAGCAAACGCTGTGCTGGTGGAGCCAGTGGCATAAGGGGAAGGCGGCGGGAAAGGCCCGGAATATGAAGTAAGCTTTGTTTAGTTCCTTGTGAGAGAATCACTAAATCACAATTACCTAAACAGGATAAAGGTTATTTTTCAGTCCCTCAATCTAAGGAGGGAAGCAGTTCTAAGCTAATGCCTCCACAATCATCAGAACGTTTTTCTATTTCGTGTTCCACCATCCTCATGGTTGTCACACTCCAAGATGGCAGCCTGAGCTCTGGCTACCACCTCTGTACTCTAGATAGCAAGAAGAATGAGAGTAAGGACATGCCCCTTCTTGTTTCATCCTATTAGGCAGAACTTCCACGGATTTACTAGAATGGCCTGTGGGATTTCTAAGCAGAGCAGTCTGTGGGCAGTTATCCATATGTCCGGGACTCTAAGGACTAAATTGGAGACTCAGTGGTGGGCTTCATCAACACAGAGGTGGCAGGTCTAGGAGTGGTTGGATTTCCCCGGAAGAGTTTACACAGTAAGGTCAGGACCTCCACCCCCCACAACCCTCAAGGCCTGGAAACGAGGATGTGCAGAGGAGGTGAAGCCACAGACAGAAGGGAAATAAGGAGAGCACAGTATCCAGGAGAAAACTGCAATCTATAGTGACCAGTGCTAAAAGTCAGGCTACTCAGAAAGATATCATGGAAAACGGCAGATAAGAAGTTCCAAGCATCAGTTCCTCCATGTAAGCAACCATTAAGCTGGCAAACAGTGATAGAATCAGCCTTTCTCCTCCTCCTCCTCCTTCTTTCTCTTTTTGGAACTCTGGAACCTTATTAAAAAACAAAAAAACCTAGAGCAAGCAGGGGAATGATTAATGAAGGAAAAAAAAAAAAAACAGCTAAATTCAGTAAGAAAATGTTGCAACATTTTTGCTTACCTGCCTACCGTCTCCTGTTGCCCAGCCCAGCAACAGCCCTGGGGACAACAGCCAGAGTCCCTGGAGTCCTGATATGGAACTTGCTCTCAAAAATGTGGTTGTGCAGAGGCACCTGGGTGGCTCAGTGGTTAAAGCCTCTGCCTTCGGCTCCGGTCGTGATCCCAGGGTCCTGGGATCGAGCACCACGTCGGGATCTCTGCTCAACAGGGAGCCTGCCTCCTCCTCTCTCTCTCTCTCTCTACCTGCTTCTCTGCCTACTTGTGATCTGTTGGTCAAATAAACAAATAAAAATCTTTAAGAACATTGAAAAAAAAATGTGGTTGTGCATTTTGACCTGGCTGGCAGTTCTCTGAGGGATTGCTGACCTTTGCTTCATCCTTTGGCTGGAGCAGCTCTCCAGGTAGTGTCTTTTGAAAGCATTTAGCTGTCTTGTGCAAGGGAGGGCAGATGGGATAAGCAACTGGAAAACCAGAAAGACTGGGGAAAAGGAGACTGAGGAGGAAGATACTGGGGAAGGAAGTGTTTTGAAGGGCTACTTCATATACTAAGGAGTCTAGACTATAAAACATGTGTCCAGGGCCATAAACATTCTCAGAGAAGACTCAAGAGGACCCTATGCTTGCACCTTTGGCTATTATCTGTGACCCATGAAAGTAGGAAATAAACGCTAAGGCAAATTGGCAGGTGTCTTAGCTAGGTGCAGCAGAAATGTCCAGCTCAGAGACAATCTTAAAAAACCAAGAGTGTTTTCTTTTAGTTTGTTTTTTGTTTAAACACTCCAGGTGTTTAAGAAAATCTGTGTTTGGTCAGTTGCTGGCTGATGAGATAGTGGAACAGAGACTTCAGTGACTACACATGATAAGGAAATACAGGGTGCAAATAATAATAGTAATTTGAAAATGTCACTAAACAAATAGATGACTATAACCCCTAATGAGAAATAACAGCAAAACTTTCAAAGGGGGAACAGAATCTAAGTTCCAGAATTATAATATTCGAAATGTGCAAGTCTCAACAAAAAGTTACAAAGCAAACAAAGAAAAAGAAAAGCATAACTCATTCAGAGGAAAAAGAAATTGACAGAAATCATCCTGGAAGTAGCCCAGATTTTAGACTTCCTAAAACCAAGACTTTAAAGGAATTATCTTGGGTAACTCTCTCAGGTGCCCTCCCCTCTTCAGGAGTTTTGTACTCTATCATTCAATAAACTTTGCTGCCCACCAATAATAAATAAATAAATAAAGGAACTCTCTTATATATGTTCAAATAGCAGGACATCTACATGGCTGCATCAGTTAAGTGTCTGTCTTCAGCTCATGTTATGATCCCAGGGTTCTGGGATTGAGCCCCAAGTCAGGCCCCCTGCTAAGCAGGGAGTCTACTTCTCTCTTTCCCTCTGCCCTCCCCAACTTGTGTGCATGCTCACTCTCTCTCTCAAACAAATAAATAATTTTTTAAAAATATGCTCAAATAGCTGAAAGAAGCTTTGGGCAGAAAACTAAAGGAAGCTAGAAAACAATCTAAATATAAACAAACAGAGGATATGAAGAGAGATAGAAATTATTACAAGGAACCAAATAGAATAATTCTGGAGCTGAAACGTACAACAAATTAAATGAAAAATTTGAAAATCTCAACATTGATGAATCTTTAGCTAAAACTGACTAAGAAGAAAAGAAAAAAGATGCAAATAATTAAAATCAAGAAGTAAAGTCGGGGCATCATTATAATCCCATTATAATGGGGGAAAGGATTAGAAGGGAATACTATGAGGCTACTTGGCTGAGCAGGGAGCCAGACACCAGGCTCGATTCCATGACCCTGGGATCATGACCTGAGCTGAAGCCAGGCACTTAATGACCAAGCCACCCAGGTGCCCCTATTTTCTTAGTTTTTTAAGATTTATTTATTTATCTTAGAGAGAGAGAGCATGGAGGGGAGGGGCAGAGGGACAGATTCTTGAACAGACTCCCTTCTGAGCAAGGAGCCCAATGCAGGGCTCAATCTCACAACCCTGAGATCATGACCTGAGCCAAAATAAAGAGTGGGACCAACGGAGCCACCCAGGTGCCCCGCTTTGAAACTGCTTTTAGAAAAACATTTTTTTCCCTTTTGTCTATGGCTAATTGATTTCTGACAAGGGGGTTAAGGTCATTCACTAGGGAAAGAACAATCTCTTTACAAATGGTACTGGATATCCACATGTAAAAGAATGAAGCTGGACCCAGACTTCACACCACATACAAGAATTAACTCAAAATGGATCAATCACCTTAATATAGGAGCTCTTATAAAAACTCTAAGAAGAAGACACAGAAGCAAATGTTCATGATTTTGGATTTGACTATTAACAGATTCTTAGATAGGACATTGAATGTACAAGCAATGAAAGAAAAAAATATCATCTGGAATTAATAAAACTAAAGGCATGTGTACATTAAATGAGGTCTGGTATCCAGATGGGTAAAGAACTCATACCACTGAGCAACAAAAAGATAACCAAATTTAAAGGTGAGGAAAGGAAAAAGGAAAAAAAATAGGTAAAGAACTTGAATAGCGGTCTCTCCAAAAACATACTTAAATGGCCAATGAGCCCATGAAAGATGCAAACCCAAACCAGAATGTGTTACCCCTACATACCCACTGGGAAGGCAATAATAATAATAACAATAATAATTTTTAAATGGAAAATAACAAATGTTGGACAGTGTGGAGAAATTGCAACTCTTTATTGAGTTGCAACTCTTTATTGATGTAAAATTTTTCATCCATGTAAAAAGGTTCGTCCTCTGTGGGAAACAGTGTGGTGGTTCCTCAAAAAGTTAAACATAGGATTTCCATATGATCCAAAAGTCAGCTCCTCGGTCTGTATACCCCAAATAATTGAAAAGTGTGCTGAAACAAACATAGGCACACACATGGTTACCGTAACCGGACTGACAATAACCAAAGGGTGGAAACAGCCCAGATGTCATCAGTGAGTAATCAACAAATAGTGGGATGTGCATTCAACAGACTATTATTTATGATATAATGAAGGCTATACAGGCCACAGGAAGGATGACCCTCAAAGACATTATACTAATCAAAGGAGCTAGACCCCAAAGGTCACATATTGTATGATGCTATCTATATGAAACATCAGAATAGATAAATCCATGGGAGAGAAGCTGATTGGTGATTGCCAGGGGCTGGGGGAGAAGGCGATGAAAAAACTGTGTAAGAGTAGGAGGTTTTCCAGTAACGGGAAGGTTTCCAGACTAGGAACAGGTGGCTGGGATTGCACAATACTGTGAATGTACTAAAGGCCACTGTACACTTTAAAAAGGTTAATTTTAGGGCGCCTGGATGGCTCAGTGGGTTGGGGCCTCTGCCTTTGGCTCATGTCATGATCCCAGGGTCCTGGGATTGAGTCCCCAGTTGGGCTCTCTGCTCAGCAGGGAGCCTGCTTCCCTTCCTCTCTCTGCCTGCCTCTCTGTCTACTTGCGATCTCTCTCTCCGTCAAATAAATAAATAAAATCTTTTTAAAAATAAATAAAATCTTTAAAAAGAAAAGGTTAATTTTATGTTATGCGAATTTTACCTTAGTTTTTAAAAAAGCAAGCCATTCGGAAATGTCAAATTGCTCACAATCTCAGCTTGCCCCATGGACCCCCAAATCCAGGAGTCATAACTGCTTTGGCCAACTCACAGGTCATCGGTAGTAATTTCATCCCTGTACAATCTAGAACTCCCGGTGGCTCTGAGGTTCTAGAAAATAGAGCAGGAATATTCTCGTGATGTTAGCTCACAACAGGCCACTAGTGCTAACTTAATGGGAGCAAAGCCTTGGGGGGTTGGGAGGGCGGAAGGGGGAGACCAGGGACACAACACTACAAGGAAAGAAGTGTCCTCCAAGCAAATGTGTTCGGCTCCACGGAGCTGCCAGGCCCCTGTGCGATCACAGGCCCGGCCTCCGCTCCTTCTAAGGCCAGTGCCCGACGGATGCCAGGTGTGCCCCCGCATCCCCACCGCGCGGTAAGAGCAGGTCAGGCCCCAGCGCGCGCCACTTATAGGCCCTACTGGCTCTGCTCCAGGTGGGGCGGGGCTGGCGCCGTGGGCGGGACCCGGCTGGGACAGGGGGCGGGACCGGGGCGGGACCGGGGCGGGACCGGGGCGGGGTCTGCGCCGGCGCTGGGGTCCGGGAGGGACGGGCGCTCGGCCAGCGGCGTAAACACCGCCGCAGCGCCGCTGCGGAGCAGGTGAGCTGGCTGGTCTGGGGCGTGCGGGCGGGGCTTGGTCTCCCGCAGCGACCCGCGGGCGGGGTGCTGGCCCCCCGCAAGCCCCTCACCGCGGCGGGTCGCGGCCCCTTCCCCGGCGCGGGGCTGCGGTCCCTGCGCGCGCCTGTCCGGCCTCTGCGGCCGGCGCAGGGGCGGAAAGGGGAGCGCGCGGGGAAGCGGCGGCGGCGGCGGGGGCTGACCGGGACCTCGGGGATGGGAGGAGTGCGGGGAGCGGCCCCCAGGCCTGGGCCTGCGCGGGGCTGTGTCCGCCTCCCCGCGGCCCGAGCCCGCTGCTGGTAGGCGCGGTGCGGCCCGCTGGAGGGCCGGGCATTTAAAGCAGCAGCGCACGTGGGTCTGGGAGGCGCGGGCACGGCGCCCTCCCCGCGCTGGGGCCACCTTGGCTCCCAGGCGGATGGGCCTTCGAAGCAGGGGCTAGGCGAGGGTCTGACTGCCAGGGTGGGGAACCGACCGCAGATCTGGGCCTGGAGCCAGCGATTTCGCTATCACCGGTGCTCGGCCGTTTTACAGCGGTGGGGAGACTCCCAGAATCAAGCTTTTGAAGCTGAAGAAAACTGAAATAGAGGCCAGTCCCCACCCCACATTTTATTCATGAAGAAAGCCCACAGAGGTAACGCAGCTGTCCAGGCCACCCAGGTGGGATAGAGCAGAGCCAGGCTCAGAACCCGCAAAGCGGGGAGTCTGCTTTCCAGCCCTGGCACCAGACCTCAGCCCTTGGAGAGTTGGATGAAATGCTGCTGTCTGCTGAATTAATGAGTATTTCCTTTTTGAGGAATGAGCTGTGGGTTCGTGGACTAGCGGCGTCCCCATTTACAGATGGAGAACCTGAGAGGATCCCCTCCAGAGCAGTTGGAGAGCCACCCTAATGGTCAGCCTGGGCTTTGGGGCGGGAGGGACAGTAACTTGATCAGGACGACCCTGGCTTCTGGTGTGGTGCCCTTGATGTCCATTCTGTAGACACCTGAGCCTCCAGTGCTTTCAGCAGTAATTAAAGGCTCTGGATAAGCTGCTTCAGGTGTGGGAGCCTCAGGGGGCCCTCTGCCTGAAGGTGGCCGTGTGGGAGCAGGCAGGTGTGTCAGCAGCTGTGTTTTCTGGAGCCAGCTGGTGAAGGGGCAGGGGTCCTGGGGTCAGCTCGGAGCTGCAGCCTCAGCCACCCAGCCAGCAGACAGGCAGGGTGGAAGGAAGGAGCCTTTAGGTCTAGGGCTGGAAGCGGGGGGGCTTGGAGGAACATTTGCTGCAGAGTGGGCTAGAAGTCATTTCAGGGTTTCAGGGAAAATTCTGCATGGATTGGTGTCCAGGTGGCTGTGCGCCAAGTCTAGGGTCTTGGGGCATGCAGCGGGCAGGGGTATGGATGAAACGAATCCCCTGTTCTTGTCTATCGGAGAAGGAGCAGCATAAGAAAGTACCTGGCTGGAAGCTGCCACTCGCCTACCTGGAGGTCTGGGGTGTGTTGCCAGGCCTGTCACCTGCCCCTCAGCACCTCGATGGCTGCTCCCAGTCCCACCACACACACGGGTTTGCCAAACGAGAGGCCTCCCCTCCCTTGGCCTCTGAGTTATTTTTCATTTTTATTTTTTAAGGTTTTATTTATTTGAGTAATCACTATACCCGACGTGGGGCTCGCACTCACACCCTGGGGTGAAGAGTCCCATGTTCATCCTACTGAGCCGGCTGGGCGCCACAGGCATTACTGATGGTGAACTTGAAGAGTGTCATACACAGTGTCTCTCTACAGCTGCAGCCACACGAAAGTAGCTGTTATTTTTACCCACTACAGTAATGGGAAACTGAGGCTCAGGGAGTTAAGCCACTTGTCCTATTAGATGCCTTTGGTTACTAGAGCACCAGGATTTGAACCCAGCTGGCTGGGTCTTAATCTTTTGAGTTTTTGCAGAGGGAGGCCTCCCACGTTCACTCCCTACCTGTGTCCCTGCCCTATGCCCTGGACATTTCAGTGTGCTTTCCGTTAGTAGCTACCTGACAAAGCAATAAAAATAATAATTTTTAAAAGATTTTATTTATTAGAGAGCATGAGAGCACGAGTGGGGGGAGGGGCGCAGGGAGAGGGAGAAGCAGGCTTTCCACTGAGGGGGGAGCCTGACTTGGGACTCAAAGATCCCGGGACCCTGAGATCATGACCTAAGTTGAAGTCAGACACTCAACCCACTGAGCCACCCAGGTGCCCCCAAATAATTTCTTCTAAAGAGACCAAAGCATTGTGTGGGTAGATCACATGTGTGTTTCTACTGAAGATATCTTTGGCTGGTTTACAGCTCTTGCTTTGAGTTTGGCACACTGTTTAGCTGGGGGATGGCAAGACAACCAGTGTTTCTGCAAGTATTCCCACCTGTTCTCCGACTCCAGTGGCTGCGGGGAGGGCCGGCGGAGGGGATGTCAGGGCTCTGAGGCTGGCAGAAGCTTCCACCGGCCAGGCCCCGCGAGGGGAGCTTGATCAGACATGGGCCTCAAGCCTCGTGTAACCGGTGTTGACCTCCAGGCAGGGAGGTTTCGAGGCTGCCGTGGTCAAGTCTGGGGAAAGACCAGATGTTAGGGAGGAGATCAGCCTTGCCCAGCTTCTTCAGTGCCTGGGAGAATGGGTTGCTCGTTCACCTTTGCCACAGTATGGTCTTCTGGAGCACAGGAAGAAAAATGGAAAGGGTGCTCACCTTTCTTCTGTACCTTAACCAGAAGATCTGTGGCTTTACAGAGATAAAGATAATACACATTTAGGAACTAGTTTTTAGAAGGTCCTCCCTTTGCTCTCAGCTCAAAGATAACCCCCGTCAGCATACGCTTCCTTGCAGCAGTTCCAGCACGTACATAGAATTCTTTAAGAAAGTGTTGGAGGCAGGAAGCTGGGCGTGAAGTTTTGTATCCTATTTTTTTGTGTGAATGTTCCATCTTCAGAATGTTCCCTTCATGAGTATTCTTGCGGACAGAGAACGTGAGTGTGTCCTTATTGATCGGACTAGTGCGTAGCAGGACACTTGACCACCCTGAACCCACCCAGAGAAGCAGCATGCAGACTCCAGCCCCCTCCCCACCATGTGGAGCCCTAGTAGCAGACAGACGGAAGGCAGAGCAGCCCCCAAGCAGGAGTGAGGGGCTGGGGGCAGGAGAGAGAGGAGTGAAGTCCTGATCAGGAGGCGTTTGTAATTCCGCGACCTCTTGTCTGTGTTTTGGAGAAGCTATATATCAAAGACATGCCTCCTAAGGATGAGAGTGCCCCCAGAGAGCCCCCCTGGGGTGCTGTGCCGGGCCTGTGTGACCATGGCCCTGGGCCGCTCAGAGTGTGCGAGTCTCAGGCGTTACTCTGGGTGAGCGGGGAATAGCTGCTCAAGGCAGTTGGCCGACCTGAACTGCAGCCAAGGTTTTGGCCTCTCTGGGCTCCAGTTTCCTTAACTACAAACTAGGGCACTGACCAGATGGCCTTTAAGGTCCGTGCCAGCTCTGGCGTCTGTCCTGTGGATGTGCCCTCGCCTTTGACAAAGCGCTTACGTTGCCAGAGAGCTGGGGCTAGGTGGAAGCCGTGTCTCCTGGGGCCCTGGGTGAGGGGTGACCTTGGCCGCTGAACTCTTCTGTTTAGTGGTTTAGCACACGTGCTACTTTCCAAGGGGGCATCAACAGCTTCGCTCCCGTCCCGCTGTATCGCTACCTATGTTCCGTCTGCACGGTAACTGCTATTTCCCAACACCTGCTCTGTGCTGGACATTTTACACATTATCCCTCTTTTTCACAGGACTCTTGCAAGGTGTGTCCATTCTGCTCCTTTCCAGATGAGTCAATTGTCTCGGGCCATGCACCCAGGGAGCGTGTTCAAGTTCCACAGCTAGGTGACTGGATCGCTGCTTCTCGCTTAAAAAGAGCCCTTTTATCCTGGGCCCTCCTTGAAGGTGGCGTGTTAGGGCCATGGCCTCTGCCGCTTTTCCCAAACTGCCCCCTCTCCAGGTTACTTCAGGACACGGCAGAGGTCTGCCTGGGCTCTGGGCACTTTTGAGTATAAGACGGCAGACCTTGGTAGATGGAGAGCCTGGGTCCAGGTTCGGAGGCTCCGTCAGGGTTCCCCCGGGGCCTCTGGTCTGGGAGGGTGGAGCAGCCCTCTGCAGGGAGGCACTCTGGCCAAGGCTGCCTCCCTGGATTGGGGAGAACCGTCTGGTGAATGATGGTGCATCCCAGTTTGGGCTGAGGGGGCCAGAGAGAGGGATGAATGCCAACCAGGACCAAATACAAGGTTGGCTGCCCTGGGCCGGGGGGGACAGGGAGACACAGGAATTCCTGAGGGAAGTCTGTCCCTTGCAAACCACTCCCAGGTATGAGGGAGGCAGTGAGAACCTCCTGGGAGTCCTGCGGGGTATGGGTGACCCTAGAGAGGGGTCTGTGCAAACCTGAGCCACCCCCTTTGAAAGTGGGGGCTCCTGGTTCAATTCGGCCTGCTGCAGGACCCTGACCTTCCTCTGTCGCCCCTCCTGCTCAAGGTAAATGCAGTTAACTCCCACTTTGCTTCTGGAGGAGCGATTGACATCTTTTTCCAAGGAGGAGCTCTTGGTTACTATGGCGTTTTACAGTCTGTCTCTGGAATGAGAAGGTCAAGGGAAATGGGTCACGGGGTTTCCTTAATAACCGCAGGAGCTGCTGACACAGGCATTCTGGGGGAATTCTCTGGGTTTGGCTAATTCAGCTTTTCGATCTCATTCAGCTGATTAATGGGAGGAAGTGGTGGCTTCTCTGGCTGTGTGGGTTTTGCACCTAACGCAAGCCAGGCAGCCCGCAGTCCCTGGGAAGGGCTGCCCCTCCTCCCCTCGGCCGCCGTTGGAGGCTTCCTCGGCCCCCTCCCAGCCCGAGGAGGGCTGGTTGCTATGTGGTTGGTAGGACCTGCCAGGGGGTGGCGGTGAGAGCCTCTGCGCCCCGCCCCCGCCCGCCCCAGTCCTCCTCCCACGGGCGATCCTGACGTCACTGGCGCCCTGATGTGGACAAATATCGAGTAAGATTGTTGATCCGCATCCATCTGGGGGGTGGTTTTCCCCTCCCGAGATTTCGGAGTGCCGTCAGGCTTCGGTTCCAACCTGGAAGCAAGAGGAGTACTTCCCAGCTGCCCTGCTCTCCAGGAGCCAGGTAAAAAGAGGGGCCTTGGGTCCACCTGTCCCCCTCCCCCCACCAATCCCATGAGGGCACGCAGGAGTGGCAGGATGGGAAGGAACTCTGTCTCTGTGTTGATATTCCGTATTTCCCTTTACCAAATTAATGGCTCGGGGTGCCTGGGTGGCTCAGTCTATCAGGCATCTGACAGTCTCGGCTCTGGTCTTGATCCCAGCGTTGTGAGTTCAAGCCCCGGTCTCCATGCTGGAGCCTACGTAAAAAAAAAAAAAAAAAAAAAAAAAGACTACAGGCACAATCCGTGTTTATAATAGAAGGTTTGAGAAATGCAGGAAAATGTGAAAAAATGGCCCACAGTCTCAGCATCCAGAGGTTAACTTCATTTGGTGTTTTGTGATCTGCCTTGCCAGCCCTTCATACACCAACGTTCTCAAAGAATGTTCAGATGGTCATGAATGTGAACCTTTAGATACATTACGTTGAACACTGGACGTGTCCTAGGCCAGAGTCAGGGATTTCAGTAATTTGCACTTTTTGGACCATCGTAAACAACTGCAGCAAACGTGTTTATGAAAATCTTTTATTATTTTCTTAGGGCAGATTCCAAGAAGTAGCAGTTCAAGATCCAAAGGTACAAATGTTTTGAAAGCTTCCCCTGTTAACGGCCTTCAGAAAGGTTGTTGGTGCTGGACCGTGGAGACGTAGTGTTTCGATGCCCTCGGCAGTGGTGGGCATTACTTGGGGACCCTCTGCGTCTGGGAACTGCCTTCTCCCCCTGCAGCTTCCCTGGTGGGAAGAGAGAGCTTTGGGGCTCTCTGAGCAGAGAGATATTCAGGAGAAGGCGCGTTCTTTTTCACTCCCAGATCCAGTGAGGCAGTAGTGCTGAGCAGCGCCAGGGGATGGGGGCTGGATTGTAACAGGAGTCCTAGAGTCCTGAGCTGGGGGCTTGGCAGCTGGCTGGGCTTGGGTTCCAGAGCCGGGCAGCCCCAGGAGAGACTCTTAGCTGGGGGCCGTCTCAGGGTGCAGAGCTGTGGACCTTTGGTCAGAATGGAGCTGGGGATCCGTTGTCTAGCAGAGCGTTCAGGACTGCAGACCCTGACTGCCTGGGTACAAGGGGCACTTTGAACCTATCCCACTGCAGACCTGTCTCCCCATCTGTAAAATGGGCAGGAACAGCAGCACCCAGCTCCCCTGTCACAGCATGCGGTGCGTGCTCTGGGCTCAGGGGTGGTGGCCCAACAGCCCCACCCCAGGTGGCCAGGACCTTGAGAAACAGCATGTTAAGTGACCCAGCCTTTTCTGAGTACTCAGTCCCACGTCAGGTGTTCAGGGGTCTGAAGGCTACTCACCTGTCCCTGTGCAGTCAGCAAGCCCAGAGGTTTGGGACTGGATAGAGCCCTTGTTCTGGCAGCCACAACCCACTTGGGGCCTGCCATCCAGGATCCTTGGGAGTCTTGGGCCCTGCATCAGGGCAGGCTAGGGAAGAATCTACCCAGGGAGCCTTTGTTTTCGGGCAAGGAGGCCAAGCTTGAATTAGCTCTGACAGCCTTTCTTCAAGCTCACCTTGCCAGGTGTCCTTTGGGGACACCAGGGAAACACTGGGAGGCAGAAGTGGCCCCTGGGGACTGTCTTGTTAGCTGCTGGCAAGTGGCTGAAGAAATGGAAATTGGAAGGACTGGTCCCCTCCTCTGTGTCCCCGCTCTCCCCCGTGGCTCCCCTTCTTTCAAGAAGCATCTGCGCTCCCTGTTTGTCCATTCCCCTCTTGCTTGTCATTGGGAGCCCCGGGGGGAGGGGGAGGGGGCTGCAGCTGTGAGGCTTTCCATCCTGGGACCTGGATCTGTTCCTCCAGTCACTGTGGAGATCACCTGCAGGCACCCCAGGGGCCTGAGAGGGAGAGAAGAGGGGTCCTAACTGCACTATTAATTCCTACCCCCAGCAGAAGCGGTGTGCTAGAAAACAAGGTACTGAGAGAGCCCCCCTGTAGTTTCAGGTCCCCTCAGACTGGGCTCCCTCGGGTTCACTGTGCTGGGTCCCGGCTCTGGTTGCCCTCCCATGGCATTGAGCTGAGGCTGGTGCCCGGGTGGGGGGGGGCTTACAGCGAAGAGGGAGGAGCCCCCTCCCCTCATTCTGTTCACACCCCTCTTCTGTCCGGAAGCCTTGGCCTTGGCCGGCTCCTCCCTGCGGGCCTCAGCCCTTGCTCCTCTCTTGGGGTGGAGGGTGGTTCCGGCCTTCTGGGGCCTCCAGACTTCCTGCTAACTGCTAGGTCCCCACACTCCAGCGGCAGGTCTGGGAGGGCCCCCATCCCACACGTCTTTCTCCCAGGATGCCCTGCCTCCCCCGGTCTCCACCCGGGAAGCTGCTCCTGGCCTTCATCCTTCCAAATCCTTGAGACCTGGGACCCCCCCAACAACTGGACCCAACGGCAGGCGGACTCCTCCTCCTCTTGACCTTAACTGCAGGAGGTCGGGCCTCCTCCCTGTTCTGGCACTTTTCTCTCTTCCTCTGCTGGTCCTCCTGCTCTTGTCTTTCTGTTTTATTAGTAGAGTGTCATTAACGGGCTCTGCGGTATTAGTCTCTGGTGTGCAGGTTTCCCAGCATGCATCACAAGAAGCATCTCTTCTTCCTCTCCACCTGTGGGCCCCTCTCCCCGCTCCGGAAACCACCCTGTGGGTCTCTGTTTAGGGACCTGTTTCTTTGTGTGCTGCGTGGTTTTGTTTCTTGAATTCTGCCTGTGAGTGACGTCATCTGGTATTTCTCTTTCGACTCCCGCTCTGCTCTGTCTGCCCTGCATCAGGGGAGCTGGTTCATTTTTTTTATTTTTAATAGAGATTTTGTTTATTTATTTGAGAGAGAAGGAGAGAGGAAACATGAGTGGAGGCAAGGGCAGAAGGAGACGGAGTAGCACACTCTGTGCCAGCAAGGAGTCTGCTGTGGGGCTCAATCCCAGGACCCCGGGATCATGACCCAAGCCAAAGGCAGATGCTTAACCGATTTGAGCCCCCCGGGCACCCTGGAGCTGGTTCATTTTGAGGCCCCTGTGAGACTGACCGGGAGCCTTTTGTCACAGGTCCTAATCCTAATGCAGGCTCTGCCTTTGGCCTGCAGTTGGGGGAGTGGAGGTGAGAGAGAGGTTACTCCACTCAGGAGTAACCCTGGCCACAGCCTGGGCTGCAGGCCCTGTCAGGGTGAGCAGAGCTGCCTGGGGAGAGAAGGAACCTGCCTGCTTCCCTTGGAAGTCACACGCTCCGGCGGGGAGCTGACGTGGAAGCAGGCATTCAGCAGAGGCCAGGCCTGGTCCTCTCTCCCCGGTGCCCCGTAGCTCAGCCCCGAGGGCCTCTGGGAGGCATTATGGGGAGAGCAGGCCTGCCCGGGAAGCTGGCAGGGACAGCGAGGTCTGCCAGGCGTTGTCAGAAGCTCTTCCAGGCCCTTCTGCCGCCCTAGCTTCCTGGAGCTGCTGCTGGAAGGACACTGCGCTTGGGTCAGCACCGTGGAGCTGGGGGCGAGCCTCCCTGCGGGTCAGACCCTTCAGCCTGGCCTTCCTGGTGGGTCCCTCAGCTGTACTTTCCTACCAGACACACACAGACCCCACCTCTCCTGGTCTCGTTGCTCCCCTGCGCCCCAGACTCCTTGACCCTTTTTAACCCATCTCACCCCTTCTCACTCAGCAAGTTCCTGGACCAGACTCTGTCTTTCCCCTGAGATGCTTGTCCCCTGCCCATGGCTTTGTGCCTGGCTGTCATCCTGGATTCTGACTTGTTTCATCCCCACATCCAGAGCGGATGGGTATCCTCCCAATGCCCCCCTCACTGGCGTCCAGCCTGTTGCCCCTGAGGCAGAGCCTGTCCCCCTCCCACGGTTGTCTTCAGGGACAGGAAGCTCCCCTTCTGTCTCCAGGGTTGCCAAATATCCTAACACAGTTCGGGAGACCCTCCTATCACCACAGCCCCCCGCCCGCCCTGGCAGCACCAGGCCTCACCTGGAGTGTCTGTTCTTCATGCCTTCTGCCCTTTCCTCCCACCTGGAAAATTCTGTCTCTGTCAAGGGTGGTATCTTCTCTAGAAAACATTCTTGATCTCTGAGAGTGACCCTCCGTCGTGTTTCTGTACCTCTTAGAACACTTAGATCGCATAATTGGTCACATGGGATGGTTGCTGGTCTGTTTTGTTTTTGTTTGGAAGATTTTATTTATTTATTTGTGAGAGAGAATGAGTGAGCGTGAGCAGAGGGGAGAGAGAGAAGCAGGCTCTGCACTGAGCAGGGAGGTCAACTCGATCCCAGGACCCTGGGATCATGACCTGAGCCCAAGGCAGACAGACATTTCACCGACTGAACCACCCAGAGGTGTGTCTCTTGCTCTTTCTTTCTTTCTTTCTTTCTTTTTTTAAGGACAAATGTATTTCTTGCTCATCTTCCTATCCCCAGAGCCCAGTGTGGTTGTTGTCCCACCACAGGCACCCGACATGTGTTTGTTGATTGAATGAATGAGCGTGCTGACAGTTGGGAGTAGCCACGACTTTTCTAGTCGGGCCTCTCTCCGGTGGCCTGGGTCTCCTCGGCCGTTCCTTCTGGTGGCTGCTGTAGAGGCAACTCCTGGGAAGTCTTGTTTTCCAGCAGCCACTCGACCCAAGCATCCTGGGTGGTTGTCAGGCAGGACCTGTGACCAGGTCTTCAGGCCGCCTCTGGCCACCACCTCAGTCCTCTGCTGCCTTTGCCTTGCAGGAAGATGGACAGAGGTACCCTGTGCTCCTTTCTCTAGGCGCTTCCCGAGGCAGGGCCATGCTCACGTTCATGGCCTCTGACAGTGAGGAAGAAGTGTGTGACGAGAGGACGTCCCTGATGTCGGCTGAAAGCCCCCCACCACGCTGCTGCCAGGAGGCCCGGCAGGGCCTGGAGGACAGAGAGAGTGCTGCCCAATGGGTAGGTTCCTGCCAGCGGTCAGAGGCCCCAGGCTCCTGGCCCTCATGGGTGGAACCCAGGCACGCCCTGATGCGGGAGGGAGGGGAAAGTAGAGTTGAGAATCGGTCCCCCAGGGTAGGTCCCCCAGGGTGGGCGGTGGGTCCCGGTCAGTGAGGGCTCTGGACTGGACGGCACATCCGCAGTCTGCTGCGGACTAAACGGTTCTGTCCCCAGCCCCGTGGGCTCATCTTTCTGGCACAAGTGCCATGCAGGGAGGATGCTGGGAGGGGAGCCCAGGCCTGGGGTGGCAGGGGAAGCACCATGGAGGGTCGGCGGCCAGACCCAGGAGCCATGGGACGAGCATCTACCTCAGTCGTGTGTGACGGTTGGGCTGGCTGCACTTAGAGACCATGGAAGTCTCCCTCTCACTGTTCTGGAGGCTGGGAAGTGCGAGCGCAGGGGGCCTACAGATCCAGCATCTGGTTCTTCTGGGTCTTCTGTCCCGGTCCTCATGTGGTGGGCCGGCCAGGGAGCTCTCTGGGGCCCATTAATTTTATTTTGTTTCTTTAGTTTCAGAGGTAGAGGTCAATGACTCATCTGTCTTATAAAACACCCAGTGCTCATTATGTCACGTGACCTCCTTAATGCCCGTCCCCCAGCCGCCCCATCCCCCCACGCCCTCCCCTCCAGCACCCCCAAGTTTGTTTCCTATGATTAAGAAGAATCTCTTGTGGTTTGCTTCCCTCTCTGATTTTGTCTTATTTTCCCTCCTTCTCCTATCTTCCTCTGTTTTGTTTCTTAAATTCCACATATGAGTGAGATCATATGATAGTTGTCTTTCTCTGATTGACTTATTTCGCTTAGCATCCTATCCTCTAGTTCCACCTGTGTTATTGCAAAGGGCAAGATTTCGTTCTTTTTGATGGCTGAGTAATATTCCATTGTAGATTTATACCACCTCTTCTTTATCCATCCGTCCGTGGGCATCTGGGCTCTTTCCGTAGTTTGGCTGTTGTGGACGTGGCTGCTATAAACATCGGGGTACAGGTGTCTGGCGTCCATTTGTAAGGGCACCCATCCCATCAGGAGGGCTCCACCCTCCCGACTCGGTCCCCTCGCAAAGACCCACCCCCACCTTCACATTCTATCACATTGGGGGTTAGGGTCCAATGTGTGAATTTGGGGGCATGCAGACATTCCGATCTTATCTCTGCAGGACATGAGGTTAAAACATCATAAGTCGGGGTGCCCTGGGGGGAGAGTCATCTAGCCTTCCTACCTCCCACCCTGGCAAGGCAAAATAACATCTGGAGTTGCCCGAAACCCCAGCTCCATTTTGCCCATTATAGTATTTAAAACCTTTCATGGGGAATTTTTCCTGCCAGCCAGCCTTAGCCCCCACTGCTGAAATTAGAGCTCATTTCTCCCATGCTCTGAGTTCCCAGTGAGCTGGTCTCTGGCTTCTTCAGCTTAATGCCACCACCAGCCACTCCTAACACCTCCTTTGCACTTTTCCTTTTCTTAGCTGAGAGTCTAGCTTGGAATTCTCTCTGCAAAGAACCAGTATTGAAGCAAAGGTCCTTTTGAATGTGTGTTTTGCTTGGCCATGGCTCTGACGGTTAATGTAATTAACGAGGCAGCGAGTGACCCTAAATTGGCACGATTCCCAAACAGAAATTCTTGCAGACGGGTTTGGTGCAGCAGGTGCTGGGGTCCTGCCCTCCCACCCTCCCAGAACACGGACCCACCCCACCAGGAGTTTGGTGCCAGTTAGCCCATCAGAGTCTGGTTTGCAGCTTCCAGTTCTTCATGCCCAGTTTTGCACATGTCAGGGGAGTTCCAAGCAATTTCCTCCTCTGCAAATTCCCAGCGTCTTACAGTCAGAGGGTCCTCATGGGTGCTGACTCTTCTAGTGAGTGTAATCTGTTTTCCTCTGTCACCTGGCCAGTCTCCTCCCAAATCCCTGTGGCTCCTTGAACAGAACTGAGTGGCATCTGAATCCCTGAATGGAGGGAGGGGGGAGATCCCTAGATGCGCTCCAGGCTCCTGAGCCACACGTCCTGGGCCTGCAAGCTGCCCTCTCCTGTGGCTGCTGTGGCCCCTTCCCGCATTTGCGGTGGCGTGTGCCAGCTCTGAAGCGTCTCCGGCTGATCTCGTAAATGTTTCCAGTGCCCTGCCGTCCCAGCCCTGCAGCGTCTAGACCGCAGCCCCCTAGGCTGGTTCTTCCGTCTGGAAAGCAACACTCAAACTGCACTCTTCCAGTTCCAAAATACCCGTGCCCGGCACCGCAGAGCCCACCACGGGGGCGTGCCATGGCCCTCACCGAGCGGTTTTCCGCAGAGAAGCCAGGATAGCGAGGAGGACCTCGACGAGGATGCCGACCGCTACATGTGCAGTGGGGTCCCCGGGCAGCCATCGGGCCTGGAGGAGGAGCTGACCCTCAAATATGGGGCAAAGCACGTGATCATGCTGTTTGTGCCTGTGACGCTTTGCATGGTTGTAGTGGTGGCCACCATCAAGTCCGTGCGCTTCTACACGGAGAAGAACGGCCAGCTGTAAGCTGGGGAGCAGGGCAGGGTCGGGGGGAGGGTCTCAGCACCGCAGCTCCACGCCAGGGGCCTGTGCAGAGCTGGGCTGAGAGCTGTCTGACTCCATGCTCTGCTCCGTCCACCGCCTGCCAGCGGTGTGACCTGCGCAGGCCCTTCCCTAACCGCTCTCTGCCTCAGTTTCCTTGTTTATATAATGGGTCTGACCCTAGGAGAACAGGGCGAGTTAGAACCGTGGCTGCCGCCACGGGGCAGAGGGCAGGCTCTGGGTGTGGGGTCCCGGGCACAGGGTGCCACCCCATGTGACCGAACAGCTGGTTTCCTCTCTGGGCTGCCACTCCTGTGGCCGGAAACCCACATGGGTCCAGGAGATTTCTTAGTTGGCTTCCAGCCCAGGGAGCGAGGTTTGGATCCCTGTAGTGGAAGGCAGCAGCACGGACAAGTGGGGCGCACCCTCTGCTCCCTGGCCCGCTGCTCTGGGGCAGTCGCCTGCCTCTGACTACCTTCTCCGAACTTGGTTTCTAGTGTCTTTAGTTAGTTTCCTTTCCCTTTGGTTTGGTTTTTCTGAAGAAAGGGGCAGGCTGGTGCTGGGCCAGCCACAGAGCCAGTGGGAGGGGGCCCAGCAGACAGTGTTCAGGGAAGGTGAGTGCTCAGCGGGCAGGAAGTTTCTGCAGTCCAGGGCAGACAGGGTGGACAGGGCAGGGGCTAGGGCACGGCCTCTCGCCTCTCTTGGCTGCAGGTGCCCCTGCTGCCGGCCTGCCCTGGGTCGGGTATGGGTGTGGGGGTTTGCTGGGCGCCCTGGCCTGGAGAAGAGGGGAGAGCAGGAAAGTACCTCGGGGAGGGGGAGGCCTGCTGGGAGTGGGTGGGAGAGCACCTTGGGGAGGGGGAGGCCTGGCGGGCGTGGGGGAAAGCACCTCGGGGAGAGGGAGGCCTTGGGGGGTATTTGGGGGAGGGGGAGGTGCGGGCGGGAGGCCTCAGGGAGGGCAGGCGAGCACCTTGGGGAGGGGGTGGCCTGGGGGGGGCCCCTTCCTTTTCTGCTCAAAGCTCAGGCATCAGGCTAAGGCTGGGTGGCTCATGGGCAGGCCCTATGGAGCAGGCAGGGAGCAGAGTCTGCAGCCCGCCATCTCCCTCAGCATCTACACACCATTCACCGAGGACACGCCCTCTGTGGGCCAGCGCCTGCTCAACTCCGTCCTCAACACCCTCATCATGATCAGTGTCATCGTGGCCATGACCATCTTCCTGGTCGTGCTCTACAAGTACCGCTGCTACAAGGTAAGGGCCAGCCCTGCCCGCTGACCTGTCCTGCCCACTGCCACATCCTGTCCATCCTGCCCACTGCCCCGCCTTGTCCATCCTGCCTGTTGTCCCATCCTGTCTGCCCTGCCTGCTCCCCACTGCCCTGTTCTGTCTGCAGCCCACTGCCCCATCTTGTCCATCCTGCCCGCTGCCCCGTCCTGTCCTCGCGGCCCCCTGCTGCTGCATACTTGCCAAGGCTCTTGCCTGAGAAGGAGCTGACGCTACTGTTAGACGTAACTTCCAGCCCCTACCCCCGTGGGGGTTCCCTGCTGCCCCTTCCTTGGAGCTTGTGCGGAACCCCTCCTGCCCCGTCCCTGACTGTAGCATTCGCCACTGTAGCATTCGCCACGCACCTTCTCACGTTCGGGAGTTAATTTTATTTAGCTGCTTCTTCAGAAGAAACGAGATATTCTGTTTTAGGGTCCCTGTGCCCCATACTTCGCCGCAGGTTTACTCGACCTCCTTGTTTCCCTCTTAGCTGACTATGCAGGTGCCGTGCTGAGGTCTCCGAGGCCTGGGGACTGGCGGACCCCTAGCTGTGGCGAGGACCCTGGATGCCCCAGGGGACCCCCTCACTCGGCCCGAGCAGGGGCATTGTCCCTCCCCAGGCAGGCCATGAGCTTTTGGATGTAGGTTTTAGGGTCTGAACCCCTGAGGCCTGAAAGAATGACACGCTGGTTGGAAGCGGTCCTCATGCTGGCTGCCACCCTCTGGGTGCAGGTGGGGAGCACAGACAAGGCTCAGCCCAAGGGCAGAAACCTGTCCCCGCCGGGATGACAGCAGGGGTGGACCACAGGAGGGCTGCTGCAAGTGCTGGGACGCCAAAGCTGACCGGTGAATGATGACCTGTGGAAATAAGCCAATGGGGCTGGGAAGCATCGTGGTGTTGTGTGGTCGGAGCAGAGGCCACAGGGCCTGTGAAAACAAGCCAGTCAGGGGCTCAGGGGCTACAGAAGGACACCACTGCTGTGGTCAGCGGCTGTCAGGCAACCCGTCCCGGGACTGGCGGAGGCAGATTGGCAAGGTGTCCTTGCGGGTTCTGTGACACTCAGGAGAGCAGTGGTGGTGGTCCTGGGGGGCGGAGGCCGCTGGGGCGAGGAGGGTCAGCCCATCCCAGAGGCAGCTGGGCCACCGCCTGCCTTCCAGGTAGACCAGGTTCCCACTGAGGTCCCCAGTGACCCAAGCAGGTGACTGATGGGGGGAGGCTGGTGGCAGTGACTCCACCGTGACCCTGACAGCTGGCTAGGGGACTGGCTTAGGACCAGCCTACAGTCATCTTTGATCTGCTTCTTTGGCCAGGACAGCAGGCACGTGTCTCTCTAAGGACCTGTGAGTAGACCCTCCGGTTCCTGGGGTGACCAGAGAAAGCTCCCCCAAAGACAGCTGTGACTACTTTAACTTAGCACCCCAGCGAGTCTCCCGTCACTTTGCCCTGACGTTCCCTATCTCGTACGTGTGACTACCTGACTACATGTATATACATTTACGAGGTGTGACCCTCACTCGGCCGGGTGGGGGGGTTCTCCAGCGCACCCCCCCACCCCAGTGAGGGAACAGGGCTCTGATTGCTCGCACCTGATGGGTCCTGCTGCACGCCCTTGCCAGTGGACCCGGGGAGGACTCTGGATTTCTCTGCCCTCTTTATCAGTCACAACGGCCACTCCGTACCTCCAGCATGGTCATGGAGGAGCCCAACGGAGATTCTTGAAGCTTGGGCACCAGTCCCGGGAAGCTGGGGCCTGTGTCCATCCTGCCCATTTCTGTTGTCTAGTTCATCCATGGCTGGTTGATCATGTCCTCCCTGATGCTGCTGTTTCTCTTCACCTACATCTACCTCGGGTAAGTCACCCTCCCACCAGGCTCCAGACACTGCCCTCATGACTGCTCTGACCCGGTCCTTCCTCCCCTGGGCCCCGTGGCAGGCCACGCCTCCCTTTCTCGTTCCTGATTTAAAGGAGCACAGTCCACATGGAGGGCGATCTCTGTGAACCCAAGAGGGGTACAGACCCCTTAAGATTCACATTCTCGTCTTTGGGCCGGGCCTGGGTGCTTGCTTGTTTGTGGGAAACGTGGGCTTCTCTGTTGCCTTCCATCTCGAAAGGCGGCCTGACCCAGGAGAGACTGGAGAGACAGGAGGACCTTTCTCTTGGGCAGAGGGTCTTCTAGGTTGTGCCAGTGCAGGTGGACATGAACCAACCCAAGGATGAGACATTGGCACAGTCACCAGTTTGTTCCAGAATATACTTGACATGGTTCATTGTAGGACCCACAGACCGGGGAAGGGGGTGTTCGTGATGAAGCCAGAGGTCGGAAGGACCCAGCTGGGGGTTTAGTGGTTGAGGAGCAGGGAATGTTGAACTGTGTCTAGCTGGGGGTCTCACCTCTCCACTGACTTTCCCGCCCATGCTTGACTCTGGTCGCACAGGGAAGTGCTCAAGACCTATAATGTGGCCATGGACTACCCCACCCTGTTCCTGACTGTCTGGAACTTCGGGGCAGTGGGCATGGTGTGCATCCACTGGAAGGGCCCCCTCGTGCTGCAGCAGGCCTACCTCATCATGATCAGTGCTCTCATGGCCTTGGTGTTCATCAAGTACCTCCCGGAATGGTCCGCCTGGGTCATTCTGGGCGCCATCTCTGTGTACGGTAGGTGGACGCAGGTGGGCTTTGAGCCTGGTGGTGGGCGATGGGGGCCGTGTCCAGGGGTCGAGTCCTCCTTACTGGGGCCCACAGGTGGCAGGGGCTGAAAGGGGCCTCCCTCCCCAATGAATGCTGGACAGTCTCCCCTCTGAGAGGCTTGCCTTTGTGAGACATGGGGGCTGTGAGGCCTGGGGCCGTGGGCACGCTCACTCTTGTTTGCACGTCTGGGGAGCACTCACACCGGTGAGCACTGGACACACTAGGAGATCTGTTCAGAGCAGCCGTAGGGTCAGGCGCGGGGCCGTGAATCACGAGCGCCCAGAACTGCTCATTAGCGGCTCAGTGACTAGGGTTCATGTGATTCTCTTTCCCCGTCACTTCCCTTTTGAGGATAGGGGATGGGAGCTTCCGGACGACAAGCCCACCACTGGGGCCCTGAGCCACTCGGCGGTTCCTTGTTTCCGGTCCACCCGTTTAGACTCTGTTCTGGGCTTCAGCCGGTGTGGGTTCCCCAGGTCGGGGCTGGAAGCCAGCGGGTTGTGGGTAGGCACGCAGGGCACACTCGGAGCCTCGCTCTGGGGCTCTGGGCTGCATTTGCCCCAGTGTTCGTGGGCCAGTTCCCCTCTCTGGGGGCTGCTTGGGAATAAATGTCATGGGCCACATACCCTGATATCTTTGCTCTCCCAGATCTCGTGGCTGTGCTGTGCCCCAAAGGGCCACTGAGGATGCTGGTGGAGACCGCCCAGGAGAGGAACGAGCCCATATTTCCTGCCCTGATATACTCCTGTGAGTGACCCCTACATCTCCTCCCGAGGTCGAAACCAGGGGCTGCTTCCTGGCCACGGCTTTCAGAGTTCACTGGTCTAAGAGGAGGGGGTGGCCTTGGTGAACCAGGGGAGGCCCGCCTGCCAAGGACAAAGACTGGCTGGATCTTAGTTTCACACAGAAGATGCTGAGAGAGTTAGGGCCACCCGGGGCTGCAGGGAACGTGGCCCGCCCCCCAGCTGTGGCCCATTCAGCATCCGGTGGCGTGTGGTAGGCACTGCCCACGGCCACCCGCCCCGCCCTCCACCCTCCTGAGAGGGTGCTTCGGAGAGGGGCTCTCGAGGGCGGGGGTCTGGGGGCGCAGGTGTACCTGCTCTTTGTTGGGCTTCCTCCACGGCTCCATGGCTGGCGGAAGTCTCTGAAGGGAAGGCACCCGGGGCTGCTGCCGGCTGTGGGGGCCGGAGTGTAGGGAGTTGGACTGATGGGTGTGTTTGACAGACGAGCGTCAGACCCACACTCCGCAGCAAGCGCCGTGCTGGGCTTCCGAGGTGCTGCAGGAGAGAAGACCCACGTGGCCCCGGGCATCACGGGGCTCACAGCCCTGGGGTCCCGTTGCCCGCCCATCTGTCGGTGGGCGTGGTTGAGGAGTGAGCCCGAATGCCCCGGGCTCGCCGCCTGCAGGTGCAGACCTGCCGCCGAGTGCTGGGGATCGTCTGCGGAGGCAGGATGGAGCTTGGAGTGGGAGCTGTGGGTGGGGAGCCCACCGCCTAAAAGCAGGTTCGAGGCCACTTTGAGGAAGACAGAGACCACGTGTGGTGGGCTGAGATGGGGCTCTTACCTGTGTTCACCGTCTCTGTGCTGTGGGGGAGCACACGTTCTTGGAGGGGAGACGTGCTTGGTCAACAGATGAAGTGTCAAGGAGGCCGAGGACTTTGGGGGGGGAGGGGTGCTGTTTTGGGTTTGGTGGTCGAGGACACCTCTGTCATAAGGTGACATTTGACCTGAGACTTGTGTTAGGAAGTTTGGGGGCAGAGTTCCAGCAGAAGGCCCTGAGGTGGATACAGCCCAGTACGTGGGGAGCTGAAGCCATGGGGGGCAGAAGGGAGGAGAGGCAGGTGAGGGGGCACTGGGCCCTGCCGGCCATGGCGAGGACTCGGCTTTCACTCCTGAGTGAGCTTCATGCTCTGGAAGGCTTTGGATCAACCTGACATGAATATTTTAGCAGGATCACTCAAGTTGCTGACGGGAGAGGAAACGGCATGGTGACAAGAGTGGGAGAGAAGCCAGGTTTGGGGGTGACTAGCCCAGGAGTGGGGGCATATGGCTGTGGCCCCGGGGCAGCAATTGAGGCCAAGGACACTGATGCATTCTGAAGATACTTTGGAGGCCAGATTGGCAGGATTTGTGATGCTTGTGGTACAGACCAGGAGAAAGAAAGAATCAAGGACGTCTGTGTGTCTTGGGATCTGAGCAACATCAGGGTTGGAGTTGCCACGCAGTGAGAGGGACAGGGTGGGGCCACCATGGCTGCATTGCCACGTGGGGAATGTTCTAGACGAGGCACACTCACGGGGCCGCCCGATGGAGATGGGGGGACACGTGTGCGATGGGAGGTGAGGCGAGACTTTCCGGGCCAGAGAGAGCCCAGTCAGTGCTCCCGACCCAGTGATCCCACCCTGGACGGAAGCCAGGGGAGCCGGACACGGGGTCTCCACAGCCATGCACACACCCGTGCCCATAGCCGCATCACACATGGTCACCGAGGACTGCGGCCACGCCGTATCTGTCGACTGCCGAGCAGGTGAACGACACTCGGTGAATGCACCGTGGAGTGTCGTTCAGTCCTGAGAATGGACGTGTCCGGCCACAGGCCGCGTGGATGAGCCTGGAGGCCACACGCTGAGCGAGCGAAGCGTCATGGAGGGTCAGCGCTGCCACTTGTATGGGGCCTCGAGAGGACTCGGGAGCTAGAATGGGGGAGCGGCGGGCGGGGGAAGGGTAGTTTCAGGGCCGGAAGACAAGCGGTTCTGGAGTCTGTCTCCCAACAACGTGGGTATAAAAAAAGCCCAGGAAGGGCACTGTATGCCCATATCTGTTGAGTCTGGGCCTCTCCCCCAGAGGCCCCCAAACAAGGGGCGTAGACGCGTCCCCACTGGAGGTGACAGTCCTGTGCGGGCTTTTTGGGGATGCTGCCTTCCAGGCCCCGGGGGCAGCCTCACTCAGCAGCGCCTGACACACAACATTTTCTCATGTAGCCGCCATGGTGTGGACGGTGGGCATGGCCAAGCTGGACCCCTCCTCCCAGGGAGCCCTTCAGCTGCCCTACGACCCTGAGATGGGTGAGTGTCGGGGGCTGCCCTCTCTGGGGGGTGCAGAGCCGGGAGGGGCGGAAGGGAAAACAACCCTCCTGGACAGGCAGGAGCCGGGGACTGAGTGTGTGTGGTTGGGGGGGCATCCAGCTTCCCCCGTTTCCTCACGACACATAGCAGAGAGCTTTTCTGTCTGTCTCAGGGGGCGCTGACTGACGGGTGAGGACTGGGGGAGCCCTGAGCTCAGAGAGCCCTCTGACTAGAGTTTTGTCTCTCTCCCTCCCCCCGCTCCTGCCTCACACCGTGACGGTTCTCGGTCCTCTTCGCGGACTCCCAGAAGAAGACTCCTATGACAGCTTTGGGGAGCCCTCGTACCCGGAAGTCTTTGAGCCCCCCCTGCCTGGTTACCCAGGGGACGAGCTGGAGGAAGAGGAGGAAAGTAAGCTGCCCAGGCCCAGAGGGTCTGCGTGGGCCCACGGGTGGGGGCAGGGGTGGAGCTGGGGCTCCCTGAAGTCAGGGAAGGGTGTAGGGGAGAAGCACCCCCCTCACGTCAGAGGTGGGCACAGAAGTTCCAGGACCAGCCTGCCAGAGGTGGTGTCCTGTTGGCTACGCCGGGCTGCGACGGGCGCTCTTCCCGCTTACCAGACGGGAGCAGGCGTGGGTGGTGTCTGTACCGCGCTGGGTGCGAGCAGGAATCCAGGCCTGGCTCGGGTGTATCTGCTGGGGGCTCTGATCGCCCCCACTGGGCCCAGGAGGACCATGCGGGAGAACAAGGGTGCCAGAGCGCAGTGACCCAGCTCCTTGACCTGGTCTCAGGCCCTGGGGAAGTTACCTGAGGGGGGTACTTCTGAGCTGAGCTCTAGGGGTTGAGCTCCGGGAGCAGGGGACACAGGGGTGGGAGTGGGGGTACAGAGGGCAGAGGCCCACAGTCCAGGGTGAGTTAGAGGAAGGCCAGGAAGGAACCCTAGATCAGAGGTGCGGACATGGGACTGGGAGGCTCTTGGGCACTCAGAGGGCCTCCCAGATGGAAGTGGGGGGTTCTGGCCTGTGCACCATGCCCGGTGAGGGGGCCGCCGGAGGGTTTTGAGTTTTGTGGGAGGAAGGACATGACCCAGTGGGGGCAGGGTTGTAGGCTGTGGAGAATTCCTCCTAGTATGCACTTGTATGGCCTGTAGGAGGGCCCAGTGTAGCTATGGGAGCACAAGGTATGGGTTCGGGGCTCAGGCAGGCTGGGCGGGACAGCCACTAACAGCACTGCCCCACGCTCAGGCCACCATGGGCTGTGGAACACAGGGTCCCATGTGCGACTCGGCACAAAGCAGGCGGGCTGCGTCTCTGTCCTGGTGGAAAGACTGTTTGCAGCCCCCTTGGCCATGTGCCCTTGGACCTGTCGTCAAGGCCGTCTTCCACACAGGCCCTTCCCTGTCTCGCCCTGGGGTCACTACCCAGTTCTGCCCCTTTACCCCTCCAGTTGCAGTAGTCCCCTAGGACGACTCTGCGGGCCAGGAGAGCTCTCTTCGGGAGGCATGAGGACGGGTTACACACACACACACACACACACACACACACATACCCCACCGCCCCCCCCACACCACCACCACCACCACCCACCCCCCAGCATGTGGATACGTTCATCAAGCTTCAGGGGTCAGAGTCTTACTGGGTTGCATTACACAGATGTGACTCGCTCCGGGCCTGTTCTGTCCCCCCAGAGGCCAGCTGGGCCTAGTCCTGGCCCCCTTCTCCCAAGGTCAGTCTTTCTGGTGGAGCAGCCCCTCCAGGTCCTCTCACTCAAGAGTTTAGGGTTCTGGGTCTCCTGAGTAACAGATGCTCCCATTACTTGGGAAATTCCAGGATGTAGCCTCCCTCCCAGGGACCAGGGACAAAGGCCAGAAAATTCTTCATGTCCCAGCAGCGCTGGCACTGGCTTGAGGAAGGAGGAGGGAGCGTCGGGGAGTGCCGGGAGCAGCTGTGGAGGGCCAGCCCTTGGGGGTTATGCTGCACTCATACTTGGGGTGCAGCTGAGACTCTGTCCTGGAGGCAGTGGGGAGCCCTTAGTGGCTTCTGGGCCTCGCACAGGCCCAGGCTGGGAGCACGGAGCTCATCTGAGAGGGAAGGGCAGAGCCTCACAGCGGGGGTGGAGAGCAGGGGGTGGGTGTGAGCGAGAGGGACACTGACCGGCCACCGTAAGGGGCGTGGTGGAGACAGACGGACAGAGAGCAGAGGAAGGAAGGAAAGCAGGCTGTGAGAGATGATGAGCCGGAGGCCTGCTTCCTCTCTGGGGCTGGAGCCAGCCTGCGGGGGTCTGGCCTGACCAGGGAGCCCCTGTGAGCCACAGGAGGCAGCAGAGGGGCGGACAGGCAGCAGGCCTGTGCGGGCAGCCCCGTTAGGTAAACGTCTGCTGCCAGTCGCGGCCTCTAAAGGAGGACCGGGTGGGGCAGGCCCGCCTGAAGGAGACAAAGTCTTCTGTGCACAGTCGGTTCTCAGCTACCATCAGCCAGAGATAAGCTAATTACCAAATACGCTGATCTCTTGTTACCAGGAAGGGTCGCCCAAGGCGCTCACCGCCGTGTTTGTGGCTGGAGAGGAGTGAAATTAACCTCCCTAAAAAATATTTCTAAGTTAGCCCTAAATTGTACAGCTTCCCACCAACCCCTGCAAGTACATTTTATTTGCTCTTTTAACTAAGTGTCAAGCACCAGTTTTACCCCAGTTGTCAGAAATGCTAGCTTTTCACAGCCGGGATGGCAGGTGGCCCAGCCCAGCGGCCCCTCCCCACCCGCACCCCTGGCTGCTGGTTTTCCACAGCAGCGGGTCCCTGCCCCAGAGGCCAGGTGAGGTGGGCTGGCAGCAACCCTGCCCTGTCTGGACCCCATGGGCCTCAGGACTCAGGTCCCCGGTCCCCTGGATCCCTTGGAGCAGGCAGAGCAGCTAGGCTGTGGGCTGGCCTCTGCCTTCACCCCTTCCTCTTGGGGCTCCCGACGCTGAGGGGCTTTCTCTGTCTTCCCTGCACAGGGGGCGTGAAGCTCGGCCTGGGGGACTTCATCTTCTACAGCGTGCTGGTGGGCAAGGCAGCGGCCACGGGCAGCGGGGACTGGAACACCACGCTGGCATGCTTCGTGGCCATCCTCATTGTGAGTGGGCTGGGTGTACCCCTGCCCTGTCTCCCCGGGTTGGGGGGGAACCTGGATCCAAGGAGAGTTTCAGAGGCTGCTGTCCCTTGGAGGGGCAGGATGGTGGGGGCTGGGCAGGGCTGCCAGGAAGCCCCTCGAGAGGAGACCAGGCTTACAGGAGGGTCCGGGCCGGGCAGGTGTGGCTGAGGGACTCCGGCGTCAGGGACCACACATGTGGCCACGCCGAGGCTTGGCTGACATTGTGTGCGGTCTCACGATGTCTGTGAGACAGGGAGGGCCCTGTCACTTTGAATCCCAGTGGTGACTCGGTGTGGCCGGACACCCGCGATGCGGGAAGTGCCCCAGGAGGACCGCATCAAAGAAGTTCCGGGCAGCGTGTGCTTCATGTTCCAGCCCCGTGAAGCCCGGTGGCCCCGGGCATGTCAGGGATCGGGTAGCAGACCCCCAGACTGACCTGAAGGCCTGCCCTCCCCGGGGACAGGGCAGCTTTTCTAATCCCCTGTCCCCTCCCTGCACCACTGCCCTGTTGGCCAGGGCGGGACAGGACGTCGGCCACTTCCAAGGGGATGGGTCACATGGCATCTTTGGTTTCCTCGAGATCCTAACTGCCGAGACCCTCCCCGGCCTTTCCATGGAGCTTGTGCAGCTCTTTACGAATACACTTCCCTTAAGGGGAGGCCGCCGGCCGCTGGTCACGCATGTCACTGCTGTTGCCAGATGGGGCGGTGGTCTGGGAGTCAGGAGGCTCCCGCGAGAGCATACAGGTGTTAGGGTGAGCGCCCCCGCCCTGGCGCGGCACAGAGCTTCGAGAGGCCCCGGGAAGATCGGATGTCTGGGGCTGTTGTCCGACCCGTCCCTTGCGGACGCCAGAACCCGGGGGTTGGACCTCAGCCGCTGCCCGCCATCCGCACTGGCGGTCACCACCCCCCTCCCCTCCGTGTCCTGCAGGGTTTGTGTCTGACCCTCCTGCTGCTTGCTGTGTTCAAGAAGGCGCTGCCCGCCCTCCCCATCTCCATCACGTTCGGGCTCATCTTCTACTTCTCCACCGACAACCTGGTGCGTCCGTTCATGGACACCTTGGCTTCTCATCAGCTCTACATCTGACGGGGCCGGCAGCCATGGGAGGCTGTCATGGGGGCCCTCACGTAGTTCTACACTCTAGTGCCATATATTTTTAAGACTTTTCTTTCCTTAAAAAAAAGAAAAAGAAAAGAAGTGTCGTGTTTACTTGGCGAAGAGGAAGAACCAACTTTCTGGTGCTACTGGTTTTGTCACCTGACCATGGCTCACTGGCTGGAAGCACCGGGAGTTGGTCGGGACGCGCCCTGGACCGCTGGGCCACGTGGGGAGGGTGTGGCGAGGTCACCCACCCCACGCCACAGCCCAGGATGCTTCGAGGGCCAAGCGAAGGAAGGGACCAGGAGCTCGTGCTCGGGGTGGCACCTAGCACCTGCCCGCGCTGGCAGGAGAAGAAAGCCAGTTTGCCCTGCGTGTAATGTCCCCAACGCTTTGTCTGTGATGTCATCGTTATTTTATTACCTTTAGAAACCGAGTCCTGTTCTTGTTACAGCAGTTACTGCTGGGAAGTGGCTTAATATCAATAAATAGGTGAATCTTCCTGGAATGCTGGACCTGGGCATGTGTGTGGGTGTGGACCCGGCTCGCTGCGTCTTGTGACCTCGCCTGGGAGGGTGTGTAGGAAGAGGACGGGGGGAAGATTCGCCCCACTGCAAAGGAGAGGGTTCACAGCTCCTGTCTGTCTGTACTCTTTTCTCCACGTCCAGGGCTTCCTGAGCCGGGCTGTGCAGAGCCAAGACAAGCAGCATCACTCCTTGGCAAACCAGTGCACTGTGGGAGGCCGGGAAGGGGCCCACGTTTGGAACCCACTGTCATCCCTCCCGTGTCCATCTCTGGGCGCTGTGACCGGGGACGTGGACCGGTCGGCTTCTCCCTTTCCTGTCCCATCGTCCCAGGCCAGGGAGAGAATCTCAGTGATGCATCTGGCCGGGGCTCGGGTGCTCAGGGCAGGGCTGGTGGCCACTGGTGGTGCAGGGCAGCGTGGCCGGGCAGCCACTGAGCCAATGCAGGGCCCGGTTTGCAGTTCTGACCGGTAGCCCTGCGTCCGCATTTCCCAAATGGCATGAGAGCCAAGCAGCTGGCGATCTATTGTGAGAGAAATAACTGTTTTGATGTTTGGTGTAGCTTGCCATTCCCTGGACTGTTGGTAGAAGCGCGGAGGGAATGTGGGAGCCCGGAGGCCAGGTGCAGACGGGCATTGGTGGTGTTTTCTGGGATCTGGGCACCAGCCGTTGCTGACTGACTCATGGTCATGGTCAGAGCCCAGGGTGATGGCATCACAGCCCGGAAAGCCGGTAGTAGGTTGGGGTCTCAGAAGAAGAGGGCTGGCCCCGGGTGGTAAAGGGGAGGAAGACCTGGGGTTAACTTGTTCAGTTTGGCAATCAAAACAGTAGTTGGGGGGTGGGGGGTCCCCAAAGATGAGCTTTGGTAAGTTCTGATTTGTTAGGTGTGGAGACGTCTTTGTCAGAGGGCTGGCGCGGGGGCTGGGGTGCAAGCCTCATTTAGGGGCTCAGGCAGAGGCTGGAGGGCGCCATGTCCCAGCAACCCACCAGGAAGGAGAGAGGAACTGGCCCACGAGGAAGGGCCAAGTCGGGAAAGCCGGTGAACGTGAGCAGCCCCAGAGTGCAGCCCCTTGTGGGGAAACAGCTACTTGAGGAGACCCAGCCTGGGGAGGCCGTGTCAGGGGCTGGGAGTCTGGGACCCTGACACCGAGCATGGGGTGGGGGGAGGAGGACAGAGAGATGATTCAGATATTCTGGAAGGAACAGAACGGGATGCACGAGCCAAGCCCCCCACTCCCATGTCATCCGCCAACTAGTCCTAGTGTTTTTCCGTATTTGCTCCAGATTTGTTTTTAGAAATAAAACCTTATCATCCCAAAGTCCCATTTGCAGCCCCAGGGCCATCTACCCACCTTCTGCTGTCCCCAACGCAGCTCACATCCGTCCCTCCACGTTCAGCACGGCTCTGCGTGCCGGCGCGCTCTTTACACTCGGCAGAAACGACACATCCCACACCGTGCTCACTTGACGACTTCTGAAACGTTCATATTTGGTTCTTGAGACGTTCATGGACGTAAATGAAGCTCTGGTTCAGTTACTTGAACTGTTTCACATTCCGTTGTGTGACCGACCGCCGTGCACCTGTTATGCTGTGGACAGATGCCGTGGGTGTGGTGGGGTGTCTGGGTTAGAATCAGACTGCGGGGAGAGTTGTTTCAGGGACCCCGGGTGAGTGTGGTCCCCTCGCTGACGGCATGGTCGTGCTTGCTCCCCAAGGTCCTGGGACCCTCTGTCCTCCGGCAGGATCCCCCCGGTTCCCCAGCTGGACCTGCACTCGGCATCTTCGGATTTTTCATGTTTGCTGATCGGGTGGGGGTTCTGTCCCTGAGGTTTGAGTCTGCCCCGAGCCTGAGCCTCGTCTCATCGTATGCTCTGGCTGTGCCGAGTTCCCGTATCTATTTATCCTTCACGCACTTTCCATTGGGACAACTTGCCTTTTCCTCATGGGTATTTACGTCTGTTAAAATATATGTTCCGGAGAGATGCTAACGTCTGGTCAATGACAGGCATTTTGAACGTGCTTCCCAGGCGGTGGCTTATCTCCCTCATGGTCTGCCCTGGTGCCAAAGTCGCGTTTGAATGTTCCTGTTATTATACATGTCCATCCTTTACCTTTGGTGGCTTATGCTTTTGAGGCTTCTTTGAGTGATCCTTCCCTACTCTTGAGGCTTTCTAAAAGCTTAAATTTTAATTTTCAGTGCGACTGGGTGGCTCAGCTGGTTACAAATCTGACTCTGTTTTCAGCTCAGGTCATGATCTTAGGGCCCTGCGATCGAGCCCCCACATAGGGCTCTGTGCTCAGTACTCTGTACGAAGTACTCAGTACTATGTGCTCAGTACTCTGTGCTCAGTGGGGAGTCTGCTTGAGAGTCTCTCTCTTCCTCTGCCCTTCTGCCCTCTCTGAAATGAATAAATAAATCTTTAAAACATTTTTAATCTTCCTATGAGGATATTTTATACATATGAAACTTATGTGTATGTATTGTATTTGGTGAGGGACTGAGTTTTATTTGTCTCTATCTATAGCCCTCTTTATCGAACAGCCTCCCCTTTCTGTGCCATCTTGTAGAACTGTCCAGACATTGCCAGGTTTCCCTGGGCCGGGGGGAGCGGCCCACAGGTAGGTACGTCCTGTCCCACAGGTATGTGAGCTTTCCCAGGCCAACACCTCGCGAAGTGGGTGGAACAGAGAAGTTCCTGGGGAAAAGAGAGGTTGGGGGTCCTCCTGAGCATGTCCATTCCCGGGGTCCTGGAGGTGGGAATGGGCTCTGGGTGGTAACCATGGGGACCAAGGTAGACGGTCATCTTGGAAGTAAAATGAGGTGGGAGAGAGAGAGCCGGAGGTGAGCCATGCTGCCATCCAGGCAAGGCGGGGTGCCCACCCGTGCCTTGCAGTGATGCAGGATGGGGTCCAAACCTGCGGCCCCTGCGTCTCCTGCTTCAGGCAGCACAGCCCCCCAGGAGCGCAAGCTGACCAGCCATCCAGTGTAGAAACGCGCCTGTGGCCTGTGATCCGGAAATGGGGGTTTCTTTTGAGTTAATGAGGCGGGGGTGTCCTGGGCCATCTACTGGGAAGGAAGGGCCCTGCAAATCCCCATTTTCCCCTTGGCTGTTCAGGAAGGGTCACATGTCGGACGCAGGACCTCCGGACAGCTTTGTATGGCGGTGGAGAGGGAAGATCCAGTCCGAGTGAATGGCCAGAGGGCTTGGCAGTGGTTTGTGAGGCAGTCCGGGAGCGGGGATGGGGAGACATGGGGCGCCTTTGGGCCTGAGGCAGTGGCCAGGGACTTCTCGGAGAGAGGCGATGCCCCCAGGCACGTGCTACATGAGTTCGTGTGGTTAATACCTTTCATCCTCGTGCACCGGGAGGTGTGCTAACATCACCTGGATAGGAATTACAGCATCCGCGTGGTGAGGGAGGGAAAGGAGCTGAGGTGTGACCTCACCGGGCCCGCAGACTCTGTGCCGTGGATGCACCCTGCACAGTATGTGTGCTGAGGACTCCAGAAGCCGGGGACCAGAGTTCCTCACCCCCATGGTCCGCAACCCTGCCGTCCTGCCACAGAAGCTGTGTGTCTGCTCACAGTCGGGGAATGTTCTCCTTGGATTTCTTCTGCTCTCACTCTGCGGGAGTTTCATCCTTTGAGACCTTGGTCAGATTGCTCGGACTGTTCTAGTCTTCTCCAAACAGTTCCCTTCTGCTCTCCATCCCTTGGTGTCCCCTCCCCGCCCACACTCTACAACCCATCTTTCAGCTTCGCAGCATTTTATTTTGGGGCAATTCTATATTTTTATTTTTATTTTCAGTAAGCTTCTTATCCAACATGGGCTTGAACTCATGACCCTAAGATCAAGAGTCGCTCCACAGACTGAGCAGGCCGGGAGCCCCAGCCATCATGTGGTTCTAACTGGGGTGTCGTTACTGTGACCGACACGCTGCAGCAGGGGGGCTCGCTGTTTGCCTGGGCTGCGCAGTGACGGCCACCCCGTGTCCAGCTGGCTTGGTCACTGGGACACGCTTACAGGATTCTGTGTGCGAGGAAAGCGGATCGTTTCTAAAACATCCCAAACCCTTCCTCTCCACCTGCTCCTCGCCCGCAGCGGGCTTGTCACTTTTTACACAGGCAGCGTCTTCTCAGATCTCCCGGGAAAAACAAAGGCGCTTTTATTCCCAGAATCCCATCCGTGTTCTCCATGGTCATCGCAGCGGTCCACCTCCTCTTTTCCTCTCTTACATCTTCTCAAACGGCCAAGGGTGGGATCTGTGGATGAGGAACCAGGAAGGGCGCTGAGCATGACCCCCACCCCATCTCTGTGCACCGGGGACCTGGAGGGCGGGGCTGCTCAGGGGCGTCCCCTCCCTCCCACCTGGCTTCCTCTCCCAGTCCCGCTCCAGGTGAGCTTATGGGGTGGGGGGCAGGTGGAGACAAGCCCCGCCCCCACATGACCCAGGGCCCCGTCTCTTCTCATCAGGCAACGAAGGCTTTCCTAAAGTAAACCCAACGCGCAGGTGGGACTCTCCTCTGGTCACAGTTCCCTAACAAGAGGAGAGCGAACACAATCAAACACATGGGAGTTTGGTGCCTTGAAGGCTGATTGCTAGTCTGCCACCAGTAGCCGCCACCTGCTGTCCGGTTCCACTCTCTGGGCCTCAGTGTCTCTCATGCATAAAGCGAAAGACATAAAACGCATAGTGACAGGGGCGCCTGGGTGGCGCAGTCGGTTAAGCATCCGACTCTTGGTTTCCACTCAGGTCGTGATCTCGGGGTCTTGGGATCGAGCCCCACGTCAGGCTCCACGTTCACCAAGGAGTCTGTTTCTCCTCCTCCCTCTGCTCCCCTGCTTCTTCCCTCCTCTTTCTCTCTGCTCCCCCTACTCATACACTCTCTCTTTCTAATAAAATCTTAAACACCCACACATTAGGGATTCCACGGCTGAGTCATTTTAATGATTTTTAGAAGCTCGGACAAGGCTGCTCCCGCTGTCGACTAAAGTGCGATGATTTCTGAACCAGAATGAAATACAAGGCGGGTGAGGGATACGGAACTCTGGGAGAAGGGAGGGCAGGACCCTCCCCCCAGGGGGCGCTCTGCCTACCCTGGCCCCCTGCTGAGGACTTCGCTGCCCCAGGCTTGGCCCTACTGGGATCCCTGTGTGTCCAGGGTAGTTTGCAGGGGCTAGTCTGGGTGGAGGGGGACTCGTCACCATGGATGGGGACTCTTCTGGGCATGATCTGCTCTGTTTGCAGGAGGCAATTAACTGATTCATCCTAGAGAACGTACCCATCCTTGGTGTAAACCAGGCAGCGTGGAGATGCAGAAATGAGAAGTGTCTGGTCGCAAGGGGCTTGGAGTCTGGTCCACTGAGAGAATTTTTAGTTTCCAGAAGCCCAGGCCAGAGGCAAGAGGGTGGCAAAACCAGCAGCAGAGTAGAGCTGGGGAGGGGTGTCCGTGCGTGTGGGGAGGCCAGCCTCCCCGACTCCAGGAGGCCCCGCTGCGGGATGCGGGGGTGCGGGGGGGACTCAGCTAACCCCGTGTGCGCAGGTGTGAAGAAGTCAGATGTTCCGGACACTTGGGCTGCAGGCACATTCACGCCCTCGTGGAGGGTCACAAATTGGTTAAACTAGTGAAGCTTGGCTTAGTTTGGGCTCCAGGGGGCTCACGCAGTCGGGAGTTTCTCTCCCGTGACAAGAATGGGGTACACTGGTCTGGTTTGGTTTATTCAGTTCAGTGAAATCCCATCGATAATTCCCTCATTCTTCCCATCTCCCTCTCCAGCATTCCTGCCCCCTGCACAGAGCCAGGTGTGCAGAGCCGAGGGGAAGGAGAGGGGAAGAATGAACCTTCCCATGTCATTTTTTGAGGTTGGTGAAAATCATTCGTGGCCCCTGCCCCAGGCAGATTTCCCCCTGAATCCCATTGGTGGGATTTGTGTCTCTTCCCTAGGTGATGAGTGTGGGGCTGTCAGGGCCAGCAAACACCAGTTGGGACGTGACCCTGAGTCTCATGGGGTCAGGATGGGCACCTGCGTGAATCACAGCTGTGTTGTGAGGCAGGAATGAGAGCGGAGCGGGGAAGGCTCTACGTATGTTGGCAAGCACCAGCACCTGCTACGGCAACTTTCTTACCTTTCCGCCCCATTTGGCTCAGCGTTAGAAAATAAACTGGCCAGCTCAGCTTTGTGGGCCATGCCCTGCTCTCTTCTCCTGGGAATAGCGCCTGCGTGATGGGGCGGGGGGTGTTGTGCCTGGGGTCCTGGGACACCCCTGTCCCTGACCATGTATCATCTTAATCATCTCACACTTGCCCCGGGATAGTGTCAGACAGCTCACCCAGTTGCGAGGAAGGTCTCCAGAACTTTCTCATCTTGCAACACTGAAACTCTACCCAGTGAGCGACTTCCTGTTTCCCTCCCCAGCCCCTGGCAGCCACCATTCTGCTGTCTGTATGATCCTGGCTGCTCTAGATCCTTCCTATACGTGGAGTTGTGCGGGATTCGTGTTTTGGGGGCTGACCGACTTCACTCAGCATAGTGTCCTCCGGGGTCCTGTGTATCTTGGCCTGTGACGGCGTTTCTTTCCTTCTGGAGGCTGATTCGTATTGCATGGTATCGACCGACCACATTTTCTTCCTCCATTCATCCGTCCGTGGATGTCTGGTCTGCACAGCGTCTTTGCCGCTGTAAGTGCTGCTGCAGGCAGCATGGATGTGCAGAAACTTCTTGGAGATCTTGCTTTCAGTCCTTCTGCGTATAGACCCAAAGGTGGGGTGGCTGGATCCTGGAGTAGTTTCATCTAACTTTTTGAGGAGCCTCCATTCTGTTTAGGCAATGACTACACCAGTTTGCAATCCCACTGCCCATGCACGAGGGTTCCCCTTTCTCAACATCCCCTCCAGCACTTGTGATTTTCTTTTTGACTGTGCCCATCCTAACAGCTGTGAGGCGGTAGCTCTTTGTGCTTTGGGTATACATTTCCTTGACGATGACTAATGTCAAGCATCTTTTCATGAGATTGTATGCCATTTATATATCTCCTTTGGAGAAACGTCTTATCCGAGTCCTTTGTCCATTTTAAATCGAATTTTTTGTTGTTGAGTTGTAGGAGCTGTTTGCATATTCTAGGTATTAACTTTTTTTTTTTTTTTTAAAGTAGGCTCCATGCCCAGCATGGAGCTTGACATGGGGCTTGATCTCACAACCCTGAAATTATGACCCGAGCTAAAATCAAGAGTCAGACGTTTCACCAACTGAGCCACCCAGGCGCCCCGTGTATTAATTTCTTATCAAATTATGTATTTTGGGGCGCCTGGGTGGCTCAGTGGGTTAATCCTCTGCCTTCAGCTCAGGTCATGATCTTAGGATCCTGGCATCAAGCCCCGCATCGGACTCTCTGCTCAGCAGGGAGCCTGCCTCCTCCTCTCTCTCTGCCTGCCTCTCTGCCTACTTGTGATCTCTGTCTGTCAAATAAATAAATAAAATCTTTAAAAAAATATTATGTATTTTGCCAGGGTGCCTGGGCAGCTCAGCTGGCGAAGCATCTGCCTTCACCTCAGGTCATGATCCCAGAGTCCTGGGACCAAGCCCCCCATCCAGCTCCCTGCTCAGTGGGGATCCTGCTTCTTCCGCTCCCTCTGCCACTTCCTCTGCTTGTGCTCTTTCTCTCTCTCACTCTTAATAGTTTCCTTTGATGCACAGAAGTTTTTCAGAATGATAAAGTCCTGTTTGTCTATGTTTATGTTTGCTTTTGTCAACTGTGTGCTTGGGTTCATGGCCAAGAAACCATTGCCAAGTCCGATGTCATGAAGCTTTTTCCCTATGTTTTTTTCCCTAGGAGTCTTATGGTTTGAGGTCTTATGTAATCCATTTTGAGCTAATTTTTGCATATGATGTAAGATTAAGGTCCATCTTTATTCTTTTGCATGCGGAGATCCGGTTTTCCCAGCACCATTTGTCAAAGAGACTGTCCTTTCCCCGTTCAGTGGTCCTGACATGCCTTATTGTTTGACGCTTCACATTGAGTTCATCTCCGGGTTCTCTGTTCTGTACCATTGGTCTGTCCACACTGTTGTTTCAATAGCTTTATAGAAAGTTCGAAATCAGGAAGTGTGGGGTGTCTCTGCTTCTTTTTCAAGATTGTTTTGTTTTGGCTATTTGGGGGTCCCTTGAGACACTGAATTTTAGGATTTTTTTCTATCTCTGCAAAAAAAAAATGTCGTTGAGATTTTCATAGGGATTACATTGGATCTACAGATTGCTGTAGTACTGACAGTACTGACACCTTAACGTTCTTTAATCCATGCTCGTGGGATATCTACCTGTATCCTTATATCTTCTTTAATTTCTTCTAGTGGTTTCCAGCATACAAGCCTTTCACCTCTGTGGTTAATTTTCTTCCTAAGCATTTCATTTTTTTTGATGCTGTTGTGAATGGCATTATTTTCTTAATTTCCTTTTTGGATTGTTCGTCGTTGGTCTGCTTTGGTTTTAACTGAGGTGACCTCTGTCCGTAGGAGCCACCAACTGTGGGACCTCATCAGTCGTTCCGTCCCCACCCATCTGTGGGATCCTGCGCCCATCGTGGGGGTGCAGGAAGGGCGCTGCTCTCTGGGGCTACAGGAAACCCAGGGGAGTCTTGGATTCTGCCTGTAACTCTGCTCTGGAGTGTCCGCGTCTGGTGGGGCCCGTTCCGTGGGCGCCCCCGCGGGATGGCCACACGGGGGCAGCAGAGTCTTCCCGGAGCCGGGTTGCGGGGTGCCACCTGCTGCTCTGGGCTTCTGCCCAGTGGGCTGTGGCAGGCCTGCTCCATGCTCTGATGCTCTGAGCCGGGGAGCCGGGAGAGGCCTGAAACAATCACAGGCCCAGGCCAGAACGTGATCCCAGGGCCGGGGCTGTCGTGGTCCATGAATGAGTCTCGCTTGTCATCGTGAGTAGCCGAGCGGAGAAGCTACTTTTCCAGATTCTCAGCCTCACCCTGTAAGAGGTAGTTCTCCTCATCTTGCGCACAAGGGAAGGGCATCCTGCCTGGAAAGTCGCCCCTTGTTACCACGCAGGGAAGAGGGGAGGAGAGAGAGCGAGAAGAGGAACCCCACCTCCCCTTTATCTTGTCCTGCATGAAGCTGGTGGGGAAGGGGTATACGCGGATTTCACACAAAGCTGGGGTTTCGCTTCTCATCACCTCTAGCAATGAGAAAGGAAGCCTGTGGCCACGCCACACAGATAATCCCTCCCCTCCTTTCGGCCTCTCCTCTCCTAACAACTGTACAGCAAACTGGCCCAGACAGCGGGCTCCAGTGTCGGTCGGTACAAAGATCATGCCATTGAAACCTGCAAGACGGGTCTCCAAGGCCCAAGACTCCGGCTGCGGCGCCATGTTCCTTCCCTCTTGCCTTAATGGCAACCCCAGGCTGGATTTTGTCCTCAGTATATAGCTAGCAAGGAGCAGGCTGGTTATTGTCCTAGTTCCACTGGGTGTTAGCTCAGTGACCTTGGGCCAACCGGCTTCACCCTGGTCTCAGTATCCCCTCCCTCTGGCGCCAGTAAAAAGGGGAGGAGGGAGAAGGTCGTGAGTGTGCCGGAGGATCATAGGGCTTTTTGTCTCTAAAGGGGTTAAATCAGTGCCTGTCTTCTGGTAAGTGCTCGATAAACAGTAACTTGGAAACATTCAAATGGAAACTGCATTTGAAATTCATAACTTTTTCAGATGCCAGGGTCTGAAAGGACCTCAGGTCATTGATTTCAGTGTTTTCTAAAGTGCCTTTGAAATGCTTTCTTCCTTCAATATGTTTTGTGAAAAAGGGCTCTGTGGCCAAGGATGACAGGGCATTTAAAGTTCAAGGTCGTATATTAAAGGCTCAGAGAAGGCACAGGGTCAAGAAACTGTTCAACTTTGATTGTTCCAGAGTTGATCAGACTGATTAACCACAGGACCTTTGCACATGATCCCTTTTAACTTTTAGGTGGTTAGTATCAGCACAACACCTCCTAACTATGCAGTAGTCTGTCCTGTGACTCTTTCCATTAGTGATCATAATGATTCTGTCAGGATATCCAGTGACAAGGCACTCTGTCCCCACCACAGGCAGCAGGTAACAGTGGGGAAGTGTTTGTTGCACGCCGGGCACGGTCATAAGCACTAAGTGTGCATTATCTTATTTAATTCTCGCAATAACACTATGCAAACGTCCTTATCTCCTGAATCTGAAGAAACTGAGGTTTAGAAGAGCTGAGTGATCTGCCCAAGGTCACAAGGCTAGAAAGCACCAGGACGCCAGATCAGCCAGATCAGCCTGGCTCTGGAATCTCCACCCCTCAGTGCTGCTTCCCACGGCCCCTGCCACCTGCTGGACAGTCCTCCCTGTCTCAAGCTGCCGCCCGATTCCCATTCCTCCCCTTCCTCCCTGGGGCACACACTCAGTTTCACTTCTCACATCCTCTGGTCTTCATTGTTCCTGGAGCTTTATCCACTCTTTATCCACTTTTTCTTTTGTGTTAGGTAACTCGGCAACCCTTTTGCACTGTTATACTCAAAACTGAACACCATTCTGTCCACTCCACTATCATACAATACTTACCCTTGTAGGAAGTCACGCATTATCAAAAAACAGAAGAATTTTCCTTTTTTGGACAAGGTCACAGGATAGAAAGTTCTTGACACACAATAACAAAATTTTCCCATCAAGACTTCTGATGACAGCTGTTTTTTATAGCTCCAGCGGTGTTGCTCTAGAACCTTCAGCCTCACTAGGTTCCCGGCTGCTGCTCTGCCTTGTCTCCTGGTGTCCCCCTCCCACCCCCCACCCCCCACCCCCGCCAGCCCAAGCACTGGTTTGCAGCTTCTCACCAGGTTTGCCCTTTCTTTTACCCCTGTGACTCATCATTTTGGTAAACAAGGCTCAACGCCCTAAAACCTAGCAGCTGAGCTTTTACCAGGCTTTCCTGTCCTAGGCAGCTGGGATCTGCTTAAACCCATAGCAGTGCCTAGTGACACAAACTGCTTTTTTTCCCTTCAATCATTAGCACCAATTCCAGTTCTGAAAACACCACTGAGGGAAAGACACTGACACTCTCCGTGTGATCTGACCCTCGTTCCAAACCCTCTACTTCATTAATTCAGCCCAAGAGCGCATCATTTGGGGGAGATGCATTACCCCATAGATCTATATGGAGCTGGTCTTTAACCAAAATTAATTCCCCCACAATTCTGCCATACACCAGCAAGTATATTTTAGAGGCTCCAGATTGTATGTTTATATCTGCTCAAGTTCATCTGATTAAACCTGTGTTGTTGTACCAGCCCACGGTGAATTTCTGGGAGGCTGGTGGTGAAGAAGCTGGTCCCCTCTGCAAAACTGACAGGCATTACGCCTGGATCAGCATTTTACAGCTAAGCTGCACACCGTGGTACCTACATAAGTGGCTCGTGAGTCCCCGAAATAAGGCTAGTGTGACTGAGACCTGGGTTATAAATTGTATGGATCCCTGATTAAGTGTTAATAGTCACATATGGCTAACGGATCCCACATGGGACAGTGCACATCTAGAGGTCTTCCTGATGCAGAGGCAAAGATTCTGAGCAGAACAGGGGTTGCTCCTGGCACTGGAGACCCAACTCTAGACTAAAGAGGCTTGTTCTGTGCTTATCAGCCATCTGTATGTAGAGAGATCGAGTTGCACTTCCAGAGTGGCGGACTTTGCCAGATGCCCTCTGAGATCCACACATCCCACATACGTGCCATTGCCCTGCACTGCAAGCCTGGTGATTGTTTCTTAAAGAAAATAGTTGTTGTTTCCTCTATTTGTAGAAGTCATTCATGCCTGCGGTGGCAAAATGCAGGAAAACACGTCGAGGAAATTAACAATGACCCGCAATGTGGCCACTGCAGACAACCGCCGCCCCCCCAGTCCGGCACCACGCCTTCCTCTTCCTTCTGCGGTGGTATCTTTCCCATCTCTGAGAGTGTACCTTCTCTCACATTTGCAGCTTGACTCTTTTTCATTAACAGCATTTCATAAGTACTTGCTTTTATTAAACATTCTTCCCAAACAGTCTGAAATGCTGTGGTATAGTTCGTTATGTTAGTGACTAATACTTTGCACAACCATCCCCCTACTGCTGTACTTTTGGGTTGTATCAAAGTTCTTTTGCTATTGTAAATAAAGCATCGATAACACGTCTTGGTCCGAAATAGCTTTGTTCATAATTGGCATTGATTCCTGAAGAAGGGGGATTAGTAAGTCTAAGGATAGGAACCTCGTTAGAGTGTATTCTTGCAAGAGAGGACAGAAAGTTGGCCTGCACCACATGCTGGCTCTTCGTGGCCCATGCTTTCTTCCAAATGTTCGAGAAGGTTGCTTCTGTGATCCCAGTTTCCCAGCCTTTCTGAAATCAGGGCGGCCCTCGGTCCTCCAGCAGCACTTCTGCGGTCAGCTGGTCTCGAGTCCGCTCGGTACATTCGTCCCAGGCCGTCCTGCTGCCTTCTGCTGTCCTTGGAGCTTCAGCTCTTCTTCCCCACGTGGTTCTCCTATTTTCCACGCTGGTGTCTCTTTCACCCTAGTGAGGACAGTGGAACCAGCATGTAGCGGAGACTGCCAACCACTGGACAAAATCTGTGTTCTTCTCCAGCTTCTAAGCACACACCCGGACTATATCCCCCCAGACCCCCACGGTTGGGTGGCCGGCCGTGTGACTGACTGCCCGCCGATGGCACATGAGTGGAAGAGCCCGTACCCGCTGCCAGGCCTGGCCCATGACAACCTGCTCTGTGGAATGGCCACATCCCTCAGGGCAACCCCGGAAGTCCCGTGATGAAGATGCCAGCACTTTTGCCAACGGGTTTGCATACCTGCTGATCCATTCACCTACCTACTGTTGTGTTTGGTGGTTTCCCCTCTTGGGGACCTTCTGCAATTTATAACTTCATTTAGTCCTGCTTGAGCTATCCTTCCTTTCTTCTTGGATCATGAACTCAGTGACACTTACGTTTTCTCCAAATATCATGGGATTCTCTGCCTAAGTCTTGGCACACACCTGAGCGTCCCGGAGGCCCTCCCCTAGCTATCCCAGACTCCTGGATGACTGGGAGCTTTCTCTCGCTTCACCTCACAGACACACACCCCTGGTTGTGTGGAATTTGATCCGAAATGGTGCTCCTCTTCATTTTCTCTGCTTTCTAGGAAATGGAACTGTCCCTGTGGCAAGAATTTAGCAGAAATGGGCAGGGGAGGACAGGGAAAAACTGGACCACCCCATGAGGGGAGACAGCTGGTAGAAGCCCTCAGAGGCAGGGATGACGGAAGAATCCTGGGGAGCAGAGGTGTCTAATGGTGCAGCCGTCAGAGAGATCCTCCATTCCCCTCAAGGGCTTGGCCGGCTCTGGCCGGGTCAGCCTGCCGATAGCAGGACGGCCCACAGACTGACGGGACTTGGCAGCTGCCAGAGCTCAGGGCCAGAGGTGACCACGTGGATGGGAGCCTTCTTCTACCTTCTACCCTGGCCAAACTTTTGGGGAGGATTTGGAGTCCCACAGGATGTAGAGGGGACATGTGAACCCATTTTATTTAGGGAGGCTTCAGCTGACATCTGAGTTATGCCATCAACCTAGCCATTGCTAAAAAAAAATCATAATATCATAAGGCAAAACTAAGGATTAGGTAGGTAGTCAGGTATTTGGCGCCTCAGAACACTGAGGCCTGAGAGGGTCTGTCATGTAGCTAAGGGACCTGGTGCCCTGGCAGAGCTTTGCCCTGTTCTTGGGTTCTCTGGCTCCCGGCCCCTTGTTCTCACTCCTTGTCCGGGAGGAGAGAGCTGGGGTAGAAAGGGGCCAGCTCCTCCGGCCCCGGGGGCTCCCGGGCGCTCACGGACTCAACTCTTCCCTGAGTGGCTCCCACAGAGCCCTTGAGGGGTCGATGCTCAGAGCTCAGGGGTATGGATGGTGCGAGTAAGGAAGAGGTCCCGTCCCTCCCTGCCCCAAAAAGAGAAACGTTCCCCAGTGAAGACAAGCACTCAAGAAACAGATCCAGGAGTAGGCTCATTAGGGTCATAAAGCTATCTTGTCTGAATGTCAGAAATGTCCTTCATTTCGATCGAAGGATTTAGGCCCCCAGCTGAAAGCCTGGAGATGTTGGGGCCATGCACTCGGCCGCGGAGGGAGAGAGTTTATCAGACCCGCTCTTCTCCTCTGTTCCAGATAAGCATGCATGTTGACTGGTGTGGAGAGGGGGAGGTTTCCTGAGTGCAAAGTACCAAGGCACAAACCCTGAGATAAAAAGTCATAAATAGACTGAGGGCCTGACCAGTGCCAGGCTCAGTGTCCTTGGGCTGGTAGGACTCTCGGGCCAGGTCCCAGGTGGGGGGAGCTGGGGCCGAGCAGCTGCTGTGGAAATTTCCACGGTCTATCCACCCAGCACCAGCACTGGGGCTCCCAACAGCAGGGGGTTACGAAAGAGACTGGAGATGCAAGACAGGGTCCCAGCTCATGAGGAGCTCGGTCCCCAGAGAAGACGCCCAGGGACGCGCATGCCAAGAAAGCAAGTGAACAAGCAGGTTGGGAAAATCTTAAAGTTGTAAATAGCGTCAAGGCACGGGATTAATCAAGAAAAATGTCAGTATCTCCTCCCAAGTATTAGAACCCCATTTCACCTTTTGAGGAAAATGTTGAAAAGTACAAACTTCACATTAAGGTAGAAGCTGACTTTGGGGCACGCCGGGCTGGCTCAGTAGGAAGACGTTTCGAGCCCCACAGCGGGTGTAGACATTACTAAAAACAAGTAAATATACTTTAAACCCAAGCTGATTTTATTACTTTTACTAAAAAGGGTCACAAACAATATATTTATTTTTTAAAAGTTTTTAAGGATATTTTATTTGTCAGAGAGAGGGAGAGAGAGAGAGAGAGAGAGAGAAAGCAAGCATAAGCAGGGGGACTGTCAGGCAGAGGGAGAAGCAGGCTTCCTGCTGAGCAAGGATCCTGATATGGGACTAGATGCCAGGACCCTGGGATCATGACCTGAGCCAAGGCAGAAGCTTAACCAACTGAGCCACTCAGGCATCCCTCTACTGATTTTCTTTTAATGGAAAAAAATTTTATAATTTGTTAACAGTTGCTAGAGTCTGGGATAGTCTTAAGAATTCAGGTTAACATTGCATAATCATTTTTTAAAAAAGACATTAGTTATTTATCTGAGAGAGGGCGAGCACACATGCGTGCACAACCCAGGGGAGGGGCAGAGGGAGAGGGAGAATCTCAATGAGAGCCCTCACTGAGCACAGAGCCTATTACACAGCTTGATCTCACGACCCTGAGATCATGACCCAAGCGGAAACCAAGAGTCGGGCATCCACCCAACAGACTGCACCACCTGGGTGCCCCAAAATCATTTTTAACACAGGAAATTATTAGAAGACATCAGTTCCTTGTCTTATTAATTGTTACCAAAGGAGGTGTGGGGGGGATTTGCCTCCCAGTAAGGTGGGGTGGGTGTGTGTGTGCACACGCACACATGTGTGCGAGCCCACAGTACTCACCACGGTACTGCATTCCCAGTACACTGGTCAGGATGACGCTTGGGGGGCAAGTAGGAGAAACCATGGAAAGGATTTATTGTTTCACACGGCTCCAAAGGTAACTGTTAGGGCAAGCTTCCAGTAGGTTTTAACCAGGGCTCCACTCTGTCTCTCAGATTCTCTCTGCCCTGGCCTCCTTCATGGGCTGGATTCCTTTCCAGGCGGGCTTTCTTCCTGGTCCCCAATGCTGGTAAACAGAGGCTCTGCAGGAACTCGACAGCTTAGTTGGAATTTCTTGACAACGAGTCTGGGGAGCGCGGGGCTCTCGCTTCCAGGAACCCCTGAGCACAAGTCCTGAAATTTATTCTGGTTCGACCACCCAGGGCCAAGTGCTCTGGACAGGCCATCCACGTGCGGATTGGCTCAGCCTCCAAAAAACCTATCACTGCGGCAAGTGGTTTGAGATGGGCTTAGGCATAGGGCCTGGAACTGGGTGACGCCAAGGCCTCTTGCACTGGTGGTGACTACACAGCGAGGGGGAAGGCAAGAGGGGTTGGAAAGACACTCCCAATGCCTACCACACCTTGAAAGCAATTTTTTAAGGATTTTATTTGTTTATCTGAGAGAGAGCAGGCCCCACAAGCAGCGGGTGGGGCAGAGGGAGAGAAGCAGACTCCGTGCTGAGCATGGAGCCCCACGCTGGGCTCCATCTCACGACCTTGAGATCACGGCCTGAGCCAAAATTGAGTCAGACGCTTAACCAACTGAGCCACCCAGGCATCCCACAATTTTTTTTTCTTAAGATTTTATTTATTTATTTGACAGACAGAGATCACAAGTAGGCAGAAAGGTAGGCAAAGAGATAGGAGGAAGCGGGCTCCCTGCTGAGCAGAGAGCCGGATGCGGGGCTCGATCCCAGGACCCTGAGATCATGACCGGAGCCGAAGGCAGAGGCCCTAACCCACTGAGCCATCCAGGCACCCCAACAATTTTTTATTAAATAGAAGGGGTACTGGGCGCCTGGGTGGCTCAGTGGGTTAAGCCGCTGCCTTCGGCTCAGGTCATGATCTCAGGGTCCTGGGATCGAGTCCCGCATCTGGCTCTCTGCTCAGCAGGGAGCCTGCTTCCTCCTCTCTCTCTCTGCCTGCCTCTCTGCCTACTTGTGATCTCTCTCTGTCAAATAAATAAATAAATAATCTTTAAAATAAATAAATAAATAAATAGAAGGGGTACTTCCTAGGTACAAGGCACTATGGGAGATATCAAATCATACAGTTTACAATGTATTAGATATAAAAAGACGAGTTGGCTCCTAACTCCAATACACTACCGGATGTAATGGGAGAAAGAGGCATGCACATACTAAAATGCAGTCCTGTAACAGTTAGAGGAGACCGGCTGCAGCTGGCTGAGGGGCCAGAGATGCACCACGTAGCCAGTAACATTGGAATTAGGTCTTAGAGAGTGCGTGGGAGTATGAGGCTTGCAGGTGTGAAGGGAGAGCATGGGAGGCCAGGGGAGCAGTAAGCAGTAAGCATGGCAGCCCAGGTTAGTTGGAGCACAAGTTCTAGAAGTTGCTATTAAAGCAGGAAGTGTTAGCTCAGTACAGAGAGATCTCAGGGTTAGATGAGGCCTGAATTGCCCCACAAAGTCAGACTGTGGGGCAATCCTGCCTTATATTTTCCCCAATGAAGAAGCAGCTTCATTCCCCATTTGCCTGATTAGCAGCAAGTTTAGTCCGTCTTTCAAACCCAGAGGCTTACGCAGCTTGTATAGGGGCCACAGTCAGTCTGACCTTCAGAGGCAAGCGGGGACCACTGGTCTCTAGTCTGGCAGTCATGTGAGTCCCCAGGTCCCTGTGACCCCTCAGAAAGGACAGTTGCCCTGTTATCACTCTGAGCTTGGCCAACAGTACCCCTTCCCTGTGGTCCAGAGCCATGATCTCAGAGCTCTGCTCTTCTGTTAAATTCATAGCTCCCCACTCCCACCCAGGCACCCGCTGCCCTGGGGACTCTGCATAAGAGGTGCCTTGGACATGGTATCCCCATGGATGTAGAACTCCTGAACTTTACTCTTCCTTGGGGTCCATAGCACTGGGAGGCAGCGAGCTTTGCCGTGTCAGCTGAAATACCCACCATTATCTGTTCTTGCTCCTACCACTGCCTCCCTGCTCACCCTTTCCCCCATGCACACACCCCTGGGATTCTCGGGGTGAAATGCTTTGCCACGACTAAGGTGACTGAGATCATCTCTTGCACCAGCACAGAAAAAGAAAACAAAACCCTAAGTTCAATCACCAGTGGGACATTCTGCCCTCCCCCCAGAAGGTTCCCAGCTCTCCAGCAGGAATTGCTTGTTTCCCCTGAGGGAGCCAGGCTTTCTCTGCTCTTTACTGAAAGTTCACATTGACCTTCAACCTCCTCAGTCACTGGCAAAGTGGAGCCTTGCGTGTGCCCTTGGACTTGTCCTCACCTCCAGGCTGCAGTTCTTTTCCTTGTAGGCTTCTTCCTTGCCTTGGGCACACGGCTTTTCTCCTTCCTGAACTCCCTCTTCACACCCCTGCTGTCTTCACCCTGGTTCTGTATGTCTCAGAGGGATGGGGTGCGAGTCGTCGACACACGGTTTGGCTCTGTTCACAGCTTCCAGTTTCCAGCATGTGGCTGCTTCTCTAATCTATGAACTGGGGGCCCAAAGCTAGAAATTACTCTAAATACAGGTGAATTAAAATTTTTTTTTAATATTTAATTTATTTATTTGAGAGAGAATGAAAGTGAGAGAGAGAGAGAGAGAGAAAGAGATGGATAGCCTGAGTGGGGCAGGGGAGGGACAGAGGGAGAAACAGAGTCCCCACTAAGCAGGGAGACCAAGGTGAGGCTCTATCCCAGAACCCCAAGATCCTGACCTGAGCTGAAGGCAGATTCTTAATCAACTGAAGCACCCAGGTGGCACCCCCCACCCCAAAAAAAGTTTTAAAAAAGTATCCAGTGGCTGAGGGAGAACAAAGTCAGATACATACTCAGCAACCAGGATGGCTTCCCACACTAACTCAAGAATTTAAGGACAGGAGAATGAATTACCCGCCCTTTTTTGATTCACGCTTTTCTACCTCCCCATCCCTGTTGTAGAATTAGCTGTTTTTCCTTAATAAAATCGTCTTAGAACAGTTGCCTGGGGCAAGGTGGGGGGTGACTGGGAAGAGGGCATGGAGGAACATTCTGGAAGGAAAGAAATTGTTCTGCATTCATTTATACAAACTGGTGACATAGCTTAAGATCTGCGCCTTTTACTTCGTATCAATTCTATCTCAGTTTAAAAATAGAAAAAAAGTCAAACCAAAAATTTGGCTTCTGTCGCTAATGCCCATATGCGGCAGTATGTTGACAGAAAATTAATGTGAAAAAGAGAAATAATACACCATTGAGAAGCGTGTTGCGAGCATGGGCAGGCGTGATTCGTGGGCAGGGTCGGGCTGTCTCTAGTCGCAGGCTGCTGAGCCACTTCTGTAATGTGCTTAATTCCTTCCAATTGTGCACTTGGCTAATTACAGTCATTACTCTTCCCTTCATTGAACAAGCTTGGGGATTCCTTGAAGCGATTCTCTTAGCAGGACTGTGTTGGATTTTCCCAAGTCTGGTGACCTCCTCAGATGGTGGTGTGTGGTGCTCCATCGCCGGCGCTCAGGAAATGATCTGTTCATACCACTGGGTGTTTGGTGGGGGTGGTTGTGTGGTGAATCTTGGAGTCAGCAAGTCATGCCTGTCAGGCCTCTGAGCACAGTGAGGACACTCATGGGCTCTGCCCACCAACCCAGCCTCACCGAGGTCCAAGCTCACCACGTTTCAAAAACCGGGTTATTCACTGCAGTGCTCTTTGAAGTAGCGAGAGTAGAGACAGTCTGCATGTCCATCAGTGGGAGGTTAGTTAAAGAAATTATGGCTTGTCCATATAACATAATATTGAAAAAAGAGTGAGGATGCTTCTCTGTGTACAAATTTGGAAAGTTTCAGGCTATAAGGTTCAATAAAAAAACAATGGAGTGTATAATATGACTGCAATAGAATATGAGTGTGTGTGTATCTTTGCCTATATATAAAGGAACATTGAGCGGCATCTGGGTGGCTCAGTTGGTTAAGCCTCCGATTCTTGACTTGGGCTTAGATCATGATCTCAGGGTCGTTAGATGGAGCCCTGCCTCAGGCTTTGCCCTCAGCAGGGAATCTGTTTCTCCTTCTCCCTCTCCCTCTGCTCCTCTCTGTCCACTGGCACTGCTCTCTCTCCCAAATAAATAAATCTCTCTTTAAAATTGCATTTATTTTATTTGATGGGGGAGGAACACAAGCAGGGGGCATGGGAGAGGGAGAAGCAGAATCCCCACAGAGCAGGGAGCCCCACGCAGGGCTTGACCTCAGATCATGACCTGAGCTGAAACCAAGAGTTGGACGCTCAACTGAGCCACCCAGGAGCCCCTCCTAGTTAGACTTTAAATCAGCTATTTTAAATATATTTAAAGAGGCAATGAAACCATGTTTAAATAATGAAATAAAATTTTGAGAATGTTATCTCCCCCAATAGAGAATATCAGTAAAAAGATAGAAATGATTAAAAAAAAAATCAGATAGGAGTTCTGGAGTTGAGAAAAACATGGACTAAAATGAAAAATTCACCCCCATGTTTCCACAACAGGTTTGAGCAGGCAGAAGAAAGCATCTTGACTTGAAGAAAGATCAATTCAGACGATCCACTTTCAAGGAAACAGATGGAAAGAGATTGAAGAAAAATGAACCCAGCCCCAGAAATCTGTGGGATATCATCCAACATACCAACATACATGTTACAGGAGTCCCACAAGGAGAGGAGAGAGAGGAAAGAGTGCACTAAAGAATATTTGAGAGGCACTTGGGTGCGTCAGTCAGGTAAGTGTCTGACTCTTGATTATGGCTCTGGTCATGACCTCAGGGTCCTGAGATCAAGCCTCACATGGGTTTAATGGGGAGCCTGTTCTCCCTCTGTTCCCCCCTTCTCTCTCTCTTCTCTCTCTTTTCTCTCTCTCCCAATCATAAATAAATAAATCTTTAAAAAAGAGTATTTGAAAAAATGTCAGAAAACTTTAATGAATTTTAATTTTAATGAAAAACATTAATCTATATGTCGAAGATGTATATCGAACTCCAATAGAATAAGCCCCAATAGAATAGGCTCAATACCAAGACACATATCAGAAGACAAAAACAAAGAACCTTGAGAACAGCAAAGAAGAAGCCACTCATGGGGTAGAAAGATCCTCAGTAAGATTAACATCTGATTTCTCATCAGAAACCATGGAGGCCAGAAGGCTATGGCATGATCTGTTTAAAGCACCGGAGGAAAGAAACCCCCCTTCTTTTTTTTTTTAAAGATTTTATTTATTTATTTGACAGGCAGAGATCACAAGTAGGCAGAGAGGCAGGCAGAGAGAGAGGAAGAAGCAGGTTCCCTGCTGAGCAGAGAGCCCGATGTGGGGCTGGATCCCAGGACCCTGGGATCATGACTTGAGCCGAAGGCAGCGGCTTTAACCCACTGAGCCGCCCAGGTGCCCCGGAAAGAAACCCTTTTAATTAAACATTTTATAACCAGCAAAACTATCCTTCAAAAATGAAGGACAGATCGACTTCGCTAGATGGGGGTGCCTGAGTGGCTCAGTAGCTTAAGCCTCTGCCTTCCCCTCAGGTCATGGTCGCAGAATCCTGTGATTGAGCCCCACATCAGGCTCTCTGCTCAGCAGGGAGCCTGCTTCTCCCTCTTTCTCTCTGTCTGCCTCTCTACCTCTCTGCCTACGTGTGATCTCTCTCTCTGTCAAATAAATAAATAAAAATCTAAAAAAAAAAAAAAAAGACTTTGCCAGATAAGCAAGCACCAAGGGCTTTCATGACTGGGGCACATCTGCCCTGTAATAAAATAAAATAAAATAAAATAAAATAAAATAAAATAAAATAAAATAAAATAAATAAAATAAATGGAATCCTTTAGGCTGAAATGGAGGGACAGTAAATCAAATCTGCATGAAGAAACAAGGAACCCCGCTAAAGGAAACCTTATAGGTAAATGTAATAGGCAGCACAAGTGTATTTTTCGTTTGTAGCTCTTACTTCTCCGCCTGATTTAATTGCATAAAGCACTAATACATCATCTGTAGGGGTGGGTAACGTATAAAGCTGTAATTGTAGGACAATACCAACATGGGAAGGTTTGAGAATGGAGCTATAGAGGAACAAAGTCACTGTGTATTATTGAAATCAAGCTCGTATTAACTTGGACCAGGATGTTACTTACATCGCAGGGCAACCACCGAGAAAACAGAAGGGCGTGGCCCACTGTGTCACCTGCCAGGGACCGTTTAGATGAGCCCTGCGGACCGACTGCTTGGTTCTGGCAGCATGGAGGTCCCAGGTGCGCTGCTGTGGGGGTGGGCGGGGGGAGGGCTGACCGGATGGGTTCAGGCAGAAAGGGACAGAAGGAAGTAGAGAAAATGAATACAGGTAACGCTTCCATGAACCTCGCTGGAAACGGAAGCAGAGAGGCGGGGATGGGGTGAACGGTGAGAGGTCGCTCACTGGGTTTGCCTGCTGGTGGAAAAAACTATGTGCGTCTCTCTTTGTGTCCTGCGGAAGAATTCTGGAGATCGCCCGAGGACTACTGGCGCGTCGTGCTTCCCACCCGAACGCCCCAGGCACTGCGTCTTGGGTTATTGCGTGGGGGGGTGGTATGCACACACCCACTGCAGGACAAACTAGTATCTAGAGGGCAGGGCGGGAGGCGGGAGAGGCGCTGTGAGCTCCGGCTGGGGCGGAGAGCTGGCGGAGGGTCGGTCCCAGGGCGCACGCCCCGCCGCCCTGGACCCGGCCCCGGCCCGGCCCCGGGAACTCCCCTCCGCGCGGCCCGCAGTCGCGGTTTCCCAACTAGGGCGAAGGGCAGCGCCGAGGGTACTACGCGGGGGTGCGGGGGGGCTCCTCTCTGCCCGCGAGCGCTGGACAGCCTCCCATTGGCTCCCCTCGCTCCGCCCTCGGTCTCCATTGGCCACGGCGCGAGCGCACGGGCCGAGCACGCTGTCCCGCGCCGCGCAGCGTGTGGCCGGCCAAGGCGGTGGGGCCAATGGGAGCGCCCGCGGGGCGGGGCCGCGGACGCCGGGAGCCCCGGCGCGGGCGAGTCGGTAAACAGATCCGGGGCGCGTGCGGCGCCGGCGCTGCGGCTGGCGTGCGCGCGCAGGCGGCGCGAAGGTGACCGCGGAGCTCCGCTTCCTGCCGCGGGGTAAGGCTGCGGCGCTTGGCTGCCGCGCGCTCCGGGGGCACAGCGGGCCTCGCCTTACACTCGCGCGCGCCCTCCCCGCGTCCCGCTGCACGGCGGCGGCTTCCCGTGGCCTTTCCGCTCGTCCGCCCGCCGCGCCTGCCTCCTCGGAGCCCCCGCCCGGTCGTCCCCCTGGCCCAGCTGTCCCAGGGTCTTCGCTCCCGTGGCCCGGCCCCGCTGTCGGGTTTCACGGGGGTTCGCGGTGTACTTGGAGAAGGGCCCCTTCTTGGTCCTTTTCTCCGTTCGCTTTTCCTGGGCCTTTGGGCTAAATTCCCTTGAGCGGCTGCCTCTCCCTAGCCCCAGCCCCCCGCCACACGCAGTGTGCCTGTCTGCCTCGGGGACAGGAATGCTGCCAGGTCAGGCCTGGGTGCTGGGGCTCTCCACGTGGCAGAGAAGTGCCAGCCTCCTGAAGGGCCAGAGGCTCTCGACTGGCCGGGCACAGCCCATGGGAACACATGTCCTGCTTCCTGGGGCATTGGGTGTGCGTGACACAAGACCCAAGAGCCGGGCCTGCCAAGCTTAAGTGGTGACCAAAGGAGCCCAGAGTATGCGTGATACCAGCCTGCCCGCTGTCCTGTTGTGGAAGGACAGGTCATCCTTCCAGGAGGGCTCTTCTGAGAGGAGACAAGGGGGTGCTCTTGGTTCACAGGAGCAGAATCCCTAAGACTCTGGCGTTGGCTCTGTGTATTTTGTTCAGCCTTGCACGTAATGCAGGCAAGGGTTATTATAATTTATGGCCTGACGTGTGCACCTCAGAGGAAAAGTGACCTAGATGGTCTGAGCATATTCCTGTGTGTCGCCTGAGACAGGGCTTTCCAGTCTTCAGACTCCACGTTTGGGCTGGACAGTTCTTTGCTGTGGGAGGGTGACTTGAGCTTTGTCCACTAGAGTCTGGAAGCAGCTCCCCACCCCAACACACACACTAGTGTGACAACCAAGTATTTCTCCAGACGTTGCCGAATGTCTCCTAAATGTCAAAATCGCCCTTGCTTGAGAACCATTGAGCTAAGACTCTTAAGAGTCTTTCAGTGCTGCCAGAGGGGCGTGCTGGGACCTGCCTATGAGTAGTTGAGAAGTTTGGCAAAGGGTAGTGCTGTGCCCCCTGCCCTAAACCAGGGATAGAAGCCGTATAGATGGGCTTCCAAGGGGACTTCACCTCTGCACCTGGAGGGACAGGAGAGCGATAGGAGGTAGAAACTCATGGGCATCCACTTTGCCTGCTGGATGCAAGGCAGTGACTGGCTGGGTCCAGAGTGCAAAAGGAGAAGGCTGGTGGTTTCTGTCTTTGGAGACTTTGCAAGAGGGTGGGGGATAGGCATGTGAAATAACCATGGGACAGTTTTTAAACGGTGATCAAACAAGTTCAAGCTTCTGAACCCTGGCAGAAAGGCCAACTCCGTTATCCACAAGGTGATGCCTTAGTCATTTTCCTGTGTCTTGTGATGTGGGAAGGGGCCGGCCCTGGGTGTGCAGAGTAACTGGCTGCATTTCAAGCTGACGTGTGGGGGTGTTTACACGTGCTGTGTGCCCCTCCATGAGAGCGTGCAGCACGGACACATGTATCATTTGTAAAGGTCCTCTGTGGTCAATGGAAGCATCGGTGTCAAAGATGCAGAGAAAGATGCTTTACGTCTGAGTCTAGATGTTGCCCTAAATATAACCTGGAGTTTATTTCCCAAAGTTCTAAGTACCAAATCAATGGGGAAGGCAGAATAGCTGAAGAACAGTGATTATGGCATAGAGCAGGGAAGGCTATCTTAAGCCTCTCCCTCCCATGAATTTCCCTGTCTTGTTCACTCATCCTATGGGTGTGTACCTGGGTTTTCCCGTTACATTCCTTGGTTAGGTAGGCCGTCTTTTTGCGCTCCCTTTGTTGCCACTGGAAAAGGATCCGGACAGAGAGGTCACTTCTCCTTTCTCAAAAAGAAGTTTAGAGAAGTCCAAACTTGGTAGGATAATTTTCCGCCAAGAGCTACGGACACTGAGTCATTATCTTTGTCATTTGAAACAAGAGCTGTGTGCAAAATTAGACAGGAATATTTAGATGAGCGCTGTCTTGATCTGACAGTGGCGTCTGGAAATAGTTCGTACATTCCTGCGGAGTAACGGCCAGGAACTTGGAGCCAGTGGAAGGGAGAGAGTGGCGTGGGGCGTTCAAGGTCCACATCTTCAAGAGTGGCTCCTCTGGGATGGGCGAAGTGCGGGGACCCTGAGGCAGGGCCAGTACCCTGGGCACAGGACGTGAGAGGGGGGCTTCTGCCCACACTTTTTACAAGCCGAATGGGTACCCGCTGGCCTGTCCGCAAGCATATTGTTCCTTGTGGGGTTCCAGGTTCCTGAGCCCTTGACCTCTTGCTTTGAGGTCAGGGGCCCACAGAGTATTTTAAGTTGGAAATGACCTTGAAAATGTCTTTTTATTCTTCATACTTGGGAATGATTTATTTTCAGTGGGTGCATGTAGAAAAGATTCATGAGAGAGCCAAGTGTTTTTCGCTCAGATTTACATTTTGGGGTATTATAGAATAGTGACTGTGCTCTTGTCCCGAGAACCCTAGACTTGTGTTTTTTTTTTTGTTTTTTTTTGTTTTTTTAAATGTCCTCATATCCTACCTGGGCTGGGGCAAAAGGACTACACTTGGTCCAAACCTGGAAAAAATCCCTGTGTGCCCTGAGGGTCGGTGCCCTTCCACACCCTGCCCCTGAGGAAGAGCCCACTCTGGAACCGTAGGCGGATCTGGTTTTTACTCCTCACTGAACACCTCTCGATGGATTGACCTCGTCAGGCACGGCACTGGGAATATCGAAGTGAACAGCTCCTGGGTCCCTGAACTGGGGGCCTTATAGTAAGGGCCCTCAGTGTGGTTTGGACTAGGAGCTCTGGGTGGAAACTGAAGGCTTCTTGGAGGAGGAGCATTGGGGGGGCTTTGAGGATGAGCAGGATTTCAGCAGGGAGAGGCAGGAGTTTGGCAGGGGTAGGGTCAGGGGTCAGTGCTTCCCAGACTTCCCAGCAGTAAACATGGCTCGGCATTGCTAAGTTGCAGTGGAAGTTTCTAGGCACTCATTCCTGGGGGCTGTTAGCGGTCCAGCGACCACTGTGTGCCCCGCCCTTATGGTTTGGGTGAGTTCAGGTGAGGCCGAGCAGTGCTTCCACACATTTTCTCTCAGCACTGGGGTCGGGGGCCAGGAGGGCTTGGCTCTGTACTTGTGGCAGTTTCCAGCTGAATTCCGTTCAGGCCAGAAGGGTTGCTGAGCACCCGCGGCTCCTGAGTCCAGCGGCAGCCCAGAGGGCCCCGGAGAGAGACAGACAGAGACAGAGAGTGAGTGTGAGCCCCCTGCCCTGATATGGGCACAGTCCGGGGGCTGTTTCTCGACAGGACCCACAGAGGGTACTGGCCCTCTGCTGTGGGGACCCAGGGTGGAACACAAGCTGGTTCTGCTGGAGAAAGGCTGGGAGAGTGCTTGCTGGGGCCTGAAAGGTGGGTGCGCCCCCCCACCGCCCCGCACCCCAGAGAGAAGTGCTTAGAGGCTAAGGCCAGCGGGGCAAAGGTCTGGCGGCCAGAGGGTGTTGCTGTGGGGAGAGTGCCAAGGTGGGTTGGTATGTGCAGAACAGGCAGGGATACCAGTGAGGCTGGTTGTGACAAGTGAGTGTGGTCTGAGTCCAGGAGGCAGGAGGGACGTGGAATGCGAGGCGTGGATTCGAGAGTATAGAGATCTGTGCGGGTGGAGGTCCAGATTAAGTGGCTGGCTGGGCACGGACGCCTGAGGTTTCTAGTTGTGGGGAGGAGCTCTTTGGGGTGGATGGCGGTGTCCCTGCAGAAAATGGGGTGCGGGAGGAGGGGCTGGTTTGGGGGAAGACAGACGGTGATGTTCTAGACACGAAGGGGTTGAGGTACTTCTGGGACTCCACGCCCCCCCCCCCCCACCTTATGTTAAGATTTAATTTGTGTGTGGTGGGTTCACCCTTCCTACTAAGTAGTTGTGCAGTTTGAGAGACATGTATGATGTCGGGGCACCTGGGTGGCCCAGTCGGTTGGGCAGCTGGCTCTGGTCATGATCTTGGAGTCCTGGGATGGAGGGATCGAGCCCCGCATCAGGCTCTGTGCTCAGCGTGCAGTCTGTGTGAGATCCTCTCTCTCCCTCTGCACCCCCGGCCCCTGTTTCTGCACACACACTTTCTCGCTCTCATAATAAGTAAATCTAAATGGTCACATAATCCTACTACAGGGCGCCCATTCATTGGTGCCTGTGGGACTTCGAGGGGTGTTGTGGTGTGTGTGTAACTGGGTTCGTTCTAGAACCGCCTTGGCGGTTGAGATGGCCTGCCCCGGCTGACAGCGGGGATGCACAGACCTAGGGCAACTCTGGGAACAGGGAGGAGCCGTCAGCAGGGGAATTTTTATATTTGGCCCAGGAAGGTGGAGAGAGAGGGCTGCTGGACGTGAGAGGGAACGTATTCCTGGAAGGAGAGAGTGAAGCAACAGCAAGCTGGGTGGGGAGCGTCCTCTTGGAGGAGCGGGGAGGAGCTGGGCTGGAAGGGGTGGGCTGGTTCCGAGGGCTCTGAGACGTGAGCTAGAGGGGGTGCGCGCAGCACATTGCCTCTGGGGGAGCAAGGAGGCAGCTGCAGGCTGAGTGGATGGGAGCCCCGCGGGCTGGGGCGCCGGAAGAGAAAGTGGGGCGGGCGTCCTGTTGTGCCCTCCCGCCCACCAGGCCCTGCTTCTGCCCGCTGCTGAGGAACTGGTGGTTCCTGGTGGGCAAGTGAGTGTGCGTGTGATTGCATGTGAGTGCAAGTATGTGTGTGAGTCCTTGAGTGTGTGAGTGTGCCACTTTGCGAGTGCACGAGTGTGCATGTTTGCAGAGGTGAGTGCAAGTACGTGAGTTGTGGGAGTGTGAGGTGGTGTGTGAGTACACAAGAGTGCATGGGTGTGTGAATGTGAGAGCAGGTGAGTATGTAAGCATGAATGTGTGAGAGCGTGAGTGCATAAGTGTGTACCCTGGTGGGTGTCCATGTGTATGAGTACAGGTGCAGGAGTGTGGGCTTGGGTATGTGAGTGGGTTGTGAACATGAGTGCATGAGTGTGTGCCCATGTGGATGTGTGTGAGTGCGAGTGGGGGTGTGAGTACGTGCGTGTGGCGAGTGGTGTGATTGTGAGTGCAGGTGCATGAGTGTGTGCATGAGTGTGAACGAGTGTGGTGGAGAGGCAGGGTGGTGGGTTTCCTGGAGGCAGAAGAGACCCAGGCTGGACACCCCCTGGTCCCCAGGGTCTGTCTCCCCACTAGGTCTCTTGTGGTGCCTGGACGGGGCGGCGCTCGGTTCTAGGGCAGCATTCTTCCCAGACCTTGTGAGCTCTGCGTGTGCAGAGCAGCCCTGGCCAGGGATGAACAGCTTCCTGTGCTCCAGGGATGCATGGGTCCTAGTCTCTGGGAGCTGGGGACCGCTGTGGGTTTCTGAACAGAAGGAAACGAGGAAGCACAGGCCCGAGAAGGAGAACGGGTGTGCCCGAGGTCACACGCGGCGGGTGTCCCTGGGAGTGGGGGGGCTCAGCATCCGTCCTCCGTCCCCACACTGCCCCCATCTGGGCACTAGAGGCCCAGTGGGGACATCCTGCCATCAGTGGGGCTGGATGCAAGGTCGTGGGGACCGTTCACACACATGCAGCTCTTCGGGTGAGGTCCAGAGCCTGGGGTCAGGCCTGCAGTTCCTTCCTCCTGCCTGGTGTGTTTGCTGCCCTGGCCAGCAGGAGGGTGGGGGTTGGAGTAGATTGTCCTATTACTATTTGATGGGAGCCGGAGCAAACATGTCCTGTCCCTGAGGTCGGGGAGAAGTTTGTGGCTCTCGCTCCCACGCATGCTCACTGCCAGCATGTGATAAAGCGCGGGGCGGTCCCCACATACAGGTGGGACCAGTGTGGACCTCTGTGCTGGTGGGCCAGGCCTGCCGTCTTGCCCCTCTTTTTTCTTTTCGATTTCTCGTAAGCAAGGAGTGGGGCAGGACAGCAAGCACTAGAGGTGCTTCATCCTGCATGGGTGCCCTGGGGGCCGTGGACGCAGTGCCAGCACCCAGGTTTTCGTCCTCTACCCCCACCCTGTGAGCACAGGGCTGCCGCTGTGTGTGTGTGTGGGTTGTTTCAGGGTGGTTGGGGATGGGACGCCTGGGTTCTAGGTGTCGGGGCTCCATCAGTTAGCAAGTACCGTGGGTGCAGACAGGTGTTCAGCTCCAGGGGCGGCCCCCTTGGGGAATGGAGAACTGGGTAAGAGAGTCCCCTGTCTAGGAGCTCACCGTGCAGCAAGGGAGACGGACTGCTGCACGGTCACACGGGCCAGCTGGAGGTGACCCCAGGCCATGAAGAGGTGCGGGAGTTTAGACGAAGATGAGGGTGGGGGCCTGTCATTCTGCAGGGTCTACTACTCTGTCATTGGGCAGAGGAAGTGGTATTCTGGGGGTGGGTAGGAGGCACATGGAGGTAGGAAAACCCCTGTGTGTGCGCACGTGCGCGCGTGTGTGTACGTTTGTGTGTGTATGCATGTGTATGTGTGTGTGTGCATTGGGGGAGGCCATTCTGGCAGAAGCATTGGGGCATTGGGGGTGACCTAACCCCGGTGATCCTCTTCCCGTTTCTGTCCCTGAGTACAGTTGTCTGTCAAGGGTGGTTTCTTGTCTGGGCCAGGTCCCTAGTTCTAAAAAGCCCTGGGCTTTGTATGCACACATCGCGGCAGCGTCCCTGTCTGGGCTTGGTGTGGTATGTGGAAGGGCAGCTAGTAAAGGCTGGTACTGGGAGTCCTCGTGGCGATCTGAGGACCGTGTGCCCAGTGTCACCTTCTGGGTCATGCACACTGTGAGGTGGCCTTCAGCGTGGGGCTTCTGCCTCTCTCTGCCCTTTGTGTCTGAGACAAGAACCAAGCTGGCCCTGAGGGGCTGGGCCTGCTGGTTTTGGGAAGCTGATGCTTTTAGTACAGGTACCTTGGGAGCTTTCCAGAAGGGGCAGTTCTGAGAGGCCAGTTGCCCCTTGAGATCCCTGCCAGCTCCAGAGTTCCTGTGTCTCCAGGAGACTGTTGATTTAAAATGTTGATTTACTACTTTGGGGGCGGGTCTCTTAGCTGCTTTCGTCTCCGCCTCGTGGGCAGCAAGGAAAGGGCCGGAGCCTGCGGTCAGACCAGGGTGGAAGGCCCAGTGCTTGATGCCCTTGGGAGCCGCGGAGATGTCTGCTCCTTGCTGAGCTCGCTGCCCGCTCTGGCGTAGGGACTGCACCTGTTGTGGGAGGGCAGGGAGTTGAGTGAAGTGATGGGCACACAGAGGGGACTGTGTTTGCCGCTTGTGACTAAAGCGATTTCTCTGGAGCAGTCTATGTGAAGTGGAAGTGTTTTGGAAGATGAAGAGCGTGGAGCTGGTGAAAAGCATTTTGGGAGTGGGGCCTGCTCCGTGGGCTCTGTGGCGCCCCTAGGCTGTGCACGGTGCCTTGTGGGCAGTGGACCCTCAGGAGTGGTTCGGATGTTGAACCGAGCCTCAGAAGGCGTGGGGCACCTGGGTCCTGAGAGCCAGCGCGACCCTGCTGTTGGGAACAGGAGTGTGTTCTGAGCTGGCTCCGGGGTAGTCCAGCCCCAGGCACAGCACTTGGCACATGCTTGGCACCCAGGGCTGTTTGTGGGGTGACCCAAGAGTGATCTGCTAGAATACAGCCTGCCCTTCTTTTTCCTTTAAAAAAAATAGACTCCGTATTCGTTTCCTGTGGCTGCTCTGACAGATTACCTCAAACCCAGCAACTTAAAACACTGCAGATTTGTTATTTGACGGTTCTGGAGTTCAGAAGCCCGAGCTGGGATGTCAGCGTGGCCTGTCCTTTCTGGAGGCTCCAGGGCAGAGTGACCCTGGCCTTCCCAGCCTCCAGGGGATGGCTGGCCTCCCACCTGTCTGACTTCTGCCCTCCAGCCGCTGCTTCTGTCCCCCCTCGCACGGACGTGAGGACCCCGCGATCAGTTGGGCCCATGCTGGTAATCCCCTCTCTTAAGGATCTTTACCTGAATCCCACGTGCAAAGCCCCCTCTGCCATGGAAGCTGACACTGTCACTGGTTGCAGGGCTCAGAGTGTGGACAAGTCTGTGAGGTTGTGACCCAGCCTGCGCACTTCAACAGACCCATTTCAATACCTGATTTCACTTGAGAGGAAACTCCTCGACCACAGCTCCAGGTCCCCACCCAGGGTCCTGTCCATCTTCCTGCGTGACCGTGCAGTGACAGTGGTTGTTCATGTGGTCACGATCAGTGGGTCGGGAAGGAGTCGGGGTCAGATATAGGAGCCTCCCACCAGGGACTTGGAGTTGGGCTGGAGAGAAGAGGCATCTGTGTGCCAGAGAGGGATGTGCAGAGCAGGGCAGGACCCGGCCAGCCTGGAAGATGAGGACAGTGAGGGGAGACTCCCCGAGAGCTAAGGGTCAGCTCACGCTCTCTAGTAAATGTGGTGTGTCTGTACATTTCGGGGTACTTTGCCTCTCCTGCTTAGATAGGATGCTGCTGTGATTTCCAGGTGAAAAACAGGTTCCCGCGTGGCCCAGGAGCAGGCCTGCATTGGCCGGCTGGTCAGGGCAGAGCTGGTTCCCAGGCCCCAAGGCTGGCCTCATTGCATACAGGGCTCTCCCGGCCTCAAAGGGGGTGGGGTGCGGCTTGGGGTCCAGGGGCAGGCTTGCTTGCCGGGGCTCGGGGCTCCGAGCCGTGCTCAGAGTCGTGCTGTGGCACGGGGGTGAGCAGAGGCTGGTTGGGAGGCCTGGGTCGTGAGTGTGCTGCCTCCAACCTCAGGCCCAGAGCTTGGGCGTCTCCTGTTGATCCTTTAGATAGCTCGAGCCATCTGAGCAGGGGCTTAGCGTGATGAAATGGATTTGGGGATGGTTATTAGGTGCTAGAGTGTGTGGTGTGTGCAGACAGAGAGGTCGTGGGGATCAGAGTCCTCCCCCCCAGTACTGTTCCTCCCATAAAATACCGTGAAAGCTTCCTGTTTTCTCCTCTGGGAGAGGCGTTGACGGTGGTAAGGATCACCAGTGGGTGTTTATTTCTGGCCTCTAAGCACGCCCTGGGCACCACAGCAACAAGTCACACAGCAATCTCCCCCGCCGCCTGCCCCCGCCGGGGCTGGACTGCCCTCCCTGAGTCCGACGGAGTCGGATGCGACTCTGTCCCCGGCCCGAGCACCGGGGTATAAATAAGTGGGATTATCTCCTCTCCCGAGCCTGAACCTCCTTCCAGAGCGTCTCTGCTCACAGTGACGAAGCCTTCCGTGTGCCGGCCCCTCGGCGCCCTGTGTGCTGCTGTCTGGGTTACCTGACCCGCTCCTGTGGGGAAACTGGCACAAAGAGACACTTGGGTGACTTCAGTTCAGCAGCAGAGGCAGGATTTGAACCTGGGGCGCCTGGCTCTGGAGCATCTCTGTGGGACAGGCACTGTTTGCAGGTTTTAAGCAGAAAATTTTGGGGAGTTTTAGTCAGAAAATGAAATTGCTGTCAGGACCCCGTGCTTGACGGGTGGGCATTTAAAAGGCCCCTTTGCAGTCAGTTCCGTTTGTTTACCAGAAGGAGGAGGCACCGCTCAGGACCCCTCCACCCCCCAACCCACTCCCTGTGCACCAGAGCCCTGGGTGTCCTTAAAGGGGGGAGCTTCTCCTGCTGCTTCCATGAGCCACCCACCCCGGCCCAGTGCCCACCTGGAGGCAGCACCCTGGGAAGCCTGAGAGCGTGCTAATCTCCCGGGAGGTACCATCCAGGGTACCCAGCGCTCTTCAGCTTGGGTTTTCCTCTTACCTATTAAAGCCGACAGACTCAAGTCTTTCCTGGCTCCAGTTCTTACAAGCTGTGTGACTTTAGCCAAGTTACGGAACCTCTCTGTGCCTTAGTGCCTTCATCTCAAACATGGACATGGTAACAGCACCGAGCTTGTAAGAATGATTGAGGGAACACTTAGCTTACAGCCCGGTGGATGGTAGATCTCAGGGACAGCAGCTGTGGTTAGTGCACTGCAGCATGGGGACATCTGGGGACCCGGTGACAGTCCGAGTGCCTGCTGCCCAGCAAGCCCTTGTGTGTGCTAGCACACGCGTTTGCGCTTCTCACCAGCTCCAAGAAAGAGCCCTCCGGTCTAGAAGTAGCTTCCAAGGGAACAGGAGGTGCTCAGCCTGGAAGCTGTCCCGAGGCCGGCTTCTTTCTGTGGGGGAAGGGGGGACTTCCTGGGCGATGTGCAGGTTTGGGGGCTTCTGGGGGTGACTGGCAGCTGTGGGGACTGCGGGGCCCTAATAGCCTATCCCCCAGCAGGAAGGCGACTCTCCAGACCCTGCTGCGGGTGACGGACAGCAGGGGCTGTTTGTCCCTGTGTCTTCCTGGTCCGTCCTTTTGTGTTAAGTTGCCAGCACGGGAGGCTGTTTCTCAAGTTGTGGGTGAGACCCTGGCTGTTTCTCAAGTTGCGGGTGAGACCGTGGGTCGCCCTCACCACCCTCACCGGCCCGAGGCCTAGAGCCCCTGCGAGACTCCAGTACTGGCCCCTGGACGTGATTTGGATGGCCGAGGGGAAGGGCACAGCCGCAGAATTTTATGGCTTCGGGTCCTGAGGTGGTCTCTTCCTGATGTACAGCTTCCTCTCAGTCCCCTGGGGAAACAGTCACCTGGTGTTTCTTTTCTTTTACTCAGAGTAGAAGAAAAGAAGAAAGGTTTTAAGCACGTAAAGGAACTTTTCAGGGCCCATGCAGGCTGGAAACTGAGAACATTCCAGACCAAAGTAAAGTTTATTCTTGGCTGGGAGGGGGCCGGTGTCCCCGCCCTGGGGCCTCTGGAAAAGGACCTTCAGCAGCCCTGTGGGAGGTGACAGTCGGGAAGGCCTGTGGTGGCCCTGAGGCTCCTTGTCTTTAAGCTCATTCATTTCTTTTCCAGCTTCTTGAGGCAGTAACAGGAAAAGAAAGGGCAGGTGGAGGGTGTCCACAGAGCCAGGCTTTGGGGGAAGGGCAGCAGGGAGAAACTTGGGAAGGATCTTTGCCACCAGGCCCCTGCGTGGGCCACCTCTGCTCCCTTTCCCCCCTCATCCTCCAGAACAGGGATCTCAAAGTGGGGTTCTAGCCCGGGCAGCAGTAGCACCTGGGAATGTGTGAGTTCGGCAGGTTTCCAGGCCCACAACAGACCCGAGGGCCCAGCAGTCTGGCCCAGCAAGCCGCCTGGGGGGCTCTGCTTCCCGCTGAAGCCTGAGCACCCTGCCTCCGGCCACACCCCCCGGGGGCCTCTGATTCTGGATCTAGATAAAACAGCCAGCAGGTGTGAGCCCGTCCCACACACGGCAGCTTGTTTGAGCCTTCGAGAGACCTGTTGAGTTCATTCTGTTTCCGAGTATTTATGACCTGCCTGCTCTGTGTTGAGTAGGGAGCTGGGAGCGGGAGACGGAGCCGGAAAGAGAGGTGTGGTTCTGGCCAACAGCCCCTCAGGGAGGAGCAGTGACTCAGACAGATTTACAGCGGGCACTGCTGTGCTGGGGGAAGAACAGGCTGGGGGGCGGGCAGGGGGTGCGTGTGTGGGTTTTTGGGGTGGGACGTGTTGGGGGAGGGTGTCCCAGAAGAGATGATATTTGGGCCCGGAGCGGGGATGGGGCGGAAAGTGTGCTCCTGGCTCCTGGGCTGAGGCCGGCAAGAGGGCTGGGCTGGCCTGACTGGGACCCAGTGAGTGCAGAGAACAGGGAGATGGACCGGGCTGTGGGGTGGCCAGGTCACGAGAGTTCTTTCAGCCCCTTAGGAACCTCGGAGAGCTTGGAACTGCTTTGGGAGCAGGGGCTGGGGACTGGGGGCAGGAGGGTCAGCTTGGGGCTGGGGCAGTCCTCCTGCTAGTAGGAGAGGAGTGGGTGGTGGTCACATTCCTCAGGATGGGGAGTCCGGGAGAGTGATGGGGGGGAGGTGAGGGCCATTGATGCCGATGGGACATGGGGGTGTCGTGGGGGTGACGTGTATGGGGCAGATGGCTGGATGAAGCTTCACGCATTCCCCAAGACAAAGAGTTTTCCTTTGGGGTCCTTCTCCCAGCCACCCTGAGGCTTTGGGGCCCCTCGGGGTTTGCGCCTTCGGAAATAGAACTACCCTGGCTTAGGTCAGTCCGAGCTGCTTGGCCACGCCATGTTTTAGAGCCACAAAGGCGATCCATTCCTGGCTTGGTACATCCCCACCAGGTCTCCAGCCCGTGGCCCCCTCAAGAGGAGAGGCGAGTGACCCACGGTGAGTCTGTCCTCTACCAGGAGTGAGCTCGTGTCCTGAGAGCCCCAGGAATGTCGGAGAATGAGGGGTCATTGGCGCATTCTCGGAACTTGGGGACTGTGTTTTCCAGCCTCTGTCCCTGGGGGTGGTGAGCTGTGTCAATTTCTGTTCTTTCTCCAGATAAGCTCTTTATTTCCATCCTTTATGGCAGTTTAGCGTGTTAGGACCAAAAAGGGGAGCCACCCAGAGCTCTCTCCTCTGGAGAGGGAGGAACTAGTGAGTGACACACTTAGTGGCCACAGCCTTGGCAGAGCTGGGACCCCACGTCCCTTTTCCTAGGACTCTTGTGGGGGATCTGCGGCCGCCTCTGCCTCTGACCCTTCTGTGTCAGCCTCTGCTGGCCTCTGGCCTTCTCCCTGGTGTCTGTCCCACTATAGAAGTGTCTGCCTGGCATTACACCTGTGGGCGCCCTGGGGCCAAGGGCAGGGTCACCAGGGCCTGCAGGGACTAGCCCCGAGCACCAAGGGGAGCCTTCTGGAATGTGGGATGGATCACTGAATGCCTTTTTGTTTTGGTGCTAGTACCTAGTAGGCACCCCCAAACAGGAGTGCTATCCCCCCACATCTGTTTGCTCACCCAGCACTTTTGACTGTCCCTTTCTTGGGGGAGAGTGGTGACACTAGGGACTTCTGGGGTCCACCTACCAAGCAGGCAGAGAGCCGCGCGCTCAGCTGCTCTGGTACTTCTGGGCAAGGCCTTCTGGCCTTGGGAGTGCCTTCTGGCCATTGTGCCTCTTCCTGCTGTCCCTAGCTCAAAAAAAAAAAGAAGTACTTGGTGTTGATTAGGTGTGAAGGGCTGACTTTGTACTGACTGGAGGAGCCCAGAGATAAATACTTGTCAAAGTGAAGGCAGGCGTGGCCATCCACATGTGAATGGGCTCCCAAATGACCAAGTTTTGATTAGTAGCATCTGGTGATTTGAGGACAGCAGGTTTTGCCCCCCAGCGAGCAAGAGCAAGACCGTGGGATCTCTGCGATGTTGATCCCACTGGCACTTAGCAGAGGGCTAGCTGGAGTCGCCCAGCTCCCCGCCCTGGTGCCTGTGTTCGGGGTCAGACTCGGGCCCATCCCAGCTTTGCGGGGGATGAGGACGCTATCGTTCACAGAAAAGAAGGCATAACTAAATAGTTTTTTTTTTTTTTTTTTTTAAAGACTTATTTATTTGAGCCAAGGGGTGTGGGTGAGGTGTCGGGGGAGAGGAGTCGGGGGAGAGAGACTTCCGAGCAGACTCCCTGCTGAGCACGGAGCTCAACACGGGGCTCGGTCCCAGAACCCTGAGATCATGACCTGAGCTGAAACCAAGAGTCGGATGCTTAACTGAGTCACCCAGGCGCCCCACAGCCAGTTTTCAGTGTGGACTGTTTTTAGGTGACTTACTCATTTGTCCCCTTGAAAGGAGTATACATGAACTGAACAAGTCAGGAGAATTGTTACTCATTTCTCCCAAATGCAGGAATTAAAAAAACTTTGGTCTATTTAGCATTTTTTTCCCTCAGGAACTTTTCCAAAGCATCCTTGTGTAGTGGGTGTAATCCCAGCCCATCTGGGGGCTGTGCTCATTGCCACCGCGCTCAGGAGCCGGGGAGTGAAGACGGGCCTCTAGTGGGTCCCAGGCCTGTGTCTGCAGCGTTCAGGGCCGGAGGCTGGCCTTCCAGTTGGATCGCCTGTGGATCTGTGCAGGGGGCGGGTGAGGTCAGCGCCGGCAGGGCAGACCAGCCCCACGTCACTTCTCAGCTCTGCTCTAGGGACACTTCTGTTCATGCTTATCACTTGCATGAGAAATTCAGGGAGAATTAATTTTCACCTGGAGACAAAGTCTGAATTAAATAGGTCTTCGGAGGGTCTGTGGAAGATGTGGGATCCATTAGCAGACAAGCTGAGGTTTTGGAGTTATCGGAGACTGTGGTTCGTGGGTGGGAAGCTCGTGCCCTCATCAGCTGGATTGCGCTGAGAGGTGACCACGGGAAAGGTCTAATTTGGGGCACTTGGGGACGGTGGGGTATAGTGGGTGCCCTGGGCCACCAGCAAGGATCTTTCTGAACAGACGTGGCTGAGGCTTAGTCTCCATCCACCCTTGTATGTCCCCACCATCTCCTTCAGGAACCTTCTCTCTTGCTGGGGTCTGTGGGCTGACCGGGCAGGGGCACTGCGTCCTGTGTGCCTGTGTGCCGGGGGCTGGCAGTTTGAGCGCGGGCAGAGCCCTGCGTGAGCCCTCATTATGGGCTCTCTCTCCAGGCCTACGCATTGGTCTGTGGGGCTCAGCTTTGTTTATTGCCGTAAAGTGTGGGATCCCAGACCAGAGCCCTGGGTGTGATGGCAGCAGGTGATGGGCCCAGCCAGCCTCTCCCCTTCATCTTTTTTAAGGCTATGGTCACCTTCCAGAAACCTCCTTGGCTTTGATGAGGGTGTAGGCAGTTCATTTGTGCCTTACCGGGGCGCATCCCTGAGGGGATGCCCCAGGGCCAGTGGGCCAAGCGCTTAGGAAGGCAGCCTGGTGTGGTGGGCACAGGGCAGAGCGGGCCGGGGTCAGACCCCAGGACCACTATTCGGGACACCATTCAGGATCGTGAACCACTCTGGCTTTGTGGAGGAGGCGCAGTGATACCTGTGTCACTAAGTTGTTTCTGAAGGACCAAATGATGGCGAGTGGAGAGCGCTCCACCCGGGGCCTGATGGCTGCTGTCCTGATGGTAGTGGCAAAGGCAGGTGACGGCGGGTTGTCTCTGTTCTCCAGGCTCCTGTGCCTTCCTTCTCCTTGTAAATGTGAGTAGCTGCACCCTTCCCAAGCTCAGGGTCCCTGCAGGACCCCTGGGCTGACCCCAGCTGCTCCGCTGTGACAGGCGGGCTGGAGGCAGCCAGCTGTGTTCGGAGGCCGCTGGGGCTATGCTGGAGGTCCTCAGAGTCGGAGCCTCCCTTCCCTCGCGTGAGGAGAATTCGGAGTCTGCACGTCTCTGTGCCCGCAGCCTCCTTCCTGTTGGTCCAGGCCCCTTGTCCAGGGTGTACCCGGCCCTTCCTGGGCTCCCCCCGGCCTCACCCCTCCTTGGAGCAGGTCCCAGCTCCTCCCTGCCCCAGCCCAGAGTGCTCCCCGGCTGCTTCTCTGGGGTCCCCTGCTGCTCCTTTCCTTTCTGTGGGTTTTTTCAGCCCCAGCATGTCACTGGGACCCTATCCCCCCGGCCCCCCGCACGCAGCCCCGTGTAGGCTGTAGGAAATACTTGGGGAACGAGCGCACATGCTCCCCTGGGAGGCAGCCCTGGGTACGGTGGCTCTCTGGCTCTTTGGCCCTGGCTAACACGAAGGAACGCGTTTTACACTGCTACGGAGTAGAGGGAAGAGTATGGGTGTGCGCGAGGCAACAAGGATCCGGAGAGGCCCGCCCGCGCTGCGCTCCGGGGCTTTCCTGGCCGTCCCGTGTCTGCTGCTCTTGGTTTTCATGCTGCTTTGGATTTCCCAGATGGAGGGCGCTGGACTGCAGTTTGCAGACTCCACGGTGGACCATTCGTGGAGCCTGAGGGTGGGGAGGGGGCTCTGCATGTCCCTGGACCTGTGGGTGTCTGTCAGAGGCCCGCCGGGCAGGCAGAGCATGGGCAGCCGGGTCGGGATGGGCAGCCCAGAGGGGTTGGGGTCAGGGCGCCCTGGGTCCTAGAGGGAGGTGCTTCAGGGTGGACGCTCCCTCGCCCACCTAGTTTGGCTCCAGGGGAAAGAGCGCTGGGCTGAATCAGGGCGTCTGGCTTCATGTCCTTCTTCTGCCACTTGGTTGCTGGGAGACCTCGGGTAACTCACTTCACCTTTCCATGCCTTGGTGTCTCTTACGACCCAGAGCCCTGTCCCCATCCCCCACTGTCCTCTCTGTCCATCAACCTGCACCAGAGGGGTCCAGTGGCAGGACCAGACCTGCTGATACCTCTGCCCAGACCTTGGGGTGGAGTTGCTCTGAGTGTGGGGCACCCCCTGACTGGCCTGCTCTCTTGCAGCCCTCCAGGATGGCCGCCATGCTGGGGGACACCATCATGCTGGTCAAAGGCCTTGCCAAGCTGACCCAGGCAGCCGTGGAGACCCACCTGCAACACCTGGGCCTCGGCGGGGAGCTTCTGGTGGCAGCCAGGGCCCTGCAGTCCACGGCTGCGGAGCAGATCGGCTTGGTTTTGGGGCAGGTGCAGGTAAGGAGGCTGGCGGAAGTGGGTGGCAGGAGGGGCTGGCCTGGAGCTCTTGGAGAGGCCAGGATGGTGAATCAGGACACAGCAGGGGCCTTGGCTCGGGAGACCTGCTGTCCTTCCGGGTGCCTCACAGAGCTGGGACAGCCCCCCGGGAACTGGTGGCCCAGACCCCAGTTCCCTTTACAGATGAAGAACTTGCTGCCCGAGTGTGGCAGTCGTCCCCCGGGCCTGGCGAGGCACCTGCAGGTGCTCAGTGGCTGTCTGGCTTCCCCAGGACCAGGGAGCGGGGCTTGTCAGGAGACGGGCGGGACCTGGGTCTCCTGGCTTCGGGCTGGGAAGCAGCAGGAGCTCCCCTACAGATCTGGCTGAGGGCTGCTTACCCGGTGGAACATGGGCCGTCCCGTGTAGGGCGTGGGGTGGGCACAGGTGCTTTTCTCATGCTGGCTTCACTCCCCACAGGGTCAGGATCAGCGCCAGGAGCCTTATGCCGAGAGCTTCGACGACCCAGAAGCAGAGTTCGCTGGGCCTGAGACTGCGGGGGCCCCTACAGATTTCTCGGGGGCCTCCTCTCCTCACCGGTCACCGCCCCCACCCTGGGATCACACTGGCAGTGAGGGCCCAGCTCCAGCCTACGTGGCCAGTGGACCGTTTAGGGAAGCCGGGCTCCCGGGCCAGGCTGCCTCCCCTCTGGGCATGGTCACTGGGAGGCTCTTTGGAGACCCCAGACACGCGCTTGCTGCCACAGGCCTACCGCGAAGGTTCTTCCACCAGGACCAGCCCCCCGTGGGGGGCCTTACCACGGAGGACATTGAGAAGGCCCGGCAGGCCAAGGCTCGCCCCGAGAGCAAGCCCCACAAGCAGATGGTGCGTCCCGGAGGGCCAGGTGGAGTGGGACTGGGGTGGCCACTGCTCCCGGTGGCGCTGGTGTCAGTCCTTCCTCTGGGGACGTTCTCTGATGCCGTGGTCTGGAGTTCTCGGGGACACAGAGGCCTCCTCTGGGTGGAGTATGCCGCCAGGTGGAGCGGCCGCCTTTGGGGGTGGAGCGGAGCAGTGGGGGGCTGCGCGGACCGCTGCCGGCTCGTCCCGTCCTGTCCGCCGATTCCGTGCGGTCTCTCTCCTTGCCCCCTCTAGCTCAGCGAGCACTCTCGGGAGCGGAAGGTGCCGGTTACACGGATTGGGCGGCTGGCCAACTTCGGAGGTAAGGTGGCTGTGTGCACCCTGGCCGCCTCGCCTGCCCTGGGCCATCCGCTCGGCCACCACGGGGCCTGCATGGAGGTGGGAGAGGGTAGGGACCCGAGGGGTCCCGGGGAGGCCATTGGTGCCTGACTCAGCTGCTCCTGACCCTTCTCCCTGGGGCATGGTCCGGTGACTGTATCCCACTCTGCCTCTGTCACCCCTGGGGGACCGTGTCTGCGGCAGCAGCCTTTCCCTCCTATCACTGAGCCGCGCTGCCGGGACAGGGCTGGGCAGTCAACCTTCCTCACGGAGCCGTCGAGCTCCCAGAGGGGTTTTTGCCCTGACCGGCCTCTCAGGGATCGTTGGCTCGACCCCCCGCAAGCTGGCAGGCGTCAGTGGACGGCTAAGCAGGGCTGTGGCCTTGGGGTCTGTCGGGGAGTCTGCGGTTGGGAGCTCTCGCCTTTTCTTTGGAGCTTTGAGTCCTGTTGTGTCCAGTACACCTGTGCTGAGTCACAAGATGATTTTGGAGTGAAGCCCTCGTACCTGCTGCTGTGACCTCACGTTGTCCTTTCCGCAAGATGCAGGTCGCTGTGTGTGTCTGCACCCTGACCTGCTTGTCTGGCGCTTCGCTCGGGTGGGCTTCTACGTGTCCCGCCGTATACCGCCGTCACGCACGTCCTGCCCTGCCCTGCCGCCGCTCCTCCCGGAGATGCCGTCCTGCTCCTCATTTGGGGTTGGCTCTGTGCCCCCGGGAGCCTGGCCCTCGGAGCTGGACCCGCGTGCGGTCTCTGACACTGAGTGACGGCTGCTGGTCTTCCCGATATGCAGAGCCCACTCATTGTATGGAACTTTCTCGAAGCTTTTGTTCCGTTGCTGTTCCAAAATTTGGCATCTGCTGCTGCTTAGCTGCTACAGAGTCTAGTCCAAGGTACCATCTGCCCTTTAGGACGGAGACGTGGCTTTATTTCCTCACGTGGACTTGGATTCAACCAGTTCCTCAGGCAGCATTGTGACTGCCCAGCGTGCCGCTCTTGGGACGAGTTTGAGAACCTGGTGGCCTCCAGGGATCCTTACCCCACAGGAGCCTGGGCACTTCCCTGCTTCCCACAGGGGCTTCTGGGTGGGCGGCAGTTACTGGAGTGTTGCGTGGAGGCCCGCTTTTCTGCCCAGCAAGTCTGAGGCCGGAGCTGTCCCTTCTCGCTCTGTGGTCTTTCTCTCCAGCCCTCTTCCCGCCGCTCCGGACGGGGCTCAGCACATAGGCTTCGCTCGGCTGATGGGTTTGGAGTGGGGTGGATCCTCTCATGGGGGCTCTTTGTGGGTGAGGCTAGTAGAGGGTCTCTTTGGGAAAAGTGGTCAGAAGGAGGTCGTGGTGGCAAATGGAATTTGACAGAATGCAGTGCGTTCCCGGTGAGGGGGCAGAAGCCAGGCGCTGGGGTGGGGGGTGGGGGTCAAGGTAGATGAGCGCAGCGGGGGTGGGGGTTGTGGGAAGGTGTGTGCGGCAGACAGGCAGCCTCAGTAAGCCCCGGGGCAGGCTTCCTGGGGCCAGACCCCACCTGGGATGGGATCAGAGTGAGCAGGTGTCCTGTGTGATCAGAAGCCTCCGGAGCCCATGCTTGCAGCTGCCTGGGGCCTGGATCCGTCCTCAGCAAGCGCACACTGGGGTTTTGCTCAGCACTTGGCCCCTCCAGTAGGACTTCGAAGGGGGAGGGTGATGGCAGGGAGTATCCAGGTCTGGGGAGCACGTGGCGTTCTGGCTCTGGAGAAAGTTCTGGGCTTTCAGCTATACCCCGAGGTGGTCACGCTGTGTGTTACGACCCTTCAGCCAGTGTGAAATCAGTTCAGTGGGTCAGGACTGGCATTTAAAAAACAGAGTAAAACTGAATAGAAGATCAGAATTAATACCATAGATTTTAGAACTGTTTGTGTTGCAAAGTACCGCTATTTCTCCAGAGCTACAAACATCCTGTTTTATACATGTGGTTCACTGTATTGCGAAGTTTGTGGTTTACTGGTGGGTTGTTGTCTAAACACAGTGAGGTAACACTCCTGCTTTGTTCTTCTAGAAAACACTTCTGACCTTTCTTCCCCTTGTGGGGTGTGATGTGGACCAACAGGTGTAGGGATTTTTTGCAGGATGGGCATGAAGGAAAGGGATCACTGTAGATCCCCTGGGAGGCAGGCTTGACCTTGAGAAGGTCAGCGGCAGGTATCCAGCTGGTGGACGTGGATGGGGTGGGAGTCCTGGGTGCACCTCGGTTCGGGGGGTGTCATGGCTGAGATGTGAGCAGGGCGAACGTGGATATGAGGTCTTGTTAAGGAGTGATATGAAAGATGGGGTCAGAACTGGGCTTTAGTTGTCACAGGATCACAGGTTATAATTCCAGCCTTGCTTCCTTACGACCTTGGGCTCTGCCCAGGTTTTCCTTTTATAAAATAGGGATTCCGAGAACCAGTAAGTTTTTATGTGTTCATTTACTTTCCCAGGGTAAAGAGAGAAGGGAGAAGGGTCAGCGTGTGTGTTAGAAACACTAGCAAGTGGGAAAGGAAGTACCCAGCCCAGCAGAGTCAGCCCCCCAGGAAACACTGCCCAGAGGAGGAGTCCCTCAAGCCCCCGGGGGCTCAGTGTCCTGCAGCTCCCGAAAGGAGGGCATCGGGAAAGAGCAGAGAGCTGCCCCCCCGGCCCCCACCCCCTAAATTCAGGATCGCACACAAAGCTGTGGTTTCTAGTGCTTAGTTAGCATGGAGCTGCCTCGTCCTCCCGCTAAGCAGTCTTGTGGCCACTTTGACCAAAGTTTCTGGCACCTGCATGGAAATTCCTGAGTGATGTGGTTGTACATTCATCTTCCGTCTGGTCCCCGAGCCCTACCTTCTACATGGAAGGCCCCTCCCCACCCGCCGTTGCTTCTGCTTCTCTCTCCCCTAAGATTAAAGATTTAAGTAGGTTTGATGCATCCCGTAATGGGTGTGGGTGTGTTAGTACGAATCCCAGCGGGGAATGGTCCTGACACTGGAGACTGGGAACAGAGGCTGGAGTGTTCTTAGCTTCTTCAGGACTTAAATGTGTGTGTGTCGCGGGGGAGAGGGGGCTTTTCTGGGAGAAGAGGAGATGGGGTGGGAGTCAAGTGTTTGGGACAGAAGATCTGGCCCAAAATAGAAGAGGGGACCCCAAGAGAAAGGAGGGTTCAGGACCCCCACCACTGTAAGAGGGGTCACCAAGCTGTGGTCCAGAGTCTTCTGGTGTAGAACTTTCTGTCAAAGATGCTCTGGCTATTTTTCTCAATACAAAAAAGTTTATAAACCATAAAACCCCAAAAGAATATGGAGACGACCAACACATATTTGTGAAGTCCTGCAAAGCCCCGGCACGTACGGTCACTGGAGCGTGCAGCAAATGGGGGGAGACAACCCAGGATCAGACGTGTGTCACCCACGGGGCTCTGTTGGATTTGCCCCCTGCCGGCGCAGTGAGGTAGGTCTGTGGGGCTCTCCTAGCGCATGAACGGAACCTGCTTTTCTCCTTTAGGCCCCACGACACTCCTTCTTGCCACAGCAGGGCAGGGCCCTGGCAGAGAAGCTGTGGCTTATGGTCTTTCTAGACGCCAACGAGAAAAGCCCAGAATTTACAAAGGTTAAGACATGTTGCCTCTGCCTCAGGCCCCCGTCCCTGGGCAGCGCGTGGTGGGCCCAGAGGTATTGTTCTGAGACCTGTCCTCGCGCACTCGTTCTCAAAACCCGCACAGGCATGCGCTGTGCGCTGTTGGCCCAGCCCAATGCTCCGATGGATGGATCGGGTGGAAGGGCGCCCCGGGTCCTGGGATCAGACGTCTGGAACAGGAATCCTCTCTTACATGTAGAGATGACCTTCAGCCAGGCCTGGTTTCCCTCCGCCCCTTCTCCGAGTGCGCCCTCACCCCGCCTCCCTGCACCGGCTCCTTTGGTTCAGACCAGTCCTGTCTTCGGGCAGGAGGAGATCACACCTCATCTCCCACGGAGCAGGACTTTCAGCACCTGCTTTTTGGCCCTCGTGACCTTGCTGTCCAGAAGGTGGTGGCGTGGGCTCTGCCCTCCCAGTAGTCGTGCTCCCTGGTGCTGGAGCAAGTAGTTACTGCCCACTGAGCGCGCTCAGGCCCCGAGAACACTGCCGGACGGAGCACCTTACGACACTGCAGAGCCAGAATATTTATATTATGGGGAAAAGGGTTAACACGCACGGGATCTGTTGCTTGCACCCAGCTGGAGCCGTTGGCCTGGCGGGAGTGGAGCCCAGGGTGTGGTTATCCAAGGGAGCAGAACAGTGAGGGGAGGCCTGCAGCTGTCCCCCCGATGATCTGCTGCAGCTGCCTGTGACTCAGGACAGTGGTCAGTGGGGCAGGAGGGAAGGAAAACCCCTGCTGCACCCTTGGGAGACTCCCTCCCACACGGTGTAGTGGCTGGTGGGTCGGGCCCGTCTATCTGGTCTCTTGCTTCATCTGTACACTGTGGCCATTGGGGAGATCACGATCTTGTCTCCTCCTCTGAATGGGAGACAGCTTCCCTGTCCAGGTCACTTTCAAGACCTGGAGGCACTGATGACACCCAGCAGGGAGGGATTTTCTCCCCAGTGTGTGGCTGGAGTTCATTTGCCTCCTGCCTTCCCCGGCCCCCTGCCAAGAGGGAAGGGGGGTGATGCTGTGGATCCTGGCTGTGTGGCTGAGTCAGCCGCCCCCTACCCACCCTATTCCTGCCTTCTCTGCTCTGCCGGCCGCTGCCTGCCCTGCACAGTGTCCCGATCTCGGGAGGCGGACCCCACCCACCTTGGTTGGGGGCCTCTGGGAGCCGTGCAGGGCTAGGGAGGAGAGCAGGCTGCCTTCCCAGCAAGCTGGGGGCCTGCTTCCGTGGACACGAGGCCCCCGTGTGACCGCTGCTCTGGAGGGAGGGGCACTTCTGGGGCTGGAGAGGCCGCTCACGCTGCTTGGCCTGGTGGCCTCGCCCTCTGTGGGTATAGCACCTGGCTCCCTTGGGTCGGCGCTCTCCTAGGGGCCGGTGACCCGGATTGGTTCCAGGACTTTAGCAGACCTCTCGAAGGCCTACTTTCAGGCTCTGGAAGCCCGCCATGGGTGGCCGGCCTGGTGCCAGAGACTTCCTCAGGGGGCCCGTGGACAGGAAGACAAACCCATGTGCATGTCAGACCACTTACAGGGGTCCTCCAGCGCCTTGACACTGCGGCCTGCCAACAGCTGGCTTGACACAGAGCCCAGGGTGGGCGGCTGAGCCCGTGGGCCCGGGGAAGTCAGGGGTCTTACATTGGCTTTGGTGAGGCTCTTTTGACCTGTGGCTTAATGTCCTTCATGGGCGTTGGGAAGTTCTGGTCGTTTCTTCTTCCGGTGTGGCTTCTACCATGTTTTCTCCCCGACATTTGTTAGATGCGTTGCATGACTGCATCTGCATTGCATGTCCGTGTCTCCCATGTTCTCGTATCTTCCGTCCTTTTCCACTTCGTGCTTCAGAGCAGTTGTCTTCCTGTCTCCTGTGTGTATGGAACCTGAGGCAGGACTGGAGGGCGACAGGAGACCTTAGTGGGTCAGGCCCCCTGCAGAGGGGCTGCTCTCCAAAGGAGCCAGGCGGTTCCTCCACGGTTGTGGTGACCAGGCCTCCGCCAGGGAGGCAGGAGTGAGGGACTGCTGAGGGCACCAGGCCGGGGGGAACCGGAGGCGCAGGAGCGGGAAGAGGGAGGGCGATGTGTGGCACGGGCTGGCGGAATCAGGTCTAGGCGACAGCCGTGGTAAGACTGGGCCAGGAGTGACAAGTGGAGTGAAGGGACCCTTGGGAACCCTTGTAGTTTTAGAAGGTGAAAGGTTAAGTGATCCCTATTCCCAGAAAAATGTTTTGCTTAAAAGAAATAGTTCACGACGGGTGTCTGGCTGGCTCAGTCAGAAGAGCGTCGACGTGATCTCAGGGTTGTGGGTTTGAGTCCCGTGTTGGGTGTGGAGCCCGTTTAAAAAAAAAAAAGCATTGACTTGAGGAAGGGGGAGGGGTGCATGTCACCCTCTGTCCGGTTACAATGTGCCGCCAGGTGTCCACGTGTGTTTCTGCTGCTAGTCACGGGCCTCCCGATGTGAAAACTGAGTAACGTCTTAGTAAAAAAGGAACAAACATATCAAGAAAGAGACGAGGCCACAGAAGAGTGTCATCTCTGTTGGAAAACGGGTGCGAGGGTGGAGGTGTGCGGGGGTGGCTGTGGGGTGGCTCAGCAGCAGCGTGCGCCCTGGGGTCGTCGTGCTGTCACCCCGGGCTCTCGCGGCCCCATCCCGGCAGTAAGCAAACAAGCACAAGGGTGACTGGGTGTATTTGGTTCTTTGGTTTTAATTTTGCCGAGAACATTTAAAACAAATCAAATTCCCATCAGCTATTCTCATGTTTTCGTAACGCAGAAATGCAGCGCACAGGCTCCCAAGACCAGGGATGGGAAGTTGAGGAGCGAGTTTGGTGACCGATCTCCGTGGGCGCAGGCAGGCCCAGGAGCCGATTGGAACCGTCCCTCGGGGGTGCTGCCATGAGGCCTATGGCTGGGGCTGGGAGCTGACGGGGAGGGGAGACTTCGGGTCTTGTGTGGCAGAGCCGTGTGCCCGGCCCTCGGGCTCCATGCGCCCGGGTTGCTTGTCTAAAGTCAGGCCTCTGCTCACGTGGCTTGATCACTGGGGCTCGACCGTCATCGAGGCCGCGGAGAACGGAGGTCCCGGGTCTGGCAGGCCGCATGCAGGGCTGACTGCTCGTGGGGTGGCCCACGGGGGCACGCACTTGCCGCCCGCTTCTGCTTTCCTCTGGCAGCCGGTGCCCGCCCTGCACCCGCTCAGCTGGGGTGGCGGGGGTGTGGGCACACGGTTTCTGCTTCTTCAAGAGCTGATCTAAAGGGGCACAGGAGTCCACTTTGCCCCCGAGGACCTCTGAGGGAGGTGAGGGCGGATACGGTGATGGCCGCTTCCCCAGGGCCATGTGCTTGCTTGTGACCGCGCAGGGACCTGAGCTGAGTCCGAGCCTGCGGTGGGCATCCTTGCTGGGCGTGGGGAGGGGCAACTCCTGACCGCCTGGGGGCACGCCGTCCAGGGGACTCCACAACCCTCCTTCCTCCTGTCCCTGCTCCTAGGCTACGCTGTCCCCCAGGGCTGGGACTCAGGAACAGCTTGCTGCAAAGCCAGCGTCCTTAGGTCCCCACGCCTCTGTGTGCCCTCTGGCTTAGAAGGCGCGTTATACCTCCCCACGCCTCTGTGTGCCCTCTGGCTTAGAAGGCGCGTTACGACAGCACAGGCCCAGAGGGGAGCCTGGCACACAGTCTGTTGTCGGTGGAAATCTCCTGGCCCGGGGCCGTGCCACAGAAACCCCCGTGATCCTTGCTCTGTAAACAGCCTGGGGTTTCTGGCAGGTAGAGCTGCTGCTTCCCGCTCGGGCACCTTGTGCCAAGCCTACTTCCCAGCGGTGCTGTTTGTCGGAGGGTGTTTGGTTTCTCCTTTTCTCGGTCTCTGCTGCCTGTCTGGGCCGAAGCCAGAGTCTGCTCCAGGGTGGCCTCGTTTAGCTCCGATGACCTCTGGGGGACTGCAGGGAGGGGGAGCTGGGGCTGGGGGCCTGGGAAGCTGGCCCGGGGCCCTCCTGTCTCTGGGGAGAAGCCTGCTGCTTCTCCGGCGTTTCTGGGCCACAAAAGCTCTGTTGGTGAGAGAAAGGCCAGCAGCCTTCCTGGCAGGGGTGGCACCTCCCCGCCGACCAGGACGAAGGCCAGGCTGCCGACGGCCGCCCCCGGGCTGCAGAGCTGGCTCCGCGGGCTGCCGGTCATCTGGCCGGCCTTGCTGCCAGGCGGTGTGGGCCAGGCTGGTGGTCCAGTCCAGTGTGGAGGGGGGCGCCGCCCTGAGCGCTGCGGGGACTGAGGTGGGGCCCAAGGGCACAGGCTACACATGGAGTGAGCAAGTGGGGCTCTGGGCGTCCTCACCAGGCCTCGGAGTACAGCGGAGGCCTCCGGCACCGCCTGGTTCTGGGAGAAGGAAGAGCCTGGCTGGGCTTTTGCTTCCCTCTCAGTGAGGCTCTGAGAATGGCTGGAAGCTTGCCATTGGGGGAAGGCGGGTTATTCTTGGTTCGCAGGAGCAGGAGCTCCTGAGGCCAAGGTCAGGGTGGCTAGGCTGGCCGCAGTGGGGGGCCTTTCAGCGGGCAGCCTCCAGCTGCCTGGGAGCTCGCAGGCCAGGAAGGAGCCTAATGCCATCTTTGTGGAACGTTCTTTTTGTGATTTAATGACAGGTCCTTGTCCTTGGAGAGCTCTGGTCCTGCCCAGCGGCCTAGAAATGGCCGGGGAAGGGTGTGACAGAGCTTCTAAGGGGGACGATGGGCAGGGGAGCTGGGGGGGCCGCCTCTTAACTGGCGTTAACTGGCCAGGCCGTTAACCCTAGGCTTGTCTTTGGACTTGGTGTAGGTGGAGAAGAATCTAGATGCAGAGACCTTGGTGGAGGTCACTAGTTCGAAGGTTAACCCTGCTTGTTATCACTCACTTTGCAAAGGCAGAGACCTCGCTGGGTGGGGCGGGCAGGTGGGACCCGTGGAGTTAATGTTTAATGGCAGGGCTGCTCCCAGCCCGGAGCCCTTGGAGCTGGTCGGAGTGAAAATAGCCCTGGCACCCAGATGGCCTTGGGGTCCCGAGCTTTCTGGGTGCCTGGCTTCTTCCTGTGGCTGCTGGAGCTCGGCTCACCCTGCACTGGGCAGCATGTGGGTGCCTGGAGCATGTGGGGCCCAACTCGGCGGCGCTCGGAGCAAGGCAGTACACGCTAGATTCGGAAGACTCAGTACAAAACCAACACAGAACTGTGATGTAGCTCGGGTAATTTTTACACACGAGGGGACTTGGTAATATTTCAGTTGTATCACGTTAAGTAAAATACATGATGCACATTGACTTCATTGACTTTGCACGCTTTTTTTTTTTTTTTTTTTTTTCCATTTTACTGTGCCTCCTAGAAAATTTACCCTTCTGCACGCGGCTGGTCTTGTACATTTTCTAGGCAGCACTGTTGTTACCATGTTGAACGGGAGCAGTGACAGTCAGAGGGAGCGCGGCCTGGCCCCACTGGGAGCTCTGGCTCTCGCTGGACTGAGTCCTCCCCATGACCCAGGGGGCTGAGCCCCTTCCTGCACCTTTGCCCGAGGGCTGCTAAGATGATTTGCAGAAAAACGTTGTAAAGTTGGGTTTTAAAAATTATTATCTTTGGGTTTTAAAAATTACTGTTCTGTTATTTGTTGGCTCTTATTTTTTGCTAAATAAAATTTTCAATAAATTCAGTAATATTTTTCAAAACAGTAAGAAGTAATGATTGTGCAGAACTGGGAAGACAGAGAAGCACGTGCTGGTTTCCTCACCTGTTGAGCAGCGGGCCCTGGGGGAGCTCACGCCTCTGGGCGTGGGGCTGCTGCGCCCCGCCTTGCCACGGGCTCAGGGCCTCTGGTCTTCGGCATCTGCCATGGGTCCCTGATGTCCCTTCTGCTGTGGCCGGTGCGCGCACGCACATGTCCTCCACCCTTTGCTAACAGTGCCCCCCGGCCAGTGAGAACTGCACCTCAAGTAGAGGCAGTTGTAGGCCCTAGGCTTTCTGTGTGGCATCTGTGGCACCTGCTGGGTTCCGTGGCTCTCCCCGCCAGCTGGGGTCGGCACTCCCCACCTCTGGACAAAAGGGGTGTGGATGGACTTTGATTCTGAAGATTGCAGAACACTTTTTAGATGAGACGTTCTCTGCTGCCCCCATTGTCCTCAGACCACTGTCCACACCGGCCGGGCCCTGTCGGTGGGTCTCCACGGCTTGGACCCGAGATGCTGGCCTTTGCCGTGGCAGAATGTTCTGACTCCCACCAGTGACTGCTTTCTCGCCGCACAGACGTCTTTCCTTCCAGCGGCAGTGGGGTCGGGGCGATTCTAGTGGTGGAGCGCTCCAGGCTGACGTGGTTGGCTGCTTTCTGGGGGGTGCCCGTGGGTCAGGCTGTCCTCGGCGCGCAGACCATTGCCGCTCTGTGTGGGGTTTGTGCTGGGAAACCGCGTCCCACTGGTGCACGTTCTTCGGGCCTTGGCCGCCCAGCGAGCAGGGCTTGGAGGAGGCTCGGCCAGACGGCGCCTCGGAAACAGCGCACGTCCCTCCTCTCCCCCTTCTCAGAGCGTCGGGACCGTCAGCGAGGGTCGCTGGGGAGCTGCAGCGGTGGCCGTACGGGGCCGCAGCTCAGGGCCTCGCAGATGGAGGGCGGCGGCAGGCCCCGCCCCAGCGCCCAGCGCCCCTTCTCTTCCTTGCAGGTCTGGCCGTGGGTCTCGGCTTTGGGGCGCTGGCCGAGGTAGCCAAGAAGAGCCTCCGCCCAGACGACCCTTCAGGTGAGCTGGGCCCTGGGCCCGTAGGACCCCCAGACCCCCGTGTTCCTGGAATGTGGGCCTCCAGGAGCCACCTCCTGGCCTGTGCTCCGCATAACGGCGCCCCGGAGTCGTCTGAGGCCCGAGGGCTGCTCTACCTCGCCGGCCCTGCTCCCCCGGCTCCTCCGGTGGCCAGCACACCTGCCCGCTGCCGACTGGCTTTGGCCCTGCGGCCACCTTGCTCTGCGGGGCTGGGGGGTTGTCTGTGCTGCTGGACCAGCCCCTCAGGGCCCTCGGTGCCCCTGCCTCCGAGACCCGCAGCTGCCCCCCTCACCCCAAGCCCTCTGTCTCTGAGGTGGGCACCACAGCTCTGTCCCCTGCCTCCCATTCTGTGAAGTCACAACCGTCAGTCCCCCCAGTCTGGGTAGCAAGGCTGGGGCAGGACTCCGCGGAGAAGGTTCGGCAGACTGGCTCTCAGGCCATGTGGGGGATGCCCCACTGTGCTCTTGCACGGTGACCCCCGGAGCCCAGGCTAGGGACCCTGAGGGGGGCCTGCCTCACACCTGGACGGCCCCTCTTCAGCTACAAGACCCTCCGGTGGGGACAAGGGGCCTTGTGGAGAGAAGGCACTGGCCCGCCCCCATAGGCCAGAGAATGGGGTGCCCAGGGCGCATCAAGTGTCCTTGGAACCGGAGGGGCCGGAGGACAGAGAGGGTTTAGTGAGGGTATTTTTAGTGTCAGCTGTGAGACACTTTGGGAAACGAAGCCTGGCTTTCTCTGGAACGAAAAGCCCATGTTCTCCGCGCCTCCCACCCCCAGAAACTGGCTGCTCTCTGGGCACCTCAGCCAAGTGGAAAAGAGGCAGCACTGGCTCCAAGGTTACAGCTGGTGACCTTCGTCAGGGAAGTGGTGACTCTGCCTGGGGGTCAAGGGGCCTAGGGGCCATGCATGGCCTGAGAGCCAGGGTCAGGGGGCCTGGGCACCCCCCAGGCGCGTTCCAGCTCCGAGTGGGCTCGAACCCGTGGCCTGGAGGACACTGACCAGCCCGGCTCAGGCAGCGCCAGCAGAGCCTCTCCTGAGTGGGTGCCGCCCACCGTGGTCGGCCTCTACCAGGCGGTTCTCAGAACCGGCCATGCCCAGGCGGGAGCACCTACCTCCCGGCCGTGGGGAGGGGCTGCCTGGAACGGCCGAGGGGCTGCGTCCCCACGTCTCAGGAGCGCTGCAGGAGGCCCCAAGGCTGTGTGTGCCGGGAGCACAGCTCTGCCTCCTCCCCGGCCTCTTCCCGTCCCCTCCTCTTCCCCACCTTTCCACAGGGGCCCAGGGGCTGGGGGGTGGCAGTGCACACAGAAGGGTCCCCCCCTGCCCTCAGCTCTGACTCAGGGCAAGGGGGTGGTGTGGGGCCCCTTCTTGGCCTAGCTTCTGGGGCGGATCCAGCCTCATGCAACTGCCCTCGGGGTGGGGAGGGCAGAAGATCCGCAGGTGCTCTTGGGACCTTCTTATTTGCAAACTGAGTGTCCCTGGGGCTTAGTTCCCATTTAGTGCCCATGTTGCCCCCCTCACCCCCCCCCCCCAATCTGTCAGAGGCCGGGCTGGACGCAGCGCCCGGGGTGGAGGGGGCACACTGGCCACCCGACCTGTTCCTTCCCGGAGGACGTGGCTCCCGCGCTCGGAGCACCGGGCCAGACCTGTGATGATCTGGGCTGAGGACAGTGCGAGGCACCGTGGGGGACAGCCATGGGCACAGATCTAACCAGGCTCGCAGGACAGAGTGCGGGGAAAGCAGCGGGTGTCCCAGGGCTGGAGGAGCTGGCGGGGAGGCCTTCTGACCAGGGCCGACTCGGTTTGGGGCTGGGCCGTGCTGGGGTTGGGGGGAGTGGATGGACGCCAAAATGGGCCCTGACATCCTGTGGCTGCACGGTAGCAGCCCCCCTGTGTCCTCACCCCGCAGCCCACCACCCCTGGTCGTAGTGGACAAAGGTCATCTGCACCCCTGAGGTTACTGCACCTCGTGTGCCTCCACGGGCCGAGGGGGAAGGCAGACAGCAGCGGCCGAGTGCTGTCCTTGACCCTGTGCTCTGTACCCGGCCAACGGCCCCCACCTGCGGCTAGCTGCCTTGTGATCTCAGGGATACAGATGACCTTTGTCCTGTACGTGAGGGGGAGGGACAGTGACGGAGACCTCACATGGGTCCCTCCAGGTTCCTCCTTCCTAGTGCCCGTTCCCTAGTGCCACTGACCATGGCCTTCGGTGGTGCTCCCATCAGGCCCCTGGGACAGATCCCGAGGAAAGGGCTCCACGTGTGTAAAAGCGTGTGTGTGCGTACGTCAGGCAGCTTCTGGTCAGGCCTGGGAGACCCGGGTGGCCCTGGAAGCCCTTGCACAGCCTGGGGTGGGTGGGTTGCATGACACCCCGGAGTGTTAGTTGCATTGCTGGTTTCGGGGGTGCTCAGGAGGCTGGAGCCTGCGTCAGGGCTCCCGTTCCTTCATGCTGCACTTGAGAACCCCCCCACCCCCCGAAGTTCTGTATCGTCCCTGTTTTTACGAGGCTGAAGCCTGGGGACGGCGCTGGGTGCACCCAAGTTCCCTGGCTTCCCAGGCTGAGCGAGGATACAAGCTGCAGTTGCCCCACAGGCGCGCGTGGCTTCCCAGCCCCAGCCTCGTCCTCCTCTCGCCGCACGGCCTGGGGTGGACGGGGTGAGGCCTGCGGTCGCCCCGGGAGGGGACAGCGGGCGGCGCTGACCCGGCTCCTGCCCGCAGGGAAGAAGGCCGTGCTGGACTCCAGCCCCTTCCTGTCGGAGGCGAACGCGGAGCGGATCGTGCGCACGCTGTGCAAGGTGCGCGGGGCGGCGCTCAAGCTGGGCCAGATGCTCAGCATCCAGGGTGAGTGCGCGGCCTGGGGGGGGGTCACTCGGGAGGGATGGGTGTGCGCCCCCCACCACCGGCCCCTCTTGCTCCTCTCCTGGCTGTTGACCAGCCGGGATGTTCAGGGACCTTAAAGTGGGCGTCCGTGGTGATTGCTCTTGCTTCCCTGGGGGTGTTCGGCACCTAGAGGTGGTCCTGGCCTCTCCCAGGCTGGTGAGAGCCTGCTGCTGTCCACACCCCCTGCTGCCTCGTGTGGGTGCTGGGGGGCGGCCGCAGGCCTGTCGTGGCAGGATGCTGGGGACACGGGGTGCGTGGGCCTCAGCAGGGAAGGCCAGGATGAGTGGCTGAGCAGAAGGGCTGGGGGCCGCGGTGGGGATGCCCCAGAGGCCTGGCTCCTGCAGGGGAGGGGGTTTGAAGACAAGTCCCCTTGCGGGTGTGCCGCGAGGCTCCTGGGAGGGTGTGGGATAGAGTTAATCCCCAGGGCAGGCGGGGTGTGTCTGAGCCCACGACCCCCACGTGGTGACTCCTCCCACGGCCAGGGTCAGAGATGCACGCCCGGCTGCCCGGAAGCCTCCTCGGGGGCCCAGACACACGGGAGCAGCCCAGAGCGGGCAGCAGGGAGCCAGGGCGTCAGCTTACGGGACTTGTGTGCAGGCCGTGGCGCTCCTGCCCATGGTTTGTGGCAAATCATTTCGGAACACCGTCACTGCCAATGCAGCCACACTCCCACTGTGGGCCACCACTGCGGGAGGAAAGCTGACCGGAGTGGCCTTGGGCAGAGCCACCACGGCTCCAAAGCAGCACATTAGGCATAGGGTCCGAAGGGAAAAACAGCGGTTCTCTGTAGGTGGCCAGGTTCTGGGTGTGTCTGGAATCTTACTATGCTTTATTTCTGTAATTTGCCCCTTCTGTAATCCTAAAAAGCTTTGCCTGTTCTTTCTTTTTTTTTTTTTTTAAAGATTTTATTTATTTATTTGACAGAGAGAGATCACAAGTAGGCAGAGAGAGAGAGGAGGAAGCAGGCTCCCTGCTGAGCAGAGAGCCCGATGTGGGACTCGATCCCAGGACCCTGAGATCATGACCTGAGCCGAAGGCAGCGGCTTAACCCACTGTGCCACCCAGGCGCCCGTCTGTTATTTCTAAGAAATCCACTTTCTCAGGTCCCTGGGTGCGTTAGTGAGCCGCAGCCCCTTCTGCCCCACGCTGGGGCCCTTGGGGTGCGCAGATGCCCTCCGCGCCCTGGGGAGAGGCTGGCTCTGGCCTCCGTTGTTGGCGTGGTGCGTCTGGAGTGTACGCAGCCCGGCCCGTGGCCCTGTGCCCTCCCTGGAGCCTCTATCCATGGCCCCGGGGGCCATGGAGGGGGTTGGTCTGCTCCTGACCCCTGTGCCTGCTCTCTGAGGGGTTAGCCCTCTGCTAATTTCTGGTACCTTCTAGATGATGCTTTCATCAACCCCCACCTGGCCAAGATCTTCGAGCGGGTGAGGCAGAGCGCGGACTTCATGCCACTGAAGCAGATGACGGTGAGCGGACGGGGCCTGCGGGGGGCGGGTATCTGGGTCCTCTGCCCCTCCCCCCTGCTCTGGGGGGCCGCTGCGGCAGCTTGTAGGAGGGTGCAGCCTGGGGATGCTTTTCAGGGTGTCCTGCACACGGGCTGTACTCACGGCCCCTCCCTGAACCCTCTCACCAGAAAACACTTAACAATGACCTGGGCCCCGGCTGGCGGGACAAGCTGGAGTACTTCGAGGAGAGGCCCTTCGCGGCCGCCTCCATCGGGCAGGTGCACCTGGCTCGCATGAAGGGTGGCCGCGAGGTGGCCATGAAGATCCAGGTAGGCAGCCGGTGTGTGCATCCACGCCCGGGGGAGCTGCAGAGGGCCGGGCTGAGGCCCTGCAGTGTTGGGGCCTCTGCACCCTGCACCCCCCGTCTCCAGGGCAATGCCTGGGTCTGCTCAGCACCGGACCCGGGAAGGACCTGCTGAGCACGCGGGTAGAATGGCCTCCCTGCGAGCTTAGTGTGGGCGGGGCCAGGGGACTAGCAAGCATCTGCTGGGGGGGGAGGGGGGGAACTCTGGCTGCTGGGGGCGGGGACAGGGGAGAAAGAAGTCATGAGGGGACCTGGGGGGGGTTCTGGTAGCATCCTAGCGTCATATCTGTCACTTGCCCGAGAATGGGGTCTGGGGGGGACTAGGCTGGGAGAGCAGGGCTCCCCTGCATGGCCCGGCCCCACTTGCCCGAGACCCCTCTGCTCTGCCCACAGTACCCCGGCGTGGCCCAGAGCATCAACAGTGACGTCAACAACCTCATGGCCGTGCTGAACATGAGCAACGTGCTTCCCGAAGGTCCGACACCGGCTGCGGGTCAAGGGCAGGCATGCGGGACGGGCTCTGGGGACCCACGGGAGCGACCCTGGGGAGCCCTCAGCCCCCGCTGACATCCTCCTCCCCGGCGCAGGCCTGTTCCCCGAGCACCTGATTGACGTGCTGCGGCGGGAGCTGGCCCTGGAGTGTGACTACCAGCGGGAGGCCGCCTGCGCCCGCAAGTTCAGGTGTGGCTCATGGCTAGTGGCTCCCACAGGGGACACACGGGGGCTGCTCGAGGTCGTAGGCCCCTGGGGAGGGTGGTGAAGGCCCCCATGGCTCTGAAGGGTGGGTGGCAGTGATCATGGCCCAGTGTCATCCCCGGGATGCGGGGGAGGCTCTGGTGCCAGGTGTGACCCCCAGCTGCCCACCAGGGAGCTGCTGAAGGACCACCCCTTCTTCTACGTGCCCGAGATCGTGGATGAGCTGTGCAGCCCCCATGTGCTGACCACAGAGCTGGTGTCTGGCTTCCCCCTGGACCAGGCAGAGGGGCTGAGCCAGGAGATCCGGAACGAGGTGTGTGTGACCGTGGTCTTGGGCCCCAAGTGCCCTTGTGGGAATGAAGGGGATAGAGAGGGCTGTTGCGTTCCCCCTGCCGGGGAAAACCTCGAGTCAGGAGTCCCCGTGTGGGCAGTGGGGGGGGCGACCCGAGGAGTGCTGAGGATGGGAGGGGGTTCCCCAGGCCCCACCTTGGCCTGCCACTGCCGTGACCGGGTCTGCCCCTGCCCTCTCCCCCAGATCTGCTACAACATCCTGGTCCTGTGCCTGAGGGAGCTGTTCGAGTTCCATTTCATGCAGACGGACCCCAACTGGTCCAACTTCTTCTATGACCCTCAGTTGCACAAGGTGAGCCCATGGGAGCTGCCTGGGAGAGGGGTCTCTGTGATCGGGGGTCCCCTTCTCCACCAGGCTAAACCTCTGAGGTGTTGCCCCTTCCCAGGTGGCTCTTCTGGACTTCGGGGCGACTCGGGAATACGACCGATCCTTCACCGACCTCTACATTCAGGTTGGCCGGCGCTGGGGCCTGGGGTCGGCTTGGGGACACTAGGAGTGGGGAATGACGGGGCTGCTGTCCCCCACCCCCAGTGACTGTGGGTGAAGAGGAGAACTGTTGGGCTCACAGGCCGGGGGGCTTGGAAGGAGCAAAGGGGACAAGGGTGGGGGGTAGGCCACTGGGCTCCTTGGCCGCCCGGGAGCACCTCCTCCCCTGCGGCTCACGGTCCTCCCGGGTGTCCGTCCAGATCATCAGGGCAGCTGCCGACAGGGACAGGGAGGCGGTGCTGAAGAAGTCCATTGAGATGAAGTTCCTCACTGGCTATGAGGTCAAGGTCAGCTCCCCATGGCCTCTTGGGCTCCACAGACCCCCGTGTGTGGGGAGGGTGGGCAGTGGGCTGCTTTTCCCCAGACCTTGACTGGTACCCTCGAGGCCTCTCCTCAGGCCTCCATTGACCCCTCCTCCACCGAGGTCCTGGGCGTGGGGGGGTGAGGGCATGAGTGGAGCCTCGAGGAGGGTCGGGAGGCAGGCACCCCTCTTGCAGACCAGTACCTCTGGAGCTGGGGCCCGGTGAGCGTGGGCGGATGGCACAGCCCGGCCCCCCTTCCAAGGTCTGGGTGGCCTGGCAGGGGCTGGAGCTGGGTCTTAAGCGCTTTAAATGGGTGGTGCCAGTCTGTGTTCCTGTGCCCTGAACTGGCCCTGGAATTCCCCGAGAGCAGCCCTTTCCCTTTCTCCCCCAAGAAGGGTGCAGAGGCCACAGCCAAGCCTCCAGGCATGCGGCTTCAGCCCCCATGTTGGGCCCGGGCCCCGCCCATCCGGCCTCCCCCAGCCCCAGGCGCACAGCGGGCTCCCCTGGCCAGCTGCGGGGCCCCTCACGTCAGTTTAATGCTCAGATGCCCCCCTGAGCCTCTCCCCTTCAACGCCGCCTGCTGGGAGAGCTCCCACCCACCCCCTGCGCCCCCCTCCAGGCCATGGAGGACGCCCACCTGGACGCCATCCTCATCCTGGGAGAGGCCTTCGCCTCGGAGGAGCCCTTCGACTTCGGCACGCAGAGCACCACCGAGAAGATCCACAACCTGATCCCCATCATGCTGAAGCACCGGCTCATCCCGCCCCCCGAGGAGACCTACTCCCTGCACAGGAAGATGGGGGGCTCCTTCCTCATCTGCTCCAAGCTGAAGGCCCGCTTCCCCTGCAAGGCCATGTTCGAGGAGGCCTACAGCAACTACCAGCGGCAGGCGGCGCGGCCCTCCGCTTGAGCCCGGCGCCCACCGGCACCCCGGCTCCCCAGGCACGCTGCCCGGTGTGTGCGCAGCCTCTGTACGGAGCAGAGACCCGATGGCAGGTTCCTCCCTTGTCGGCGGGCAGTTTCCGTCCTGTGAATGCTAGCGGGGGTGGGGGCGGGCCTGCCAGGGGATCCCCGCCCCCAGAAATACGGAGAAGCCTTGTTGGATGTTCTTGGACGCACGTAGAGGATGAGGCTTGTGTGATTCTAGGAGATTGTGTTTTATGCCCTCTGTTCCAGCCTGTCTCCAAGCGGTGCCCACAAGCACTGCTTCCCTGCATGAGCCCCGCCTGCTCTTGGGCTGGGCTGTGCCCTCTGGACAAGTGGAAGTTTCTGGACCTGTGGAAGGGGTCAGGAGCAGTCCGTGCTAGACGTCAGTGTGTGGAGGCCCCTCTTGCCCCCTCCAGGCCCAGGGGCTTTCATGGAAAAAGATGACTGTGCCAGTGTCACCTGGTTAGACCCGAGAGGTCACCACAGGCTGTTAATTTTTGTACAATTCTTGTAATTGTCTGATTTGTTTCAATATTAAAAAAGACAAAAACGCATCCTCTTAGCATTGTGGTGTGAATTTCTCTACACTTAGTGGGCGCCGAGCTGATGGGTGACCAGCCCGAGGTCATGTCACACTCCAGGCCACCTCTAGATGCATCTGGACACTCAGCCCAAATTCCTTTCCAGGAGGGGGCGGGCAGCGCATGCCTCCTGTACCCCACCCCGCATACGGAAGAGCCAACTGCCTGGCCTGCTTCCCAGGGGGAGAGGCTGTGGCTGGGGATGCCTCCCCGCAGCAGACTAGCGTGGGCGTCGGGGAGCCCTGCCGCGGGACCCCCTGACCGGTGCACCAGGGGGTGAAGGACACCGCTCCAGGACGGGATGGGAGGTCTGACTGGTCTCCGTGACAGCAGCTGGGGGCCTGGCGCCTGATGCCATCTGTTCTGAACCCTTGTCAGAGCAGTCACGGCCCTTTGGAAGGCCGTTTTTGTGCATTTTTTACATATATTCTGCCTTCTGGGACGTTCGGGGGCTGGCAGAGTTCAGGAGCAATGTGGCTGGTGAAGGCCGGGACCCCGGACTTCGGACCTGGAACGGGGCGGGCAGCCTCACGGCCCGAGCGCCCTCTCTGCTCCCCAAGAGTCGGCAAACTGGTCCACGGTCGGGCCCTCTGCCTACGTGTACAGCCATCTGGGGACACAGCTGTGTTCATTTGTTGCCACGCTAAGGCCATGTGAGGCCACAAGAGTGGCCACAAAGCCCGCAAAGCGGAAGCTTTCACTGGCCTTTAACGGAGAGCTAAGCTCACGCTCACCTGCCGCGCTACTGTCTCTCCCGCAAGGCGCTCTGACAGAGCAGTGACCTGCCAAGAAAGGTCAGGAAGGTCCTCGTGTGTGACTCGGAACCAGGGAGGGGCCTCAAGGTAACCAGGTGCAGCCGGCTTCAGATGGCCTCTGGTGCGGGCTGGCCACGCTTCCCCAGACGGGCGGTTCTGACCAAGTCGGGGACGAGAGCAGAGACAGTGGCCCGTGGACAGCAGAAGCAAACCAGCCTGCCGTCTGGCCTGAGCAAGCAGATGCGACAGCCAGCAGGTGGGGGTCTGGCTGTGCAGAGGGTCCCCCGCGGGGCAGGTGCACACGGAGCAGGCCAGGCCTCACTCACGGCCTGATGCGTGTTCTGGAAATGCTGGCCGGACGAGAATGGAATGCTGCCCTTACCTGAGCTACGGGGTGGAACTAGGACAAGTCCCCGGTTAAACTACTCCCGCGTCCTTCTGCAGGCTAAGGCGGGCACTGGATGAGGAGGGGGCCTGGCAGGAGCAGGATCTAGGAAGACGAGGAGAGTCAGTCACCTTTCCTCCGCGGCTCAGACCTTTCCGTCAGGGAAAGAAAGACAAGACCGTCAGGTCTAACAGCTCCCTGTTTTATTGCAATACATCAAATTCTGGTTAATATTAAGTGATACCAACATAAAATATTGGCGAGGAGTCTTGTTACATTTTTGACTATCCCACCTTAAATATTTCTGTGCAAAAGAATCCACACCATTGTCTGGTAGCAGAGAATCGCTTATAAACCTCCCTAAGACATCGAGGGCATAAAACCAAACAAAAGGAAATAGGCCAAAGCAGTATGTTTCCCTTCCATACACAGATTTGTCAGCATTATATTCTAAACAAACAAAAAAAAAATGATTACACCTAGGCCATGCAAAACTGTACAATAATATTACAATGAGGAAAAAAACCCTAAAAAATTTATAAAATAAATGTTATTACACTATCAAATAAAAAAGCAGGTAAAATTTGTTTCATGAAGTTTCCAGGTTTGTTCTCGTCAGTGGCCCCCATAAGTGATGCGGCACCTCGCGTGTGGCACTCGTCCCTGGGAAAGGGGGAAGGGCCGGCCCGCTGGCCAGCGCTAAGAGGCCGAAGGCTCCAGCGGAAGCCAGCCCTCTGATCCAGAAGGAACTCTGCGGAGAATCTGGACTCGTGATCGAGTCAGAACAAGGGAAGAGGTCTACCAGGCGCAGCGATCGGTCATGCAGCTTACCTACTCACTCGGGGGCCGGGCTGGGGCGCGCGGGGGCCCGCCTGCTTCCCTGTCTGCCCAGCTGGGAGGGCGCAGCCTGAGTGACTGCCGCCACGGACGGACAGATGGCCCTGCCGTGCCGGGCGTTGGCGATGCCCGCCGCGCCCTCCTGGGCTCTTCTGGAGGAGACCCGAGAGTGCACAGAAGTGCAGCCGGGCTTTCACAGAAGTCGACGTGGCCACTGAGTAGCAGAACGACAGGACCCTAACCATACGGCAGGCAGAGGGAAGCTGAGAGCCGGCCAGGAACGACAGATTGTTGCTGTAAACATAACAGGGATTTCAGATTCTTCCCAGAAGCCTGGGTATGAGGACTGCGTGGGAAACCGACCAGGCTGGCCCTTCCAGCGCCGGCCCCGACCCTTCCCGCCGTGCTCCCGGGAGCGGGCGAGCGTCGCTGACGCAGGGGTGTGCGCATGGGCCGAGAACCCCGAGAGTGAAATTTACTTTAGCGAGCACTTGACGAGGAGGAAGGCTTTTGTTTTTGGCAAAAAGAAATGTATGTGTATATATATAATTTTTATATACCCAGAGCACACACGACTTAGTTAGAATTCAAGGGTAGACAACAAATCGGCTGCACATAGATAGCACCAAGTACCAACACACACGGACTAGCCGAGAAACGTCTCACTGGTCTGTCCTTCCTACGATGAAACGTGCGCCTGCTGCCGGGTGTGATTTTAAAAGGTCCCACAAGAGAAGAGAGCAGGACTCGGGGCAGCAGTACTTCCTCCCTGATCTTGGCTCCTGACCCCTCTGAACCATCAGCAGGTTTCCTGTTTCCCTGGCACCCATTCCCTGCCTTTTCTAGACCATTCTTCTCAGAAGCTTCTGCTGGTAACTGCTTCGTACCTGAGAGGGGATAAGCCCAGAAGGGTCATTATCGCAGGAAGAGCCGCCCCCCACCCCCGCCCCGAGCGGCTCCCCGTGGCACTGTTTCTCCCCCAAACTCCTGCTGTCAGGATGGGTCCAATCCGAGGCTGCTCTATGACGACTCACGACTACTAGGGACCTACCGGAAAGTGCCAGGGTCCCTGGGTCATCACCATCTTTGGGGGCTCTCTCCTTTCTGCTGTGACTCACTGCAGTGTTCTCTGCACCTCAGGCAGGGGGACGCTTGGATCCTAAAAGCATCCTCTGGAAAATAAGCACCTACAGGCAACACAAACCCACACGTAGTTGTCAAAGCTTCAACGAATGGCTTAGTGCGGAGTCCTGGGACTCAGGGCCGGGAAGACAGGGAGGGGAGAGGCGAGGGTCCAGGGAGGGTCAGGACAGGAGGCACTGGCCACAGGCCCTTGGTGGCGGGCTTCCCTCGCCTCAGGAAAGTGCCAAGTTCTCGGGGCTACGGGGTCCTCGGGGGGTACCAAGCTCAAGGTCTGATCCTTGGCGACCCAACCCCATCTCACACGACATGCCTTTCCCTAAAGCGGAAAGCTGCAGAGAGGATGGGCAGTCGTCCGCGTGCACAGGCGGCCCCGCGGGTCCTCTCTCCCCGCGCCGGGCCTCAGGGGCTGAGAAGGAGGCGCCACAGGGGGACACGGTTCACGCTCACCGAAGCCGAGAGTGCGCTCACTGCTAGTTCTCAGAGAAATTTAGATAAAAAGGAAGCGAGCCAGGTTCTCTTTACTCCCATGAGATATTTTTATTTCTCTTTCTCTGCTCATGTGCTTAACTGGGAACTAACTGTGAAGGACTGCGGCCCTCCGGGGTGTGCGCTCGCTTCGGCGGGAACAGCAGGGGTGCCGTGGGGAACCCTGCCTGGCGGCTCAGGCTTCTGTTTGCCACCAGGGCGGGAAAGAGTATTTGGTTAAGGCTGTTCAAGTCCTTGCATTTGAGGTTTTCTATTATTTGGTAATTAATCTCTCAGGCTTCTCTGAGGGGGGCTGGGGCCAAGGACACCTTGAGGCAACGCAGGGAGAAACAGGGTTAGCCCCCAGGGAAAGGACCTGTGGGAAGCATTTCAGGGACCTTCAGAAGCCACAACTTCCCTTGCATGCTTTCAGCGGAGGGGCCGGGAGGTGATCGCATTTCTACATTCATCTGCAGGAGATACCAAAATACAGTAAAAACTGAGGAGTGTGGTTCAAATTCTACCGCTACCGAAAGACCTGGAAGTAAATTCGCCTGTTGACGCTGCTGCTGAAGAGGCTTCTAAGGTTTGAGCCTGGGCTCGGGCCGCAGCCCAGAGCGGCTGGACCGGGTTTCGGAATGTTTTCCTAAAGCCCCCGGGGACCGTGGCCGAGCCCAGAGAGGGAACTCTGACTCTTCGCGCTCTCCATCTACCGAGGTCTAGAATGTCAGCTTGAGGCCTTCCTACCCTTTAAATTACTTAGCTGGAAAACAGACGAGAAACAACACATTTCTTTAAATTAAATGATCTCTCTCTTATATAGGAATCCATCTTTTGCTGAATACAAGATGCTTCTTTTTACTATATACATTCAGTATTTAACCTCTACATTTGTGTACTTATTTAAACTCTGTATTGTAGTAAAATATGCACTGTTTTAGTGAATAAGGATTTACTGGCAACGATCAGGTCGACATTGGCTGTGGGCGCTGGAGGAGGGTGCGGGCCGGCGGGGGGACCCACACGCTGCCCGGGGCGCCGTGACTCTGCCGTGGAAACCAGTCTGCCTGACGCTCTTCCCGCGCACGTCTGCGAGGTCTGTCTACTCGAGCTACCTTCGGGAGGGGGACACGATGATGGGAAGCGACTCTGAGTGTATGAAATGGAATCGATACTCATCGAAGCTGTTCAGTGGAAGTCTGCCTTGATGGTTGTTGCTGTTAAGTCGGGGTGGGGGGTGCAGGGAGCTGGGCTGCAGGTGTGATCGTCCGTGTCCCCGAGCCCCCACCCTGCTCTTGCCACCGGCCCTGGGCCTTCCAGGCAGGGGCGGGGGACGGACGTGGAGACAGGGCAGTGGAGGGGCCAAGAGGGAGAAGCTGCTCTGGCGTCCGCTCTGAGCGCCGAAGCCACTCACGGGTCCCAGCTCCCACGGTCGGTGCTCTCCAAGGAGAGGCTTTTGGTCTTCCGGGGCGACACTGGGCTGGGCGGGCTGCTTAGGTTGGAGCTGTTGGAAGCTGTGGAGTGCCTTGGGGAATCCGAGTCCTGTGGGGCCCCGAGAGGATGTTCGTGAGACCGAGAGGCACGAGAGGGGCTCAGCCCCACACAGGTGACCTGCGGCCACCCCGAGCAAGTAAGCTGGTGTGAAACGGTCTACTGTCCCTAACGAAGCCCTTTTCCTGAGGCCAAAAAAGGGCAGACAAGATAGCCAACGTTTAGCAGGTAAACGATAGCAGCCCTTTCTGTAGGACTTTAGAAATGTGGGTCCCTGTCACAGAAGCTGTTAGAACATCTGTGCCTTAGTGTAGTGCACAGCCCAGGCAACCGGCCGTGCCGGACCTCCCCCACCACCACAACCCGCCTCCTGCCAAGCGTGTCCCTGTATCCTGACCCCTGGCTGCAGCGGAGGCCACTCTTGAGGTGGTGGCATCACTTCGGTAAGGGCACAAGTCCTCTACACAGGACTTCTCCGGATCAGACGCTGATGCTGCCCACAACCCACTCACCTCTCCGTCAAAGTCCCTGGCCGGGGCGTCACTTCCCTGGTCCATGCCTCCGGAAGACAAGGAGCCCTCTGACGGGGAGGGCATGGGCTGCCACTTGGCATTGTAGCTTCCTCCGGAGAATTCTCTCTTTAACGCGCTGCCGTTCTGTGCAGAGGACCCTGCGGGACGGCACTCAGGTGAGGCTTCGCACACAGACGGACAAGGGGACGGCCCTGTAGAAAGCGCGCGGACTGGGGAGACCTGGGCAGACCCTGGGGCCAGCCGCTGAGGGACACCGTTTCTCAAGGCCACTGGCCTCTGCAGCCATCACTTTACTGCTGGAAAATTTGCATGAAAAGTAAAGGGACACGAGAGAAGCATTTTCATTCCACGGGGAAAAAAGCCTGGTACTTGAATACAGAAGTGAGGTGAGTTTCTTCAAATTCATACTCTAGTTTGGTCTCAGAGCTGAGGCACCCAAAGGAGGGGCCAGCACCACTCGGAGGAGGGAAAAGGATGACAAAAATCCCTTGGAAATTCTGGGGAATTGTTCGTACCTATATAAAGCTCTCAGTATTCCTCCTTAAGCTTTTGCTTAAAAAACATTTTAATCCTCTTGAGCTTCCATATTAAGACCATGGGTCTAAAGAGGCTGCTGAGGTTTTCATACAGGATCCAGACTGTGTTTTCACACTAAGAATTCAGTAATTGTGTCAAGAGGACCGTGTCGAGCACCTCAAGTACCTCACGACCACGGACACATGGGGTGCTCATCTGTGCGGACAGGAACCTGCCTGACATGCCTGTGCTCGGGGCCTCCTGGCCGCTTCCCTCCAGGCCCCCTCGGCTGCAGGCAGCCCGTGTGTCACCGTAATGACTCCTACCCCAGCTCCCAATGCCGCGTGGACACCAAGCATGTGTCGTGGAGCTTGGGAATGCCCATGCCTGGGCCCTATTGTGGCAGAACTTCAGAGGTCCCTGTTCAAGCCTCTTGTGGGGATTCTGGAATGCACCTCAGGCTGGGAGCCAGGGGCTCGCCCTCCTGCTCCCCGGGAAGCTGCCACCAGCGCCTGCCGCACAGGGTCTCTCACTAGACACATGCTGCTCTTCACGGCCGCCGCGGAGGCGCGCCTTACTTTGCTGAGGGGACTCTTCTGGGTCCTTGGGTCACGGCCTTCCTGAAGGCGCACCTCATCCAGCGCCCGCTTCAGTGTCATGGAAATGGTATTTTATTTTTGTGTAAGTTTTGTCATTCTGAATAGAAATCCATACCACCAGAGGCTTCCGTTGCTCTGCTTACTGACTGCGTGGCCTCGAGCAGGCTCTGTTACCTTTCTGAGTCTCGGTTCCATCTGGGGACACAAGAACAACTTCTCCCGTATGGGAATCTGGGGGAACAACAGCCCTGGGTACACGGAGAACACGGTGTGACCCACAGGTGCACACGGGGGCCTGTGCCCGGCTGCCCCCCGTTTGCCGTCTCCTTGCCTCCACTCTGGTGTTAACACGTGACAGCAGGGCTATTTTGACTGACCAGCAAAAGGGGCGTGGGGACGGTCTGAGGACCATGGTCCTGGCTAACTGAGGCCATACACTCAGGCACGGCCTCTTCTAAAGAGCGCTGGCTTAGGTGGCGAGGTGTCTGAGTCTGTGTGACCTCAGGAGAGGCCAGGCTCCCTAGCAAGCCTGCTGCTGATGGGAGGACTGGGTCCTCCTCCTTGGGGGGGGTGGGGGGCAGAGCAGAGCCATAGTGGGAATCCCCGTGTGGCTTTTACTTCACACTGTGAAGCCATCCCAAGTCTGGCTCTGGAAGATCTGTGCTTCTGGTTCTGGAGACAGACAACAGGGTTCCCTATTACTTCTTGTGTCTCTCTCAGCTAGCTGTCCTCTGGAACCTTCTGGAACCTTCTGATAAGCTGGATTGTTCTCAAAGCCAGCAGGAGGCACCTGACGCAGCAGATGCCCCTTGGGATTCCTGGGAGGGCCTTCCTCTTCCTCTTCCTCAAGGAGGCCAGGCCTGCGGGGTTCGTGCAGATCTAGTGGATGGACACAGTGACCAGGGACAGAGGCCCCTCACTGTGGCCCTCCTGGAGAGGTGGCTGCCTCAGCTCTGCACTTCTGGGGGTGCCCCCCACTCACAACCTCCGAGCTCTTGGCCAACACCATGCTGCTTTTGAGGAAGTGTCAGAAAAGCAGCCCTTGGCTATAAGCGATCTTCCCCTGACTGGGGAAGCCATGATGAGTGTGTGACGTAGCTCCCTGCTTATGATCCAGGAACTACCAACGATCTCCGATTTCAACAAGGCTAACTTCTAATTGCTGCAATCAGTCAAACGCTGCCTCTGTCCACCCCTCTCACTCCGAGGCAGGCGCCTGTTAGTGGCCAGGCACTTTCTCTCAGGCAGACAGTGAACCCCCCGTGACGCCCCTGCTGCCCCGAAGTCGCTCCCTGCTACAGCAGAGCGGAAGCCCAGCACGGGCAGAGTTTCCTCTCTCGGCCCCCGAGCGCAGGGTTCTGTGCGGAGTGCAGGAGGTGCCGCGGCTCAGGTGGAAGGAGAGAGGCCGGCAATAAGGGCGGCGAGCCCCGTGAGCGCAGGTGCTCGGGCCCAGAGACTGTCCCCCTTGCGCCCCAGCGGAAGACTTGCCGTCTACTGGATGTTCACCGGACAAACATCCTCCCCTTCTGTGCTCCGGCTATGATCTTGAACCTTCCAGAACCCTGGCCCCACTCTGCTCCCGCAGGAAACCAAGGGTCACCTGAAACTCTTCCCTGTCCCTCACCTCCCACAGCGAACTCCCCGCCAGGCCTTACTGTTTTAACCCCAGAGTGTCTCCCTTCTCCCCTCCTCCACCGCAGTCCCCGGGCCTGTCCCCTGCACCGGCCACTCGGACAGCCCCAGCGGGATGTGCGCCCCACTCTTGCCCTGTGTCCAGTCTCCATCCGGCAGTCAGAGGGATGTTTTTAAAAATGTAAACTGGATAAAGGTCCTTCCCTCCTTCAAATTCTTTAGAGGCTGCCAGTTGCGTTTCTAATAAAATAAAAATGTCTCAGCTTGCTCTGCACGACCCTGCTTGATCGGCCTCTTGCCACCGCTCGTGCGTTATCTGCGGGTCCCTGTCTGACCGCCACCAGGTAGCCACACGGGCCTTCTCTCAAGTCGTCAAAAACGACTCCAACAGGCCTTCACCCCTAGGGAGGGCCCGTGACCCTCCTAATTCCCCTCAGTGTGACTTCGTCCCCACTGGCTACACCTCCTTACTCCGAGTCGGTGGCCCATTTATTTCCTTCAAAGCCTCGATCACCACAGCTTGTGGTATGAAGTGTCCGTCTCGCGGGGGCACCGTGAGCTCGAACGGGGCCCGTGATGGTTTTCTCCACAGGCGCTCGTGTGCTCACTAGGCCCCCCAGGGAGTGTGCATGCGTGGGGGAGGCGACGGCGGGCAGGGGTCGTGGGGGACCCCCGGGCGGCACTTACTCGCTGACAGGCCGCTGCTGGCGCTCATGGAGCGGCCGGGCTCAGGGCGGGATTTGGTGATGGAGGGAATACTGACGGAGCCGCTGAACACCGCGCGACTCTCCTGGGGCCGGGGGTTCTGAAAACAAAGCACAAAGAGAAACTCTTCAGCCAGCCAGAAAGTGATTCTCTGCCGCGGCATCTACCGCTCACTTTGGTTTCAATAAAAAAATGACCTTGACCAGAGTGATACAGAGCAAGGGAGGGCATGATCCCTCCGGCCCCTGAACTTCAGCACCCCGACAGAAGGAAGCTCACCCCCACCCAGCGTAAGTGCTCATCCTTACACACACTGAAATGTTATCAGCACATAACAATTCTCTTCGTTGTGAGAGCAGCTAAGTAAAAATTAGCGGCTGGAGCGACAGCGGACTGCAGAATTACATGGACATTTGCAGAGATTGGAAGCAAAGCTTCCACTTCCTACGAGATTTCTACCAGGACGGCTCCACTAGCTCCACAGAATAAGGCCACACCGAGGCAAGGCAGGGAGGGGTGTATTTTCCTCCAGTAAATGCTGTAGGGGTGACACCGGGGGCGGGGGGGGGCGTCCCCACCCCAGTCCCCCGCGCTGGCAGAGCCACGCTCTGGGTCCCAGACAGCCCGTCCGGAGCCACCACAGCCGGCGGGATGCTCTCACTCGGCCATCCTGGTTTGAGAAGTTTTCCATCACATCATGGAATGGGTTTGGGGTTCCAGGTAGAAAAGTGAGCCCGAGTACTTTGAAAGTCACACTCGGCTAGAGAGGAGGCGTGGGGACGAGCTGTCTGGACTTGGCTGAGAACGGAAAGCACTTGGCTGCCTCGATGGACCCAAATGTTTGAGACCAGAAGGAGGGGTGGCTGACGCCTGAGAGAAGGTTGTGTCAAGACAACTAACAACTGGCCAAGGTCAGCAGTCAGGAGAACACACGTTAGTATCACGTGAAGAACTCCCAGTCCTACATCCCAAAGAGCTGTGCCAGCTGAGAGGCAGCCGGCCGGCCGCAGACACAACCGCCGCCATTTCGGTTCATGTATCATGTCTGCAAAGTCCATTTAATTCTTGGTGTGTTATTTTTTCTCCAAGAAAATAAAACAAAACTGAAACGGTGCCCGCATTCTAACATTCACTCACACACAGAGAAGCAACCTCTGAGACCCCAGAGACACGCACACAGTGCAGCAGAGCAGCCATCGACAGAGATGGGAAGGTCAGTTTCACCCTTTAAACTTGTACTGTTTCTGTCGTAACCCCTACGACACCTTGGTGGCGTCCTAGCCTAGAAAAAACAGCATAAATTGGGCCTGTAAAAATATACCAGTGGTTTAGTAACTCCGAATACTGAAGCAATGAAAAACCGACTCACAGAAGACAAGTTTTGTGAGAAAAAAACCCCCACAAAAGACGGTTTACCATTCATTCAGCTGGAGTACAACTTCCATAAAGTGACAGGAAACCACCGTTGCTGGTGTCTTCCACGTGCCAATACGCTTTGGAATTAGAGGAAAACTTAAAGACGACAGTGTTTCTAACCAGCAGAAGACTGACTTACAGAACACTTCTGCCATCTTTCACAGAAAAACTCCTGGCCAATTAATTTCTACAACATTCCTCTGGAACCACTCCCTGCCATCTGTTACCAAGCAAACTAAGCTTTATTTTTATCGCTAATCTTATTGTGTCAAATAAGACACTTCAATGACATTACAGCTTCATGGCAATGCCATTTCAAACATTAAAATTTAGGGTACTTTTCTAAGACCAACAAAAATACAAAAAGCCTACAGTTTTCTATGCAAATAAAAAGCTGGTCAGAGGGTGCTGCGGGACCCGGGTTTGCAGTACAGAATCCAAGTATATTGTATATTGGACAGAATCCAAGTATATTGTAAAATGCACTTGAGAAAACGTTCTTGAGGAGTTAGCTAAGTATGTGTTTCTTGATGGCAGTATGGACAATCTGCTAATGGCCACCAGCTCTCCGGCCACCGTCCTTCCCGGTTCCGTCCCTTTGTGTTAGTTCTCTCTCTGGTTTAGTTGTTATATCTTGGATTCTGGCTGGAATTAAAGGCCTAGCAGCACCTCAAAGACTAGTGAGATTATCATCTTTTTCTAATTTATCCTGTGACTCCTTAATACTATTATAATTTTTACCTGGGAGATTTTTAAGCTTCTCAAAAGGGGTTTATTGTGGAAAGAAGGCCTGTGGCTAGGCCCTACCACAGACTTGAATGCCACTAAATGAAAAAATATTTTCTCTGAATTAAACCAGTTCTAGGCTAATGAACTATTAAAAAATGGGAAAATTCTGGGATTCCTTTTTTGTTTAAACAGAATAAGGACCCACGCAGGGGCTATATTTAATGATGGCATCTGGAAAGGGAAAAGCATGATGGAAAAATCTTCTATGAAACATAAAAATACCTCCTTCACTGTCTAAAAACTGAGAGAGAAATCCTCCCGTCTTCATGTTTTTCCTCAAAAGAGGAAACAAACTTGAACTTGAAGAGGAGGAGAAGAACGAGGTTTGGCAGAAGAGAAGCAGGCGAAAGGCCGACACTCACGCTCAGAAAACGCCCCCCCGCCCCCCCGCAGAGTTACTGATCAAGCCAGCTAGAGGTCCGCACACAGTTAGTGAAGTTAACCCCTGACTCGGCTGTTCATACCCTCAGAGGCATAAAGCTTGGTGTACCAGGGACAGAGCGCAGAGACGGGGAATACTCAGGGTTTATGGAATCAGGAGAGAGAAATTTTTCAGCGGAATGAACAGTCATGTGATAGATGTGCTCAAAGTTGATCGGAGAGGAGATCAGGCCGGAGTGATGATGAGGGGATGGATAAGGGAAGCCTGGCTAACAAAACGACAGAAAGAACAGAAGTCGTGAGGCCATGAGAATGGAGCCACTGGTCACAGGGGACATTTCACAGCATGCATGCAGCAGAAACGACATGTCTCACATCAGGACTGAGTCCTTCATGAAATACTTTCAGACCTTAGAGAGTTAAATTTTGGAGTCCTCCTGCCAGTAACCGAAAGAGCTGATGTGCAAAAGATCATTTGCTTTATAAAACTATTATTATTATTTTTATTATTACTTGCATCAGGGAAGCAGAAAGCGGACTTCCGGAGCTGCAAGGAGACTTTCAGAGTTTAGTTCAGAATTTTCTTGTGTGATAAAATCAAAACATGGCAAAAACATACCAACAAAGCAAGAAAGTAAAAGAGCAGTGATCCCACAACCAGCCTCTCGCGAGAAGTGCCATGAAGCTGTTTCTGTGGAAACCGGAAGCCGTTTCCTGGGACGTACAGACTCCAGTGTGTGTTTTTACTGCTCTTGTTTCTGACAGGAGCACAGTGGGACTGAGGATGACCCTGACGAGTGACAGGACTCTCAGCAGCCCAAACCGGTCTCCACATACACACCCAAAAGAACACGTTTGTTTTTAACAAGGGGGAAAAAAATCTTCCCTTCCATGTCTGGGGGTACTGAAACATAAAATAACGTAATACTAAAGGTCCTGACAAGGCTTTTCAAATGGAGAACTCTAGTTTTTCAGGTACGATGACTGGGAGCCCAGATTACTCAGCACCCAGCCTGTCTCTGGGGGCATTTTCATGGTTCAGGTCCGGAAAGCAGCTGTGGGGTTCAGGGGTGGGAGGGAAGGACTTGCAGGGAGAAAGCTAGCAGAACCTATGCCCTCCTGAGCTGGGGTGAGCCAGCTTTGCTTAACAAAACCTGGTAACTTATGAAGACTTAAACAAAATCTCTCCTATAACATATGGTTTAGAGATGTGAGTGAACCAGTGCTTTCCAAGGTTATCTAAAGAGAAAAAAACTCACTGATGTCAATATAACTTTGACTTGAAGTAGTAGTATTACTTTGTGGAGCTCTAAGGGGTCACTGAGCTAGAAACCTGGTCTTCACGAACAACTCTAGGAATGGACAAAAGGCTAGGAGGTAGGTCATGGGCCAAAACCAAATCTTCTGGAGATAAACTATTTTTCTTGTATTCAATGGGAGAAAAACCTGCCCTTTGTTGCGAGCACCCACTATGGAAAAAAAAGCAAACGACAAGCAGGATTCAAGAAGCTAACGCAGTATGTACTTCTAAGTCCTGCACACACGTGTGTAAAGGGCTCCTGTTGGACCCAGACTCCCTCAGCCTGATGATCTTTTGCACATTCATGAGGCAAACAATCCTCTATCAGTATCATTTTGGTACCCAGAAGAGCTTCCAAAGATACTCAATAAACTCTCTAAGCTCGTAAGTATGTCCCAGGAAAGCAGTACTGATATGAGTTAAAACACAACAATGTCTGGGGTACGTGCTGCTCCTCGCATGGATGGTAGCATGGAGCTCTGGGGTCTGACAGCCCTTCTGACATGTTAGTGGTATATGAATTTAATTCATCTTGATTTTTGGAAATTGTTCATTAAAGAACAGATAATTTCACTTCAGCGGGAAGGACATATCAAAACCTGGGACCATATTAAAATATCACAAGCTTTTCAGTAAGCATATATATACACAGGTACACACATGCATATCACTACTTTTCTTCAGACGTGCATACCAATGTGTTGTTTACCAGTGTCTACCCCAAGGCAAGCACGGGTCTGGGTGGACAGTGTATCAGAAATACTGGTTAGGTGGTGAAGTGGGTTCCCATAAACAGCCCCGGCATGTACGTCCCTTTCTAGTAAAGGGAAGAAGGCCAGTGAAACTAAAACTAAGGCGAAGAAACAGGTTTCAAAAGGTACACCAACTTCTCGTCCTGGAAATACAAATGTGCTTACAAGGGAAGAAAGGCCTGGAAGAAACATTAAAAACTGGACTGCTTTCTAGGGCAGAGGGGCACGTGTGTCAATGACGGAAGGAGCCAACAAGGCAGTCATGGGTTAGCATTCTTGGTGACAAGAAATGCTAAAAACCAAGGGATCTAATGGGACAAGTGGTTGCTCAGAAGGCCACATGTCATGCAGTCAGGTGCGGGAAAAACCTTCAGGTTTTTGTTCAGGAAACACTGTTTGAGCTTGTTCAGCTCAGTAATTAAGACTAGACATTATTGTTAACAAAAATAAATAAACAAAAGACTTCTTTTACTTTAAGTGGTAGAAGGGTAAAGGAAGAAAAAGTGGAGTGAGGGAGGCTCTGATACAAAAGTTCTTACGATGTCTGAAATCTGACCTTTCTTTTCACTGTGCTCATTCATCAGGGTGTGTGGTGACCAAATCTTATGTGTGTGAAGGTCTGAAAAAATTCTAGAACATTAGCAAATTGGTTTTTCACCTGATGGCAGAAGGCCACTCAGCAGAGGAATATTTTATAAAACCTTGAAGTATTTCACCTTAAGGGAATGCTGTAATTTCTGGGAGATAATAGAATGTATAGAAAAATTTTCTGTAATTCTTATTTTTTTTTTTAAAGATTTTATTCATTTATTTGATAGACAGAGTTCACATGCAGGCAGAGAGGCCAGCAGAGGTGGGGGGAAGCAGGCTCCCGCCGAGCAGAGAGCCCGATGCGGGTCTCGATTCCAGGACCCTGGCTGGGATCATGACCTGAGCCGAAGGCAGAGGCTTTAACCCATTGAGCCACCCAGGCGCTCCTGTAATTCTTATGTTGTGGGAATATATAAGACTACATATATTCTTTTTTTGTGCACCAAAATGAAGCACAAGTCAAAGAAATTTTAATCAAAAAAGTATAATACAGGGGTACCTGGGTGGCTCAGTCATTAAGCATCCACCTTTGGCTCAGATCATGATCCCAGGGTCCTGGGACCAAGGCCCACCTTGGGCTCCCTGCTCAGCGGGAAGCCTACTTCTCCCTCTCCCACTCCTTCTGCTTGTGTTCCCTCTCTTGCTGTGTCTCTGTCAAATAAATAAATAAAATCTTAAAATAAATAAATAAAAAGTATAATATCTATCAAAACCTTGTTAACCACTGAAGTAATTTTGTATTTGTTGATACACTGCTTTGCAACACACGCCTGTTCGAAATTTGCCTCCTTCTATGCCTCCAAAATCTTTTAAAACTTTCATTAAAATGGTACATTAGTACTTGAGCTATCAAGTATAAGCTATAACATAGTATACATTTCCAACATTTCCCAAAATGTAAAAATTCTCTTTAAAATGAGAAAGGCTTTGGACTTTATGGTTATGTCACATTTACTTGAGAATAAAGGAAAACCAGCCTGAGAACTTTAAACACATGCTCAGAATGGGCAAACAGTGGACAGAAATCTGAAATCTCATTCCTAGGCAAAAACGTGAAAACCCCTAAGTTTTAATATGATAGGTAAATGTAACAGCTTAATATTTAAGATATTTAGTGTTCGATTTTTTTCCTTAGTTTTATTACATTTAACTTTTTTTGAACAGTTTGTTCATAACTTATCCAGCACAGCTAATAGAAATCCCCATTCCAAGAGGATAAATGGCTACTGTTTACTTCCTAAAAGAGGGGACCTATAACCAGGTCAACATAATGCCCTGGTGGTGACAGTAAGAGCATTGTATTGGTTCACAAACAGGGTCGACTGGTTAATCGGGGTATTTCCAATGAGGAACTCAGACTCAATGATTTTTTTGTTTCTTTTGTGAAACAAATGCAGGACTACCTTCAAAAGCTTAACTTTATTATTTTCAAAAAACTTGACTGCACATAAAACTATATCTCCTGGCTTTTTTTCCTATCAGTGATAGACCCCTCGAATCTCTGACCACAGCAGAGCTGGTAATGTGGTTAGAGGACAGACTCCCTTAGAAAAAGCCATCAAAAAACCTGAAATCTTGCCATTTGCAATGAGGTGGATGGAACTAGAGGGGATTATGCTGAGCGCAATAAGTCAATCAGAGAAAGGTAATTATCATATGATCTCTCTGATATGAGGAATTTGAGGGGAGTTGTGGGGGAAGGGAGGGAAAAATGAAACAAGATGGGATCTAGGAGGGAGACAAACCATAAGAGACCCCTAACCTCAGGGGTCTCTTTGCTGGAGGGGAGTCGGGGGAGAGCGATAGGGTGGTGGGGTTATGGACATTGGGGAGGGTATGTGCTATGGTGAGTTTTGTGAATTGTTTAAGACTGATGGTTCACAGAGCTGAACCCCTGAAGCAAATAATACATTATATGTTAATAAAAATAAAATAAAATGAAAGAAAACTCCACAGGAATAAAGTAAAAAAATAAAATAAAAATAAATAAATACATAAATATTTTCTTATTTTTTTCTAAATAAAAGAAAAGAAAAGAAAAAGAAAAAGCTCTGGGTCTACATTCACAAATCTAATGCTACCACCCATGATCAAAAGGCTCCTATTAAAAGTCTCAATAATTTGCTGAGTTATTGTGATACTGACATGTTAAGTGCAAATGAAGCCTGGAAAATTAGTCACTTCCACTAATATTCTTCATCTCAACATAATGGGTCTAAGAATCCAGTCTTCATATGAAAAACAAGTTTTCCCATGTTGTACTTTTGTGTAAGACAGACCAGGCAACATGTTTATAACCGGGGAAAGGAAAAAGATTTGCTTGGCCAACCAGGTAAGAGGTGTGGCCATTAATGACCCACCTAACATGGTTCTCTTGGGCGGGGGCAGAGGCCAAATACCTGTAGAGAATCGCTAAAACGCAGTGAAATGTTAGTGATGTCACAAGCAAGCTCTGAGCCTTGGTACAGATGCTCTCCAAATCCGGCAGTGTATTCCACCACCAACTGTAAGTCTGGACAAGTTTGTGGGGTGTGCAACTAAGAACTGGAACTGTTTGGTTTCTCACAGAAGCCCAAATGTTGTGTTTTTCTCATCGGGTATATATCATCAAGCATGTTACACATATTGTGATGTATGGACACAAACATCATCATACTAACGATTCCTCTTAAATCTATGTACAGATTTAGGCACGCAGGTACGCTTTCCCCTCTGCCCCACTTGTAACCCTGTTCTCATTCCCTCTTCATTTCTCTTACCATAGGCAGGTCTTTTAGGATCTGTATCCCATCTCCTGGGCCCATGTGTGCTATGTGGTTAAAATTAGTTGGGTTAGAAATTAATTTATTTCTCATTTCTGGATCTCGTAGCATCTCTCTGTAAGATAAAACACCTGTTTAGACATTTTTTCTGTGATCGCTCTAGACAACTTCAGAAAAAAGTTAAGCATTCTTTATTCACAAAAATAAAACTGTGAAATCATGTTTAATAAGGATAGAATATACTCCATTAAAACTTGACTTAGAAATTTGTTTTAAATAAAAGACCTTGAGCATTTTGGTGGAAAATAGGCTTCTCTTAGCACTTACATATCAAAGCTGTATTTTACAGATAGTTCTGACCATTTTGTGTATGTCTTTTAAAATAACTGGTAACACTTTGGCGATGTTTTTCTATGGGTCTGGAAATACTACAAGCCTTTGGGCTGTTTGCTCATGAATAGAGTTAACCCGAAGGAACAGATGTACCACACGCAGCTGTGTGCTCTATATATGATTATACAAAGGCCCACAGTCTAAGAATTGTAAATACTTCGTAGACACAGAGCAAGGAATCACAATATGGTACTTTAATCCAGTTCGTACTCACACTTGGGGGAGGACTTATTAAAATTACACTGAGAAGTACATTCATGATCGACACCACAGATGGGTGACAGATTTTCAGAGCTCAAATCTGCCCTCCAAGTCCAATTCTGGCATCACCACCGCGGCGCCCACCCGGACCGGGAGCCCTCGCCGCGCGCACACCTCCTCTGCTGCATCCTTTCCTCCTCCGGGACCCTGAAGGAGAAGCGCCGCTTGTTGTTGATGTTTCTAACCATCTGCTTCCGACTGTTGTCCGACGTTTCCGGAACCACCAGTTCATCCCCTTCTGTGAGAAAAAACACCAAGAATGGCAATGCTCTTTAAGGTGTGAAAATGCTTCTCATCTGTTCATCTCTAAAACGGTACACATTCAGTTGTGCAACCTATGCAATTCTCATTTTTACACGTGGTGTGTTGATACAGCAAATAATCATTTAAACCAAGATATATGTAAACAGGTATACACAAAAGTTAAATATTGCTTACTAAGTACAGTTTCACTTTGATTCGTTTATAAACACAAAATGGCACAATTTTAGTGGAAGACAAGAAAAACGCAGTTGCCTGGGGGTCCTGCCGCTCTCCACGCCCCCGCCCCGCCCCCGACTGCAATCTCTCTGCACTGTCTTTTCTTGCCTTCCAGACACTGGTTCAAAAGCTCCTCCGTGAAGCTATGTGGTGTCAGGTGTAATGGGTAAATTATTCTTGTAAAGGACAACTAAAAGTATTTTGATATGATGAAACACTTCCTTTGTAAGACCCACTCTGTCAGATGCGGACTAAGGACAAAAGCTCCAGCTCCCACCAGCTTCCTTTGCTAAAGGTGAGACTCTTGCTATTTCTACTCTTCCCATCTCCGGGAGGAGACCATCCTTATTCATATGCATCCGGTTTCAATTTTAATACCTAGAAGTAAACAAAACCATCCGCCAAGGACTCCGCAGACCTGCTGAAATATGTGAACACACTCTAGGAATAAAATAGACAGCTGTATTCACACAACATGATGGATGCCATTCTCTAAATAAGGAACAGGAGAAAAGCCAATCTTCAGCATTTTTAACAGCCACAAAGCTGAAGTGAGAAAAAGGGAGACAGGCGGGAGCCTGCAAGGCAAGCCAGGGCAGTTGATAAGCGGAAAAGCAATGTTCTTCTTGGATCGGAGTAATGTAGCTTCACCAGCTAGCTTTCTTCACTCCAGCTGAAACAGTTTTAGAATTTGAGACTCATGAGGGCGGAGCAGGTCTGGGTGAGTTATGGCGGAGTGGGCAATGTGGGAGGCCCAGAAGGCTGCAGTACCACTTTGAGCCCCTGAGAGATAGAGCAATACAGAGAAAAAGAAAGGGCCTCGGGGAATGGGGTCCGCTCCTTTTCCCAAGGACAAGACACCTATGCTGAAATTCTGTCCGGTCCTCCCTCGCTAGGCTCTGCCTCCACCGCCAGCTCAGAGCAGAAGGATGAGAGCGTGGGGAATGCAAGCGGAAAGAGGCTTCATCCTGCGGGCATGACCTGGGACATGGACATACTGTATGATCATCACAGCCACACACAGTGAGAAGTGGGTGTAGCTGATCCTCTGCCAGTATTTGGACTTCCTCTAAGAGACGGACAGAAAACGAAGTACAGGCCCTTGGTGGTGAGAGGCCTTAGGCTCCAGTGTCATTAGATTCATGGTGGATCCACCACTGAGTGGGAATCATTTCTAAATTCTGACTCTCCCTTTGGAAGACCTCTCTTACAGCCAGCAGTCTGTCAATCCAGAAACCTCCAGAGCGCTAAGACATCAGAGCGCCTCCAGATGTCGGACATCAAATGGGACATCAAATGGGAAGGCCAGCAGCGACTGTGGACACCATCCTCGTCCTCTCCAGACCTCCCATCCTGGGGATCCCACTCCCTGCTCCCGATTCTGGTGCTCCTGGGACCCTCCTCTCTGCCCTCCCTGCCCGTGCTGAAACGAACACTTCTGAAGTTCGGAGCCCTATGCATCAGCGGAAGATGTTTGCCTGAAGTCCCCAGTCAGAGCTCTGGATGAGATCTCACAAGGTCAGTGCCACAAACCTGGGTTGGGTTTTATAATATCAATAATATAGAAGACAACTATAGCTATCCTTACGCCACTTAATTCAGTCCCCCACAGAAAAATAACAAGGTAGATAAGAAACCAGTATTTTGTGTAGACAGCTATGCGAGATTAAACAGAATGCCTTTTTAGGCAGACATTTGTCTTAATAGACCGAGGAGAGTATGACAGTGGCCAAGATCACAGACTTTGGAGTAAGATAAACCCAAGTTTAAATCTGGTTTCTGCCACTTATTATCTTCAGGCAGTCAGCTTCGAACATTTCCACTGAAGCTAACCATTAGAGTATATTTTCTTTTAAAATCTTTTTTTTTTTTTTAAAGATTTCATTTATTTATTTCACAGAGATCACAAGTCAGACAGAGATCACAAGTAGGCAGAGAGGCAGGCAGAGAGAGAGGGGGAAGCAGGCTCCCCACTGAGCAGACAGCCTGATACGGGGCTCGATCCCAGGACCCTGAGATCATGACCAGAGCTGAAGGCAGAGGCTTAACCCACTGAGCCACCCAGGTGCCCCTAGAGTATATTTTCTTACCTGCCATCTTATTTTTGAAATATATTAATCTAATTGTCTCCAACCCTAAAAGGTTTAATGATCCTTCACTGTTTAAGGGTCGAACCTAAAATAATAAAAAAATAAAATTAGTACTTCAATAAAACTTTCAAATGAAATCATAAAACTTCTGGCCTATTTAGAAAGCACATATTATCGAGAACTTCCATCTATCATTCCTCTTCAAAATACAGCTCCCTCAGAAAATCAACAAAAAATTAACATTAATTCTGATGGGAAATAGGTATAAAATTATCTAATTTGAAGTAGAAAGTTATAATGACTACATTTTAAAGGAAGAATATTCTGGGGGGAAAATAGCAGAAATGCATTTAAATCTTAATTAAATCCATTAGTGACTAAATCTTTATACTAAGAAGATATCATTGTAGCTACTTTAGGAATGAGATTAGAATTATATTAGATATATATGATACATAATATGTATTAGAATTATATGTCCATATATGACAGAGTATCAGAGTGTAACTTATCACTGGGGATAGGGAGGCTGTCAGTTAATGGTGACAGAGCAACTGCTCACGTACACAGAACAGATGAATAGAGCCCCTACCTCACACCACACATTAAACACCAACTCTGCAGGGAGTAAGGACATAAATGTAACAGTCACACCTTTCAAACTTTTGGAATAAAGGTCCTACTTTAAGACCTTGAGTTACAAAAGTTTCCTAACAGAAAAAAGATAAGCTTAAAGGATAAGAATGCTACATATCCCGACATGAAAATTTCTAACAATAACCCCTGAAACTAGTAATAAATACACTATATATGTTAACTAACTTAAATTTAAATAATCTAAAAAAAGATTTATAACAGTGTTTTCAGAAAAATAATATAATTTATTGTTACTAAAGTAAATGTTGAACAAAATAATCAAAATGGATAGGTCACAAATGAAGATTTAACCCATATTTACTAACTCAATATTTGTAATATATAAAGAATTTCAATAAATTAATTAAAAAAAGAAGCCAAACAAAAATAAGCAAAAAGCATAGCTAGGGTTTCACAGAAAAAGAAATAAGAATGAATAAACATAGAAAGATTAGGGACATGCAAATTAAGGCTTCGGTGAGATAGCATTTTACAACCACTGATAATGGTTATAAGACTATGAATTCTGAGAATGGCAAGGTCAGAGAAGATGTGGATCTACAAGAAATCTTCTGTCCTGCCAGGGGGAATATGAATCAGTACAACGACTCTGGAAAATAATGACACTATCTCATAAAGTTGAAACCCTGCCTTCTTTGCCTTCAGGATTCAAGCCTGCATCCCCTTACGTGAAAAGCAGTTATAAGAAAGAGTGACAGCATTCTCCCTCAGAATTCCTGAGGTAGAAGGTGACACTGGCATTTTAGGCTGGAGGTAGATTCTAGTCACTCGTTAGGACAATATTCCTATTGATCCAGTGAAACTAAATGGATAAAAAGAGTATGGTATTGAAAAAGCTTGACCTTGGTTCCTAGTGTTTCTCCTCTTAGCTAAATGCTGAACTACCGACTGCCCGAAAATGCTCAAAGAGTGAAAAACAGCTAACTAGTCACGTTAGTGTTTCACTACACTCAGTAGTGCACTTAGCCCGTATTTTCATGTGAAATTACCTTTTTGAGTGGGAGAGTCTGAATCCACTCCATGGAGTTCACATCGAACACATCAACTGCGTTTTCACTATACACGGAGAGATACGGCGCGTTGTAACCTGCGAGAAGGGAAGGCGGAGCAGTGGCTAATTACTTCTAACTCATAAACCCCAAACATTCTGAAAGATCTACACTAAATAACGTAGAGCGGAAAACCACCCAAATCCTACTGTTCATGTAGTAGTGCATCAAAACACTTCTGAGTAGAAGTCAGTCATAAATGAGCAGCTGACATGCTGTGGGTCGGGTCAGACGGTCCCTTTAATACAGAAAGATTCTGCTCACCCAGATGGCAGAATCTCGCCTTCTCCAATCAACGAGTTCTATCAAGGGATGCCATTACGATTTTTTATAAGATTTGATTCCTAAACCAGTTAAGCTACTGACAGCGCAATGACTTATAAAGCAATCTTTAGGTGAGACCTGTCATCGCCTTTATGAACGTAGGATCACAGGATCACGCACCTGACACAGGTATATGAGTGGGGCGAATGCTCAAAAGTGCTTACTAGAGGAATGAACAGCGACAGATGGTGACGCCAGCAAGGAGAGATGAGATGATTAACTTAAGCTGATGTCCTGCATCACACCCACGGTCGGGCTGTTCACAAGAGCCGGATATCCTGATTCTGACTCCATATTAGAAGTAATACTTCAAATTATTACCTAACCAGGTTACCAAACAGCCTTTATTCCACATATGACACCACACATAGGAATATGTATTTTAGAAGACACAAAACTTTAAGAATAATTAGGTCTGGGTGGGTAGATCACAAATACTTTTCTTTCTTTTTTTAAATTTAGATTTTCTAACTCTTCAGTAATAAGCATGTATGGCCTTCCTAACTTTTCTTCACTGAATATTTACACTTAACTATATCCTGCCCATCACGCCTCCTACCTGGTTCCAGTGGAAGAGATTTCACACCTCCGGCCCCAAATCCCTCCCCGGGGTTCTGAATTCCATCCTCTCTGGCCTCCTGTATTTACTGCACAGGCAACCTCTCCCTAGTTCCCCAGTTCAGCATTTGAGCATGTTCAAGTATCTTCCACTAAAAACAAAGCATGTGGACTCAGATACTCCTCCCATGGGCCTGTCCAGAGCTCTGTACTTCTGCTACAGAGAACCGAGAATTCACTGCAACTTTGCACTTGTCATGAATCTTTCCTGGTTCCCACTCTGCGTCAGCAGGGGAAACAGCCTCCCGGGCTGGGTGCTCTATCTGTCCGCTGCGATGGCCATGAGTATCTGATAATTTACTAATGCCTTAGTATTTCTCGAAAGAGAGCAACAGGCAATCTCAAGTCTCTATCTATTTAGCTAAAAATAAAAAACAGAGAAACACTTCTTACAGATGCTGCGTTATACCTTTACATAACCAATTAAATAATTCACTTAGTAACAACTTCTCCAATGCAAGTGTCATTAGCTATTAAAGCTCACAAGCGCTGTATTTTGGGAGACCATGAAGATAACTGTTCAGAGTTACTTCAAAATACAACACGGGTTGAAAATCCACCTAAGAAAAATATGCCATCGAAAGATTAGCTTCAACTAGGTACAAGGTAATGTCAAGCCTGCCGGCCGAGGTCAAAGTACAGAGAGTCACTTTAGATCAACAACCTAACTGACACTTCGGCAAAACCTTAAGGGTGACTTTAAAAAACAATCTGTTATTAATAGTGAATATATTTATGAATATGAATATGACATAGAGGAAAAGGAAAGGGACAAAAAGGTGAACCAGCCAAAATAAGAGAATCTTACAACAAGAGGAAGGATTTGCTGGCCACATCAACTCTTGCTGTCTGGATCTCCGGCCCTGGCAGTCGGTGTATATCCCGATGCTGTTAAAACACAGCAGATACTCTTTACTGGAGATCTCGACAGCGCAGATGGCATCCATCGGCTGATGTGCAATAAATGAGAGTGTGTGGTCATTTGAATGGAGCATACTGTACGGACTTCCATCCCCGTTCAAGGGGTATCGGAGGAATCCCGACTGGAACCCCACGCAGAGCTGTTCACTGAAGATCGCCATCCACTGCACGTTATATGGGACTTGAATTTCCTTAAATTTTCTGTGACGGGTCTTGCTCTGAAAGAGTTCATAACAGAGGACCTGCCTTTTCATAGCCACGCACAGACACGTGAGAGCTCCATGGCACACTTTGCCAGAAGTTATGGACTGACACCCTTTAGTTTCTGCCAGCTTATAAAAATCAGTCTCTCGTCCGTCAAAAGCTGACATGGGAAAAAGTCGCACGTGACGATTTCGTCCTGAGATCACAGCAACGAGCTGATCATTTGGAATGAGTTCAATCTGATGTATCTTCTTATTGTCACCAACTCTAATAATTTCTATGCAAAGAAATGATAATGCAGAATAATGTTTTATTTGTTAATCATATCCCAATTACACTCAAAACAATATATCAACTTACAATAGAGACACAGATACATCCAGAAGAATGAGCTCTGAATCAGTGTGGAGAAAGAGGAAGGTATAATTATACCCATTATAAGGTAACTGCACATGCCTAAAGTGAGGTGTTAAATTCAGCACCATAATTTCTGGCAACCAAGGCAAAGGGTCCCTGTGTGATAAAGCAGGCCACATCTGTAGGAAAAAACCTTTTACTGGCACTAAATTCTCAGGAACTTTACCACGGTGCTCCTATTTTAAAAACTCAGTAAGGCATATTGCACCAAAGGTATTTCTTTCTCTCTCTCTCTTTTTTTTTTTAGAGAGAGAGTGAGCACACACATGTGTGTGCACAAGCAGTGGGGAGGGGCTGAGAGAGAGAATCTCAAGCAGGCTCCATGAGCATGGACCTCGAAGGATCCCCAAGGATCCGGAGATCATGACCTGAGCTGAAGCCAAGAGTTGGGGGTTGAAGAACTATGCCCCCCAGGCACCCCTGAAGGTACCTCTATGGGTAACAAACAGACGCAGTTTAAATGCAGTGTTTTCCCAAGATCTCACTTGATCTGAAGATAGGACACTAGCAAACTAGTTCTTTTTTATTTCACTCAGTATTTTACTTCTCCCTGGGAAAAAAAATCTGTGTATTAAGTGTGGGGGAAAAACACCCCCAACATGAACACATTTTAAAGACTGCTACCTCTTCAAGCACTAACAAAGCAAGAACAAATCAGGCTGTATCTTTCACAGCCAGCTCTAGGCATGCCACCTGAGTCTTTGCAGGAGAGCTGATAAATAAATGAGAAAAGAAACACAACACATACGTGCAAGTTTAAGAACTCAGGAGAATTGAAGAATTTTAAAGGATATCTTTTGATTCATAAACACATCAAATTAGGTGTGGAAAATTTCAATTACAGAATACAGAAAAGCAAATCCTATTCTTTTTAGTATTTAGCATCTAGAGTCCAGAATTGTCCAACAATATCTGGTTGGACATTACTCTGCATTAATTAACTTTCTCTTACCATCTTTGGTCACGTGAACAACAAACAACCCTTCTTCATTGCCCAGAGCTATCCTTTCATGATCTATGGAAGACATGAATATGAAACACTGTTAATAGGTAAAACTATGTAGAACTAATAGAACAAAAAAGATAATAAAGAAATTTGTGCAAAAACTGAAATAAGTAACTTAAAAATTGCAATAACAATTTGTACTGTAAAATCTCCTTTCAGATGACAGTGGTAAATGTTACCTCAGGTCTTTTTTTAGCGGAATAATTATTAGTATATCCATACTTAGAAAAAGTAGTAAATGTTTATTCAATAAAGGGTGAAAAAAAATTAAAAACCTAGTTTGTCAGCACCCTGGGCCTACTTCTGTTTCTTGTTTTGGGAGGGAAAAATTGTGGAAGGCATAACCCTATTAATTAGATTTTCCTTATTTATTAGCAAGTAACAGAAGAGTTGGATAGGTATATAAGAAGACAAAAATTTAAACCTCCAGACACATAAACTGCCATTTTTTGAGGGCATTTCACACCCTGTGTCACGTATCTTGCCTTCCAGAAGCTTCCCCATCACTTCTTGGAGGTAACTGGAACCCTATCTTTATCTTTTTTCTTACGCTTTAAGAAGTTAAACAACTTGTTCTAAGTCACACAGCAGAAAATAGATTGTTATAGGTTAATCTTCAGCACTGCGGCTTTTTCAATAGAAAATGCACTTGGAAAGTATACTGATTCCCCTTTACCGAAAACACGTTCTCAGCGGCCTCGCTCACTCAGCAGACCCTTCCTGCACACCCGGGGCAGCACACAGGGCCCACTGGACACTGGGGTTTCCTAGCTGTAAGCCAGCTCTGCTCACACGGTAGGTGAGTGGGCAACTACAGTAACACAGTCAATGGGCAAGTCCGTACCTATGATGGCAGCCGCCTGGGTTGTTTTAATGAGGGGCAGAGTGCTGTCATAAGCCTCCTTGGGAACATAGACTGAGCGGTCTCTGAATTTGTTTTTCTTCAAAATCTTGTGCAGCTCGCTGAGCACGCCTACCCACTTGTTCCTCTCGCTCTCACTCTCTGCGAGCATCAGGACCGAACACCTGCTGTCGGACGCCGAGAGCTGCGAAGCCGTGACCTAGGACAGTTCAATCAGCCTGTGTTAGAAACAGACCCTGCACTAGCTGCCGATGCTGGCGGACCAGGCTCCGGCCAACAAAATGCGCATTCGTCAGGTGACACCTTTACAGGAGCTCAGCGCTCCTCGCTCATCGGGAGAGTAACTAGTCTTCGCCTCAGAATTCAGGACAAAGCAAAGGTAGCAGATACCGGTACTATCCGGCTAGCTAGCTAGATCCCATTTTAAATGTTAGTAACCATTTTTAAATTTTCTTTGCTATCAAGTGCCAGGATGCCATCACTGAGAAATGCCTGATCCATACTCACACATCACCTGCGGCTGACACTAACTGAGCGCTATCTGAGCAGTGATCAGAGCATGTTGCGAAGTACGAGTTGGGTATTGCTATTAGATCCTGATTTTACATACGAAAATACTCTGGCGTAGAGACTCACGGTCTCCAAGCATGTCCTACCAAGTGGGGTTCATTGGTCCGTGCTCAGAAGCATTATATTAAACCAACTGCCAACTTGCTTTAAAAAGTCAGCAATAACATTCTGTTACTTCATAATATAACTCACATTATTTGAGAGAAGATCAGATCATCTGAGTTGGCATTTACATGAAAATTTATCACTATACAAATAGTACTTACAATCAGAACAGACTTAAACTTTACGTATATGGATCTCCCCCTCTTAAAAGGGCTTTAAGCAGCAGTGACCATAAAGTCCCACTATGTGAATCAGCTCCAGGCAAGTGGGCCTCTTCAGGCTCCATTGGTGATTTTCCAGATACAAGATTCATAGACAAACACTTAGCATATGAGCATAACATTAGGGCGTTGGTTTTTTGTTTTTTGTTTTTTTTTAAACCTCTATTGTCTTAATTCACCAATTCAAGACTGCCCTGTGGCAAGACAGATGGCCTCCAAAGATGTCTACTAACAATTCTTCCTCCCGAACTCTACTCATCAAGCTCTGGAGTCTATTTCCCCTCCCCTTAGATCCAGGCTGGCCCCGGGACCAGGTCTGACCAACAGGATGCACAGGAGGTGCGCCTGATTTGGCCTGATCCTTAAACGAAAGGTCTGGTAGCTTCTTCTGTTTTCTTGCAGACCAGCCCCTTAGAAGTCAGCCGGATGACTGAATGAGAGGTCACATGCAGAACATTCAAAGAGAGTGTGGAGACTGCCTGGCTCCCAGACAGCAGCAAGGCCCCAGATACAGGAGCAAGGTCATTTCAGATACTCTAGCCTCAAATGAGCCGAATGTAGCCACAGGAGTGACCCTAGTTGACCCCACTCAAACTGGATAGCTGATCCAGAGAATGGTAAAAAATAAGTCATTACTGGTTTCAGCTACTAAGTTTTGGAGTAGTTGTTACAAAGCAATAGAAATAAAATATTAATTTTTAAAATGAGGTTTTAAAAAGAAACCTCTTCTTCAAAAACTTGAGAAACCTCACACTTATTCAACTTATATTTTTTTGGAAAGTGAAATGTGGCTCGAAAGTAACACTCAAGATGAATCCTATTTTAGAAGCCAAATATTCATGCTTTCTATAGGTGTTTGACTAATGAAGTATTTACTGAGCACTGACTGACTGTACAGCCCAGTATTGGATGGTATAAGACACATTAAGGAATGCAGGATTTAGTAATTCCTAGTAAGCTTATGACCTATATGGAGAGACAAAATACATATTCAGTAAGAGCACATAATTCAGTGATCAAATTACAGCACACACACTCACTCTGAATATGCAGGGTATGTCTTTTCGACTTGCATGAATAACATCAGAAGCCAAGACTGAACTCACAGAAAATTCTTCATCCCTGAAGGAAAAATGAAACATTAGAAGTCAGTGTATGTGTTGTGTTCAGGGTGGACCTTCAAATAACACACATGGGGCAATCCTCAAAACTTGATTGCACAAAACATCCAAACTGAATTAAAAAAAATTAATTTTCCTGCCATTGTAATGGATGGGGCCAAGAGTAATCTCTCAGGAGTAACTGAGCAGCGGCCGTTACACAACGGCTGGCGATGACTGCTGGCTCCTGTCACAAGGCCAGCACCGTACATGCAGACAAGGGATCTGAACCCTCCAGAACACGCACCCTCTTGCCTCCTGCAGCCCAGCTCATGAGCCTACAATGTAGCGTAGCTGACATTTCACTATTCTGTCAGCACCTGAAACAGAACTCCTCCACAATAATTTACTCCTTGTGACTTCCTAAGTCTTAGTGGCAGCAGACTCTTGGTCTGGGACACTTGATGTCTTAGTCTTGTCTTTGCTTCTTCTATCTTTCTACAGCGAGACCCTGGGCAGGCTCTGTCGGACTTTCATTGCTAATGTCTCCTGCATCAACCTCCCCGCATTCCGCATCTGTGGGGAAGAGGCCGTGTCTGAGGTGCCGTATGAAATGCCATCGTGTGTCATGGCTGGACACTCCTGCTCTGAGCGTGGGAGGAAGAGCTGGAGGGAGGCCCGGGTGGGAGTCATCAGCACCGAGGTAGCAGCTGAAGCTCTGGGGGCTCCTGAGGTCCCCCAGGGGAGTGCAGGAGTTACAAGCACAGGTAAAGAAGAACGCCCCAAGGGGCGGGGAAGAGCCTGCAGAGTGAGACCAGAAATATTCCAGAGATGCACTCATTCAGATGTTTCCCGACTCACTATGTCCTCTAAGAGCCTATCTGATGTTGGAATTTGTACTCCCCTTCCTCATGTTGGAATTAGGATCCACACCTTCAGGTAATAGTGAAACACCACACATTAGGCCCCGTTAGGCGAGCCATCTCATGCTGGTCTTTTGGATTCAGACTTTGCTCCTTTACCCTGAGCCCAGGCCCCAACTCACTTGACACACACCAACCTGTCGTATAATGACACCTTGCCTCCTGGTTTTAATGACATCACTCTGGCAATATTAGTACATTAGATTATTAATATGAGATTAGATTTAAATAAAAGTATGGCAATGTAACTGGATGAAAAACTAGACACTTTTTTATTCCCATGTCACAAACGTACAAATATTTTCACTTTCGAAAGCTCACCTCATGTCAATCACCTGACTGACCACGACACTGGGCTGAGAGGCTTTTCCTTCAGCAACATCGTACAGGAAGAGTTTAAAGTCGCAAACCACAGCCAGTGCTCTCTGCCACCCTTTCTTCACTCCAGCCGGTTTCGGGATCTTCAGGGAAACAGAAACAACTCACACTGAAATGTCAATCACACCCTCTTTGTTACCTCCATAGCTGAAGGATGGAAACCTAAAGACAACGTACACGCATCCCAACTGCCGCTCTGGGGGCGTCAAGCAGAGATGGAGCGCACAGACCACCGATGACAGGAGAAACTGTAAGAACACATTCTCCAAATACTGTATAGCTTTTTATTCTACAAAGTTTTTACGTTTCTCTAGTAATTCATTAAAATAGCATTCATGGATTTCTTTCTCGGTAGCGTCAAAGTCACATTTGGGAGTACGATGAAATGCAGCTTACACGTTAAATGCTATTCGGGATTACAAGTAAGAGAACAGCCTGATAGGATCTCACACTTCAGAAGCATACAACCACCTCCCCAGGAAGACCAGGTGCCAAAGACTCCTTTACAGAGATTTGAACACTTGGTCGTTACAAGATAAGGGCAGTACTGAAAACTATAAGAGAATTTGGAATTTATTTCCAAGCAAAGTACAGGTTTTTGTTTTCAAATCACTCTGGATGAATCAGATTATTAGGTGAATTTTATTTGCCTAATTTTCTGTATTATTTGTGAAGTGCCTGGACTTTATTTTCACTCATTAATTAACCTTAAAAGATTAATCTAACCCAACCTAATCATACTTACCCTGACATGACCTTCGTATGCTGTTCCTATGCCCTTCTGTGGATCTATCCCCAGAGGACCCTTTGTTTGCTCAGGCGGGACTGGACAAGCAGTTGGAGCTTTGTTCACACAAGTTATATGACATGAGAATCCACACACTTTGGAAGGGGGGGAAAAACAATGTTCAATAAAAATTCACTTCTACAAAAAGACAATTCACTGAGCGCTCATTACATTCAAGGGGCTATGTTAGACGAATGCTTATCTGCGGCTTTGTTTTAAAGAAACTGTTTTGTCATTTGGGAAGCTGATTCATTTGCTTACTAATAAGAATTTCAATGAGAAATTGTAAAGATTTTTATTATTGTAATATTATTATTCTGTATTAACATTAGTAATCAAGAGCAGCAAATACATAGGAAAAAAAAATCTAATCTTGTGCATACAACAGTTGATTTTAACTTGGCATCCCAAAAAGTAGTTTCTAGAGTTCTCTCTAACGCTTCTTCTCACTGCAACTTGGTATCTTCCCTGAGAGTTTCTCTTGCCAGGGTCACTAATGGACATGAAATTACCTGACATCTTTGCAATATCTGGCAAACCTTACAATCCTTCTTATTGAAAATAAAACTGTTCCATGATTAAAGACATACAAATTAAGGATAAACTTTAGGAGTTGTTAGTTTCACTACTGATACTTCAGCTATGACCAAGATCATAACAATGGTTAACCTCATTGACTGCATTTAATTTTTCTAACAATCTAAGAGAGATACAGTTACTATTTATATATGACTTGCCCTGGGTCACAGGACTCATAAGTGGCATTGCTGGAATTCAAACCCTAGCATTTGGGGTCAGAGCCCAACCCCCCAGCCACCAACCACGCTGCCATGATACTTCTACCCGATACGCACATGATGAACTTGAGACCGTAAGAAACAGGATAAACAAAAATAAATGTCTAAGTTTTACCAAGACCTGGCTGGGGGACAAAATATGTAGGGCACCAGGGTGGCTCAGTCAGTTAAGCCTCCAACTCCTGATTTCAGCTCAGGTCATGATCTCAGGGTCGTGGGACTGAATCCCATAATGGGCTCTGCAGTCAGGGTGGAATCCGCTAGAGAGTCCCTATTCCTCTGCCCCTCCCCCTACCCACTCTCTTTCCATAAAATAAATAAATAAAATCTTAAAAAAAAAAAAGTTAAAATATTTAAGCTTGTTGGAAGGGGCTGTAGACTAAGAACACTTCCTACTCTAAGGGCTGGTCCTGGAGAATATTTAGGAAAGATTAAGAGAGGAGTTGAAGGGATACCATCCCGGGAATGTATGCACACAGGAAAATGTACCATACACCCACTGATGGGCATTATGAAACCACCAGAGGGCCAAGACGAAGTGGTACTGTCAAAGCTACCATAAGACATCTTGCTCACAAGTAAAGTGTCTAACAAGTTATAAACTGTTTTACTAATAGGCAAAAATCTCACCTACAAATAGCAGTGGAAGCAACAAAATAATTGTCCTATACAGGATCTAATTTCAATCCATCAGGAGGAAGTGAAAATGACAGGAATCTTTGGAAGCTGTAACCACATTACCAGAATATTTATGAAATCCTAGGCAGAGTCTACTGTGGCCCCACAGTGTATAGGGTAGGGTTCTAAGGCTTTGCAGGAAAGACAGGCACAATTTCATGACATGGGACTCTAGAAGGGGGTTTGGGGAGACCTCAAAAAGCCCCACCATGTAACTGCAAATGATTCTGAGCATAAGAAATGATAAGGGCCCTAAAAGCCAGGTAGCTAGCTATCCAGGGTTCTTTCTGATACATTTAAAATGACATGTATTTTTATTTTATTTTTTTTAAAGATTTTTTTATTTTAGAGACACCGAGTGCTGGGGGAGGGGCAGAGGGAGAGAGAGAGAGAGAGAATCTCTAGCAGACTCTCCACTGAGTGTGGAGTTTGCTGCAAGGCTTGATCCCAGGATCCTGAGATCATGACCTGAGCCAAAAACCAAGAGTCAGATGCTTAACCATCTGAGCCATCAAGGCACCCCTAAAAAATGACATTTGTAAGTACTGGCTAGATCCCAAATGGGACAAAGCTTAAAATATTGCACAAATTCTCTCCTTTGGTTTCCATCACACCTTCCTGGTCAATAACACAGGCCGTTCCTTTTTCAGATTACTTTACTGTCTTTACCTTTTACCTTCCCTGAGCTGTTTCTTAAGGCTCTGTCTTCACACCTGCACTCTTTTCACTCTGTGTGTTTCCAGGAAAACGCCATTCCCGTTCATCACTTTGTATGCTCATAACTTTCAAATCTACTTTTCAACCCAAGAGCATTGCTTTGGCTCTAAACCCATGCATCTACAAGACCAGCTGAGATGATGCAATCTGGATCTTTTGCTTTGACTGTGAGAGCTCATCAAACATAGAATGCACTGCATTAAGATGCCATTAACACCCCCTTACTTCAAAGTATTCAAAGTGATCAAATACAGACTAACTACAAGCACATTCTACAAGGGGAACACCTGCTTCTGATGTGGCCTGATGATCTTCCCCTCAAAGTCCCTTCCAACCCTAAGGGCTAAGAAATGGAAACTAATATTAGAATTTGAACTAGCAACTATTTTACCTTTCTCATAAGATATATTAGTAAATGGTACACAAGGCATTGTTATAGTGATAAATTTCATTTGATTAGAAAAAGTATATTCCCAATTAAGGTACTGTAAATAAATATACTATAAATAAAATAAATAAACTATTCCCAAATAGTGCATCCCATTATAATTATTTAAGTCATTTACATTTCAGAAGTCTTAGGAAAAATAAAGTGGTGCCCAGACAAATATACTTCATTTTCTGTTCAAATGACCCCTGATCTCCCATCTCTCAGAATGTGAGCTCCAAGAGGGCAGGCTCTCAGTCTTTTCCCCCATCCACGACTACACTGCAGTGTCTAGAAGTATAGGACAGGAATTCCACGAACTCTCGATGGATGAATCAATGAGTCAACAAGTGGTAAGGAAAATCCAATGATACAAATACTGGGAATAAAGTATCCTTTTGAGGCAAAGTGGCAGACAGTTAAAAATTTCTGGAAAGGGGGCGCCTGGGTGGCTCAGTGGGTTAAGCCACTGCCTTCGGCTCAGGTCATGATCTCAGGGTCCTGGGATCGAGCCCCACATCAGGCTCTTTGCTCAGCGGGGAGCCTGCTTCTTCCTCTCTCTCTGCCTGCCTCTCTGCCTGCTTGTGATCTCTCTCTGTCAAATAAATAAATAAAATCTTCCAAAAAAAAAAAATTTCTGGAAAGATACCGAACTGCCTACTTTTGAAGAATGATTTCTCGTATTAGAGAAATTAAGCAAGGTGGAAGTTAAATGAACAGATTCAAGGATAACTTTTATGTCTTCTATCACTCAGCTTAATGCTTTCCCAGAACCATAAATTCACCCAAATAACGCAACAAAGATGAACGAGCCACAACAGCAAAGTCTCCCCTGGAAAATGTTTCCAGGGGCCAGCTGGTTTCTCCCCTGTTCAACATGCAGCAAGGTGCCTGCTTTATAATCTGTACTCCTGTAACCAGAAAGAGCAGAGCCAGCAGACACTTACGTACTGTTTAAGGGGAATAAAGCTACGTGATTACAGTTTAGGGAACCAACACCAGGATTCTAACATCACACTCTCTTGCTATTTTGTTCTTACCTTCACAGGAACAGCCCTGTCTTATCAAACCCACCATCAGAGAGGTGCACTGGTGACATCTGGTAGGGGTAGTGAAAGATTTGACAAAAAACTGATGGGTCTTGCGCTGTAAAACAAAGGGATAAAAAACACACCGATTATTAAAAACATCAATTAGTTAAAGGATTTCTGTACTGTAAATCTCCGGGCCCCACTCGAGCTACCAGGATGTTTTCTAAACAGAAGTCGAATGAATTATTTTCATTTCTCACAACTTTCCGTAAGTTATGCTCTTTGCATATTTTTATTAGGCGATATAGAGCTAGGTTATGCTAAAAATAATATAAGAAGTGACATGGTAATTAATTGCTCTTGAACGCCATTTGAAAAGTTATGAACTGTAGCTTTTTATTTTTGCTCACAGATATTGATTCAGGATTTTTACAAATTCTTCAAATTATTCTTCACCAAAGAGTTAAGTGAAATGTTACATATTTATATCTTTACGAATACAGAAATTTAATATGCTTTTATACCTTCTTAGGAAGAACAAAGAGTAACTGAAAATTCTTGTCCCTGCTATAAAGCAAGTATTTTATTCTATGGGACCAAGAACAAAGAACATGTTTAATGAATCTGTTTCCTCATTGGAAGCAGGTGGTATTACCCTTCAGTAGATAAACACACACACGCATTATTCTAGAGACAGACAGCAGCCTGAAACTTCTTGTTGCGAACCCACTAAAGTTCTCCGAGTCTTGTCTATCCAATCTGGTGCTAAGTCCGTGTAGACTGCAGCTCTCCAGAACATACTCTCCTCTCCAAATTAGCCCTTAGAACGCTTTAATAATAAATGAATTGTAATAACCATCCTTTCACTGTGCTGTGTGAGCCTAGGGACAAAATACTTAACTTCTCTGTGTCTTACTTTCCTCATTCTATAAAATCGGATCAATAACAGTTATCTGGATGGATATGTGAACATAAAGTGTTTCGAACAGTGCTGGAAGAGAGTGAGCATTCAGAACATAGTTACTTACTTTTGAAAACCAATTTGGCTAATAATTTATTTTATATGCGTGACTGATTTAAACTAGTAAGATCCCTATTCTATTCCAATAATATGTGAATTCTGATGACATACTGTTTTAAGTAGTAGTTATTTTAGTTGAGACTAACTTATATTAAAAACCCAAAGGGACTAATCAGAGTCACCTGGGTGGCTCAGTCAGTTGAGTGACTCTTGATTTTGGCTCAGCTCATAATGTCAAGGTCATGAGATGGAGGCCCACATCAGGCTCTGCACTCAGCGTGGAGTCTGCTTGAGATTCTCTTCCCCTCCCTTTACACCTCCCTACACTTGTTTCTCTCTAAAATAAATAAAGAAAATCTTAAAAAAGCAAACATACAAACAAAACCTAAAGAGTCCTGGCACCTGGGTGGCTCAGATGGTTATGTGTGTGCCTTCGGCTCAGGTCATGATCCTGGGATCGACTCCCATGGCGCTCTCTGCTCAGTGGGGAGTCTGCTCCCCCCTTCCTCCTCCCCGCGTTCATGCTTTCTCTCTCTCTCTCAAATACACAAAATCTTACAAAAAAAAAAAAAAAGCCAAAGTAAAGGGGCCATTCAAAGCTTTAAAATTTAAGTTAAAATGAAATTCTGGGGGTGCCTGGGTGGCTCACACATTAAGTGTCTGCCTTCGGCTCAGGTCATGGTCCCAGGGTCCTAGGATTAATCCCCACGTTGGGCTCCCTTCTTGGCGGGAAGCCTACTTCTCCCTCTGCCTCTCCCCCGGCTTGTGTTCCCTCTCTCGCACTCTCTCTCTGTCAAATAAATAAATAAAATCTTAAAACAACAAGAACAATAACAAAATTCGGGACACTTGTGTGGCTCAGTCGGTTAAGCATTTGCCTTTGGCTCAGGTCGTGATCTCAAGGTCCTGGGATCAAGTCCTGCATTGGGCTCCTTGCTCAGCAGGGAGTCTGCTTCTCCTTCTATTACCTCCCTCTCTCTGACAAATAAAAATGAAAATCTTTAAAAATATATATAAAAAAATTTTTAAAAAATTCTACTCTTCTCAAATGGGATATGTGATTTAAATGCCACAAAAGCTTCGAAGCAGCACCAGGATCTGACTCTACCGCATCTAGAACACAGACCGCCCTCAGACCAACTGTAAAATTGCTCCTGGGTGGCCTGACCCCCGACCAACGAGGGGACACTGTGCCAGTGTTCCACGTGCACCATCTCATTTAATGGAGATAATATCCCTGTAAAGACAGGTAATATTGCCTCATGCAGGTAAAGGAAATGAGACTCAGTTACTCATGGATACATAGTTAATGGTAGAATTAAAATTTAAGCCTACATCTGTCTGATTCTGTTTGATCATTTAAAAACATGCAGAATATGTTCCTTAAGAAACCTGAAAACTACACAAGACACGGTTAGGCCAAGACTAGGGGCTTCCATGTCTGTAATAAAAACACAAGTACCCGGTTTGCTAATATCATATAAAATATTGCTCAGTATTTTTCCTGTATACCAAGGTTTACTCTTATTTTTTTGCTCTTTGAGGAAGTATCCAGAGTAAAATTTTTAGCATTTTTTTCAATTGCTCAAAATTATGGCAAAAGGCAAAGTTAGTCTACTGATTGCTCTGGAAGCTTTTATCACAACAAGAGAACTGATCAACGGCTTAAGAGAGGCAACTTCCTTCCTTCTTCTAAGGGATAACAGAGAGGTCTGGAGTATCAGTAATAACAACTATGGCCACAACAAACCTTAACAGCAATTCTTGACAATACCCATGAAATTGCTGACAAAACACATTACACACTGCCCTCCCCTCCAAGAGATCTACTCAGGATGTCGCAATTTTAACCGAGTATGCTAGGAAACAAAAATGCTTTCTTAGAGCACTATTCAACTAACCAGCCAATCAACTGGTAGGTGCTGATTAAAGTGTGGGATCATGTTTCACTGATCTCAATGAAGGACAGTATAAAACAACGTAATTAAAGATAATGATTCTGATGGCACTGACCTCTAGGCATTACACCGTAGGATTTTGTATTTATTTGGTTTTGGTGGAGTAGAGAGGAGCAGTAACAGAGAGATACACGGATCCACTCCTAGGGTCCAGATTACTTGCCTTTTGATCTTTCTAAGACCCCGTTCTGCCTCCTGGTCAGTATTTAAACTCTAACACTTATCCAAAGGGTAGTTTGAAGAGGAGAAAAAGAAGGAAAAAAATCTAGGGAAGGGGGCATTAAACCTAAAGCATGGACCCAGGTTAGAGTTTTTAGATTATGTGATCATTTGGAGTAAACTGAGAATTAACTATAAACTCGATATTCAAAAAGGTGGACAGAAGAGTGCCGGGTGGCTCAGTCGGTTAAGCGTCTGCCTTCAGTTCAGTTTGTGATCCTGGAGTCCTGGGACTACGCCCCACACTGGGCTCCCTGCTTGGTGGGGAGTCTGCTTCTGCCTCTCCCTGTACTCCTCCCTGACTAGCACTCATGCCCTCTCTCACTCACTCTCAGATAAATAAATAAAATCTTTTTTTTTTTTTTTTTTTTTTTTTTAAAGGTGGACAGGGGCCGCCTGGGTGGCTCAGTGGATTAAGCCGCTGCCTTCAACTCAGGTCGTGATCTCAGGGTCCTGGGATCGAGCCCCACATCTGCCTCAGCATCCCCGCTGAGCAGAGAGCCTGCTTCCTCCTCTCTCTCTGCCTGACTCTTTGCCTACTTGTGATCTCTCTCTGTCAAATAAATAAAATCTTAAAAAAAAAAAAAGGTGGACAGAAAGAAGGGCTCTCTTCTATTCCAATTTTGTCTGTGTTGTGTACTTCAAGCTATCACTGGAGAAGGAAAAAGGTCTTTGACAGAAGCTGGGACAAGACAGTAGAACCAATTATGATCCCTGGTAAAAGCTTAACCCTCACTGTTGATCATGAGAATTTTATCACTGATAAATGACAAGAAGTCTTTACCTCATACAAACCCCATGAAGGCCCGTGATGTGACAAGCACTGGGTGTTATACACAACTGATGAATTACTGAAATCTACATTTGCAACTAATGATGTATTATATGTTTGCTGATTGAATTTAAATAAAAAAAGGATAAAAATAAAATTTTAAAAAGGTTTTTTTCCCCCTTTTAAGCACTTCTAATTATTTTGTCGTAATTATACACTCCTTCATCTTTTAAAAAACAGGAAGTAAATTTTATTTTGGGAGGAGAAGCCTTAGGTGCACAAAACCGAGTTAACCTTTAGTGCGCGAAATGTCATCACAGAGCTTGGTAGAGGTCCCCTTCTGATTTTCTTTTGCCTTATTGCTTTTTCCACCCCTCCCTGATGATTCACTCCCCACCCTTCCCCACAAGATCTGACACCCAGTCTAACAGGATTTACACCTGTGTGTGAAGCTGCCTGCTTCTTCATGTCTTTGATGTTACTTTACTTAGTTTTTGACAATCTGGTGAGTATAAAGTGATAATTTTTAAATTATTCACTTTTTACTAATGAAGTTGGACATTTCTTCATATGCTTATTAACCATTAGATTTCCTTTTTTGGGAATTACTTATTCATATCATCTGCCAGTTTTTCAACTGCATTTCTGATTTTTCCACAGAGAGGTGTAGGAGTTCCTTACATATTCTAGAAATTAATCCCTTGTTGGTGTTAAACATTGCAAATTTCTTTCACCAGGAGTCACCGCCTGTTAGCCCCCATTAACAAAGCTTTTGCTGCACAAGCATCTTTAATTGTGATGTAACAGCAACCAGCAATATTTTCACCTTATGCTCATGATCTGAGATTTTTTTTTTAAAGATTTATTTATTTGACAGAGAGAGAGATCACAAGTAGGCAGAGAGGCAGGCAGAGAGAGGAAGGGAAGCAGGCTCCCCGCTGAGCAGAGAGCCCGATGCAGGGCTCGATCCCAGGACCCTGAGACCATGACCTGAGCCAAAGGCAGAGGCTTTAACCCACTCAGCCACCCAGGCGCCCCATGATCTGAGATCTTACATTCATTGCCTAACCACAAAGAATTTCCCATTTTCTCCTATGTACGTTTTTAGTTTTTCGAATCATCCTAATACCCATACACGGTTTACAAAGTAAAACAGTATCACAATGCTTATAATAAAAACGGAAGCACCCCTCTGCTCCAAGTCCTCTTTCGTAGAGGCAATTTCTTTTAACTTTTGCAGCTGATTGCCTCCTTCTGTATCTGGGGGTAGAGGTGGGGTGGGTGAGGGACGCAAGCCCATCCTGCTCTTTTTTGATTTGAGGCATCATATTGACTTCCTATTATGGAAGAGGAGGACTGAGCACTGTTAAATCAGCCACTCCCTTCATGTCCTCAATATTTTCAAAGCACAGTCTTGGGTTAAACTTTGCACTTAGCATTCAAGTTATTAGGAACTTGGAATTAGAATTCAGTGAGTCGAGAAGTACATTATGGTTCCATCTTTCTTGCATAATCTTTTGATTTTTCTGAAACCAATGATGCCGTCCCTCTTTTAAACTTAATTTTCTAGGTCTCTTTCATTAATTAGCCCTAGATTCTCTAAAAGAATGGCAAAATCTCCTTGAATCTATTTACCACGTGGTCAAACAGTGAGGAAGGAAGCCTTCAAGACTCCTCCATCCAGTGTTTATCTAACCTGAAGACACTGTCCTGGAGCCCTCGGCTTCCCTGTTCCCGACTCAGCTGCAGGCTTCAGTCTGTCAACAGATCTGTATGTGATTCTCTCTCCAATGGACTCTATGCCTATTTCTCCATCTCCTCCCGTGTTTTGGTGGAACTCATTTCTTAGTAGTTTACTTAGAAAGCAGAGCATAGGTGATAACACTTTTAGAAGATCTCCAGTTTCTGAAAATGCTATTATTTCCCCCTAAACTGATTAAACATTTGACAGGGAATCAAAAATCTGTCTCACAATCACTTTACCTTCCAATTGTCCTTTCCATTTTGCTATTAAGTATAATGCCATTTTGATCTCTAGTCATTTGAATGTGACATATTTTTGTTTGTATCTCTTCCTTTTGCTGGAGGATTTCCTGAAATGTCTTCTGATCTTTGGGAATTTGCTTACATTTATGTGTAAGTCAGTAAAAAAGCTGACTGGAAGGTTTATTTATATTGTGCGTGTGCACGCGCTTGCACACGCCATCAATGCACACTCACCCATCACACTAGATTCTCAGCTGCCATTATCCCTAAGGCATTCAATTTCTTCAAAAACTCCACTGAAATCTTCCCAGGATGGGAGGTAAAGAGGGAGATGATAAAGCCAACAGCCAACATTCTGGGAGCTAAGCAGAAGAAAGGGGTTTGGAGCCTCACCTTCAGCTTTCGGACATCTGTAAGATCTCCCTACTCCTAGTTCAACACCTCCCCTCTCTCACCAACCTCTGCACCTGGTGTCCTTCAATCTGTGGTCTCTGGTTCAGTTGTTCCACAAAATGAACATACCGCTGAGTTGGGGGTAAGCTGTCTGGTTCTGAGAGCTACAAAAACAGTGTTTTATATGGACTTTGAACCAATTCCCCAACTCATTCTAGACTCCCTTTTTCACTCCGGCTCCTCGAGGTGTCGGGTGCCTTATTATTCTGCTCGATCTGAAGCCTGTCCTCTATGTACCCCTCAGGAAGGGTTTGTGGGGACAATAATTCTTGACTTTTTGTGCATTCTTAATACTTCTCTATGGCTTTTATTTTGGAAGGATGCTTTATTTCCTTAAAAATCCTAAAATTCTTAAAGATCTTTGACATCTCAAACTCATCAAATTGTTTAAACTATGTGCATTTTTTGGAATATCAATTATATCTCAATAAAGTTGTCAAGAAGTCAGAAAGGGAGAAACACCCTCGGACTCACACTTTTCTAGGGCATTTAAAAAGTTACCGAGTTGTTTTCTGGCATAGTCTTGCTACTGAAAAGTCTGATGAAAATTTCATTCTTTTCTTCCCCCTTGAGTGACTTATTACACTTTTGTCCAATATCCTTTTTCTTTATAGGCCAAGAGCTTACTGGAATATGTTTTCTTTTGTCTGAGTTGATTTTCTTGGCTATGCTGGGTGCCTCTGTGTTATGAGTTTCAAGTCTGCTTTATTTTAGAAAATTTTCTTGAACAGAGATTTTAGTATTTTCTGCTGCTTTCATGGTCTCTATCAGAGACTCCTATTATGTAAACACTGGCCCTTCTTTGTTTTTCTTCCCTGTCCATCATTTTTCTTAAATCCTTTTTTTTTTTAAACCTCTTCCCTCATTTTTTTTCTTTTCAAAAAGATTTATTTATTCATTTGGAGAATGTGAGTGCAAGTGGGAGGAGAAGCAGAGGTAGAGGGAGAGAGAGAATCCGTGAGCTGATTCCCTGCGGAGCATGGAGCCCCACACAGGACTTGATCCTACAATCCCCACTCAGATGATGTCCTGAGCCAAAATCAAGAACTGGACACTTAACTGACTGAGCTATCCAGGTGCCCTTTCTCATTTCTTGATCTAACAAAATTTTAAAAATCTTTCTACTATTTCCATAAGTGATCTGTTGAGTTTATTTACTTCCAAATTCTTATAGGTCAATCTGTATGCTTGCAGTCATATTTCATCTTAATTTCTAATCCTTTCCCTGGATTTTTGTCACCTTTCTTCAAACCTTGCTTTCTCCAACACTCCTATTTCTAAGGTTTGCTATTTATAATTTTTGTTGTTTCACAGCTTCTATCATTTCCTTAATTTCTTCTGAAATATTGATTGTAGTTTTTCTTGCTTTTGTAGACATGGGTTTCTGGCACACTTTCATTTTTTAAGATATACTGTTCTCTTTTTGTAGGTGTGAGATTTGACTGTGACTGGTTTCCTCCTTTTTAAGTGAAATGACTTTTCCTATACTTCTGCAAGGGAGGGGTGGGCCAGAGTAATTTTTCCAGCTCCATGCCTTTGCATAAAATGATTTTTCAAAACCATCTCATGGTTTCTGAGATCTTCCTCCCCTCTTCTTAATCACCCGAACTTTCTCTTTCCTTTCCTGTCTCGCTCAATTGTGAACCCATTCCCCACTGACCCTTCTTAGTCTGGGGCTGTGATCTGGAAGGGTGTTCTGATTATCCAGTTTTGAGGACTGACAACTGCAGCACTGTCGCATCTTCCCACCATCTTGCCTCCCTTGTCCTTGCCTGTAGGATGGCGCTTGCAAAATCCTCTCCGTTTCTTCTGTTCTCGAGATGCCCAGCAGTGCATACTTGTGTTTTGGCGATTTTCTGGCTCTGGATTTTCATGAATCCCACTTTCTTTAGCAGAGTGTTTAATACCATGGTGAGGGGTGGTGATGGGGGGGTCTTACAGATGACTTTTTTTTTTTCCTATCAGTTTGTATTTTGAAGTTTGTGGGAAAATCTTCTCATTTACTGTTCAGGTCTCATCTGTACATTTTTGTTTTTTTTAAGTTCTAATACCTACCCAGTTGGTCTGTTTTTATGGAGATTCAGTGAGATTCAAAAACCATGCTGCCACAGAGACCAAGTTCCCAGAATCCTCTACCCTCCACTCACTGGGTTCTAGAGACTCACTGTCAAATATTTTTCATTAATATGTTCTAAAATTGTATTTAAAAAAAATGGTACTGATTCACATATCCATCCTATAATGTGTCACAGTATCCTGGTGATAACAAGGGTATGTATACCACAAATGTAAAGAGGTAGCTCATTATTACTTTATTCTGCTTTTCTCCAACTTCTCGTAAGTCTAACCAGCTTTTCACTCTCAGTCATTTTAAGTTTTCGTTGGCCTATGCCTGGCTTTTGGCCATTTAACTATCACATGTTCATCCCCTTGTTTATAAAAGCTCTTGATGCATACAGATATTAACCCTCTGTCCTCTGTCCTGCATTTTCTCTATTATATTGTCTGAGAATGTGAATTAAAATCTCCAATCTGCCTCTAACCTACTCTCCCAAGTTCTCGGTTCTTGTTGTGTATAGGTTAGGGCTCCTTTGTGAGGACCATCCACATTCATGATCATTCTTTATTATTCCCTTTATTAGCAGACAACGTCCTCTTTCGTGCCATTTGGTGTTTTACACCTTAAATCCCGTATTACAGCATGTAACTGTGATCTCTGCTTTGCTTTATTTTCTTCCCTTCCATCCACCTTTGCTTTCAGCCATGCAGCTTCTCACTGGCTCTCACAGTAGGCTCCCTCTGGGGAGCCAGCTGCCACTTAGGAAGATTGCGGCTGTCATATGGACAGACCCTGAGCATCAGCTGCCTGTCATGGGAGCAAGCCATCCTGCACGCGCAGCTGAACCTCCATACATTTGCAGCCTCGGCTCCCAGCGGACCACATCCACACAGCAGACCCTCTGCCAGAGTTCCCCACTGGAGCCCTTCTCAAATTCATACCCATGAAACTGTGAGCATAATAAAAATTTTCTAAGCCATTAGGATTTGAGGCAATTTATTGCAGCTAAGAGCACCAGGTCACCATGTTTTCCTTTCTTTTCTCTTTCCTGCCTTCATTCAACGAATAGCATTTCCTTACAAATATGACAGTTTACATGCTAGTTTTCTATTTATTCCTTTCAACTTAAGATTCAGACTTGTGCTTACTTTCCTTATCAAGTTACCAATATTTGTTTAAACATTTATATGCTACTACTATGTCAGGTACTGCTCTAAGGTGTTTATAAATATTAAGGTTCTTTAATACGCCGAAGATTTCAGTGAAATGAATACTATGATTGTACTCATTCCTGATGAGGAAATGGAAGCAAGGAAGAGTAACTTCCTCAAGTTCACACAGCTAATTTGTGACAGTAACTTAGAAGGCCCTGCTAGGAACCCACCACAATAACCTACTGTGCTATGCTGTCTCTGCAGCTTCTTCCCAGACGAGAAAATGCTTAAGCTCACCTCATCTGATCCTTACATTTAGCCTCCTCTGTGTTTGTATTTACATTAATTCTGGACAGCTTTGATTATGTATTTCCTTTCTCTTCAACTTTTGTAGAGTGAGGGTGCTTGTTTTTACAGACCATAGCACCGTGCTGTGAGATACTTAGTCACCCTATTTCCCAAGTCTCTCACAGTGGTCTCATAGCTTTCTATCTCCTTTTTTTTTTTTTTTTAAGATGCTATTTATTTATTTGAGATAGAGACAGTGAAAGAGAGCACGGGAGGAGAGAAGATCAGAGGGAGAAGCAAACTCCTTATGGAGCTGGGAGCCCGATGTGGGACTCGATCCGGGGACTCCAGGATCATGACCTGAGCCAAAGGCAGTCGCTTAACCAAGTGAGCCACCCAGGCACCCTTTATATCTCCTTTTGATGGAGAATTTCCTCCAAGAATACTTACTCCCCCCCTCCCCCCAGTTTTACTGAGATATAACTGACATACAATATATTAGTTTAAGGTATACCCCATCATGGCTTGATACATGCATATAATGCAAAATGATTACCAAGTTAACATCCATCACCTCAGATAGTTGTGATTTTTTTCTTGTGAGGAGAATGTTTAAGATCTACTCTCTTAGCAAGTTTCAAGTCTCAAATATACAATATGGTGTTATTAACTATAGTCACCATGTATTCCATTTGTCCACAGAACTTATCTTGTAACTGGAAGTGTGTACCTTTTCCCTCATCTTCCAACCCCACCCTCTAGCAACCAATACTCCATTTCTACAAGTTTGAATTTTTAAGATTGTATATATAAGTGAGGTCATTATAGAATTTGTCTTTCTCTTATTTAACATAATGCCCTCAAAGTCGATCCGTGTCATCACAATTTACAAGATTTTCCTCTTTCTTATGGCCATATGATAATCCTTTGTGTGTGTGTGTGTGTGTGTGTGTGTGTGTGTGTGTGCGCGCGCGCGCACCACATTTTCTTCATCCATTCTCGGTCAGTGGATACAAGTTATTCTGCATCTTGACTAATGTAAATAATGCTGCACTGGACACGGGGGCACATATAATCTCTGAGATAGTAATTTTGTTTCCTTAAGGTATACACCCAGAAGTGGAGTTGTTGGATCATATGGTAGTTCTATTTTTAGTTGTGTGTGGAACCTCCATACTGTTTTCCACAGTGGCTGCACCAATTTATACTCCCACCCACAGGGCAGTAGAGTTCCCTTTTCTCCATATCCTTGCCAACACCTGGTTATCTCTTTGCCTTTTGGATGGCAGCCATTCTAACAGGTGTGAGGTGGGATCTCATTGTGGTTTTGATTTGCCTTTCCCTGATGATTAGTGATGGTGAGCACCATTTTATGTATCTTTGGCCATTTTTTGGTATGTCTTCTTTGGAAAAATGTCTATTCTGATCCTCTGCCCATCTTTGAATTGGATGATGTGGCTGGTTTTTGTCTTGTTTTGGGGCTATTGAGTTGTATCAGTTCTTCTGTATTTTGGATATTAATGCCTTACCAGACATGACTCACAGATATTTTCTCTCATTCCATAGGTTGCCTTTTCAACTTGTTAATGGTTTTCTTTGCTATGCAGAAATTTTTTACTTTGACGTAATTCCACTTACTCATCTTTGCTTTTGTTTCATTGTCTTTGCTTTTGATATCAAATCCAAAAAGTCATTTCTAAGACCAATGTCAAGATTACCCACCATTTACTTCTAGGAGTTTTATGGTTTCCTATCTTAAGTTCAAGTCTTCAATCTGTTTTGAGTTGATTTTTGTGTATGGTGTGAGACAGTGGTCCAGTTTCATTCTTTTGAATGTGGATACCCAGTTTTCCCAGTGCCATTTATTGAAGGGACTATACTTTCCCTATTGTATATTTTTGATGCCTTTGTCATAAATTAATTGATCATATGTGTTTAACTGAACAGATACATCATATTTATTTCTGGCGTCTCTTTTCTGTTCTAGTGATCTATATGTCTGTTTTTTTGCCAGTACCAGACTGTTTTGGTTACTACAGCTCTGTAATACAGTTTGAAATCAGGAAATGTGATGCCTCCAAATTTTTCTTTCTGAAGACTGCTTTGGCTATTTGAGGGGATTTTTGTGGTTCCACACAAATTTTTTGCATTGTTTTTTTTTATTTCTGTGAAAAATGCTGCTGGAATTTTGAAAGGGACTGCACTGAATCTATAGATTGCATCATGTAGTATAGACATTTTAACAATATCAATTCTTCCAATCTGTGAACATATAATACATTTCTTTAGTTTCTTTCATCAATGTCTTACAGTTTTCAGTGAACAGATCTTCTATCTCCTTGATTAAATTTATTCCTAGGTGTTTTATTCTTTTTGATGCAACTGTAAATGGGGCTATTATCTTAATTTCCCTTCCTGATAGTATGTTCTTAATGTATAAAAGAGTATTTTCAGATAAGTTTTTAAAATAATAAATTTACTAAGTTCTTGTATACATGAAAATATTTCTAACTTATTCTCACAATTAAGTGATATTACAACTGAGTTAAAATTTTAAGGTTCAAAGTTCTTTTTCTTCAACACTTTGAACATTAATCTTAATTGTTTTCTTGCACTTAGTGATGTTGAGAACACTAAATTTACCAATTTAATTTTTCTTTACAGATAACTTTGTTTTTGAAAGTTTTTAGGATTTTCTCTTAATCTAGGATATCCTTAAATTTTACTATAACGTGTCTAAGTGTAAATTTTAAAAAATTATTCTCTTTAGCACATAATGATGTATTTCAATGAGGTTTTTCATCTTTAATTACTGGGAAATGTTAAGGGATTATTTCTTCAAGTGCTTCTATTTTTTTCTCTCCCCTTCCAAGTCCTACTACAGAGATACTGAAACTATTTCTGTCATGTGTTGTATCATCCACGTCATCTTCCACCCCAATAACTTGTTCTTCTCCTACATCTAGTTTGCGGATGCTGTTAAAGCCATCTGCTGAGTTCTTTATTCCAGCAGTTATATTTTCACATGAGCACTTGCAAATTATTTTTCTTCCTAGATGCCTTACGCCACTCCATGTGACCAATATACTTCCTTTAAAAAAAAAAAGTTTCATTCAGATACTTATTGTGCCTATTTTAAATTCATATTCTGGCCTCAGAATTTTGCTCTGTGTAGCCTAGATTATTCAGCTTGTTTTTCTTCTATGCCAGTTATACTTCTGTAACTTTTATTAGCTTTTCAGATGCACCAACCTCTCACTCTGCAGTTTATCCAGGCTTTCTGTTCTGGGAAGGGAGAACATTTGTTTTCCAGTTTCTAGAATTTTACTGCAGGAGCTTGAAATAAGCAACTAAATCTTCATGTTCTACCATAATCAATACTTCAGTGATAGTTATGTTGAATAGAATGAAAAAATAATTCACCTGAATTTTTCACTAAATGTTTCTCTTTCTCAGTAGTTTGTCAACTTCAATCTTAGATTCTTCTGAGTGGCCTCAACTTCTTTACAATGCATCCTCTAAGCACTACTCCTTACAATAGCAGACTTCAAAACACTGAATTTAGGAAGATGGAAACAAGGAGACCACAAAAAAGACAGCAAGTATAGAAGCAATAATTTCTATTCATTGGAAATTTCCATTTATTGTACTACCTACATGAACTAACTATACCAGATAAGTAATACCAATCTGAGTCTTCTAGAACCCCAAACCTTCTCAAATTATGGTATAACTATGTGTTTGTTAACTGCATATCTAACATTAATAGTAGATATTGTTTAAAAGAAATACTTAGAAATGTGCAGATCTCCATGCAAATATTGACCCTTTAGTTTACTATTTGTGTGACATTTGGAAAGTTAACTTCTCTAAGCCTTAGTTTTCTGCTTTATGGAGACATATTAGATACCTTCAAACACTGTAGTAAGAATTGAATTAGAAACTTTTAGACACATAGAAATAATAGTGAGAGAAATAATAATATAGTAGATAGATAATGTCTGAAGCATAGTCCTATTCAGTAAACTGTAGATACAATTATGATGCTGCTCTTTATATTATTTTTTGATTGATAATTCAGAGGTCTTTTAAAACGTTTAATCCCATAAATATTTATATAAATACTTCAAGAATGATGTTAAGGCTATTTTCCTGTAGATATAAAAATAAGAGTATAACCCCAAAGAACTAGCAAAACAAAACCCTAGCATTCTTTTGAACTTTGCAGGTCTGTAGTCTTTCTCCTGAATCCAACATGCATTTGAGTGCATGCTAATGCTGTGCTTACGGTCTATTCAAGTTGCACCTTCCTTCACTACTATGTATTCTGTGTTTTATATTTTAAAATGGGAACAATTAGTAATGAAAAATTGTTTGGAATTTTGAAAAAATTGGTTTATCCGGTGATTTTATTTCTCCTTCAATTTGTTAGTGTCCAAAACTGATCTGAAAAAACCTTAAGAGCATAAAGCAAAAGGAGAATATACATTAAAAACAGTAATCTTTCAAAAGCTCAGAAATCATAAAAAAAAGAAAAGGCAGAAAACTTCCAACTTGTCAGGCTTTTCCACTAATAAATAAAACTGACCAAACCAAACTATGCACTTCAGTAAAGCCCCTCCATTTTCAATTTTTATAATTTGTAGATTAAAATTATTATTAAAAATAGACAAAAGATGGAAGAAAAACAGAACAAACTTTACATCACTCTTCCTACCTTTCTTAGCAGGGTTATTTCTGGTCATATAAGATTTACTTTTATGTTTGCAATTTTGAGGAAACCAATAGTAAAATCCACAGCAAATATAACCAGCAGAAGAAAACCACTATTCGTGTTTTTTTTGTTTTTTCAGAACACATCATGCTTATATCTAAGATTGAGTACCTTAGCTGGAAAGCCAGTTGAACCAGGACATGCCTTTTTCCTTAAGGTTGGTGTGTGAACTGGAGGAGGAGTACTGTCTACAGTCTGAATCCAGAAGCAAAAAAGGAAATAAATGTCATGAAACACTCCATCTATTTCAAACATAACTAAAAATAAGTCAAAGTAAATAAAGCCAAGCAAGACATCGATAAGGCAAAAAATATCTCAATGAAGCTAAATTTCTCATAGTGTTGATAATTTAAATTTCAGCCTGAAATGTCTACAAATGAAATAGTTGTTCAAGTAGCAAAAAAAAAAAAAAAAAAAAAATTTGTCTGGAAATTTAAAAAGAAATGATTCAGAAAAGAGAATCCACAGAAGAAAACAAAACACAGCATATAGCCCAAATAAAAATGAGGATATTAATTTTCAAGTTCATCTGAAAATGCCACATTCTTAAAAGTATTTTTTTTTAAGCAGGATTTATAATCAAAATATTTAAAGATTCTCTTAACTCCTAACTTCTATATACAGAATGCATGTTACATGTATAGAATACAATTCAGTAGATTTGTGTGTGTTTATGTGTGTATGTAGAAAAAAAGAGAGAAAAGAGAGAGGGAGATTGATTAGTGGGATTTTGTGCAGAAATCAATTTCCAAAGAATGGAGTTAAACAATTTAGTATTATTGGAATTCAGGGCTTAATATACAAATTTAAAAGTTAAAAGACATATATTTAGATGATATTAATGTAAGATATTTCTTTCAATGAAAGGAAACACTGATTTTACTGGAAAAGGAACATAACTTAATTAGCAAAGTATTAAAAAAAGGCACAAAGAATTACTTCATTTTCGGATGCTAAGCAAGCAAACAAGAGGAAAAAGCTAGCTTTGAATAAAGTTATAGAATAGTTTAAATATCAAGAGAAAAATAGATGATCTCTCTTTGCCTTTGTTACTACATAAACAGAGTATTTTCTATGCCCTATAACCTTAAAATGGAAATGAATTGAGCTTCTCAGAGTTTTCTGCTTGTGAGTTTAGTTCTAATTTAAATTTACCTTTAAATAGCTTGAAAAAGTTTTGAATCCAATTTACAAATTAATGTTTAAGAAGGTAAACATGAGAGACAAAAGAAGAACACTGAAAAGCTACATAAAAGTTAACAAAAAACAATCAATAGGAAACAAAACTGACATTATAATTTACAAAGAAAGCCCAAGAAAAGTTTAGGAAAAAAGGAGTGGAGTAAGGCTGTTGGACACAAGCTCAAGAGGGTTCATGAAGACCATAAGAATATATATTTGGAGAAGATTCCATTCCCTGTAGCAACAAAAACTTTAAGGTACCTAGGAACAAATGTAACAAGCAATATGAAGTAAATTCATAAAGAAATTAACAAAACTTTATTGAAAGATATAAAAACATCTAAATGATATGTATACCATGTTCATAGGTGGAAAGAGCCGTTTACAAAGATGTCAATTTTCCTCAGATAAATCTATAAATTCAATTCAATTTCAATCAAAGGTCCTACATGGAACCTGACAAAGTGATTCTAAAAGTCATATATAAAACTAAAGGGTCAAAAAGAGAAAGAAAAAGAAAAAGGTGGGTGGGAGTGGCTGATTATACTAGGTCAATTATTTTAAGGTTATAATAATTAAGACAATGTGATTCTGATGCAGGAATAGACAAAAAGAACTGAAGAGAATAAAGAAACCTCAAACAGAACCATATACATAAATAGAGTCTTACAGATCAACGGGGGAAATATAGTAGAGTTGGTTGTTCATATGAGAAAAATAGATTTAGAACCCCATTTCATATAATATGTAACAATAAATTTCAGTTTAAGATCCTAAACATATAAAATAAAAAATTTTAAACTTTTAGAAGAAAGTATGGAAGAAAATTTATAAATGCTGCATATGCATAGGGAAGAACTGCTTTAGAAAGATATGAAAAACAGAAGTCATAAAGGAAATGACTGATATATATATATATATAAGCCTACTTCAAAATAAACACTGTTGCAAGACCAAAAGACACCAAATAAAATTTTAAAATAAGCACAGACTGGAAGAAAATATTTGCAGTGCATATAGCCAGCTAAGGATTAGTATCTAGATTACATAAAGAACACTTACAAATATAGGAAAAATAATTCAATAGAACAACAGACAAAAGACATAAACAGGCAAACCACCAGTGCTCAATAAACATAAAAAGATGCTGAATACTTGAGATCAAGGAAATGCAAATTAAAAACAAAAATGCCACTCCACACCCATCAAACTGGCTAAAGTTAATGTCTGACAGTACCAAGGATTGGTGAGGATGGGGGAAAATGGGGAACTCTCACATATTGCTGGTGGGAGAGAAAACTGGTCCAACCACTGTAGAAAATAATTTGGCAAAATCTAGTTAAAGTTGAAAATGCATACACCACGCAGCCCAATAATTCAGCTTCCCAGTATATACGCTAAACAAACTGCATATCTGCAAAAGCAGATACTAGGATGTTCACTTCATCACTGATTGTAATAAGAAAAATTGAAAACAACCTAAATATCTAACACAAGGAGAATACATAAATGGTTGTGGTATATTCAATCAATGAACTATTATGTAACAGTTATAATGAATCAACTAAAGGGACATGTATCTAGATGAGTAAAGCTCAAAAGCATAATGAAAGAAATGAAGATTTATGTTTGTGTAAAACAAATGTAAAACAAACATTTTCATACATTGTTTATGGATATAAATGAAGTGAAATGTAAAACCAAGGAGAAGATGCACATCAGTTTCAGGGTTTTTAGATATGTCTGAGAAAGGAGAGAGGGGAACGGTGTAGGAAAGGGTGTTCCAACTCTCTGAAATATTCTCTCTCTGAAAACAAATTTGAAAAGGACAGGGCAAAATGTTCACATCTGTTAAATCTGTGGGTGAGTTACATGTGTATTTATTAACCTCTGTATGCATGAGATATTTCAGCATTAAAAGATGTATAAACTTGAAATATTAAAACAATGATTAAAAAAAAAGCAGAGACTCATCAACTTAACTAGTCTGAGGTAGTCTGTCACAGGGTTGTAAAAAATCAAGTCAGAATCTAACTACAAATCACACTTCACTTCAGACAGCTTTCCAAAGTGGACTAACTGCTTCTCTTGGAACACGAGACATAGCTCTAGAGATAATTCAGGAAACAAAGGGGCTGTGTCAGAACTGCGAGCTGAGTGAAGAATCCGAATTGCATCTTGAGGCAGGAGGGCTTCCCTGAGGCATGACACACGCTTCTGACTTGGTGAGGAAAGGACCTCTGTTGAGAAAACTGGCCGACTGGCTGTTTGAAACCAGTGACCAACAGGAGGTACAAAACAACACTGTTTTTGTACTATCAAAAGACACGACACAGTTGAATGCCTCTTGCTGACTGAGCAGTTAGAATAAAGTATTCAGTGGCCAGCAGTGGCGATTTTCATTTTAAGCTGTACTTACGAAGTAACAGTTGTGTAGAAGACCTTACTAGATTTACTGAGAATGGCACCTGAAACGGCCAGGTGCCTACCAAGTTTATATCCGACAATTCCAAAAGTGAGATAACCCTTCTTTCTGTTCCGCATAGTCCTCTACTTAAAATAAAGACTACCTTTAAAAGTAAATAAGTATTTGTCTATTTTAGGTTGAATCTGGAGGGGGCATCTTTCGACTTTGGTTTTAGAGTCCTATTTACATTATCAGTCAAATGCAATGATCTCCAATATATTGTGACTTATTATATAACACATTTGATTAAAAGAAGAGTCAGATTTCACTTGTTTTTTTGCAATTCCCTCTTTCCTGACACAAGTGAACAGTTGGGGAGCAAGACTGCTCCAATGAGGCACCTTAACTGGCTCAGCTTCACTAGAAGTGGAAGGAGATGTGGACCTTGACTGGATGTTAACCTTGACGTTCGGATTCCGTACATATGTGTTCTCAACGGGATCGGTCTAGGAAGATAAGTTGGGAAAAACAAAAACCCAAGAAATCACTTTCAAACAATGTGCAGCTCTTAGCAAACTTCTGTAAGGCATGATCATGATAACATTCCTTGAGAAGAAGAAAGCAAACTTCAGTTTGAAATTCACCTTTGGGATGTGTCATTACACAAAAGCATAACCACGAGCTTTAATGTAAACAAAGATAGAGATAACAGTTAACAGAATGCTCCCATCTTCACTGCCGGTCTCTGACTTCGAGCACTGTCTCTACTACACGTTCTTGGCTTGCATTCCACAAACGTAACCATATGTGTGAATTAAGTGCCGAGTACTTAACAGAGTATGTGCTGCAGGTTCGAGATAATTTTGTCCTTCATAAGAAGAAAATTTGGTCATCTACCAGGCATTACTTCAAAGTAAAAGAAACTAATTTGTCCGTTTTGTGTTGGCTGGGGCAACACTGCCTTTTTATTCCGCAGCAGTAGAAATAGCAGCACTTATATTCAGCTGCATCCTTTTAACCAAGTATTTTTAGAAACTCAAAATGCTTGGGGTTGAAATTTAGCATTAAAGATCTTATGGAGCATACCGATCGATGACACATTCAGCTCAGCAATCTTCAAAATTATCAGGACTGCATTTTTGAAATGAAAGGCAATGAAAGCAATTTCAGAAAGAGGCTGGGGAATTCGTTTCAGCTGTATTGTACGGCAAGAACAACGCTTAGATCGTAAGTTACTATTCAGTCAGAACAATCAGCTTAAGGATTTTAAGTAGGTACTTAAAACATTTTTTTTTTCTTTTCCTTTACTATTATAATGGTTACTCTTGTAGGGACTGGCTAGTGGGCTGGCTAACCCTGCAGGAGTCCTCTGCTGGGCACAGGCAGGTTTTCTGGCAAACCACAAGGCAAGGATTTGGTGGTGATGACTCACATGGCTCCCAACAAGGCGTTAAACCTTTAGTTACTGTGCTCAGGAGAAGTGCGGAGAAGGGTCTCCAGGAGGACATCTAAGGAACTTGGAGCAGCAGCCATGTACCATCAGCTAGGAAGGTATTTGAATATTTTAAAAACTGAAACACTTGAGCTGAAGCATACTAGCTATATGTCAGCTCTGAAGTGTGCAATGTGACTGATTTCATAAAATGAATATAGCTTATGAAGTGGGAGAACCAGGCCTGAATCCCACTCCTTGACTTCACATCCAGTCTTCTTTTTGTGGTACCAGAGGCATCTCCACAGTAAAGGTACTCAAAGCAACTTAACGGTCATTGAGAATGAGTTACATGATCTCTTTTCCTGACAGGGAACTCTGACCAGGAACAGGAGAGTGAAAGCAAGATGATGAGCCTCTAAGACAAGTTTTGCCTAATTCACAATTTTATGCAGGACAGTCATGGAGAAGGTACTTCTTTTAAATTATTAATGTGGAATAGAAATCTGGGTTGGAGATTGGGCAGAAAGATCCTATTTTCTAGAAATCTCCTCCTTCTAAGTTTCCATACCATTACATAAATTGCCAGCTGAATAAGAATCCATGGGGGAGGGGTTGTTAAAACGGAATTGATAAGCAAAGCAGTCCTGATGCATTTTACACAAGTAAGAACCTAAAATGACCTCATAATCAAGTTAAGTTGCTCATCAAGTTTTAAGGAAGGGTCCAAGTTGGGGATTTGTTAAATGCAAAACGGGGTCATTTTAGTAAAATTTAAGTTTCTGACATATCACACAATGTAGCCTGTAGCCTGAGCGAAAGAGGTAAAAGCATAAGTTTCTGTGCAAAGGATAATGCTGTGAATGAGACTGGACAGTTAATATCGTGGCTTTCTGCCTCCAAGTCCAGTTACTTTAAAGACGCCTCAAAAATGAGAAAGGCAGGAATACCCGCTGACAATTGAAAGCAGGTCTGCTCTGTGAGCCCCGTGAATATACACGGGCCAGAGGCGAGCACATGGTTTGATTACCTCTTCCTGCGCAGACATTAGAACACGCTGCTTTAAGGCATTTTGTCAGCACGCCCCCTGCTGGGACCTGTACACTACAGAAACCATCTCCCCTAAACATCCACCCACCGCCCACTCCCTCCCCATAGCTGGTCCTTCAAACATTCACCATCATGTTTCATAACCCTGTGAAAATTGTGACATGATGACAGTATGATACTGAACAAAGGAAAAAATACACCATCAAAGTTTAATCCTTGGTTACAGAAATTAGTGAGTCTTAAAGAACTCTCGAGGCTTTAAATACATACCTCTTGGCCCTTCTTTAGAATTATTGTCATTTATAAAAAGTCTGTAGCTCCTAACAAGTTTTTAACTCATAAATAAAAAACAGAAATGAGCATAAATTTTAAAATGATTTTCTTAGCTGCATGAGGTAAAACTGGTTATTCAAAAGAGGAAACACTTAGATTTAAAAACTATTCCATTACTAACTCTAATAAAACAGGATAATGAAAATTAGCATACCAGCTTTTTGGAACTCTAAGTTCTTAAAATAAATTCCAGAGATTAAACAAAATCAGGTAGTTTTTGTTAAAACAAATTAAAAATAAGTAAAAATATTTTAGTAATATTTTGAGATGGTGTTGAGTATATTTAAAAAGTTGAACTATGCCATTTATAATGATACTGATTTTTTAAAAAACCGTGAATGTTTAAAAGTTTAAAAATTACTACTTTACTTTTCAAAAGTATGTTTCTTAGAAATACAAGGAACAAAGTTTGGTAAAGATGAATAAAACTCATGGCAATAACGTTTTGAATATTAAACTAAATTTTTTTTTTCTCACATCTTCTAACAGCTATTAGAAGCTACCTGTTAGATTAATAGATTTATGTATTTCATTTCCTTTCTGAATTACTGCCAGTGTTAAGGATATCTCAAAAGAGATTTAACAGGAAGAGTAAGAAAAATATAAATATAATACCACTTCCATATTTTCTATTTCGAAGTGTTAATTACCATTAGCGTGCTTTTTTCAAGCTGTTACTGGTTTTTCATGGGTTTTCAAGATGTTACAAATTTTATCTATAATCAAATGCTTATTCATATATTTTTAAATAAGGACTTATCCTATCCACTAAAAAGCAATTGATTTTACTGAATTTTCAGAATACTCAATAACTATAAGCCAGACTTTTCAGACAGCCTAAGGTTAATTTGATGATTGGTAATGATTCAGATATAACATGGCAGCAAAGCATCTTATTATTAGCACATCAATTATATTTACCTTCCGAACTTTTACCACCATCCTTCTGAACTTCTATCATGGTTATAATACAATCATTAATAATATACTTAAACCATGGAAGTTAAATTCTTTGTGTTTTGAAAACTGTATAGCACTAAACGTAAGCAATGACTTGAATTAATGAAGCAGGAAAAGCTGACAAACATGATCTACATCTATAGCAGAGATATCACAATTCAGTAATTGCATTTATGATCATAAAAAAATGATAAAAAGGAGAAAATAGTGAAAAACAATACATAGCTAACATTAACTGGACAGTACCTTCTGACAGTATCTGGAGGAAGTTCTTGGAAACAAATATTGGGCCAGACAGTGGCTGGCCCACTGAGTACTGAGTACCACTTAACTGAACAGTATAAGCAATCCACTGCAATCTACTGAGAAAGATAAGAATTATATCTTTACCTAAATGTGATTTTTCCCTAGTTTTTGGTTAACTAATTCATTTTCCAAGTAAACCTACTTCAAGGAGTTATTCTGATGAACAGACATTAGAAACATCTACTACACCCCAACATCATTTTTACCAACCACTCTACTCTTTGGGCAAAAAAAAAAAAAAAAAAAAGTATCAGCAGTATTATCCACAATGCAGAACGCTGTCATGTAGAAAGTCCATAATGTTTCCTGAATCTATTTAGGATTTCCCTATTGAGTAATCCACAAAATTTATTTTTAGACTAGTGCAATGAAATAGAAAAGTTTCTTTTCCCCCAGGATCAGATTGGATTTTTAGGTGAAATCCTCAAATTATGCAGTATGGTTTTCTGATAAATAATAAAAACAACTAAAACAACTCATCTTGAGTTGGGCCTTTTCTACTCCAAAAATAATTACAGATTTGAATATAAGCAAAACATTCTCATAAGAAACCTGAGAAAGTAAAAGATCTTTAAAGTAAAAGATGCCAAGATTTGATACAAATTAGATAGAGTTTTTTTTTTTTAAATAAAGCTTACATCTAACGTGTTGTTTTGTATTTGTAAATATAAAATTCTAAGTTAATAGGAAAAATACAATGATCATCAATTATCTTTAGCTTTAGCTAGAAATATTTTGGAAACAAAGTGGCAAGTAGTCCAGTTTTTTTGTACTCAGAAACACTTTATAACCTCAAACTTTAGACTAATATAATTTTTTCAGTTAATTGAGCTTATGATAAAAAACAGTATTATGGAAATGCCATATCATGTGGAAAACAGAGAATCTAGTATTTTATTGCCCTAAAGCAAAGAATAAATAAATCACTGGAGGTTACAACTAGCAAGTGCAATCTTGCTAATTACAAATAATATAGCCTGTGACTCTTTCTGAAAATTTCTCCTTATTTTCAATATATCGACTTGAAAATCTACTCTGGAAAATTTACAAATGTTCTCAGAAAACAAAAGGAAGTTAAGTTACATGTTAGCTATGTATAATCTCTCTTCCAAATTCCAAAGGAGTAACCTAAAATGAGACATTCAAAGTTTCTCACTATTAATGAAAACACTGTGGACCCTTCTATAACCACTTACATTCAGGCATTAATATTAATAACGAATCTTTCTCAGGCTATGCCTAACTGGGTAACACACTTAAAAAGAATGTAAGTATTCAAACTGTAGATGGAAACTCATAGCAGACTAGAAATAAAAACACAGTGAACCTTGAACAGTGATACCTCACTTGTAGGCCATGTAGGAATCGTAAGAATTTCAAGTTTATAAAAGTATTACCTACTGCTCGTCTGAAAGCAGCATATAACACAACTGTATGTCACTGCTGGAGTCAAGGCCACCATTGGGAATGGTAACCGCCTGTGTCCTACAGCCTGCTGCCTTCCAGGACCATCCAGGTGCCTCGCTATCCCTGGGACATGCTTCTCTGTGCCTGCTGAAGAGTCAGTGATTCTTCACTCGGCTCCACCAGAGACATCACCACTCTTCACAGGTGGTTTTTTAATTTGTCAGATACATAACCAATGAGCTTTCCAGCAAGCCTGGAAAACAGGTTATCAAGCCTACCATCTGCATTTAAGAAAAACACATATACGTCAAGAGGCTCTAGTTAAGTGAGGCTTATTCATATCCTACAGAATGGAGATATAGACTGAACAGTATTTCCATCAAAAATTTTTCCTTGTATCAAGATTCACAGAAGTGCTTTGGCAGGCCAAGGCCCCTAGAAGTCTGCAAAGCAGGTGAGATATAACTCTACTTCACCAGAAAAAAGAAAATCTCTCTGAATTATAACCACATTAAAAAGAACTTATTAAAAACTCAGTCAATTCACAGGCTGATGATTTGAACCCTAATATAATTGGGCACACAAAGTTTTGGTCTTCCTTTCTGGAGGTTATAGGGTACACTTAACACATACTCAGAATACAAGTGCCCAATGGTTTTAACTAAATATCTAAGTATCAGAAGAATTAAAAAAAAAAAAATCAGTTGAACCAGTAGTCTTTTAAGAAACGTCATTAATCAATGAGATATTAAAGTCATAGTTCTACTGGTCAAACCACTGGTATCTGACCTGCTTACTCATTATTAAACAGTGGTTTGGAAAAACATGCTAAGTAAGGATTCATCACGTTTACTGTGCATCAATGCACCCAGACATCTGAAAGATAAGAACACCGGAAGCAGTCCGCCTACGGCTTCCCAGGCTCTCTGCAAACCAGAGAATTCCACCATTTAGCCCCTTTCCAATAGTGTTGATAGGAATCAACACTATTGATCAAGGTGTTGATCAATAGCAGTGGTTCTGAAACTGACAGGTGAAAGTTCAAAAGCTTGTCTCTACCACAGATGTTTCTTTTTCATGTTACTATTTTATGTTGCTGGTGAAAACCAGAGCTGACAATGTCAGCGAACCCCCTGCTTCTCCACTAGGGGGTGTGTATGTTGTGTATATTGATGTTGGGGTGGATGCTGGGCATGTAAGGAATCTTGCAGGATACAGACAGTGGCTGGCCCCCTTAGTACTGAGAAATACTAGGCCAGCATCAGCATAGGATGTTGCTTATAGCTTGTTATCAATATATACAGTGTCACAATTATCTTTAAAAATCTTGGAAACACCTTAGAGTATAAACGATTTATTATTAATATTATTGCCCCAAATCTATAAATATATTTAGGGATATTCCTCTGAACTACATCAAATAATCTATCAAAGTTTTCTGCAGAACTGATTTACTAAAAATTATAATCAGTAAGATCTGTAAGTTGCCCCAAATTCTTTTGAATTCTATATAATATGTATCATCAATGTCTTTTTTCCCACATAATTAAAATCTCTAGGAAATCTTTACATATCTGCTTATATCAGATTCTTATTTAGAAATTCATTTATACTTTGTAGATGATGAATTTGGAAAGCATATATTATGATCACTTTTTTCCCCTAGTAAAGATTAAAAAGACATCTTATAATTTTATAGTAGTTTGGTTACTGAAATTTATACGAACATTCCTAAAGCTTTACGGCCAAAGCCAAAAAAAAAAAAAGAAAAAGAAAAAGAAAAAAGAAAATGCAGACAGGCAGCGTAGCGAGAGCGGGAGCAGCCGCACACAGCATGCGGTAAGGGCGGGAGTCTGCCACGGAGACGCTAGCGTGTTCCGCAACCACAGGCACGAAGGGAAGGGGACAGGGTGGAGGGCATGGCGTGGGAACACACAGTGCAGTAGTTTCTTACACGTCTGCCTTTGCTAGCTGGAGTACAGGACGGAGAGCGCTTCAACAAAGAAAGGAGAATACGACACGTTACAAATACTCACACGCGACTCTCAATGGCTGTCACTGTGTTAACAGACAAAGTATATCCACATACACGTAAAGACACAGTTTTTGATAGGCTGAAAGTACGTGTATTTTCGGGAAAAACTGGAGGATAGGACAGTAAAGAAACCGTTGCTCAGACTCAGTCAAGCTTTCACAGGACCCCGGGCAAACAGTGACCCACAAAATAACGCTCCATCAAGCGATGGACAGTTCCTTTTCTGCAAAGGTTGGGAGGAACAACTGAAAACGTGAGAACAAAAAGGATCCAAATAATTCGGATTTACTGCCAGATGGCATTTAATAAAATACAGTCTTTTACCTACCAAATTCTTCTGGTTTTCAAAGATGAGGCTTTTAAATGACAAAAGCTAAATTAGGCCTTCAGGACTACTGATGAAGAATTAAAACGAAAAGTTACTTCAACAATACTGTCCAACCTGACAAGACGTTAGGTTCAAGTCAAGAAGGACCTTCACCTTTTGGACATTAAAGATTAAGTAATTAGGAAAAAGCAGCAATAACAGGTAATAACTGTTAGGTAAAATCTGTACTGAAATGTCTCCCAAGTGTCTGGAACTTGGTGATGTGTGAACAGCAGAATTTTATAAATGTAAGCTGGATCTGCCTCTGGCAATTCCCTAGATTCAACAGATCACAACATCTACTGAGGGTTTGCAATAGGTCAGGTTCACAGACTGGTGGGGAAGACACCAGGCCATCAGTGTCACAAACACCGTGACGGAGGTTAGCAGCCGAGTTCTCTGGGAAGCTGAGTGGCGGGGGGGGGGGGGGGGGGGGGGGGATTTGTAGTGGGGCCTGGAGGAGGGAATTTATAAACTGACCTACAGGGGCTACGGAGCTCAGAGAAAACTGGAAGGATAAGAAACACCCTTCCAGGTGGTCGGTGTCATCTGTACAACTCTGCCAGACTGGTGTGCAGAAACCTTTATTTCTTTCTAGGAGACTGGGAGGCGGATGACGTGAATTCGTTGTCCCAAAGAGCTAACAGCAAACCAGGATTAGAAGGCCTACAGCTTCCTAAGGAAGTTTTTGTGTTTTTGTCCAGTCCTTCCTATTGCTTTAAGCAGAACTCCCCTCCCTAAGCACAGGCTGCCTGCCTAGCGCACACCCGTCTTCCTCAGCTCCTCTTACTCTGCGGGCCACACCAGTCCCTCCACGAGGCCCTGCTCAGCCCTCAGTTCTCTCAGAAAGCCTTGCCGCAGCCTTCTAGGCTGGTCAGGGAGCTTTCCTTTACACTCCGTGACAGTCTGCACCTCCTACCATCCTGCTTCTCCCAGCTGTGTTACAATTATTTATTTATATGTGTGGTTTTTCCATCAGATTCAGATCCTTGAGGATCTGTAACATGCTTATCATAAAGCCTGTAGATGTAAACATCCTGCATAAATACTGAACGAATCCTTCTGACATTCTGCAATACTTTATACCTAATTATTTCTTATGGCATTCGTCGCTTTCTACCCGGTGCAGTCTAACTATGGATTTGTTTTCTAACAGCAAGAGAAGCATTTCTAGGCCTACTTCTATATTGGATTTATCCTAGCAACAACCACTGTGCAAACTACAAAGTGTAGAAAGTGCTGAGATGTCTAAAACAGAGATATCTTTACTTTTTGGGTATCCCTACACTTCTAGACCAGAGTCGGGAGTGTGCTGAAACCAGGAAGAGAGGCAGGAGTAGCTCAAAGTAACCATATTGCCACTATGCTAAAAACAAGTCAACATGTCTCTCAAAACCAGCCCTGCATATGAAGGACAACAGTGTCCAAGCTGGCACTATATAAAGTTAATAATGGTATGAAATTACCATAGGAATAATGTTCTTCCTTAAAGGGTCTACCTGGAAGTCAGAGAGCGATATTTAGATTTTCAATAGAGAAGGGGAAATTAGGCTATTTCCTGATAATACAACTGGAGGAACACACACTACACACACTTTCTCTTATACACACTCTCACAAGCACAGTTATCTACTAACAGTGAAACTGGTCTTCCAGCATATGCTAGAAAGCAGTATGCTGTCTTTGTTTACCATTGAAACTGTGCATTTTATATCTGGTGTAAAACTGCCACTATACATTTCTGGTTGATTATGGAAGTAAGCACATAAGCAGAAACCAAAAGAAGTAATTTATCTTAAATAATCTGGCAAATAGATTTTAAGATTCATTTAATGAATTCCAAAGGTCTTATAAAGTAAGATACTGAAGAGTAAAAGACTAGGTAGTCATGGTTCTTTCTCTCTAGATTATCTAAATATGTTAAGATATATAATAACAATAAAAAACATATTGTATATATAAAATAATATAAAATGTTGCCTAAATTAGGGAAGGACTGCATATTACAATCTTCTGAAATGGAAGAGTTTAAGTTTGGGTTGTATTTAATATGTGGATGGAAGATTTAAAAAAAAAAAAAAAAAAGAACTGAAAGAGGAAATATCAGGGGGCGCCTGGGTGGTTCAGTCAGATAAGTGTATGGCTTCAGCTCAGGTCATGATCCCAAGGTGCAGGAATCAAGCCCCTCATCGGACTCTCTGGTCTGAGGGAGTCTGCTTCCCCTTCTCCCTCTGCCTGCTGCTCCCCTTCCTTGTATGCTCTGTCAAATGAATAAATAAAATCTTTAAAAAAAAAAAAAAAGGAAAGAGGAAATATCAGGAATGCCACAATTTCTCACAAGGATCTAGGCCTGGTCTGGGTCACAGGATTAAAAGATCTTCATAATGTATATTTTAAAATTCTATCTTCCATTGATTCTCCCATTGATCAACTTTCCCCAGATATAGCTACAGAATGCTGTCAAACCTCAGATTTCTGTGATGGGTTATGATGGATAATTAAAGAAGCCGGGCGGGGGGGTGGGGGTGCGGATGATGCTAAAAGCAAGAGATGAGAGAAGGAAGCTAGAAGCCAGGAATGAAATTAAGTATTCTAGGACATGCTGGCAAGATTTTATTATGGAGCCAAACAAGGAGTAGAACTTGACCTGCCAATACTCTCAGATACTTACTTCTTGTCATATGCCAGGATATAAGAGAGCAGGGTTAGGAGGACCAGACAGTTGGGACTATTGGGACTAACTCTATTCCTTCATGTCTGAACTTCTCATTCTACACCTTTAATTCCTTGGTTTACTCTCTCCTCGGTACACCAGAGTGAGACGGACTCCAGAAAGCGAGATGGCATATTCTCATTTGCCAGGTGAGAGGGCAGTTCCCATTTTTTGTGAATTTGGCCCATATGAGCAGAGCGGAGAATTATAATTTAAATAAAACTCAAAACATACCTGGCATAGATTTAATAAATGACAATACGTTTACCAAATATAAAGAACAAGTAGTTCACTTATAGGACTATAATTAGTATGACCTTTAATACAGTCAAGCCAAGTATTTTGGGGGTTCAACCAAAAAGAAGAAAATAAACTGAACAGGATGGAAAGTTTGCAAGCTGGTCTGATCATCCCCAGACTTCCAGCCACTGCGATGCACGGAACAGATGGGGAAGAGCCTAAGATGCTGACTCCGCCTGCCCCTCACCCTGTTTGGGGGTGGCCTAATATGGGGTCACCTCCCCCCCCCAGGTAGCCTAGGACTGGGTGTATGGGGCTTCAAGAAAAGACAAGGTCAAGAGGAAATGATTTCCACAGCAGAAGGACCCTGGAGTCCATTTCACTGCCGTCACTTGTATCTCACAGCACTGGGGAATGCCTGATCCAAAACATAAAGTGGTTAGAGTGACGTCAGTTTACCATGAAATAACCCCCCCCAATCTGCCCTAAACAATGTCATCCATAATCCTGTTGCGAACCCTTCTCTATTCCTACAAAGATAGACTCCTAAAGCTTTACTAATGGGGGAGTAAATAATCCCCTACTGGGAGAATGCTGTGACCAACCACAGGTACAAGCACTGGACTGAAAATTTTCTGTGGTTCTTTTCTCTGTCAGAAGCCTATGATTCTACATGGAGAAAAGCCCAGCTACCCAAGTTGTCCTGAATTACAGAAGCAAGGTGCTGAGACCATCTTCTGCTTCACCTGAGTCGGGGGTGTGGGGCGGGGGGAGGACCTGGGTCACATACATTGCTCTCCTGTCAAGGCTGCTTTTGCTGGAAACTTGACTCACCAGAAAGTTGTCTAAACCACGTGACTTAACAGGAAAGCCTACGGCTCCAAATGTGTTCCTATATTGCTAGAAATTCTGGCATTCACTTAAATTTTGAACAAACAAGCAAACACACCGAGGAAAAACTGGAGGTGGGAGAGTGATTCTGGGTACTATTTCCTGTAAAAAGAATTATTGTGTTAATAGACCCATAAAGAGGTTTAAGGAAAAAAGTAAAGCATCATTTTGGAGGAGGGGATGCGCTGGTGGTACGGTTCTAGACAATCAGAGGGCAGTCTGAGGTCACTAGGCCACAGGGAGCAGATGGGCAAGATCTATGGTGTATGGACACCAAAGAACGTTTCATTTCTGCAATCTGGCTGAATTCCGGCTTTACCCCTTACTAAACCTACAAGTTCCTGCTGCAATTCAAATTCCAGGTCTTCAATGTCATCTATTTCTCAGAAATAGAAATTAGAAAGAATGACCAGAGGATGCGTTGTATGCATTAGTTAAGGGTTACAATCCACTTACTATGCGGGTGGGGGGCAGTCTTGCTCAACACTCTTAACTAGTTTTGGCACAAAGAACAATCAAGGTTGATTCTATTCCTTAAGCTTCCAAGTGCCGAAGAGAAAGGAAGTACCAGAAGTGGGGTTTCACACTAAGCATCCCGGATACCGAATGCAAGCATGCTGAGGATCAAATCTCATTTTTCAAAACATCACTCTACTCCAGCTTTGAGAATGAAATGAATAATAACTCTGGGAAGAGCAGTCATAATCATCAACTATAAACAGAGGTTTATGCCGTAAAATACGAAGAATACAAGCAATTTTTTTTTTAAACGGGAGTTTACTCTGGCCTTCTCCCTGACATGCAAGCCTCACTGTGCAGCGATCCTGTGGCTGGATAAGCGCGGAGAACACTGACTCAAACTGGTCGAGGGTGGAAGGCAAGCAGAAGGCCAAGGAAACCTTTAAGCCACATTGGATTCCTGGACAAGAAAGAAAGCTAAAGGGAATGCAGGAAGAGAGGTGAACGGCCTATTACGAATAACTAAACAATAACCAGTGTTACTGAGGGCTCTACACACCTGTTTCTTTAAATTCGCACACAACCTCTGGGGCAGTACCACTATTACTATTATCCTCGCTCTTCTGATGAGCAAACTGGCGCTCACCTAATGGAAAGGTTAGGGAACTCACTCCCAACCATACACCCAGAAAGTGGTCGAGGCAGCATCTGAGTCCCCTTACGCACTTAACCAATAAACTGGAAGAAGAGAACTCAGGAAGCAAATGAAGGAAAAGCCAGGCTTTTTAAGAGCTAAAGCCTGATTCATAAAGATTCAGCATGTGTCAGCTCAACTCCTTTTCCCTTAACAACAGGAGTTCCTTTGTGCTGGTTTGAAACCCAGTGTTACACGTGAACTGCACTGAGGCTGAGGGCTAGTGGGTGAAGGACAAGAAAGCCTTCTCCTGGATAAAACTGAAGGCCGGAGGCTTCTTCGCTAGAGGCAGCGGCCAATGGAGCAGAGACAAGGCCGGCGCCGGACAGCGCACATTCCTACAGCCCTTGGGTTGAGCAGAACGAAACTATCTGTCAAAATACATACAACTTCTAGGTTCTACATTCATTGTTTTATGGGAGAAAACAGAATGCAGAGAAGAGTTTGTTAGAAAAAAAATGGAATGTTTTCTATCTAGTGGAAGGAAGTTAAAATCATTTATTCGAACTTCCTTCCCATTCTCTCTCAAGTGAAAGATGTTTCTATGGACATACTATATTGAATATTTTAGTACAGTGAGACATACAGTAGATTATAACATGAAATACGATTATACCTTAAGACAATCCTTTTTATTGCACTGTAGAATTAACTAGAACAACTGTCTCAAGAATAATGAAATAGCTTCCATGTAGAATGGAAAGGAGTACACTTGGGTATAATATTTCAAAGAGAAAAAAAATCACTTAAAAGTTTTTAAAAAAAATCTAGATCAAGAGTTTTCTTAAGTGGACAATTATACGAAATACTTTTCTGAATATAAGAATTATGTTTAGCAAAACACAAAGAATCAGACATACAAAAATTTCCTGGTTGAAAAACTGGTGCTATGTAGAACATTTGCATTTGAACCCATTTTATTTTCCAGTTTCTAGAAAGGTTCTATGTTTGACATGACAAGGATTTTGAATGTGGAATTTAATGCGGGATAGAGAGAATGTGTACACTTGGTATTTCAGTAAACAGGATGAATAATATACATTAGGGACTTCTAAATTATCAAATGGATATTATTAATTTAGGAGAGAAAATGGTAGTGCAGTCAATTTATAGTGCATGTAGCACATATGTTAACGCAATCATTTCCACATTTTAAGTGAAATTCTGTCAGCATTAAAAACTGATTTGTACTCAGATATTATGATTTGATTTTACCACCAGAAGTTTACGTCAAACAGAGAAAAATGGCAAAGTGCCAAAAAGGGGAATGTGAACTAGAAATCACCATGAAATATAAAAATGAGCATTTTTATAAACATATGTATATAGTTACAATAATCAAATAAGCCTTCCAGTCTTCAGAATTGTTACAAAGAAAGGAAATAAAGATTCTCTGATGGCCAAAGCATTTTTCAAAGTACATTTTCACTTTCTGATGTTTAATAAACTCTTCATTATATTTCAGATAAGAAAGAAGCAAATTTTGTCTCACAAATAAATTACCAGGTATGATATTTCTAAAACTGACTGCATTACTAGGCAAAATTCTTCAATTCAATTCACTGATGTCTTTTACTGAAGGATGCATTGGTTTGAAAATCAAAGACTTACGTCATCCAAAAAATCAATCAGTGAAGATGAGGAAGAAGAAAAGGAATCCTATTTAACGAATACAGCAATAAAAAATAGAAAATATGGATGAAGCAATTTAATAAGAACAAATAATAAATCAAAAATTTTGTAAAACAATTGAAAGGCAAATGACATTAATTCAAATAAATAAATGAGAAAAGCAGTCATTGGCATTGTTTGTCTAGAAACTTAGAAATCCATTAATTACTTTTAAAAGTGTGGTTCTTTTTCCTTTTCCCAAAGGAAAGAAATATAATGCATACATTGTGCCCAAAATATAGTAAGATGAAGCGAATGGCAAATCATTAATACTCAAATTAAACGAAGCACTTTAGAAGGGTAATAATTACAAGTGAGTAGCAGAATCTCTTGGCCTCTAGCTGTTCCCACTGGCATGGAACCTCTCTGAGAACAGGACTTAGTGAATTTGGTCACTATTCTATCTCCATCCAGCACCTAGAAAAGTGCTCTGCATAGAGACTTGTAATTATTTAACAAAGATATAATCACTAACTTGAATTTTCTGAGACAAAAATATACTTTATATCAGAAAATTGTTTTTTTTTCCCTTAAAGCATTTAAGCCCCAAAGGAGGACAGTCATAGAGTCACTATTTCGTTTATTATGGGATATACTGCCTAATACACTCTATGTAATACTTTTAACAAAAAGTATTCCTATTGTAAACTTCTAAAATAATTGAAAGGATTTGGAGCTAGACCCAGCATTGCCCTATTGTGAGATTTGACCTTTTTCACTTTTTTTTTTTTTTTTTTTTAATTGCAGCTCTATGCTTGGGACAAAAAAGAAAAGTGTCAAAATTATTTCAAGTGTTTGGATTTGTTCTGCCAGCACTCAGGGGAAGAGATGAAATTTCTTTTAAATGTTATAACTCTCATATTTAGATCTTTCTTAAATTTTTCTTAAATACAAATGTGATTATAGTTTCTATTAAGAATGCAGAACATACTCTTTTCCTAACACGTTTAGATTCTAGGTCCTTTCATGTGGGAGGCAATAAAACAGTTTCATTGAGAATGAATTTCAAATCACAAAGTGAATTTTAAATGGACCGCAGGGAATACTTGAAAAGCTTAATACTTACTTCAAATTGATCCAGAGCATCGGTAGGCGTATTCAAAAATGCCAAGAAAGAATGCTGTGAGTCTTGGTGCTCTATACCTAGAAGACAGCAGCAACTTTTTTTAAAACTAGAACAGTTTAAACTAATTCTAATGGATAACCTTTCCTGTCTGAGTCTATTAAGAGCTGTTTACAAGCTACCATATTTTAAAGTTGATCAATACTATTAACTCTACATGTTTAATAAGCTATATTACTGTTTCTTGGAATACCACTTAACAGTTATATCAGTCTCCAGGACATATTTGTTTCCTGACTTGAGGTATTGAATTTCTTTCTTTTCCCATATAGCACATCATAAGAAACACAGTAAATCCTGGTAGACTTGGGAGAATTTTAAAAACATGGTTATGTCTGATTTTTCTCAGCTAATTTTATCACCAAATAAGGTTTCTGTTTTGAAAATCTCTTAGCAAACATATAGTATGCACTAATATAAATAATCTCTTATAATAATGTAGTGATAAAACAAATGTATTTAGTTATGAAAAAACATTTGTCAAGGCCTCAGTTTGATTTCAGGTATTGTTTTATTGATAGAATAAATCACTCACACCCTAGTTTTTCTCAGGTAAAGTTTTAAAAGTTGATGCCTATTTGCTGGTTATGGTATTAACTTCAAATGCATAATTTCCAAAATAATTCTTAAAATACGTATATAATGATAAATACTAACGAGGAAAAAGCAGAAACAACCAAGCACCCATTTTTGATTCCATATCCTTAGGAAGTGACATCAACTAATTTGTGTGGCTTTCATACTACTCTCTAATAACAAACATCACAGATGCCAGATGAGGCACTATGTTCAGAAATTCATCCAGTCAATAAATATTTACTGAGAGCCTATTATGTGCCTAAACCTTGTCTAGATACCGGGATATATTAGTAAACATAGCAGAAAAAAATATCCTTGCCTTCATTATATAAATATGATATTATATTTAAATAGTATAGTACATTATGTTACAACATAAAGTAAAATTTTATTATTCTACAATGTTCTAAATCCAAATAAAAGTTATAGGTTAACATGCTTTCATAAAGCAATATGATTAACTTATTTCTTCTGCAAGTTTAGATCTATTCTAAAAATGATACAGTTAGTGTTAGTCACACTCTGCACTGGTCTCTCTTCTGTATAAACTGCCTTTAGGGCTACAGGTCCTCCAGGTCTTACATATTCTTTTTCCTCTACACCTTAAATAATGCAGCTCCCTTCCACTCTTCATGTTTGAAAACTCTGCTTGATTCTCAATTTAATGTGAAGCCTTGTGCTCAGTGTGAGTTCCTAATTCACTTCTGCTGGGTTCCTTCCTTTCCTGTTCACTAGGAAATTCAACAGACAAAAATTTTTTGAACATCTACTACTTTTAAGGGTTTTTCATGTCAACTGGTTTATGTGATACCCTCTCTTTCCCCCACAATTTTATTTTTTCTCCACAATTTTTAAAAGCAGATACAGAGACCCAACAAGCTAGACATCACTGTGTCACAGGTCTGAGAAATAGGGGAACCACATAATGTATGCATAACGTAAAGCCATTAATTAGTTCACTATTCACTCAGGAATACTGACTTTGCCAGGACAATGAATTTCTTTCTTTCTTTCCTTTTTTTTTTTAAAAGTAGGTTCCATGTCCAGCATGGAGCCCAATGCAGGGCTTGAAATCACGACCTGAGATCAAGAGTAAGATGCTCAACAGACTGAGCCACCCAGGCACCCCAGGATAATGAATTTCTAGTAACTGCATACGAGAGATCCCCTCATTGAGAAAACAACATTCTGAATTTCTTTTTATTAAATCCTCATGTTCTTAATGCCCACATTATGGAAAGGAAGTTTAGGAAGTTCCTGTAATAGCCGCCACGCACTTTGAGTTACTTTTCACGTTGATGGAAACATGCGCAGGTAATGCTTTCAAGAAAATGGGAATAAATCCTGAGAAATCCCGCAAGGCAGGCGGTTTAAGAATCAAACGTGGAAGAAAACAATGAAGTGCCAAAACAGTTCGTCACTGTATTGCCTTCTAACACAGAATTAGATTAATCTTTAGTTACTTCATACATTGTTTTCTCAACTACCGTGGAAGTGAATCCTACACCATTTGAAAAAGAGTATAAAGTATAAAAAAATAGTTTTTTTTCCAACCACAAATATCTTATTTGTGAAATTATCCACGGCACTGAAAAACAAAACAAAACAAAACAGTCCAATTTATGGCAAAGTAAGTTTTTCTGTTACTATCAAATCTTTAAGCCAGGTATATTAAGTACAACACAAGGACTCTGAGACCAGTCTAGCGAGAGTGAGTATCACATACGCATACACATATCCATCAGTGAGTACCAGCATGGTTAGTGTGAACAATTTTCCGATCTCCCTGTACGCAGATGCTCGGGTAATAAAATACATTCACAACAGAATAAGCCCTGATTGATGCAAAACACATTCTCATACCCTTTTCAGATCTAAGCTCTTCAGTGTCCTTTATCAGTTGTTCGATTTCTGAGAGTAGCTCCAAGTTCTTCTTCTCTGAATCTTTTAGTTTACTTCGGTAAGGGAAAAAAAGGAAAAATGTCATTATTTTTACTGCTGGTTAGTGAGCCATCCTACAGTATTTAGTCAGAGCTTCCTGGTTTAGTCAGTCCCATCAAGTCAGGGAAGTCAACCCACCACAGGAAAGACAAGTCCTGCTGGTCACCTACTGCTGCACAAACCAATTTCTACTACAACACAGCCAGACTCATTCATTCACAGATTGTCTTTGGCTGCTTTTGTACAACAGCTCAGTTGAGTGGGCAGAGACAATATGGCCCGCAAAGCTGAAAATATTTAGTATCTGGCCTTTTATAGAAAAAGATGCTGACTCGGAACTAAATGATTTGAGTTTAAAATGTCATAAAATCAGAGGTTAAATTAAGGATTTTGTTAGACTCTTCCACAGAGAACCATGAAAGTGGACCATTTTTATGAGTACATCTGTAGTTTCCAGTTTTATTCACAGTCTGGTTTACGAGCAAATGTGCAAACACCTATGTCCCAGGCACAGGAAGGCAGCTCACACTTGTTCTAACTGCAACACAGAATGACATTCAGCAGCTCTTTGTGCTAGGATCGATTCACATTCTCCAGGAAACATTCTCTTGCATTTTCAATGTCATCCTAGCACATTTAAGCAAAACATATTTAGTTTATGTCTGGATTATTTGTAACAAGAGTTTATAATTCAGTGGGGTGCCAGACAGCTGACCTTTAATTGGATTCAAAACATTAATGATTACAGTTTAAGGACTAAGGCTTCACACCATTACAAATGGAATTTATGGGACTATATTTCTTTTCACGATGAATGCCTCTGGAACTCTGCTATTCCAGCACCAAATGGATTTTTCTATTTATATGTTGATTTGTAACACAAACTTTCTACTGTTTCTCTATATCACCAATATGGACTTATTCTTGAACCATGGGTACAATTAAGATTTTCATTTTATCATTAATTTATTCAGAGTATAAGTTGCTCTACTGTTGTAATGAGGCTTGAAGGAATGGCGTTATCCAGGATTATCTCAGACTGTGGAGGAATATACTTTTTCATAAAGCATAAATGAATAGGAAGAAATAATTAGAATTTGTTATACTATTATGAAATTTATTATCCAGAAAACCTCCTTTGTAAAAGATCTATGGTAGAGGCCAGAATCCCCAGATGACTGTATTTTGCCCGGAATATATGTTGCTTTTTTATACAAATATGACACTCTTGTAAAGGAGAGAATTTTGAATTTAATGGAAGAGAATTTGAGAGTCAAATAAATTTTACCAATAAGGGGAAAAATAAATAATAAAATAGTAATTAGCACTATTAATTCCACTTTATGGACAAGTCAGAGGAAAACAAGGTTATATTAAAATCCTGTATCTGCAAATAAGGTTTGAAAACATCTATTCATTTTCAAATGTTCATATATTTTTTGGATATTACTTAAAAGAAAAAAGCGATACATATGAAATAAATAAGTAACTTCTCCCCAAATACTTTTTGACCACCTTAGAAATTATTCTAGTAGACTCTATCATTCAACCTTACCATTCTGTGATGATGTTAGCTGCTTTAACTTTATTCAGCTCTTCTTGGATGGCCTGTTTAGCTCTTATTTCCGCATCCAGAGCTGACTGCAACTCCAGTCTAGCTGACATATCCAATTTTGCAAAACGACGCATTTTCCAGGGCATATCCTACCAAATAATATAACTGTTGTTAGCCCCATCTTATTTTTTCCTTAATGTTTAAATTCACTAATGCAAGTAAATTTAGAAACTACTTAAAAGCACTACTTTCTCTGATCACAGAACAGATCTGAAACACTGCTTGTGAAAATATATTATTTTTCTCTAAATTCAGAAATAATTGTAGACCCACACATAAAGGAGTTTATTTTTTCATAATTATTATCAATAACGGCTACTATACAAGTTACAGTTAAGCAGTGATGTGTTATGACTTCCTCAACTGGCAAACACTTGGACTAAGTGAATTCTCATGAAAAACCTTCCAGGGAACTAAACCCTAGACAAACTGATAAAAGTGTTCCAATTTATTATAGTGTGTTGAGCCTCCCTACCCACCCCTTATGGTAATTCTCCAGGCAAAATGGCAGAACTTACTGTTGCTCGAGCACCTAAGCTGGAATTTCTCAAAGCTTCCAACTCTTCAGTCATTTTAGAAGCTAAGGCCTGGAGATACCCTCGTGCATCCTTTTCATCACTGACCCTGGAATACATACACATATAGATAAAGGACAAAAGTAACACAAACAGAAAAACCTCAGTGAGAAATACAGTGTTTTTAAAGCCTCATACAAGAAATAACTGAAATGTCTTCTTTCAAAATGTCTACCACAGCACTACTGCCTGACAAGGGGGAAGAGGTTTACTAAACTGTTTCAGTTACCTAAGAATTAAAGCTGGCCATGTTAAGGAAAGTTCAAATGACTTATACCTGATAAATTAGTGAAATTTCACCCTTGAACCAAAGAATACTCTTTTAATCTAATATTAAAAACACACATATATACATGATTTCTAAAGAATATTAAGATTTCTCATTAATTGGGTCCTGCCATTTTATCTTATGAAAACAAAACTCATCATTTTAAAAACTAAAGTACCCTATATTTAGAACGTTTAAAGTAAAATATTCTGCAAAAATCAGGGTTGTACTGCAATAAAGCTCCTCTGTTTTCTAAAATGGTCAATAAAATACCAACCAAAAGATTAAAGCTTACTGAAACTCGTAACTGTCTTACAACTATCTTGCTGATGCAACTATTATGATTCTAGACAGAAGTATTTTCAATCTGTATTCAATGACATTCTACATTTCAGAATTTATCAAGAGTAAGTTTGTATTTTATTACATCTCCTTCAAAACAAGGGCAAGACAAGGATAAGGACTGCCAGCATATGAAAATCTATAAAAGAAGGTCCTAGCCTAAAGAAGAATGAAAACAATTAGTATATAGTAAGCTATAATTGGCACAAAGAAAAAAAGAGGAGCTGAAGTCTGCTTAGAAGTGTATTCTAATACACTCTGGGAACACTATTTGCCTTTGGGAAGGCTGGTTGTTCTCATGAATACAATTGAGGCCACTGAATAGTAATGAGGAAAATATATTTCAGGTATATCCATAAGTATCTGATGCAAACAGCAGACAAACTGAAATCCTGAACTTGGCTTTAACATCTTTTAGAATTTCAACTCCTGAGGAGTCAAATTTATATATCTCTATTCATATATCTTAAAAAGAGGCCCTTTAAAAGAGATTTGGTTCTCTTTTCTCTTAGATGGGAAGGTGTACTGGAGGACAAGCAAAAGAATCTAACAATAAAAGTGATACAATCATTGTAAAAAGCTGCCCAGCCTAGTTTGTTACGTATCTTTAGGCTCTATATACATGTATATATTTTCATGGCATTTTAAAGGAAAATGATTTTAGAAAATATTGTTTGTGTAGTGGGAGGCAGTTTCCTTTAAAATTCCTTAACTTTGGTTATCACAAATGACCATGACCTTTTGATTTAATCATCCGATCTACAGTATAAAGAATAAGTGGAGATGAAGGAAGATTACCTTTTATAGAGTACCGAGAAAGACACTTAAGAAAACTGTATTATCATTGAAAGGGCCAGGCTAATCGGCCCAACCAGCATCGCTTTAGCGCCCTACCACAGCCGTGTTGGCTTATGCATCTTCCAGCAGGCTTCCTTAACTCCGGAAAGCGGTGACTTCTTGTACATGCCTGTCATGCTGTTTAATGTTTCAAGTAAAAACCAATCTCTTGTAATTTTGTTTTTATTTGCATGCTGAATACCTTCACATTCCCTGACCCATGTGGTCTCCCCACTAAGTCTCAAGTTTTTATTAAAGCTATATCTATGTTCTTGGCTACAGAAAATAAATGAAGGAAAGGGTTTAAAAAAAAAAAAGAAAAAGAAAAAGACGGGTCAGTTACAAACTCCTGCCAATGAAGTTCAAGTGGGCCCTGGTCTCCTACAATTCCTTTTCGGAATCACTGCTATTTGTCTGTTTCCAACCTTAATCCTTAAATTCTCACTTCCCACAGCCTAGCACCGTCTTGCCCTTTCTTCTAGGCCATCTGGATAAGCTGACTTGTGCCCATTTTAACTTTTTTTTTTTTTTTTTTTTAATTGTAGAGGCAAGTAAGTCCCTCACCTTTTCTTTGGCCAAGTCATTTAAGTGTATTCCTCATCCCACATATATACAAATAATTACCTTCTCTGAAAACAGCTTATGTTTTCAATTTCTTCATTTCCATTGACTACTGTAAACATATACAGATGTTTCCTAATCCAGAGAGGTTCCTGTCCTAGTCCCTCTCCCTGACATTGTGATACAACTCCTATCCAATGACCCTAGTATATAACCCCTCACTCACTTGTACATACTTTCTCAGGTCTGATTTCCACTTCAACTAGTTTGCTGAAACCAGTTTATTCAAATAACTACTCAACGATACAAGGCCAATTTCAATCTATTTTATTCTTCTGCCATAGCTAATCCTTTCCTCCCATGCTCTTCCAAATAATTAATGCAGAAATAGTTATTAATACCACTGCATGAGGCATACAAGGGAGACAGAGAATATCTATAAGATATGGTCCTTAAAATGTCAGGGAGGTAGGACACACACAACAGGGTGACTAGAACTTGAATGAGTCAAACAGACCTTGGTTCAAATCCTAGCTCACTGCTCACCAGCTGTGGGACTTGGGCTAAGTCATTTACCCACTTCTAGCTTTCTGCTATCTCACCTACAAAGTGGAGATAATGATCCTACTTCTTAAGACTGTTGTAATAACTGAATGAGAATCCCCTATGTTTTCAGCCCAATGCCTGAACATACTATGTTGTAATCAGTACAAGCTATGATTATCCATAAATGAAGATTAATGAATGAGGAACAGTTCAAATAATATGAGGGAATTTAAATAAATGAAAATAAAAGTGTTATTATTGATATCTGACCCTTTGCTGATTATGAATACACCTTCCGAGCTGCCCTCTACCTTCTATATGCTGCCCTTACCATATTATCGTTTTGTCTTTCCTCCTTAAAAAGTTCTCAACAACTTCAATGGCTTTATTGACTAGGGATCAAATCCCCAAATTTATATGCTTTACCCACAATCTTTCTGTACTCTCTTCAAAAGTGCATTTCTGTACTGAGGAGTCTTAAAGATAAGCCCTGACTCTCCAACAAGCAAAATAACACAAACAAAATTGATTTTATCTTCTCAAAAGTTGGCTCCTTCTCTGACTTTCCTACTTCAGTGATACCATCATCTTCTTCTTCTTCTTCTTCTTTTTTTTTTAAAAGATTTTTATTTATTTATTTGACAGATTACAAGTAGGCAGAGAGGCAGGCAGAGAGAGAGAGAGAGAGAGAGGAGGAAACAGGTTGCCTGCTGAGCAGAGAGCGCGATGCGGGATTTGATCCCAGGACCCTGAGATCATGACCCAAGCCGAAGGCAGAGGCTTAACCCACTGAGCCACCCAGGTGCCCCGATACCATCATCTTCTTAATCTAACTCAGAATTTCAGAAATACGAATTCTTCCTCATCTCCTGATCTTCCTTCATAATTAAGTCCTATAAATTCTTCTCCCACAAGGTCTTTTCTATTTATTCAGTTTTCCCCAAACTTCCCTCCATGTCACCCTGAACACCACTGTAAGAGTTGTCTTCCTAATGCAACATCTAATCAATGCCAGTATCCTTTACAAAAACCCTCTTATTCTTATAAATAAAGTTCAAATTCTTACCCATTATTCATAACTATAAAGTAGTAACTTCACTCACCATCATATTTTCTACTGTTTTATATGAAAACACTGAATCAGTCAACCTACATATAGGACCTGTTATTAACCTCAGGGTTTTCAGAAAATTCATTATAGGTTCAAATGATTATCCCCAACTTTCTCAAGCACCCAGTCTGAGGTAACTCTACTCCATGCTCCCATAGGAAAATCAGTACTGTGTAATACACGGGGTAACTTACATATAAGTCTCAAAACTAATCTCTAGATCTGGTCACATTAGTTTTTAAACTTTTCAGTGTTATGTTATAAGCTGCTTGAAGGCAGAGTACTAAATTTTATAGGCTATCCTACCTTCTATCGTACTGAAAAGTGCATTAGCTTGTTTTGTGGCCTAATATGTGATCTATACTGGAGAATGTCCATGTGCACTTGAAAAGAATGTATATTCTGCTGTTTTATGATGGAAGGTTCTGAGTATATTTGTTATGTCCCTCTGGTCCAGTGTGTCATTCAAAGACACTGTTTGCTTGTTGATGTTGTTTTGATCATCTGTCCACTGATGTAAGTGGAGTGTTAAAGTCCCTTACTGTTATTATATTACTATTGATTAGTTTATGTTTCCTATTGTTTTATGTATTTGGGCACTTCTATGTCTGGTGCATATTTATGACAGTTACATGTTCCTGTTGTATTAACTCTTTTATTATGACACAGTACCCTTATCTGTCTATTATAGTCTTTGTTTTAAAGTCTACTTTGTCCAACAGAAGTATTGCTACTCTGGCCTCTTTTGACATCCATTTGCATGATAAATGGTTCTCCATCCCCTGCAGGTGTCTTTAGGTCTAAACTAAGTCTCTTACAGGCAGCATATAGATGGACCTTGTTTATTTATCCATTCTGTCACACTATGTCTTTTTATTGGAGCATTTAGTCCATTTATAACCAATGTAGTTATTGATAGATATGTATTTATTGCCATTTTGTTATTGTTTTGTGGTTGTTTCTGAAATTTTTTCTGATCCTTTATTGTCTTTCTCTTTCATGGTTAGCTCATTTTCTCTAGTGATAAATTTGGGTTTATTTCTCTATTTTTTGCATGTTTATTAGTGGTTTTCGACACATGGTTACCATGAGGTTTTATATAACCTCTTCTGCATACAGCAGTCTATATTAAGTTGACAGCTGTTTAAAAGTTTGAATCCATTCTTTTCTCTTCTTCTCCCCTTGTTTTGGTATATGCTATTATATTTTGTATCCTCTTTTATAAGTTTTTTGACCTTTTTTTTTTTTTTACAACACTACTCATTTTTTACTGCTTTTCTGCTTCCTATCTTCATATTGTCACTTCTGGTATCTCCTTTCCACTGAAAGTCTCCTTTAATCTTTCTTACAGAATTGGTTTAGTGGTCATGAACTCTTTAGTTGTTTGTCTGGGAAACTCTTTATCTCTCCTTCTATTCTGAATGAGAATCTTGCTGGGTAGAGTATCCTTACTCTAGGTTTTTGGTTGCAGATTTTTCCCACTCAGCACTTGGAATATATCATTATCACTCCCTTCTGCCTTGCCAAGTTTCTGTTGAAAAATCTCCTGCAAGCCTTATGGGTTTTCCTTTATATGTTACTGACTTCTTTTTGTCTTGCTGCTTTTAAGATTTTTTCCTTAACAGTTTATTTTGCAAATTCAGTCACAATCTGTCTTGGTGTGGGCCTGCTTTTGTTGATTTTGATGGGAGTTCTCTCTGCTTCCTGGATCTGCATGTTTGTTTCCTTCCCTAGATTAGGGAAGTTTATTGCTATTATTTCTTCAAATAAATTTTCAATCCCCCATTCTAGCTCTTCTTCCTCTGGGACTCCAAAAATACAAATTTTATTACATTTGATGGAGTCACTGAGTTCCCTAAGTCTATTTTCATTTTGTGTAATTCTTCTTTCTTTTGTTCAGCTTCACTGATTTGCATTACCTTGACTTCTGGGTCATTAATTCATTCCTCTACTTCTTCCAGCCTGCTGTTCATTGTATCAAGTGTGTTTCTAATCATGTTTATTGCACTCCTCCTAATTCTTTTTTAAACTTTTATCGTTGTGGTAAGGGTCTCAGTGGATGTCCTCCATGGTTTTCTGAAGTCCACTGAGTATCTTTATGATCATTGCTTTAAAGTTTCCATCAGACATATTATTTGTATCTATTTTGCTTAGATTTCTGGCCATGGCTTCATCTTGTTCTTTCATTTAGGATAAATTCTTCTGCCTTCTCATTTTTTTTTTAAGTCTCTGCCTTCTTCTCTATGTTAGAAAAGTCAGTTATGTCTCCTGCTCCTGAGAGTAATGGCCTTATGAAAAAGGGGTCATGTCATGCCCAGGGCCTGATACATTAGAGAGTGTCTCCAGTGTGTGCTGCTTGTGCTCTGTTATTGTATTTTGGTTGCTCTGTCCTTCAAGCCAGTCGTCTACAGAGGGTCTCCTTGCCTGCTGTGGGCAGTGTTTGATCCCTGGCCTGAATGTAATAAGTTTTCACTATGTTTGCTTTGGTCTGCTTGTGAAATGAGACCTATCACCACCTCCACTGGACTGGAGACCCTGTAAAATTGCCTGGTCAGGAGACATAGTATGGGCAAGGGTTTGTGCTAGTCTTTGGGGAGAGGGGGCACCACACTACAGCTAAGGTAAGTGTGACCGAGAAGGGCAGTTCTACCAGAGCAGCTGGGGGTGGGACTTGGTAGAGCCAAGTTAGGCAGCCAGTATCTTCCTACAGGTGGCCTTGTGTTTACGCTGAGGGGCCAGGGAGAGAAATGGTGCCACCAGTTCCTTTTGTTCTGAGAGAGGTCTCTCCATGAATGCGGTCTCTCTGGGCTACACTCCAAGAAGAACAAATAACCTCCCTGCTGTGTGCCCAGGCACTCTTCAGATTGCTGTTTCCACGCCATCTGCCCCTGGGTTGTTTGCCTGCCTTCTTTCCAAGAGCAGTGCAGTACTCTCCAGGTTCTATTTCAGCCAAGCCTGCTGACCTCTAAAACTCCAGTCTTCAATTCCTGCTGGTTCCAAGAACTCATGAAATTTAACCTCTCTCATTTTCAAGACAATGGCTATGGGTAGTGTGTTCTCCTTGTGCTGTGTGTTCCTCCCTCTTGCCCTTCTCTGTGACTATGGGTACCTCTCCTCTGCAACAGTCAGGATTTGTTTCTTCCCTTAACCATGCCTCCACACTTCCTACCTTCTTCAATGTGGTCTCTTCTCTCTCTTTAAATGTGGAGTTTGTTTTGTCAGTCTTCGGTCCAGTTTCTGGGGGGTTTTAGTATAATTCATCAGTTATCTAGTTGTATTTGTGGGCCAAGGTAAGCCTAGGGCCCTTCTACTCCACCACCATCTTCCTGTCTCCAGCATTCCTTCTTTTTTTAATATAGCAAGACTGAAAAACTCGAAAGACTCTGAGATTCTTGCCTTGTTAAGCAGGGACAGAATGTCTCAGATTAAACATTCAAGTAGGTAAGAACTCTGAGATCAGGGAGTATACCTTTTACTTTTACCTTATTAGATTTTATTAATTAGTTATCTAATACCGTAGTGTGTGTGTGTGTGTGTATATATATATATATATATATATATATATATATATATATATATTAGATTTTATTTATTTATTTAGAGTACAAGCAGGAGGAAGGGCCAAGGGAGAAAGAGAATCTCAAGCAGACTCTGTGCTAAGTGTGTGGAGTCTGACAGCATGCTCAGTCTCACGACCCTGAGATCATGATCTGAGCTGAATCCAAGAGGTGAACACTTAACTGACTGAGACACCCAGGTACCCTAATATATTAGCCCATTTCTAAATAACAGCTTTATGCAAACTGATTTGCTTGCATTCCTGATTTCTTCTGCACATTTCACTTGAATGTGAAAAGCCTAAAATGAGTGTTTCATGGTATCATGTAAAAACTTTCACCTTAATACTTCCTACTAACCCTTTTCCAGAGAATCTACATTTAAAACTTCTTTACTGGGATTCCTGGGTGGCTCAGTCATTAAGCATCTGCCTTCAGCTCAGGTCATGATCCCAGGGTCCTGGATCAGCAGGGAGGCTGCTTCTCCCTCTCCCACTCCCCCTGCTTATGTTCCCTCTCTCACTGTCTCTCTGTCAAATAAATAAATAAAATCTTAAAAAAAAATAAAGCCGCTTTACTTTAGTAGAAACACTTCCCATTACATCTGAACCCATCATGTCTATTGCTGGAAAAGATCAGCAGTCTAGGAACTGGGGCTTTGGCCAGATCATCTTTTTCTTCTATCAAGTCATTTTTAGCAATAGTTTAATTATACATTTGGTTAATTAATAACTGAGTTATAAATTTTTGATACTATAAACTTGGCTAAAGACTAGAATGAATTTGCTTCAGAAATGCAGATTTGATGAAAAGGACATAAATTTAACATTAATGAACCATTAATGGTACTATACTGTTTGGGACACAAACAATTTCTTCAATTTGGGCATTTTCATTTAGCTATGCACTGTAGAGTCACATTCATAAGCCAAAATGAATGAACATAAGAGCTCTGTAGTTCAGTCTATATCAAAATACTTGAGTTATTTGGGTAAGATCACTTAAAAAGACAGTGTTTATCCACTTCTGACTTAAGATGGAGGCTGTTAGTCTGCAATAAGTAGGAAAATGGAAAAAATGCTTAAAGAACCAAAATAAGATTACAAGAAACTAAAATTCCCAAATGATTGGTCTATATCCATAAAGAAACTAGTTTTCATAAAATTAAACATCCATGTGCCAAAAAGAATAAGAAAGTTGAAAAGTAACTATAAAAATCTAAAAAATATGTTTTCCTTAGAAAATAAAGTCCCTGTTGTGTTCAATTTCCTTCATGTTTTATAGAAATATACACATTTTTATAAATACCAGAAATATTTGATGAAATAATGAATGTGAAAAGTCACTAAGGTAATTCATTCTACATTGAATCATAAGAACTTAAAGAATAGTTAATAAAATGAAACTGTAATCATTTGCGTTTTTATGGTGACATGTGCATCAACCTTTTGTAATTATGAAAGAAGATGACGGCATATCTTCAGGTTCGAAATTTTTCTCTAGGCTATTTCTTAAAATAATTACAAATATAGCAATTTTGTTCTTAGAAAGGAACCTATAGCTAGTGAATGATTTTCTTCGGTTATTTAAGGACCAACCGTCTTAATATAACATTTTCTTTTCTTAGAAATAACAGCTTTCAATGAAGCTGTGGAGAGTTGACATCGGATACTTGCTGCAGCTGGGGAAAAGAAGAACATAAGAGAAAATACAGAAGGAAGCAGATCAATAATAAATAACAGGCCATTAATAAAATTATGTTCTTCAGGGAAACATTTTTCAACTGGAATTCATGAAAACTTCGCCATATGTTCAAATCACCCACAAAAAACACATTTAAAAAGAGCACTCACCACTGAATTATTTCTGTGATTTGTGCTTCCCAATGTGCAACAGATTCTTTCTTGTCTGCTAGGTCTTTTACCTCTTCTTCTAACTGCTGGTTGCGCATACTTAAGTTCTCATACAAAGTTGTGAGCTGAAAGACAGTTTTAAGACACTTGAAGATACATGTGACTTTCAGGAACAGGAATGCAAGGTGCTCAGATGCTGCCTGTTAAATCTGATTACTTACCATATTCCACTAAAAAATGCTTGTCTTCCTATTTCTTATTATATACCCTTCTGGTCACTGAATTTGGTAACATCAAATATTCTGAATTCTCCTCTGCCTTTGCTTTCCCCTTACTCCCTATTCTGAATTCTTACATTTGTGAACTTTCTCCAGTTGCCTCAAAACTCCCCAGGTTCAACCAGTAACAACATCTCTCATTTTTGTTTTGTTTTGTTTTGTTTTCTTTGTCTGTAAATGTCTCCATGTCGTCCTCTTCTTAAAATAAAATCTTATATAGAATTTCAAGTATATAGAAAAATGGACAGTATAAGTTAGCTCACATGAGCCCACGGCCAACTTCAACAATGCCAGTCATTTCATTTGCATCCTGTCTTCTTATCCCTTCTTCCTGAATTATTCTGAAGTGAATACCAGACACCTATAATTTTACCCATATATATTTCTGTGTATATCTCTTGCAAATAAGGCTCTCTCTTTCAAAAGATAACAATATAATTATACTTTAAAAATTTAATGAGTTTCCTTATATCATCACATAGGTAGTAACTATTCAAATTTTTAGTTATCTCGAAATATCAAAAAGCTTAACAGTTTATCATATTGAATCATGATACTAACAAGTAACCACAGCTTAATGGTTCCTGTATCTTGTAAGTCTCTTTTATTTATAGACTCTAGGGGTCCATTCGGGCCCCTATACTAGAATACCAGAGATTGGATAGTTCAAATATGAAGCATTTATTTCTCACAGTCTAGGGACCAGAGAGTCCAAGATCAAGGTGCCAGCAGATTCAGTGTCTGGTGATGTCTGTTGTTGGTTCACAGATGGTGGTCTTTGGCTGCGTCCTCAGGGGGTGGAAGGTTTGAGGGGCTCTCCAGGGTTGCTTTCATAAGGATGATAATCCCACCATGAGCGCTCCACCTCACTACCTAATCACCTCCCAAAGGCAACATCTCCTCCTACAATCACACTGAGGGGTAGGTTTCAACATGCAAATTTTGGAGGAACACATTCTGTCCATAGCAGTTCCCCTCCAGCACTTTTATTTTTCTTGTAATTTATTTGTAGAAGAAAACAGGTTGTCCTGAAAAGTTTTCTGTAGTCCTAATTTCTGCTTTCATTTTTGAAAATCATTTTTTGCTGCATAGGATATTCCACATTGGCAATTATCCTCCAGCACTTTGAAAATGTCATTCCGTTTTATTCCGTTTTGATCCCTTTTTGGATTTCATTTTTTTCTATTGGGAAGTCAAGCTTCAGTTTAACTTTTACTCATTTGAATATAATGTGATTTTCTTCTCCGGCTGCTTTCAGGACTTTCTTTGGTTGCTGGTTTTCAGCGGTTTTTCTATGATGTCTCTAAGCGTGATTTAATTTCTATTTACCACCTTTAGGGTTTGTGGCATTCCTTGAATTTGTACCTAAATGTTTCTCATAAGTTTTGGAAAATTATGGGCCATTAATTCCTCAAATACTGTGTTATGTCACAGACCATCCTCTCCACCTAGGAAAGCAAGTATTTGTACATCAGATCCTTTAGTCATGTCCCCTTCATCTTTATCATCTTTTATGTATATCCATCCTTTTTAATCTCTACCCATACTTTAGTCCAAAATTTTTTTACTTATTCACTGTTCTCTTCAGCTCTTTCCAGTCTGTTGTTAAAATCTTCTATTGGGTATTTTGGTTATTTTAGTTTTCACTTCTAGATGTTCTATTTGACTCTTTTGTATATATTCCAGTTACCTGCTTAAATTCTTTGTGTCTTTCATTTTCTATCATACAGTTATTTTAAAATCTCATTTATGAAAATTCTGATGGGAATCCCTGTGGGCTTGCTTATACAAACTAATTTTTTTCATTTTTTCTTTCCTTATTTTGTTTTTGCTATTATATTTTTACTCTTGGTTTTCACTGATTTAGTTTTATCTCCTGGGATGCATGGTAACTATTTTAATGTATGCCACACATTTTGTATACAAATTTTAGGGGTAATTGGACACTTTGTATAGCATTTTCCTGCAGAGAGTATTTACCTTTACTTCTGGCAGGCATTTAGACTCAAGATAGGTCAGGTATTGAGTTACTTGGAGGCTAGGTTTCAGTCAGTGAGAGGTTTCATCTCTTTCTGGTTCACTCATATTCCTAAAATGTAGCCTTTCAATGAGTCCAACTGAAAGCTTGTATTCAACTCTTCAAACTTGTGTGGCTGTGGAATACTGTGCTCAGCTTCCTGGATCTTCAGCTACTGCTTTCGTATCAGCAAATGCCTCAAGGGAAAAAATAGCATTGAGTGCTGGGCTCATCTCCTTGCATTACTCCTCTGCAGGATCTTGGTCAGTCATGACGGCTGCCTTCTTTTCTCCCTAATGCCTTCCACAAATAAATACTGTAGGAAATAGTCCTACCATATTAAGGCAATTTTTAAAAAAATCCAGTTCTTGGTGAGGTGGTGGGTATGATATAAACTAATCTGTCATAGTCAGAAGCACAAGTTCCTGCTTTAATAAGTTTTTAAAAATTTGTGATAAAATAATTACATTCAATTTTTATTTCATGGTGACAGTTTTCTGGTAAATGCTCAATCTGCATTAGTTATTACTATTCTTTTCTTGCTTTTGGGTATGTTTATAGAAATATTGTGCTCCTGTGTTCATTTCTTTTTGATTACTCAACCTGAAGAAGATGGGTTTTTCCTAGAAAAGCTATTTACAAGTTTGTGGGGATGAGTGGTCAGGTGATTAATTTTCTGTGTTAACCTACTGGGCGCAGGATGGCAACACACATGATCAGACATTACTGTGTGTCTGTGAAGGTGTCTCTGGATGAGATGAACATTTGAATCAAGAGACTGAATAAAGCAGACTACCCTCCCTAACACAGTAGACCCAACCAGTCAGCCAAAGTCCTGGAGAATAAAAAGGTTGACCCTAAGGAGTAAGATGAATAGGAGGGAATTTCTCCTGCCTACATGCCTTCAAACTAGGAGGTTGGTTTTTCCTGCTTTTGCACTCTTACTGAAAGAGCAGCTCTTCCTGGGTCTCCAGACTACAAACTACAGATGTTGGGACTTGTCAGCCTCCATAATCAGGTGAGCAAATTCCTTACAATAAATGTCTTTACACATACATATGCGTTTGTGAATATGTGTATATATATATTTGCATACATATATACGTATGTGTGCGTATGTTTAACTCAGTTACTAATACAGGGTAAAACATGTTCTAAGTCAAGGGTCTGCAAACTTTCCAATGCGTTAGATAGTATATATTTTTGGCTTTGTGGGCCAGGCATGGGCTCCATCACATCTTATTCTTAGAAAAACTTATTTAAAAGATATGTAAAGGGGTGCCTGGGTGGCTCAGTGGGTTAAAGCCTCTGCCTTTGGCTCAGGTCATGATCCCAGGGTCCTGGGATCGAGCCCCCCACTGGGCTCTCTGCTCCGTGGAGAGCCTGCTTCCTCCTCTCTCTCTGCCTGCCTCTCTGCCTACTTGTCATCTCTGTCAAATAAATAAATAAGATCTTTAAAAAAAAAAAAAAGATATGTAAAAATTCTTCTTAATTCATGGGTCATAAAGAAACAGTCTCAGGGCTGGATCTGGCCATAGGTCACAGTGGGCCAATTCCCCCATCTAAATTGATCAGGAATCCTAATGACCCAGGGTTGTTCTCAGTTTTTGGCCAGTACTTATGTGAAACATAGACATTTTTTGGCACAAGTCACAGTACAGCTTTATTTCTCCCCCTCTACCAAAGAAGCACAGCTGTAATTCCCTGTTTAATCCTACCTCCAACCTCATTGTCTTCTCAGAAGGCAATGGGGTCCAGAGAAGCTATTGATGCCAACACATACTCTATATACCTGTTGATAATAAGGGATTTCAGTTCTGTACCTCAAGGTGTGCCACTTAACCTCTGAAAAAGTTCTTTTGACAGATATAATTTACATACAATAGAATTTATCCATTAGAAGGGTAATGGTTCAAGGATTTTTAATAAACTTATACAGCTATGAAACAATCACCACAATCTAATTTTGGTACAGGAGAAATTTCCCCACTGCTGGTTTGCAGTCAGTCCTAGCTCCCAAACTGAGTTCCAAGCATCGGTGATCTGTTTTCTGTTTTTATACTTTTGCTTTTCCAAGAAATTTAATACCAATGAAATCATACAATATGTAGGTTTTTTGTCTTTCACTCCCCAAAATATTGAGGTTCAACCATAGTATCAGAAATTCCCTCCTTTTTTCAGCTGAGTAGTATTCTATTATATGGGTAACAGTAAACTTCATTTGCTCATTCACTCACTAGATGATGAGCATTGGGACTGTTTACAGTTGTTTGGTATTGCGAATAATGATGCTATGCACATGCATACAAAAGTCCTTAGAAGGACTCTGTTTTCAGTTTTCTTAAATATCTCCAGGAATTTCTGGGTCATGTGGTAAGGGTATGCTTACCTTTTGAGAATTTCTTAAACTATTTTCTAAAGTGACTATATAACCACCTGATGCTCCCACAAGCAGTGTAGAGTTCTAGTTCCTCCACATCCTTGCCAACAGTTGGTATGGTCACTCTTGTTGATTCCACTCATTCTTGATGGTGTATAGCTCTATGTACCTGTGGTTTTAGCTCACACTTTCCTAATGATATTGAACATCTTTTCACTTGCTTGTCATTCATCAATCTTTCATGAAATGTCCATTCAAAATTTTCCCCTATTTTTTCACAGGGTTGTTTGCATTATTTATTATTGGGTTTTAAGTTCTTTCTATATTTTGAATGTGTTTCTTATTAGGTAAATGATTTGCAAATGTTTCTTCCTTATCTGTGTATGTCCTTTACTTTTCTTAATGTTGTATTTAAATTGTAATGAAATACAATTTATCATTATTTTTCTCTCATGGTTTATACTTTTGATTTATATAGATGAAATCTTTGACTAACCCTAAATTGTGAAAATTTTCTTCTACGTTTATCTCTTATGTTTCACTTTATGATCCACTTTAAGTTAATGTTTTTATATGGTATAAGAATTTAATTTTTCACATGGATATCCAAGTGTTGCAGCACCATTTGTTGAAAAGATTATCCTTCTCCCAATGAATTGCTTTGCACTTTTGCTGAAAATCAATTGGCCACAAATATGAGGGTTTATTTTTAGACCATTACACTATGGTTCCATAATACCAAAACTACCAGTAAGTTTCAAAAGATTGTCAGGTAAATCCTCCAACTTTGTTGCAAAAGGCTATTATAGGTCTTTTATATTCCCAAATAAATTCAAGGATAAGCTTCTCAATTCCAACAAAAAAGTCTTATCAGAATTTTGATGGGGATTTCCCTAAATGTATACAGTAGAGGAGACTTGAGGTCCTAACAATTCCAAGTTTTTTGATCCATTAACCGTGTACATCTCTCCATTAGATTTTCCTTCATTTATCTCAGCAATGTTCTGTAGTGGTCATCCTCTGGTTAATTCCCAGAGCTCTGAAATGGTTGTTTTTTGACAGTTATGTACACTTTGAAATTTTTTTTCTTGAGAGGATTCATCAATCTCTTCATGTTAGCATAGACAGAAGTCTACCAGCTATCTTTGAAAAATTTTTTGCAGATGCAATGTCTTTACTAATTAATACAACACATTACTTTTCATTACTATTGCTTTTGACAGTCCTTCCAACTAATCTGTGAGTGATGTCAGCTAGATATCTGCAGGAAGGAGAAGAAACACAGCTTTTGCAAGACCATGTTACAATAGTTATAAGTAGTTTTAAGTAGACTTTGTTCAGTATTAGAGAAATGCTAATCTTTTCATTATTCCTAAATAAAAGCAGAGCCAGACTGCATGTGTTCAAATTCCATCTGGCCACTCCTGGGTCCTCTGATTAGGAAAGGAGTCTCATCCCCCTCCCTCTGCCTCAGTTTCCTCATCCATAAAATGGCAAGAGTAATAGTGTATACCTCACAGAGTTTTTGTGAGGATTAAATTATATATATAAAATAACTTAGAAGAGGATCTGCACTTAGTAAAGTCTACCCAAGTATTTGTTCATTTTGCTTATTTTGGGAATTAGAAGATTTTACTATTTGTACCTTGACATATCTGGCTTATAATATGGAATAGCATAGTACAGTATAGTACAGAATACGGAAACATGATCATGACATTTTAAGTGAAAGGCATATTAGAAAATGGAATGCATGTATGACTGCACCTACGTAACTATTTATACAAACAAAACCTGGAAGGAACATATAAAGTTAAAATATTTGTTTTGTGGTAATGAGATAATGGGTAACTTTATATAATTTTTATAATTTAGACTTTTTGTTTAATAATTTAAGAACAGGGTACAAATAATATTTTTCTTTATGGGAAGCCATTTACTTTCCCTCCCTAACATACATGGTTAATTTTATTTACAATAAGTTATCTTTTAATAAAAAGTGAAACTTAAAAGAGTACCTGGGTGGATCAGTCAGTTAAGCATCCAACCCTTGATTTTGGCTCAGATCATCATCTCAGGTCATGAGATCAAGCCCCACCCTCACTGGGCTCTGTGCTGGGCATGGAGCCTGCTTAATATTCTCTTTCTCCCTTTGCCCTTCACTGCTCCTCCACCCCTGACTTGTGTGTGCTCGCTCTCAAAAAAAAAAAAAAGAAAAAAAAAGTGAAACTTATGAGACTTCTGAAAATATCAACAAACTTTTTTTTCAATTTCTTTTCTTTTTCCCTTTTTTTTTTTTTTTTTTTTTTTGAGAGAGAGAGCATGAGCAGTGGGGTAGGGGCAGGTGTGGGGTAAGGGGTAGGGGGAGAGACAGAATCCCAAGTAGGCTCCATGTCCAGCATGGAGCCTGAGTCTGAGCTTGATCTCATGAACCCTGAGGATCATGACCTGAGCTGAAATCAGAGTCTTATGCTTAACTGGTTGAGTCACTCTGGTAGTCCTTTTTAATTTCTTTCAAAATTTTAATTTTTGGGGGCGCCTGGGTGGCTCAGTGGGTTAAAGCCTCTGCCTTCGGCTCATGATCCCAGGGTTCTGGGATTGAGCCCCGCACTGGGCTCTCTGCTCGGTGGGGATCCTGCTTCCTCCTCTCTCTCTCTGCCTGACTCTCTGCCTACTTGTGATCTCTCTCTCTCTGTATAAAATCTTTAAAAAATTTTTTTAATTTTTGGAGTTTAAAAATGTGAATATGAGAATCTAGTCATAGTATTAATTAAATAAATTTCAAAATTAACATAATAGTTGCTTTCTAGCTTCTATACTAGAAGTTCTGTTGAGAAGAAATTCAGCTCTCTTCACTCAGGTCCCAGACAGAAGAGCTGGTATAGCAATGACAAAAGTATTCTCTGGTTATCCCTCTTAATGAAGAAACACGGTTCAAATTAAACCAGAGAATGAATGAACAGAAAGAAACAGTGAAGAGGCTTAATCACGGTGAACTGAGAGTTAAAGAGGAAGAGAAGCAAAGGCTGTAAAAGGAGCAAAAGTAGGGAAGAGACTTAAAAGGCAGCAGAACCCAGATCCATCTCTATTTCTCTGGGAATAAATAATTCCTTGTTATCATTTGTCATTAAATATTACCCTACCATATGAATTTGCTCTCAAAGTTCTACTCATCCTTCATCATACGTTTCAATTTAGCAAGAAAAGGTAATGTCCTATTTTTATTAACTTAGGAGACAGGCTTTTATTTTTATTCTTTGCATCTCATCACAATCATAAGAGTATTGCTCACAAATTCTCTCCAAATATGTATTTCTGATATAAACTCAGTAGAACTTTATGGTTACTAATAAAATAAAACCAAGGGGTGAATACAAGATTTGCTCTACATACAAACTGATTATTAAGTAATATAATTTTTCTTGAACTATATGCATTTTTTACTAGGTAGTTTGTTTAGAAACTATATGCAGAGGCCTTCTAGAGTTTAATTACATTTCTTACATCAAGGTTACTCTTAAAAGAACCTTAAATTCTGTCTAATAGACAAATAATATTTAATTTTATAGTCATATTAGTCAAACACATGAAATAACAATTATGTGACCTATTTGGATAAAACTCAAATATTGTTATTTTATTTTAGTGGAAATAACTAAGAATTACACGATCACCTTCACATATTTTTCATACTTTAAACATTCATACTACTTACTGTCTCTGCTACCTCTAGCCACTTCTCACGGTGTCTGTGTATATAAGTTCCATAAGACTTTACAAAATGGACAAATGGAGTTGTTTCCCAAATACTTTCCAAGCAAACAAACAAAGTCATTATTAAATGTATAAAGAACGAAATAGTCATGGGGAAAGTAGTGAAAGAACACAAGGGAACACAAGGGAAAACAGAGAGACAATAAAGAGTCTCTCTTTTATGACTACTTAGTCATGGTCTTTCAGTCTCTTATTGGAATAACTAATAATTGAACAAAATACTTTTATTGGAGGAAAATCCTAGAAATTATTATAAAACACAATTACCCAAACATTCTTAAATACAAATAAGATTAAAACGTCTAGAAAATATTAGAATTTTTACAACTGTTTGTTAAGAACTGATGAAAGAAATGCAGAATAATGGCAGTTCAAGAAATCTGCTACTAAACGGAAAACTATTCCTTTTAAGTATTTGACATTTTGTTCTAAATCTGGCTGAATGGTTCTGCTCTTTATTCAAGCTACAGTGGTTTAGGCAGAGTTCGTTTCTCTAGATTCCTAACTACCAACAGTATTATTTCTAGCTATTAGTTTTCCCTCATGAACAGGACAATAGAGTTGTCAAAACTTCTCCAGTTTGGCTTAAATGTTCCTGCTCTTGCCAAGGATCACCTTACCTCCAACAACCAGGAAAGAGTAAGTACCAAATATGGGAGAAAAGTGTGGAGAGTTGATGGAAAGTGAAATAAAGAACAGAGGCTTGAAAAATAAATGGGACAAAGAATATGATGAGATAAGCAAAACCCTCTCTCCAGAACTCCCATACAGACTGTTGTGATGAAAACTCGCCTGTACCAACCCAACGTATAAGGAGAAATATTAAACCCAAACCGGCCATCAAATACAAAATTATCTACAATTTCTATCAAAGTGCTGAACATTTAGCATGTGCTCAGGGAATAAAAACTAGGTTGTATCACTCACCTTATCAAGTTCACTTGTCAGTTTTTTATTTTCTTCAGTTAATAATACTTTTTCTCGTTCATACTGTTGTTTGAACTCATTTTCAAATTCTTCCCTTTCACTTTGACTAACGATTCAAAACATAAGAGGGGGAGAAAGGCAACGGAATTAAAGTTAAAATAACATATCCTCGATTGGCTACTGTACCATGTGTTTTTAATTCTGAAAAATTACATATCTTAAACATACCAAATCCCAATCTTCCCCTTTAAAATTAAAAGTCACATTCCTTTCAATTCACTGACTTGTCTGCCTAACAATGGCTACTTTGCTTTTCATTTGAAAATCTGAGAAGACATCTGTGATTTGTAGACTTCATGACTGTGCTCACCTTATTTGGTTTTATATGTACCAGAAAGTATGGGAAAATCAAGAGGTTAGGGAAAGAAGGGAACACATGGGCCCCAACATGTTTCCTTATACTCAGCTCAAGATTGTTAGCAAACCCTCAGTGAAATTTCCAATAATTCTCTTGACATATTCAGCCCTTTCTTCCTTCTTACCTAAGTACCTACCTATACACATATGCATACATACACAACAAATTTAGTATTATAAAACTTATTTAAAATTATAGTTCTGAGAAGCACAATTGATTCACCCTTAGAGGTAAACACAGTGCTAACAGACTTTTTGGAAACCACCTAATGGACAAAGAGGAATCAGTTTTCAAACACTGAGTTGAAATGCAGATGAAGAGGCTTCTTATATTCTAAACAACCAAAGGGTCAATGAAGAAATCAAATAAATTAAAAAAAAAATACGAGAAGATAAATGAAAAATGAAAACTTCATGGTCCAAAATCTTTGACACAGCAAAAGTAGTTCTAAGAAGGAAATATCCAATGATACAGGCCAATTCAAGAAATAAAAAGCTCAAACAAACAATTTAACTTTATGCCTAAATTGGGGGAAAAAAGACAAATGAAATCTAAGGTGAGCAGAAGAAAGGAAATCTTAAAGATCACAGCAGAAATAAATAGGGATTTTTTAAAAAAACCTATAATGAAACTAAGAACTGGTTCTTTGAAAAGATAAACAGAACAGATAAACCCTTACACCCAGACTTATCAAGAAAAAAGACTCAAATACATAAAATCAGAAACAAAAGAGAACTGAACCACAGAAATATAAGATAAGAGAATACTATGAAAAATTATATGCCAACAAACTGGACAAACTACTTCTAGCTTTTCTGGGATAAATTCCCAGAAACATACTATCTTCCAAACTGAATCAGGAAGAAACAAAAAAGTCTGAACAGACCAATTACTAGTAACAAAATTCAATCAGTAATCAAAACACTTCCCCAAAATAAAAGTCCAAGACCAGATGGCTAAACATGTGAATGCCACCAGACATTTAATGAAGAGTTAATACCTAACTCTTCTCAAACTGTTATAAAAAATAGAAGACGATAGATATTTTCCAAATACATTCTATAAGGCCAGCATTACCCTGATACCAAAACCAAAGATACCATTAAAAAAAAAAGAGAACTACAGGCCAGTACCCATGATGAACATGGATATAAAAATGTTCAACAAAATACCAGCAAACCACATTCAACAATATATTGAAAGGATCATTCAGCATGATCAAATGGGATTTATTCTGGAATATAAGGATGGTTCCATGTACACAAATCAATCAGTATCATATACCACATCAAGAAAACAAAGGATAAAAACTGTGTGGTCATCTTAAAAGATGAAGAAAAATCACATGACAAAATTAAACTTTCTATTCATGCTAAAACCCTCAACAAAGTGGGTTTAGAGGGAACACACCTTAATAAAATAAAGGCCATCTATGAAAACCCCACAGTTAACATCCTCCATAATGAAGAAAAACTGAGAACTTCTCCTGTAAGGTCAGAAATAAGATGAGGGTGTCCACTTTCACCACTTTGATTCAACACAGTACTAGAAGCTGTAGCCACAGCAATTAAAGAAAAAAAAAAAAAGGAATATGAGGACCCATACTGGTAAGGAAGAAGTTAAACTGTCACTATTTGCAGATGACATACTATAACTAGAAAGCCCTTAAGACTCCACTAAAAAAACTATTAGTAATAAATGAAATCCGTAAAGTTGCAGGATACAAAATTAATAGCCAGAAACTGGTGGCATTTCACTAATACACTAATAACAAAGTAGGAGAAGGAGGAATTAAGAAAATAACTGCATTTACAATCACACCAAAAAGTAAATAAAATAGCTAGAAATAAACTTAATCAAGGTGGTGAAAGACCTGTACTCTGAAAACTACAAAAGAAACTGAAGATGATATAAGCAAATGGAAAGATAGTCCATACTCATGGATTGAAATAATTAATACTGCAAAAATGTCCATAGTAGCCAAAACAATCTACAAGATTCAGTGCAATACCCATGAAAGTAGCAACAGCAGGTTTCACAGAACTAGAACATGTAATCCTAATATTTGTATCGCACTACAAAAGACCCCAAGCAGCCAAAGCAATCTTGAGGAAGAATAACAAGCTAGAGGCATACTACAAAATTTCAGAGACTACAAAGTTGTGGTAATTAAAGCAGTAAGGTACGGACACAAAAATAAACACACGGATCAATGGAACAGAGACTCCAGAAATAAATCCACACTTACCAATTAATCTGTGAGAAAGGAGTCAAGAATATACAATGGGGAAAATACAATCTCTTCAATAAATGATGCTGGGAAAACCGGACAGCCACAAGCTAAAGTATGAAACTGGAGCACTTTCCCACACCATACACAAAAATGAACTCAAAATGCATTAAAGTTCTAAATGTGAGACCTGATAAAATTCTTAGAAGAGAACACAGGCAGTAATTTCTCTGACATTGGCCAGAGCAACATTTTTTTAGATATGCCCCCTAAGACAAGGGAAACAAAAACAAAAATAAACTGTTGGGACTTTATCATGGTAAAAAACTTGCACAGTGAAGGAAACCATCATTAAAACGAAAAGGCAACCTACTGAATGGGAGAAGATATTTGCAAATGACATATCTGATAAGAGATTAAAATCCAAAATATACAAAGAATGTATACAAATCAATAAAAAAAAACAAGTAATCCAACTAAAAAATGGGAAGAGGACTTGAATAGACATTTTTCTAAAGATAACATACAAATGGCCAGCAGACACATGAAAAGATGCTCAACATCACTGATCGTCAGGGAAATGAAAGTCAAAACCACAATGAGATAGATATCACCTCACACTTGTCAAAATGGCTACCATAAAAAAATGACAAGAAATAAGGGTTGGCAAGGATGTGGAAAAAGGAACCCTCATGCACTGTAGGTGGGAATGCAAACCATTGAAGCCATGGTGGAAAACAGTATGAAGGTGCCTCAAAAAATTAAAAATAGAAATACTGTATGATTCAATTCCACTACTGGGTATTTACCTGAGGAAAACAAAACTAATTTGAAAAGATTATATGCACCCTTATGTTTACTGCTGCATTATTTACAAAGCAAAGATAGGGAAGCAACCTAAGTGTCCATCAATAGGCAAATGGATAAGGAAGATGTGGTATATACATACACAATGGACTATTACACAGCCATAAAAAGGGATGAGATCTTGCCATTTGTGGTAACATGCATGGGCCTAAAGGGTATTAAGCTAAGTGAAAGAAGCCAGACCTAGAAAGACAAATACCATATGATTTCACACACATGTAGAATCTAAAAAGCAAAACAAATGAACAAATGAAAAGGAGAATTAGACCCATAAATACAGAGAACTGATGGTTGCCAGAAGGAAAGGGAAGTGGAGGATGGGCAAAATGAGTGACGCAGAGCAGGAGGGGCAGGCTTCCAGTGATGGGATGAATAAGACACAGGAAGAAAAGGCACAGCTTAGGGAATCTAGTCAATGATACTGCAATGGTGTCGTACGGTGACAGCTGCTACACTGGTGAGCACAGCATAACCTGGACAGAAGGTGAATTGCCATGCTGTACACCTGAAACTAAGGTTACACTGTGTGTCACCTTGTATTCAATTAAAAAAAATTTAAAGAGGCTTGTATCTTAGCAGTAAATGAAATTCAGTATGGATCTGTTCTGGGAAATTTCATGTGATTAATTCCAAGTCAACCAAGAACTTAAGTAATGGCTGATTTTAAAAAATGTGATCTTAAAAATCTCTTACATCACTATATTATAAATAAAATTACATTTTAAATAATAAATTCTGGGAAAATAAATCATCCTGTGTGTACAGGCAAATAGGCCATTTTAAAAAAATTATCTATAGCCAAACTTCAGTTATGTTTGCATCCCAATGTTTATAGCAACAATGTCCACAATGGCCAAAATATGGTAAGAGCCCTGATGTCTACTGATGGATGAATGGATAAAGAAGATGTGTGTGTTTACACACACACACACACAGGAATATTAGTCATCAAAAAGAAATGAACTCTTGTCATTTGCAAGGATGTGGATGGAACTGGAATGTATTATGCTAAGCAAATAAGTCGGACAGAGGAAGCACATGATTTCACTCACACATGGAATTTGAAAAATAAAATGGGATCATAGGGGAATGGAAGAAAAAATAAAATAAGATGAAAATAGAGTGGGAGACAAACATAAGAGACTCTTAACTGTAGAAAAGAGACTGAGGGTTGCAGGAGGGGAGGGTTGGGGGGGCAGGTAAGTCGGTGATGGACACGAAGGGGGGGACTTGATGTAATGAACATTGGGTCTTACATACAACTCAGGAATCACTAAACACTACCCCGGAAACCAATGATACACTCTATGTTAACTAAACTGAATTTAAATAAAATTAAAAGAAAAATCTTTCTTGATTCAGAAGCAACTCCAAATAACAAACAAGAGAAAAATTTGAGAAATTACAAAGAAGTCTTTCAAAAAAATATGTACACAAATGAACTGAGTAAAATTTCTAAGTAAAACTCTTCCTATTTTTTCCTACTAGCACTGAAGAAAGCTGACGTCTCTTCCATATGAAAATAAGACAAACACACTCTTCCCTGAACCCTAAGTCATGCTTCATTTGCCAATTCCCTGCCTTCCTTTTCACTGGGAACCACCTGGAAGCCTTGACAGGGTGTGCTGTACCCACTTTCTCATCGTCTAACTGTTCCTCACCACACAAAATCTGGCTTCTGCGCGCCACCACCCAAACAACCTGTTCTCACAGTGGGCCATGGTCTCATTATCATATTCAATCTACCTGCCACCTTTGACACCGTCGCCCGTTTCCTCCCTCTTGAAATGCTATCTTCTCCTGGCTTCAGTGATGCCACGCCTGGTTTCCAGGTTCCATCTCTGCCCTTGTGGACCCCCCTCTTTCCGTCCTTCCGGTAAATGCCCATCCTCCCAGGTACTCCGTTCCAGAGCTTGCCTTCTCTCTGCACACCTCCCCTGAGCTGGTTCACCCACTGTACCACCTGAGTCCAATGACCTGGTATGCTGATGAACGCCGAATTTAATCTGAAGCTTTTCTGGGCTCCCTTCAACTGCTGACTTGGTATCTCCACAAAGACGTCTCACAGAGCACCTCAAATTCAACATGCCCAACTCAGGAAAGCGCCACACAAGTTCCTACCACCCTATCTACCTTCCTCATCCACTCTACTATCTCTTCTCCTTCTCTGGGTGAAAAGCACAGCTCAGCCCAAACCCTCCACTTATACACCTGTTCAAGTACATGTTTCTGCACTTTTCTCCCCATGTTGGATAATTCCTATCAAATTAAAACATGGTGTTATTTCTCCCATCTAAAAACAGAAACAAAAGGCAAAAATAACTTCTTTTGAGATCAATTTCTCCTCCAACTACTGCTTCCTTTTAAGAGATTCCAACTACTATTTTAATTTCCAACTGCTTTCCTTCAAGTCTTGGATCCCACTTTGGGGCTTTTGCCCCTCTTTTCCACTGAAATTGTTTTTTATCAAAGTTACCAGTGAGCATCATATTGTTAAATTCAACTGTCACTGCCTGGGCACCTCATCGTCTCGATCCAGACCTCATCTCACGTAACGTAGATGGATTTGATATGCTTTCATCACGTGACTTCCAGGAAACCAAATCGGTCTGGTCTTCTTCCTATCACTCTCAGCTGTCCACGTGGCCATTTCTTCCTCATTTCCAAACTCCTAAAGACTGGAGCACCCCAGCGCTCAGTGCTGGGCCTCTTTTCTATCTACTAATTACTAAGTAATCTCATAGAGTCTGTTTTAAATACCATGTGAATGATAAAATACTCCCAGGATTTTTTCTCTAGCCCTAAAATCCAGGCTGATCTATCCAATGGCCTACATGACATCTCCACATGGGTGTCTAATAGGCATCTCAAATGTAAGTGTTTCTCTCTAAATGGTAACTACAGTCCCCTAACTGCTAAGACCCCAAACCTCAGTATCATCCTTAATTCCTCCTCTTCCTTCCTCACTCCATATCTAGTCCACAGCAGAAACCAGTGTTTTTACTTGTAAGGAGTATCAGAATCCCAACTCTTCTTACCACCACTGCTGCTTCCACCCTAAGCCAATGCACCATCCTTCTGGGCCTGGACTACTTCTAAATCATTTCCAGGCTTTTCTCTTATCTAAGTCAGCCTGGTCTTAACCCAGTAGTCAGAGTAACCATGTTAAAACACAACCCAGTATTTGTCAGTTTTCCACTCAAAATCCTGCAGTACATCTCTGCAATGGTTTTCTCCCGATCGAATAACCAGAAGTCACCCGTCACAAAGCCTTGCCCGATCCGGTCTGGCTCCCTCTTGTACTCATCTCCTACTCTTCTTTCCCCTTAAGTCTACCTTGGCCATACTGGCCTCCTTATTATTATTATTTTTAATAGACCTATTTTTTAGAAAAGTTTTACGTTCATAGCAGAGATTTTCCACATACCCCCAGCCTCCAAACATGGGTACAACCTCCCCACAACACCACCCCCAGCAGAGTGGAGCATGGGTTCCGTCAGTGACTTGCAGTGGACGCATTGCTTGGGTTGGGACACATGTTCGACAACACACACACACGCCCATCACAGCATCATGCGGAGGAGCTGCGCTGCCCTGGACATCCTCCCAAACACCTCTGCCTTCTCCCAAGCCCGGGCAACCAATGCTCTTTAAACTGTCTCCATAGTTTTGCCTTCTTGTTTTTTTTTTTTTTAACAGCCTGTTCTCTGTATAGAGCATTCTTCTCCTCCATCTGTAGAGATGCCTCCCCACTTTCTTCAGCCCTTACTTCAATTACCTTCTCAGCATTCTTTCCCCAGACCAGTCTATAACGACACTTAATTGCCCCCTCAGAGCTTCACGGTCCCATCCTGTGCTGTATTTTGTGTTCTTGGCATTTATCGTTACCTAATATATTCCATATTTTACTTATTTTGTTTGTAGTCTTTCACCTAAATAAAGGAGAGCTCTGTAAGGACAGAGACTTTGTCTGTCTACTGCTACAGTCCAGGGCCTATAACAGAACAGTTGCTTTATCCACCAAAGGCCCTAAACATTTTTTTGTTGAATGAATGGACCAAACTAAATAAATTTTGGCTTCCAATATAAGTTGAGAATAACAAAAGCATATATTCAGCTAAAATCCAGAAACAGGAGCATCACTAGCAATTTCTCCCACCTGGCCATCATGGCACCCAGGTTCTGGCTCTCTAGGATCCTCTGAGCCCACATGCTTCCCTCCACTCTCAGTCAGCACCTACGGGCCTGATCATCCCTCGAAGCCAGGTTCCCACCTGCCGTCTGCTCCCCTCTGTCCTGCTCCACACAGGAACAAGAGTGATCTTTCAAAACCAGGAGTACCACCCTGTCACCTGCCTTCAATGGCTTTAGGATGACGTCGAAACTCCCTGCTCTGCTTCATGATCTTCAGTCTACTAACCTCTGCAGACCCACTTCTCACCCTCTCATCTGCCTTTCTGTGGCTCCACCATGGGGAACAGCCTTAGTCTTCTGAATGTACCATGCTCCCTGCTTTTCTTCTCCACCCCAGTACATTCCTCTAGCCCTGTCTGGACACTCTTCCACCATTAATTTCTTCTTTCTTTGGTTTTGTCCACAAAACCCAGACATACCAAAGTCACCCTTTGTGCTTCATCTTTGGGAGCTCCTGCATTTTGCCTGTACTTATACTGTCCCATTTGCTGCCTGTCATGATGTAGTATAATCTCCTATTTACCGATCTTGGCTTTGGGCTCCTTAGGACTGCGGTATGTGGACTGCCCGTGTATCGCCAGCCCTTGACACACAGGCACAACAGGCATTCAGGAAATATTTATTAGAGGAGTAAATAAGTTGATTCTTACCTCTCTCTCCTGTTTTTTTCCAATTTGTCTTTCAAAATCATAATTTCCTTGTTGAGAGCAAGTTGCTGGCCTTCTGAATCATGAAGCTCCTTCTTCAGATTTTTAATTTCATTTGCATGTATTCCTTCTCTTTTAGACAATTCTTCTTCATAAAAGATACTTTTCTTTTCTAAATCAGTCTTTAGTTTGGTTATCTCTTGCTGATGTTCTATGCTGCACAGTCCTGGTGAGTAACTAATTTGTTTTTGCTACAGAAGTAATAACAAAAAATTGATTCATCTATAAGAATAATAAAATATCAAATAATTGCTTTCTATAAATAAAGAACTGTTCTTATAGTTCAATATTATTTTTGTATATTATCACATAAATAATACTTTTTTTAAATTAAAGCTATTCACCGTTTTTTGGCAATATATTCCAAATAGTTTTCTCAGTATGTATTTCCTTTTTGTGTTGTGTTTTATAGCAGATTATATATCTGTAATTTCTGCTCATAAGTTATATAATTATTTGTTTATATTTATATTTCTAATGTATATAGAATTATTGTTGGTGTATGGAGTGAGAGAAAAATCTAACGGATCCTATTTCTGATGTGGAACCAATAAAGAATTTTAAGTATGTTTGTGCCTTTAGAGAATTTAGTGGGGTAGGGAATGACAGAGCTAGAATGTACAAAAAGCTTCTCCAATGGTCCAGTGAGAAAGACAAAGGTCTAATCAAACATCTTCACATCCACTAGAAAAAATGATAGGTTTCTTGGCATTTAGGTAGGGCATTAAGGACAAGAAATTTAGCTGAAAGCCAACTTTTTAAGAAATTAGGATGAAATATATTCTCAGTAATTAGGTGCAAGGAAAATGTGAAGTCCAAAGCACCTTCCAGACAGTGGCTAAAGGGTGAGCAGAAACAGACCGAGATTATGCCTTTCGATCTCCTGAGCTTTGGAACTTTTCTGTTACTCTGCTATAGGCTATTTTCCCAGGTGATTACCAATAAGTTTTAGAACCCAAAGAACCTGTGGGTTTATGTCATGCTCTGGAGGACACTGTGTCCTTTTATGAAAACAGTTTTAAGGGCTGAAAACCTATTAACAGAAGTTGATTTAAAGTTGAAAGAATACTATCCCCCCTTCTTCACATTTGAGGTACATACTTCATTTTATTTTATTTTTTAATTTAATTTTATTTTTTCAGTGTTCCAGAATTCATTGTTTATGTAGCACACTTTAAAAGAAAAAAAAGAAAAACCAGAGACACCCATTGGGCTGGAGAACTATCTCTAGGGCACCCACTATACTATCTAACCACTGACTACAGCACTACTGGTGGTGTCGTGCCTACTGCATGCCAACACTCGGACCATCCAGCATCATGGGGGCAGCCTGGCACACAGCGCTCCACCAGAACCGGGAGGAGCCATAGCAAGTACGACTCTGGCTCTCTGTGTCACCACAGAATGAGGCCTCACTCAACAACTATGGTCCTGACCACTTACCTATATGCTCTCTCATTTTTTTCATCATCTAAAGAACAATTTTAGTTTGCTGTTCTGGTTCGTGTAGTTTAGCTGTTGGGGTAGCAGCAACATACACCAACGTTTCAAGCAAAAGTTACCCTGATATCAAAACCTAACAAAAATACCACCAGAACAAGTCATAGACTCAAGTCACTTGTTGCTAAGACTGTAAAAAAAAGTCAAAATGCTGATAAAATCAAACTGTATGTTAAAAAAGAGCGAGCTACCCCAAAAGAATAGGTCTTACTGCAGGTATTAAAGGTAATTTAATACTAGTAAAATTGTTAATAATGTACAAAGATGGCATTATGCTAATGAATTAAATTAAAATAAATCTGTAAATAATCTCAGTAGGTACCCATGTCTAAAAGTATTTGAGAAAATCCAATACCCATTCCAAATACTAGCCTGAGTCCTGCAATAAGACAAAAAACAAAAACAAAAACAGTTAAGTGATTCTTCTTTACCTATATTCCAGCTATCAGACAAAGTAATACCTACTGGTGAAGCACCGGAAAAACACAAGAAACTAAGGAATAATTACAAAAAGGGTGTCTGTCATTATTTCTTACTTAGTTTTTAGGTATGCTGTCTGAGCAAGTAACATGTGCAATAGTTACAAGAAAGAAGTGTTAAAAAGAAAAGTTACAAAATCATTCTAATTTCCATAGAACTGTTTGCCCATAAGATGTAAAAAAATCCACTAAAAAGTGTTATAACTGATAAAGCTGAGTAAAGTAACTGCAGGTAAGATAAACACAAATCAACAATACTTCTTGGGAGCAGAATGAGCAATAACAAAACACAGTAAAAAATTTCATTGTTAATAGCAAAAACAATCAAAGAAAAATTATCAGAAACTAATACATGCATGTAAAGAATAACAGTAGTGAGTAATCTGAATTATATGAAGAAAGGACAAGTCTTTTAAAAAGATGTAAAAGACTTGAAACAAAATGGAAAAATACCTACTACTTGACAGATTGAATGCACAGGTATTTAGCATTTCTCGTTATATTCCTTGTAAATATAATAAAAAATTAAATATAGGAGATGGCACACAGGTGTTGCTGTGTATCAGAAAAATACACTTGTAAAAATGCCAAAGAAAATCTTGGGGGAAAAAGGGAGTAAAGAGGAAGAGAGAAGAATGTTCTTTTCAGATATTGGAACATACTGTACAAACCTTTAATAAATTCTTAGTGTAATAGAGCTCTATCCCAAAATACTCTATCTTAGAGTATACTCTAGATAAGACTCTATCTTAGAGTATCTTAGAGTATACTCTTACTCTTAGTGTAATAGAGCTCTATCCCAAAATATATTATTCAATATACGAGAAATCTTCAATCACTGAGGAAGTCAGTGATTAAATTATGGAACTGGAACTGCCAATTTAGCAACCAAAAGAGCAAAATGATTCTCACAACATCCCACCTAGCAAAACGAATTCCAAGTAACTTAGATTTAAATATATTTGAAGCATACAGAAGTATAATTGACTAGAGTTAAATATTTTTAACCCCAACAGAAACATCCAGGAAAAGGCAGAATTACATACTGAACAAACTAAGAAAAGGACAAGCCAAGCTCTGAAGCAATAAAAGACACACCGAGGAAAGTAAGAACAAACCTTCTGTGATTTGAAAAGGAAACAAGACCAAAACTAAAGGGCAAATGATAAATAAATAAATAGTTGTGGAAAAATGCAAGAAGTATCATTTTCACTATGTGAGGAGTTTATATGAATTGTAAGAGAAACATTCAGACTAAAATTTAATAAGGCAAATAAGGGAATAATTCACACAAAAAATATGATTAACAATCTACTAGTAAGGCAAGAAATGCCTCTTTTTATACTTGCAACAATTTGTGGCCTGCATCTAATGCCTGAAAGTGACCTGACAACTTCATTTCCACGTATCTGTTCTAAGAAATAATACTAAAAAAGCAATGCACAAAAGTATTCGTGGTAATGACAGTGTTGCCAAAGTGAAACGTAAATATTCAATAGCAGAGAACTGGATTGAGTGGATATCCTTCTGTAATCATTAAAACGCTGTGACAGTTATGTAATGAGTGTAAATGCTTATATCACATGAAAAGTAAGAAAGTGAAAAATACACATGTTAAGGGTTAAATTGTGTCCCTCCAAAATTCTTGTTAAAGCACTAGCCACCAGAACCTCAGAATGTGTTATTTTAAAGAACGGTCTCAAATACTGAATGATCTGACTTATGCATGGAATCTAAAAGTTAAAAACTCTTGGGAGCAGAGGGTAAAATGGTGGTTGCCGAGGGGGGAGCAGGGGCAATGAGAGAATGTTGGAAAGGTACAAAAATTTCACACAGGTAGGATGAGTAAGTTCTGGAGATCTAAGGTAAAGCAGGGTGACTAAAGTTAACAATACTGTTTCATATACCTGAAATTTCTGTAAGCGTGGATCTTAACTGTTCTCAGTCAAAAAAAACAAAAACAAAAGACAAATAAGTGAGGGCATGAGGGTATGTTAATTAGCTTGTTGTGGTACATATTTCACAATGTATACATATATCTAGACATCACATTTTATATCTTAAATATATACAATTTTTATTTGTCAATTACATCTCAATAAGGCTGGAAAAAAAAAAGAAAAGTAGGGTCCTTACAGTGGTAATTGACTTAAAACAGGTCGTTAGGGCGGGCCCTTTCCCAATATAACAGTGTCCTTATAAAAAGAAAAAATCTGGACTCAGTCTTGCTCCCAGGGAGAAGGCAGCGATCCAGGTGATACATAAACCAAGGAATCCAAACCATCAGAAATCAATCCTGGCAACACTTTCATTTCAGACATCCAGTCAGAATAATTGAGACAATAAATTCTTATTTCATAGGCAACCCAGTTTGTGGTAATTTGTAGCAGCCCCAGCAAACTAATACAGCAGGGTAAAAAACTCTTGTAGCGTATGATCACAAGAACTGAAAAGTTTTTTGTTTTGTTTTGTTTTTTAAAAAACAGCCTTACTGAGATACTATTATCATACCGTGCTATTAGCCCATTTAATGTGTACAGTTCAATGGTTTATGTAGTTTAATTTTAAGTTGTAAAATACATATACCATAAAGTTGTGCCATCTTAACTATTTTAAGTGTAGGATTTACTAAGTATTAATTACATTCAGAATGTTGTACAACCATGATCACTATGTATTTCCAAAACATTTTCATTATCCCAAAGAGAAATTCTCTAACCATTCAAGAATATCTCCCTATTACCGACACTACCTGGCCCCTGGTAACCTTGATTCTGCTTTTTATCTCAATGAATTTGCCTAGTCTAGATACTTGATTCAAATAGAATCATACGAAATCTGCTTTTTTTTTGGCCTGGTATCTTTTACTTCGCGTAAAGTTTTCAAGATTCATCCATGTTCGGCTACGTATCAGAGAGTCGCCCCTTTTGACAGCTGAATGATATTCCACTGCATGTAAAAACTATATTTTGCTTCTGCATCTCTTGATGGACACTGGAGCTGTTTCTATCTTCTGGCTATTGTAATAATGTTTCAAAGAACACTGGTGTATCTCTTTGAGATACAAGTATCTCTTTGAGACCCTGCTTACAATTCTTCAGGGTACATACCTAGGAGCTGAATTGCTGGGTCATGTGGTAACTCTATGTTTACCTTTCTGAGGAACAACCAAACTGTTTTCACATCCTTACAAAGACTTGCTTTGTTCCTCCCTCCCTCTGCCCAATTTTAGCTATCCTATTAGGTGTGGATTGGTCTCTCCAGGTTTTAACTTCATTTCCTGAATGACTAATGATGCTGAACATCTTTCTGTGGTCTTATGTCTATTAAAATATCCTCTCTGGAGAAATGTCTATTCAAGTTATTTGCCCAATTTTTGATTGGGTAGTTTGTCTTTTTGTTGTTCAATTGTAGGACCTGTTTACATATTCTGGTTATCAAACTCTTATCAGATACTTGATTTGCAAGTAATTTCTCCTATTTCCTAAAAAATGTCCTTTGATGCAATGCACACAATTTTTTTATTTTGATGAAGTCCAATTTACTAAAAAAAATTTTTTTTACTCACGTTTTCAGTGTCATATTTAAGAATCCATGCCACAGTCATGAATATTTACCGCAATGTTTTCTTCTAAGAGTTCTGTAGTTATAGCTTTTATATTTAGGTTGATCTATTTTGAGTCAATTGTTTTATATGGTCTGAGCTAGGGGTCCAACTTTGTTTGCATGTAGAAATACAGTTGTCACAGCACATAAATCAAAGGGACTATTCTTTCCTCACTGAACAGATTTAGGACAATGTCAAAAATCACTTGGCCATAGATGCAAAAGTTCACTTCTTGACTCTGAATTCTATTCCAGTGGCTTGTGTTTCTATTCGTAAGCCAGTACCAGAGTCCTTCTGTTACGCTGACTTTGTAGTAACTCTTGAAATTGGGAAGTTTAAGTCCTCCAATTCTGTTTTTCTTTTGCCCGACTGTTTGTCCACTTGGGGCATTTGTCCACTTGCAATTCCATATGAAATTCAAGATATTTTCCATTTCTGTAAAAAGCGTTATTGGAGTTTTACTAGGAATTGTGATGAACTTGTACATGATTTTGGGTAACACAGGCATCTAAACAATATTAAGTTGTCCTAACCATATATGTGGGATGTCTTTCCATTTACTTATGTCTCCTTTAATATCTTTCAGCAATGTTCTGTAATTTCCAGTACACAAGTCTTTCACTCTCTTGGTGAAATTTATTCCAAGGAGCTCTATTCTTTTAGCTACTATTTTAACAAACTGCTTTCACAATTTCCTCTGTGGATTATCCATTGCTGGCATATAGAACACAACTTTCTACTGTGTGAGTTGGTCTTGCAACCCTGGGATTGTTTGTTTTCTAATTACTGAGTTTTGAAAGTTCTTAGTATATTTTGCATAACAGTCTTTTATTAGATAAGTCTGTAGTTTTTCAGTCTGTGCCTCATCTTTTCATTCTCTTCACAGTGTCTTTTCCAGAGCAGAAATACTTAATTTCAATGGAGTCTAATGTATCAATTCTTTACTTCATCAATTGTACCTTTGGTGCTGTAAGTAAGAAGTCACTGTCCTAGGTAATCTCAGTCTTCTATATTATCTTCTGGGAATGTTGTTGTTTCATGTTTTACATTTAGGTCTGTGATCCATTTGAGTTAATTTTAATAAAGGGTGTAAGTTCTATGTCTAGATTCATTCATTCATTCATTCAGTTTATTTGGATGTCTAGTTGTACAGCACCACTTGAAAAGACAATCTTTATGCCATTATATTGCCTCCGTTCCTTTGTTAAAAATGACTTGTCTGTATATTCATTTGCCAGTATGATATGGTCTTGATTACTGCAGGTTTGTGGTAAATCCTGAAGTCAGGTAGTGTCAGTCTTACAACTGCATTCTTTTCCTTTAGTATGGTATTGGCTATTCTAGGCCCTTTCATCTCTCTGTATAAACCTTAGGTCTAATTTGATGACATCCACAAAAGGACCTGCTGGGGTTTTGATTAGGAATGCATTAAATCTACAGGTAAAGATAAGAAGAACTGAATCTTGATACTGATTCTTCTTACTCACGAACACGGACGATCTCCATTTATTTAGTTCTTCCTTGATTTCTTTTATCAGTTTTATAGTTTTTCCCACACAGCTCTTTTGCATACTTTATTTATACCTAACTATTTCATTTCTATGGGTGCTAACTTTAATAGAGTTTTAAATGTCGAATTCCACTTTTTCATGGATGTTATACAGGAAAGTGACTGGCTTCTGTGTATTAACCTTCTATCCTGCAACCTCCCTATAATGGCTTATTAGTTTCAGTTGTTTCATCAACTTCTTTTGATTCTCTGTACGGGCGATCATGCCATCCCTGAACAGACAGTTTTACATCTTCCTTCACAATCTGCATACCTCTTATTTTGTCTTCTTGTCTTACTACATTAGCTAGGACATCCAATACAATGTTGAAAGATAGTGGTGAAAGGTATATTTTCAACCATGCTCTTGATTCTAGTGGGAAAGAATCAAGTTTCTCACAAGTAGGATGTTAGCTCATTTTCTGTTAAATATTCTTTATCAGGTTTAGAATTTACTGACCGTTTTTGTCTTGAATAGATGTTGGATACTGTCAGATGGTTTCTTTGCCTGTATTGAGATGATCATGTGATTTTTATTTTTTAGTCTATTGGTGTGATACATTTTATTCATTGATTTTTTGAAAGTTGAACCAGGCTTGCATACATGAGAGAAAAATCCCACAAAAGCATAGTGTGTAATTCTTATTACACATTGTTAGAGTCAATTTATTAATATTTTGTTGAGGATTTTCTCATCTATAAGGCATGTTGGTCTGCGGTTCTTTTTTCATATAATGTCTTTGTCTAGTATGAGTGTAATGCTGGTGTCATAGAATAACTTAGTAAATATTCCCTCTGCTTCGGTCTTCTGAAAGAGATTGCAGAAAATTAGTATGACTTCTTCCACATGTTTTATAGAATTCACCAGTGAACATATCTGGGCCTGGTGCTTTTCTGTAAGGTTATTAATTATTGATCCAATTTCTTTAATAGACAGAATCCTTTCAGACTATTTCTTCTGTGTCAGTTTTGGCAGCTTGTGTCTTTCAAGGAACTCGTCCATTTCATCTAGGTTATCAAATCTATGTGCATAAAGTTATTCACAGTATTCCTTTATTAATCTTTTGATGTACATGGGATGTGTAGGGATGTCACCTTTTGATTTCCAATATTAGCAGTGTCTTTTTTCTTTATATTTGGTTTTATCCATATTTTATTTTATAATAAGAGTTTAAAAAATATAGCAGAAAGTACAGCACGCAAAACAATTAAGCCTATTCTTTGCAAAAAGATTTAGTACAGAAAAGAGAAGAAAACTTTAACGAGAAATAGCATTAAGAGAAATGCAAACATATGAAATAATATAAACTAATATTGAAAGGTAATCCCCTTCCTTTCAAGTATCCAGGGAAGTTATTAAATTTATATAAAGTACTCACTATGCTTAAAATTTGAAAAATCTGATTGAAAGACATTTTTACTGGAAAATGAAAATGAACCAAACTATCTCAAAATGGCTGAAAAATAAAATAAAGCATTAATAAAGCTACAGTATAACAAAGAACGTATTATAGAAGAATTCCTTCAGATTTCAAAAGTTTATTTCCATGAGCACAAAGAAAAAGGAGATTCCTTTCTATAAAGTTAACATAACCTGGAAACAAAACCCAACCAAAAGAGCATACAAAAAATAAAGTGACAGACTCATCCCAGTATAAATTTAACAACAGAACTTGTTATTAAAATATTAATAATCCTAATCCATTGCTGTATTGAAATTCTATTATACCAGCAACTGATTCCCAAATGTAAGAACAGTTTAATGTTAGAAGGCTATTGATATAATTACTCTCAAAAATAGATGAAAGGGATCTTTTTCTTAATTAGCCTGACAAAAGACTTACCTATTTTACTATCTTTTCAAAGAATAAGCTCTGATTTCATTTTTCCCCCCACTGGTTTCCTGTTTTCAATTTAATCAGTTTAAGCTCTAATTTTTATTATTTTTCTTCTTCTGTTAACTTCAGGTTTAATTTGCTCTTCTCTTTCTAGTATCTAAAGTGAAAGCTAAGAGGATTAATTTTAGATCTTTTTCTTCCTTATATATGCATTCAATGCTATAAACTGCCCCTAAACACTGCTGTCACTATATCCCACGAATTTTAGTAAGTTAAATTTGTTTTCATTTCTATTTAGATCAAAATATTTTAAAATTTCTCAAGATATTTTCTTTGACTCATGTGTTATTTAGAATTACTTTGGAATTTTTCCAGCTATATTTCTGGTGTTGACATCTAGTTTAATTCCACTGTGGTCTGAGAGCAGCCACTGCATGATTCCTATTCTCTTAAATTTCTTAAGGATTTGTTAAAGTTTGTTTTATGGACCAGAATGCATGGTCTACTTTGGTAGATGTTCCATGTGAGCTTGAAAAGAATGCACATTCTACTGTTATATGAAGTAGTCTATAGATATGCCTTACATCCATGTGGTTGATGATGTTGTTGAGCTCATCTACGACCTTACTGATTTTATGGCTCCTGGATTCGTTCATTTCTTTTTTTTTTTAAAGATTTTATTTATTTATTTGAGAGAGAGACAGTGAGAGAGAGCATGAGCGAGGAGAAGGTCAGAGAGTGAAGCAGACTCCCCATGGAGCTGGGAGCCTGATGTGGGACTCGATCCCAGGACTCCGGGATCATGACCTGAGCCGAAGGCAGTCGTCCAACCAACTGAGCCACCCAGGCGTCCCAGGATTCGTTCATTTCTAAAACAGGGGTGTTGAAGTTTCCACCTATAATGGTAGATTCATCTATTTTTCCTTGCAGTGCTATCAGTTTTTGCCTCACACATTTTGATATCGCACTGATACATGCCTACATGTTAAGTTTTGGTATGTCCTCTTGAAGAACTGATTCTCTTATCATTATGTGATGCCCTTTTTATTCCTAAAAACTTTCCTTACTCTGAATTCCACTATGCAATTAATATAGCTACTCCCACTTTCTTTTCATTGGTGTTAGCATAATATGTCTTTTTTCACTCAGTTAACCTATATCTGTCTATATTTAAAGTGGGCTTCTTAAAGACAACATACAGTTGGATATTTTTTTGATCCAGCCTGAAACAATCTCTGTTTTATAACTGATGTACTTAGACCACTGATATTCCAAGTGACTATTGATATTTCTGGATTAATATCTACCATATTTGCTACTGTTTTCCATTTACCGTCCTTGTTCTTTATTCCTATTTTTTTCTTCTGTTCCTTTTCTGTCTGTTACAGTTTTAGTTAAACAATTTATATGATCCTATTTTCTCTCTGTTCTGAGGATTCTTCTTTTTTAGTGGTTGTAATACAGTTCGCAGTATTTCCAACAATCCAAGTCCACTTTCAAAATACATTCTACAACTTCATGAGTAGTGCAAATACCTTAAAATGAAATAATCCTAATTCCTCCTCCCATCCTTTAAATCACTGCTTTCATACATTTAGTTTAATACAAGTACATATAAGCTTGTGTGTATGTATACAAATACACTGTTATTAATATTTTGAACAAACTATTAGATTAAGAATAAGAAAAAAAGTTTCTATTTATTTCACCTTTGCTTACTCCTTTTCTGATGCTTTTTCTTCATGTAGATACAAGTTTCTGACCTATATCATTTTCCTTCCCTCTAAAAAAAATCCTTTTAACATTTCTTGCATGGCAGGTTTACTGGAAAGAAATTCCTCAAGTTTTTGTCTCAGAAAGTATTTCTTCTTCACTTTAAGAATAATTTCATAGGACACAAAATTCTAGGTTGATTTTTTTTTTCCTCTCAACACTTTAAATATCTCAGTCTCCTTTCTTCTTGTTTGCACAAGTTTCTGAGAAGTAAGGGTAATCCTTGTCTTATATCCTTTGGGTTTTTTTGTTTCGTTTTGTTTTGTTTTTTGCTTTGGCTTTCAAGGTTTTTCTTTATCTTTGACTTTCTACAATTAGAAAATGGCATATATCTAGGTGTAGTTCTTTGGGCATTTTCCAACTTGGTATTCTCTGACTTTCCTGGATCTGTGGTTTGGTGTTTGACAATAATTTGGAGAAAATTCTTAGTCCTTATTGTTTCAAACATTTCTTCTGTCCTCTTCTTTCTTCTCATTCTGGTATCTCCATCCCCAACTTTTATAGTTGCTCCACAGTATTTGGATATTCTCCTCTGGGTCCCCCCCCACCCCACCAATCTTTTTTCTTTTTGCCTTTCAGTTTTGTCAATGTCTATTTAGACATCCTCAAGCTCAGAAATTCTTTCTTTGGCTATACCCCATATCCATTTATTTTTGTGCTTTTCTTTTTTCTTTTTTAAGTAATCTTCACACCCACTCTGGGGCTTGAACTCACAACCCCAAGGATCAAGAGTTGCATGCTCTTCCGACTGAGTTGGACAGGTGCCGCAAGACATTCTTCATTTCTGTTACAGTTTTTTTTTTTTTTTTATGTCTAGCATTCCTTTTTGGTTCTTTCTTAGAATTTCCATCTCTCTTTTTACATTGTTCACTTATTCGTCCATATTTTCTACCCATTAGAGTCCTCAGCATTATCAATCAATCATAATTTTAAATTCTCGATCTCATAATTTCAACATCTCTGCCATATCTGAGTCTGGTTTTGATGCTTGCTCTGTCTCTTCCAACTGTGTTTTCTGTCTTTCAATATATCTTAATTTTTTGTTGATAGGTGCACATGATGTGCTGGGTAAAAGGAACAGCTATAAATAGGCTTTTAATAATGTGGCAGTAAGTTGTGGGGAAAGGGAAAGTGTTCTGTAGTCCTAGGATTAGATATCAGTCTTTTCTTAGTATATGTGCTGCCGAAGCGAGCACAGATATCAGTCTTTTCTTGAGCTGCTGCCTCTGGACTGTCAACATCAGACAACTCTGTCAGCCTTTCTCTCCCCCACGGTTTGGACAGGATGACCACAGCAGGTTGGGATTTGGTCTTCTCCTTCTCTCAAGTCCATTGGGCTCTGATGAAACTCCAGCAAGTTCAGTTCTGGTTGAAGAGTTTCTCCTGAGAGCAGACCTTGTTAAGAGGAACTGGCTACTCTGGCATATTTCAAAATGTTTTCCCCTACTGCTAGCACAAGGGGATTTTTCTCTGAAATTTGTTTTGAGAACCTATTAGAGGTCCAGGAAGTAAAACTCACAGAAGCCTTCCCAAGACTGGGTTCTCTGGAGATTTTATATCTCAGACCTGTCTACACTGAGCCGCTAATGATTTCCCAGTTGTAGTTCAGGTTTCCAAACACTGGCACTGATGCCTACAAAGGTTTCTGCTCTGGTAAGTTGTGAGTCTCTGTATTTACCTGGGAGTGCCTCCAAATTTAGGGGCAGCACCTTGTCCTGTGATGTCATTTCTCCTACAGGTATAAGAAGAGTTGCTGATTTTTCTATTTATTCAACTTTTTACTTGTTCAAACAAAGTGGCTCCCAAGCTTCTTAAATGCTGGACTGAAAACTGGCAGTATTCTTTTGAAATATTTTTATATAAAGGATCATGTGATCTATGAACAGAGATAGTTTCACTTTTTCCTTTCCAGTTTGGATACTTTTTATTTCTTCTTCTTGTCTAACTCCTCTGGCTAAATACACCAGTATAATATTACAGAGCAGCAGTAAAAATGGGCATCCTTGTCTCATTCCTAATATTAGGGAGAAAGATTTTATTTGTTCAACATTGAGTATAATGTTAACTGTGGGCTTTTCATAAATATCTTTTATCATGTTGAACATGTTCCCTTCTATTCCTAGTTTTTTGGGAGTTCTCATTATGAAAGGATATTGGATTTTGTGAAATGATTTATGTGCTTCAAGTAAAATAATCATCCCCTCTCTCAGGTCCTATTAATGTATTTTATATATATATATATTTTTACACCGAGCCACCCTTATATTCCTGAAATGAACCAATGTCATGGTGCATCATCTTTATAATATGGTTTTGGACTTAGTTTGCCAGCATTTTGCTGGGGAGTCACACATCTATATTCATTAGGAACACGGGTCTGTAATTTTCTTTTCTTGTAATGTTCTTAAGATGTCTTTGGTATCAAGGTAATGCCGACCTTAAAGAATGAGTTGAGAAGTTCTCCCTATTCTTGCTATCTTTGGAAGCGTCTAAGAAGGATCGGTGTTCACTCTTTAAATGTTTGGTTCAGTCCACTAGTGAAAGCATCTGGCCCTGGACTTTTCTTTGCCACAAGTCTCCTTATTATTGACTACATCTTTTCACTTGATATAAGTCTGTTAGATTTTCTTTTTTTTTCTTGAGCCATTTAAAGGAATTTGTGTGCTTTTATAACGGTTAGTCAATTTTGTTTATCTTTCAAAATAATCAACTTTTGGTTTCATTCTCATTATTTTTCTATTCTCATTTTATTTAACTCTGCTCTAATCTTTATTAGTTCCATCCTTCCGCTAGCTCTGAGTTTCCTTTACTCTTATTTTTATAGTTCCATAGATAGTAAAATTAAGCAACTAATTTGAGACCTTTCTTTTTTAAAAAATATAGTTACTTACAGCTACAAATCATCCTCTGAGCACTACCTTCACTGCATCCAGTGTGGTATTTTAATTTCATTCCTCTGTAGGTATTTTTCTAATGTCCCTTGAGTCATTCTTTGATCATTAATTAAGAGTATCTTGTTTTATTTCCACATATATATTTTTTAACACTCCAGTTATTCTTATGTTACTGATTTTTGGCTTCATTCCACTGTGGCTAGAGAAGATACTTTGTATGACTTCAGTCTTCTTACATTTTTTTTTAAATTTTTTTATTTGACAGAGATCACAAGCAAGCAGAGAAGCAGGCAGAGAGAGAGAGGTGGAAGCAGGCTCCCTGCAGAGCAGAGAGCCCGACGCGGGGCTCGATCCCAGGACTCCGGGATCACGACCCGAGCTGAAGGCAGAGGCTTTAACCCACTGAGCCACCCAGGTGCCCCTCTTCTTACATTTTTGAGACTAGTTTTGTAGCCTAACATCCAGCCTCATCTGGGAGAATATATCATGTGCACTTGAGAATAATATGCGTTCTGCTGTTGAGTGGAAGGTCTGGTTGGTTATAGTGTTATTCAAGACTTTTTACCTTAACTCATCTTCTCTCTGTATGTTCTATGCAGTATTGAAAATCGGATACTGAATTTTCTGTTATTCAATAATTATTTCTCCCTTCAATTCCATTGAAAAGTATTCCTAGTAGACTGAAGATTCCTATAGACTTTTAGAATCACCAAAATAGGTTTAGAAGAAACTAAACCAAGAAATTCCAGTTTTAGAAAATATCCTCAAGAGGGACACCTGGGTGGCTCAGTCGGTTAAACATCTGCCTTCGGCTCAGGTCATGATCCCAGCGTCCTGGGATCGAGCCCCACATTCGCCTCTTTGCTCAGCAGGGTGCCTGCTTCTCCCTCTACCTCTGCCTGCTGCTCTACCTACTTGTGTGCTCTCTCTCTCTGGCAAATAAATAAATAAAATCTTTAAAAAATATATCCTCAAGAAATGACAGGAGTATAATGATCACAGCCAACACTTGCTGAGCTTTTACTTTCTGCCAGGTCCTGGGAAAAGCATTTTAAATGCATTTACTTATGTATTGGGTAGTTCTATTTTTAATTTTAACTTATAAATGACAGAAGAGTGTCGCTCTCGCCAGCAAGAACGACCCGCAGACGTGATGAGTGGCAAGCTTCTTTATTAGGGTTTCTTTGTTCTCCCTCTACAAGCAAGTTCTGGCAATATATACATGTAGGCGGTCCAGCCCGACTATCCAATCACTGCCCTGTGCACGCGGTCTCCTCGTGGACCCTTACGTAACCGCGCAGGGCTCTATTGTTCTCAAGCAGTAATCATGCGTTTCTCTCTTGGCTCCTGGTGCTGTTCATGTATCAGCCACGAGCGCACCCAAACCCTACCTAGCCAATCATTCTCATTTCCTCAATCTTCAGGCATTTTCGTCTACGTGACTCCTTGCATCTGCTGGATGGCTCTCCACAGAAGAGACTATGAGCATTTGAGTGGTCAGTAAATACACGTTATTCAAAACTTTCAGAGCATCAGTGATTCTTACCAAAAAAAAAAAAAAAAAAAAAAAAAAGACTAGTAGCTAGAATGTGGCACTGAGTTGGAAAACCCGTATTTAAACTGTACTTAACTCTACTGATGACATAATCCTTAACACCTCTAGGTCTCAATTTCCTCAACTGCAAATAATCTCTAAGATTCCTTCCAGTCTGTACTTTATGATTATTTGTTACCCAAATCACCTAAAACAGTGCTAGAAACAAAACAGTCACGGACTGAAAATTATTTGAGTCAGTAATTTAATGACTTCCATAGACTACTACTGTCCCAGAAGCATAAGTACAGAGAAGAAACACCTCTGCTTGGGAAAGCTAACCATGACTCATGACTGTGCAATATGATAAACCAAAAAATTAAAAACAAATAAACCAATGCCTAAAAATAAGAAATAAAATCTAGAGTTTATATTTATAGCAGAGAAACCTCATTTGCAACCACTGATATTCAACTGTCAGAGAAAAGTTCTGACCAATTCTACATTCATTCATTGATTTAACACATTTATTAAACAAGTATTAAAATCTAGCCCTGACCCAGGTTAAAAGTACTATACCTGTATGTTTTCAATAAGTTTGGTCACAGTTTAGGCAGGGAGACATTTTGTGGATAAATACAATAAAATCTATGCTAAAGTTATTAACAGAATTCTAAAGTAGCATAGACTTCCTGAGATGACATTCAACTTGATTCTTATATTTGCCGGATGAGTAAGACTAGACTATACATGGTTATGCGAGTAGAGGGTGTAGGTGAAGGCTGGTGGGCAGCATAGAGGAGACAGTTTTGCTAAGGTCAGAGTGGAGAAAAGGCAGGGATCATGTTCAGATTATAATTTAGTGTTGCAGAAATAGGATGTCAGTTTAATCCCAATTCTCTCATTTTGACATACACATTATCAAGGCTGAGAGCACTTTACAAATATGTGCATATACTCCTTAAATAAAACCAATGAGATAGGATTTTACAGATAAGAAAATTAAAGTCCAGAGAGATGTAAGTGTTTTGCAGCATTACATGGCTAGTAACTGATGAGGGTAGGAGTTAAAACCAAGCAGTCTAACTCCAGAGCAGGCACAAGGATCTCCCTTGTAAGCACTTCTGCTCAGATGTGGTAGCCCATGCCTATTACTGTCTCACCCATGTAACAGAAGTATCTGTGGAGCTACCCCTTAGCCTCTCCTATGTCATTTATAAGATGAGGGTCTGGGTATCTAACAATGCACCCCATGCAGATTACTGATACATCTTGTCCAGGTGGGCAGTTCTTCCTAAATAATTGATATTTTCCGATAGATTTCTTCTCCTTATTAAATACAACCTTCCCTTTCTTTCCAGAATGATGCTGAAGTCTACATCAGCTTCCCACTAGGAATGAGAATTAAGATTAGGTTTGAAGGATAGATAGTTTTTACTCCATGTCAAAGAGAATACGTAAACTAACACTTCTTTTAAGCCTAAAGAAAAGAAAATTGATGTAACTTCACAAATGTGAAATCAGACACTACCTTTAGTCCCTCCAATTCATTTTCCAGTTGCTTGGAATAGTGCTCGCTCTGTTCACGCAGTTTCCTGTCTTTAGATGCTTCAGCAGCCACAGCTTCTGTATGAACTTCCAGCTTTAAAATAAAATGAAAAAAGCAGATGTCATGGTTATAATTGTATTCCCAATAAAATCCTTTTCCCCATGGAAATTTACCTTGTAACAAGAAGATAACTCAAATGTTGAAATTCGTATTTAATAAAATTACTGAACTAAAACAAAGCAAAACAAAACAGGGTTTTCAAAAATTAAAGAAGGAGATACACATTATTCCACTAATCTGAAAAAGCAGCTTTAATCACTACCCCACGGGCACTAGAAAATCTGCCTGACTACTAACCTCTTTTTTGGCTCTCTCTGTTCTGCGCAGTTCTTGCCTTAAGCTTTCAACTTTTTGCATCACCAGGTCCACCTCTTCTTCCTTATCTCGGACATGGCGAGCAAGTTTCTGTTTTTGGGTGTGCAATTCTGTTAGCCGCTCATTGATCTCCATGAACTCCTGCATGGCCAGTTTCCTCTGACAGTGTGCGTCTTTCAGCTCTTTGGACTGGTTTTTTAATCGCTCACTAGCCTGGACTAGTTCCTACAGTTTTGTAAAAAGAATATAAGTTACCAATTCTGCAACCTAGGAACCAATTTTGGCCATCAAAGTAGCTATCGTGAAGTCAAGAAGAGCCAAAATTATTCATCTCAGGACAAAATTAAAAGAAATCAGCTATTTCTGAACAGATATTAATAGCAGGGTGCTCTGTTGATATTCTCGATTCCTGATGCTAATTGTGATGAACAGCTGATTCAATCTGCCAGTATCTTAGTTTCTACAAATAAATGCAGAGTATAGGAACACCAGATACAATGGTCAAAATAAAGATTTTGTGAAATGGAATGGATACTTCTGAGATTTTTAAAAATTATACTATATCATTACAAATGACAAAAAATAAGGAATGCTCTTATGTGGACATTAAACCTCAGTCCAGAAGCAAGGAAAGAAAGCTAAATAAACTCCTATATCAAAGTGAAAAACCTGGAGTTAAAGCACCAAGTCTGCCTTCTGGCGAAAGAAAATGCAAATCGCTTTTGAGTAAAGAGCCTCAATGAAATATAGGATTTTTAAGAGCAAACAGACTCCAGTGATATTTGAACATTAGAATTATCTAATATTAATATAAAATGGGTACATATGAAACATTTGAGGAGGTAAAAAAAAAAAAAAGACTACTAAAAATGACCAAGCTGATTTATAAAACTGTGTAGAACATTTAGAAATATAAAAATATAAGTGTTAAAATTAAAGACCCGAATTCATCAATGCAGTAAGTTCTTCATTTATGAAGCAAGAAAAAATCTTAAAGTTCAAATCCAGAAACTTTCAAAAAATAAAACTGTGTAGCACCAAATAAAAATAAATGTCCTTGAAGTCAGCAAAAAAAGACAAATCACAAAGGAATTTCCATCCTCAAAAACAAAAACAAAAGAAGAGAGACTAAGAAGTAACAATAGAAACAGGGCGAAATGTTTCTAATGATGTAAGTAATTAAAATTGTATTTTAACTTTAAATTTTAATTAAAAAAAATATTTTATTTATTTATTTGACAGAGAGACACAGTGAGAGAGGGAACACAAGCAGGGGGAGGGGAAGTGGGAGAGAGAGAAGCAGGCCTCCCACCAAGCAGGGAGCCCAATGCGGGACTCAATCCCGGGACCTGGGATCATGACCTAGGCTGAAGGCAGACACTTAACGACTGAGCCACACAGGTGCCCTTAAATTTTAACTTAACTAATTTAAATTTCTTTTCAGGTATGAGGCTAAATAATTATATTCATATAAACAAGAACTGACAGAACTTATCACTATCAGATCTCCACTAAATAGAAACCTCTAAAGGTCTACTTTAGGAAAAAGAAAAATAATTTTAGAAGCAAAATCTAGCAGAGAAAGACAATTATCATATGGTTTCACTTGTATGTGGAACATAAGGAATAGCATGGAGGACATTCAGAGAAGGTAGGGAAAAATGAAGGGGGCAGAAATCAGAGGGGGAGACAAGCCATGAGATACTATGGATTCCAGGAAACAAACCGAGGGTTTCGTGGGGAGAGGCAGGGAAGGGAGGGATGGGCAAGCCGTGTGATGGGTATTAAGGAGGGCAAGGGTTGCATGGGGCACTGGGTGTTATACGCAAACAATGAATCATGGAACACTACATCAAAAACTAATGATGTACTAAAAAAAAATTAAAAAAAAAAAGCAAAGTCTAATGACAGAGAAATGGAGGACTAAGAAACTGGTAAACATAAATGTGAATGTGAACAAACACATGGATGAAATGAGACTGTATTATAAAAATGTCTCATCCGTATCCAAACAAATAAACAAAATATTTTGTTTGTTCCAAACAAAAAGGATATAAGTAAAATATTAATAAAAAACATTGGCATTTGGAAGAGGTAACAGAGTTAAAGATCCTTAAATTGTTTGGGAGGTGTGGTTTAAGATATTAAATTTAGACTCTGTTAAATATGTAAGACAAAACTCAAGAGCAACTACTAGAAACTATTAAAACAAGTATTAAGTAAAGTGGGAAGAAAAACAAACACTTCAATCAAAATTCAAGAAAAAATTTTGCAAGATGAAAAAAGTTCTGGAGATTCGTTGCACTTTTACTACTGAATGGTGTGTTTTAAAAATGATTAGGATAGATTTTATAGTACAAGTATTTACCACAATTTTAAAAAGGCAAGAAAGGAAACAAAGGCACAAAAAAAAGCATGACAAACATAAAGCAGAAATTTGATAGAAACTTGTCTATACACATTGATAGTCAAAACAAATATAAAAGGGTGAAGTTTGTTATACCAAATTAAAAATAATATCTAGATTTTAATAGAAAAAGTATTAATGATAGAGAATGTCCCACACAATGATAAAATTCAACACTAGAAAGAAATGCTATTCTAAACTTTTATGCTTTCCACAAGATAGACTCAAAATAGATTACAAAGAAATTGCAAGAACATCATAGAAAAATTGGTAAATACATGACTATAATGAGAAATTTCGATTTGATGATCATTGATAAACTGAGCAGTTTAAAAATAGTGAATATAGGGCGCCTGGGTGGCTCAGTGGGTTAAGCCGCTGCCTTCGGCTCAGGTCATGATCTCAGGGTCCTGGGATCGAGTCCCGCATCGGGCTCTCTGCTCAGCAGGGAGCCTGCTTCCCTTCCTCTCTCTCTCTGTCTGCCTCTCCGTCTACTTGTGATTTCTCTCTGTCAAATAAATAAATAAAATCTTTAAAAAAAAAAATAAAATAAAAATAGTGAATATAGAGAGGATGATCAAGCATTATATGTAGAAGCTGCACCCAATATTGCAACATACATTCTTTTCAAGCACATAGTGAACATTAAAAAATGGGGTGCCTGGCTGGCTTGGTTGGTAGAGTATATGACTCCTCATCAGGGTTTGCAAGATCAAGTCCCATGTTGGGTATAGAGATTATTTAAAAATAACAATAATAAATAAATAAAAAATGAAAAATGTAACAATCTGTCTAGGCCATGAAAAAAATAACAATAATAAATAAATAAAAAATGAAAAATGTAACAATCTGTCTAGGCCATGAAATAAGTCTCAGCAGATTTCAAAGAACATATTAAAGATCAAGTTCTCTAATATCATCACTTTTAAACAGAAATCAAAAATAAAAAGGCTAAATGCCATAATAACTCACTGGTCAAGGAGAAAAGTGAAAGAATATTGAAATATTTAGAACTAAAAACAAGATGAAAATAACAAAAAACAATGAAAGTCTTTAGTACATATATTAAAACTTGAGGATTCAGTAAAAGGTTTACTTAGGGGGAGATTTATAACTTGAAATCCTTGTATTGAAACAAAGAAAAAGATAAATTCAATGAAATTTTCCATAAAAAGAGTCAGAACACATTAATGCTTCTGCCAATATGAGAGGATAATAAAAATCAGGACATAAACTAATGAAACAGAAATGTCAGAATAATGAACAACAACAAAGACAAAAGTTGGTTCTTTGAGAAAAATAATAAAACAGGCAAATATCTGGTGAGATCAAACAAGGAGAGAAGAATAAATGCAAAAAGAAATAATATTCAGAAAAAAGGTTATAACTACAAATCTTGAAGAGATTTTAAAAAGCTAATGAAAGAATCTAATGAAAAACTTTGTCAATAAATTTGTTAGCTTTTGAAATGAATGAATTCCTACAGAAATACAATTTATCAAAACTGTTTCATGAAGAAATAGAATGCCTAAGTACTCCTATAATAATTAAAGTACCTAAATAAATAGTTAAAAAACTTTCCCCATCCCCTCAGTAGGAGAGGATTTCCAAACTCAGAGGGTTACACAAGTGACTCCTCCAGTGTTTCAAGGAATAAACATTACTCTTACACAAACTTTTATAAAGAAGAGAAAGAGGCAATGCTGCCCAACTCATTCTATGAGACCAAAACAACCCTGACATCGTAAAAACACCAGAACAATAGAAAAAAAGTACAAGCCAATCATATTGATGCAAACAAAAAATCCAACATAACAAAAATTTAGCAAATCAACTCCAGTGACATATAAAGCAGATAAGCATGAAATCTGGATAGACTCCTTGTATTCAAATTCCAGCTCCAACACTTTCTAGCTCTATGAACTTAAGCAAGTGCGCTTGACCTTCTCTGTGCTTGGTCTCACCATTTATAAAATGAGAATAATAATAATAAACAGTGCTATTATGTAAGTGTTACATATACTAGCATATTATTATTTAGGATATAATACACATGAAATTTAGGTTTAACCCAGAAATGCAAAAATAGTTTAACATCAGAAAAAAAATTCACCAATGTAATTTACCAAACCAAGTTACTAAAGAAGAACAGTCCTATAATTACAACAATATATATCAACAAACTTCTAGAAATTGGTTGCAATACTGTACAAAAAAGCATATTAGGTAAGTCCAATACCCATTCCTGATAAAAATGATTATCAAAATAGGAACACAGAAGATAACTTTCTTAACCTGATAAAAATTATTTACCAAAAACTTACAGAAAACATTATTAGTGGTCAACCAGTAAAGGCATTTTCTTTGAAATCAGGAATAAGACAGGGAAGCCTGCTATCACGAGTTCTATTCAACACTGTACTGTGGGTTCTAGCTAATACAGCAAGACAAGGAAAGATAAGAAAGGTCATAAAAAACAGAAAAAGAAACGAAACTGTCATTATTTGCAGAGAACCATAAAGAATTTCAAATATATTAGTACAATTAAGAAGAATTTAGTAATGTTGCTGGAACAAAATCAGTAAGAAAATATAATTTTAAAAATACCATTTTAAATGGTCGATCAATAAATTTGATCACATTGAAAAAATAGAATAATAAATTTAAAGAAAGGCAAATAAGACATGGATAAAATTTTATGGAAAAACATTTTAAAAGATGTTAAAGACATGAAGAGATATACCATGTTTGTGGAAGGACTGTGGGAGTCTAGAGAAAATATTTCTATATTTTTCTATGGATAGGCCTTTGTCAACAAATTTTACTGAAACCTGGAATCTGGACTAAAAGGAAGTCTTGTAATTTATGTCTAATTTAAAATGAGAAACTCCAGAGAGATTTAACTCCTGAATGTATGTGCTTATGCTTCAGCAAGGGGTGGGCAGAGGAGCCTGGATCAGGAAGGGATCCTCTTTATAGAGCTTGAGACTCTGGGCTTATCTTTCCACTGGAGTGACTGATCTATATTCCAGAGTTATAGATCCTTCTCTTGACATTTCCAAGGAGACTCTCAGAAAGGTGGGTGGAGACTGGGGCGGGGGACGGGCAGGGGTAGGAAGCATCCGCCACTCCCTTTATATAAACACCCAGACTCACAACACAGACTCCCATATATGTCATGTTTTATCTATCCAGCTCTCATTGCATTGCCCCCAGAGGTAAGAATTAGCACACAGCGGAGGGATGTGGTTATTTCTGCTCTACATATATCACAATACTATACTCTGCTCTTGAAATCTGTATGTGCATTTAGAATAATATTCATAAATATGGATAGTAAGAACTTAAAGTTTCAATACTGTAATGATGTCAATTCTCCTGAAATTACAAATTTAAAGCAATTTTAATAAAAATCCCTTCACAGTTTTTAAGGAATGAGATACAGACTCATCCATAAATGGAAATGTAACATACAACAGAGGTGACATCACACATCACTGTGGAAAAGATGGGTTATTTAGTAAATGAGTAAGTAGTTAGCTACATAGGAAAAACTGAAATTGGATCTTTATCTCACATGATACAAAAAATAAATTTCTAGTGTATTAAAAATTTAAATATGAAAGACCAAACTTCAAAACTGCAAAATAAAAACTGAACACTTAAAAAAAAAAACCAGAATTTTTAACCTCATATTCCTTACACATGCCAGCAAAACTTTAAAAAGAAAGATCAATAAGTCTGATTACATTGAAACTAAGAACTTCTGTTATTCAAAATCCCATAAAGAAAGTGAAAAGATAAGCCACTAACTGGGAGATATCTGTAGCATACACAACTGACAAAAGATTAATATAGAAGTTTTCAAGAATTCTTAGCTAACCAATAAGAAAAAGACAAACAACCCAAGAGAAAAATATATACAAAGGATACTGAGAGGCACTTCACAAAAGAAATAAAAATGAGAAATGGGCATATGTAAGACATTCAACATCATTAGTAATTAGAGAAGTTAAGACCTTATAACAAAATATCATTCTAGACCTAAAATATCAATTTCAACTAAGGTTGGACAAAATAATATACCTAATAATATGAAGTTCTATTGAATATACACTAGGTAGTGGGAGTTAAAGTATAAATCAGTATATTATAATAAAAAATAGAGTATTTTCATTATTTATGACCCAACTATTCTACTCATGTTTGTATAAGTAAGTGTGTACAGATCAGTATATATGTTCAAGAATATTCATTTACAGTAGTTGTCAAGTATAAGCAACCTTAGTATCTGTACACAAAGAATGGTATAAATTCTGAAGTGTTCACATAATGGTATACTATACAGCAACTACATGAATGTTTTATAGCTATTTGGATGAATCTTAGAAATATAATGAGTGGAAAAAAAACTACAAGAAATTGCATATACCATTTTATAAAGCTCGGAAAAAAGCAACACTAAATTTTTATATATATATATATATTTTTTTTTTTAATTTCTTATGACATTAAAAATGCTTTAGCCAGCAAGATCAATGGTTATTCACTAGTCCATCATATGAATTGGTTGGGCATTTCAGTTGTTTCTAATATTTTTCCTTTATCAATGTGTTGAGAAATTTCTCTGTGAGCAAATCTTTGAATGTTTGATTATCTTCTTAAATTTTGACAAATGGAGTTTACTCTATCAAGTATTTCAGTACTTTAAGGCTTTGGATACTTATTGCAAATTAGCTTTCCAAAAATAATGTATCAGATTATAATCAGTATTTGGCACTGGCATTTTTATTTATTTTTACTGAAGTGTAATTAACATACAATGTTATAGTAGTTTCAGATGTATAATATAGAGATTAGACAATTCTATCCTTTACTCAGTGCTTACCATGAGAAATGTAGCTACCATCTGTCACCACATACATATATTTGATTATATATTATTTAGAGGTATACTAATATGTAATAAAAATTTTTTCCATAAGGAAATGATTGACATAAAATTTGGTACAGTGATTACCATTTTAATATTACTATAATATTATTTAAACAAGTAGAACATGTTATAAATTCAAAATATTATTAGATTGGCCATGAATTTAAATAGATCTGTATACCACACTGCTTGTAACTGCATTAAGAAAAAAGTAATAATAAACAAATAATACATGATATGTTAGAAAAAGTAAAAATATACTAACCAATTCAATTTAATCTTTATAGATTTTTCTGTTAGTCTTTTTTATTAGCTTTTTATTAGCTTCCTCAGCAAAAGGTTATTTGTTTTATTTATTTATTAATTATTATTATTATTTTTTATTTTTTTTAAAAAGATTTTATTTATTTGACAGAGATCACAAGTAGGCAGAGAGGCCGGCAGAGAGAGAGGGGGAAGCAGGCTCCCCCCGAGCAGAGAGCCCGATGCGGGGCTCGATCCCAGGACCCCGGAACCACAACCCAAGCCGAAGGCAGAGGCTTTAACCCACTGAGCCACCCAGGTGCCCCGGTTTTATTTTTAATTGCCTCCACTTCTTTACTGACAGCAAGACTTTAAAATCTTCCCCAAAAGAAATTCATTAATATCATCAATTATATATTATATCATTGAATACAATTTATACTACGCCAAAAACCACTCATTTCTTTATTTTATTGGCTAGTATTAATTCCAACATTATTTTATTTGTTAATGAAAGGCAAAATATATACACTGAGTGGTTCAGGTATTCTCTGGTGCTTGAATATTATTTGAACCCTACTGAATGTGTTAGAGTGTCTCTAATAAATTTGTAATTTCAGGAGAATTGACATCATTACAGTATTGAAACTTTAAGTTCTTACTATCCATAAGAAATTCATTAATATCATCAATTATATATTATATCATTGAATACAATTTATACTACGCCAAAAACCACTCATTTCTTTATTTTATTGGCTAGTATTAATTCCAACATTATTTTATTTGTTAATGAAAGGCAAAATATATACACTGAGTGGTTCAGGTATTCTCTGGTGCTTGAATATTATTTGAACCCTACTGAATGTGTTAGAGTGTCTGACCATTAATAAATTTTATTGATGGTCACAATACTGTTTGAGTGTTACATAAAGTTCTTATGAAAATAAATTTAGCTTGTTCATCCATGCTTCGAAAGATAAACTGACATTTTAAAAGATAATTAAAACACTAAAAGATTTTTATTTTAATCTTTTTAAAATGTTCATATCAGCAAATCACAATGAAAATACGCCTATATTTTAAATTTTTCCATAGATACTAACTATGGCTTACTATTTACTTATTTCTTTTTAATATTTTTCAATAACATTTATTTATCTTTAAAGATTTATTTATTTGAGAGAGAGAGAGCTTGAGAGAGAGAGAGCGCGCATGAGAAGGGAGAGGGATGGAGTGAGAAGCAGATTCCCCACTGAGCGGGGAGCCCGATGTGAGACTTGATCCGGGGACTCCAGAATCATGACCCTAGCCGAAGGCAGCTGCCCAACCAACTAAGCCACCCAGGTGCCCAACATTTACTTTTAATTAAGTCCTTTGATTATTAACTTCTCAAAAGAACAAATGATTCTGAACTTTAAAATCTTGAGAATATAAAAGTTACCTCATTACTAGCCACTAATCAAATGAAATACACCAAAATAATTCCTAAATCTTTAAACCGATATTTTACAGACAAAATATACTTTATGTTACTGTAATTTACTAGGAAAGCTTTCAGTATACAAATTAAACAAGGTTAAGAATTCAAAAGCAGCTTTAACAATCTATCCACGTATTTTTACCTTGTTTAATTCTTCCCTTTCTTGTTGTAGTGTTTTGATTTGTTTTTCATAAGCCTTGATTTGTCGAAAAGCATCATCTAGCTCTCTCCTCACAGAGTTGGCCTCCTCAAGCTGTTGTTCTAAGTGACTTGATTCTAAAAAGAGAAGATGGTGGTTATTTTACTATTTGTATAAAAACAAATGTTTGAAATCAAGGTTTCAACACAACCAATTTTATTTAAAAATAAAGTATTCTGTATTTGGTTTTGGCTTACGGACACCGCATACCACTATGACTATGACTCTGAACAATTAAGTGCTTAGCAAGTTCACTGTAAAGACGGTGCAAACTAATGCCAGTATGGAGCTGCACGAAACCTGCGTACAAAAGTGCCTTACATTTCTGTTAGAAAAAGATGACCAGACTTCCAACAAGGTACCTTTAGAACCAATTAAAAGCTTAAAAGTAATAAAAATGACAAAGCCAACTAAACTGACAAAATGGCATTCTTCTATGGATGTTTATTAGCATTCGTGTGCCTATATTCGTCAAATTATTCTAAGAGGGCTGTGCTTGTAATGGGTGCAGACCCACAGCCCTGTTTCACCAGTACTCATCTGAAGCACATACTCTGATTTCTGAAAGCAAGTGTTTGAAAACCTCTGATCTAGAAGAGGAAACTAAGGCCTAGGGAACTGAGTATCTAGCCTGAGGTCAGTATCTGAAGAAAGACGACAGCTCAGAACTCCCGCATCAGCCTTTCCAACTGGAAAAATAAGGTTATCAAACAATACTTAACATGATCACTTCAGAAGAGGTATTAGGAAGCAAAATAAAATCACTAATTTTGATACATTCTTAAATAAATGTTAATAAATTGATATAAAATATTCCTGGCATCAAAAGTAAATTAGCAAATTAAAGAACTAAAGCCCATAAAAACAGAAAAATCTAAACACATTCATTGTGGACTTCTGAACCCGGTATTTTCTATTCTTTACAACCCTGTTACTCTGCATGTTGTTTCCAGGCAAGGAGCATTAGCATCCTCTGGAAGCTTGTCAGAAACGCAGAATCCTGGGCCCTACCCAGACTTAATGAATCAGATCTGTATTTGAACAAGATTCCCAGGTCTTGCAAATTCAAGTGTGGAAACAGGTGCACAAAATACTGCACACCGAGTTGAATGCTTTCAATAAATGAAGTAGTGTTTCAAATATACCAGTCCTTTTGAAAAGACCATTTCACGAGTATAGGTAAGTCTCATGGTCAAAAAGTCACTAAAATGCACTAATGTAACATATACTAAATGGTGCTAGATTGCTTAAATAATTTACTGATATTTAGTGCCCTAAGCTCATAGATTTATTAAAGAGCTTGTTTATCTTACGTATTTTGAAAGTCTAAATACATTAAGGGATATGATCGTTTTTTACCAATTTTCAAAAGTATCTGCGAAGTTTCATTTAACCAGTTTTCATTTTGTCTAATAGTATAATTTGAATAGTCTAAACAAATGTTTCACTTGAAGAATGTTTCACTAAAGGATCATAGGATGTTTACTCTTAAAGATCATAGGGTATGTAGTCATATTCAGAAAATTATATTTTATCATTTTCTCAAATTTTAGCATTTCACGTAGGAAATTTTGTTTGACTAATTTCTTTGGAACATTTTTAAGTGATATTTTTCTGTTAAAGTTTTAAACTTTTTTTAGAATTCAATAATTCGTTATTTCTAGTTATTTGGTGTCAAAATTGAGTATGTGAACATGGCTCACATCAATCCCATTTTACGGTTAAGGTATGTCAGGATGAAGGAGTCATATGGCCTGTTTTGTAATCCCTTCTGAGAATATCCACTTCCTTTCTTGCGCTCTGAAGAGCTCTTCCCTAGCATGTTAAAGTTTTTTGCAAATTACTGAGTCATTCGCTTATCTCAACTGCTTTTTGTTAGAAACCAAAAGGAAATCAGTGTTTCATAAAATGTCTGCATCACATAAAATTTATGGCAAAATGATTCTGCGGGATAGCTTTGACAACTTTCAAGGCTGGTTTCTTGTCTTCCTTCAGTGTAGGTTATATTCCAGTTCTATCCCAGCCATTTTGCTTCGGCTGCTTTGCAGCAGAGTTGTTAGGTATATATATAAATTTTATGTCACATTTTCATGTTTCACGTAGACCAAATGGAGAAGACGAACTCAATTATTTATAAAATCTTACCATATGAAGAGAAGTATTATTCTTGCATTTGATATACACAGAATTTTGCATTCCCCAAAGATAAAAAACCCAAATCTAAAAAATCCAGAATGCACTGAATTTTGGCCAACCACTTAAAATGGCTAAGTTGCAGGAATTGTTTACATTACTACAACAGAGTGAATTGGATTAAAATTTTGAAAGAAATCCTCAAAGACAGGGCACCTGGGTGGTTAGTTGGTTAAGTGTCTGCCTTTGGTTCAGATTGTGATTCCCAGATCCTGGGGTTGAGCGCCACATGGGGCTCCCTGCTCAGCAGGGAGCCTGTTTCCCCCTTTCCCACTCCCCCTGCTTGTGCTCTGTCAAATAAACAAACAAACAAAAAATCTTAAAAAAAAAGAAATCCTCCAAGACTACCAAAAAATATCTCATGCACCATGATTAGCCATAGCATTTAGATGAAGTAATTAAAAACCAGTTTTAGTGAATAAATAGAAGAAGCAGTACTAGCAAAGGGGGTTAGCTCATCCCAACTAAATGGTTCTTAGCTCATGGCTGCTAGCACAACTGCCAGATTCAACCTGTTAGCAATGAGGATTTAATAAGGGATTAACACACAAAAAATTAGTTTTCTTTGCACTGTGTGGCATATAAGAGAATGGAGTCTCTTGTCCAGAGGAGATGACCAAGTCAGAAAGACAAGAATAACACCCTTCAAGACATAAATGAAGAAGAAATGAAATGCACATTGTGTGACAGGTTAAATGGGAGCTCGGGGAATCACTCAGAGTGGAGCCCAGGCAAACTGCAAGGGGGGAAGGCGGTGCAGGGAGTAGGGGTAGAACCATCAAAGCACCTCGTCCTGATCCACAGCTTCTTCCTTACATTCTGACTCCTAAAATAATGCAGAACTTCTGAGGTGTTTAGAGATCTGACTTCGAATCATGATGGGGCAAAACAGGTTCCCCTATTTCTGCCCCCCCCCATTCACTATCTTTCATCCTTTATTTACATGATGTAGTGTGTGTGGGATAGAGACAGAGAAAGGGAGGAGAGAAAGAGAGTTTGGTGCTGAAGAGACAGAGCATGGAGGAACAAATCACCCATCTCGAGGCAACAAAAGAAAGGGGGATACAAAGCACATTAGAGGTTACAGTGACTTTTCTATTTAGGAAGGAAGAAACCATTCCTTTCTCTTCTCATGGAGAAACATTAATAAGAGGAAGAATTTCTATTTAGCTGACACAAGGAAACTCTGTCTTGCCCTCTTGGGAGCTTGGAGCGTGATGAGAAAATCAGATTTTAAAAAGAAATTTTAAGTAATTACAAAGATTAACTCTTCTAGGAGTTTAAATACATTATAAAACATTGCCATAGAGAAAGAAAAGATAGACACTGATGATGCTTACTTGTTCACACAAAGATCTGGCTTAAAAAGTAGCTGGAAGAACAGCATTTACAAGGTGATTTCGACAGATTTTTGTTTTGTTTTGTTTTAAACAGCCACAGGTATAGTCAGGGCCACTCATCGGGCAAGTCCCTAGGGAGCCTATGCTTATCTCTAGCTCTTATGTCAAATGTTTAAGGCAGCGTGGGTGTAATTACGAATGAGACACAGATGATAATTACCCTCCGCCTGACCACTATGCCTCTGGTGCCTACTATAATTTTTGGTATAGAGTAGCAAGTCCATAAAAATGTTCACGGACTGAATTAAGAGTAAATGAACGTTGCTCGTGGGAATGTAAATAGTACGACCTCTGTAGAAAACTGGGGTGGCAATTCCTAAAAATGTTAAACACAGAATTTCCATATAAATTCAGGAATCCAACTTCCTGCTATGTGCCCAAAAGAAGAGAAAGCAGGGACTTGAACAAAGACATGTACCCTCATGTGCACAGCAGCATTATTTACAACAAACAAAAGGAGAAAGCCACCTCAGCACTGGCCAACAGATGAATGAATAAACAACACAGAGTGTTTACATATACACAGTAGGATGCTGTATTAAGGAAGGACAATCTTTTTTTAACATATAATGTATTCTTTGCTTCAGGGGTACAGGTCTGTGAACCATCAGTCTTACACAATTCACAGCATTCACCATTGTACATACCCTCCCCAGTGTCTATTCCCCTCCACTTCCCAACAACTCTCCGTTTCTTTCCTGAGATTAAGAGTCTCTTATGGTTTCTCTCCCTCCCCAGCCCAGCTTGTTTCATTTTTTCCCACCCTTTCCTCCACGGCCTCCTGGCCTTGCCTCTCAAATTCCTCGTATCAGAGCGATCATATGATAATTCTTTCTCTGATTGACTTATTTTGCTTAGCATAATACCCTCTCGTTTCAGCTGCATCACTGCAAATGGTAAGATTTCATTTCTTTTGATGGCTGCATAATATTCCATTGTGTGTGTATGTATATCTGTATATATATATATATATATATACACACACACACACACACAGATATATATATATATATATATACAGATAAACATATATACACACATATATATGTGTGTGTGTGTGTGTATATATATATCTCTCTCTCTCTATAGAGATATATATATATATATCACTGCTTCTTTAACCATTCATCTGTTGTTCGACTTCAAGGCTCTTTCCACAGTTTGGCTATTGTGGACACTGTTGCTCTAACACTGGAGTGCACGTGCCCCCACAGATACACTACATTTGTATCTTTGGGGTAAATACCCAGTAGTGTGATTGCTGAGTCGTAGGGTAGCTCTATTTTCAACTTTTGGAGGAACCTCCACACTGTTTTCCAGAGTGGCTGCAACGAGCTTGCATTCCTGCCAACAGTTTAGGAGGGCTCCCCTTTCTCCACATCCTTGCCAACATCTGTCATCTCCTGACTTGTTAATTTTAGCCATTCTGACTGGTGTGAGGTGGTCTCTCACTGTGGTTTTGATTTGTATTTCCCTGATGCCGAGTGATGTGGAGCACTTCTTCATGTGTTTGTTGGCCATTTGGATGTCTTTCTTTGCAGATATGTCTGTTCATGTCTTCTGCCCACTTCTTGATTTGATTATTTGTTCTTTGGGTATTGAGTTTGGTAAGTTCTTTATAAATTTTGGATACTAGCCTTTATCTGATATGTCATTTGCGAATATCTTCTCCTGTTCTGTCAGTTGTCTTTTGGTTTTGTTGACTGTTTCCTTTGTTGTGCAAAAGCTTTTTATCTTGATGAAGTCCCAATAGTTCAATTTTGCCCTTTCTTCCTTTGCCTTTGGCGATGTTTCTAGGAAGAAGTTGCTGCAACTGAGAAGAGGTTGCTGCCTGCATTCTCCTCAAGGATTTTGACAGATTCTTGTCTCACATTGAGGTCTTTCATCAATTTTGAGTCTATTTTTGTGTGTGGTGTAAGGAAATGGTCCAGTTTCATTCTTCTGCATGTGGCTGACCAATTTTCCAAGGAAGGACATTCTAACATCAGCTAGGACATGAATAAACCTTGAAGACCCTATGCTAAGTGACATAGGTTAGTCATAAAATGACAGATATTGTTTGCACATAAATGAGGTCCTGGTCAAATTCAGAGAAACAGAAAGGAGAACAGGGGCTTACCAGGGGGTGGGGATGGGAGGAATGCGGAGCTGGCATTTGAGGGGTGGAGAGTTTCTGTTCTGGAAGAGGGCAGGCCGTGGACAGGCCGTAGAGATGGCAGGTGATGATTGCACAGCATGTGAATGTGTTTAATGCCACTGATCTGTACATTTAAAAATTGTTACATGCATTTTACCAAAATAAAAAGGGTCTAAAAATGAACAAATGATACTGAAGAGATGAAGTGCAATGGAGGGCACAGAGACCAGCACACAGCCAAGAAGAGAGAGGCTGGGAAGGAAGAATACTAAAAAGAGGATTTTCCCTTTCTCTCAATGTCATTTTCAGTGCTTCTGTCCCACTCCTGGGAACAGCTCAATCATCAGAAGTGAAGAGCAGTCACAGAAGCATGAGTTTAGGGGGAAGGAAGGAGTAAAGTAAAGAAGGAAATCTCAGACAACAGGAGTTCAATGGTAACTCCATGTAGGCACCACTGATTCGTACGTAAGGCATGAGTGTGTTGGGAACTGCCCGTAAATACACAAGGTAGGGAAACCCCAGGAAGCAATCAGAGGTTTCCAAGAGTGAAGTTCCACTTTTGTCACTCACTTATCAACAAATACTGACTGGGGGATTGTATGTTTCATGCTTTTCCACCACTTGGACATAACAATAAATAAAATGGTCAAAGTTCCTACTTTCAAGATCTCACAGTCTAGTAGTGAGATGAGGGAAGTACAGCAACAGTCAAATAGAAACTAGGTCAGTGGTAAAATGTATTATAGAGGAATCTAAGTTTGCCAGGTGAAGAATGTTTCCAGCAAACAAAGAAGCAAAAATGAACAAATGAGGAAGGAAAGAGGGAAGGAAGGAAGAATGAGGGGCTGGAGAAAGAAAAGAGTTAAAACAACACGAAGTATGTAAAAACTCTGAAGGTGATCAAGTAGGCCTAAGAGTAGCTCACTATGGCGGGAATTAGCCGCTGAGGTGAAGTAACAAGACAAGAAACTGGAGAGGCAAATACATGCGCAATAATGAAGGACCTTGGGAAAAAATGAGAAACTTTACTCTCATCCTGGAGCCAGTGGGGCTCCACAGAAGACATCTAAGCATGTATGCTGAAGCTGCGATGTGATGGGGTTTGCATGTGAAGAGCTTACTCAGGGGACCTCTGCTTCCAGAAAGATGGAAGAGATGTACTTCTCTCTCCTTCCATTAAGTGCAATGAAAACTCCTGACATCATATATAGAGCAAACATGAGAAGACTGAAATTTAGAGAGACAAGGATGACTGGCAGGGACAAGGGAATGTGACATGGTGTCAGGAATGCTGGACCAACACAGTGGGAAGTTCCCTGGGTTTTCTTTCTGGTTCATATTTCCTAGACACAAGAGCTCAAAAAACCGGCAACCCAGAAATGCCAACATGCCCCAATGAAAGCCTACACTTTATACCCAAAGTACCAGGAAAGGAGCAAACTAGCAAGACAGACACTTTCAGGAAGTAACTATTCCACTCAAGTTAAACATCACACACAACTGGCCCCCATGACCACTTCCATCAGCAAAGGATATGTGAGGAGCTAGAGTTCCAATCCCATAAGGGCATGATGAGGTGCCCAAAACACCGTGAAGAGAGGACTGGCAAAGGGCCAGAATATTCAACTCCACTGGTTGCTAACAAGCACATCCCACATGCAGTGTCAGTGGAAACCATGTGGCCAACTAGCACTTCCATACCCCGCCAAATGGCAGTGAGTTTCTCCACTGTCCCCACATTGGGATGATGTCAGAAGAAGCAAGAATGTCCACCACTGCCCAACAGTAGTAAGGCCAGGCCTACCACAGTGTCAGAGGAGCCTAGGTGGGGGACTGGAATACCCAACCTCTTCCAGGGAGAACAGGGAGCCCTTCTTTGGGTGTCAAGGGAGGCCTAGTGGGAAAACTGAACTTTTATCTCCACCTAGCAATCCACCACTGCTGGAGTGGTGTTGGGAAAAGCCAGCTAAAATGGAAGGTTTAAATAAGATTCAGAGTCACTAACTGAAAATCACTCATCCTATCAGGAAACAGGAGAATCTCAACTTGAATGAGAAAAGAAAATCAAGAGATGCTGACACTGAAATAGTAGAGATGCTAGAAATAGCATCTGACAAAGGGCACCTGGGTGGTGCAATTGGTAAGTGTCTGATTCTTGATTTTGGCTCAGGTCATGATCTCAGAGTCATAAGAACAAGGCCCGTGTCTGGCTGTGCACTTAAGATTCTCTCTCCCTGGGGCACCTGGGTGGCTCAGTTGGTTAAGCATCTGCTTGTGACTCAGGTCATGATCCCAGGGTCCTGGGATCAACTCCCAAATCAGGCTCCCTGCTCAGTGGGAAGCCTGCTTCTTCATCTCTCATTCCCCCTGCTTCTGTTCCCTCTCTCATCATCTCTCTCTCTCTCTGTCAAATAAATAAATTTTAAATCTTTAAAAAGAGTCTCTCTCTCTTGCCCTTTAACACTCCCCCTGCTAGCATGCTCTCTCAACTCTCTCTCTAAAATAAATAAAATCTTTTAAAAAATATCTGACAAGACATTAAAATAGCTATGCCAAAAATGCTTCACTGAGATATTATGAATATATCTGAAATAAATCAACAACAGAAGACCCAGGCAAAAATACAAGAAGTCTCAGCAAAGAAACAGAAGTTTACAAAAAACAAAACGGAAATTTTAGAAATAAATAAAATGGAAATCTGGGTGGATGGATTCAACAGGGATTGGAGGAAAGAATCAGTGAGATAAAATACTAGATATGACCAATCTGAACAGCAGAGAAAAAACAGAATGAAAAAAAAAATGAAAAGAGACTCAAATATTTGTGGGCTGGTAACAAAAGATCTAACCTCCATGTCATCAGAGTCCCAGAAAGAGAAGAGAAAGTAGGCAGGTCTGTAAAAGTATTCAAAAAAGTAAGGTTTAAAAACATACCAAATTTAGCAAGGCACATAAACCTACACATGAATGAATCCCAAACAGAATAGACCCAAAGTAATCCATGCCAAAACACACCATTAAACATCAGAAAACTATAAAAGGAGAAAACCTTGCAAGCAGTCAGACAAAAACAACACCTTAGATAAAAAGAAAAATACTCAGAATAATAGCAAATTTCTCCTCAAAAACTAGGGGGTCCTTCCTCGTTTGGATAGTGGTGAGTATCCCCACCTAGTTTTTGACAGTCCTAAGAAAGTGGTACAATATTTTTCAGATGCTGAAAATAAAAGAACTATCAACTCAGGATCCTATGCTTTGCAAAAATACTCTTCAGTAATAAAGAGAAAACTGAGACATTTTCAGATGAATAAAAGCTAAGAGAATTTGCTGATAGCAGAGCTATCTTTAAAAAAAATGGTAAAAGGAAATTATCTAAAGAGAAAACAAATGACAGAACAAGGAGCTCAGAAATATCAGGAAGAAAGAAAGAGCATAGTATATAAAGTATGGGTAAATCTGCAAGGATTTTTTTCTTCTTTTCAGTTTTCTAAATTATACTTTATAGTTGAAGGAAATATGTGTTTCTAAAACATATATTGTTTTTGTGTTTCTAAAACATATGATAAAAATACTGTTCATCAAAAGTATTTTTCAAATCAATTTTCAAATCAAAATTTTAAATCAACTTTCAAATCAAAGTAATTATAAAATAAACCAGGAAAATAAACAATTGGTATCAACATAAAACAGACTGTTACAACTAAGGTATATTATGTAAGCTTCACATTAACCATAAAGCAAATGGCTACAAGAGGTATATAACAGATAAAAAGAAGAGAATCAAAGCATAACACTACAGAAAATCAATTTACAAACGAAGCCAGTAAGAGAGGAAGAGAGAAACCAAGGAAGTACAAAACATCAGAAAACAATTAAAAGGATGACATTAGTAAATCCATACCTAGTAATAATTACTTTAAATATAAATGGATTAAATTCTCCAACAAAAAGACCTAGAGTGGCTGGATGGATTAAAAAACAAGACCCAGCCATATGTTGCCTATAAAAGGCTCATTTCAGCTTTAAGGAGACACAAAGACTCAAAATGAAGGGACAAAACAAGATACTCCATGCAAGTAGAAACCAAAAGAGGACAAGGGTAGCTAAGATAGAATAAATGTTAAGTGAAGAATAGTAACAAGAGATAAGAAGGTTATTGTCTAAGAATAAAAAGGTCAATTTGTCGGGCGCCAGGGTGGCTCAGTGGGTTAAAGCCTCTGCTTTCGGCTCAGGTCATGATCTCAGGGTCCTGGGATCGAACCTCGTATCGGGCTCTCTACTCAAGTGGGGAGCCTGCTTCCTCCTCTTTCTCTCTGCCAGCCTCTCTGCCTACTTGTGATCTCTGTCTGTCAAATAAATAAATAAATAAATCTTAAAAAAAAAAAAAGGTCAATTCGTCACAGAAGATAGGGTAATTGTAAATATATATGCATCCACTATTGTAGCACCTAAATATAATGAGCAGATACAACAGATGTGAAGGGAGAAACAGATAATAGAATAATAGTAGGGGACTTCAATACCCTACTTCTAACAACAGATACATCATTCAGACAAAAAAAAATCAATAAGGAAACACTGAATGAGAAGTATAGACCAAATGGATCTAACAGACACATACAGAATGTTCCATCCAACAGCAGAAGATATATTCTTCCCAAACACATATGAACCAGGATACATCAAAAATTAGCTTATAAAACAAGTCTTAAGAAATTTAGCAAAAAATGAAATCACACCAAGGATCTTTTCTAAGCACAAAATTATGATACTAGAAATCAATAAAGGAGGAAACTGGATAACTCATAAAAGTACAGAAATTGAACAATACATTCCTGAACAACCAAAGGATCACAAAAATAAAAGGGAAATAAAAAAAATCTTGTAGGGACGCCTGGGTGGCTCAGTGGGTTAAGTCTCTGCCTTAGGCTCAGGTCATGGTCTCAGGGTCCTAGGATCGAGTCCCGCATCGGGCTCTCTTCTCAGCCGGGAGCCTGCTTCCATCTCTCTCTCTGCCTGCCTCTCTGCCTACTTGTGATCTCTTTCTGTCTGTTAAATAAATAAATAAATAAAATCTTAAAAAAAAAAAATCTTGTAACAAACAAAAATGGAAACACCATACACCAAAACTCATAGAATATGGCAAAAGTAGCTCTAGAAAGGAAATTCATGGTGATAAAAAAATGAAAGGTCTCAAAGACCTAACTTTAAACATCAGTTAGAAACAAATAAACCTAAAGTTAGCAGAAGAATGGAGTTAACAAAGATCAGAGCAGCAATAAATGAAATAAACATCAGGAAAACAGAAGAAAAGATCAAAGAAACCAAGATTGTTTTCTGAAAAGACAGTCAAAATTGGCAAAACTTTAGGTAGGCTAAAAGAAAAGGGGGGGAATTCATACAAATTAAAATCAGAAATGAAGAGGAAACATTTAAATGGGCAGCGCAGAAATACAAAGGCATTTGTATTTCTACTCTGAGACTACTAGAGACTACTATGAATTGTCACATGCCAGTAAACTGGATAACCTAGAAGAAATTGGTAAATTGACAGAAACATACAACCAAGTAAGACTGAACTGTGAATAAATTAAAAAATCTGAACAAACCAATAATGAGTAAGAACGATGAAAGAAAAACCCAGGGCCTGATGATTTTACTGGTGAATTCTACCAAACATTTAAAAAAAGAATTATACCAATCCTTTTCAAACTCTTCTAAAAAACAGAACAGGAGATCTTTCCAAACTCATTTTATGTGGCCAGCATTACACTGATACCACAGTCACACAAGGAGCACCAAAAGCAAAAATCAACAAGTGGACTACATCAAACTTACTTCCAAATAGCAAAGGAAACCATCAACAAAATAAAAAGGAAACCAACGGATGGGAGAAAATATTCACCAATCATTTATCTGATAAGGGATTAATATTAAAAATATATTTTCTTTTTGGGGCGCCTGGGTGGCTCAGTGGGTTGAGCCTCTGCCTTCAGCTCAGGTCATGATCCCGGGGTCCTGGGATCGAGCCCTGAGTTGTGCTCTCTGCTCAGCAGGGAGCCTGCTTCCCCCTCTTTCTCTGCCTGCCTCTCTGCCTACTTGTGATCTCTGTCAAATAAATAAATAAAATCTTTAAAAATATATATATATATATATTTTATTTTTTAAAAGATTTGATTTATTTGAGAGAGATAGATACTGAAAGAGACCATGAGTGGGGAGGTTGGGGGGGTGGAGAGGGAGAAGCAGGTTCCCCACCAAGCAGGGAGCCCAACATGGGGCTCAAACCCAGGACCCCGAGATCATGACCTGAGCTGAATGCAGATGCTTAACCGACTGAGTCACCCAGGTAGCCCAAAAATGTATGTTAAAAATTCATAAACTCAATAGCAAACAAATAATCCAATTTTTAAAATGGGCAAAGGATCTGAATAGACATTTTTTCCAAAGAAGACATATAGATGGCCAATAGATACATGAAAAGGTACAACAACATCAGAAATTATCAGGGAAATGCCAATAAAAACCACAGTGAGAGATCAACTTGCATCTACTAGAATGGCTGTTATTCAAAAAGTAAGAAATAAGAAGATCTGGCACGGATGTGGATAAAGGGCAGGCAATATTCGCACACTGCTGGTGGAAATGTAAATTGATGTAGCCACTTTGGAAAAGAGCAAGGAGTTTCCTCAAAAAATTAAAAACAGAACTACCACAGGTTTCAGCAATTCCACTTCTGAGTATTGATCCAAAGAAAACAAAAACAGTGAACTGCGAAGATACATGCATTTCCACGTTTTGTGCAGCATTATTCGTAAGGCAGGGAAGCAAACTAAATGTCCACTGATGGACAAACAGATGAAGAAACTGTGGGGTATATGTACATGCAATACTACCGAGCCACTGAAATGAAGTATACCTTGCCATTTCCAACAACATTGATGGACCCTGAGGGAAATATGTTAAGTGAAATAACTAAAAGAAAGACAAATACTGTAATGATCTCACTCACATTTGGAATCTAAAAATAAAAACAAACCAAAAACGAAACAAAACTGAATTCAGAGAATAGATTGGTGGTTCCAAGAGGCAGGGGTGCAGGGAAAGTTAAGGGGTAAATAAAGGTGCTACAGGTACAAACCTCTAGTTATATAATAAGTCTGTCTTAGGGGTATAATGTACAGCACAAGGACTACAGTTAATGAGACCATACTATACATTTAAAATGAATGTATAAGAGAGAACAGCTCTTAAAATTTCTAATCACAAGAAAAAAATTCTGTAATTCTGTAATTATGTGTACTGCTGGGAGTTAACTAGACTTCCTGTGCTGATCATTTAATGAAATATGCAAATACTGAATCACTATGTGTATACTTAAAACTAATATAATGTATGTCAATTATATCTCAGTAAGAAAACAAAAGAACAAAAACCAAGACAGTAAAAATAAAGAGAAAGAAAACCAAAGGCCAATATCCCTCATGTATATAGATGCAAAAATGCTTAACAAAATACTAGGAATAAAATTAAGTAATATGCAAAAATAATTACACACCATGACCAGTAATGCGTATATTCTACAGATATAAATTTGGTTCAATATTTCAAAATCAACCAATCTATCCACCATATTAACAGGTTAACTACAGGGGGGAAAAATCACATATTCCTATCAATAAATGCAAAAAAAAAATATTCGACAAATTTCAACAACCATTTGCAATAAAAACCCTTAGAAATATAGGACTCAATGGGAACTTCTTTCTTGGTAAAGTGTCAGTAAAAAACCTGTAGCTAATATTGCACCTGACAGTGAAAGACTGAATTGAATGCTACCCCTCTCTCAGGAAGCCAGAATGTCTGTTCTCACCCTCTTCTTCAAAATAGTGCTGCAAATTCTAGCCAGTGCAATAAAAGGAAATAAAAAGTATACAGAGCAAACAGGCAAAAATATAACTGTTACTATTTGCAGATGCATGATGATCAGCATAGAAAATCCTAAGGAATCAATTAAAAAAGACAAACACTCTTCTGAGCTAATAAGTAAGATGGGCTTATGAAGAAGTCATCCCAAACCATTTAACCTCTTTAAAGATAAATCACTGACCACCCCAGCTGGTCTTGTGCTCTGCTGCCTTTTCAATGTCAAAGAACTCTAACACATTCACTGCTATTGATGAATTGCTGTTCATAGCAAAGCAAAGGATTCTGCTTATCATATTCCTAACCTAACTTAATTTTAGAAAGATAAAGCTACAGAAATCTGATAAAGAGATATCTCTTAGGAAGACAGCCACTTTAAAAATAACAGCATAAATAATCAAATTTAAGAGCTCCATGTGTATTTAACACAAGCAAAGTATTAACATGGCATTTTACATAGTCCTTTTTATAAAAGACCCTATATGAGATTCTTCCTTCTCCTTCACTTATTTTGGTCTTAAAATGGTATTTCTGGAGGTCTGACAATCTAGCTAAACTATAAACTATAAACTAGTACCTTTTCCTAGATAAGGTGCCGTGCCTCTAACCACTGCAAAAGGCTCCCATTACACTGACTGAAAAAGCCAAAAACCTTTTAACAGTTGGTGAGGCTCTAGGGATCGGACCACAAGCTCTCCCCAACCCTTTACTTCTCTGGCCTCACCCTCCTCCACTCTCCTCTGCTTGTTCCTCCTGCTCCAGCCATTCTGTCCTTTGGGTCCTAACTGTACTCTTGAGGCAGATTCTGACTTCAGGGCCTTTGCACTGGCTGGTCCTTCTGCCTGGGACATGTATTTCCCATTTAACTGCATAGCTAAGCCCTTACCTTCTTCAAGTTTTTGTTCCCATGTTACCTCTCTCCTCAATGAGGCTTACACTCACACCACCCTACCTAAAATTATAGAATTTTATACTTATACTTCTGACCCACTCTGCTTTATTCTTCTCTATGTCTAAGTACTTGACCTTTCTCATATGCTGTATCTTTTACAAAGTTATACAATTATTGTTTGAATTCTGTTGTGTGCCTTCCACCCCAGCAAAACAAAGGTTTTACTAATTTTGTTTGGTACTGCCTCCCAAGAGACTAAAACAATACCTGGCACACACCAGATGCCCAATAAATATTTGATGAAGGAACAGAATAAACGCATGAATGGATGTAATAGGCATAGCAACTGTTGTTCAAATTAATTCTAATTAAATCTCATCAATATGCTGAAAGGAACTGTTAGGAAGAAAATAAATTTTCACATGCCTTGATGTCCGCATCCATGTGGTTCCCTTGCCTACACTGTCCTTCTTCCTCACTCCGAACGCTCCTTCCCCGATTCGCATATGTGTTCAGCCAGACAGATTCCAACTAAATGTCACAAACGAACAAGTCTTCCAAACATCATCTCTGTTAACTTCAACCATGGTCAGGTGCCCTTCCTAAATGTACCTATGCTTCTTTTTCTCACAGCCTTTCCACATGTACAGCAAATGTGTTTTTTCACCAGACCAAAATATGAGCTTCCTGGAAGCAGAAACATGTTTTGCTTTTTTGTTTGAGAGAGAGAGAGACAGAGCACATCTGGGGGGTAGGGAGACTGGAGGAGTTGGGGAACAGAGGGAGGAGAGAGAATCTCAAGCAGACTCCCCACTGCGCACAGAGCCCCACACAGGGCTCGATCCCACGACCCTGAGATCATAACCTGAGCTGGATCAAGAGTCAGATGCTTCACCAACTGAGCCCCCCGGGCCCCCCCAGCAGAAACCATTCTTACTTGCTCTTCCCTCACGGCTCTAAAGCTCATATCATGTAACACATGACAGGCACTCAATAAATGTTTTGTGTCGGTAAGACATTTTTTCAAAAAACTACTAAATTGAATTAATAGTGAATTACAGAAATTTACCTCTTACTTGTTTCCTCAGTTTTTCAATTTCTTCCTTTAAGGTTTTTATTTCTAAATCTTTGCTTGCTGTTAGCGGACCATCAGCAGTTGAATACTGTAGAGCTTGAACAGTCTGTGTTGACTCTTAAAAAGAGAGAATGAAAGAAAAAAATGAGAAATATGGCCATATTTAAAATTTTTAAAGCTAAGAGCAATGCATTTCTTTCTAGAGAAATCCTTATAGAATTCTGATCAAAACATCTACCTAGCAACAAAAGCATGTAAACACATCACAATTAAGTCTCAAAATTCCAATGCATGTTTCTTTAAAAGTGTAATAGATGTAGGAGAGGCTCTGCCTACTACCATGTGAGATTTTCCATGTCAAACACTGCTGGTGAATTCTACCAGTGAGTCAATAACCGTTCAGCCCCCATTCATCCTAGTAGGAAGTGTCATTGTGTGATAACCCCCAAAACTTCCTGTGTCAGATGATGCATTAAAAACAGAGTCTGGTGTGTCAAGAGAGGTTTAGAGATGTTGTTACAGTTGACCTTGAACAATGCAGGGGTGGGGTGTTTGGGGGCCCTGCCCCCCTCCCAATGCAGTTGAAAATCTGTGTATAACTTCTGACCCAAAAACTTAACAACTGAGTTACAACTGAGTCCTGCTGGCCAGAAACCTTACCAATTACACAACAGCTGACTGACACATCCTTTGTATGCTGTATGTATTATACACTATATTCTCACAATCAGGCAAGCTGAAAAGAAGGAAATGTAACTGACAAAATCGTAAGGAAGAGAAAACATACTGGCTGTACTTTATTTATACAAAGGAAAAAAATCCATAAGACCCTCCCAGTTCAAACCCACATTGTTTCAAGGGTCAAGTGTATACGATATACAGAAATGCTGGCCTCCAAATTTTAGTTATGAAAGTTGAGGCCCACCTATAGATGATTTTGGCTCATTGATTTTGTTCAGATAGAGATTATTCTTGTGGTTCTAATCAGAAGATGCAAGGTATTCAAGAAACATTAACTCTACTGAGGTTTAGTCCTAGATATTATCAGAAGATACGGAAAAAAAGAAAACTTTACACAATTTATCAGAAATGAACCACCTTTGTCCTAAAATAGTTACTGTGCTATCTTATGCAGGGTCTGAAATAATAAGCCTCTACCTTAATTACTTCACCATAATTTTTGGTTAGTGCAAATCATTACTTATTGTTTTATACTACTTACATTATTTATATATTGTCTTAATGTAACCTATATTATTGCTTACATATTATTACTATATGTATTACTGATGTTTAATATGTGTGTACATGTGTATATGTGCACACACACATATACATAATATATATACACACGTATACACACACACACACACACACAGAGACAAACATACACATACACACATAACTCCAGCAGACAAGTAATGCACATTTTAGTAGACTGGGATTTACAGGATGGACAGAGGTAGCAAACACACCACACATACACACACACACACACACACACACACACACACACGGAGTTCCAAAATACTGTGGCCTTCAGAGGAGGGAGATTTTCTAATTAATTTTCACCATCTGTACAGAGAATAGTATCATGAACTTTGTATGCATAAATATTAGTTAATTTGAATATACTTATGGTGTATCCAACCATGATCTTCTACATCCAATAACTACTTCTTAGTCTTTTCTTTTTGGGTTCAAAACATGGTAAATATCAATGCATTTTGTACTTACTATTTTTAAAAGAATATCCTTTATTTGTTTTAAACAATTATCTAAGAGGGCACCTGGGTGGCGGAGTAAGTTAAACGACTTAACTCTTAATTTCAGTTCATGGTGGTAAGACTAAGCCCCGCACATGTGGGGCTCATGCTCAGTGCTGAGTCTGCTTAAGATTCTCTCTCCCTCCCACCCCTCCCTCCAACACACTCACACACGCACATATACACATGCTCTCTCAAAAAAAAAAAAAATTACACACACACACACACACACACACACACACACACACATATTAGAAAGATATCTAAGTTAGAAGAAGAAAAAGGGAAACATAAAGATATCCGGTGGATACTAGCAACAGCTCCTTTTCCTTCTAGACTCCACATCCTGCAGGGTATGGAGGTAGGTAGCTATCCTGGCTCCTCTTTCCTACCTCTGTCCACTTTCCTACTTAGTCCAGTAATGGGCTAAAATGCCCATTACTCACCTGCTGAAGTTATTATCCATTGTCTTTTTTATTCTTTGACTAACAACTTCACACACTGTTTACTGACTGCCCTTCTTTCATTACAACCCTTTTTATTATTATTCTTAGTGACTGTAACATCAAAAATAGACAATCCACTCTGGCTTCTCAGGCACACAAATCCCCCATACAAACACGGCTGGGGCTTTTCCTTCTTGCTTGTGAACCAAATTCAGGCACACTAACAAAGCAGACCAGTCAAAACTCAAGATGGTTTAAATCAATCATGGTGGACCTATTCTATGTTGCCAATACTGGTTAAGAATTAGGTATGTGACCTGGTGAGAACGATAGTCCCTTGATAAGAAGTCCACTAGGGGGCCTCCCAGATGGATGAAAGGAAGCAAGCCTTCTTTCGGTCTCCACATGTGTGCAGACATGATCTGGAATTTTGGCATATGGCAGAATCATGAGAGGAAAGCCAAGACAATCATAGAGAAGCTAATCTCACTATTGGCACTAATTTCTAACATCCTGAGATAACAAATCTGTATTATCTAAGAATTCTATGATTTGCAGCCCAAAACAACTTAGCTGATCTCCAGCAAAACCAGGAAACCCTAGACCCATATTGGATCATACCCTAGACCCATGGTTCTCACCTCGTCTGAGCTTAGAAATGTTTATGTGCGTATGCAGCAGGGAGTGTGGGTGTTGAAACAGGTGTGGCCATGAGATGGCTAAAGGTATTTAAGTGCCTGGGGACCAAGAGGGCTCAGTATCTTAGAAAATGTGAAAGTCTCCCTCATCAAAGAATCACCCTGCCCCGAGTGCTAGTAGTCCACCTACTGAGAAATGCTACTGTACATTTTTCCATTATTTAGTAACTGTACTTGGTTTTAAGTATACCATTCTCTATCTCTTATCTTTACAGTGTGCTTGCTACTCCAGCGACCACTTTAGTGATGCTCATTCCCACCAAGAGCGCAAATCACTACTCCGTTTTTCTCTTTTCTTCCTTATTTACCCAAGTTAGATTCCGAGGTCCATCACTACAATCCCTGCTTTGCACACGCACCTTCCATCTCTTGGCCCTCCTCTCCTCCACGACTCCCACCCTAGAAGGCCCCAGTCTTCGCAGACTCTGACTGTCCGACTTGTGCTCCCACCCGAGAAGCTGACAAAGAGGCTGAAGAACACACAGTCACTTCAAATTCATGTCTTCTGACATCCAACAGCTTGGCAACGACTGGCAGTCCTCAGCTGTGTCCCCAGACCATTTACTCTTCTCTTCTCTAAACTGACCATGTCACATATTCTCTTTCTCATCAAAAATCTGATATACTCTCCATCTTCCTCATTCTCAGCTTATGACCTTGCTTTGTGTTTCATTTTGCCTTGGTCTCCTCAAAGTAGAATGTAAGCACTGCATGGGCAAGTATTTTTCTCGTTTTCTGCTCACTGTTACATCTGCAGTCATGTGCAGAATAGGTCCTGGGTGGTCGGTGTTCAACAAGTAGCTGATAAATGGATGAAGCAGCCTGATGTAAACCTACGCCGCTGCATGAAACAGGCATTAATATAAAAAGGCAACGATCCTACATTTTCACTGCGCTTGCTTGGTGCAAATGATAGCAATCACATATAATGATAGTTTCTAAGAAATGTTAGGTAATATAAAACATCAAAAAAGCTGGGTATACAGGAATTTCTCATTCAGGAAGGAGTAGGAAGCACCAGGTCTCTCATTCCTGCCAGAAAAAGTAAAAATACATAACTTGCAAAAATCTTATTTTTACAGAAATCACATATCTGAGAAAGCAAAGAGGAGTAAGTACGATAGAACAGATAGGCTCAGGCCATGCTGAGGCGAGAGGACTGGCAGCTACCTCTGACTTCTAAATTTTGCCTGATTCTGTGAGCAGGCTTAGACTTCAGGTTGCCTATATTAAGGGATCTCACTTGGGAATGAAAACACATGACAACTTCTGGAGAATGAGTGGGGCTGCAGAAACAATTTGGAAACCTCAAGATCCCTAAATATGTGGCACTATTTTATCATGATAAATTAGTACCTGGAGACTACATGGAAATTTAGTAGCTTCTAAAACTCAGACTGAAGGCTCCTCCAGTATTAGAGTATTTCAGAAACAGTCTTGCCCGAGGAAAAGAGTCTGTCTGTCTTTAATACATGGCCAATGTCCCAATCCACACATTTGTCAGATACCAAAATGGCAGGAGGTAGGAGGCTTCAGGGGAGAATAAATCTCCCACAGTTGTCGGAATGAGGAAGAAAGCACCCTAGCCAGGCTCTTTGTGATATTTGAAACCAAATGTAGGTTGAGTTCAATGAAAACTGCAAACCAGCCTGGTCTCAGCTCCATTCCCAGTTAAAGCACCGGAGAAACCAAAAACTTGTGCTACAGCGCCACCTTCTGGACAACAAAAGAAAGGCTTCTGCCTGACCACCCGCCTAACCCTTAGAATCCAAGGAAACAAAACCTTACCTAAGCCGGACAGGTGTTTGCTATTACAAATATGACAGCAGAGGTTCACTTCATGATACACTATGAAAAAAACCACAGTAATGGGGTTTCACAAAAAGAAAAGGCCTATCCAACAAACTCAAAGACACAAACACTGTATTCTCACTGATAAAAGATTCAAAATAGCAGTTATGAAGAAATTCAATGAGCTACAAGAAAACTCAGAAGGGCACTTCAATGAATTGAGGAATAAAATTAATCAAAAAGGTTGAAATTATGAGAAAAGCAAACAAAAATTTTGAAGCTGAAGGACTCAGTATATAGATAAAGAGTGCACTAGAAAGCATTGGAAACTGCAGATCAGATGGAAGAGAGAACACGCAATGTGGAAGGTAGGAATCTAGAAATGATTCTGGTGAGAGAGGAGAGAGATTGGAGATTTTTAAGAAGTGAAAAAATGCTACAAGAGTTATCATACTCCATTAGACAAGAAAGCCTAAGGAAAATGGGGACACCATGGCTGAGTGGTAGTTTATTTAAAGAAATAATTCTTGAGAACGTCTCCAAACTGGGGAGACAGTTGGACATGTACGTCCACACTGCCAAAAAGAACACCTTCCCACCTCAATGTAAAAAGACCTTCACTAATATACCTTATATGAAACAGTCAAGAGTCAATGATAAAGAATTTTAAAGGCAACCTGGGGGAAAAGGAGGCGACCTCCACCCATGATGGTTCCAGCAGATCTCCCAGGAACAACTACAGACCAGGAGAGTGGAATGATATATCCAGAGTACTGAGAGATAAAACCCCCCAGCCAAACATATTCTATCTAGCAAAGCTATCCTTCCAATATGAAGGAGAGATAAAGGCTTTCCAAAATAAACTCTAACTGGGGGAGTTTACCAGCTCCAGACCTGCCTTATTGAAAAGAGCTCTTAAAACTGAAATGAAAAAAATGAAAGCACAAAAAATTCTGATTAAGATGATAAACAGACATTCAGAATTAGAGTACTGTAACTCTTTCAGAATAGTGTTACATATTTAAATGCAGCATAAATGTTAAGGGAAAGGGGCATTAAAAATAACTATAACTGGGCACCTGGGTAGCTCAGTTTGTAAAGCAACTGCCTTCGGCTCAGGCCATAATCCTGGAGTCCCAGGGTCAAGTCCCACATCAGGCCCTCTGCTCAGCAGGGAGTCGGGTTCTCCCTCTGCCCCTCACCCCTCTCATGCTCTCTCAAATAAATAACATCTTTAAAAAACAAACAAACAAAAACTATAACTGCTACAACTTGGTTAAAAATTCGTAACAATAAAGATAATTTGTAACACCAGGAATATAAAAGGGGAATCTTTTTTTTTTTTAAGATTTTATTTATTTATTTGTCAGAGAGAGAAAGAGAGAGAGAGCATTGGCAGGCAGAGGTAGAGGAAGAAGCAGGCTTCCAGCTGAGCAAGGAGCCCAATGTGGGATTTGATCCAAGGACCCTGGGATCATGACGTGAGCCGAAGGCAGACAGTTAACAACTAAGCCACCCAGGTGTCCCTGAAAGGGGTGTCTTAAAGGATGGAACCCTTATAGGTGAATGAATGTAACTTGCTTTCAGCAGCGAAAGGACGAGTTTATCCAGGAGACATTTTATGCTAACCTCATGCTCACCACAAGGCAAAAATCAAGAGCAGAGACGCAAAACATGAAAACGGGAGAAGGAGGACTTCCCTTACCCATTCAGACAAATGCAACCATCCATTTAAGATGAGAAGATGAGGAGGGGGGGCAAGATGATGGAGGAGGAGGGGACTACTTCAACCAGTCCCCTGACTGTGCTGCATATCTACCAGAGCACTGTGAACACCCACGAAATCAGCCTGAGATGTAAGAACATACACGTTTGGATCTCTACAGGGGCAGAGGATCATCGGTCAAGAGGTACAAAAGACGGAGTTGGGATTGCGCAGAAAGATTTTGGAGGATACACAGAAGGGGAAGGGAGCCACCAGAAGCAAGCCATTAGAAAGTAATACCCCAATACGAAAGTGCCATGTCCTTGGGGACCAGCAATAGATTGGAGACTGGTGGTGTGAGAGGGAAAGGGACTGGGTAACAGCACTCAAACAGAACAAAGGGGCTTAAGGGACAATTGCTGGGACGGAGGGCTACAGGCACGGATCTATGCCCATGGTTCCAGGAAGGCTGTAGCGCCCACCCGCCTTCCTGGAACCATGGAACCTCCCTACCCCTCCCACCTGAGAGGACCTGGTGCGAACTTTAGTCAGAGGTCTCTGCAACTGGCGGCCCTGCCGCCACGCCTGAGAGGACCTGGCTGGGAGTGGAGCCCACGGTCCCCAGAATAGCAGCCACTGGAGGCAGGCTCACCTGGGCCAGTATCACTGTGGTTTTGGTGGCATGGGGGGGTCAGAGACAAGCGGGGGCCTAGGGCAACCACTGAGAGGGTCGCTGGGGGCACAAACCGCCTGTAGGAGGCTGCAGTGGTCAATGGAGCTTGCAGAGAGGGAGTCTGTCTTCTGGAGGACTCAGAGAGGAGAAAACTGAAGCCTCTCTCTGAAGCAGAGGTCGGGGTGCAGACAGTTTACTTTGCTCTGACTCCCTCCATAGAAAAGGGGTGAAAAGCCGCCAGAGAACAAAAGCCTCCACAGTACAAAAACCTGATAAACTGGTTTACATGGAGCCAAGCCCCTTGATAAGGGGTATGGCAACTCCACCCAAGCAGGATTAACTGAAAAACAATGCAGGCAGGCCCCGCCCCTGGAAGACAACCCAAAAGAACAAGAAGACAACAACCATAGGGTCCCCATAAAATTGTAAAATGCCAACACTAGGAGAAAACAGTATATTCAGCTTCTGTTATTGCCTCACAGCCTGTACATTTCTTGGATACAACTTTTATCTCTCTCTCTTTTTTTAATTCTTTCTCATGATTCTTGTTTTGTTTTGTTTTTAAACCTACTTCTTGGTTCAACTAGATGTTTAATACAACATACTGCATAGTAACTTTTTACCTTGAACTTTTACATACATATACTTCTTTCCTTTTTTAAAATACATATAGATATAAGCTTCAATGTAGTCCTTTTTCCCCCGACTCAATAATATATATATATATATATATATATATATACCAATTTTAATTTCCCCATATCTCTGTAAAGTTGAGTTCTCAAACAAAGATAAAAAGATATACTCAGGAAGAACTGAAATAACTTTCCTCGCCCACATCAACGGATTATAATCACCTTCCCGTCACCTCCCCCCAGCCATTATTTTTATTTTGGGTTTTCTTTTTCTTTTGTTGGTCTTTTTATCTGTTTGTTTTTGGTGTTATACTTTATAAATCTTACTCTTGTTGGGGGGGGGGGCGCCTGGGTGGCTCAGTGGGTTAAAGCCTCTGCCTTTGGCTCAGGTCTTGATCTCAGGGTCCTGGGATCAAGCACCACATCAGGCTCCCTGCTCAGAGGGAAGCCTGCTTCCCCCTCTCTCTCTACCTGCCTCTCTGCCTACTTGTGATCTCTGTCAAATAAATAAATAAAACCTTAAAAAAAAAAATCTTACTCTTGGGGCTCATTTTGGTTGGGATTTTTTTTTTCTTCTTTTTGGCGGTGACTTCCAAATGCTCAGAAACATCCCAGGGTGCACCTTGCGTGGACAGTGGTTGGTATTTCCGGCTGTACAACCCTTCAACCACAACTCAACAAAATGACAAGTTAGAGGAATTCCCAACAAAGAAAGGATCCAGAGACAAGAGACTCTCCAGCAGATCTAACAGATATGGATTTAAAGCAAGGTGTCAGAAATAGACTTCAAAGTAGCAGTTATGAAGACAAAATTCAGGCTGGAGAAAACTATTAATGGCAACATAGATTTGTTAAGGGCAGAAGAGAGCAGATTTGGCAGAACTTAAAAATGCTATCAATGAGATACAATCTAATCTAGATTCACTAACACTTGGGGTAAATGAGGTAGAAGAACAAGTTAGTGATCTTGAAGACAAACTGACAGAAAGGAAGGATCAGGAGGATGCCTGGAACAAACAGCCTAAAATCCATGAAAACAGAATTAGATAAATAAATGATGCCATGAAACGTTCAATGTCAGAATTATTGGGAACCCTGAGGGCGTGGAGAGAGAGAAAGGACTAGAAGATATATTTGATCATATTATAGCCGAGAGGGGCGCCTGGGTGGCTCAGTGGGTTAAAGCCTCTGCCTTCGGCTCGGGTCATGATCCCAGGGTCCTGGGATCAAGCCCTGCATTGGGCTCTCTGTTCGTCAGGGAGCCTGCTTCCTCCCCTCTCTCTCTGCTTGCCTCTCTGCCTACTTGGGATCTCTGTCAGTCAAATAAATAAATAAAATCTTTTAAAAAACAATTATAGTCGAGAACTTCCCCAATCTGGAGAATGACACAAGCAATCGTGTCTCAGAGGCAGAGAGGACATCCCCCAAGATCAAGGAGGGTAGGTCAATGCCCAGGTATGTAATAGTAAAACTCACAAATCTTAGAATCAAGGAAACCATTTTAAGGGCAGTTAGGGGGAAGAGATTCGTTACATAGAAAGGGAGGAACATCAGAATAACATCAAACCTATCCACAGAGACATGGCATGCCAGAAAGGGCTGGCAAGACATATTTAGGGTATTAAATGAGAAGAACATGCAGCCAAGAATTCTTTATCCAGCAAGGCTGTCATTCAGAATAGATGGAGAAGTAAGAAGCTCCCAGGGCCAGGAGAGACTAAAAGAACACATGACCACCAAGCTGGTCCTGCAAAAAATATTAAGAGGGGTTCTATAAAAGGAGAAAGACCCCAAGAGTGATTCAGAACAGAGATACACAGAGACAAACCATAGAAACAAGAACTTCATAGGCAACATGATGATAATAGAATCTTAACAATAATCACTCTCAACATGAATGGCCTCAATGCTCCCATAAAACAGCACAGGGTTGCAGACTGGATAAAAAGACTACTATCTACAAGAGACATATTTGGAACCAAAGATACATCCAGACTGGAAGTGAAGGGGTAGAGAAGCACCTTTCATGTCAACGGGCCTCAAAAGAAAGCTGGGGTAACAATTCCCATATCAGTAAAATTATATTTTAAGTTAAAGACTGTAGTCAGAGATACAGAAGGACACTAAATCATTCTGAAAGGGTCTATCCACCAAGAAGATCTAACAATTGTAAATATTTATGCCCCCAATATGGGAGCAGCCAACTACATAAGCCAACTGTTAACCAAAATAAAGAGACACATTGATAATAATATAATAACTGTAGGAGACCTTAGCGCTCCACTCTCAGCAAAAGACAGAGCAACTAAGCAGAAGATCAACAAAGAAACAAGAGCTGTGAATGACACACTGGACCAGATGGACCTCATAGATATATTCAGAACATTCCACCCTAAAACAACAGAACACTCATTCTTCTTGAGCACACATGGAACTTTCTCCACAAGAGACCACATACTGGATCACAAATCAGGTCTCAACCGAAACCTAAAGATTGAGATGATTCCCTGCATATTCTCAGACCACAATGCTTTGAAACTGGAACTCAAGCACAAGAAAAAGATTGGAAGAGATTCAAACACTAGGAAGCTAAAGACCCTCCTGCTCAAAAATGTTTGGGTCAGGGGTGCCTGAGTGGCTCAGTCATTAAGTGTCTGCCTTTGGCTCAGGTAATGATCCTGGGGTCCTGGGATGGAGGAGCCCCAGGAGCCCCGCATTGGGCTCCCTGCTCAGTGGGAAGCTTGCTTCTCCCTCTCACACCCCCCTGCTTGTGTTCCCTCTCTCTCTTTCAAATAAATAAATAAAATCTTAAAAAAAAAAAAAAAGAATGTTTGGCTCAATCAGGAAATCAAAGAACTTAATTAAGTCAATTCATGGAAATCAGTGAGAACAAAGACACATCAATCCAATACCTGTGAGATAAGGCAAAGGCGGTGGTGGTGGGGTGGGATACATAGCCATCCAAGCCTCACTCAAAACTACAGAAAAATCCCGAATACACAAACTATCTTTACACCTTAAAGATCTGGAGAATTAACAACATATTAAGCCTAACCTACACACAAGAAGGGAAATAATTAAGATTAGAGCAAAGATCAATGAATTAGATACCACAAATAGAGTAGAACACGTTAATGAAATTAGAAGCTGCTTCTTTGAAAGAATCAATAAGATCAATAAACCACTGGCCACAAGAGAAAGGACCCAAATAATAAAATGATGAATGAAAGGGGAGGAATCACAACTAACAGCAAAGAAATAAATACAATTATCATAAATTATCAACAGCTATATGACAATAAATTAAGCAATATGGAAGAAATGGATGCATTCCTAGAAACCTAGAAACCACCAAGAAGGAAACAGGAAGAAACTGACAACTTGAATAGACCCATAACCAGTAACAAGACTGAAGCAGTGATCAAAAACCTCTGAAAAAAACAAGAGTCCAGGGTCTGAAGGATTTCCTGGGGAATTCTAAGAAACATTCAAAGAAGAAATAATACCTATTCTCCTGAAGCTGTTTCAAAAATAGAAACAGAAGGAAAACTTCCAGACTCTTTTTACAAAGCCAACATTACCCTGATCCCCAAACCAGGCAAAGACCCCATCAAAAAGGAGAATTTCAGACCAGTATCCCTGATGAATATGGATGCCAAGATTTTCAACAAGATCCTAGCTTACAGAATCCAACAATATACTAAAAACATTATCCACTATGAACAGATGGGATTTATCCCTGGGTTGCAAGGGTGGTTCAACATTCACAAATCAATGCAATAGAGCACATAAATAAGAAAAGAGACAAGAACCACATGGGTCCTCTCAATTGATGCAGAAAAAGCACCTGACAAAATACAGCATTCTTTCCTGATTAAAACTCTTCAGAGAATAGGGACAGAGGGAACATTCCTCAACTTCATAAAATCTATCCATGAAAAACCCACAGTGAGTATCATTCTCAATGAGGAAAAGCTGAGAGCCTTCCCAATGAGATCAGGAATAGGACAAGGATGCCCACTCCCACCACTATTGTTCAACACAGTACCAGAAGTCCTAGCAAAAGCAATCAGACAGCAAAAAGAAATAAAAGGTATTCAAATTGGCATCTTCGCAGATGACGTGATACTCTATGTGGAAAATTGGAAAGTCTCCATCCCCAAATTACCAGAACTCATACAGCAATTCAGTAATGTGACAGGATGCAAAATCAATGCACAGATATCAGTTGCTTTCTTATACACAAACAGTGAAACTGTGGAAAGATAAATTAGAGAATCAATTTCAATAGCAAGAAAAACCATCAGATACCTGGGAATAAATCTAACCAAAGAGGTAAAGGATCTATACTCTAGGAACTACAAAATACTCATGAAAGAAATTGAAGAAGACACAAAAAGATGGAAAAGCATTCCATGCTCATGGATCTGAAGAATAAACATTGTTTTTGAACATTTGTTTGTTGAATTAACATACCTATATTGCCCAGAGCAATCTATACTTTCAATGCCATCCCGATCAAAATACCAACAGCATTTTTCAAAATGCTGGAATAAACAATACCAAAATTTGTATGGAACCAGAAAAGACCCCAAAATGCTAAGGAAATGTTGAGAAAGAAAAACAAAGCTAGGGATATTATGTTGCCTGATTTCAAGCTGTATTACAAAGCTGTGATCACCAAGACAGCATGGTATGGTATTGGCACAAAAACAGACACATAGACCAGTGGAAAAGAGTAGAGAGCCCAGATATGGACTCTCAACTCTCTGGTCAACTAATCTTTGACAAAGCAGGAAAAAATATCCAATGGAAAAAAGTCTCTTGAATAAATGGTTCTGGGAAAACTGGACAACTATCTACAGAAGAATGAAAATGGACCATTCTCTTACACAATACACAAAGATAAACTCTAAATGGATGAAAGACCTCAATGTGAGACAGAAATCTATCAGAATCCTAAAGGAGAACATAGGCAGTAAGCTCTTTGACATCGACCACAGCAACTTCTTTCAAGACACACATCTCCAAAGGCAAGGGAAACAAAAGTGAAAATGAGCTTTTGGGACTTCATTCAGATAAAACGCTTCTGCACAGCAAAGGAAACAGTCAACAAAACAAAGAGCCAATCCACAGAATGGGAGAAGATATTCCCAAATGACACTACAGACAAAGGGCTGATATCCAAGATCTATAAATAAACTCCTCAAACTCAACACCCAAAAAACAGATAACCGTGTCAAAACAATGGGCAGAAGAGATGAACAGACACTTCTCCAAATAAGACATACAATTGGCGAACAGATACAGAAAATGTGTTTATCATCATTAGCCATCAGGGAGATTCAAATCAAAACTAAATGGAGATAAGACCCTACACCAGTTAGACTAGCAAAAATCGACAAGGCACGAAACAACAAATGTTAGAGTAGTTACGGAGAAAGGGGAGCCCTCTCACACTGTTGGTGGGAATGCAAATTGGTGCAGCCACTTTGGAAAACAGTATGGAGGTTCCTCAAAAAATAAGAAATAGAGCTATCCTATGACCCAGGAATTGCACTACTGGGTATTTATCCCAAAGATACAGATAAAGTGAAAAGAAGGGCCATCTGTACCCCAATGTTAAAAGCAGCAAAGTCCGCAAGAGCCAAACTGTGAAAAGAGCCAAGATGCCTTTCAACAGATGAATGGATAAAGACGACGTGGTCCATATACACAATGGAATTACTCAGCCATCAGAAAGGATGAATACACAACTGTTGCATCAACATGGATGGGACTGGAAATTATGCTGAGTGAAATAAGTCAAACAGAGAAAATCAATTATGATATGGTTTCACTTATTTGTGGAACATAAGGAATAGCATGGAGGACATTAGGAGAAGGAAGAGAAACATGAAGGGGGAGAAATAAAGTGGGAGATGAACCATAAGAGACGACTATGGACTCTGGGAAACAAAGATAGGGTTTTAGAAGGGAGAGGGATAGAGGAATGGGTGAGCCTGGTGATGGGTATTAAGGAGGGCACAGATTGCATGGAGCACTGTGCATTATATGCAAACGATGAATCATGGAACAGTACATCAAAAACTGATAATGTACTATATGGTGACTAATATAACATAATCAATCAATCAATAAAGGGGAAGAAGGAGCATATTATCATGGAAAATCACCAACTGGAAGGTAGAGAGAAACAAAAGTTAAAAGAAACAATGGAGGGGCACCTGGGTGGCTCAGTCGATTTAAGTGTCTGCCTTTGGCTCAGGTCATGATCCCAGGGTTCTGGGATCAAGTGCCACATTGGGCTCCCCGCTCAGTGTGAAGTCTGCTTCTCCCTCTCCCTCCCTGCTTGTGCTTTCTCTTGCCATCTCTATCTCTTTCTTTCTCTCAAATAAATAAATAAAATCTTCAAAAAAAAAAAATAAATAAAAGAAACAATAGAGAGACAAAATAACCAGGAGGCAAGACATAAAAACAGCAGTAGTAAGTGCTTAAATATCAATAATCACTCTAAACATAAATGGATTGATGTCACTAATAAAAAGGGCACAGAATGGCTGGATGGATTAAAAACAAAACAAAGACAAGAACAAGGCACATCTGAGTGGTTGAGATGGTTAAGCACTGGACTCTTGATTTTGGTTCAGGTCATGATCTCAGGGTCATGAGATGGAGCCACAAACTAGGCATGGAGTCTACTCTAGATTTTCTCCTTCTACCCTTCCTCACCCCTTGCTTGTGCAAATGCACACTCTTTCTCTCTAAAAATAAAAAACAAAAAAACAAGACCCAAGTATATGCTGCTTAAAGGAGACTCATGAGCTTGGAAGATACACACAGGCTCAAAGTGAAAGGATGGAAGATAATATTTCAAGTATCCAAGCAAGTGAAAACCAAAACAAAGTGGAGATAGCCATACTTACATCAGACAAAATAGGCTTCAGGCCAGAAATGGAAATGAGATAAAGATCATTACATAATGATAAAGGGGTCAATACATTAAGAAGATATAATAATTGTAAATATGTACAGTCCTGACACGCAAGCACTGGAATATATTCAGCAAATACTAACAGATCTTAAAGAAGAAGCAGACAGTACAATAATGGTGGTGGCTTCACTACCGCACTATCAGCAACAGATGAACCATCCAGACAGAAAATTTACAAAGCAATGTTGCAATCGAACCCAACTTTGGAACAAATGGACTTTGAACAGACATTACAGAACATTCCATCTACCAGAAGCAAAATACACACGCTTCACAAGCACACACAGGACATTCCCCAGGACAGATCCTATGATAGGATACAAAACAAATATTAGAAAATTTAAGAAGAAATTCTACTATCTTTTCTGACCAGGGTGGTATGAAATTAGAAATCAAGAGGAAAGTGAGAAGATCTAAAAATATGTGGAAATTAAATAATTTTAAACAACCACTGGGTCAAAGAAGAAATAAAAAGAAATAAAAAATTTTTTCAAACAAATGAAAATGAAAATGCAACACATAAAATTTGTGGAATGGATGGATTAAGCAGCTCTGAGAGAAAGTTTATACCAGCAAATGAACATATTAAGAAATTAGAAAGATTTCAAATAACCTAACTTATATTTCAAAGACCTTTAGAAAAGAACACATTAACCCCAAAGTTAGCAAATGACAAGAAAAAATAAGGTTCAGAGCAAAAACAAATGAAACAGAGACCAGGAAAACAGAAAAGATCAAAGAAACTAAGAATTGGTTCTTTGAAAAGATAAACCACACCAACAAAGCTTTAATTACACTAATAAAAAAAGGAGAGGGTGCCTAGGTGGCTCAGTCATTTAAGCGTCTGCCTTCGGCTCGGGTCATGGTCCCAGGGTCCTGGGATCGAGTCCCGAATCAGGCCCCATGCTCAGTAGGGAGCCTGCTTCTCCCTCTGCTTCTGCTGCTCCCCCTGCTTGTGCACACTGTATCTCTCTCTCTCTCTTTGTCAAATAAATAAAATCTTAAAGAAAATTTAAAAAGAGACTAGAATAAAATTTAAAATGAGACATTACAACTGATACAACCAAAATATGTAAGATCATAATGGACAACTATGAACAATTATAGGCCAGGAAATTACATAACCTAGAAGAGATGGATACACTTCTAGAAATACACAACCCACCAAGACTGAATCAGGAAGAAACAAAGTCTGAACAGACCAATAACGAGTAATGAGATTGAATCAGCAATCAAAAACCTCCCAATACAGAAATCCTTAGGAAATGACAGCTTCACTGGTGAATTCAACCAAACATTTTAAGAAAAATTAACAATCCTCCTCAACCTATTTAAAATAATGAGGACAAAACACTTCCAAACTCATTCAATAAGGCCAGTATTACCTTTATACCAAAACAAGAAAAGACAACCACAAGAAAACTGTAGACCAATATCCCTGGTGAGTATAGATGCAAGCATTCTCATTAAAATATTAGCATGCTGAATTCAAGAACACATTCACAGGATTATATACCAGGAAAAACAGGATTTATCCCTGGGATTCAAGGATGGTCCAACATATGCAAATCAATAAATGTAATATATCACCCCAATAAGATGAAAGCCAAAAATCACATGATCATCTCAATAGACACAATAAAAGCATCTGAAAAAATGCAACATCCTTTCATAATAAAAACCCTTTGCAGGCTGGATATAAAAGGAACATAGCTCAACAAAATAAAGGCCACTTGCAACAAACTGAAAGCTAACCTCACATTTAATAGAGAAAAACTGAAAGCTTTTCCTCTAAAATCAGGAACAAAAGAAGGATGCCCACTCTCTCCACTCTTATTTAATATAGTATTGGAAGTCCTAGCTAGAGAAGTCAGGCAAGGCAAAGAAATAAAAGTCTGTCAAATGAGAAAGGAGTAAATAATATTAGTCCTATTTGTTGATTTTATATACAGGAAATCCCAAAGAGCAAACCAAGATAACTCTTGGAACTGACCACAAATTCAGTAAAGCTGCAGGATTCAAAATCAATACATATCACTCTACTGTTTTCCTTTACAGTCATGATGAAACATCTGAAAAAGAAAGAAAACTATCCCGTTCACAGTAGCATCAAAAAACAACAAAATACTCAGCAAAAATTTAGCCAGGTAAGGGAAAGATCTGTACAATACAAACTGTAAGATTTTGCTGAAAGAAATTTAAGATGAAACAAATGGAAAACTATTGCATATTGACAGATCAGAAGAATTAATATCATTAAAACATTTATAATACCCAAAGCCATGTTACAGACTTAATATTCATCAAAACTCCCAAGGGATTCTTCACAGAAATAGAAGAAACAACCTTAAAATTTGTTGTGGCATCACAAAAGACCCTGAGAGACAGAGCACCCCCGACAAAAAGAACAAAGCTAGCGGCATCACACTTCCTAATAACTATATTACAAAGCTACAGTAATAAAACAACATGTTACTGGTACAAAAACAGACACACAGAGCAGCAGAACAAAACAGAGAGCCCAGGGTGAAATGCTGGCATAGATGGTCAACTAATATTCAACAATGGAGCCAAAAACACCCAATGGAGAAAAGATAATCTCTCCAACAAATGGTGCTGGGAAAACCGGAGAAACACATGCAGAACAATGAAAATGGGCTCTTCTCAGGCCACTTGCAAAAATCAATTCAAAAGAGATCAAAGACTTAAACATAAGACCTGAGAGCAAGACTTTGAGAACACATAAGTTAGAAGCTCCCAGACATTGGTCTTGGCAATGATATTTTGGATATGATGCCAAAAGCACAAACACCAAAAGCTAAAATCAACAAATGGGACTACATGAAACTCAAAGCTCCCTTCTGTAAGGCAAAAGAAACAACTAGCAAAATGAAAAGGCAACCTACAGAATGGGAGAAAACTTTTCTAAGTGATATATCGGATAAGGAGCTAATAATATTCAAAATATATGAGGAACTTGTACAACTTAATGACAAAAAAAAAATCCAATTTAAAAACGGCCAGAAGCAAGATGGGATTGGGAGGGAGACAAACCATAAGTGACTCTTAATCTCACAAAACAAACTGAGGGTTGCTGGGGGGGAGGGGGTTTGGGAGAAGGGGGTGGGATTATGGACATTGGGGAGGGTATGTGCTTTGGTGAGTGCTGTGAAGTGTGTAAACCTGGTGATTCACAGACCTGTACCCCTGGGGATAAAAATATATGTTTATAAAAAATAAAAAATTAAAAAAAAATAAAAAATAAAGACAATATCTTTAAAATAAAAGGAAAAAAAAAAATAAAAACGGCCAGAAGAACTAAGTTGATGCTTTTTCAAAGAGTACTTCAAAATGGACAAGAGGCACATGAAAATATGCTTACCATCACTCATCATCAGGGAAATGCAAATCAAAACCACAATGTCATGACTGACGCTCACACTGTCAGAAGGGCTATCAAGAAGACAAGAGACAGTAGGTGCTGACGGAGATGGATTGAAAAGGGAACACAGTTGGGGGAAATGTAAACTGGTCCAAGCACAAGTGAAAACATTACTTTATTTTAATTTTTTCCTGAAAAAAATTAAAAATCCACCTGGCAGACCATCCAGCAATTCCACGCCTGGTTATAGACTCAAAGGAAATGCAAGTGGGATTTCGAAGAGATCGCGCACTCTCATGTTAACTTATTCACAATAACCAAGATATGGTAACAACCTAAAGTCTCATCAATGGATGAATGGTTAAAAAAGATGGGGTATAAGTACACAATGGAATGTTATTCAGCCCCGAGCAAGGAAAGTCTCCTGCCATTTGTGACAATATGGATGGTGGATGCTCAGTCAGTCAGAGAAAGGTAAGAACTGCAGCACATCACTTACACGTGAGATCTAAAAAAGTCAAACCTATTACATCTGTATCTTTGGGGTAAATACCCAGTAGTGCAACTGCAGGGTCATACGGTAGCTCTATTTTTAATTTCTTAAGGAATCTCCACACTGCTTTCCAAGGTGGCTGCACCACTTGCATTCCCACCAACAGCGTAGAGGAACATTCCCCTTTCTCCACATCCTCTCCAGGAGACTATGCTGAGTGCAAGAAGTCAAGCAGAGAAAGTCAATTATCATGTGGTTTCACTTACTTGTGGAGCAGAAGGAGTAACATGGAGGACATTAGGAGAAGGAAAGGAAAAGTGAATTGGGGGAAGTCAGAGGGGCAGACAAACCATGAGAGACTGTGGACTCTTGAGAAACAAACTAAGGGTTTTGGGGGGTGGGGGTGGATGGCTGAGCCTGGTGGTGGGTACGAAGGAGGGCATGTACTGCATGGAGCACTGGGTATGGTGCATAAACAACGAATCCTGGAATACAGAAAAAATAAAATTTAATTTAAAAAAATAAATTAAAAAGTCAAACTTGTGAAAAACAGAGAGTAACACTGTGGTTACCAGGGGATGGGGCAGGAGTGGGCACATGAGACTGATGTGGTTTAAGGGTACCAACTCGCAACAAGTAGTAAATAAGTCACAGAGACCTAATGCACAGTGTCATAAACACAGATTACCATGCTGTACTGTAATTATGTACGCGCCAGAAGTACCAAACATCACTACAATTTTACTACAATATATAAATGTACCGAATTAACAAGGTGTACATAGTAAATTTATACAATGATATACGGTAAATATATTGCATTAAAAAGTCAAAACTAACAACTTTCAACACAAAGAAGTAGTAATCCACATGCAGAGATCTTAGCAACTTATTGAAAATAGAATCAGTCTGTTTTATTGGTGTCTGCAGTTTTTTTCTCCACAGAGCCTATAAAAGCATAACAGCAAAATTTTGTTGTTGTAAAACTTACTTCTTTCACTCTTAAGAGTTACAAGTTTTTTGATTATTTATTCATACATTCCTTCATTCACAAAAGGAGTAAGTAAAACAAATCGTACGTTTTGTCCTTTGCTCTGGAGAAAATAAAGGAGGAAAGAGGGAGAGTAAGTGCTGGAGATAAAGCAAGATTACTTTTTTTTTTTTTAAGATTTTATTTATTTATTTGTCAGGGATAGAGGGAGAGAGAGTGAGCGAGCACAGGCAGAGAGAGAGGCAGGCAGAGGCAGAGGGAGAAGCAGGCTCCCTGCCGAGCAAGGAGCCCGATGTGGGACTTGATCCCAGGACGCTGGGATCACGACCTGAGCCACCCAGGCGTCCCCAAGATTACGTTTTAAACAGAGCGGTCAGGAAGGCCTCATTTCAAGGTAACACTCAAATAAAGACCTGAAAGAGGTAGGGGAAGGAGTCATGGGACACCAAAGGAAGAAAATTTAAGGCAGGGCAACAGCTGATGCGAAGACCCTGAGGTGGGGACATGCCTGATTTGTGGAAAGAACAGCCCAAGGAGGCTAGAAACAGAAGGAACGGTGGGGGAGGTGGTGGCGAGGTAAGGCAGGGAGAGCAGCTAGAAAACGGTTACAAGAAGGTGGGTGATGGTGGCGGTGAGGGTGACGGCCCCAGTGGGGACTGGACTCTGGATCTTCTCTGGCGCCAGAGCTGCCCGGGTTTGTGACAGGTGAGATGGGAGGTGTGACAGAAGGAAAGGGCTTAAAGACGCCTGGAAGGTTGTAGTGCTGAACACCTAAGAGCCTGACTGCTGTGCGGGACCCCGACATGCACAGGCCAAAAAGTCCAGGAGAACCCAGGAAGCGAGACAGAATAACTGGTTTATGAGGAAAAAGAAAACCAGGAGATTCAAGTGTCCCAGAAGACAAAAAAAGAAAGAGCTGTTGCGAGGGGTGGGGTGGGGGGGTGAGGGATCCTCAACTGGGTCAGATGCTGACAGGTGAGAAGCCGCAGCCTGGGAAGCAGGACGGCTGGGCAGCACTCACTGACTGAGATGGGACTCAAGATCCATCCTCCTGAATCTCAAGTGGGATCAGTCGGCACCTGCCTGTCCTAAGACTGTTACCTTCACTCACACGGTCTCAGACAGAATGCAGGTCAACAGGGCTGCGGTTCTGGCAAGGGAGTGTGACAGACAGACGTCAGAGCAACGAATGTTAGTATCCGAGTAAGGGCCTGATTACAACTGACTATGGAAGGATGGAGGGCACAGGGTGAGGGGGACAGAGCTCCAGGTACCAGTGGGACAGAAGGAATGCAGGAGTCACCCAAGGGAGTGAACTAGCTACGGACAGGAGATAATGCAGAGTCTGCTTGAAGTTGAGATTAGGGGCACCTGGGTGGCTCAGTCGGTTAAGCCTCTGCCTTCGACTCAGGTCATGATCCCAGGATCTGGGATCGAACCCCACATTGGGCGCCCTGCTTAGTGGGGAGCCTGCTTCTCCTTCTGCCTGCTGCTACCCCTGCTTGTGTGCACGCTCTCTCTCTGACAAATAAATAAAATCTTAAAAAGCAAAGAAGACTTAAGAAAAAAGAAATTGAGATTAATAAAGAATTCTGGATACTGTAGTCTCAAGACAGGAGCGGATTAGGTAGAGCAGAGGACAAGATCCTTGGACGTATAAGAATCAAGAGACAAGAGAAGTCAGAACAGTAAGAAGTTTGCCCAGTGCATTTTACAATCACCGAGTATCACGCCAGGAGTGATGCAACAGAAGATATTTGCCAGGAAGTCACAATCTCAAGGCTGAGGAAATAGGACAGTGATCCCCAAGGCTACACTGGGATGGGAAGGGCTCCTTTCCCGGGAGCAGCCCCATCTCCTCCCCAGACGAGTTCATGTGCGCACATATGTACCTGTGGGGAAATGAACGCTACGCCAGGTCATACTGTTAAGGTCATGAGTCTACATAAACAGTATTATTCTGTTTTCCGCATGAGTCTTCAACTGTATTTTTTTTTTTAAGATTTTATTTATTTATTTGACACAGAGAGAGAGAGATCACAAGTTGGCAGAGAGGCAGGCAGAGAGAGAGGGGAAAGCAGGCTCCCTGCTGAGCAGAGAGCCCTACATGGGGCTCAATCCCAGGACCCTGGGATCAAGACCTGAGCTGAAGGCAGAGGCTTAACCCACTGAGCCACCCAGGTGCCCCTTCAACTGGATTTTTTCCAGAAATTTCTTTTCAAGATAAAACAGCCCCTCATAATCAACAGTTCTTCAAACTGAGTCCAACTCCAAAAGAAAAGGTATCATCATTAACATTTGTTTACCTTGAAGTTTTCTACTCAGCTCAAGTTTTTCCTGTTCAAGGCGTTTGATCCTCCTCTCGTACGCCTCGGTCGCCAGATTGTTGTCTAGAGTCCTCTGGACACTGACGTCAAGGTCCAGGGACGCGGGACCGGCTGTGACCCGTAAACAGCTCCGATCAGAAAGAACGCTGAAGAAACATAAAAACATGAGTTCACAGAGAAAAGAACGTCTCAAGAAACAGAGCCTTCTGCAGCTATCTACTTAAAACACGGATTGCGGTATCTAGCTACAGTCAACTGTGTAGGGTGACAGGAAAACACATTGTGTGCAAATCTCAACACAGACCACTTTTTAGAAGTATTTTATAAAATTAATAAATAGTCCAAATTATCTTAAATTTCAATAACCACACATTATAAAATGATGTTTACTGAACACAAGGTGACCACGTAAGTGAAACAGGAGTCAAAAGCACACACCATGGTCCTCTTCATCAGAATTTGGATTCAAAAGTGAAATGCTTCCTTTAATTCAATATAATTTAATGAAAAATACTTGAAGTGTTGAACATTTAGTAGGGAGCAAAATCGCCACTTGCTTCTGTTCTCATGATGGAGACAGGAACATATGAGATAAGTAAAATATTTAGGGCATTAAGCAGTGCTGAATACTAAGGACAAAATAAGGAAAGGGTGGGGGTAGTATTGAGGGGGAAAAAGTAGAAATCTAGATAAAGTGGCCAGGAACTCCCAATAAAGTCCAGAGGGAGTAACGGGGTAGTGGCGGGGGGGCGGGGGGGGGGGGGATATTGGGGGGAGGGGAACATTCTAAGCCGATGGAACACAAGCGCAAGAGCCTGAAGCAGGAATAGGTCTGGCATGGTCCCAGGCCAGAAAAGAGCCCTGTGTGACTGGAGCAGAGTCGGCAAGGTTAAGAGTCGTAGGAAAGAGAAAGTGAGCCAGTCATGCAGGGTCTTGTAAGAGTGCTGGTTTTGATTAAGATATGAGCTGCTGGAGTTGGGAGACTGGGGCGATGGGTCCTAAACAGTAAGAGGTTTGCTGAGTGCATTTTACAGTCACCAAGTATCACGCCAGGAGTGATGCTGCAGAAGACAGTTTGCCAGGAAGTCACAATTTCAAGGCTGAGGAATATAAGGGAATGACACGTTCCCTTATAGATTTATCTTCTAGCAGGACCAGTCAGACAGGTTCAGAGAAATCTAGGAGACGAGATTATAAACATTTGAGGTAGGTGGTTGGGTGGGTTTTAAGTAGGAAAGAGCAGAAGGGTCTCACATTCAGGCATCGCCAGCAAATATCTGGGAGTGCACCACATTATCAGTGGAAAGGGTCCCAAGACGAAGCTGTGGGGCCCAGAGAGATGAGGTCAGAAGGCCTCAGCTGTAGAGACAGAGAAGGACTGGCCAGAAAGGTGAGGAGTCAGGAAAGCAGCCTGGAAGGTAAGAGACGGCAGTGCTATGATGGGAAGGAGCTATGAAGCCCAGCCTGAGAGGAGACACACAGGCCAGGACTGACTGGGAGCCCCTACCGGGCGTCTGCACAGGCGAGTGCTTGGGTACAGAGACGGGCAGGCAGGACCATGCAGAGGAGCATGTGAACACTGCCTGCCTCCACCTCTCCGTGCAAGGTTAAGTGAGCTCATCAAGGGAGAGCAGAAGAGCGGGCACAGGCACAAGAAGGGTCCTAGAGGTTGGTAATCATGACCACGGAAGGTGAGACCTGCTTTTCTCTGGACACTGAACTGCATGGGTCTGAGCAGAAACCTGAACTGTACTAATGATGTCAACTCAGCAGAACCATGCAGGAGACCAGGAGGCAGTCAAGGACCTGAGGGAGGGCACACAAGGACTGAGGACAATCATACTCTGCTTACACCAGGGAAGGCGGACGGGGAAGTGGTCCATGAAAATAGGGCTAAGGTGGCTGGTGCTGGCACTTGGCCCCTGGAGTGTATTTGCTAACACAGAAGACACTTCGATTCCTGCCCCAGTGCCAACAGGAACACTGTGAGCTCCATTTCTCCTCCAAAATGACCCAAGATTCTCCTATGTTCTACTCATTACAGAACATCTAACTTGGTCAAGCAGTAGCTTCGGCCTCTATTTAAAAATTGTTTTGACTTACAAGGCTTCCTTATATATTTCTTAAATTTATCTTAATTTGTTTTAAGTTGTCCAAATTATGTTAACTTTTCCAACTTACCAGCTACTAGTATATGTGAAACCAACAAATGGCAGGTGGTGGCCAGAAAATGCAGTATGTGTGGGTGGGGGCATCGTTTCCTGAAGGAGGAAAACACATCTGGTAAGAAATAAATAAACGTGATCTGTAGGTTGGCCTATAATATTAACGATCAATAGGAAATACACGGCTGTTCAATTTAGAAACACATATTAAGTCTGGTGCAGATGTGCAGTGATCTAGAACCCAAACAAGAGCACTGCCACTGTAATATTCTAATAAAATTAAACTCCAGATGGAAAGTCTGACATTGAAAGCCCAGTGATTATTCATGTATGCATACGTGCATATTTGCCTCATCGCTAAAAATTATTTGTAACCCAAAATCAATATTCACAGTGCTTCTGCAATCACTAACAGACACATGCAGAACAAAAACATTTTTTTGAGCTGCCTGATGCCTAAGTTTCCAGCTGGGACTGAACAAGGAGACACTCTGCCTTCTTGTTTGAGCTCTGATACGACAAAAAATATTCCTTCCAAGGTCTGCATGTGCCACGTCTTTCAGATTTTTCTGCTTTTTATGGGTGACTGTGTTGTTTAAAATGTCCTCCACGCATAGCACAGAACGGCCATCTAGATGGTTTCTAAGCAAGACAGCTGTGATGTGCCTGACAAATACGTATGTGTGTTAGAAAAGCTTTGCTCAGGCTCAAGTTACACTGCTGTTGGCTGTGAACTTGCTGTGAATTAATCAACAATATATGTATTCAATAAGGTTTCTTTAAAGAAAAACATACATAAAACAAGGTTATGTACTACTGGTTGAATGAAATGACCAGAGGCTCAAAAGAACCTACCCCTGTATTTCCCCCTAGGAACAATGGTTCAATATTCACAACTACAGCACACACAGGAACTTTATGGAACATGTAACTACCATAATCAGAATCGACTGTACTATGTATTTAATTTGGAAAGATGCAAATTTCTGTTTACAGTAAATGTAATTCTTATATAATAAAAAACTGATGAGGAAAGTCCATTTAATTTTTTTTTTTTTTTTTTGGAGGTCGGGAGAAAGAAGCAGAAAAAATATTTACCTCTTTGCATATGCCATTTACTGAACAGTGAACAGTGATAGAAAATCAATATACAAATTTTTAGTGCAGAATTAAAACCATAAGAAATAAAATAATGGAAGAAAAAAATAAAGCTCAAATTAAGAAGGCTAAAAGGGCAACATCTATAAAATTTTATGTTCTTATTGTCCTAAATTATAACAGTGTAACCTAAAGCTGTAGAGCAGAGGTTGATGACCTATGTCAGCCCACAAGCTAAAAGTGGTCCAGCGTTTGGCGACTCTGCTAGTCTGCCACTAGCCCCAAGGAGCTTACAACCTCAGGATAGCAAGGCTATAGAATTTTCCCCACTTCCCTTCCTACCAATTTACTACTTTTAGTGGCAATACCACTGGGTATGGGAGCTCTCCAAATCAAGTCAGCCTCCTGCCAGCAGCTCGATGGCCCCAACTAGGCTGAAGGAATGGGGTGGGACAGTTTTTGACCAAAGTTCAGTTTCTCATGAATAAATGCTTCTCAATTTCTTTCCCTTGGGTTGAGTTGTCAAGCCCCAAAATGGTTGTTTTTGACAATTTGTCCAGTATCATGGAGCTTTTTAAGGAGAGATTTGCCAAACTCTCACTCTGCCATCACGAAATCCACTTTTCTAAGCATCTGATTTCTCCTTTTCCTAGGAAACCTCATGGCATAACTGATCTAATTGGTAAATACGTGAAGTTTAATCTTGCTCCTTGTCATAAATAAACATGTTCACCTCAGTGAACTCTCTCAATTTCTCAATGTATGAGGAAATAAATACTAGAAGCCACGATAACTGTCTGGTAATTGATAAGGAGGTCCATAAAATTGCTTCAAAACCACATTGCAATGTCATACTTACAGAATTCTTTAAACAATCATCATCCACATCAAAATTTGATGTATCTGTTGGGCTACTAACTTCTGGAATATAAGGTGCTTCACAGTTTCGAATATTATCCCAATCAATTCCATTGAAAAAAGGGTGTTTCTTAAAGTCTTCTATTCCATTTTGACCAAGTCGGTGCTCTCTGCTGCAAATGAGTCTTCGAATCAGATCCTTAGCATTTTCAGACACATCGGTCACTTGAGCTGGAAACTGAAACCTCTCCTAGACACAGAATAATAGGAACAAAACATAAATCAATTAACATTTATTTTCTTAAAAATGCATTTTCTTTTAAAAATGTTTAATAAGTGGGGGTGCCGGGGTGGCTCAGTGGGTTAAAGCCTCTACTTCGGCTCAGGTCATGATCCCAGGGTCCTGGGATCGAGCCCTGCATCAGGCTCTCTGCTTAGCAGGGAGCCTGCTTCCCCCTCTCTCTCTCTCTGCCTGCCTCTCTGCCTACTTGTCTCTGTCTAATAAGTAAATAAAATCTTTTTAAAATGTCTAATAAGGGACGCCTGGGTGGCTTAGTTGGTTGGGCAGCTGCCTTTGGCTCAGGTCATGATCCCAGCGTCCTGGGATCGAGTCCCACATTGGGCTCCTTGCTCGGCAGGGAGCCTGCTTCTCCCTCTGCCTCTGCCTGCCACTCTGTCTGCCTGTGCTCGCTCGCGCTCCCTCTCTCTCTCTGATAAATAAATAAAATCTTTTTTTTAAAATAATGTCTAATAAGTGTACACTGGTACAAAGTACTCATACTACAAAAGAAAAGAGTATTTTTCTAAATGAACTTTTAATTTTATATGTGACTTAGTCACTCACACATGCACCGTAGAAAGAATAAACTGAATGCTAAAATACCTTAAACTGCTATCAGAATGAAGAGAACTTATTAAAAGTAGACTGACTCAAAATTTCAGTAGAGTGTATATGACTCATGATGTTCATATATGCCACAAACCAAGCATTAAGTAACAACAGTAAACACCTGTGAAGAACGGACCATGCACTTGACACTCATGGAAACTCTTTGTTCACTTAATGCCTATAATCCTCACAGCAATCCTTGAAGGCAGGTGCCACTATTATCCTGGTTTTACAGAAGAGACCCAAAGCCCCAGGGAGTTCAAGCCAGTCACTCCTAGTCACACGACTAGTAAACCGAAGAGCTTTTGCAAGAGTGGCCTGACTCCAGAATCCAGCTCGGAGCCCCCACCTCTCACTGATTTCTCTCTGAAATGACTTATGTGCTCTTTACAACGCGGTAGCTAGCTGTCCCCTAGCTGTCTTCCGACTCTCCATGACTATTTAGCAGATTATCCTTGCAGCCAGGCAGAAGAGCACCGGCTGCACAGAAGAGCTTTAAGGGACTGATACATACATGAAGCAACTGATCCTAACTGTCCCCCCACCCCCTTTTATGGAACCTTCCTATTCCAGGTGTTCCAACAGCTCACAGTCTTCTGAAATCGATCAATCAGAACCCTCCTCTCTTTATTACAATTTATTTCTATTTCATCGGGAACTAAATGGATTAAGCCTCCATTATTTTGCTCCTGTGGTGAATCTGGACTCTTTTCACTGCACTGATCCTAAAGAAGACCGGAACAGGTATCCTCGCACATACATCTTGGTTCAACTGAGTACTTCCTTAGGGCAGATTCCTAAACCTGAAGTTGCTCAAAGTTCTAACCCTTTTCAAGGCTCTAGATGCTTTTTTACAGACTTGTTGACAGAAAGGTTACATCAGTTCCTATTGACAATGTCCAATAATACCCATCTTACCGGGTTATTCACAGTACAGAGTAGAATTTTTCTTTTCATCTTTGCCAGGGGGAAATAGGATATCTCAGTTTTATTTTGATTTGCATTTAATTTATGATGGCTGAGGATGAGAATTTTTTAAATGCATTCTAGTCATGAGTATACTTATAGTAGTAAGAATATAAATTATCTACTTACCCGCTTCGTTATTCTACTGAAGAGACCAATTTCCTATTTATTAGCATTTCTAATAAAATACAGGAGAAGGTAAGAACTAATAATTTTATGTATAATTAATGGGTTTTGATTATTCACGTTTGTCAGGTCCCCTATTAGCATAGAAATTAGAATGTTCATTGTTTTTAAAAAAATATTTTTTTAACTATCACATTTCTTCAAATTTATTGTATCATTTACCACACTGAATTGAAGAATAGTAAAATATACTAACTTTATGATTCATGATTTTTCCATATGTCTCCACCAGAGATTCTGCATAAAATGGTGTTTCTCCATAAAGCATTTCGTACATACAGACCCCCAGAGACCACCAGTCACATTCAGGTCCATATCTCCCTTTCCCATCTTCCATGGCTTGAAGGATTTCAGGAGAGATATAATCTGGAGTTCCAACAGCCACTGAGGACTGGACCTGAGGAAGTGCACACATTTTTAGTAATCTATTATATTAGAAACAATAATTAATTAAAAATATTTACACTTACTCACATACACAAGACATCATTTCAAAACTACAACTTTGTCAATACCTGAATTTAGCCTCCTTGTACGTATAAGTTCAATTGTATATAATCTCCACACTAACAGTCCTCCAGATTTCACAATACTATAGAATTTTTATTATTGATGGTACTTCATTGGCTACATTTAGGGTAACGATAGGATTTGAACATCACAGCCATTAAAAACAAACTGGGTATTTAGTACAGAACATTCTTATTATTGATATTATCTAACCAACACATTCCTATAAATAATGGAACTAGGAAAACTCTACATTTGTCAAAAGGAAAATATTGCCTGAAAAAAACAAGCCAATACTTTTGAGCAACCCAGAAATTATTTTAAAACACCTTAACTGAAAACTAAGGAAATAATTATTAACAATATACTGCAAACTATCTATTAATTTAAAAAATTACAAAGGGGTTTGAAACATATTCTTCAAAAAATAAAGTCCCAGTAGAGAAAAACAGCTGGGCATGTAATTATAGGAAGTTAGATGTAAATGAGAAAATAATCAATATAAATGATCTTGGGCATGCATCTTGCAAAGTACTCTGAAATAAAATTGTTTCTTTGTACATTTTAAAGAAGCGTATCAAAAAAGAATATTCTCAAGGTAGAATAATGGTTAATATTCTGGATTTTCTAGAAAAAAAAATCATTCTTAAGTAACCCTTAGAATAGACTTCCTCTTTGGTAATACTGAGATAAGGTAACTTGAAAACTCCTGCACTTAAACTCTTAAAAATACTAGATAAAATACAATAACCATTTTTTTAATAAATATATAAATGAGCCCTTACAGAAAAAAGAAATACTTAGGGGCTGGTTATCAAGAAGTGTTTGAGAACCAGAGCAATAAGCGTTATAGCAGGACTGGGGCTGGGGAATGTTGGTTTTCATTTTCTAGATACTTGGATTTTAATATATCCATGAGGATGAGAGGACAGTCCTCAGCTTATGTGAGGTTTGAAGCAAGAGGCCACCCCCTATAATAATAGCCTTTACTCTAGAGGGTAAGTAAAAAGGTGAATTATGAAAATCTGCCACTCAGAGAAAGAGACTTTGTCCGTATTGATTGTGGCTGAAATGTGAAGAAGAATTGCTCCTCCCAAAATTCATCACTTTCAGCCATATAGTCCCAGCATTGGGTACTCTGAATCACAGTGCTTCTGGGGTCCAGAAGTCCTCAAGCCAAGGAACTGGCAAAAATACTGGCACCTGGTAAGGTACACCCCCAAAACTTGGCATAACAAATTCAAAACTACTACTATTCAAAATTCACTACTTTACAGGACACATGATCAAACCTTGCCGCATGTAATTCTCACACATAAAAGCCCACTGAAGATGAGCTAACAGTCCATTACCAAAAAAAAAAAAAAAAAAATCAGAAATCAAAGCAATATAATTAGACAATTATCAATTCTACATGAATTATGTTTTAAAATGATTAAAAATTTAAAATATAAAAATCATAGGAGAAATGAAAAAAAATGAAATGAAGTTCTAGAAATAGGAAAAAAAACCCCCACAAAACCAAAAAGCTAGCCTTGAAATAAAAAAAAATAAAAAGTGAATAGGTAAAAGATATGAAAAAATAAAACCAGATCCATTTCTATCCACACTGCAGTTAAACTGCAGAGTACCAAAGGCAAAGACATCTTCAAAACAGTAAAGAATATAGAGAGATTGCCTACCAAGGAATGACAAGGAGACTGCAGCTGAATTATTGGTATTGACACAGCGGTGAGAAGAAAATGGAATTGAATCTTCAAAGTGACAAGACAAAATAACTGTCACCTAATTATGATACATGAATGGGGGTTAAATACAGGTATTTTTCACACAAAGAGTAAGTGAATTTCCATGTGCACACTCTTCCAGATAAACATAAGGACACACTTCAGGAAACAAGAAGTTTAACTCATGTGGAAGATGTGGTAGTAGAAGCAATTGTGAGCAAAGGTATTACTAAACTTTAACATACATACAGTCATTAATTGGATAAAATAGTGACAAAGACGAAGGGGATTGAGAGGAGTAGGAAAAAGAGGAGAAACACGTTGTCAGAGGAGGAGGGAACAACTATTTAAAGGTTGAAAATCAGGTGGAACTAAAATACCAGAAAACAGTAATGTGTTACCGAGGGAACAAGTAGGATCCAAGTGGTTGGTTTCTTGTTCTCTCATCTTTATTTTTTACTTACTTTTTAATCATTATTTTTAATTGTGGTAAAATACCTGTAGCATGAAATTTACCATTTCAACCATTTCCAAGCATGCACTCCATTGGCATCAAGCACATCCACGCTGTGGTGCAACAGTCACCACTATCCTTCTCCAGAACTCTTTTCATCTTGCAAAACTGAAACTTGGCATCCATTAAGCACTAACTGCCCCCTGCCCACCTCCTGCCCCATCCTGGGCCCTGACAACCACCACTGTACTTTCTATCTCTAAGTCTGACTACCCTAGGTGCCTCACAGCCATGAAATAATACAGTATTTGACATTTTATGTCTGGCTTAAATCACTTACATTTTCAAGGCTTATCCATGTTGTATCATGTGTTAAAATTTCCTTCTTTTTAAGCCTGAAAAATTTTCCATTGTACTTAAATACAACATTTCCTTTATCCACCCATCTGCTGATAGATACTTTGGTTACTTAAATCTCTTGGACATTGTGGATACTATGAATATGGTGTACAAATACCTCTTTGAGTCCCTGATTTCAATTCTCTGAAGTATATATCCCTAAGTAGAAGAACTGGGTCACACAATAATTCTATTTTTTAATTTTCTGAAGAACTGCCATACTGTTTTTCAGAGTGGCTATAGCGTTTTACACTTTACTACCAACAGAGTACAGGTGCTCCAATTTTTTCATATCTTCACCAACACTTCTTATTTTGTTTTATTGTGGGATTTTAAATTTTTTAACATTTAAATTAAATTAATTAATTGTAAGAAGAAATTAAGCCACTTAATGAGTGTGAGGTAGTATCTTTGATTTGCATTTCCCTAATGACTAGGGATGTTGAGCTTGTTGGCCATTTGCATATCTTCTTTGGAGAATTGCCTATCCAAGTACTTTGCTCATTTTGAATTGAGTTGTTACTGAGTTGTAGAAGTTCTTCACATATTCTGGATAATTAGCCCCTAATCAGACATATGATTTGCAACCATTTTCTCCCATTACATTAGATGCCTTTTTACTAAGATGACTGTGTCCTCCAGTGGACAGAAATTTTTTAAGGTGGTATAGTCCTATTTATCTATTTTTTCTTTTGTTGTCTATTGTTTGGTGTCATATCCAAGAAATCAATGCCAAACCCAATGTAATAAAGCTAGCCCTATATATTCTAAGATTTTTATAGTTTTAGCTCTTATATTCAGGTCTTTGATTCATTTTTAGTTGATTTTTGCATATAGTATAAAATAAACTAAGTTTTTTGTTTGGCTTTGAAATATGGTAAGAAACTGACTCTAGACTTCAGGTAAACCATAAATGTTAAAAATTTAAAGATAAACATTAAAATATTTGAAATAGAATGTATAGCTTCCAAAAAAGTAAATAAAAAGAGAAATTAAACTACACTTGACCAAGTCAACAGCAGGCAGAAAAGGGGGAAATAAAGCATGCATGCAAACAAATAAGCAAAACCTACAGTAAATAGCATAAGATCAACACTAAGAATAAATACAAACATATTGATCATCATGAGATTTATAAATGGACTAAATTTACCTATTAAAAGACAGCACTGTAAAAACTGAATGACAAATAGAGACACACCATGAGAGACTGTGGACTCTGAGAAACAAACTGAGGGTTTTGGAGGGGAGGGGGGTGGGGAGTTGGGTGAGCCTGGTGGTGGGTATTAAGGAGGGCATGTATTGCATGGAATACTGGGTGCGGTGCACAAACAATGAATTTTGGAACACTGAAAAAAATTAAAGAAAATTAAAGAAAAATTCAAAATGAACAAATATTTTTCAAAATTGGCAAAAACTTAAAAGCAAAGATATAAAAGTTTATAGCAAAGATATAAAAGATATCTAAACATAGGACACAGAAAGGTTAAAAGTAAAAGGATGCATAAGTCATATAAGGCAAACATTAAAAGAACATTAAGGTAGCTATATTTCTATCAGTTAAAATAGACTCTAAAGGCAAAATCATTATTAAGATTTTTAAAAATTCATTAACATAATTATAAACGAAAATACCTCAGAATAACATTCTGAATAATATGCCTAACAACATAGCTACAAAGGGTTATGTAAACATTGATGATAATAAGGAAAAATTAATAAATTCAGTATCATGGTAAGACTTTTTAAATAACAAATGATATATCAGAAAGAAATAAAACTGTTAAGAATATAAAAAATTTGAACAACAAACTAAGAACCTCAATCTTACGAACTCACATAGAAACCTGGACCCAGGAATTAAAAAGAGTGTATTATTTTCAAACAGACAAATAACATTATAAAAACTAGCCTGTTATAAAGCAAAAGTAACTCTTGACAAATGTCAGAAAAAAACTGATTATTAAATAGACCCATTCTCCAGTAAAATAAAACTAAAAAGAACCAAATAATTAATACTAAAGATATTAAAAATAATCAATGGTCCACAGAGGTTTTCTAACTAAAGTTGGAAAATATTTAGAACTGAAAAGTAAAATGCTCTAAATATCAAAACTGACGAAAGAAAAGAAAAGCACAAGCAAACAACATTAGGATTGAAAAAACAACAAAACTACACAAGTAACAGATTTTAAAGTTAGGAAAAGTACAATATGAACATTATACCATCAAAATTGAAAACTCAGAGAAAATAGACAATTTTCATAGAAAAAAAATATATAACTTACCAAAACTGACTCAGGAAGAAATAGAAAACCAAAGAGACCTATAACCATTAAGAAATGTGAATCAATAGTATAAAATCTACCTGGGAAACAAACCAAAAAAACAAGAGGAAAACAAAAACCAAACCAAGGCAAAGGTGATTTAAAAGTGAGTTCTACCAATTTCATAAGAAATAGACAACCTCTGTATTATATAAACTTGTTCTAAAGCCAAAATTGGTAAGGGGAGAGGATAGGACTACTCCCCTGTCCATTTTCCAAGGCTAAGATAACCCAAATACAAAACTCAGACAAGAATGATTTGAGCAAAAAAAATATCATACTGCAATCTCAGAATTGTCAATCTGAAGTGTGACTCTCGGGTAACATCCAATATAAAATATTAGTAGAGTCATTCGAACAATTTGTTCAAAAATATCAATACATCTTCAAAACAGAGTTATGTTTGGCCAAAGAATAGATGATTTAACATGAGAAATTCTATGTCATTCATCAGTTTAACAGATTAAAGGAAAAACACCCTAATATCATCATCTCAATGGAAGCAGAAAAGTCATCTGATTACAACAATAATAACCATAACAACACATTCTTATGCTAATAAGAAACAGAAATTTCATAATAAGAAACAGAAATTTCCTTAATCTTGGAAAGGATATCTATCAAAAGCTTATGGCAAATATCATAGTTAATTTGAAACTACAGAAAAAACACCATGAGCATCAGGAACAAGGCAAAGGAGCTCCCTATTACCATACCTATTGATTATTGCACTGAAGGTCATTGACTGCATACACGGAAAAAACAGCACACATAGGCATTTGTTAATGTGAACTATATGACTGTCTATGTACAAAACCTAAAACAATCTATAAATTATTTTGAATAAAAAATTTATTGAGCTTTCTAGTTTCAAAATGAGAATACAAAAATCAACTGTGGTCCTCAACAAAACAACAAGCAATTAAACTGAAACTCTAACAGTTATTGTTTATAATACTCTATGCCCCCAAAATCCAGTGTGCCTAGGAACAAATTTAACAAATAAAGGTAATGGATTTACTGTAAACATGATTATAAAACTTCAATAACAGACATAAAGGAAAACCTTAAATAATGGAGAGAGACATCATGTTTGTGGAAACAAAAATTCTGTTATAGACATAAATTTCTCCAAAATTAACCTCTAAATTCAATGCAAGTCTACAAGCTTCTGTTTCTGAAGGGGTATTTGTGTATACTTGGTATATATATAAACCAATAATATAACCCTAACAAGCATACGGAAAAACAAATGGCCAAAAACAGCTAACACAATCTTAGAAGAAGAAAAAGAAGTACACCAGGACATCCTTCCCAGAAACTGACTTCTTATAAAGGTGCAGTGATTAAGATGGCATAATTTCAACTCATACATGAGAGCCAAAAAGCAAGCTGAGACCTGATTTACAAAGTACCAAAATCTACGAAAAGCTAAAACTGAGGCAGCTGCCCAGGTAATAAATAATGACCCATACAAAGACATATAATTATAACAATTCAGAACACTGGGAAGAATAGAATATCCTAAACGCTTCTAGAAAAGGAAGGAAAGGTTTAACAGAAGAACTGAGATTTAGAATGGCACCAGATATCTCAACAGTAAATTAGAAGACGATGCAATGCCTGCTAAATTCTAAGAAAAATCATTTGAAATCTACATTACTATGCCCAAACAAATTATCAATCAAATATGAGGGTAGAAGTGGAAGCATTTTTCACACGTGCAAGATTATAAAATATTTACTTCCATAAGTAGCTCTCAGGAGAGCTACTGAGAGCTACTACCAGATAAAGAGGAAGTCAGACATGGGACCCAGGAAAGAGAGGATCCACTGCTTGATGGCCATGCAGTGAATCCCACTATGAAGAGTAGGATAGTCCTGGCAGGACAGTGCTACAACAAGCCAGCAGAACAGTCTGGATGAGCAGGGAGAAGGCAAGACTCCAGCACAGCTCCCTCCAAAAATAAAAGGGAACCATTAAGTTACTTAATGTTTCTGAGAGAGAAAGGAATTAAGGCTTGGAAATTTGAGGATAAACTGGTGAGAGTTATATAGAAAACAAGACAAAATGTTCACTTACACCATGGACAACAAAAAGTGTTCAAGAAAAGAACTGTAATTGGGCGCCTGGGTGGCTCAGTGGGTTGAGCCGCTGCCTTCGGCTCGGGTCACGATCTCAGGGTCCTGGGATCGAGTCCCGCATCGGGACTCTGCTCAGCAGGGAGCCTGCTTCCTCCTCTTTCTCTCTCTACCTGCCTCTCTGCCTACTTGTGATCTCTCTCTGTCAAATAAATAAATAAAATCTTAAAAAAAAAAAAAAGAAAAGAACTGTAATTAAACTGAACACAATGGCAAAATTATTAATAATATTTGTATAGAGTCATAAAGAATTGAACAGGATTTAAGAAAACTCTAAGAAGATAGAAAGTGTATGGGATGGGTGAGACAGTAGGAAATTAAGAGGTAATAACTAGTACTAAATAATCAAAAGACAGTAGCACAAATATGATAACAAGAAATATGTAAGTAAAGGAAGCTACAAAACAAGCAGCCAGAAGACTCTCAAATGTCTGCCTCTAGCACAGGAGATTTGGAGGCAGAAAGAATGGGACAGAGGGACGCAATTTTTATGACAAGCCTCCTTAAAATACATATAGATCACTCTGATTTAAAAAAACATAAAAATAAAATGGAAATAAAACAAGTAAAAAGGCTTGTTCATTATAATTTTCTAAATGGAGGATAAACATGCTATATGTCCAGGAGAATTATTTTGAGATCATCAGCAAAGAATGAATGAGCAGGAAGACACACCAGGATTTCAAGGAATATACTTGACCAGGGGTAACTCATACAGACAGAAACAGTCCTCACCACATTCTGGAATGCACAGGGATTTGGAAGGCCGCCTATCAGACTCCAGGAAAAGAGCCCCAGCTTTGAGTCTAAGGGGCGTATGACCCGCAGGACTCAGGGAAACGCTAGCTCTTCTCCTGGAATTCTTCTTCACTGTAGCACTCTGCTCTCCAGAATTCTGATCCAAAACCTCCTGAGGCCACAGCCTCCCTGATTTGAATCTGTGTCTTCTCAACTCAGCCAGCCCTCCCTTCTTGCTTCATACCTGCCATGATCAGCTGCCTACTTCATGCTTCACAGAGACACAGAGGTTATGGAGGCGCAGTTCCACGGACACATTCACATGGTTACTGCCTTCATAGATCTTTACTTCTACAAATACCATAACCCCATTATTTTTGCTTTTCACACTCATCAGATGGCTTTTATGTATATTTTGAAGGAAAGATAAGCCTTTTTTTTCCTTTATCCTACAGATCTTATTTATCATATCTGATATTCTTTATCCTACTGATCTAATTATCCAAATGGTACCATTTCCTTTGGATTAAAGGACATTCTTGAGCATCCAGGCCTGCTGGAGAGTAATCTCTTTCACTTAATTGAAAATGTCTTTTATTCACCTTCATTTTTGACGAATATTTTTGCTTGGCAGAGAATTCTTGGTCTATAGATTTTTATTTTCTCTTTCAGCACTTTAAAGATATTATTTCTGATGAGACGCCTATGGTTATTCTTACCATTTTCCCAAAGTATGTAACACGTTTTTAACTCTGGCTGCTTTCCATTTTTTTCCTCTTACCTTTAATTTTCAGGAGTTTAATTGTGTGGTTCCTTTTAACCTTGAGGTACACTAAGATTCTTAGATTTGTGTTTTTCACCACATTTGGTAAGTCTGAGCCATCAACCCTACAAATTCTTTCTGTTCCTGTTTCACTCTTTTTTCTTTCTGGTATTCCAATCATGTGGACCCCAGAGCTTGAATTTATTTTGCTTCAATCTTTTCCTGTCTGTTCTTCAGACTGGATCATCACTATTGACTGGTCTTCAAACTCACTGGCACTTTCTTCTCTCATCTCTAATCTGCCATTAATCTTCTCCTGTGAGTTTTTATTTCTATTACAACACTTTAAGTTCTAAAAAGGTCCATTTGATTTCTTTTCTTGCTGAGATTCCTTATCTGAGCCATCGTAAGACTACATTTTGATTCTTTAGACATATTTATTTAAAAAACATATTTATGATAGCTTTATTATGTCTCTAAGTCCAATATCTGTGCTGTCAAATTTTCTACTGACAACTTTTATTTTTTTAAGTCTGTAACAGAATCCCTATCCTATCCCCGTTGTTGTTTGGTCTGGTGATTTCTGATTAAATGTTGGTCATTGACAGAAAAAGTTATTATAGACAGTATGAACTGTATTATCTTCCACTGAAGATGTTAATATTATTGAAGCAGATAAAAAAAAAAAAAAAAACACTTGATCTCCTTAAACAAGGATTAGCTTACAATTACACTCTTTGGGGCCAGATCTGCAGAAATTCTAAGATTCATCTCAATCCCCCTGACTTAGAAGACCACTTTCAAACTCAATGAATTTTATCAGGACTTGGATTTAGACTGTTATACAGGTTTAGAGTAAGTCTTACATAGTATAAAGGTGTTAAATAGCTCCCCGGGGCCAAAATTCCAATGTACCCATGTACTCTCTCTTCTCCAGCACCACTTGATTTTCAGAAACCTGTTCAATTTTCAGATACACAGCATCTATTATTTGGTACATCTGCTGTCTTATACTGCTTTTGTACAGCCCAACCTGCAGGAGATAGCCCCATAGGCATACTTTAGGCCCTCTCTCTGAAAAACTTCCTTCTCTCCAGTGTTAAACACTGCAGACTAACTAACTCAGCTCTGGAGAACTGCTACCCTCACCTCTAACACTAGGTTTCTGCATCAAGAGCCAGCAAACTGTACCTACTGGGAAATGGTAAGGTACATCTCATGAATTCATATCTCTCAAAGATAACAGTCTTACGCTGCCTGTTGTCCACTGCCTGAAAACAGATGTCCCATATATTATGTACAATTTTACAGTTTTTTATAGTGAGAGGACAATTTGGTACCAATTACTCCTTTGATCATGGCCAGAAGTAGAAGTCATAAAACCCAATTTTTTGAAAGTTTATCTCCTTAGGATACATTTTCAGAAGTCCAATTACTGGTCCAAAATAATATACATTTTCATGGCCTTTAGAATATATTATACTAAACTGCTTTCCAAAATAATTTCTGCCAAGTGAAATTACATATACTTGGATCTGTGCTATACAGCCAGGAAACTGAAGTAAAAACAAACAAAACAAAACAAAACAAAACAAGGAATAAAATTGGGACATATAATCCTTTAAGTTTATATGAGGGACCAAGGGTTAGTAGAAGTAAACCAAATGGGAATGTGAAACTAAATTCACATAGAAATGTTCTGATGAAAGCATTCATTTGTTGAATATTGTCCCTCAAAAAAACTAGACAACTAGGAAAGAAGATTTAAAAAAATAAAGGTGAAGAAGGAATCACATTTTCTTCTCCCATGTGGGACTTGTTTTATTCACCTCTCTAAAACAGTGAAAATACCTCAAGTACAATAAACAGTGCAGCTAAAGAAAAAAACAAATAAGGTTCTCATAAAAGACACACTGTATCAATCATAACATCATTAATATAAGCAGTTAAAAATGGCATTGGACTTTGTATACAAACCTTATTATGAGTAAGTATCCCTAATGCCATTGTGGGAAAAGGTGGAGCACAGAAAGACAAATGGATGGATGGATACTTAGAAAATATAAATAGTTTCTAAAACAGGACAAGTAGCAAGGGAGATATCTGTGGACAAAATAACTTGAGATTCATCTTTATTTACCGTTCCATCTTCCATCAGCTTCAGACAAGAACCAAAATCTGCTAATCGAATATGTCCGTTCATATCCATCAATATATTGTCAGGTTTGATGTCCCTGAAAAGAGAGACACATTCAATTTTTAGTTGAGAAAAATAAACATAACTATTTACTTGGTAAGATAAAAATTCGTCTGAAAACTTCAACTTCTTTTAAAACTAATACTCTAAGAACACCTACTTAACTATGGGCTCAAATCCTGGCTCTGATTCATATGAAAACATTCGTAAACACATGTACTTTCAGTGTTCTGAAAAAAACTGCTTTTTGGCAGTTTGTCATCTTTTTTTTTTCTTAAGAGAGAGAGAGTGTGTGTGCACATGAGCAAGTGGGGGTGGGGCATAGGGAGAGGGAGAAAAAGAATCTTAAGCAGATCCTATGCTCAGCATGAAGCCCAACACGGGGCCTGATAATCACAACCCTGAGATTATGACCTGAACTGAACTAAGAGTCAGACAGACACATCACTGACTAAGCCACCCAGGCCCCCCTTCCAGGCAGTTAAATTAATTTAGATTAATTTAGATTTGCACAGATTCCAATATGACCATGATAGGCCTACTTTCTGTATACAGAGAAGAGAAGTAATTACTTGACATACACAAAATGTACTATCGTCTAGCCCGTGAAATTGGAGAGGGAAAAATATAGTTCATAGACCTGGAATGTAAATGTAAATAAATAAATTTTCAATTATTTCCGGTCAAAGTAACTGCAAAGAAATTTCTTCATAAAACTTATTTGAAATACAACTGACACAACTGCTTAGTAGTAATTTATGTTATATAAAGCTATTTATAGCTGTTAAGTCAAAAGCTTATAAGATATCCAAATCTAATTAACAACAAATTATATCACACCAGTTTTTGTATTTGTTTCTACATCTGAATAAACAAAAGGGTTGCAAATCCTGGCAAAAATACATAAAATGATTCCTATAAAGATCCTGCAGTGGCACCTGGGTGGCTCAGTGGGTTAAGCCTCTGCCTTCGGCTCAGGTCATGATCTCAGGGTCCTGGGATCGAGCCCCACATCGGGCTCTCTGCTCAGCAGGGAGCCTGCTTCCCCCTCTCTCTCTCTGCCTGCCTCTCTACTTGTGATCGCTCTTTCTCTGTCAAATAAATAAATAAAAATCTTTAAAAAAAAAAAAAAAAAGACCCTGCAACACGTTTTTTAATCACCATCTAAAGATGAATTCCAAAAAACTAAGAGATCAGACCCTCTCGATATATTCTACATGTAGAGGAAGGAAAAAAATCATCTATGAACATCATATATACAAAAACAATTCTATTATCATGTGGTTAGGGTCACCTTTTTTTCCCTCATCTCTTTCTTTATTTATCTTGTAACTGGAAGTCTGTACCTCTTAATCCCGTTTATCTATTTCATCCATCACCTGAACCACCTCCCCTCTGACAACCTTCAGGCTGTTCTCTGAATTTAAGAGTCTACTTTTTTTCTTTCTTTGTTCATTAGTTTTGTTTTTTAGACCTACATATAAATGAAATCACCTGGTATTTATCTTTTTTTGACTTACTTCATTTAGCATACTTTCCAGGTACATCCATTTTGTTACAAATGGCAAAAACATTATTTTTATGGTTAATATTCCATTATATATATTCCATATATATATGTATGTATGTACACACACACACACACACACACACACACACACACCCCCTATCTTCTTTGTCCATCCATCTATCAATGGATATTTTGGCTGCTTCTGTATCTTGGCTACTGCAAATAATGCTGCAATAAACATAAGGGTGCACATATCTTCTCAAATTAGTGTTTTTGCGTCTTTGGGTAAATACCCAGGAATGGAATTACTGGATCATATGGTATCTCCATTTTTAATATTTTTGAGGAACCTCCATGATATTTTCCATAGCAGCTACACCAATTTATAATCTCATCAACAGTGCACAAAAGTTCCTTTTTCTCCACACCCTCACCAACACGTGTTATTTCTTATCTTTTTTTATCCCAGCCATCCTGACAGGTATGATGTAACATCTCATTGTGGTTTTGATTTGTGTTTCCCTGATGGTGACTGATGTTGAGCATCTTTTCATGTACTTCTTGGCCATTATTAAGTATTCTTTTGAAAAAAAAAAAAAAAAAAAAAAAAGAATCGCCCCCTTTTTTTTTTTTTTTTTTTTTTTTAGTTTTTTGTTGTTGTTGTTGTTGTTGTTTTGGACTGCTTGGTTTTTTGTTATTATGTTGGTTGACTTCTTTGTATATTTTGGATATTAACCCCATACTGGATATTGTCATTTACAAGTATCTTCTCCCATTTAACAGGTTATCTTTCATCTTGTTGATGGTTTCCTTCGCTGTGCAAAAGCTTTTTATTTTGATGCAGTCCCAACAGTCTATTCTTGCTTTTGTTTCCCTTGCTTGAGGAGACATACTTAGAACAAAGCTGGAGATATCACAATCCTAGATTTCCAGATATACTACAAAGTTACAGTAATGCAAACAGTATGGTACTGGCACAAAAACAGCTCATGGAACAGAACAGGGAGACCAGAAATAAGCCCAAGCTTATATGGCCAACTAATCTATGACAAAGGAGGCAAGAATATACAATGGAGAAAAGATAGTCTTTTCAATAAATGGCTTTGCGAAAACTGGACAGCTACATGCAAAAGAGTGAAACTGGATCACTTTCTTACACCACACACAAAAATAAACTCAAAATGGATGAAAGACCTAAATGTGAGACCTGAAATCATAAAACTAAAAGAAAAGACAGACAGTAATCTCTTTGAGATTGACCTTGGCAGAATTTCTGTAGGTATGTCTCCTTACATAAGGGTCCTTTAATTTAACCTGAATGATACCACTTAAGGTCTCTATGCCTCTCATCTGTAATGAAAGGATAATACTATGGAAGTAATTTGTGTGTTGAACATCATGAGTTGGCAAATACTGACCTAGAGGCCAAATCCATCCCACTGCCCATTTTTGCAAGTAAAATTTTATTATAAATAAAGTCACATCCATTCACTTATAAAAGTATTATGTATGGCAGGCTTTCCCACTACAACAGCAGAGCTGAGTAGTTCTGACTACAGACAGTGTGGGCTTCAAAGCCTAAAATATTTCCTACTGGGCCTCTTCAGAAAAAGTTTGGTGACACCTCTTGAAGATGATAGATGACTGCTTAACAGAGACTAATAGATAGATGGACTGAAAACAACTTTAATAGGAAATTGGCTTCATTATCCTCAATGTTTGAATTTATCCTGTGGTCAGAATGGTGTATTTAAAAAAAGATTTTTTCTGTCGTTTGGAAACATCAAAGAAGGATACTTTAGTGCTAGAAGGAACCTTAGAAATTACCTAAACCATTTTTAGAGGAGTATAAAGAATGTGTTTTATTTTTCATTTTAAAAAATATTAAGCTGTATAGTCACTACACATACTGCTACTGGCATATTTCTCAGATTTTAAAGAGGACTAAAGGAATTATAGAAAAGGAAAACAGTGAAAGGATTCATAATCATCAATAATATTTCAGGGTATTTTTAAAATAGAAACTATTAAAGTAGACAAATAGAAACTATTAAGTAGACAAATAAGTTATATTTATAACAATAATGAAATGGAAAATAATTAACAGGATAGTACTGATGCTCCTTAAGTATCCCATTACCCTTTCATATTATCTCCTTCACCCCTCCCCACAGGTTGGCAACCACAACCCTGGCAATTACTATATCCATACATATTTTATATTAGGACATGTATACAACCATAAGATTATGAATCTTTCTAATGTCTTTAAACTTTATAACTGATACCAAAAACTGTGTATAGCCTTAGAAATATTATTTTACTCTAATACTGTGGCTAGAACATGTTACCCATGTTGACATACATTGTTCTAGTCTGTTAGTTTTACCTGCTATATGGAATACTTCCATGGACCAAATTTATCAGTTCTCCTGATTATAGAATTTAGTTCTCAATAATTTTAGATTGTGGATTATTTTGCTATCACACAAAATTGTGAAATGAATATTTTTACCAATGTCACCTAGTGCTCATCTATGAACATTTCTCCAGGCTGCAAATCTAGAAGTGGGACTGCTATGATGAAAGACATGTGCGTCTTCAACTTCATAATCATGAATACCACTAAGTTTAAGAATCTTTTTTACATTATCACTAGTCATCTCACATTCCTCTTCTGTAAAATGCCAGTTAATATCCTTTGCCATTTTCTTACACTGTGTGTGTGCTGTTTGTTTTTTGGGTTTTGGTTAATATTCAGGAATTCTGTTTACTCAAGCTTAGTTTACATGTGTTACAAATCTCTTCTCTCAGCATGTGGGCTTATTTTCCCACATTGTTTATAATGTCTTATTCGTAAAAAAATTATTTAATGTCAATGTAGTCTTCTAATTTACGATTTGTTTTTGTCTTTTTCACTATTTTCAGCTTTACTGAGATATAACTGACAAATAAAATCATATATTTAGAGTATACAACATGATGATTTGATAGATAATACACATCGTGAAGGGATTCTCACTGTTGCGTTAATTAACACACTCCTCATGTGTTCTTTTGTTTTTGGTGGTGTTTTTCAGTAAAATGTTTAATTTCCAATCTCTTAGAAAAGTTCAGTCATACAACACGGTTTTACCAACTATAGCCACATTATACAGTAGCTTCTCAGACCTTATTCATTTCTTTTTATTTAATGGGATGGGTGGGGCAGAGAGAGGAGGAAAGATAATTTCCAAGCAGACTCCCTTTTGAGTGACAAGCCCAACGCAGGGCTCGAACCCATGACTCTGATATCATGACCTGAGCTGATGTCAAGAGTCAGAAGCTTAACTGACTGAGCCACCCAGGTGCCCCAAGGTGGACATTATCCACCTTGTACCTGGAAGTTTGTACCCTTTGACCAACCTCTCTCTATTTCCCCAGCCCCTGGCAACCACAATTCTACTCTCATAATTTGTGGTTTGTGTCCCAGGAAATTTCCCTTACCTTTCCCCAGAGGTCCTACAGATACTGTCCCATATTTTCCCCTATAAGTTTCAAAGTTTTGCTTTTCACTTCAAGTCTTTAGTCTCTCTGGAATAAAAGTTTGCATGCAGTGTGAGATAAAGGCCCATCCCATTTCCTTCTGTCCCAACAGCACTGACTGAACGACATCCTTTAACCACTGATTTCTCCCACCATTGAGGTTGCAAACCAAGTGGGTCTGTTTCAGAACGTCCTAAAGCAGTTTCCTTTAACAGTCTCCAGGGGAAAAGGAAGACTATTAATAATCACCAGAACAATAAGCATAAACTGAGATACACGATCATCCTATGTATATGCCTATAACTGGACAAATACTACACTATTTTAATTATGAAAGCTCTGTAATGACTTCTTTACTCCTGCGGACCAGGATTTTAAAATGTCATGGCTCTTCCAGATGAATGCTAGGATCAACTGAGTATGTTCAATAGGACACACGGAGACTTTGATGGGAATCACAATGATTTTATATATTAATCTAAAAGAACTGATGTCTTTATAAGAAGACTCTTCCCATCCATGTATACGGTGTATCTCACTTCTGAGTATTCTTGTATATCTTTCAATAATACTGAAAGTTTTCTGCAGAGAACTTTTATTATCCACATAGCTATTACTTATCTTTTATTGACTATGTATCTATGTTTTCTTACCTATAGTTTTTGGTACCTTACAGTTTTGTTGCTATTGTGAATGGGATTTTCTTCAAAGAAGCATTCTCATTCTGCTTTCAATTTTAGAGGGAATGTTTCTAATGTTTCGCCATTAAGTATGATCCTTGGTTTAGATTTTCAGTAGAAATTCAGAATCAGCTTATAAGAATTATCTTCAACTCCTAATTTGCTAAAAGTATCAGGAATGGATATTCAATTTTATTACTTTTAGTACTGAGATTTTATGGTTTTCCTCCTTCAGTTTATTAATATAGTTTATTACACTAATAGATGCTCTAATGTTGGAACTTCCTGGCATCCTAGAATGAAACCCACATGACAATTTTTTTAAATGTACCATGCATCACGGAGTGTAAAATTCCATTGATTATAAAGATGCACCACTATATCATGTGCCCCTAAAGGAGAGAACACGCAACTACAATTAGAGAAGCCATTATTTTAAAAAGCATCCAATCTTAGAGAAATTAAATTGAAAAATTAGTCTGTCTTATTAGTGTTGACAAATATAACATCTATACTGCTGAATTTGATTGTTTTTTTCTTTAGGATTTTTGCTTTTATATTCATAAGTAATATTGTTCTATAAACACTCTCTTCTATAAACCCTATCTTTCACAAGTTTTGTTATCAAGGTGTTACATTTTTCAAAAATGTTCAAATTTTCTGAAATAATTTATACAGGGTTCAATTACTGCTTTCTTAAGAGTAAAAAAAAAACTTTATCCATAAAACAACATTTGTAGCAGCTATACTGTCTGTAATAGCTCAAAACCAGGGGGGGAAAAAAAAACCTCAAATGGCCACCAACAGGGAGGTGGACAAGTTATCATATATTTATACAAGAGAAGACTACCAACCAATAAAGAAACATCTACTGTCATATACGTCAAACTGAATGAAACTCAAAAATCTATATGTTGATAAAAACACATCAGACAGAAAAGAATACACTATGTAGAATTCTGCTTATAAGACGTTCCAGAACAGGTTAAAAACTAAGTTATAGGGACAGAAACAAGAGCAACTCATGGCTGGAGAAACAGAGCTTAACTGGGAAAGAGCACAAGGCGATTTTCAGGGTGATAAAAACATTATACATCTTGACTGTGATGATGGCCACACAGGTGTATCCATTGTCAAAACTCAGCACAGCACATTTGCCATGTGTGAATTTTATCATGTGTATTTCAATGTTAAAAATAAAGGGGGAGAAGGTACAAAATGCCTAAAGATATAAGAGATTGAAGTCTTGTGGAAGGAAAATGTCCCGTTACTAGATTTCTTTAAACGTTTTTAGGGTTATTCCCATGATTTCTATTTCTTCATGAGTACACTGTAGTGGCTTATGGTTTTCTAATGCACATTTCATCCACATTTTCAAAATTTTACTGGAGTATAGTTGCTCACAGTATTGTTACTATTTTTTAAATCTACAACATACTTACAGTTCTATTCCTAGTCGGACTTCTTTAAATCTCTATATTGTCCTGATAAAAATAACACCTAAGGCTTATTTAGTACTTTATTTTCTGCACAGTGATTTTTTAAAAGAAGATTTTATTTATTTATTTATTTGTTTGTTTGTTTGAGAGAGAGAGTGAAAGAGAGCATGAGAGAGTAGAAGATCAGAGGGAGAAGCAGACCCCCATGGAGCTGGGAGCCTGATGTGAGACTCGATCCCGAGACTCTGGGATTGTGACCTGAGCCAAAGGCAGTCACTTAACCAACTGAGCCACCCGGGCACCCTATTCCATGCAGTGTTTAAGTGACAGAGATTTTTTTTTAGATCAGCAAGTAAAAACGCAACTAATTGCTGCACACATAAGAGATGCTCAAAATGAAAAGAGTAAAAATAAGATCACAGAAAATCAGAGGCATATGGATACCATTACTAAAAGGCTGGTATACCATGCAAAGTAAATTTCAAGGCAAAAACAAAACAAGAAGCAGTAACAGTGATAAAAAGGATTCCTGAGTCAGGCCTAGCTCAAGGTAACATGTACGAATTTGTACATTCAACTTTCCTGGGAAAAGAGGAGGTGAGGGAGGATGCTGGTAAGATGAAATAATTCTCTCCTCACTCTGCACTCCCTATCTGATGTAGGGTCGCAGGACCGGGCTGTACCTGCAGGTGCCAGAAGTAAAGGTTTCTGGTTTTGTTTTTTTTTTTTATTTAAATCCAATTAATTAACATACAATGTATCGTTAGTTTCAGAGGTAAAGGTCAGTGATTCATCAGTCTTATATGATACCAGCGCTCTCCTAAACTCTCCCCCATGCGCTTCTTCTCTTGGCTGAGTTGAATCTGTACCCTCTCCATATCATAAACTGCAGAGAAGTTTTCAGGAAATTCTAGGAGTCCTTGCAAATTATGGAAACCTCAGTAGCTCATTCTGATACTTCCAATTCAAATTCAGAACTACAGAGTTTATACTTGTCCTCTTTGATCTCACATCAGTGTCCCCTTCCTTCTGCACCAACAGGCCTGACTCTTAAGGACACAGGGGATAATAGAAGTGAACTGGAGTACCCCATAATCACGCATTTGCTTTATTTCACATTCACACACAACAATCTCAAAATAACATTATTTATGCCAGCACCATAAATTTGATGACTGAAAACACTTTGAAAAAAATGTGTACAAATTCTCCCAATTGTCACCACCTTTTATGGTTGCAGCCTATGTCCATTCCGAGAGCAAACAGCCGTAAATGCTGTTCCTGCTCACTCTTAACTTTTCTGTTTTCACTTCTACAGCTACTTAATGAGCAACTCCAGTCCTTAAGCTGATGTCTGCCTGTCATTTTGGTTGTCTGTAGCTCATTCTCTAACAGATTACTAGATTCTTCAGGAAGAATTCATGGGATCAACATTCCCCAGGCTCCTGCAAGTTGACGACATTTGTGAGTGTTCTTTATACCTGAAAGGTGATTATGTTTGTGTTCTCTTTTCTGGGACATCATAAATATTTAACACATTGTTTTTCAGTCATAAACCTTTATTGTTGAATTGTCTGATGATAAATTCATTTTCTTGCCCCTGTAAATCACTTTTTTTTTAAAATGTTATGTTAGTCACTTATTCTTTTTGTCTCATAGGATTTTTTCCTTTTCCCCCCCCAAAAAAAAAATGTTTAAAGGTCTATAATTATACCAGAATTTGCTTATGCTCTATCTCTATCCATTATGTTCCAGTTGTCATACATAATTTGCTCACTGACTATCTACCAAAACAAATTTCTTTAAACAGTCAAATGTTTTAAAGAACCCCAGAGAGGTGTGACCTGGCTGGTTCAGTTGGTGAAGCATGAAACTCTTCATCTAAGGGTTGTGAGTTCAAGCCCCATACTGGATGCAGAGATTGCTTAAAAATAAATAGAAAGATATTTTAATCTTTAAAAAAATAAGAATTTAAGAGGAAAAGTGTTGTATACACACAATTTTTTAAAACCATGTATTATGCTCTTTCTTCTTTCTTGAAGCCCCACATTTCCTTCTGCTAACATTTCCTTCCTTCTGAAATATGTAATTAGCATTTCTGATAAGGAAGGTCTTGAGTAATAAATTCTTTTGGGTTTCATGTATCTAAAAATATTCTCTTTCTAACTTCATCCCTGAAGGAAATTTTCACTGGATATAAAATTCTAGGTTGATAGTTTTCTTCTTTCCAGTACTGTAAACATTTTGTTCAGTTATTCTTTAGTCCCTGTGGTCTTGATGAGAAATCTGAGCTCTCTCAGATTGTTTTTCCCCAGTATGGAAAGCATTATTTTCCTCTAGATGCTCTCAAGACTTTTCGTATCCTTCGTATTCCATACTTTGATTTGGAGGTGCTTTGTCAAATTTATATGGTTTTGATTTGCTGTGACTGTTGATTCTCTAAATTCCTATGTTTCTCCAAACTTGGGACATCTTCAGCCATTATTTTTTCTGCCCTGTTCTGTCTTTCTGGGGCTCCAATTACATATGTTACATCTTTTCATCACTTATCTGTTCATTCTTACAATCTTTCCATGTCTAGTTTGCAAAGAATAATTTCTGTTGATCTACACTCAGTTTCACTGACTTTCTCTTATGAGTCTCCTTTCTGATACAGATGCCATTCAGTGAATTTTTATTTGAGATACTGTATTTTTCTATTCTGAAGGTTTCATTTTGTTTTTTTCCTATTTCACTACTGAAATTTTCTATCATCTCATTCATTTTAAATGTTTTCCTTTATTTCATGAAGTATGCTTAAAGTAAATACTTTTTTAAAGCTTTTATTTGATAATTTTTCCAATTCAAACCTAGGTCATCTGACCTGGGTCATCTTGAGCTATCAGTCCACTTTTTTTCTCTTGAGACTCAATCACTTCCTGACAGACTAATTTTGGCTTGTACTGTGTATAATTGTGATCCCGTGGCACACTATGGACTCTGTCAAAAATCTCTGGAAAATGTTGGCATTTTAGTTTTACCAGACAACGTGGTTAAACTGAGATGTACACTCTAGTATACTCTACAACAGGACTGAACCTTGAAAACAATGTGCTAAGTGAAAGAAGTCCATCGAGAGACACCCATTAGCTTTCCATTGATGTGAAATGTCCAGAATAGACAAATCTACAGAGAGAGACAGATTAATGGTTCCTTAGGGCTAGGGAAATAAGAGAACAGGGAGGTGAGAACTTTAGGGTACAGGGTTTCTGTACAGGTGAGGAAAATGGTTAAAACAGACTAAGGAGCTCCTGGGTGGCTCAGTGGGTTAAAGCCTCTGCCTTCAGCTCAGGTCATGATTCCAGAGTGCTGGGATCGAGTCTCACATCGGGTTCTCTGCTCAACAGGGAGCCTTCTTCCTCCTCTCTCTCTATCTGCCTACTTGATCTCTGTCAAATAAATAAATACATCTTTAAAAAAAACAACAACAACAGACTGAGGTGATGACTAAACATATCTGTGGATACACTAAAAATCACTGTACATTTTAACTGACTCAATTGTATGGTATGTAAATTACATCTCAGTAAAGCTGTTAAAAAAAAGTCTATTTATAATGAAATCTTATAGCATTTTTAAAAAATATTTATTTATTTATTTGTCAGAAAGAGAGAGAGAGAAAGCACACAAGAAGGCAGAGAGGCAGGCAGAGGTGGAAAGAGAGACAGGCTCCTTGCCCAAGGACCTCAGGATCATGACCTGAGCCGAAGGCAGCGGCTTAACCCACTGAGCCACCCAGGCATCCCCTTACAGCATTTTTTAATGAAGATCCTCTGAATATCAATGGCAAGTAGTACAAAAAGGCAGAGATCACGCTTTCCTCCTCTGGGTGAAAAGTTTGGAATAAGTCATGAGCCAGTAACATATCAATGATTACTATTAATGTTAATTACCAAAGACAACATCTAATACTATTAAGAGTGGAGCCAATAAAGAAAAGTTTGTTATTTTTATATCTTTTTTTTTTTAAATGAAGGGTTTAAAATGGAGAGACAATTCTTTTTTTTGTTTGTTTTGAGAGAGAGAGAGAATCTCAAGCAGACTCCATGCCCAGTGCAGACCCCACACAGGGCTTGATCTCACAACCCAGAGATTACAACCTGAGCCGAAACCAAGAGTCAGATACTTAACTGAGCCACTCAGACGCCCTGAGAGAATTCTCCATTTTTAAAAACCAGTTTCATATTCTACCATTACCTAATTGTATGGACACCTATTTCCACTAAGAACTGTAAAATGATAGGTGATCTAAAATAATGGAACTTTTCTCCCCAGATATGCATATCTAATTCTTACTAATCAACAAGCGTAAAGCATTAAATACTTTATATTATCACTGACCTCTGTGACAAAACAATCTGCCCACTATCAATGACTTTCCCTTCGCTATCAAAGCAGTTTCTAATAAGGTCCTTCTAGTTTGGAGACAGCATGAGCACCACTCTTAAAATGGTGATATTATAAAACCTATAGGAGAAACAGAAATCAAGATAAGATCCTGGCTACTGAAGAACACACAATACCAGCTGGTAACATTTTGGTATCAGAATTAACATTCTGATTATTTACATATTCTTTAAAACACCACAAATATTCTCATCTTTCCATTTTTGTCATCTAAAACTACATCACAGGATAATCAAACATACCATTCTAACCAGATCAAGCTTACTTTTTTTGTTGTTCTAGTAGGATTTTGTGTCTTTCATTATTATTAGCACACTTGATGTTGTAGCTGACTATTGGAACACCAAGCCTATTGCTGAGTTTAATTAACATATTTAGAAATAAGTTGGGTTTTTTTTTCTCAACCTATAATTAGAGCTTGATTTACTATAACCCAACATTTGGCTTGTACTTTAATCAACCAGAGTCAGACATATGCTACATGATACTGTTTAGTTGTTAGAAATAATCTCTTACATAAATTTTGCATTTAAGCAAATAAATGATTGAAAAGAAAGACACTCTTAAAATGCAAAGTTCTTATTCAGGAAATCAAAAATGGAAATGCTGGTATTCAGACTTTTAGCTGAAAATCAAAGTGCATCCATGGCAAGTCTCAAACCTGAGGTGATAGATCAAAAATAAAGTATTTAATGACTACCAAAACCAGCCATTCTATTAAAAGCATTTAAAAAATGGATATGCTCTTATAACAATGTTTTTATATTGTATTTTTCTAAGTATTCAAGTGATACCTTGAACGTTAAAATAATGGTAAAACTTTACTTCTGAATCTTAATGGTCATTCTTTGCATATCTTGTTTACTTTGGTCCTCCTCCTCAGCTAAGCTAATTCCATTTGTTGAACTATCTACTTCCTACAACGGACTGGCTTTTTCCAAGAGGTCCTCCTGATTCACTTGTTCACCTCCTCTTTACTCTCTTATTCTATATTTCCACAGTGCTTAGGTATATTAAAAAATTATATTTTGCTTTTTTTTAAAACCTGTTTTTGTTGTCATTCAACTGCTCTCTATTATTACAGGTAAGCATATTTCATTCCCACCCAAGAAAGTAGGTAGGATACTGGTAAGACAGGACTCTTTGAACAAGACTTGTGAATGAATTTACAAAATTAAAAATTTTTGTCCAACTTGGGTACAACTGTGAAGCAGAAGTTATTTTCTTGAAATTGGTCTTTTTTTCAAAAGACAGTTAACTGAATGTAAAGAATGTACTAGTACTTACATAAAACCATATTACTTACTAAATAGCAGATCTCACTCCCACTCCTAATACCCAGGACACTAGTATCCACAAAAAAAGATACATGTTTGAAATGCACCAGCTAAGACATTAATGTAACTAAACATAAAGGGGAAGATGATTTACTTTGATTTTCCATAAGATGCCTTATCCACACTTATTATTTCCTCCTGATGTTCCTTCTTAGTATGCTTTATTGGCCACTCCTACCCCACCCAATCTCAAAATACCAAAGTTCTTCAGGGCTCAGTCCTAGACCTGCTTCAGTACTGACTGTTTCACTAAGTGGCCTCAGCTTACCTTGTGATTTGCGCATCATCTATCTGCCAATGACACCCAAGTACGTGGATTACAGGTTGCAGCCTTTTAGAGGGTAAGAAAAATCACTTCCCGGAAGGCCAGGAGCCTAAGCAAATTTAGCAATCTATGAATTCACCCAAATTTACACAAATTGCAGGTATGACATGATGGAGACTTTCTTGGGCTTGGTTTTCAGACTTTAGAAAAGGAAGTAATAGAGTTATTTTTTTCTTAAAACCTTTTCATTTTGATATGATTACAGACCCAAAGGTAATTGCATAAATGGAACGCTGAGTCCACCGTTCTCCCCAGCTTCTCCACTACTAACAACATACATTACAGCCACAGCACGATGGCAAAACCAGGAAACCAACACAGAGACATTAATGGTAGATTATAGACCTTCTCAGTCTGTATCCTTTTTTCATCCGCACATGCACATGTGTGTAGTCCCATGCAATCTTATCCTGGGTGTCAATTCATAAAACCACCACCACATTCAAGATACACAGCCATTTCATCACCACAAAGAACTACACAACCACACGCTACCTCACTCCCCATCCTGTCCCTGACCTTGTCCTCTGGGCACCGTTCATCTGTTTTCTAACTCTGCAGTTCTGATACTCCAAGAAGTTAGGTATGAGGAAATCATATAGTACATACGCTTTGAGATTTAATTCTTGACACTCAGCGTAACACCCTTCAGGCCCACCCAGGCTGCTGTGCGTAATTAGTACCACTTGCCCCTCCTCCTGCCAGGAGCACTCCCTTGTATGCATACAGTAGGTACAGCGGAGGTATGCAACCCGCTGCCCACTCAAGAACTTGCAGGCTGCTTCTTGTATTATGCTATTACAAAGAAAGCCACTATGAACACTCAGGTACAGGTTTTTCTGTGAATATATGTTTTAACTTTTGTGGGATAAATGTCTTCAAATGTAATCACGGAGTCCCGTGGTAAGTGCATGTTACTTTTTTTTAAAACTTTCAAACTGTTCCTGAGTAGCCAAGTCATTTTACATACCTACCAGCAATGTGTGAGAGATCTACTTTCTCCACATCCTGACTGGCACTTAGTATTATCACTATTTGTTATTTTAGCAGTGTAACATCTTCTCATTGATATCTCATTATAGTTTTAGTTTGCATTTTTCTAATGCCTAATATTGAACAGCTTTTTATGTGTTTAGTTGCTATCTATATCTCCTCTTGGGCAAAATGTCTCTTTGTGTCTTTTGTCCATTCTATAACTGGATTAGTTGAAGTTTTTTGATCATGTCGAGAGTTCTTTATATATCCCAGATACAGGGTCTTCATCATACATATGGTTTGCAAATATTTTCTCCCATTCTGTAGCTTGCCTTTTGGCCTCCTACCTGCTCCTTAAGAAGTATACATGTTTTTCATTTTGGTAAAGTTCACTTCATCAATTTTTAATGTCCTATCTAAGAACTCCTCACTAAGGAGGAGGACTAAACCCTAAGTCCAGAAGATGCTCTCTGATGTTTTCTTCTACTTTATTCTCCTTTTTCAAAAACCATTTTAGCCACTCTAGTTTCACTGTATTTCCACATAAACTTTGGAGCGAGCTTATTTTTATATTTAAATAAATAAATAAATAAATAAATCCTCCAAATGAAAAACCTATATGAGCTGTCAAAAACACTGAAAATAAGATGGCATTATTGCGTCGCTAAGTAGAGCTGTGTAGGGCCAAGCCAGTAGCCTGAGGCCTGAATGCAGCTCCACAAAGAGAAGCAGGAGCTAGAGTTGTTAAGGGAGGGTAGCCTAACAATAATACTTTCACCTGGATAGAAGGAAAAAACAAAACAAAACAAAGAAACCCTTGCTGGGATTTTCAAAGGGATGGCATCAAACCTACAGATCGATTTAGGGAGAACAGACATCTTTAATCTGAAAAGGTTTCATATTCATTAGGCGTTCTACCAGCAAGTGCTCTACGGGGACCATCTTTCTTCCCTCCTCAACCCCACTGCATCCTTTCCTGGCCTCCTGTGAAAGGGGAGAAGCTCTCACAGTAAGGTAAGCTCTCACAGTAAGAGCCCTATAAGTACTCATCTCTACAGCACCATTCTCCACGTCTCAGCACAATGACAAGGAGGGACACCTGGGTGGCTCAGTCAATTAAGCACCTGCGTTCAGCTCAGGTCAAGATCCCAGGATGGCTGGTATCCAGCCCCCCATCGGGCTCTCTGCTCAGCGGGGAGCCTGCTTCCCTCTCTCTCTGCCTGCCTCTCTGCCTACTTGTCTCTGTCTGTCAAATAAATAAGTAAAATCTTTAAAAAAAAAAAAAAAAAAAAAAAAGGAAGATCCCAGGACAGGTTCCTTGCTCAGCAGGAAGCCTGCCTCTCCCTCTGCCTGCTGCTGCACCTGCTTGGGTGTGCTTGCATGTGTGCTCTCTCTCACAAATATATAAAATATTTTTTAAAAAAATACAATGACACGGAAATGGTCTATGTGCCAGCAACTAGTCTTTAACACTTTAATAAGCAGCATTCTTTAATCTTTACAGGAAGACCACTGTTTTTTAGAAAAAGTTCCAAGTTGCTGTAATCTCAAGGACAAATCATTTGGCATCTAAATTTCAGAAGCTTGTGGAGGAGCAAGCACAGTAAATAAGTCTCGTGGCACCTCGTCTAATGCTTTCTTCACTACCCAGTGTTACTTGAAAACATTTTTATTTTACTTTACTTACTTTATTGTCAGTCTGTACCTCGATTTTTTTTTAAAGATTTTATCTATTTGACAGAGAGAGAGATCACAAGTAGGCAAAGAGGCAGGCAGAGAGGGGGAAGCAGTCTCCCCGCTGAGCAGAGAGCCCGATGCGGGGCTCAATCCCAGGACCCTGAGATCATGACCTGAGCAGAAGGCAGAAGCTTAACCCACTGAGCCACCCAGGCGCCCCAGTCTGGACATAGACTTTAAAGCTAGCCAGAGTCAATCTCTTTAATTCCTATTTTCATGTCCCCATCCATACCTCTTTCATCTTATATTAACTAACATCTCCTTTGAAAACAGGCAAAATACTGTTTTACATTGGTTGTTTTTTTTTTTTTTTTAAGTGTATTTCTGGAAATTTCAAAGGTAGTTGCAAATGTTCTTGAGTAAAATATGACAACGTGGTGAGCAACTGGAAGCCAAGCATGTGGGACTGACGACTCCTATCACTTGCTACTTTCCACTGCTCATTTCCCTCTCACAGAACCATGCGGAAGCAAAGACAAAATATTCATCAGAAAATGCCCTATTAGAAGACAAAGAATATATTTTGGAAGTCTGGAAATAAACTTGTTTTAAAAGAACACAAAGGGAAGGGGCACCTGGGTGGCTCAGTGGGTTAAGCCGCTGCCTTCGGCTCAGGTCATGATCTCAGGGTCCTGGGATCGAGTCCCGCATCGGGTTCTCTGCTCGGCGGGGAGCCTGCTTCCCTCTCTCTCTCTCTGCCTGCCTCTCTGCCTACTTGTGATCTTTCTCTGTCAAATAAATAAATAAAATCTTAAAAAAAAAAAAAAAAAAGAACACAAAGGGAAAACATATTTCCTTCCCTGAACACATCCCATCTCCTCTATTCCCTTTTTGTATTCTCTAATTCCATATACTTGAAGTTCAAAATTATAAAACATTCTGAAATTTGGCAAACCTTGAAAACTTTGATGTGAAGTTTACTGTAAAACCAGCTAACTTAACACAATGTTTGAACAAAACACTTCATTCCTTAAGTTACCTGGAGCTTGATGGCTATCACGGTATCAAGTCTACAGCACGGTACTCAAGTGTTTCCACAAGAGGAACCAAAATTGCTCTTCCTCAACTTAACATGAGCTTTCTTCTCCAGCTGAACCACCTACCAACCAACCTTCTGCATATCTACAACCTTATCTCCCGCCATCCCTGGTCGCTAGAACGCCTTCTGCTCTGCCTACAAAAAGCCTCCTCATCTGCAAAGTCCCATCATGAAAGCATACTTTTATGAGCAATAAGATGTTATGTCAAGAACATAAATTCCAGCATCAGCCTGACTCAGATTTTAACCTAGGTTATGCTAACTATGGACTCGTGTCTCTGAAGCTGGGTTTCTCGTTCACAGAACGGAGTCACATCCATTGTAGATGACACCCAAATAACAGCACTATTGTTAGAATAACATAGGTAAAATCTGTAACACAGTTAAAAGTTAAGTAACCACTGGAAATCACCATCTATTAAGCTTATTACTCATTTCTTTGAGTGCACTGTAATTTGCTTAAATAGCTCAAATGGCAGTTCACAATCCGGGCTCACTCCATCTCTTATACTTTTGCCCTAAATGATTATTTAAAGTCTACTACTTTAGTTTTTACTTATGTCTTGTGTTTTCTGTCCCCAAACAGGCTGGAAGTTTCTTACAAGTCAGGACTATATATTATACTTACTTAAAATTTTATGTAATTTAGCACAGTGCTATTTATAAAAACAGACTCAATGAACATTTCCTCAGTAAAGCATCTGCTGAAATAGTCTTTCCAGAAAACAGGAATCACATTTTAAGAAGTGCACTGATAGACCGGAGCATGTCCACTGAGAAGTAAAGGGAGAGGCAAGGAGGGAGGGAGGGTGGCACGGAAATGGGCACAAGGTGAGGATCGACATGTGCATCTGAGATAGTGGGAAAGGGAATGTGTATGTCCATTTTGATAACAAAGAAAGTACAAATATGCTGATGTTTAACCTAGAGGAATGATGACTTCAGAAGGCAGGAGAGTTTTAAGACAAATTAGACTATTATATGTGGTTCTGAAGGCAAAACTAGGAACAATGTAAGGTAAAAAAGAAATTCAGCTTAACATAAAGTAAAATCCTATGACATGAGAGCTATCCAACAATGGAATAAACAGGACTCATTTAACATAGAGTACCCGGTAAAATTATAGGTATTCAACCTATAGAGCCCTAATAGGGCTCAGGGTTAAAATGGATTTCCAATGTCAACATCAGAAAGATAGTTGTCATCTAAAATGCAGTGTTGAGAAGAATTGTAAGACCGTATATACAGTTGGCATGAAAGGGTCCTATGATCAGTTAAGAATATTTGCCATAGCTGAGTGGGAACGAGCAGATGGGTATCAGAGGATAAGCAGAAGGGGGAGGGTGTCAGAGGCAGGCCCCTGGCCAGGGCGGCCTCCGCCATTAAAAGATGGCGCCTGGCTAGTTGCCAGGTTAGGATTGCCTCGTGAGACTAAGCGGAACGCCCAAAGAGGAAGTAAACAGTATTGGTTGCTAGCGAAGTTGTTCGTTTAGGTGCACAGCCTGATTCGCTCCCTCCTGTACCCTGCTCGCTGATTGATCATGTAAGCGTATATAAGTGTGTAGACTTGCGGAAATAAAGAGAGAGAAGATGCATCCGAATTGGGGCGTCTTGTCATCCTTGCGGGGCGAGGGCCATAGGAGGGAGCCACCAGAAGTGACCCACTGGAGAGTAATACCCCAATTCGAAAGTGCCCTGTGCTTGGGGACAAGCATTAGCTCGGAATCTGGTTGAAGGCACTCAACAAGAGCAAAAGATGTTAAGGGGTGACTGATGGAATCTGGCGGTCACGGGCACGGGCCTAAGCCTACAGACCCAAGAGAGCCACAGCCAGCGACCAACCCTGCCAGAGAGAATGTGGTGGGGCCTCCAGTCCATGGTCCCTGAGCCCCTGGCCACACTCCCGGCCATGCATGAGAGAGTCTGGTGTGGGCATCAGCCAGCACTCTTGAGGATCCCGGCCTGCTGCCACCAGAGTGTCTGGACACTCCCAGCCTGAGCCTGGGAGAACCCGGCGCGACCTCTGGTCCGGCTCCCTCAGCGGCAGCCTTCTCCGACCTGCACAACCATGGGGACTGAGCACACCATGTGTGGGCCTGAACCCCAGACAAGCTGTCCCGGCAAAGGCAACCACCAGAAATGAGCTCCCTGGACCAGTATCACTCGTAGTTTTAGTAACACGGGAGGTACAGAGACAAGCGGGTGCCTCAGGCGAACCCTGAGACAGTGGCTGGGGGTACACAGCGCCTGCGGGAGGCTGCATGGCTCAGTGGAGTTTGCAGACGGGGAGTCTGTGTGTTCTGGGCCATCCAGAGGAGAGCAGACTGAGGCTTCTCTCTCAGGTAGAGGTCTGAGTGCCGTTTGCTTTCCACTAAACCTCTCAATTGCTGCGAAAAGTCACCAAAGAACAAAAACCTCCAGAGAACAAAAGTCTTAAAACCCAGTTTCCACAGAACCCAGCCCCTTGACAGGGGAAGGACAACTCAACCCAAGCAAGACTGACTGAAAAACAACACGGCAGGTGCTTCCCCAAGAAAGCAAGCCAAAAGAATGAGAGGACAACCACCACAGGGTTACCATAAAACTATAAAACCCCAATATCAAGGGAAAACAATATCTTAAGCTCCTGGTATTCTAACACCTGTATACTTCATAGATACAAGTTTCTTTTTAATTTGTTCTCACAATTCTTGTTCTTTTTAATTTTTCTAACCTACTTACCATTACAACTAGAGGTTTAATACAACATACTCAATAATAACCTTTTAACTTGAACTTTTTTCCTACATATACCTGTGTTTTAATTTTTTCTATTTTTTTAATATACATATAGATATAACCTTCAAGGTAATCTGCTTTCCCCAATCAATACTACCCCTATATATAAACCAGTTTTAATCTCCCTTTATCCCTGGAAAGTTAAGTCCTTTAACAAAGACATCAAGATACACCCAGGAAGAAACAAAATAACCTTCCTCGCCCACATCGAGGATTTATAACCACCCTCCCATCTTCTTCTTCTGTCGGTGTTTCAGTGTACTTGTTTTTGTTCTGATATTATAAATCTTATCCTTGGGTTCATTTTGGCTGGGTTCTTTTTTTTTTTTTTTTTCTTATCATTTACTTCTGTCAATCTTTTAGTTTGTTTTTGTTTATATACCTTATAAATCTTACTTTTGGGTCTCATTCTGGCTGGGTTTTCTCTTTTCTCTCTCTCTCTCTCTCGCTCTTTTTTCTTTTTTCTTTCTTTTTGGTGGTGATTTCCTATTGCTCTGAAACATTTCAGGCTGCACCTTGCCTGGATCGTGGTTGATATGTTCAACTACACATTCCCTCCACCACCTCTCACCAAAATGACTAGGAGGAGGAACACCCAACAGAGGAAAAATTCAGAGACTGTGCCCTCTCCATCAGAACCATTGGATACAGAAATAAACAGTATGTCGGAAAGGGAATTCAAGGTAATAATTATCCAGACAATAGCTAAGTTGGAGAAAACCATTAATGACAACATAGACTCTTTAGGCACAAAAGTGACAGCTAAGCTGGCAGAAGTTAAAAATGCTATCAATGAGATCCGTTCTAATCTAAATACTCTAACAGCTAGGGTAACCGAGGCAGAAGATAGAATTAGTGATCTAGAAGACAAAAATGATAGAGGAAAAGGGATCAGGAGGAGGCATGGAACAAACAGCTTAGAAGCCATGAAAACAGAATTAGGGAAATAAATAACACCATGACACGTTCCAGCATCAGAATTACTGGGATCCCTGAGGAGATGGAAAAAGAAAGAAGATTAGAAAATATAGCTGAACAAATTCTGGATGAAAATTTTCCCCGTCTGGGAAATGGAACAAGCATTCGGGTCCTAGAGGCAGAAAGAACACCAACCAAAATCAACGAATCTAGAAAGACCTCAAGACACTTAATTGTGAGACTGACGAACCATAATTTTAGACAAGAGCTTCTGAGGTATCTAGAGGGAAGAGATTCCTTACATATAGAGGAAGGTCCATCAGAATAATGTCAGACTTGTCCACAGAAACCTGGCAAACCAGGAAGGGCTGGCAAGACATATTCAGGGAACTAAATGAAAAGAACATGCAGCCAAGAATACTTTATCCAGCAAGGCTGACATTCAAAATAGATGGAGAGATAAAGCGCTTCCAATGACAGGCAAGGTTTAAAAGAGTATTCTACCATCAAGCCGGCACTACAAGAAATATTAAGGCAGGTTCTATAAAAGAAGAAAGAACCCAAGAGTGACACAGAACAGAAATTTACAGAGACAATCTATAGCAACAAGGACTTCACATGCAAATAAAAACATATCAACATGATAATAATCACTCTCAACGTGAACGGCCTAAATGCTCCCGTAAAATGGCACAGGGCTGCAGACTGGATAAAACGACGGGACCCGTCCATATGCTGTCTACAAGAGACACATCTGGAACCTAAGAATACATCCAGACTGAAAGCAAAGGGATGGAGAAGCATTTTTCATGCCAATGGGTCTCAAAAGAAAGCTGGGGTAGTGATTATCATATCAGATAAATTAGATTTTAACCTAAAGACTATAGTCAGAGATACAGAAGGACACTACTTTATTGTGAAAGGGTCTATCCACCAAGAAGATCTAATAATTGTAAATATTTAAGCTCCCAATATGGAAGCAGGCAACCACATAAGTCAATGGTTAATCAAAAAATAAAGAGTCATATCAATATGAATACATTAATAATAGGGAATCTTAACATGCCACTCTCAGTAACAGACACATCATCCAAGCAGAAATTGGACCAGATGGACCTCATGGATATATACAGAATATTCCACTTTATAACAACAGAATACTCATTCTTCTTGAGCACACATGTCACCTTTTCCAGAATAAACCACATGTTGGGTCACAAATCAGGGCTCAACCAATACCAAAAGATTGGGATTATTACCTGTATTTTCTGAGACCACAATGCTTTGAAACTGGAACTCAACCACAAGAAAAAGTCTGGAAGGAATTCAAATACTTGGAAGCTAAAGACCAACTTGCCCAAGAATGTTTGGATCCTGGAAATCAAAGAAGAACTTAAACAATTCATGGAAACCAATGAGAATGAAGACCCAGCAGTCCAAAACCTATGGGATATGGCAAAGGTGGTCCTAAGGAGAAAAGAGAGCCATCCAAGCCTCACTCAAAAAAACTTTAAAATCCAAAATACACCAGCTCTCTTTACACCTTGAAGAACTGGAAAACCAACAACAAATTAAGCCAACCCACACATAAGAAGGGAAATAATCAAGATTAGAGCAGAGATCAATGAAATAGAAACTAGAAATACAGTGGAACACATTAATGAAACTAAAAGCTGGTTCTTTGAAAGAATCAATAAGACCAATAAACCACTGGCCAAACTAATCCAAAAGAAAAGACAGAAGACCCAAATTAATAAAATTATGAATGAAAGGGGAAAGAGGAACTACAGAACACTCATGAAAGAAACTGAAGAAGACACAAAAAGATGGAAAAGCATTCCATGCTCATGGATCAGAATAAACATTGTTAAAATGTCTGCACTGCCCTGAGCAATCTATACTTTCAATGCCGACCCAATCAAAATTTCACTGGCATTTTTCAAAATGCTGGAACAAACACAATCCTAAAATATGTATGGAACCAGAAGAGACCCTGAATTGCTAAGGAAATGTTGAGAAAAAAAAAAAGCAAAACAAAACTAGGGGCATCACATTGCCTGATTTCAAGCTTTACTACAAAGCTGTGATCACCAAGACAGCATGGTACTGGCACAAAAACAGACACATAGACCAGTGGAAAAGAGTAGAGAGCCCAGATATGGACCCTCAACTCTATGGTCAAATATTCTTTGACAAAGCAGGGAAAAATATTCCGTGGAAAAAAAGACAGTCTCTTCAATAAATGGTGCTAGGAAAACTGGACAGCTATGTATAGAAGAATAAAACTTGACCATTCTCTTACACAACACACAAAGATAAACTCGAAATGGATAAAAGACCTCAACGTGAGACAGGAATCTGTCAAATCCTAGAGAAGAATATAGACAGTAACCTCTTCGACATCAGCCACAGCAACTTCTTTCAAGATATGTCTCCAAAGGCAAAAGAAACCAAAGTGAAAATGAACTTTTGGGACTTCGTCAAGATCAAAACCTTCTGCACAGCAAAGGAAACGGTCAACAAAACGAAGAGGCAAACCCCGGAATGGGAGAAGATATTCACAAATGACACTACAGACAAAGGGCTGATATCCAAGATCTATAAAGAACTCCTCGGGGGCGCCTGGGTGGCTCAGTGGGTTAAGCCGCTGCCTTCGGCTCAGGTCATGATCTCAGGGTCCTGGGATCGAGTCCCTCATCGGGCTCTCTGCTCAGCAGGGAGCCTGCTTCCTCCTCTCTCTCTCTCTGCCTGCCTCTCTGCCTACTTGTGATCTCTCTCTGTCAAATAAATAAATAAAATCTTTAAAAAAATAAAATAAAATAAAGAACTCCTCGAACTCAACACTCAAAAAACAGATAATCACGTCAAAAATGGGCAAAAGAGATGAAAAGACACGTCTCCATAGAAGACATACAAATGACTAACAGACACATGAAAAAATGTTCATCATCATTAGCCATCAGGGAGATTAAAATCAAAATCACATTGAGATACCACCTTACACCAGTTAGAATGGCCAAAATTAACAAAACAGTAAACAAGTGTTGGTGGGAATGAAAGTTGGTACGGCCACTTTGGAAAACAGTGTGGAGATTCCTCAAAATATTAAAAATAGAGCTACTCTATGCCCCTGCAATTGTACAACTGGGTATTTACCCCAAAGATACAGATGTAGTGAAAAGAAGGGTCATCAGTACCCCAATGTTCATAGCAGCAATGGCCACAGTTGCCAAACTGTGAAAAGAGCCAAGATTCCCTTCAACAGACGAATGGGTAAAGAAGATATAGTCCATATATACAATGATGCCTCCATCAGAAAGGATGAATGCCCAACTTTTGTATGAACATGGACAGGAATGGAAGAGATTATGCTGAGTGAAATAAGTCAAGCAGAGAAAGTCAATTATCATATGGTTTCACTTACTTGTGGAGCATAAGGAATAACACAGAAGATAACGGGTGAAGGGAAGCAGAAGTGAGTTGGGGAAAATTGGAGGGGGAGATGAACCATGAGGGACTATGGACTCTGAGAAACAAATTGAGAGTTTTGGAGGGGAGGGAGTGGGGGGCTGGGCGACCCTGGTGGTGGGTATTAAGGAGGGCATGTATTGCATGGAGCACTAGGTGTGGTGCATAAACAATGAATCTTGGAACACTGAAAAAATAAAATTAAATTTAGAGAAAATTAGAAAAAAATATTTTTAAATGACAGTTCTCAGCTGGGATCTTGAGTTCCTGTAACAAAAGCACTTTAGTTTCTCGTTCCGTAATTTGCTCTTAAGACCATAATACCATCTTAAAAACTGCACTGTGTTTTATAATTTTCATTATAAAAAGTATATTCATGGTTTATATTATAAAGTATATTCTAGGTTTTATTTTAAAAAAAACCTTTGTGACTATTAGGTATCAACAGGGGAAAGCATATGAATAGGCAGTAGCCAAACTGAAATCTCCTAAATACAAAATTTTTAATCAAAATATTCTTCCTTTTCTAATGTCCTAGAAGTTCAGTACTAAGTAAATTAATCAGCTGAAAATACCCACATCTTAAAAAAAAGAAAAAAAAGCAACACTAAAACAGAAACTTTCTCTTCCACCTGGGCTCCTGTCCTTCACAGAGATCACGTGCATCAGCCACCACTTAAAATGAACAGGCACTGCTGTGTTACTGAACAGACAGGCTCAGAGTCTGGTCGCAGGACCAGCAGCAGCACCTGGGAACCTGTCAGAAATGCCAATTCCCAGCCCCACCCACCCTACGGATTCAAAAGCCCTGGAGTAGACCCATCAAAGTGGGTCACAGCAAACCCTCTGCCTCATTCGGACGCGTGCTGACGTCTCAGAGGATGGCTCCTGCCCTCTCCGAAGTGGCAGGTCCTCCATTTGCTTCTTCCTAGCGCCTCGTCACTCTCTCTCATGGTCTCACAACCCGAAGCTTTCCTAATTTGAATGATTCATTCACCAGTAACTCTGTGATCATTTCCTATGCTCTCTCCTTTTAAAATGTGAGACTGCCTTTTAAAGTATGCAATACATTTAAAATTTTTTTATTACACATAAATTATTATGAGCTGTTTATGTAGAAGGAAATTTTTAGCTTGTGTCAACAGCTATAAGAATAATCCGGTACGTGGAGAAAGGAGAACCCTTGTGCACTGTTGGTGGGAATGCAAACTGGTGCAACCACTCTGGAAAACAGTATGGAAGGTTCTCAAAATGTTAATGCAAGTATCTTACAATCCAGCAATCGCACAACTAGGTATTTACCCAAAGAGTACAAAAATACTAATTCAAAGGGATACATGCACCCTGATGTTTATAGCAGCATTATCTACAATAGCCAAACTATGGAAATAGCCCCATTCATCAATAGATGAATGGATAAAGAAGATGTGGTGTACATATACAATGGAATATTACTCAGCCATAAAGGAGAATGAAATCTTACCATTTTCAGCGATAAGAAGTGAGCTAAAGTATTCTGATTAGCAAAATAAGTCAGAGAAGGACAAATACCATGATCTCACTCACATGTGGAATTTAAGAAACAAAACAAATGAGCAAAGGGAAAAAAGAGAGAGACACAAATCAAGAAACAGACTCTTAACTCCAGAGCATACACTGCTGGTCACCTGAGGGGAAGTGTGTGGGAAATGGGGGAAACAGTAATGGGGATTAAGGAATGCACCTATTGGTGCATGGAATGGAAGTGCTGAATCACTATACTATACATCTGAAACCAGTATTACACTGTATGTTAATTGGAGTTTAAATAAAAACTTAAAAAAAAAAAAAGAATAATCCCATATAAAAAACTATTTTTAAAGAGGTTCAATTTTTTCTTTTCATTTCATCTTAAACTGTATACAAACACACATTTGTGAGGAAGACTTTAAATAAATCACTGTCCCTGTCAGACAGTTTACAGAGAAAAAATTACCCCATGGCCATCAAAAGTATCATTTTCCCACAAAGACATCTCTGCTGGCCCTCACAGAACCCATTCTTGTGTGGCCTCTTACTCACCGGTGCACATAGTGCAGCTGATGAACGGAATCGATTGCTATCACCATCTCGGCCAAGTAAAATCGAGCCATATCTTCAGGCAATCTGTCTTCAAATTTGCTGAGCAGAGTAAGCAAATCCCCACCAACATAATAATCCATGACCAGGTACTAGAAGTAGAAAAGAAAAAAAGGACTCAATAAAAAGTAAAGGTGAAAAATTAATAAATGTAATGTAACCCGAAGTCAAATAGCACTGGGTCAAATACTTTTGTTGTTAATTACAAGAAGTTGCATAAGATGATCGTGACAAGGCTTGTAAATGTCAGGAAGCAGTAAAATAAAATTTAAAAACCTGAAGCAGGAAATAAGATAGAATTACCCTTGTTTTGTTGTTGTGTTTTGCGAAGTAACAACATCACCATCATCACCTATAACAATACGCTGCAGTTTTATCAACATTTCATTGAGGAAACAATGTATTAATTCTCCAAAAGTGATTAAAGTAACTCAGAATATAAGATATTCTTTTATTATGTTAAGTTCATTTTCATCATCATTAACATTTTCCTTATTTCCAGTTAGACTGGTAACAATTTATCAAATCAACACTTGGGTCAACACTAATATAGAGAATATAATAATTTCCATCATATACATATTTCTCTTTCCACTCCTAATAGTGCAGAAATAGCGGAATGGACTTTTCTTAGGTAAGTATAAGTAGAAGTCAACTAATTTTAGATATGGATGGTTATGGGTGTAGGTGTAGGATATTATGATTTATAAGAAATATATATATTTATGAAATATATATATATTTGGCAGAGCTCTTAAAAAACCCGTAGAATCTCCTAAGTGGGGGCACCTGGGTGGTCCAGTCATACGGGCTCAGGTCATGATCCCAGGGTCCTGGTGAGTAAGGAAAGGACTCAGATGTAGGCAAAAAGAGATAGGGCTCCCTTAGCTAGGTTCTGAAAGAGTGAACAAGAGATCAGGGAATAGACCAGACCACCTGGCCCCAGATGTTAGGGAGTATTTTTCTATGCTGGCTACAGGGAATCACAGAAAATGACCAAACCGGGGTGCCTGGGTGGCTTAGGGTTAATCCTCTGCCTTCAGCTCAGGTCATGATCTCAGGGTCCTGGGATTGAGACCCGCATCGGGCTCTCTGCTCAGTGGGGAGCCTGGTTCCCTCTCTCTCTGCCTACTTGTGATCTCTCTGTCAAATAAACAAATAAAATCTTAAAAAGAAAAGAAAGAAAGAAAATTACCAAACCTCAAAGTCAGTCAGTCAGTAAGGGTGTTATCGATTGTCCTCGTTCAGACCAAGATGGCACAAGAATCTCAAGGCCCCAAGCAACCTGGTCAAGTTCTCAATAAAAGACCTGCCTAAAAGCCCTCAGTGGCAGACATTTGGGACCCTTCTCACTCTAGAGAGCTTTCACTTTCCCTTCTGTTCTCACCTTCACTTAATGAACTTTCACATCACTTCACCCTTTTGTGTCTGGGAGATTCATTCTTCAGCTCTGTGAGGCAAGATCCCTGCAACCCTGTAACACCGGATGGAGCAGGGTCAGAGTCCCTGCTCAGCATACAGTCGTCTGCTTCTCCCTCCAACCTCTGTCCCTCTCCCTGCTCAAGCAAGCTCTCTCTCTCAAATAAATAAAAAAAAAATACTTAAAAAAAATCTCCTAAGGGAGAAGACAAAGGTGGCTTTTGTTATTTATAACAAACCTCTTTTCAACCACACTTGTGTTTATGTTAATGAGGTGGCTTTTGGAAAGCCCTTGGATAATCTAAGGGTGTGGGCTGGCTGCCAAGGGAGCCAAAATTAGAAGGCTGGAAATTTAGGGAAGAGCTAGAAACTGAATCCATCATCAATGGCCAATGACTTGATCAATCATGCCTAACTAATGAAGCATTCATAAAAACCCAGAAGATGGGGCTTGGTAAGCTTCCGGCTGGGCAACCGTGGCAAGTGGTGCTGGAAGAACTGGCACACTTTTGCGGAGGGCGTGAGCTCTGCGCCTCTCCATCACAGGGTGCCTGTGCACCTCCTTCCTACAGCGGATATTCAGTCCGGGGAGCAGCTTTGGCAAATTAACCGTTTCTGAGGAGTGGATCATGGGAACCTCTGCTCTGTGACTCAGAAGCACAAGTAACTGGGGGGTGAGGAGGGAGTCTCGTAGGACTTGAACGCTTAGCCTCTGGGATCTGGTGTTGTCTCCAGGTAGAGAGAGCATCGGAACTGAGTTAAATTGCAGGGGGCTCTGCTGGTGTCACAGGACGCTCCGATGAGTGGAAAACCCACACAGCTAATGTCATCACTGAAGCAGTACTGAGAGAGTACAGTGGGTGACATAAATGAAAACATGGAGACTTCCTTGACCATGTGTGTTTGCCAAAAGAGAAAGAGAAGGAGTACATGCTAAAATGTTCACAGGGATTAGCCCTGCATTGTTAGATTACCCGTGGTCTCATAGCTTTTCAGTATTTTCTAGATGGCTTTCTAAACATGCATCACATATGTACGTGCGTGTTTTCCACATCATACATATTCTTTTAAGGTGAGTGAAAAAGAGACTCAGTGGAAGGATGGCCTTTGTAGTCAGGGATACCTGTATTCAAATTCTGACTCTGGGTTTTAAGCGGCTTTTGAAAAATTAGTCTCTTAGAGCTTTCTCATCTATAGACCTACAATAATGATACCTTCTTCAGAGTACAGCACTCAGCATGAAGGACAGTAAACAGAAGATATTTTAATGTCATTTATAACACCTTGAAGTTAAAATTATTTTATTACCAAATAAAGATATTACTTCAGTGATCACCAACTTGACATTTAAAATTTAAAGAGTCTTGAGAAAATCCATATTCTTATTACTATATATTAAAATTAATTATAAGCATGTATAATTTCTGTTAAATAAAAGAAACTAATTTTACTGTTAAATCCTTGAAAATGAGAGGAAAAATCTACTTCAAATCCTGGTCTATGGTTTCCTTGCTCTATTTACTAGGCCTAATGTTTAACAGACTCCATCATGAAGATTAGAGCAAACTAATTTAATGTAACAGAACAGTGTTAATTAGCATAAACATGTCACTAGAAGTGGTAATGGTGGCAGGGAAGAAATCCATAGCTACCATCTTAAAGAAGTTCTCTGAGGGGCGCCTGGGTGGCTCAGTGGGTTAAAGCCTCTGCCTTTGGCCCAGGTCATGATCCCAGGGTCCTGGGATGGAGCCCCGCATCGGGCTCTCTGCTCGGCGGGAAGCCTGCTTCCTCCTCTCTCTGACTGCCTCTCTTGCCTACTTGTAATCTCTGTCTGTCAAATAAATAAAATCTTAAAAAAAAAAAAAAAGAAGTTCTCTGAGCAGAACAGCAAATGCAAAAACTTTTCAAATAAAAAAGTTTCCTACTGAAACTGAAATCAAACATTTACACATAGAAAATCATAAAATGTAACTTACCCCTTCAACAAACAGTCCCTAGGTGTCAATCAGGACTCTTTGGTACCAAACACAGGAGAAAAAAAAAACCTCAGAGGACAAAAAGACAAAAGTCTCCTCCATCAAAAGCTTCCTGTCTTGACATGTGCAACAGCCGTGCCTGCCACACCAGGTTCTTACAGTCTGAGTATAACCATCTACCAGGCAACTGCTAAAAAACTGTCATCTCAACATTTTTGCCACATTCAAAAGTGAGGCTCCTTGTGTCATTGTCTCTCCCCTACTTTCATCCATATTCTATGACGTGCTTCCCCTTAACAAACCCCGAGCCCCTGGGTCCAGTCCTTTTCAGTTTCTCCACATGCCTTACTGAAACTCTTCTCTGGTTAACAAAACCTCCTTGAGATAGCATAAAAAAATTATAAATACATCATTATTCTGTTTTCCTTTTCGGGCTGCCTGCTGAACAGAGTTCTGACTTTGCCTGCTCATGTTATTTCCCTACCTTGTTCTCAGAGGAAATTAGCTGTTACTAGGACAGAATTCAGCAACTGGAGGGAGCAATGAGCAAGAAACACAAAAGAAAATTCTCAAAAGAAAAGCAAGGAGTTGAAAATGAACTACACTTGCAATCTGGTTTTGGTATTAGGGAGACAAAATGGATCAGAAACAGCAGACAAATAAAAACTCCACAAGGGAAAAGATCTCCTTTTCTCTGTACACATCCCAGTGAGTATCTCTAAGGGCTGCAAGTCCGTCTTCTATTTTCTCCTTTGTTCAGAACAACATTCAACTAAATCACCAAGGTCTTGTTGGGTCTACTTCCTACTAAATGTCTGTGGAGCCCATCCATTTCTACACTACCCACTATCCCTACCCTAATCCAGGTCCTGGGCCTGTCTTGACTGTATTACCGTTACAGTTTTAAGGGTTAAGAGCTTGCCATATTATATTTTATTCTGTACAAAACTTCCTTGGGAATGGCAGATAGAGCACAGAACAAGTGAGGGACAAAGAAGCTCATTCACAATTCCACAGATACGGAGTACCCAATATGCACTACCATCACACTAGACAACAAGGTGCTACATGAGTAAGATGTGGCTCCGTCTTGATGGAATTTATAACCTTATGGAGAAGAAAACACAAATCAGTGGTCAAGTTCAGTGTAACATAAATACCGTGACAGAAATAAGCAGAAGCTGCTGCTGCAAGCTCTAAATGGAAAATATCCTAATCTCTGAATCAGGTTCTTTCATTCATTGATTCAATCATTCATCCAGAATTTCTTTTTGTATATGGTGTGAAAACTATTCACTTATTTATGGAGAGTCAAATATCTAAAACAAGTTGTAAAATATCCATTCTGTCCCCTAATACTCCCTCATCATAATTTAAGACATGAAACACCTTGGATCTGCTCTTGGGCCACGGTTGCTCTCTATGATTCCTCAGTAATACATCATACCTGTTGCAAGAACCTCCTACTCATAAACTATCTTTAAAATAGTACCCAATAGAAGATACCTTTAAATGAGTTTAAGAAAAATATAGACTGAGAGGTAATGTCCATAGATATGCCAAGGAGATAACAATCCTAACATAAAGAGCTCCCACCAACTGCTAAGAAGAGGGCAGAGGGCAAGCAATCCAACAAAAGTAGGCTGAAGCTCTTAACAGTTAATTCACCTAAGAGAAAATACAACTAGCCAATTAACACATGGCCAAAAACAAAGCAACAATGAGATACCATTCTATACCCATTAGGTTAGCAAAGAGACCATTCCTACTTTGGGAATAGTGTGAGTTGAAACAACACCGAGTTCTTGGGAGTGATGACTTACTACAACTGCTCAGCAGAGTAACTTCACAGTATCTACTGAAATTTAAAAGGTGCATACTCCTGGATCTAGCATTTCCACTTTTAGGAATACAGTGTAGGGCAGGTGGGCAAGTATATTTGCTGCACAGCACTTTGATAACTGCAACAGATCAGAAACAGTATGAATAGAGCCCACCAAGAAAACCATTAAATGCATCCATCCAACATGTCCATTCTGTGGAATCCTGCACAGTCACCAAACGGGGTAATTAAATAAATATGCCCATGAGATCTCTGAAGGACAACAGCGAGCTGTAGTAACATATACCTTATTTTTACATACCTAGACCTCTGCATTGTAGAGGGGAAAGGAGCTAGTCACAATGAAGTTGACCAGTGGAGTAAAATTCTGCAAAGGCCAAGGCGATGGGACAAAAGGTCACAGGCAAATATCTCACTCACACCAAGATGAGATGAGAACAGGCGCACATATGAATAAATCTGTACACATATAGGGGAGGAATGAAAAGAAGAGCTGAGACCAGACCATGGAAAGTGCAGGAGTCACAGAATGAGGGTACAGGGATATTAACACAAGGGCCCTATGCTGCAGGCAGGGATTACAGCTGCTATGCCCACTTCCTGGGTGTGGAATCAGTTGCATAAGAAGTCAAAGGATCTGACCAAACATACCCTAAAACAGTGAGAAAGCCAGAACTCAGGATCTTGATCCTTACATCGGTTCCTTTTTACTCAAAGAGTTAGTGCTCAGTTAAAAAAGCTGACTACATCCATGACATAACAAGTATGTACAGAACCTCCAGGAAAATAAGGATACAGACTGAGTCTTTACCCATCTTTTACCCCTCCAAAATAAACAGACCCCTACGTATGGATAGAACATACCGTAAGACTTCCAACTCTGAATTTCTAATTAAAAAAAAAAATCTTTATTTCCAAGTTTGTGCTTTGTAAGAAACTACATTCCAAAAAAACAATGTGACAACATCTGAAAACATACAATACATGAACTGTGTTGCAGAGAAAGACCATCTCCTAGAACAGATATGCTTTTAGAAGTCTTCTTAGGGAGAACTGGAAGCTCTTTTAGTCATCCTGCTGTCAAAGACATTAACAGCCAATCCGCAGAGCCCACTCTGTATTCACCCCCTTACTTCCTCCTAACAACTGCTATCTTGAGCACAAACTGGATTCCAGTAGAGTCTGGAGTTCATATGACTAACTACAAACTAACATTTAAATGTCTTTCAAAAAATAAATAAATAAAAAATAAATAAATAAACAAATGTCTTTCATCCTCTAAACAGTTTACAAATGCTAATTCAAGAAATAAAAATTTTTGTTTTAAATATTTCCCTGGCTTTTTTCCCCCCTCCGGCATAAAATATCTAAATAGGAAACAGAGGACAAGTAAATATGGAGAAGAGACACATGTCACTGATTCAGAATATTCTAAATGATATCAAAGTGATAAGAATTTTATGGGACCGTGTCGATGCAACTAAGCAGGTTTGTATTTAATGAGTTTTTCCTAAGGAAAAAGATATTCTAATTGCATTTTAAGATCATTCATTAAATTACACCAATTCTTCTCAAGCAAATAAATGCACATAACCATGAGAGACTGTGGACTCTGAGAAACAAACTGAGGGTTTGGAGGGGTGTGGGGTGGCAGGTTGGGTGAGCCTGGTGGTGGGTATTAAGGAGGGCATGGATTGCATGGAGCACTGGGTGTGGTGCATAAACAATGAATTTTGGAACACTGAAAAAAATAAAATAAAATGTTTTCTAAAAATGCATGTTTGCTATGATTCCATATATTTTTTCACAAACTGGCTGCAGAGATATTTCAGCAGGTTATAAATCAAAGTGCAATTATTCATCACAGCCTCTTGAATCATGTAACACTACAGACCGTGTTACTTATTTGGCTACTTCAGGGGTATCAGAGATAATAATTATTTTGGAAAATAACTGTATAATAAAATTTCCTTTTTGGAAATAAGTATAAAACTACACTTGCCAAGATTTCTAAATGATTTTATATTCTAATATTCTATAAATATTGAAAGCAAATCTTTGATGATGACCAAGTTAATTCAAAAGTTCTACTCTTGAGACTACCATACCACAAGCTTGCCCTAAAATAAGAAAAATTGGCAATTTACAGGAGATTTGACCACATGAGTAAATTTCAGTCCTGCTCCAGTTACATTGTAACACTTAGTCTAATATAATTAATGACTGGTATATAGAGACTATTTCTCATGGAGAAATGCCTCTGGGGGAAAAAAATATTAATTCTAATGTCCAATGCAAAGGGAACAGGTAAGGCTACACTCAGAAGAGAGAGAATGATATGTCAGGCTGTCAATGAAAATTAGGCAAAATTTTGCTATACAAAATCTGGTATTTGGACACTATTCTGCATCTATACATTTCTACGTTTATAACAAAATACAGATTTTTAACCCACTGAGACACCCAGGTGCCCCAAAATACAGATTTTTAAGCAATCCGTAACTCTATAGAGTTACACCTCCCTACAACAGAAAACACTGTAAGAGTGGATTTAAGTTCTTATTACCTAAAAGCTTTCAAAAATCCATCATAATAAACTGCTCTACATTTGCTACCCAAGTACGTGATTGTGTTTAATTTACTCCTACAAATTTTGCTGACAAACCTATGTAGAGTATATTTGAATTGATACATTCATCCCCAAAACCTCACATACGTATGGTAAATCCAAGTCAAATACCCCTCCTTTCAATTTAATAGAGCAACTAGCATGTGAAAAGCTCTACATCATGAATTTTAAACAATTCTGACTAAAAGCCACAATAACACAGTTTATATGATGACTCAATACATATTATAAAAGAAATAAATGTCATGAAGCAATAATCCTTCTTATTGCTTGCTTGAACTCCATCATTTTCTATTTTATTAAAGTTTTTTTTTAAAGATTTTATTTATTTGACAGAGAGAGATCACAAGTAGGCAGAGAGGTAAGCAGAGAGGGAGAGAGGAGGAAGCAGGCTCCCCGCCGAGCAGAGAGCCCAATGAGGGACTCGATCCCAGAACCCTGAGATCATGACCTGAGCTGAAGGCAGAAGCTTAACCCACTGAGCAACCCAGGCGCCCCTTATTAAAGTTTTCAAATGCTGGTTTTAACCCACTAAATTGAGTTTATGACCCACCAGCCGATCACGATCTGAAGTCTGAAAGCTGCTCTCACACTCTGCAAGTGTGTAAAGGACAGAAAGACAAGGAATGTGATGACACTGTTTGAACCCCTGAACCTGCCTGAAATCAGATCAGCTCCATGACTACTAAGTTACACAGCACTTTAAGTACATTTTAGCCTAAGCTGTACCCCCAAATTAGAGATGCACATATATGTACGTTACTCATCTAAAGGCAGTACTAAAAAAAAAATGTAGTGTCGAGCTGAAACACAGTGAGAAAGATTAGCTCCAACTGAGAATTCTGGAGAAGACTTTTAGACAATTCTGGTATATTAGCTGGACTTCAACAGGCCGACTGAGAGGAATGGGCACTGGCATGAAAGGTACCAGGGAGAACAGAAATAAAGGCAAAGAGCAGAGGAGTACAGACAATGTCCAGGACTGGAGGTATTCCATTGAGGCTGAAATATAGGATTTGTGTGTAGGCACAATATTTCCAGTTTATGTTTCAAAAACCACTCCAATCTGTCTAACACGGCTGAGAAACCATCTCCCTCCACCACGACCAATTCCCCTTTCGTTCATTTCCATGGTATAGAACCTGGACTCTCTTTCTTGCTCGAACATTCCCATTAGTTTCCTCCTTACTGGGTCCTCCAGTTCAGGCTTCTCTCGGTAAACTTTTCTCCCTGTACAAGCACCCATCAGTTATTCTCATTTACTACTAGTATTCACCGTTATCTACAATAGGAGCCGGCCAGTTTTCCTGTAAGGACCAGATAGTAAACACTTCAAGCGTGGATGGCCCAGAAGAAAAAGCCAGATATACAATAAGATAGAAAACAAATTTCTACAGATTTTTATTGGCAAAAGTAAAAATTAAATAATAATTGAGTGTGAGTTTTATAATACAAGTGTATTAACAGAAAAATGTAATTCTTTTTGTGGGGTAGGAGAGTATGACCGTTGGCTTCATTGGGGCTCAAAGTCAGTGTTCCCCATCATCAGAATCTATGGTAATGTTCCACTGCAAGTGCTGACCTGAAATGAGTGTCAGCACTTATGTGTTTCATGTGAAAATGTCTTCTGCAATGACGGCTACTGGTATCAATTCGTGAGCGTTTAATTTTAATAGAGCACATTCCTTACTTGGAAGGCGTCTAGAGAATGCTATTCGATTTTTCTCCTGATACTTGTGTTCAGTGCATGTTGATACACTGCAGATTCGTTACTTGTAACTAAAGGTTAGGTGGAAGGTCACACCTGCCGGTAACTGGGTTTTTGAACTATGGACAGACACTTCCTTAGCACATGCATCAAATCCCAGAAACTGCTGCTAACTGTAGTGTGAGCTCAAAAGGTCTATGTGCTGCAAATCTGTGTGGAAATAGAGATCTCATTTCTTTTTACTTTTGATGGCATGAGAATTAGATAAAGCAATTTGACATGACTTGCAATTCCAACAATGTTCGCTGACAAAATGACTTCGCCAGAGTGTAAGTTTTGGATGTAAGTGCTGTTTTGTCTTACAATTTTAGGCAAAACTTATTTTTAAAACATACCAAGTCTACAGGAAAAGCTAATTTCAAAGCTATTGAATATTTTATACTAATGGGTGAGGGTGAGGTTTTTTGTTCAGAAATGTTTCGATCTTGGCCCTCTGCAACAAAATGTTGACACTGCAAAAGCACTGAATGGCTGAGCGAAGAGCAAGTGAGGACATTTAGCTTTGGTTTCTGACGAAAATTCATCGATATGGTAACACTCATTTCCGAAAGACTGAATGAAGTCCACCAGTGATATTCCTGGTTCAGTAACAAATGATGGATTCAAGTGTTTGCTGCAAACTACCTGCTGATTAAGGAGACAATGAATATCCATGGGCTCTGGGCGCTTGATATTTTTACATAACTTGTAAGTCTGTCTGATGAAGCCCCTTCCTACTCCACACCCACTTTCACCACTCTCTCTTATAATACGTACTAGCAAATCCCAAGGCAGGTTGTAGCAACTTAGGGTTTCCTCAACGTCTCTGAAAATACGATTGGCTATAATTGTCCCACACCAAGTATTAGCAAAGGCTGATTCCTCAGGACCACAAATTCAGCACGCCTCCTCAAGTCACAACAAAAGAGCAGGACCTGTAACCTCTTCTACCTCAAGAGCCAAAAGCGACTGCTCAGAATCACTTCCTGGTTTTCAGAACAACCGCTCATGCTCCCAACACTCCCCATTCTTGAAGCAACCGTCCTCCCAAAAGGCGAATACTGTGAGACAAGTTTATTTTCTGTGAACATGTTCCTTTGGCTGCAGCAGTCAAACGTGACTGAATTCACTCACTGCTGGTACATGGTCTTCCTGCCTGGCTAACAAATGAGCCACTCAGAAGCTCACTAGAGCTCATTTTGGTTTTTGTGAAGAAGTTCTGCGGTGAAAAGATACTGTTTTGTATTTTTTATTTTCCTGACTGCTGCCTTCCTGGGAGCTGGGAAGGCACCACGGACGCTGGCCGGTCCAGCAGGCCCGCTGTGGTGTGGCAGCCCGGGCACACCAGGCTGGCATTTAACTTGTTAACAGTATCGTCCGCACTGCGCTGGGCCTGCAAAGCGGACTTGGTGACGTCTGCATGTGCGCTATTAATGACGTGAATAATAAAATGTCACCGGATCGCAAGACGTACGCCATCAGAAATGCTATCAAGTTGTTAACTGTCACTGAAATTTGTAGGCCGCTGAGCCCACTGAGAGTAACACACACATGCAGTGTCTGCGTGTCACGGGGCCAGCTGCTGTCAAATGGGCCGACTCTGCCATCATCGTGCAAAAGCAGCCACTGACAATGTACACATCAGCAAGAACAGCTTTGTCCCAACAGAATTTTATGAACACTGAAATCTGAATTTTATAACACATGTCACAAAATATTTTTTTTTCAAATATGTGAAAATTCTTAGCTGGGTTGTACAAAAATAGGTGGTGAGCCAAATTTGCACTGCAGGCCATAGGTGGCCAAAAGCTGATCCAGAAAATAAGGACTGCCTAGGCGATACAATGCTGTTTACCCTCAGGAGCCCTAACCCCCTCCGTGGGTCACATGACAACTCAAACCCAAAGCACATCAAATTAAACCCATCACCCTCCCTCTGCTCTATATTTTCCCTTCCCAAATATATTTTCCAACTCAATTCATCCATTGCTAAGCACCGAATCCCCCAAGTCAGACGCTGGAAAACTCCGATTCACCCACTCTCTCCCCTGAGGCCCTCCTCGAACTCAGAATTGGTCCAAACTCCTCAGTGCGCCGCCCTACAGTTCTGGAAGCGCCATTCTGTACTCCTGACGTTTTGCCGCTGTGATCACACTGGCTTCCTCTCGTCCCCCAAACACCCATCTTGTCCCTTGCTGCCACAACTCCGCAAGGTCCTCAAACAGCCGTTTGACACTTGGCTCTGTGAGGGACACCTGAGTGAGCATGACAGAAGGCAGAAGGAAGAAGCTAAGAGACCAGTCAGGGCCGTTCCATTTCTCTACGCCTCACTGTCGGGGCTTACAGATAGAAAGTCATTCTAAAAAATACCCAAGAGCTCCATGACCCAAAAAACATGGCTGTGAAAGTCTAATTTCTTTACCGTTAACATGTAAGGTGCTATATGATGTGACTCTCTCAACTCTCCGTCCCCATCTCCAAGCCCCTTATTTGACCCTCCATCGGTGTGAACAAAACAAGCTTCAACCTCCACACTTTGGCTCACCAAGCCCTCTCTGCCACTTCTCCTTCTTGCTTTAGCTAATTTGTATTTGTCTTAGAATAGTCCTCGTTTGAATAAATGTTATACTTTCTTCATCTGAAATAATCTGAGAATATTATTTGCCTGATTTTGGATTTATTGTCTGGAACAGTAAGAAGAGAGATCCTTTGTCTTTCTTACTCCTGAATCTCCAGAATCTAGAAAACAGTGCCTAGCCGATGGCACATATCCAATAAACAGCTATCACATGAGTAAGAAATCTTATTAATTTTTTTTTAAAGATTTTGAGAGAGAGAAATCATGAGCGGGGGGTGGGAAAGAGTAGCAGAGGGAGAGGGAGAAGCAGACTCTCCACTGAGCAAGGAGCCCTGCAGCACAGGGCTTAATCCCAGGACCCCAACATCACAACCATGAGCCGAAGGCAGACGCTTAACTGACCGAGTCACCGAGGTCCCCCTATCTTACCAATTTTATAACCTGATACACAGTGTTGTATCTGGCACACAGCAGGAATTCAACATACGTATGCTAAAAAACCATGAAATGAAAATTCAGGCTCGAAGATGAAGAGCCTCGAACAGCAGGCCCAGTGATGGCGGGTTCCACCTTCATTTCCTGTTCCTTTCTTTTTACCCCTTCAATCTTCAATTAGTAGCACTTCTCGGATTTCGATTTTCCTCTGACCTTGTTCCCAACTTCTTTCATCACGTGGTTCATAATGTCCATAGAAAATCAGACGCAGCCTCAATTTTACATGTGGCTCTCTACTTCAAGCAGCACGTGGCCACTTTGAAAAATATGTAAATCCAGCAGTGATAGACTATTACAAATAAAATATATTGGGAAAACCATGAAAAGAAAAATCCTGAGCACCTCTTACAGAATTTAAATGTCTGGATTTAGTTTGGACTTGCTTATTAAAAAGCATAAAAAATTCTAGTAGGAAGCTATCAAATTATCCGGGGCTGGGGGACATATTAAATACACAATTTATACGCTGTGAAATTCAGTGGTTTTCTAAATAAAAATTACATTTAAAAATGCTTAAAAGAGCATAATGCTAAATTCTGCCAATAAAAATTTAATAAGAATGTAGAAACATAAAAAATGATTCTTACTAAGTTATTGTCATCCTGGAAAGCATAATGCAGAGTTGTAATCCATTTATTATCTCCATTCACTAATACATCCCTTTCTTCACGAAAACATGCTGTCTGAAAAGGAAAAACAAAGATGTTTTTTAATCAGAGGACACTTTATATATATATGTATATATATATTATGCAAACAATGGCTTAATGTGTTTATTATACTTTCAGTTCTAGAAAAGGAAAATGTTTATTATACTTCCTGTCCTGGAAAAGGAATATGTTTATTATACTTCCTGTCCTAGAAAAGGAATACATCCTTTTAGTTGAAAAGTCATATCAGACTTTGTCACAGAAAGTGGACAATGGGAATAGTACACTTCAAAACATTTTATATTAAAAAATACTGCTATAGTTAAAAAAAAAAAACAGAAAAAAAGCACGCATGCATTTAATGACCACAGTCCAACCTACCATTTAGATAATATAAACATTAACATTTTGCCATCTCTACTTCTGTTCTTTTTATTTTTAAGAAATAAAACACAAGTAAATTGTAGTCTTCCCCTTCCTTATACATTTCCCTATCTCCTCCTGATAAAATGAATAATCCTAGGGCATACTAGGCTCTTCCCTTCATATGCTTTGATCACACATGTATGTGTCCAAAACACCACAACTGTTTTACATTTTGAAAGTTTACATGAATGTTACAATTTTATCTACCCTGTTGCAATTTGATTAGTTCTTACTCAGTGATGGCTGTTTTCAACTGCTATGGCATTTGCTTGTCTGAATATACCAGAATTTATGTACACAAACCAACAAGGAAAACATAGGTTACTTCCAATCTTGTTTTTATGATGTTGCAATGAATGTATTTGTACAAATGTACAAGAGCCTCTCCAGGGCATATACTTAGAAGTTGAAATGCTAGCTATAAGCATTTTCCACTTTACTAGACATAGCCAATTTTCTCTCCTGTGTACTGATTACTATTCTCACCCCACTATAGAAATCTCCCTTACCCAACCCCACATCCTCAACTGCATTTGGCACTATTGGACTCTTAAATGTGTCAATATGATGGGTATAAAACCACACCTCAATGTTTTTTTCATCAACATATTCCCAATTCTCCATAGAGATAAACAGCTCCACGCATGCTTACAGGACATCTGAATTTTGTCTCTGAATTGTTCACTCCCTTTGTCCATTTTCTCTAATGAACTGTCTTTTCCTTTTTGATTTGTAAAAGTTTTAATTTATTCTGAGACCATATTTTCACTATTACAAAGGTACATCCAGAGATACTTAGAAATATGTGGCTAAAAAAATACTAATTTTATACAATACATTATAATCTGTCATCTTGAAAGTTTTAACTTAAAAATCTACTACGTCAGCAAGTTCAAGAAGAACTGAAAGGTAAAGTGAAACCCAAGTCTCCTAAGTCATACCTCATACTCACACGGTCTTGTGTGTCCAGAAGTCACCATCAATAACTCTGCAAAGTATCTTCTCAGAAAATTGGGTCTCTGTAAGCATGTTCTGTAAGCATGTGCATGCACATGCACACACACAATATTCGTGTGGTACCCCATTTCCCCTCGTTTTTCTTTTCTTTATACAAATCAGATCACAGTGCTCTGTAAGGTTTTTTTTTTTCAAGTAATGATATACTGACCAGTTTGCCACATCAGTAGAGACTCACCTACTACCTAATTCTTAACGGCTGCACCATGTCCATGCACGCTGAAAAGCCATCACCCAGTATTCGATTGACAGGCAGGGAGGGCTTAGTTACTTATTTGCCATAAAACAAACTCAATAGCCAAGATATACAAAACAATTAACATTAATATCCCCTAATTAGGCAGCTTAATTTTTTCCATGTATTCCCATAAATTTTATTTGATCAAATGAAGCTTCCAAAGTCATGCACGGAATAGCACCAGAGAAAAATTTTAAAACAATTAAACCTTAAACCAAAGAAATGGGCAGATTGACCTGACAATTCGATTATTAAAATCAACATCATTATGCTTTGGTTCACTTTTGCAGTAAAAGAGAACCGCTTGACACACTCACTGCTAAGTTGTGTTTTAGAATTTAAGTGACCTACGATTTTCATTTGCTGCTAATGGTTCTGAGTAAAGATGGTCAGAGCCAAAAAGACTCTTTGCTCCTGACTATCTTATTATGACAGCTTTCTGGAATCTCACAGACATTCCAGCTAAATTCTAGTAAACGTCTGATTAGGGACTCCAAAGTCAACAAAGCTCTAAAGACATTTTGTCAACAGATTAAACATTAGTACGTTCTCATCTATTCCAAACTGTTTCAGTGACAAAATAAATTAAAAAAAATAAAAAATATAAACTGTGACCTAAAACTTCAAACACATACAAGAGAGAAGAGTACAACCCCCTCCTCCCTACAACATCCTCATCAACCAACTTCAACAATGATGTTACTGTTCAATCCTGCTTCATCAACACCCCCTCCCCCTCAACCCGTCCCTCAACTCCTGTCCAGCACCTTTCACATACCACCCTCCCTCCATGCATAAGAATACACATGTGTACACGTACAAGGTTTTTTCTGAAGCAAATCCTAGACATCATATGACTCTATTCATAAGTACTTAGGTGTTAAACTATCCCTATTAATGCCTCAGATACTGAGTTCAGATGTAAAGCATTGTGTCCTTTTCTGCTTCAATAGGTCACATTGTCCTCAGTCATCAGAACCGGGGATGTGGGGGTTACGACAATCTACTGTAAAGAGGCTGCTACACATCCTACAAAGTACAGGACAGACCCCACAAGGGTCCACAAGGAATCATCTGGCCCCAAATGTCACAAGTGCCACTGCTGAGAAACCCTGTTTCAGATCGATATTAACCAAACCACGATGCACGTGCACAAGGTTCATCACTCCATGTGGATAAAGGCTATAATAATGTCTACTTATACCTTTAAGAAAAAAAAACTAAACAATTTTTTTATTACCATATAATGTATTTTTGTTTCAGGGGTACAGGTCTGTGAATCATCAGTCTTACACAATTCACAGCACTCACCATAGTACATACCCTCCCCAATGTCCACCACCCAGTTACCCCATCCCCCCACCACCTCCCCTCTAGCAACCGTCAACTTGTTTCCTGAGTTTAAGAGTCGCTTATGGTTTGTCTTCCTCTCTGGTTTCATCTTGTTTCATTTTTCCCTCCCTTCTCTTATGATCCTCTGTCTTGTTTCTCAAATTCCTCCTATCAGTGAGATCATATAACTGTTTTTCTCTGACTAACTCATTTCACTTGGCGTAACACCTCTAGTTCGATCCACGTTGCTGCAAATGCAAGATTTCATTTCTTTTGATGGCTGCATAATACTCCCATTCATTCATTCATATATATATATATATATATCACATCTTCTTTATCTATTCATCTGTTAATGGACACCTAGGCTTTTTCCTGAGTTTGGCTATTGTGGACATTGCTGCTATAAACATTCAGATGCACGTGTCCCTTCGGATCACTACATTTGTATCTTTAGGGTAAATACCCAGTAGTGCAATTGCTGGGTCATAGGGTAGCTCTATTTTCAACTTTTTAAGGAATCTCCATGCTGTTTTCCAGAGTGACTGCACCAGCTTGCATTCCCACCAACAGTGCAGGAGGGTTCCCCTTTTAAAACATTTTTTAACATCCTCCTGTTAAAAACAGAGTATCTAAATAGATGAAAATGTAATAAATATGTACAAGGGGTTACTGGAGGTCATAGAGCTTCTTCAGATGCCATCACAGATCAGGAGAAGGGAAGGGACTGCTGACGCACTGACAGAGTTTGTGAATGATAAACGGGCAGTGACAGCGACCTCTGTACCCATAAAGTTAGTTAGCAAAACTCAGCCGCCCAGGTACAGAAAGAGAGAGGGTATCCCGCTACCTTCCAATGATACATGTCTCACTAATCATTTATTTGTGATATATCTTAAATGGAAATAAATGCAGCCAACAGGTCAGGGGTAGATCTTTGAAAAAGTATTTAAAGCATCGGGACGCCTGGGTGGCTCAGTGGGTTAAGCCGTTGCCTTCGGCTCAGGTCATGATCTCAGGGTCCTGGGATCGAGTCCCACATCGGAGCCTGCTTCCCTCTCTCTCTCTGCCTGCCTCTCTGCCTACTTGTGATCTCTGTCTGTCAAATAAATAAATAAAATCTTAAAAAAAAAATTAAAGTATTTAAAGCATCAACAACGCATAGGTCAAAAATCAAGACATTTCGCTGCTTAACTGTAAGTTATTAAACATCACTGATAGGCTCAGTTTTCCAAAGCTGGATAAGTCATGGCCAGAATTTAAACATATGTTTAAAAAAACTCTATTCTATTTAAAACCCTATTTAAACATGTGTTTAAAAAAGGACTTGATAAGTCAAGCACAGAAATACAATTCCACTCTACTTCAAAATGAAGCTCTATGCAAAAATTTCAGTGTCGAATTTCTTCCTAAAAGAGGAAAGTTTCAAGCAGTTTTTTTAAATTTAATTTAATTTTATTTGTGTGTGTTTCAAAAATCATTGTTTATGTACCTCACCCAGTGTTCCGTGCAATACATGCACTCCTTCAGGTAGTTTAAGGAGAGCTCCTTTTAAATACTGAACCAGCTTTGTGTCCCTGAAGTAAAACCCACTCAGTCATGTTGTACCCACAAGTCTTTTTACACACTGCTTAATTCTATTTGCTAACATGTTGTTAAGGTTATTTGTATCATGCTCATGAGGCACTCTGGCCTTTAATTTTCTCTGTATGGTCCCTGTCAGGTCTTCTATTGGAATAATACAGGCTTCACAGAATGAGTGTTGCTTCTCAGGCTCCAAAGTCCACCTCCTCCTCTCTGCCTTGCAGAATCTCCTTAAATTTGTTTTCTATATAATGTCCAGGGTCCTTAAAACTGTTCTTAATGGGAGGGATAGGAAGAAATACATTTATTCCATCTCATCCTAGAAAGGGAATATATATACTAATGTTAATTCAACAAAATAATTTAATTTCCAATTCCTTGTTTTATCTTCAATTTTGCCACTTCTTCTATAATGTAAGCTAACCCAGTGATCCTTCCTTTTTCTTCTAATTCTCCAGAACATACCAACTTCATAGAAAACAGTGCAAACTTTAACTCAATTTTTAAAACTTCTAATGCTGAAACACTAAATGGACTACAATTATGATTTCCATGAAACAATTAGAACAGATTTATTTACTCTTTCTTACTAATAAGACTTGTTGCTCCAGCTTCTGACAACTCTGTCAGCTCCCTCACAGTCTGCCTCAGTTGCAGAAGCTCTACGATCCCAATGCCATGTCCTGCGGGAGGTGGCCCGGAGTCAAAGAAAGATTTCAAAGAGCTAATTTCTTCTTAGAGAGATCTTCCGAACCTCCAGAGCTACTGTTGAGCCTATGCAACAGTCTGATCCTCCTACAAGTTCAAATACTAAAATACTTCCACCCTGAGGCCCCTGAGTGCCCTACCCCATCTGGCCACTCACCATGATCTCCCACGGCAGGAGATCCCCAGAATCCCCCCAAATCTATGTGTAATGTCAGTTCCAACCAGACCATACCAGCTATCCAGCATCAACATAAAAACACTGGCAGATTTTACTACCATCCTTCAAATAATATAAAAAACAAAAATTTAACTGTGTATCTAGCAATCAAGAGATTTCTTGGGGAGCCTGGGTGGCTCAGTGGGTTAAAGCCTCTGCCTTCGGCTTGGGTCATGATCCTAGGATCCTGGGATTGAGCCCTGAATTGGGCTCTCTGCTTGGTGCTTCCCCCTCTCTCTCTGCCTGCCTCTCTGCCTACTTGTGATCTCTGTCTGTCAAATAAATAAATCTTTTTTAAAAAAAAAAAAAAGAGAAAGAGAGACTTCTTCTTTTTTTTATTTTATTTTATTTATTTATTTGACAGAGAGAGATCACAAGTAGACAGAGAGGCAGGCAGAGAGAGAAAGAGGAGGAAGCAGGCTCCTTGCTGAGCAGAGAGCCCGATGTGGGGCTCGATCCCAGGACCCTGAGATCATGACCTGAGCCGAAGGCAGAGGCCCAACCCACTGAGCCACCCAGGTGCCCGAGAGAGAGACTTCTTAAAGGGCACATTCAAAATTCCTGCTGACTTCCACTTTGAGCACAACATGGATAAATGTGGAATAATATAAACAAGTTACGTCAAGTTGGAAATCCATTATTGCAAAATTTCTTCCTATAAAATAAACTGGTTTCCACACCTCCTTTTCACATAAATATACAAGCCCCACATCCAGCGTTCAGGCAATATGAGCTAAATGTCAGGAAGTATAACTTTTTTTTTATGAATTATAACTTTTATCATCACTATATCACAATTGTAAATTGTGGAACTTGTCTTAGGTCTTAAAAATAATGCCACCAAAGGTACAATGTTACTAAATGATATTTAAGGATCTATTGGCTTTATAATTTCATAGATCTCTAAAATTATTTCTGAAACATTATTTAAATATTCCAATAATTAAAATCTTACCTCAGCTCTTTTCAGCATTTCCCATTTGTTCAATATTTTCATGGCAAATACCTTATCTGCATTTTTTAGTTTCACTACAGCAACCTAGAAAAAGAAATACAACTTTTAATATATGACAATGTAACAAATAAAACTTTTTTCAGTCATCCATTTTTCTTTTTCCTCTCTGTAAGAAAATAAATACCAACATTATCAATGATTTCCATGCAGTTCATACTCTAAGATCCGAAATCAAATAATATTGTCAGTTGAAAAAGTTACATTAGTAAACATGTGCCAAATAAATACATGTATTTTTAACCCTGTATCAAGTGATTGTATATTATACATTCCTTTTCAAGTTCTCTGCTCTGGAATTTAAACTCAACATCTACTATCACTAGGAAATTTACTAAAATGTACAACACTGAAATAAACTAGAGCTTAGTGAATACCACGTGCCAAATTCCAACACAATGCTATAAGGGAAGGCAGCTGCCAAAACAAATAAGTTTCATGGGAATCAAATAATATAAAATAAACTGAAAATGATATTATTTTTCACACCACATATTCTTACCCACTGTACGACAACCCCTATCTCTCTCTCTCTCTCTCTCTCTCACATACACACACACACACACACACACACACACACACACTCACACACACACACACACACACACACACACAAACCACTCCTGAAGATCAGGTTAAGGCTAACAGCTCAACAAATTGTAGACTTCACACATTCCTTTCCAACACTAAAAGGAACAAGTATTTTTTGTATTTTGAATTTTAGTAAGGGATCAAAAAACTGACAAATATAAATAAATAAGCCTCAACAAACTGATTCCATTGCTGTTTCTACCTCTCTGCTTCGGTGTGACTAGCTAATCTCAGAGGAACCTTCCAGCTCACAGGGGACACTGCAGGGCTGCGAAGGCACAGCAGAGCGGGAGACTAAGCTTGTTTCCAGTTCCTGGGGGCTAGGAAGAGGAGGACAAGTACTACCTTAACATGAAGAAGGAGAGGACAAACTATACATAGCATGTCTTCAAATAGTTCAAAGGGCTATTGCCGAGGACAGAGAATAGGTTTAACTCAAGTATCAAAAATTTTAAAATCTTAATGGGAGATGTACATTTTAGGCACATTTAATGAATTTATATTTGGGTTAGACTGCAATAAAAGTAATATGATCATATAATTAAAATCACTGTATATAAAATAGAATATTTCTTGATAATCCTCATAAACGGTTATAATGACTTGTGATTACAATTTTTTATCAGTTAAAATGGTGGGAAAGAGGAATAGCTCGATTTCAAGTGCAATCACTTTAGTCTTCACTCATTTCTGGTCCTATCTGCAGAAATGATGGATCGGTTAAACTGTTCTCCCAGTGGGTTCATGGGTTATAGAAAGGGGGCTGTCTATGACACAGAAACAACCTGAATTCCATCAACAAATGAATAAATAAAATGTGGCACACATATACAATGGGATATTATTCAGCCATAAAAAAAGGGAATCCTGTTTTTATGACAACATGGATGAATCTGGAAAATTTTAAAATCTTAACAGCAAATGTACATATTAGGAGCATTTAGTAATTTTATATTTGGATCAGACTGCAATAAGGGTAGTAAGATCACATAATTAAGATCACTGTGTAATACTATGTAAACTAGAATATGCTAAGTGAAATAAGCCAGACATAGAAAAACAACTACTGTATGATTTCATTTATATGTGGAATCTAGAAGAGTCCAAGTCATAAAATCAGAGAATAGAATGAGGGTTGCCAGGGGATAGAGGAGATGGGGAGATGTTGGTCAAAGTGTACAAAGCTCCAGTTGTAAGATGAATATGTTCTGGTGGCGTGATATACAGCACAGTGGCTATAGTTAGCAGTCTTGTACTGTATACTTGAAAGTTGCTTAGAGAAAAGATCTTAAATGTTCTCACAAATTTTAAAAAAAAACACAAAAAACCTAAGTGAGGTGATAGTAACTTACTATGGTAATCATCTTACAATATACACATGTTTGAAATCATCACTTGGTACACGTTAAACCTCCACAATGTTATACGTCAATTATATCCCCAAAAAGATGGGGGAAGAAAATGGGGGCTGTCATCAAGAGCCAAACCTCTGAAAGGCTAGAAACACAAGTTTAGCTGCTCTTTAGACTCACACTGTACGTTGAGAGTACAGACAGACAACAGGAGCTCTGAGCTTAACACACTTATATTCAGGACATCTATCTATTGCTTAAGCCGTCCTTATTCTGATTTAGGGAAGAATGGCTGAAAGACTCTAAGACTTAAGATTTCCCCTCCTCGGGTCCTTATGAGAAAGACTACTCCTAGCTGTGAGTCTCACCAGCTCTCTGCGCTTGAGGATGTAAGGCTCTGATGATACCTGGTGAGAGTCATAGTAGTAGTACCCAGCAGCACACACTAAGTGTGCTCTCTACGCCGGACACTCTTTTGAGACTTCTATGTAGGTCCCACAATCCCTTACCTGCAATGCTAAAGCCAGAAGGTTTTCACAATTCATTTGACAGCAGGTACTGACATTGGGCTAATTATAGTTTTTTTTGGGGGGGGGGGGTTAAATCTCATTTAGTGTAAAGACAAGCATGCTTCGTTGTAGAAACACCAATGCGTCTGCTTTACAGGTGCTGCTCCAAACCCCAACGGGAGTCCTTCATAAAACAGAGCATGTGTACTAAATCACCTTTCTAAAATCTAAACAATACTGGAACCAAAACCACCTCTGGTCTATAGCACGGTGCGGGGAATGAGCATGTCCTAAAGACTCAGACGCTGAGCTAGCACGTACCGCCGTGCTAGCGGTAGGATAGCGGAAACTGCATGCCCTCGGCAGCCAGACCACCCAGGTTTTAATCCCGGCTTTGCCATTAGCGGTGTAGCTCTGGGCAAATAATGCAACCTTTCAAAATTTCAGTTTTCTCATCAATGTAACAGTCTTACTAATAGTAATCATCTTATATAACTGTCACAAAGATGAAAATAATTCATACAAGTAGAAAGTGCTTACTACTTAGCAGTGTCCAATAACCCCAGGTACTATTAGCTAGTAAATAAGCACATTGTAGCCCAATCTCTTAACCTTCCGTTTGCCCTACCCCCCAGCACACAGCAGACATTATATATTCCAATTTATTCAATTCCTTTAACTGTGAAATGGGAAACTCCGACCTCTTCAACTTCTAATAACTTGGTACCCTGATACATAGAAATATAGTTAGGAATATCCTCAAGTGGAAATATATACAAATAAAAATGAAGCCACAACATTTATTCAAGAGTGGTGGTTTCCAACAGTAACATATTGGGAATAACTTAAATATTCTGAAAGATGGGACGCCTGGGTGGCTCAGGTCATGATCCCGGAGTCCCGGGATCAAGTCCCGCATCAGGCTCCCAGCTCCACGGGGAGTCTGCTTCTCTCTCTGACCTTCTCCTCGCTCATGTTCTCTCTCACTGTCTCTCTCTCAAATAAATAAATAAAATATTTAAAAAAAATATTCTGAAAGATGAGATTTAGTAAATATGTCACAAAACAGAAAATTAATCATATTTTTAAAAATATTGTTAAGGAACACTATTTAATAAGCAAAAATGCAGAATGTCTCACTGGTAAGAAGTTTATTAAAGTTTGCATACGGATTTTTTTTTCTGTATATACACAAAATACATACCTATGCCAGATGAATACAGAGAAAGGTAGGCACCAAAATGTTGAAAGATCAGGAATTTCTCGGTGAGATGATTTCTCGTCCCTTTCCTGTATTTTCTGTGTGGACCAGGCACAATCTGAAGCACGGAATGGGATCATGTGACATACCACACCTCACCGTGGTCAGGAAGTGACCGCCAATTACTTGGGTGCTTAGTGTGGCTGGTGGGGGCCATGCTGCACACATGTGGTCATCAGAGTTCCACAATGTTGCACCGTGAAAACCGTTCTCCACACTACCTATGACAGGTTCATGAGCTGCCTTCAGCCTTCTCTGGAATGTGGTGGGATGTAATGAAATTTTTAAATGTCAGTTCAGGAAATATTCTTGAATGCCTAAGCTGATGACATAGTAAGACAAGACCATGAAGCTGATGAAATGCTGAAGTAAAATAAAACTCATCTTGCTTTTCTCCTCTAACACTACAGATCATTTTCGTGTTTGTGGCAGTAGAAGGAAAAACTCAGAAAAAAAGGCTCCTCCCAGGACTGTAACTTCAGGTTCTAGATTCTCAAGAACCACATTAACTGATATACAAGAGGTCATGTATGTTAAAATGCCCTTTCTTACTTAATTTGATCAAAAGAAATAGTACTCTTGGTATAGACTGGAAGACCACAAATTTAACACAAAACAAAGATGTAGTTTTTAAAAAATGCCAAACATAGACATGCCTGTTTAAAGGCTTCATACTGAAAGAACTATAATGTTGGAAAAACTGCCAACATGACAGGAAGAAGTCAGTAAGTAACACACATCAACGAATGAGTTCTTACACACAGTTTAAGTGTCTGCACTTACAGCTACAACACATAACAGAGGATTTATCCCACTGTATTAAATAGAATTTCAATCTCCAAAAACAGTTCCCACATGCAGTTCTCAAATCTAGTCTACACTCAGCACATCCAGAATTCACTGTACCTTCTCTGACCCATTCCAACAAACCTGCCTTTGCATCCAGCCTGGATGGCCCTACCGGCCCCTCCACTTCTGCCCTTAACCCCCAGGATCTATTCTCAACCTTGGCAGTCCTAGCAATCCCATTTCGACGTATCTCAGTTGGTGACGCTCCTCTGCTCCAAACCTCCAAGTAAAAGTCAACCTGCTATAACTTACAAGGCCAACATATTCTGGTCTTCTGACCTTCCAGATCTCGGATGCTCTCTCCTCCTAGCTCACTCCGCTCCAAACACACTGCTCACCTGGTTCAATCCCAACCCAGGGCCTTTGCACTTATTCCCAGGTCTCAAGTAGTCTCCCCCAGTAAAATCACATGATCTGCTCTCTCAAACTCCCCCAGTAAAATCACATGATATGCTCTCTCAAACTGAACTGAGAAGAGTTCCTTCCTGAACAGTCACTACTCTGCCACACGTTCTATACCATCTCCCGCTTCCTCTTCCCCTTTGCTCTTATTATTTAACAAACAATTAAGGCATCAATATTATCAGCTTCAAGTACACTACTAAACTGACACTGAAACTCGAGGTAAACAAGGTATTATGGGGCACCTGGTTGGCTCGGTTGGTTAAGCATCCAACTCTTGGTTTCAGCTCAAGTCATGATCCCAGGGTTGTGGGACCGAGCCCCAGGTCAGGCTCCATGTTCGGCGGGGAGTCTGCTTGAGACTCTCTCTCCTGCTGCCCCTCCCCTGGTTCATGCTTTGGCTCTCTAAAATAAATAAATAAATATTTTTAAAAACATAAGCCATTATGGTAAGACACACATTCGTGGGATTTATTTATTTATTTATTTGACACAGAGAGAGAGACACTGAGAGAGGGAACACAAGCAGGGGGAGTGGGAGAGGAAGAAGCAGGCTTCCCGATAAGCAGAAAGTTCAATGCAGGGCTCGATCCCAAGACTCTTAAATCAGGACCTCAGTCAAAGGCAACCGCCAACAACTGAGCCACCCAGGTGCCCCAACAATTGTGTGTTTTAAGATTAAGTGTGTCTGGGATTATTCTATCCCATGCTGCTCTCTTAATGACATGTGTGGCTTTTAAAGTCTCACTTCACAACTTCGTCTTTATCTCCTTTCTTTAAAAATCTCCAATGTATAATGTCTACCATCATTTATTATTACTACTAATGATAAAATCACAAGAACAAGCCTCATGTACAGAACACGTGCTCTGTGCCTGGCACTGGGCTGAGCTCCCACACCGCCCTCCAGGCAGTCCCACATCACTCACTCCCCGGTGACAGCTACTGCCCTTTACTACTGTAAGTACTAAACCTTCTACAGGCCCTAAAGAGATCTCCCACTCATCACCCCATCATCTTGGCACCTTTTGACATGTTAACGGTCATCCCTGTTAATATGCATGGAAATCAGTGTGCTTGTTTTTTATAATGCTCCGTCAGTGATAGGTTTGTGTTCAAATATTTACTGGGGGGGAAAAATAGTCTCTTTAACAAGCAAACTAAAAACACTACAAAGATTTCACTGAACAGTTGGAGGTATCCTTTCCTTGGAGACACAATTTATACATACAGTAGCAACCATCAGAACATTTAAAAACTGGGCCAGGACGGGCATCGACCCCTCAGAACAGACAAAGGCTGCACAAACACAGCGTGCCCCGCACGGCATATGCCAGTGGACTGAGAACCAGCCCTGTGTGCGCGGGGCAGTCAAAGGTCAACCATGCAGGAGAACCTCATGCTGCCTTTACTCCCTCGAATCCCCAGAGAACCAGGGTACAAGAATGTTTACAGAAGAACGAACAGCTCAAAATAATTCTCCCTCAGACACTAGGACTAGGCTATGCAGACACCGAAGGGCCTAGTTGTAGTATGTAGAGGAAGCAGGCTAATTAAAAGCTTTTTGACACCTGAAGCAGGGGTAGCAGGCCAAAGCAGCAAGCTCTCCCACCAAGCTCTGAAGCCCAGAAGCCTTGAAGCTGCCGGAGCAAGGCTGGAGCAGGCGGAAGCGGTGAGCCACCAGGAAGCTGTGGACACGCAACACCCAGGGCGTAAGTTAAAGGTTTTCCTGAAAGCAAAAAGGAAAACCCAGCGTTAAGTTAAGCAGTAACTGACAAGTGAGTCGTAGTGAGAAGGTTCTTAACTGGTAGAGCTGCTGATTTTTTATTAGGTCTCGGCTCATTTAGTGTTTCCCTTGATGTATGCATTTCTTGAAGGAGTTCCCTAACTTCTGCTTTTATTTTCATCATTTTTTTCTTTTAAGAAAAAGCATAATTGATAGAAATGTCACTCCTATCAGATATCCAGGCCAGAGGTGAGCTAGAGGCATCTATAAACCTACTTACAAATTCCTGAGAGAAGACAAAATACCTTGGAAGAAATAGCTACCTCGTAAGGGTTGTCTCTGCATTTTAGAATCTCTGGGTTGAGAAATACAGGGTGGGAAAGGCCGCCAGAGCGCTTTTATCAGGAATGAATAACTATGCATTAAGAGCTCAGAATCCAGCAATACTACTTTTCTATTCAAAATTCAGTCTTAAAATAAATTACATGCAATCTGTTGCTTTTATTTACACATTTTACTGATACTCATATACTGCAAGAATAAAAAAGGAAAGGAAAGAAAGGTGCGGGGGGAAGAAACCTTCTCACACGAAATCTCAAATACCCTCAGTCGTGCGCTGGGGACTCTGACTTGACTCTGGAGATCTAACGGCAGAAGCCCAGGCCAGGCGGGACTTGCTCCCGGTCCCCACGGCCACGCTGCCATGTGTCCCGCACATGCCCCGGCCCTTTAACCCACCCAAGCAGCAGACCTGTAGGGCAAACATCCCTGGACTTGGCTATGGGCCTCACTTAACCCACTGTATAAGTATCAATAATACTTTAGTGCCCTATCCTTTCTTCCAGTCTATTTTATGGAAAAAAATTATTTAAATATTTTTATTATTGCTTTATTTCCTTCCATAGCTCAACCTCCACTGAGCCCTAAAATCTATCTTCAGTCCCACCACTAATTCTCTGTCCCTTTCCAATCTTCTAAAATGGCCTGTGCCACCTGTCCTATCTACTTGTCACCCCACAATTAAAGACCTGGGGACCTACTTCCTAGAAAGTAGATCCTTCGCATTCCCTCATACCATCTTTAAAAGTCTCTGTACTTCTACATATCCTCACTTCTTTTCATTTTTAACCCAGGGAAGAAATGTCCCCATGACTCTCAAGGCTAATGATACCACCTGAGATCTTGATCCCAGACCCTCTCCTTCCTTCTTACCCTTTTTCCATTAAAGATTTCTTTCTAGACTTCAAGCACCCCTTTCTTCCGCTTCCTGAATATCAATTGGTAAACTTTTCCGAGACCTTCTCTCACCCAAAAACCAAAAAATTAAACAAAAAAACTGACCCACTACCACCCTCTCCTCAAGGAGCCGTTACTACATCCCTTTTCCATAACGCATCATTTCTCCATGAAGCACATTTTTAAAGAGTAGTATGCGCTTGCTCTTGCCACTTGCTCCTCATTTATTTGCTTCCCAGCCTCTTACAATCACTTACTTCCATCTAGTTTCTATTTCCCTCTACTCGACCAAAATTATTCTCTCCAAGATCCATAATGACTTAATTTCCAAATAAAATCTCCCGTTCTCATTTCTCATCTGCTTCAAACCTTCTTCATCACCAAACACTGCTGACAATCAGTATACTCTCCTACTTTTCTTTGACTTGATAACTGTTCCCCAACGACCCCTACTCTGGCTTTTTAGATGCCCTCCCCTCTCCTGACTTGTGTATCTACCCCAAGTGCCCAGCTCATGAGTCTATACGCTCATGACTCCTAAATCCTGATCTCCTAATATTGATGCCCTTATTTCTAACTGCCTACTATTCAGCAAATATTTCAAATTCAGCAAGTCAAAACCTATCTATATAGCAAACTCACATACTAAGCTGCACACCTCAATCGTCCATGAGCTCCACCCATAGCTCATCTCTGACAACCAAGTGACTTCTTTCCAATCTGTCCCTCCCACCTGCCACCAGCCTGGTTCAACACCTCATTATTTCAACTAGAAAATGATACCAAAAACCTTTTTGACCACCTGATAATATGCCAGACATTATGCTAACTGCTGAGAATACAAAAATAAAAGAGCTCTTGCCCTCAAAAATCTCACACTCTAATGTGGGAAACATACCTGAAGAATTACAGGACAACCTGAAAGAGGTAAAAATAAGATCCTTTTAAAAGCACAGAAGACAGATTCCTGACCCAAAAGGTGAGAGTGGGGGAGGGAGGTACTATGTGAATACATCTGTTAAAGTGTTTTGGAAGAGGTGACTGACACCTGAGGTCTTACACAATGCACCCCGGAGAAGGGAGTCCTGGGGGATTTGACTGGAGGAGGGGATTCTGGGAAGGGGATACAGATGAGCAAGAAACAGAAGCTGGAAATACCTGTGTAGGGGAGAGGGGTGAGGATGTTCAGGGACAAGGAAAGATTTCTCCCCTGGCAGAGAATAGAAGGAAATGAGGCTGAAGTATCCCAATAAGGAAGAGCTTGCATGATGTGTTCATCACTAGGAACTTAAAATATGAATAACAGGAAGCCATTCCTCAGAGCTGGCTTTACTTAGATCGCTTTAGCAGCTTTATGGCGAGTGGGTTCAATCAAGGATGGAAAGAAACGAGAAGCTGAGGTTAAAGACACCAATGACCCAACTGGGGAAGAGAGGAAAAAATTCAAGAAAATTCAAGAAATACTTAGGATAAGTATTTAAGTTGGTGGTGAATTAGATGTGGGGATGAGGAGAGAAATCCAGGCTTTCCATGCCTCTGGTCTCTTCTCTCTCCACTCCTTCCTCAACACTATCACTGGTACTACCCCTCCTGGTTGTTCCAACTCTCGTGCCTCTACCTACAGCCCTCTGGTCTTCTCCCATTCCCACCGAATAATGTTCCTTAGCATAGCACGGCCCATTACTCATATTCCAGTGATCTTCCAACCACCACCACCAGAAATTCTATATTCCACTCATAAGATCCCTAACTGCTCCCTCAATTGAAGAAAATTCACTTCAATTAAAATTTTTGGAAAACCTCTTTTGATTCTAATAGAATATAATTATAGAAAACTTATAAAATCAAAGTATTAAAAAAATAGCCACTGATTAAATTATTTCATAGAGAAAAGAAAACTACTCTGAAATCCTATAACTTTGGCCATACCCTTACAACCAGCAAGATCCTCTTCTAATTCTGCAACCAATTATTTATTAAAATCATTTGAGGGGCACGGCACCTGGGTGGCTCAGTGGGTTAAAGTCTCTGCCTTTGGCTCATGTCATGATCCCAGGGTCCTGGGATCAAGCCCCACATCAGGCTCTCTGCTCAGCAGGAAGCCTGCTTCCCTTCCTTTCTCTCTGTCTGCCTCTCTGCCTACTTGTGATCTCTGCCTGTCAAACAAATAAATAAAATATTTTTAAAAAAATCATTTGAGGGTGCCTGGGTGGCTCAGTGGGTTAAGCCTCTGCTTTCGGCTCAGGTCGTGATCTCAGGGTCCTGGGATCGGAGTCCCACATCAGGCTCTCTGCCGAGCCTGCTTCCTCCTCTCTCTCTCTCTCTTTCTGCCTGCCTCTCTGCCTACTTGTGATTGATCTCTCTCTCTCTCTCTCTCTGTCAAATAAATAAATAAATAATCTTTTTTTAAAAATCATTTGAAATGCACTGAAAGCATCATGTGCAGACACACTATGAAGAGTATCCTTTATAATACAGAAAAAATATAACCACCTAAATATTCATTCATTCATTTTACAAATACGTATTGAATGCCTAGCATGTCCTAGACTCTGTAGTTAAGTGCCTCAGTACTGCAGAGAAATGAATATCCTTATATTCACAAAGCACACATTCTAGCTTAACGTTACCGTTGAGTCAATTACAGAACAGTCACATTATGGACTTCTATGGAGCCATGAGAAACCAGGTTTGCCAAGAAATATTTCAACACATGGGGAGAAGACTTAAAACTATTTGGTAAGAAAAGCCAGTTAGATATAAGTGTTGACAAAACTTCCAATTTTACTATCCATGAATAGAAATAACATTAGAAAGAAAAGCCTGAAAATGTTAGAAGTAGATCTCAAGGTCATGTGCCATTTTCCCTCTTGCTAATTAGACAGTGACTCTAACCAAGGGCATGGAACATATTTGGATTACAGTACATGATTAGAAAGTATTACTTTCATTAGTCATAACAGAGAATCATGAAAGGAAAAAAAGAGCCTCATTTTTTTCTGCTTCTAATCTAATAGGGAAAATTATGTTTAAAAGCATTGTGCTAAGTACTTAGTATAATGAATAAAGAAATTCAATCCCTGCCTTCACTAGCAGCCCACTGGAGAAGACCAACATTAAGCACAGAAATAAGCAACTGAGAAGTTAAAAGTGTATATATTAGGAAGCAGTTGGACAGGGGTTCTCCCCTTTCCCATCAGAAAGATAAAAGTATCTTACATCTTTACTCCCATTTTTATAAATGCATTCCACCGACAGATTTCATTCTCCCATTCAGTTTCCTTATGGATTGCATTCTGCCATCAATTATGTCACTGACTTCCATATATGGAATGATTTAAGATTTTATTTATTCATTTACTTACTTACTCGGAAGAGAAGGGGCAGAGAGGGAGAATCTCACACTCAGCATGGACCCTAATGCCCAGCTCGATCTCGTGACCCTGAGATCATCACCTGAGCCAAAATCAAGAGTCAGATGCTTAACTGACTGAGCCACCCAGGAGCCCATGGAATGATTTTAAAGAAGCAACAGGTGATAAGGAAATACATTTTGTTCAGCAGGGACCTCTGCTTTCTTTGAAAACACAGACCCATTAATATTGGCCTTAGATATAAGGCAGCAGTCATTTCAAAGTATCTGGAGGAACTGTATCAAAAGAGCTGAGAGTGTGGACAAATTCACTCTGCTCTTGAGTCCCCTAGGGCTCAGAAGTTAGGAGTAAATGGAAATGGAAATACTCTACCCCAAAAGCAAAAAGGTTCTACCATCTCTCTTGGCGTCAAGACGTAAGTATTGAAAAGCAAAGAGGAGTAATTCCCTCCACTTCTGTCCAAATGACGAACGAAGGTGAATTAAGACACTTGTCCACTAGTAATCAGTGGGGAGGCTGTACTCTGGAAACCACTACAGCTACCTGGACGCACATACTTTGAGTCTATTTCTGGTGGTATGGAAGATTACGTATGTTGAACAAGCTTCCTAAACAACATAAATGTGATAAACTATGAGAACAACATTTTAAACACTTTTCATAGATGAGATGAAGGAACCTGGCACAGTCTCAAAACGAAGCACATCTAAGAATCCTAGAGGACAAGCAAGCACAGCCGGCTTTCACCCTGGACTCTGGAGACTGATCTTGCACTTCAGTGCCTGGAGAGCAGGAAGGGACGGGAAATAAAGACTACGCAGCATGAAAAGTAAAAAACAGAACAGGAAACCAAACCTAGTAAGTAGATTTGTAACAGTCACAGGACATAAGGTCCTTATACAAAAAAATTAATTGCACATCTATGCACTAGTAAATGCTAAACGCGCCACATATACTGGACATAAAGGAGGGTTCATCGGTGGTTGAGTATAGTGTTCTACATCAACTGAGTTTGTAGCTGTTCACATCTTTTTTTCCTTACTGTTGCCTACTTCTATGAGATATTAATCAGTGTGCTAAAATCTCCTACTATGAGGCTCCCATGTGTACCCTTTTACTTCTGTCCATTGTTGCTCTGTATCCATAAAAGCAATTAATTAGGCCATACTAAGCTATGACAGTGGGATATAATAAAATTTAAAAATTGGGTATACTAAAATTTTGATTTAACCTATCTGCTCACTATCTGCTGTATTTCCCATCATTTATTTTCCACCTCTATAACTCATTATACATACTAGTATTTTCCTTTCACTGGCTATCCTAAAGATTACAATTTACAGATTCAAATTAGTATTCTTACCACCTCCCAGACAGTCATTAGATCTTCGAGTACATTTAATCCACTTCCCCATCTCCTACCCACTGTGCCATTGTGGTCATGTAACCTAAATGTACATACGTGGACTACTATGACTATTTTATGCCGTCATCAAAAGCCACATTTACCCTTTCTGAAGCTCTCTGGCCCTTCCTACATCCCTGTGCTTTATCTAGGATCATTCTCTTTCTGCCAGAAGATTCCCTTCAGTATTTCCCTTAGTGTAAGTCTACTGATGACAGATTTTCTCAGTTTTCTCTTTGCCTAAAGGTTCTTTATTTTGTCTTCACTTAAAAAAAATTAAGACATAATTCATATACTATAAAATTCACCCTTTTAAAGTGTACAATTCACTGGTTTTCAGTATATTCACAAGGCTGTATAATCATCACTGTCTAATGCCAGAATATTTTCATCACTCTCTACAAAACACCCCATACCCAGAAGCAAGCATGCCTCCACGCCCCCTTCCCATCAGCCCCTGAAAACCACTAATCTACTTTCAGTCTCTATGGATTTGCCTATTCTGGATGTTTCATACAAATAGAACAGCTAATAAGTGGCTGTTTATGTCTGATTAATTTTACTTAGCATGATTTCAGGATTCACCCACACCACAGCAGATACAAGTATCTCTTTCCTTGTGGCTGAACAAGATACCAGTGGATGGATAGACCACCTGTGTTCACAGTCTTCAGTTTACAAACACACAGACTGTTCCCATTTTCATTTATTTATTTATTTATTTGGCTCTTATGATGAAGGTTCCTATGCATATTCACATACAGGTTTTGTGTGTATGCTTTGTTTTCATTTCTCTTGGGTATAAATTTCGGAATAGGATTGCTGGATTGAAAATTGGATTGCTGGACTGAACTTTTTTTAAAGATTTTTTTTATTTATTTGTTCAAGAGAGACCGAGATAGTGACAGAGAGCACAAGCAGGGAGGAGAGGAAGAAGCAGACTCCCCCAATGAGCAGGAAGCCCAATGCCGGACTCAACCCCAAGACCCCAGGCCCACGACCTGAGCCGAAGGCAGACACTTAACCAACTGAGCCACCCAGGTGCCCTGGACTGTATGTTTTCTACAGCAGCTGCACACTTTACATTCCCGCCAGCAAGGTACAAGAAAGCGTTCCAGTCCTTCCATATCCTCACCAAAGCTTGCCGTCTTTTTAATTACAGCCATCTTGCTGGATGATAGTGATATCCCCTAATCCCTGAATTGTGTTTCCCAAATGACTAACGATGCTGGACATCTTTTCATGTGCTTACTGATCATTCATATATCTCACTGAAGATATGCATATTAAAATTAGTTGTCAATTTTTTAGTTATGTTATTTGCAATTTACTGGTGTGTTGCAAATGTTCTTTATAGGTTCCTGGATATTAGACCATTTTCAGATATTTACTCTGAAAATATTTTCTCCCATCTTTTCACTTTTCCAATAGTGTTTTTTAGAAGTTCAAAAGTTTTTAATTCTGATGAAATCTAATTTATTTTTTTCTTTGGTTTTGATGTATACTTAAGAAACCATTGCCCAACCCAAGGTCACAAAAATTTATATCTATGTTTCCTCTAAGAGTTCCACAGTTTTAGCTCTTAACTAAGTTTTAGCTCTTAGCTCTTTAGCTCTCTTCTCTGTTTTGAGTTACTTTTATACATGGTATAAGGTAGGGTCCAACTTCATTATTCCTCATGTGGTATCTAGCTGCTCCTGCACCACTTGTTGAAAGACTATTTTTTTAATCCCTTGAATGTTCTTGGCACCCTTATTAAAAATCAACTGACCAGGGACGCCTGCCTGGCTCAGTTGGTGAAGCACACGACTCGTGATCTTGGGGTCATGAATTTGGGCCCCACTTTGGGGGTACAGTTTACTTAATAAATAAAAGTTAAAATAAAAAAGAAAGAAAGAAAAGAAAAAAGAAACAAGTTGGGGCACTTGGGCGGATCAGTTGGTTAGGCAACTGACGTTTGGCTCAGGTCATAACCTCAGGTTTTAGAACAAGCCCCATATCAGGCTCCACTCTCAGCAGGGAGTCTGCTTGTCCCTCCACTTCTGTCCCTGGCCCTCCCCCACCCCTGGCCCAATCTTGCTCTCTCTCTCTAACTCAAATAAATAAAATCTTAAAAAGAAAGAAAAGGAAAGGAAAGGAAACGAAGGGAGGGGAAAGGAAAGAAAAGAAAAGGTCAACTGACCACAGACATGTGGGGTTTTTTCTGGACTTTGAATTGTATTCCACTGATATGTAATCCTTAAACCAGGACCACACAGCCCTAATTACTAGTGCTTTGTAATGAATTCTAAAATCAGCAAGTGTGAGTTTTCCCACTATGTCCCTTTTCAAAATCATTTTAATTATTCTGGGTCCCATGAATTTCTACATAAATTTTAAAATCACCATGTCAAAGTGTGGGTTTTGAAAGGGATTACATCAATTTGGGGAGAATTGCCATCTTAACAGTATAAAGTGTTCCAACCTACAAATACAGAATGTCTCTATTTGTCGAGGTCTTCTTTAATTGCTTTTGACTATATTTTATAGTTTTGCTTTCATTTTAAAATAAATATTTTTGCTGGGTATAGAAACATAGATCGACATGTTTGCTTCTTTGAGCAATTTTCCATTATCTTCAACTTGATCGTTTCCCTTGTCAAGTGAACTGTCTTCTCATTGCTTTTTGGAAGTTACAAGTCCTTTTTCCTCTAGTTGTTATTAAAACCCTCACTTTATTTTATTTTTTAGCTTTCAGAAATTTTACTATCACATGCCTGGACATATCAAATTTTACTATCATATGTCTTGATGCATTTATCCTGTCACTGAGTCACAGGAACTCTTGAATCTATGTGTGGATTTCTGTTCTTAGTTAGCTTTGAAAAGCTCTCACAGATTATCTCTTTTCTTCAGATGCTGTTTCTGTCCCATTTTCTCTCTTGTCTCCTTTCTGGAACTATAAATACATACATGTTAATTTTTTTCACTGTGTCTAATAGGAATCCTAATTTATTTTTTAATTTTCTGTCCACTTTTTTCTCTCCATACTTCAACCTAGATATTTTCTTCTGACCTAGTTTCCAATCCACTAATCCTCTCTTCAGTTTTCTGTGGTTGCTATGAAACCTACTGAGTTTTAATTTAAGCCACTGTATGTTTTATTTCTACCCTAGGGTCAGATCACCTTAATACAATCTGGGATTGATTTGATTACAACCAAGTTTCCATCTTGTGAGGGCTGGCCTATTTCCATTTGTCCTTCCACCTAAGGGGTGTAACCCTTCAGGGGCCCCAATTAAATACCTAGAATATTTAACAGAGCCCTCCTCTTTATTGAGCTCTAATTTCTAATTTTTGTTCTCCCTGAGCTGCGAGATTTCTGAAAGTTTTCTTTAGCTTCTCTGCCCCTAGACAACTGCCTTCAATTGAAAGGTAGAGCTAAAATGCTAAAGATTCACATCTCAATAGACCTACTTCTCTGACTCACAGCCAGAGTCCGAACTGATTTTACAGTTCTACACTTTCAGATAAATCTGTATTTTACTCAAGATTTTCTAGTCGTTTTCAGCAGAAAAGGTAGAGTGATACAAGCAAGTGTCATAATCAGAATGAGAAGTTCCTTGCAAATCACTTAGTGTGTCAAATTTCTCAAAATATTCTATAGGATTTTGATTGGCATTTCATAGAATTTATAGATTACTCTGGAGAGAATGGACATATTTACAAATACGTTATACCATGTTTGACTATAGAGTATCTGTTTTTCAGATCTTTATGATATACTCTAACAGAGTTTTAAATTTTCCTCCTTGTAAATCGTGGTCATTATTGGTCAGGTTAAATCCTGCTTCTTGATTGTTTTTATTCTTGCAAATGGTATCTTATATCATCATCTCTTCTAGCTGATTATTTTGTGTCTATAGGAATTCTGATTTTTATAAAATGATCTTTTATTTGAGAAGTACTAAATTATCTTACTAATACATGTATTTTGTCTATTGCCTCTGTAGATTTTTATGTGTAGGTGATCTATAAATACAGATTTATCACTTCCCTTCCAAACCTATTAACTCATTTATTTTCCTAGCATACTGGCCAGGAACTCCAGTAACACAAAATGCTCTAACAGTGTTAACCATGTTTGTCTTGTTCCTGATCTTAAATGACATGCACCTGAAGTTTTTCCATTCAAAGTCTGCTTTAGGTTTTGGCACATATCTTTCAGCAAATTAAAGACATCCCCTTTATTATTTTTAGAGTTTTTTAAATAGATATGTATTAAACTTAATGCTTCTGAAATTGAAATAATCATGAGCCATGACCCAGCAATTTTTAAATACACTAATTTTTTTTTAAAGAACCCATATTTTGGTTTTGGTAATACTACTCTCTATTTAACAAATTTCCAGCCTTACTTTTAGTATTTGTCTCATTCTCGTTTACTTTGTGGTTCTTTTTCCAACTTTCTGAATTAAAATGTGGGTCATTTATTACTGTATTAGTTTGCTTGGCCTGGCATAACAAGGTATCATAGATCAGGTAGCTTTACCAACAGAAATATATTTTCTCTTACAGTTCTGGAGACTCAGAAGTCCAAGATCAAGGTGAAAGGGTTGGTTACTTCTGAGTGTCATGAGGAAAGGATCTATTCCAGGCCTTTCTCCTTGGCTTGACACGCCCAACTTCTCCCTGTATCTTCAAATCATCTTCCTTCTGTCCATGACTGTGTCCAAATTTCCCCTTCTTATAAGGATACCCTTAATAGTACAGTAGGGCCCCCAGTAATGACCTCATTTTAACTTAGTTATCTCTACAAAGACTCTATGTCTAAATAGGGTCATGTTCTGAGGTACTTAGTTACAACTTTAATATACAAATGTTTTTGAGGGCTTGGGGATAGAGCTGCAATTCAGCCCACAGCACTTACCAAAGTTTCTTGTTTCCTGCTAAATTAATTATAAGTTATAAATCTCTAAGTATCTCACAAATTTGGAAATGCAATTTCATTCATATCTAACTACTTTATAATTTCCCTTATGATCTATACTTTCAAGTGTATAAACATATAGGTCATTTTTAGCTAGTATTAATTCCTTTTCTTAAAGAGACTTATCTATTTGAGAAAGAGAGAGTGAGGAGGGGAAGGGGCAGAAGGAGAAGAGAATCTCAAACAGATTGCCTGCTGTGCTTGGAGCCTGACACAAGCTTGATCTTACAACCCTGAGATCATAACCTGAGCTAAAATCAAGAGTCGGATGCTTAACCCACTGAGCCACCCAGGCACCCCAAATTTCTAACTGTTTTTTTTTTAAGGTCAGATACTGGGCTTCATAATAATAATTTTTGGAAGTTACTGAGGCACCCCTTCTGGCCTAGAACAATGTAAATTTTTTTTAAAGATTTTTTAAAAGATTTTATTTATTTATTTGAGAGCAGAAGAACACAAGTGGGGCTGAGGGAGAAGCAGGTTCCCTGCTGAGCAGGAACACTGATGCAGGCCTAGATCCTGGGACCCTGGGATCATGACCCAAGCCAAAGGAGCTGTTTAACCGACGGAGCCACCCAGGTGCCCCAAGACCAAGGTAAATTCTAAGAATGATCAGTATGTGCTAGAAAACAATGTGTGTTCTCTACTGGATATAGAATTCTTTACTTATCTAATCATGTCATTATTTAATTATTATTATTTAATATTATTATTTAATATTTAATATTATTAATCATGTCATTAAAATATTTTACATCTTATCCCAGTGGCAACAATGGTAGACTAGGTTTACAGGAAGCAGGTACTGGGACTGGACATGGCAACTGTAGACTCAGGGTCTCCACAGCTTCAGTAAATCCAGGATCCAGACCCCAAAGTGTGGTGGGCCCTAGTCATCCTTTTATGCCTGGTGGTGCTGCTTACTAAAGCAGACCCTATTTTGCACCCCTGCAGATGAACCGTTCAGCTTCCATATGGGGACATCAGCAAAACGGAGTGCTTGAGCCTTTCCTGGATCGACCAAAGTTGCCTCAAAGAGTACAGTTTGCTAAGAAAATGAGTCTGCCTAAAAAACTCTGATATCTAGAAATAGTGGCTGAACTTTCTAAACATTCAAAAGATATCAGCAACAGAATTCCTGTGTTTCTTCCCAGTTCTTTGGGCCACAAGCTCTGACCAACTCTGCATTCACACCCATTCCGATGCCAGCGGGGAGCTCGGGGCCTGCTGAAGGCTGCTCCTCTACTGAGTAGTGCAGGATGATTGTATGAGGGCCTTCCCTCTGGAGCCTGAATTTTCTGGACCAAGCAAGGCCTGGTCTCAGATGGCCTCATCATGATTCCCATGTAGGCTGCAGACCCTACTCTATCCCCCTACGTGAGCACTATTTCAATGGCTCTCAGCCACCAGGCGATGGAAGTGGAGAGACCCTCCCAAGTGCAGCGAGGTCTGTAAGCCGGGGTATCCCCGGTCCTACAGGGGTAAGAAGCTACCGCTACAGTTTCCAGCTTCCTTCCAGCACGACACTCACAGCTGGTGCTTACAAGCAGGGCCCAGCAGAGGGAGCCTTCTCTATGTCGGCCAACTCGGGCCGTCTTTGATGTTCTGTCAGCAGCAAAGTAAAGGGAGGCCACACCACCTGGCTCCCGGACTGGACCGCGGAGAATGCCGTCCCCCACCGGCTGGCTGTCACCCCTAGAAAACAGACTGGGGTGACAACTGCTTCTTCAAATTCTCAGAGGAATCAATCAGAGATTGTGGTCAGAATCTCAGGTACTGATCAGCACCACAAAAATGTTGTGGCCTACTGCAGCCTGGTTTTTGTTTTTTATAAGGCTGGTTGGGTTAAGGTGAGGATGGCGGTGGGAACTCCTTTTCTTCTTTGAGTTCGGATAAGACTCAAGAGCTCGGATGGTGGCTAGTGCGCGGTGGAGCCCGAAAGACAAGACCAGACCACACCCTGTATACTATTTAAGATTAAACAGAGCTCCCTTACACAGGAAAAAAAAAAAAAAAAAAAACCAGCCTTGGCTACAAGCGGCCTCTTCCATGGACTGATCCTTACTGCTGACGGAACAGTGAGCCCTTTCAATTTCCTAATAAGGACTTTTGCGTAGACTAGTGCCTGCTGCTCCAAATCCTGCTGCAACCAACCTCCAAACTCTCCGTCCAGGAACATCTCCACTGAGCAAAACTGTGTGAGAACCGGAAGGGTCTGACTTCAGGTTTTCTAAAGCGATGGAAAATGAAATTCCCAACAATGATATAAATTCCTACATATATACAGAACCTCCTACCAAGTGGTTATTTTCTAGACTTTGAGGAAGAGGAGAGATGATAGACTGTTAAGTGAAGAAAGCCACTTTGTCCAGGGGTCCCTTAATCTGTTGAACCTTCCACTATGGCACACCCTTTCTGTTCTTCTCTGTGGCATGACTTTTTTTTTAAAAAGAAGTTTTATTTGCGGTGGACTTGATCACGTGAATGAACAATTCCAACGCTGACTAGAACTGCTATGCTAGTTGCAGAACATAAACCCCAATAGAATAGCTTAAACAAAAGCAAGTGCGTCCCTACTGGATACCAATTTGACAGCCTCTAATCCCTTCGTGAAACGAGTTTAGGAGAAGCTAGTTGTTTCCATTTTTAAAAATCACTGCATTACTCTACCAATCGTTTTAACACAGAATGGAATAAATATGTCATTAAAAAGTCCTATTTCAAAAAATAAAAACTTCTTAAGTCTTGATTTTTTGTTTTTTTAAACTCCTTGACTAGCCAGTTTCTGAGAAGGGATAGTTAAAAGCTCTATTTTCAACTGTTCTGAATTTTTGTATTCCCTTATGGAAATGTTATCAGTTGTTACTATATATATTTTAGAGCTCATTTGTTAGATAAACATGGATTATTATAACTTTTTACAAATTACTTTATAACATTTGTGATTATAACATCCAGAAAGACAAAACAAATGTAGAGTTAAACACAATTTTAAAGTGAACAACATATAAGTAAAATGGAGATCAAGAAATAGAACATTGTAGTAGCCCAGAATCTACCCACGTACCTCTACCTTCTCACCAGAGATAACCATTATCCTGACTTTCGTGATGAAATCAAATCACAGGCATTCCTAAGGTGCCCTCCTCCAACTCAACAGTCAGGTTTTAGAAACAAGCTTATTCTAGCCTCATCAAATGGGCTGGGCAATGGTCCCACTTTTCTATCTGGGGAAGTTTACATTCAGACTGACTTCTTCCTTAAATTATTTGCAGAACTTGCAGATTAATTCATCTTAACCTGGAAGACTTTCTAGTGATTTATGAAATAGAGAATAAGTTCAAAAAGAATTTATTATTCAATAAAAAGCAAATGCTTCAAAAACCAAACAAAACAACAAAAACCAACATTTTTGTTTCTAGGTAGAAACAAAAATGTTTCTACCTAGAAGGGTCACCCCTACTCCTGTCAGTGTCTACCTGTACACCCTCCCCCCCTTGTCCCTGTAAAATGTTACTTTATGAAATACAAGTATGAATTGTACAATTTCTACCTCTTAACAAAAAACAGCTTACTATATATACACTATCCTGCAGCCTATTTTTTTAAAGTTTTATATATTTGAGAGAGAGTGAGCACGAGCAGGGGGTATGGCAGGCAGAGGGAAAGGGAGAAGCAGACTCCCCACTTAGCTGGGAGCCCAACATGGGACTTGATCCCAAGATCCCGGGATCATGACCTGACCCGCAGCCTATTTTATCCACTTTACGATATATCCTGGGGACCTCAGATCTTTATCGCAGGTGTACAGTGTTCCACTGTGTGGCTATACCATAGCTTGTTCAACCTATTCTGGACACTTACATTCTATTTGTCTTATTTTTTACACTTGAATATCTGATCCATTCATAGTTTGTCCTAATATATAATATGAATTTTATCTGGATCCACAAATGGACCCTTCCAACTGGCTATCCCGTTTTATCAAGACCATGTATTAAAATTTCTCTTTTGCATTAACTGGAGAGACTGCCTTTAGCAGACATTACTAGACATTACTATGTGTATGTGAGCCCATTTCTGGACTTTTTATTCATGTGCTATTTCTTGAGGCTTTATAACACGTTTTAATATACAGTAGTTCTATCCCCGCTCCATTTTTTAAGCATTTTTCTGTTGATTCTTAATATTTTCCTGTATAAACTTAAGAACCAGCCTAGTAATTACCATATTACTGGAATTATTTAACCTGTTAATTAATTTATAAATAATTAACACTTTTATGATGTGGCCATTGTAAATTTTTCTCTTCCATTAACTTCCAACTACAGTTATTCATACATATAAAAGTTCACAACTTGTGTATATGTAAAATTAGTATGGAATTATCTCTTTAGTTTTATAGTAGCTTTTAGCTCTATCTTTGGGCTTTTAGATATAGTTTTTAGATATATCAAAATATATTTCCAAACTGAAGTTCTAACTCTTCCTTTTTAATTCTTACACCTAATTGATACAGGCTTTTTGGCAAAAATTATATGTGTGCGTGTCTGGGTCATTCCAATTCATTTTCGTTTGACCCTAATTCTGGGCAATTTATGTGACTTCACCCTCTAGTTTATGCAGTAGTAGAAAGGTAGAAGAAAGAGAGCAAAATTTTCAACAAGAAAACTGACTGACACTGATGTTTCTGTAAAAATAAGACTGTTGTGACACTTAAAAGATGCTAAGTTCTTGGAATGGGGAAAAAAGGACCCATATTCAAGAACAACTATTATGAAAATAATGCAGAGATTGTTTGGCAAAGAAGTCAATACAGAAATCAAAAGAGAACATTAAAAAATATTCAAGTAACCCCCAAAAAAGGCAGAAAGAGAGCAAGAAAGGATGCCTGGGTGGATCAGATGGTTAAGCATTTGCCTTAGACTCCAGTCAGGATCCCAGGGTCCTGGGATCAAGCCCTACATTGGGCTCTCTGTTCAGGAGGGAGCCTGCTTCCTCCTCTCTCTCTGCCTGCCTCTCTACCTACTTGTGGTCTCTCTCTCTGTGTCAAATAAGTAAATAAAATCTTTTTTTAAAAAACGGTGGCTATATTAATATGAAACAAACTAGACTATCAGACAGACATACTACCTTACAAAAAAGGAAACACTCCATAATGACAAAAAAAGTTGATATATCAGAAATACATACAAACTGAGAAATTGTTTGCACCTTTTATGAGTTTCAAAATGCATGAGGAGGAGGAACAGACATACCCACAATAGTATTTGAAGATTCTAATATTCCTTTCTCAAATGAACTAAACAAAACACACCAAAGTATGGAAGATTTTATTGACAGCATCAACCACCTTGACCTGACATTCATAAAAGCATATAATCAACAAACAAACAATAAAAATTATTTTCAAGTACATATGGAGTATTCATAATGATAAATCATATTTTGACCATAAAACAAATTTTAATAAATCTCCAAAGTACTGAAAACTTAAGAGTATGATGTCTAAACATAACAAACATAATTTGGACATCAGTAACAGTAAGATAACCCATTTAGTCTCAAAATTATTAAAAGTAAATGCTATATTTAATGACTAATCAAAGAAGATATCAAAGAGAAAATCAGATCATTTTTTTTATATGAATGATAATGAAAATATAACATCAGAATCTGTGGGATACACCTAACCCTGCTCAGAGAGAAATTTAGGGGTTTTTTTAAAGATTTTATTTATTTATTTGAGAGAGACAGTGAGAGAGAGCATGAGCAAGGAGAAGGTCAGAGGGAGAAGCAGACTCCCCATAGAGCTGGGAGCCCAATGTGGGACTCGATCCCGGGACTCTGGGATCATGACCTGAGCCAAAGCCAGTCGTCCAACCAACTGAGCCACCCAGGAGTCCCGAAATTTATAGTTTTAATGCTGAAATTGGAATGGAAAAGAATGAAAGATCTAAGTTTAAGTTTTTGAGAGGCTAGAAAAAAGATGAGCAAATCAAATCCAAAGAAAGCATTATAAAAGAAACAAAGAAAAAAAATTATGTTAAAAAGTGACAAAAATAGGGGCACCTTGCGGGGGCTCAGCCAGTTAAGCATCTGACTCTTGGTTTTTGGCTCAGATCATGATATCAGGGTTGTGAGATCGAGCCCTGCACTGGGCTCCACACTCAGCCCAGAATCTGCTTGAGATTCTCTCCTTTCCCTCTCCCTCTCCACCCTCCTCTGTTCCTCTCTCTGCTCACATGCACTCTCTCTAAATCTTTTTTTATAAGTGACAAAAATACAGACAATCCATAAACCTAAAGTAGATTTGTTCAAAATTAGTAACACTAAACAACTTCTAACATGACTAACAAAGAATGAGAGGGAAAAAAACCTAAGCATCAGCAATGAAAGATGGAGTATTACCTCATATTCCACAGACGTCAAAAAAATAATAAAGGGATATTATAAGCAACTTTACATTTGAAAACATAAATGAAATAAACAAATTTCATGAAAAATAAAATTTACTGAAGCTGACACAATATAAAACAGAAAATCTGAATAGTTCTATAACCATCAAGAAACTAAATTAGTACAATTATATGCCCACAAAAAACCCCAAGTCCAGAAGGTTTTACTGGTAAATTCTATCCAACACTTAATGGGAAAAAAATACCAAATATACATAAAATATTAAAAAAAAAAAGAAAGAAAAAAAAGGCAAACCCTCCACCAGTTCATTTTCTAAGTCCAGCATAAAACTAATGCCAAAAATTGACATCAACATTATAAAAAATAAATCATAGGTAAACATTCTCCATTAATTATAGATATGAAAATAGCTAAGAAAACACAAAGGAACTACTGAATAGAGCAATATCTCAAAAGGACAGTAAGTCATGACCAACTGGAGTTTATCCCAGAGATGAGTTTAACATTTGAAAAATCAATCACTTACCAAAGGCAGAATTCATGAAAGAAATAACTGATAAATTCGACTTCACCAAAATTAAAAACTTCTGCTTTATGACAGATACTGTCACAAGAATGAGAAGACAAACCTGAGAAGAAGTATTTGCAAAAGACGGCATCTGATAAAGGACAATTATCTAAAACAAACAAAGAACTCTTAAAAATCAACGTTAAGAAAACAAACCACCCTGGGGCACCTGGGTGGCTCAGTGGGTTAAGCCTCTGCTTTCGACTCAGGTCATGATCTCAGGGTCCTGGGATCAGGCCCCGAGTCGGGCTCTCTGCTCAGCAGGGAGCCTGCTTCCCCCTCTCTCTCTGCCTGCCTCTCTGCCTACCTGTGATCTTTCTCTCTATCAAATAGATAAAAATAAAATCTTTAAAAAAAAAGAAAAGAAAAGAAAACAAACCACCCCATTAAAAAAATGGGCGAAAGATCTTAACAGACACCTTACCCAAGAAGATACACAGGTGGCATATGAAAATATGCTCAACATCACCTAGAGAACTGCAGGTTAAAACAACCATGAGATACAACTACACACCTATTAAAATAGCCAAAATTTAAAACACTGAAAATGCCAAAGGCTGATAAGGATGTGGATCAACAGGAACTCTCATTCATTGCTAGTCAAATGCAAAATGGTACCAGCCACATAGTATGACATTTTGGTAGTTTCTTACAAAACTTTAACAGTACTCCTACCATTCCATCCAGCAATCATGCTCCTTGGTATTTCCCCAAAGGAAGTGAAAATTTATGTCCACCCAACAATCTCCTCATGGGTACTTATGGCAGCTTAATTCATAACTGCCAAAAGTTGGAAGCAACCAAGATATTTTTCAGTAGGTAAATGGATAAATAAAACCAGAGGCTTGTTTAGACAATGGTGTATTACCCAACACTAAAAAGAAGTGAGCTATCAAAAGCCATGAAAAGACATAAGAGAAATGTAAATGAACATTACTACATGGAAGAAGCCAATCTAAAAGGCTACCTTCCTATATGTTCCAACTACAGGACATTCTGGAAAAGGCAAAACTGTGGAGACAGTAAAAAGATGAGGGATAGCCAGAAGACAAAGGAAGCGTGGAATGATAAAACAGCGCACAGAGGATTTTTAAGGCAGTGAAACAATTCTGTGTGATATTTTAAGGATGGATATGTACCATTATACATTGGTTCAAACCCATACAATGTGAACCACCAAGAGTGACCCCCCAGTGTAAACTGTGGACATCGATTGATAACACTGTGTCTGTGCAGACTCACAGACTATATAGCACATGCATCACTAGAATGCAGAATGTCAACAGTGGAAGAGGCTGAGCACAAGTTGGGCTTGGGGGGATATGGGAACTCCCTGTACTTTCCACTCAAATTTGCTATAAATTTTGCTATAAAAATGTTCTAAAAAATAAATTCTATTTTTAAAAAGTCTAAGTGACTCACCATATTACCAGAATAAAAGAGCAAATCTATATGATTATTTCAGTAAATGCCCAAAAAGCATATGACAAAATTCAGCACCCATTAGAGAGGAAATTTTTTTTTAATTCTCGGCAAACCAGTAATAGAAGACAGTATCTTCAAAAGGATAAAAGGCACCTACACAAACACTGAAACACTGAGTCCTGTCTCCCAGTGCTCAGGAATAGGGTAAGGATGCCTATCCTCCTGGCATCTATTCAATAATGTACTATACGTCCAAACTAGTACAGTAAGATAAAGAAACAGAAAGTATAAAGCCTGTAAAGTAAAAAGGAAATTGTCCCTATTTTCAGATGATATGATCGTTTACAAAGAAAATCTAAGAAAGCAACAACTAAAATAACAAAAAACTATTTAAAAATAAGTGAATTTAGGAAATAATATTAGATACAAAAATCCGTGATATATCTACATACTAGCAGCATGCTATCTGAACATAAAAAATTTTAGTGTCATCTACCATAGCACCAAAAAACATAATATATTTAGGAATACATTTAATTAAAAGAACGAACAAAACTTATATACTAAAATTATAAAACATTCTTGAGAAAAATTAAAATACACTTTAAAAAACAAAGAGAGGGGCACTTTGGTGGCTCAGTCATTGAGTTTTTGGCTCAGATCATGATCTCAGGGTCATGAGATCAAGCCCCACATCAGGCTCTGCACTGAGTGTGGAACCTGTTTAAGATTCTCTCTCTCCCAGGGCACTTGGATGGCTTAGTCTTTAAGCATCCGTCTTTGGCTCAGGTCATGATCCCAGAGTCCTGGGATCAGGCCCACATGGAGCTCCCTACTCAGCAGGGGAGTCTGCTATTCCCTCTCCCACTCCCCCTACTTGTCTTCCCTCTCTCACTGTGTCTCTCTCTGTCAAGTAAGTAAATAAATAATATTAAAGGAAAAAAATTCTCCCTCTGAGCCTCTGCACACCCACCCCCCTCAGCTCACACATGCTCTCCCTGTTTCTCTTTTTAAATTTAAAAAAAAAAAAAAAAAAAAAAACTGAGCCTAGATGGCTCAGTTGGTTGGACGACTGCCTTCGGCTCAGGTCATGATCCCGGAGTCCCGGGATCGAGTCCGGCATCTGGCTCCCAGCTCCACAGGGAGTCTGCTTCTCCCTCTGACCTTCTCCTTGCTCATGCTCTCTCTCACAGTCTCTCTCTCAAATATATAAATAAAATCTTTAAAAAAAAAAAAAAAGGAAGAGAGAAATAACATTGTTTATGGACTAACTAGTAGACCCAACATTGTTAATGTGTCAGTCCTACCAAAACTAATCTATAATTGATGCAAATTCATTTTCAAAACCAGTAGGTTTTATGGAAACTGACATAGATTCTAAAATTTATGCAATAATCCAACAGTTCTATAAGAGTTCAAACGATTTTGAAAAAGAACCTGGTAGAAGGACTTACACTCAGACTTCACTACATGCTCTCAACTTTACAGTATAAAGCAAAAGAAAAAAAAATCAAGATAGTGTGGAACTGGGGCACCTGGGTGGCTCAGTGGGTTAAAGCCTCTGCCTTCAGCTCAGGACATGATCTCAGGGTCCTGGGATTGAGCCCCACATTGGGCTCTCTGCTCAGCAGGGAGCCTGCTTCCTCCTCTCTGTCTGTCTCTCTGCCTACTTGAGATCTCTGTCAAATAAATAAATAAAAATCTTTAAAAAAAAAAAAAAAAGATAGTGTGGAACTGGCATAGGGAAAGACAAAGAGACCAATGAAATAGAATAGAAAGAGCAGAAAAAGGTCCAGGCTTATACGGTCAACTGATGATTTTTTTTTTTTTTTTTTAAACAAAGGTGCAGAAGTAATTCAATAGACGGAAAACAGGCTTTTCAACAAATGGTGTTAAAACAACTGGAAATCCATTGGGACATAAATGAACCTCAATGCCTATCTGACATCATACATGAATTAATTTGAAATGGAACTGGGAAATGTGGGAAATGGATCACCAATCCAAACAGAAAAGGCAAAACTATAAAGCTTTAATGGGAAAAGCATAAATACCTTTGTGACCTGGCTATGAACAAGAATTTCTTAGAATAAAAAAAAATAACAATAATGAGAGAAAAAATTTTCAATTATATCATCAAAATTTAAAACTTCTGCTCATAAGGAAACATTTCTTACGAAAATTAATAGGCAAACCACACAGCCTGTGAGAAAATATTGACAAAACATGTATCTGACAAAGGACTCTTATAATATAAAATATAATGAATTCCTACAATAATGAAAATACAAATACATCAATTTTTTTTAAATGAACAAAATATTTGAACATATAGTTCACAAAGAAGATAGAAGAATGGTGAATAAGCCACAAAAACACATTACTATGTTGACATACAACACAAATCCAAATAACAATGCAATTTAAGACCATGAGATACTATTACATACTCGCTAGACTAACAATGAGAATGTATTGGTGAGACCTATGGAACATGGTAGGAATATAAATTGGTACAACCCAATTAGAAAACTGCCAGTTTCTTTTAAATTTAAACATGCACCTACCATCAGCAGTGCTGTTCCAGTAATATTACCAAAGGAAAATATAAATGTATTTCCATACATACTTGTACAATAATATGCGTATCAATTTTATTCCTAATACTCAAAAACTAAAAACAGCCCAAATGCTCATCAACATAAGAATGGATAAATTGTAGTATATTAATAAAATAGTACACTCATCAGCAACAAAAAAGGGAATATTCATACATTCAATCACAACAATGGATCTCACAGACATATTCTGAGCAAAAGAAATTGTACCCTGAAAAGTACATATGGTAGGATTCCATTTACATGAAATTTTTAAAAACCCAAAACTAAGCCACAGTTATAATTTAGAACAGTGGTTGCCACTTCTTAGGGAGATGGAGAAGTTCTATATCTTCAATAAGAGTGAATCTCTTTGTCAAAACTCACATCATACATACACATAATACGTGTATTTCAACACATAAAATTTACCTCAAAAGAGAGAGACAATCAAAAAAAAAAAAAGAAAGAAGGAAAAAAGAAATCACACTCCCAGATGGCTTAACTAGTTTCCAAGAAATAATAATCTTATACAAATTTTCAAAAACTGAGAAACCAAGAACGCTTCCCAAATTGTTCTATGACCTAAGCATATCATTCCAGAATATAAAAAAATTAATAGAATAGGTAAATTAAAAGCCAATCTTTCTCATACATGTAAATAAAAAACTGCTCAACAAAATATAAGCAAATTAAACCAAACTATGTATATTAAAATGATACACAGAGTTGGATTTATATACTAATGTAATATTGGTACATTCAAAAACTAACCAATATAATCCCCACAGTAACCAAACATAGAAGTTAAATCATATCAACAAAACACATATAGAAAAACTTTTGATAAAGGTTAACTTCTATGCATGGCAAAAACTCTAAACAGACTAGGACTAGAAGGAAAACTACCTCAGCCTAAAAAAGAGTAACAATACAAACAAAAAATCTGCAGCAAACTTCAAATGCAATAGTAGAATACTGAGTACTTCACTCTAAAATCACAAACCAGACAAAAATTCTATTTTCATCACTTGAATTCAACATTTTATGGAAGATCCTCTCCATTGCAGTAATATATGAAAAAGAAATAAAAGGCATAAAGTTCAGAAAGGGAAAAAAAACGGTCATTATTTGGAAATACAACTATGAAAAATTCAAAAACTTACATATTAATAATCTAGAATAAGTGAATATATCAAGATTCTTAAATACAGTATGAATATACAAAAATCAATTGCATTTCTATTCTAGTACAAAGTTAGAAAACAATTCTATTAAAGCTCATCTGAAAACATCAAACACTCATAAATGTATAAAACCTACAAAGAATAAAATGAGCCTTGACTTATACCTCAAGAAACACACAATTATAAATCTGATGGAAAACAGTCTAAAATATAAAATTTATTTTTAAGATTATAGACTTTAGCATGGGAAAATATCCTCATGACCTTGGGAGTTTTAAAAAAAACTTCTTTAAAGGAACACAAAAGGACTAACAATAAAGAAATTTTATTAACTGGAGTTTACTAAATCTAAAAACTTCTCTTCAATAAAAGATCCATATAGAGAGGGAAAAGCCAAGACACAGAAAGGAAGAGATATTTTATTTAATACACACATACACACACATTATCTCCAATAAAGCACCTATACCCAGAATATACCAGTAAGTCAGACAACCCACTCTCAATCCGCCACCCACTCCCAATATAACATCAGAATATGCACTTCACACACACACAAAAAAATCTAAGGTATTTACAGTGATATGAAAACGGGTGTAAGTTAAAAACTTAAGAGAAAATATAAAATGAAATTGTAATCCAATATTACTACTCACCCTCCAAAAAATTTGCTAAAATTTTAAAAACAAATAAATAACCAAGTATTGGTGAGGTTGTGAGCAACTAGAACCTTCTCTGTTGGTGGGTTTTTTGGTAAAAATCAGCAAACTGGTGACCACTTGGGAAATTTTCTGGCATTATCGACCAAAGCTAAACAGACCTATCCAATCACCCAGCAATTCCACTCCTAAGTTTATATGAAACACAAATGAGTGTCTCTGTCTCCCAAAAGACATGTAAAAGAATGTTCATAGCAACATTAACATGGCCAAAAATTATAAACAACTTGAATACCCACCAACATTAGTATGAATAAATATCTTGTGGTGTATTTATACAAAGGAATACTGTGAACTAATACAAGATGAATCACACATGTTGAGCAAAAAACCAGAAACAAGAGTATGTATTATATAATTCCATTAATAAATAATTCAAAAACAGGCAAAATAAATCAACAGTGATAAAGTAAGCATAAATAATTAATATGGAGGTGCTTACTCACAGAGAGGAGGCAGTGGGTACCTATTGTACGTAATGGTTACATAAGTACATGCAAATGTAAAAATCCATTGAGTCAGGTGTGCACAGAACTCAATTTTTTAAAAAACTTAAGACCTCAAAATAAATGTATTTTCAGACAAATAAAAGCAGTTTATCATCAGACAGGATGAAATAATTAAAGGAATTTTTAAGTCAAAATGTTATCAAAGGGAAGTCTGTGACTATAAAAAGCAAGAGAAAAATGTGAATATATGAACACATCTAAAGGAACAGAGCCAGTAGTTTTGGAGGTTTTAAATATATGTACTACTGAAGACATAAAAGCAATGGCCCAAAAAAGGTTTAAGTCAGATAAATCAGAATTAGCAAAATACAAATTTGCCAAGACTACGTATGGCAATCTCTAGAGAAACCAAATGAAAAGTTAAACTAAGAAATTAATAAATGAGGGAGAGAATAATTTAAAATACTCCATTACCAGGAATTAAACACATAATACAGAATGGGAAGATATATAGAAAACAAATAGTAATAAATAATTCCATTACATATAGTCAAATGACTATAAACTTCAATTAAAAGATGAGATTATCAGACTGGATTAAAAAATAAAAACTGGGGGACCTGGCTGGCTCAGTCAGTAGGGAATGTGATTCTTAATAAGTAAATAAAATCTTAAAAAAAAAACAAAAACAAAGGGGAGTCTGGGTGGCTCTATGGGTTAAGCCTCTGCCTTTGGCTCAGGTCATGATCTCAGGGTCCTGGGATCAAGCCCCACATGGGGCTCTCTGCTCAGCAGGGAGCCTGCTTCCCCCCTCTCTCTGCCTGCCTCCCTGTCTACTTGTGATCTGTCAAATAAGTAAATAAAATCTTAAAAAACAAAGTAGAAAATGTGATTCTTGATCTTGGGGGTCATGAGTTCAAGCTCTAAGCTGGGGGTAGAGTTCCCTTAAAAAAACAAACAAACAAACAAACCAAACCTGTATTCTACTGAACAGTAAACATACCATAAGATTATAGAAAGCTAAAACTCTAAGCATGGAATAAGATATTTAATGAAAATACAAATAAAAAGACCTAGGATCATTCTAGTCACATCAAATTAAGGAAAATTTCAAAAAGCATTATTTAGAGACAACAAGGATCATTCTATTATGATTAAAAGAGTTAATCACCAGGAAGATGCAATAACTTTATATTTGTTATCAGTGAAAAATAAAAGAAATAAAGACTAAACAAATCCTCTATCAGGAAACGACAAATCAAGCAGAGAAAATAAAGTAAGGATGTGGAAGATTTCAACAAGGTTAATGATTTTAACCTAATATTTATATAACAATGCATGGCAAATTTCAAAGGACTGAAATCACGCACAGAGACTGTTATGGAATTACACTGCAACTCAGTAAAGGAAATACACTTAGAAAACCCTCCAAGTATTTAGAAACTGATCAACAAACTTCTAAGTTAATAGAAAAAAAAAAGAAAACACAATGGAAATTTGAAATCACATTAGAAATCACACTGTATTTTGAGCAAAATAACAAAGAAAATATGACATATCAAAACTTATCAGCTGTAGATAAAGCTGTCTAGAGGAAATTGTATAGTCTTAAACACACATTTGAAAAAAAGGGCTAGACACCAATGCTCTAATTATCTGTCTCTAAAAGTTATAAAAAGAATAGCAACTTAAAACAAAAGAAAGTACAGCCCACTTCTCCCTCTACCCTTACCCTGCTGATGCTCCCGCGAAAGGAAAAGAAGGAAAAGAAAAAAGGGGCACCTGGGTGGCTCAGTTGGTTAAGCGTCTGCCTTCTACTCTCTCTCTAATAAATGAATAAAATCTTAAGGAAAAAAAACAAAGAGAATAAAAGGAAGAAAATATTAAAAGCAGCAATTAATGAAACAAATATACAACAGAAAAATTCAAAAGGCAAAGGTTAATTCATTGAAAAAATAAAACTGATAAAGTTCTAGCATGAAAAATGAAAAAATAAGAGGTAAAAATAATAAGTATAGTAATAACTGTGAAAAATCAGATGACATGGGTGAACTTTGCAAAACTAACATATAGAGAGAAAATCCAATCTGATTTCCTCTAAAGAAATTAAAACTGTCTTATTGGCAAGCCTCAGGCCCAATGGTTTCACAAGTGGAATCTTCTACACATTTAAGGAAGAAATAATAACAATCTTCCCAAACTCTTCCAGAGAACAGTAAGAAAGGCCAGCATAACCAAAATACCAAAATCTGATTGGTATTTTATTTTGTTATTATTTTTTTAAGATTTTATTTATTTGACAGACAGAGATCACAAGCAGGCAGAGAGGCAGGCAGAGAGAGAGGAGGAAGCAGACTCTCCGCTGAGCAGAGAGCCTGATGTGGGGCTCGATCCCAGGACGCTGGGATCATGACCTGAGCCGAAGGCAGAGGCTTTAACCCACTGAGCCACCCAGGCGCCCCTGATTGGTATTTTAAGTAGGAAAATTACAAGCCAGTTTCTCTCCAAGAATCTGAACACACACACACACACACACACACACACACACACATACACAGAGTAAGCTAAGTGCAATGAGACATGAAGATAATACAAGGTTGGGCTTATCTTAGAAATGCAAGGTTAGTTTAACATTTGAAACTAAATCGTTGTAACTCAACACATTAACAGAGTAAAGGAGAAAAGCCTTAAGTGTCTTAAAAGATGCCGATAAAACATTTTCTTAAAATCCAACACAATTCATAATTGAAAAGTAAAATCAACTGGGTTGCTAGGTATGAAGGCAAACAAAACTCCACGATATTTCTAAATACTAGCAAAAAACAACTAGAAAATGAAATTTAACAATTCTAATTAAAATAACAAAGAATACCACATTCCTTTATCAACTGGCTGATTCAGTATCATTAAGTATCAATTATCTACAAATTAATCTCCTATTTCAGGGCAATCCTAATCAAAATTCAAGTAGATGTATGGGTGTGGATTTTTAAGAGTATTTCCGAAACTGAAACATTCAGTGTAAAATTTTATAAAAATATCAAGGGCCAAGAACAGAGGAGAAGAGGAAGGAAGCTGGAGGAATTACAGTATCAGATATTGAGACTTCTTAATCTAGAGTATGTAAGACTGTGGTACCGGCACAAGGAAACTTCCACTGACATGCGAAGAAAAACATCTTGGAAAAAAATTCCATGTAGAAATATTTCATCCAAACACTAATATATTTTCTGATTGATCATATAATGATAGCAAGGACATCATATTTCAGTTAAATTCTCTCATAAACTGTATAAAATTTTTTCCACAACAATTAGCAGAACTTTAATAAAAACTTTATCTCTTACCTCTCCAAAAGCTCCTCGACCTATCACCTTCAGTATCTCAAAGTCTTCTCTGTGTAGGCGCATCTGTTTCACTTTAGAAGTAAATGGTTTGGCTGAAACAAAAGAACATCAATTACTTAAATTAGGTATATACATAATGGCATTTCTTAAGCAATAAACATTCAAATGATAATTAAGAATGAAGTCAAAATACCTCATAATCCCATCAAACTATATTAAGAAGAAATACATTTAATTTCCATAAGAAAACAATTTCCTTTATTTCTTGCATGTGAATTACATTTTTTGTGATAAACATACTTTTAAACACCTAATAACATAAGAAATAATGCAAAGTAAGAGCAATGTACAAAGGAGGTCAATTCATTTTCACGTAGAATTCTAACACTCAATGCTAGACATATTATTTTAACAACAAATGTCCAAGAAGTAAAAGCAAATTTCATGGAAGGAGTTTCAGCAATTCCAACCACATAAATTCAGATTTCTTTCACACTCATTCATGTATATACCCTTTTAACACCATTAGCAAGAGTCTACACTATATAAAACATGGTGGCACTCACCGAAGTTTGAACAATTATCAGTACAGTATGATACCTTCCTTCTTCAGGAAGTTCTAAGTCTTCAGGGCAGACAGACAGTAGACACACATACAAAATTTAACAGTGGGATGAAACTTCTAAGAGAGGTAAATATAAAGTGCTTCAAGATAGGTGAGAATGGAACACTAATACTTTACAGATGACATAACACAGAACTGCACCTTGAGGACTAAGTAGAACTCTGCTACTTTGCCTGGGTTTGCAGTGTAGACATTCCAGGCACAGGGAGCAATATAAGCAAATGCAGAGAGGCAAGAAAATGACCATGAGGTGATAACAATAAATATTCCACTGCTGTTACAGAATTTTGAGAAGAAAGGCAAAGAAAATGGACCCAGAAAGTGGAAAATGTAATTGGCCTTGAATACCATACAAGGAATTCAGACACCCTATTAATAATAGCTGATAAACTGACATTTTTAAAAAATCTTAAAATCAATGTATGTTCTGCTGCCTCTAAGAGAAATGTCAACCTGTCTTCCTTTCCTCCCTTCATGTCCCTCTTCGGTCTCACAAAAAAAAGGAGTAATATGATTAAAGGGTCTATAGATAAAGGTCTCGTCCCCTTCCCTCCACGGGGCAAGAGTAATACTTATTTGAGCATTAGGAGAGTGAAACAGGCGAGGCAGTCCTTACAAATTGATTTGTTCTGAAGGTATTTAGCCCTACTAAATTAGAAAAGAAGGGGGGGGCGCCTGGGTGGCTCAGTGGGTTAAAGCTTCTGCCTTAGGCTCAGGTCATGATCTCAGGGTCCTGGGATCAAGTCCCGCATCGGGCTCTCTGCTCAGCAGGGAGCCTGCTTCCTCCTCTCTCTCTCTCTGCCTGCCTCTCTGCCTACTTGTGATGTCTCTCTGTCAAATAAATAAATAAATAATCTTTAAAAAAAAAAATGAAATCTTTTAAAAAAAAAAAAAGGAAGGGTATTCCACACTGCATATCTCAGTCTAGTAGAGACTTCTACTAGAAGGTGTTTTAGATAATAAGGAAAGGAAATAGAGGTTGGCTATTTGGAATTCACACAACTAAGATGATCAAAGGAATATCAAATTTGAATGACGGTATGGAGGAGCTCATCCTAGGAAAAAGGAGACACACAAAACAATGGCACCAAATGAAGTGAACACTTTGAAAAAATTACTAAGGCACCTTGGTTTTTGAACAAACCAGACTAGACAAATTGGTGAGACTATGGCCACTGTGTACCAGTCAGGGTTCCAAACGGAAATACATCATAACTGGTGGAAATATTTAATGAAATATTCTTATTGACAAACAGACTATATGCAAAGTTGTAGGTGGGACATAAGGGAACCACAAGGAAGATTAGTCATCTATCCATCCAGGAGTAATCTGAGGCTGTGTCCCTCCCTTTCCCAGCTTCTGTATCAGCATTTCAGAAATACATGGTTAAGGTGAGTAGGTACAGAATATATAAAATAAAAATAAAGATGTGGAGTCAGCCAGTATGAGTCTAGTGCTGGTCCAGTTGCCAGCTACAGCTAAAAAACATCACACAGCAGCCTACAACATAACCTTTAGCAGTTCTTTAAATACAGCTTCTACCTCACTTTATATTCCTCCTACCTCAAGACTTCCAAATAACCTGAACCCAAATAAAGTATATGCTCCATAATTTTCTCTCATTACCGACCCTAAATCCAAAAACAGCATTTCATCACAGACAACTACAGTTATTTGTAATCTAGAGTAATTCCACATATACCTTCTTTTAGGTAACATCCTACTTATCTAAAAAATCAAAAATGGAGCATTTTCAAACACCTGAAACACTACTGCAGAATAGGAAAAGAAACTTTTTTTTTTAATTTAAATTCTATTAGCCAACATATAGTACATCATTAGTTTTTGATGGGGTATTCAATGATTCAAAGAAACTATTTTTTAAAACTAAATGAAATTCTCTCTATAAATGAAATTTATACAATCCAGGTACATAAACGGTTGCTAAAATGATCTTTTAGCAAAGATACAAAGGATGATAGTATGCCAAAAGAAAAAATCATTTTTCCATACAGTAGCATATTCCCTGAAAGCACTTACAAATGAGTACTGCACAATTATGTGTAATTAGGATTTTATGAGTTTTCCAAGTTTTATGGGAGACTTCAGCATTAATAGAAATTTTAAAAACAATCCTATCTATTCTTTATTTTCTGAAACCTGCTGGTAAAAATCCCATTTCTTTGGTACTGCAAAGTATTCTATTTTAGACATTCAAAAATGAGTTAAGCCACAAATTTCTTCTGAAGGCTCATAGTTTTACTAATCATTTACTCAATTCACTCACAAAGTACATTCTAATACCTGTGCTGTATGCCAGCCATTTTATAAGACTCTAGAGATATAAAAGATAAATAGTCCCTGTCCTCAAGTAAACAAATTGTGCAATAAGTGTTACTTTTCCATTTAAAATGTTCCATGTGAATACAAATGGCTAATAAACAGAAAATGGCACTCACAAGAAATCAGAGAAATGCAAACAAACTAGAAATATTCTATTACTTACCAATCAAATGCGCACCTCCACCAACTCCCCCCAACCCCCCGCAAAAAGAAAAAAAAAGTGAAACCACCAAGTGTTTGTGGGTGTTTGAATTATGAATAACAGGTATTCTCATACACAGCTGATATGACTTAATTACAATCTCCATGAAGAGGATTTGGTTTCCTATTTCACTCTTTCAATTTAGTACATTACTTAAGATTTTTAAAAGTTGAAACATCTTTATAGACCTTGATATAAATCATACTTGGTTGTAATGAATTTATTTAATACACAGATGTCATTGCTTTGCTTTTAAAATTTTACATCTGTGTTCATAAACAATGTTGATCTACAATTATCTTTTTTTCTATACTGTCTTCATCTGGTTTGGGACCAATGATCAATAAACCTCATTAAGTATGTTTAAGTAGCTTTCTCTCCTTTTTCAGTGTCTACACAAAATACAGTCTGTTTAAAGATCTCAAGGTGATAAACAAAACCAGAAAACTTTTAGAAGATGAAAGTAGAGGGGCGCCTGCGTGGTTCAGTCGTTGAGAATCTGCCGTCAGTAGGGAGCCTGCTTCTCACTCTGCCTACTCTCTCCCTGCTTGTGCTCACATTCTTACTCTCTCTGACAAATAAATAAAAATATTAAAAAAAAATCAAAGAGAAGATGAAAGCGGAGACCCTGACTATAAGGTCTGATAAAACATGTTAATGAGGGGCGCCTGGGTGGCTCAGTGGGTTAAGCCGCTGCCTTCGGCTCAGGTCATGATCTCAGGGTCCTGGGATCGAGTCCCGCATCGGGCTCTCTGCTCGGCAAGGAGCCTGCTTCCCTCTCTCTCTTTCTCTCTGCCTGCCTCTCCGTCTACTTGTGATCTCTCTCTGTCAAATAAATAAATAAAATCTTTAAAAAAAAAAAAAAAAAAAAAAAAAAAAAAAAAAAAAAACATGTTAATGAAAACGTCTTTCCAGTGGACTTTTAATAGCTGACTTTCATATTATTGTCATTTTCATATTTTCTATTTCTTCTTGTGACAACTATGTTATACTTCTCTACAAATTCATATGTTGCACTGAAATTTTCAAATTTACTGGGATAAAGTAAAATAATTTTCTTTTGTCTTTTTTTTTAAGGAACATAACAATTTTATTTTTGTGCCCTTTTAAAACTATGCTAATACTGTATATTTGTATCTTTTTTCATTGTTTTTCCTTACGAATACGGCTGGAAGTTTGCATATTTTACAGTAATTCTTCCAAATACATAATATTTAGATTTGCTGGCCCTCCATAAAATTCTGTGAGTTTTTTCTTGTTTTAGTAGGTTCTTCCCCAAATTTATGCAAAATTTCAGAAAAAGTAGAAGCTACTATTAACCCTTCCCCTCCCACGAAATAACTAAGTTAGATATATTAATAATAAGCAAAAGAGATATTAGGGGGAAATGCATTAGTAGACTAAGGATTTAAAGGAGCCATACATAGAGCTTAAAAAGGCGGGGGGGGCGGTGGATAACCAGAACATAATGATTCTAAACATGTATGGACCAAACAACATAACCTCAAAATACGTAAAGCTAAACTGACAGACATAAAAGAAGAAACAGGGGCGCCTGGGTGGCTCAGTGGATTAAGCCACTGCCTTCGGCTCAGGTCATGATCCCAGGGTCCTGGGATCGAGTCCCGCATCGGACTCTCTGCTCAGCAGGGAGCCTGCTTCCCTCTCTCTCTCTCTCTCTGCCTGCCTCTCTGCCTACTTGTGATCTCTCTCTGTCAAATACAGAAATAAAAAAAACTTTAAAAAAAAAAAAAAGAAGAAGAAACAAACTCACCTTCATAGATTTTACTGTAACTCTCAGTAATTGATAACCCAAAAAGACAAAAAAAAAAAAAAAATGAGCACCATGCATGTAATGCCCCACCTATGAGTTGGAGAATATCATTTTAAAACATACACACAGAACTTCTACAAATTTTGACAACATGCCAAGACATAAAGCTGCCTCCAAAAAATTCCAAAGTACTGAGAACATAAAAACCAAATTATATGAGTATAATAAAATTAGAAATCAATAACAGAAAGGTTACCAGAAAAAACCATAAGCTCTGATATCCTAAACCAATATTAAGGAAGAAGTTAATAAGAATTAGAAAATACTCAGAACTACACAGTAATAATAACATACTATATAACAAAATCAGACTAAACTAGTATATACTGGGGCAGGGGGGAACTCTCAGTATTTACACTGGTAAAGAACAACTTAAAAATTAAGGTATTAAAGAGACCATGAAATATTAGACCAAAAAAATAAAGTAGAAGAAAATAAATAAGAAAGCAAAATAAGTAAAATTAATTAATTTGAAAATAAGCAAAGAATACAAAGGCTCAACAAGGCCAAAGGACAGTTTGTTGAAAAAAAAAACTAATAAAAACAGAAAAATGTATACTGGGAATGAGAAACTGAACAAAACTTCAGATGCTGCTGAGACTAAATGGGTGGTAAGAGAATATCATTAAAAGCTTATGCCAATAAATTGGAAAATATAGAAGTAAACTCATTCCTAGAATGAGTAACTGTGTTTTTAAAATTAAAAATATGAACTATCTAATAAATAAGCTGAATCACTAGTGTAAAAATCTTCCACAAAAAAAGACCAATCCTGAAGAGCATTACCTCCAAATTCAACTAAACACATTAAGATGTAATTCCCATTTTAATGAAATTTTCCAAATAATAAATCAAGAGGGAAAGCTAACCCATTTCATCAAAAATAGATGCAAAAGGTCTCATCAAATTATCAACTAATCTAGCAATTTATAAATAAAATAACATGACCAAGTTGGGTTTATCCCAAGAATGAAAGTTGTTTTAATATTAGAAAACTGATTAATGTGATTTAGCACATAAACAAATTGGAAAAAAAATTCAATATTTTAAGAAATATTTCTGGGATGCCTGGGTGGCTCAGTTGGTTAAGCAGCTGCCTTCAGCTCAGGTCATGATCCCAGCGTCCTGGGATCGAGTCCCACATTGGGCCCTTGCTCAGCCGGGAGCCTGCTTTCCCTGTGCCTCTGCCTACCACTCTGTCTGCCTGTGCTCGCGCTCTCTAACAAATAAATAAATAAAATCTTAAAAAAAAAAAAAAGAAAGAAAGAAATATTTCTATATACAAACACAGATCAATAAAATTATAAAAGCATTCATGCGATTTTTTAAAAACTACACCTTTTTTAGCAATTTTTTTAAGTTTCCTTTTCAGTGTTCCAGAATTCATTATTTATGCACCACACCCAGTGATCCATGCAATACGTGCCCTCCTTAATACCCACCACCAGGCTCACCCTCCCTACTCCCTCCCCTCCAAAACTCTCAGTTTGTTTCTTAGAGTCCACCATCTCTCATGGTTCATCTCTCCCTCCAATTTCCCCCAACTCACCTCTCCTCTCCATCTTCCCATGTCCTCCATGTTATTCCTTATGCTCCACAAGTAAGTGAAACCATGATAATTGACTCTCTCTGCTTGACTTATTTCACTCAGCATATCAGCATAATATCCTCCAGTCCCATCCATGTTGATACAAAAGTTGGGTATTCATCCTTTCTGATGGAGGCATAACACTCCATAGTATATATGGACCACATCTTCTTTATCCATTCGTCTATTGAAGGGCGTCTTGGTTCTTTCCATTAGTTTGGCAACTATGGCCATTACTGCTATGAACATTGGGGTACATATGGCCCTTCTTTTCACTATATCTGTATCTTTGGGGTAAATACCCAATAGTGCAATTGCAGGGTCATAGGGAAGCTCTATTTTTAATTTCTTAAGGAATCTCCACACTGTTTTCCAAAGTAATTGCACCAACTTGCAATCCCACCAACAGTGTAAGAGAGTTATCCTTTCTCCACATCCTCTTCAATGCATGTTGTTTTCGGTCTTGTTAATTTTGGCCATTCTAACTGATAGGGGGTGGTATCACAATGTGGTTTTGATTTGAATCTCCCTGATGGCTAATGATGATGAACTTGAAATGGGTAAAAGACCTCAACATGAGGCAGGAATCCATCAGAATCCTAGAGGAGAACATAGGCAGTAACCTCTTCGACACTGGCCACAGCAATTTCTTTCAAGGTATGTCTCCAAAGGCAAAGGAGACAAAAGCAAAAATGAACTTTTGGGACTTCATCAAGATCAGAAGCTTTTGGGGGCACCTGGGTGGCTCAGTGGGTTAAGGCCTCTGCCTTCTGCTCAGGTCATGATTCCAGGGTCCTGGGTTCGAGCCCCACGTCGGGCTCTCTACTCAGCTCTCTGCCTCCTCTCTCTGCCTGCCTCTCTGCCTACTGTGATCTCTGTCAAATAAATAAATAAAACCTTAAAAAAAAAAAAAGATCAGAAGCTTCTGCACAGCAAAGGAAAGAGTCAACAAAATGAAGAGGCAACCCACAGAATGGGAGAAGATATTCGCAAATGACAGTACAGACAAAGGGCTGATATCCAAGATATACAAAGAACTCCTCAAACTCAACACACACAAAATAGATAATCACATCAAAAAAATGGGCAGAGACATGAAAGAGACTTCTCCAAAGAAGAAGACATACAAATGGCTAACAGACACATGAAAAAATGTTCATCATCATTAGCCATCAGGGAGATTCAAATAAAAACTACACTTTAAACAAAAGAGAAACAAAAGAAACTTCCATGGCCTGATAACTGATAGCTACAACAGCAGCAGCAGAATAGCAAACTTAACACTTTAAAGAAAAATGCTAAAAATATTCTCCTTAAAATCAAGAGGCAAATAAGGACATCTTCTATTAAAACCTTCATTATTATCACTCCTACTAAACAGTTTAATAATGATACAGTCAGTAGAGTAGGAAAAGAAATAATAAAAATAAGGATTGAAAAGGAAGAAAACTGTTATTATGCACAGATGATGTAATTATCTACATAGAAAACCCCACAAGCAAATCTAAACCACAGTGAGATACCACTCCACACCTGGCAGAGTGGCTACTATTAAAAAGAGAAGAAGTAACAAGTATTGGTAAAGATGTGGAGAAAAGGAACCCTTGTGCACTGTTGGTGGAAGTGCAAATTAGTGCAACAGCTTTGGAAAATATGTAGGTTCCTCAAAAAATTAAAAATAGAAATACTATATGATCCAGTAACTCCACTACTATTTATCCACAGAACATAAAAACACTAATTCAAAAAGATATATGCATCCCTATGCTAACTGCAGCATTATTTACAATAGCTAAGATATGAAAATAACCCAAGTGTCCACTGACAGATGAATGGATAATGATGTGGTATGTGTGTGGGTGTGTGTGCGCGTGTGTGTGTATGTTTGTGTCTGTGTGAGAGAGAGACAGACAGTGGGGGAGAGAGAGAGAGAGAGAGAGAGAATATTACACAGCCATAAAAAGGATAAACTCTTGCCATGTGTAAAAACATGAATGAACCTAGTGGGTACTATGCTAGGTGAAATAAGTCAGAGAAAGACAAATAGAAAATTATTTCAGTCATACATGGAACCAAAAAACAAAACAAATGAATAAACAAACAAAAAGCAAAATCTGACCTGTAAATACAGAGAACAAACTGATCATTACCGGTGGGGAAGGGAGTGGGGGATGGTGAAGATCGGTGAAGGGGAGCAAAGATACAACTTACAGCGATGGAATCAGTAAGTTATGGGAATAAAAGACACACCATAGCAAATATAGCCAATGATATTTTAATAGTGTTCTGTGGTGACAAATGACAGCTACACTTATGGTGAACCCAGCATAACATGAAGAGAAGTTGAATCAGCAAGTTGTCACCTGAAACAAATGTTAACATTTGTATCAACTACACTAAAAAAAATTTCTTAAGAAATTTATGTATTAAAATTCATCTTCCATAAAAATGTGCTTCAAAATGAAATAATGTATAGATAGATAATATTCTTTAGTGAATTCTCTACTCTGAATGCAAATAAATTATTTCAAATACATAACCACCCTCAGGGAAAAAACAAAAAACAAAAACACTCTCTTAATTACAGAGAACCGACTGGTAGTTGCCAGGGATGGATGAGAGGAGGGGCAAAATAGGTGACGGAGATTAAGAGGCACAAACTTCCAGTTATAAAATAAGTACATCATGGAGATGAAAAGTACAGCACAAGGGGAAAAACCCACAAAAAAAGCAATATGCCTCATGCCTGCAATGACTGAATCAAGCAAGCTGCTGGATAGAAATATTATGCAGAACTCAATTTCATTCCTATACATCAAAAACATTTTTGTGAAATTATCTAGAAAGATATTTATGATGGCACTTTTAAAAGGACCTATCAATAAATCTACCAAAAGATGTATATACTATACTACAAATATATACTACATTACTTCCCTTAATATACTACAAATACACTACAAATACTTAATATACTACAAATATATATACTTAATATACTATAAATACTTCCTGGAAAATGTTCAAGTCCCAAACAAAAAGTACTTGGACAGAAGGGCACAGTATCGTTAAAAGGTCAATTCACCCCAAAATATCTGCAATTTAATGTAATTACAATCAAAATCCAACTCGGGGTTTTCATGAACCTGACAAGCGAGTTCTAAAATTTACAAGGATGAATGAAGAAACCAAGAATAATCAAGATACTTTTGACAAAAACAAAAACAAAAAACATGATCGAAAAAGGATGAAGACTTGCACTATTAACAAACCAAGACTTATAATAAAACTAGGGTAATTAAAATAGTATGTGTTGGCAAGAAGATGGGCAAACTGGCCAAACAGAGAGCCCAGAAGCAACTCATACACATATGGATATAATTTATAATAGTACTGGCACAGTACAATGGTGGGAAAAGAAAGGACTATTTAACACATGACAATGGTTATATTCAGGAAAGGAATGCAATTGGAATAGTATTTCACACAATATACAAAGTCATTCCAGGTTGTTTACAAGACAATATACAGGACACTAGAACTTTGGGTTGGAGAAGAATTTTTTAACAAAGATAAAGTATAGTTTATTTTAAAAATTAATAAATTTGACAATTAATAATTTTTTAATCTGGGCACATGCATGACACAATCAGGTAGGAGTCCAGCTCTTGCTTTCAGCTCAGGTTGTGATCTCAGCTTCATGAGACCAAGCCCCAAGTCAGGCTCCAAGGTCAGCAGAGAGTCTGCTTAAGACTCCTCTCCCTCTGCCCTTTCCCACCCGTGCTCACTCACACATGTGCTCCCTTTTTCTCTCACTCAAAATAAATAAACCTTTAAGAAAAATTTTTTTCATCAAAAGTCACCATAAAACCAAGACACTAACTAGAAGTAATTTAACTGTGACACATATAACTGGAAATTGATTGGTAACCATACCACTCAGTGTCAATTACACAAAGAACTGCCAATTACAGACCCCAAAAGAAAAATCATTAGCTGTCAGTTACAGACCCCAAAAGAAAAACTTGAGAAAGAAATCATGAATTATAGGCCCCAACAGGAATAGATGAGTACTGCATCTCTTACATGCCCATCTACCAATTTATTTAAAAGAAACAAACCACTTGTTATGATGAGCGCTGTGTTGTATTTAAGTGACGAATCACTGAATTCTACTCTAAAAACCAATATTGTACCGTATGTTAACTAACTAGAATTTCAATAAAAATTTAAAAATGAAAAAAATAAGTAAAACAAACCAATTGAAAAATTGTGTACTTCTCTATGAAATACACAATTTTTCAATTGGTTTGTTTCCAATGGCCCATAAATATACCAACAGCCAACTCAATAGCAACTGAACAACTGTACCTAAAACCACAATGAGCTACAATTTCACATACATCTGACTGGCAAAAATTAAATAGTCAAAAAAAAACAAGTGTTGGGAGGAATAATATCTTGTCCATTGCTAGTGGGAATGTAAATGAATACAAGCACTATATTTAAGTTTCCCATTTAGCTATTTCAATGGAATATACGCATATCCTGCTATCCAGAGATTCCATCTTCAACATATAATAGCATGTAGAGAAACCCTCATGTATGCAACTGGAAGACCATATTATTCAGCATTATCCATAATAATGAAAACCTGCAAACAAATGTCCATCTACATGAAGATAAATAAACTGGTTCATTCATACATCCAAGTAATAAAAGGAAGTGAAAATAAATGAAACATAGCTATTTTAAGTGAAAATTAATAAAGGGAAACCTCACTACAGTGAATTCTGGATGCAGAAGGGGAGGCTGGTCACACTAGTCAGAAAGGCAAAAATTAACAAGTCAGTAAACAAAAGATGCTAGTGAGGATACAGATAAAGGGGAACCTTCTTACACTGTTGGTGGGAATGCACACTGGTATGCAGTATGGAGAGGCCTCAAAAAGTTAAAAATAGAGCTACCCTATGACCCAGAAATCGCCCTATTAGGTATTTATCCAAAGAATATAAACATAGTGAGTCAAAGGGACACATGCACTCCAATGTTTACAGCAGCAACGTCAACAACAGTCAAAATATGGAAAAAGCCCAGATGTCCATCGATGGACGAATGGATAAAGATGATGTGGTACAAAGAAATATGGACTATCACTCAGCCATCAAAAAGGATGAAATCTTGCCATTTGCAACAACGTGAATGGAACTAGAGGGTATTATGCTAAGTGAAATAAGTCAGAGAAAGATAAATATATGATTTCACTCATACGTGGAATTTAAGAAACAAAACAGATGAACACATGGGAAAGGAAGGAAAAATAAGATGAAACTGAAAGGGAGACAAACTATAAGAGACTCTTAACTGCAGGAAACAAACTAAGGGTTGGTGGAGGGGAGGTGGATCGGGGGGATAGGGTAAATGGGTGATGGGCATTCAGGAAGGCATGTGATGTAATGAGCACTGGGTATTAAGTGCAACTGATCAATCACTAAATTCTACCTCTGAAAAAGATAATACAGTATATGTTAATTTAGTTGATTTTAAATTAAGAAAATAAAGTGACTGAAAAAGTGGGGGAAGAAAAGAAGAAGGAAAGGCTGGAAAGGGGAGCTGTCCCACTCAGTATCAATTACAGGAAGAACTGCCAATAACAGACCCCAAAAGAAAAACTCAAATCATGAATTACAGGTCCCCAACAGGAAAAGATGAGTACTGCATCTCCTACAAGAAATGACCACCCCTGCAGCTCAGCCAGGGAGAAACCACTATCACCCTGAACTCCTGATTTGCTTCAAAAAAGATTTTTGTTCAAAACAACTCTCAACTTCCTCCTTATTAGCCATAAAGTATTGTTCCTCTCCTTTGTTTGCTGGATTTGTCTATGGTTTTGCCATAATTTGCATACCCCAAATTGCAATTCTGCTATTTTTTTTTTGCTGGTAAAATAACTATTTTTAAGGTTATTTTTAAGGTTAACATAAGCAACCTCAAAAACACACTACCTAAGAAAGAAGTCGCAAAAACATACAGTATGATTTCCTTTACCTACTGTTCAAAAACAGGCAAAAATAAATAATCTTCTATAGGAACTTATCAAAGTGATATATCTATGAAGAAAAGCAAGGAATTTCATTGTACGATTTATTCTGGAGAAAAAAGAGAAATACACTGACACACAGGTGTTTCTAAGATCCTGTTAATATCCCATTTCTTAAGCTGGCTCAAAGGACAAAGAGATGTTCATTTTATTATCATCTTTTGAATTGTACAAAAAGTCTTATACGCTATATATATTCACAGGAAAAACTTCTAATAAAAATTTTTTAGTTTGTACAATGTGAATCAATCAATATTTATGTTAATAAATATGATTAGCTCAAAAATTGAGTTATTTGGCCAGAATTTTTTCACAATTGAGTATTTTTTCAAATCTGAGAAACTACGATGTCTTTAACTAAACCTGATGATATACCTTTAATTTCAGTGATCGAGTTAGATGAAAACAACTGGTCATGAAAAATTGAACTATGAACAACTTTTGGGACAAAATAAATCATTACTAGTCATTATTCACCAGAAGAAAAAAAAGTTCTCTGAGGGGCACATGGGTGGCACAGCTAGTTAAACAGTGGACTCCAATTTCACCTCAGCTCATGATCTCAGGATCGTGTATCAAACACCTCACTGGGATCCATGCTCAGCGAGGAGTCTGCTTGAGATTCTCTTTCCCTCTCCCTCTGCCCCTCCCACTCATGCATTCTCCCTCAAAAACAAATGCATACTTGGGGGGAAAAAAAAGAAGTTTGTTTTTTTTTTTTTTAAGTTCTCTGAAGACATGTTCCTGAAAAGAATATATGACTGGTTGATCACAGGCCCTTCAATCTACTACATACATGATGCAAGCAACTTCATCCCTCAAATAAAACAATCTTACTGAGGATTACTTAATTCAAAACCATTTTCTACACACATATTACTAAGAAGCACTACTCAGGAGCTTTTCAGGAGAGGAGTTAAATGGCAGAGGAGTAGGTGTACCCTAAGCTTGTCTCATCCCTTGAACAAAGATAGTTAGCAAATCATTCTGAACACCCAAGAAATCGACTGGACAACTGAGAGAACAAAAACTGCAAGTCTACAAGTAGAAAAGTAGAAAAGCAACAACCTTTTGGAAGGTAAGAAGTGTGGAAAGTTGAAGGAGATATAGCTGTGGATATGGCCACACAGAGGGAGCCTGCTTACTGAGACTACCAAGTATTACAACCCAGGGAACCCAAAATCTGAACTTTTAGAAGTCTGCTACTGTGGGGGACATGCCTGGCTTAAAAGAACTCAAGTGCCAAAGCCCAACAGAGCCCCAGGAGTGACAGCACAGTCTGAGGATCTCCTGGATCACAAGAAGAATGGGTGGTGCCAACAAGCTGCACTGTTGCCAGGCACAGAAGCAGGAAAGTTGGCTGGGAGCAGCAGGTCCTGGTGCCCACCTACTGTTTTGTTTTGCCATTAACTGTGAACTACTGCATGATCCTGCAACCCCTTTTCTTGGGGACCACGCAAATGGCAAAAGCTCAGTGAGTCCCTCACCAGAGGAACAGCACAGGTTGATACCCCAGAAGTCCCTAAAATTTGGAGTCCTGAAACTCAATCACATGCCTGAGACCAAAAAAAGCTCAGACACAGGCAGGGTGAATGCAAGGTTCAGATGGAAATAGAGACACAAGAAGAGTGACTGCTCTTCTGTGAAGGCTCACTGAAGAGTCTGGGGTCAAACTTTCAACTTCAGAACTAGAGAGTTGGGCACGCCATATTCATCCCATCCATGCGCTCTGAAAGGCTTCAGAGAGCAAAAATAACACCACGTAGTGGATTCCAGAGCCGCATACACCAAGCCCCACCTCCCTGCACCTCGCAGGTCCATTTTGACTGAAACAAGTCCGCCTGAGAATCTGCTCAGGAGACCCCTCCCCCAGAAGACCACAAATAGTTTATTGATCCTAAAAGGCTGCAAAATTTCAGCTCTAGGGGAAGTGGGATCCATCTTCCTTTTTACTTACTTTTTATTTATTATTTTTTCATTTATTATTTTTAATTCATTTTTTATTTTTAAACTTATATATATACTTATATTTTTTAATTTTTGTTTCTTCTCCTTTCTCTCTCTTTTTTGGGGGGAGGGGGATTTAGAAGCTTTTAACAAGCAGACCAAAACACACCCAGGATCTAGTTTTTTGTTGTTGTTGTTCTGGGTTTGTTTGGGGTTTGTTTCTTCTTTGGATTTCTCTATTTTAGTTTTTGCCTTTATTTTCTTTCTTCTTTTCTTTTCTGGACAAAATGACAAAATGGAGAAATTCACACAAAGAACAGGAAGTAGAACTATAGTCAAAGATTAAATCAATACAGATAGAAGAAAGATGTCTGAACTAGAATTTAAAACGATTATAAGAATACTAGCGGAGCTCAAAAATAGCATAGAAAACAAGAAGAATCCCTTCGTGCAGAAATTTAAAAAAATAAAATCTAGTCAGGAGAAAATTTAAAATGCTGTAACCAGAAAAAAAAAAAATGCTATAACCAAGATGCAGTCCCAAATGCTAGTCATAAAAAGAAGGCCAGACAAAGCAGAGGAGTGAATCAGATGATAAAATTATGGAAAATAATGAAGCTGAAAAAAATAGGGGAAGAAAGGTAACTGACCACAAAGGTAGACTTAGGGAACTCAGCAACTTATTAAAACTTAGTAACATTCATATCACAGGAATCCAAGAAGAAGAGAGAAAAAGGGGGTCAGAAGATTTATTTGAACAAATTAGAGCTGAAAACTTCTCTAATCTGGGGAGTGACACACATATAAAAATGCAAGAAGCACAGAAAATTTCCAATAAATTCAACAAAAGCCTACTATCGCCAAGGCATATCATAGTCAAATTCACAAAATATTCAGATAAGGCAAGAATCCTGAAAGCGGCAAGGTGGGGGGAAGTACTTAACCTACAGGGGAAGACATATTTGTCCATAGTAATTTGGCAGGCCAGAAAGAAGTGAAAGAAAATATTCAGTGTGCTGAATGGGAAAAATATGCAGCCAAGAATTCTTTGTCCAGTTAGACTGTCATTCAGAATAGAGAGATAAAGAGTTTCCCAAACAAATAAAAACTGAAGGTGTTTGTGATCACTTAAACCAGGACTGCGAGAAATTTTGAGGACTCTGACTGGAGGAAAAAAAGACCAAAAGCAACAAAGACTACAAAGGACCAGAGAATATCACCAGAAACATCAACTCTACAGGTAACACAGAGACATTAAATTCATATCTTTCAATAATGAATGTGACCAGACTAAATGCTCCAATCAAAAGACAAAGGTATCAGAATGGATAATAAAATAAGACCCATCTATATGCTGCCTACGAGAGACTCATTTTAGACTTACAGACACCTGCAGACTGAAAGTGAGGGGATGGGAACCATTTATCATTGCTAATGGACATCAAAAGAAGTATATATATTTCAAAAGAAATACACACACACACACATACACACACACACATATATATATAATTATATCAAACTACATTTTAAAACAAAGACAAGAGCTATAGAAATGTACTACAGGGGTAATGTATCATAATAAAGGGTCTTATCCATCAAGAAGATCTAATAATTGTAAATATTTACACCCCCAACTTGGGAGCACCCAAATATATAAATTAATAATTAATAATAAACATAAAGAAACTCACTGATAATAATACAATAATAGTAGGGACCTTAACACCCCACTGACACCAATGGACAGATCATCTAAAGAGAAAATCAGGAAGGAAACAATGGGCTTGAATGACCTACTGGACCTAGATGGACTTTACAGATATATTCAGAGCATTTCATCCTAAAGCAGAATACACAAATACAGATTCAAGTGTACATGGACATTCTCCAGAATAGATCACATGCTAGGTCACAAATCAGGCCTCAGCAAGTACAAAAAGACTGACATCATACCATGCATATTTTCAGACCACAACAGTATGAAGCTTGAAGTCAACCACAAGAAAAAATTCGGAAAAATTACAAATATATGGAAGTTAAAGAACATCCTACTAAAGAATGAACGGTTAACCAGGAAATCAGAGAAGAAATTTAAAAAAAAAAAAAAAGAAAGAAAGAAAAAAAAAGGAATTGAATGAAAATGAAAACATGACAGTCCAAAACCTTTGGGATGCAGCAAAGGCAGTCCTAAGACTATAATGCAAGAAAAGTCTCAAATACACAATCTAACCTTGCACCTAAAGGAACAGCAAATAAATCCTAAAGCCAGCAGAAGAGGGGAAATTATTAATATAGATTAGAACAGAAAAAAAGGATATAGAAACAAACAAAAAAGAACGGATTAATGAAACTAAGAGCTAAGAAACTAAGAGCTGTTTCTCGAAAGAATTAATAAAATTGATAAACCCCTAGCCAGACTTATCAAAAAAAGAAAGAACCCAAATAGATAAAAATCATTAATGAAAGAGGAGAAATCACAACCAACACCACAGAAATAGAAATAATTATGAGAGAATACTAAGAGAAATTATATGCCAACTAAGTGGGCAACCTGGAAGAAACGGCAAAGTCTCAGAAACCTACAAACTACCAAAACTGAAACAGGAAGAAATAGAAAATTTAAACAGACCCAAAACCAGCAAAGAAATCAAATCAGTAGTCAAAAATCTCCCAACAAAAAACATCCAGGGCGAGATGATTTCCCAGTGGAATTCTACCAGACATTTAAGAAGAGTTAATACCTATTCTTCTCAAACTGCTCCAAAAAAGACAAATGGCAGAAAACTTACAAACTCATTCTACAAAGTCAGCATGGCCTTGATTCTAAAACCAAAGACCTCACCAAAAAGGAGAATTAAAGGTCAATATCCCTGATGAACATGGATGCCAAAATTCTCAGCAAGATACTAGCAAACTGAATTCAACAGTACATTAAAAGAATTACGCACCACAATCAAGTGGGATTTATTTGTGGGCTGGAGGGGTAGTTCAATAGTTCCAAATCAATCAACATGATATACCACATTAATAAAAGAAAGGATAAGATCATTACAATTCTCTCAATAGATGCAGAAAACGTATTTGACAAAATACAATAGCCTTTCTTGATAAAAACCCTCAACAAGGTAGGGTCAGACAGAACATACCTCAACATCATAAAGGCCATATACAAAGACACACAGCTAATATCATCCTCAGTGGGGAAAAACTGACAGCCTTTCCCTTACAGTCAGGAACAACACAAGGATGTCCACTCTCACCATTACTATTTAACATGGTACCGGAAGTCTTAGCCTCAGCAATGAGACGACAAAAAGAAAAGGCATCCAAGAAAGAAGTCAAACTTTCATTATTTGCAGATGATATGATACTTTACATAGAAAACCCAAAACACCACCACCAACAACAACAACAAAAAAACCTGCTAGAACTAATACATGAATTCAGCAAAGTTGCAAGATATAAAATTAATGTGCAGAAATGTGTTGCGCTTCTATACGCCAATCAGTCCCATTTACAATTGCACCAAAAACAGTAAGATACCTAGTTATAAACCTAACTAAAGAGGTAAAGCATCTGTACTCTGAAAACTACATAACACTTATGAAAGAAATTGAAGAGGACACAAAGAAATGTAAAAGCATTCCATGCTTATGGACTACAAGAACAACCATTGTTAAAACGTCCTACTACAGAAAGCAATCTACACATTTAATGCAATCCCTATCAAAATACCACCAGCATTTTTTCACAGAGCTCAGTCTTAAAATGTATATGGAACCACAAAAGACCCCGAATAACAAAAGCAATTCTGAAAAAGAGAAACTAAACTGGAGGCCTCACAATTCCAGATTTCAAGGTGTGTTACCAAGATGTAGTCATCCAGACAGTATGGTACTGGCATAAAAACAGACACATAGCTCAATGGAAAGAATACAGAACCCAGAGAAGGACCTTCAGCTATACAGTCAACTAATCTTTGACAAAAGAGGAAAGAACATCCAATGGAAAAAAGACAGTCTCTTCAGTAAATGGTGTTCAGAAAAATGGACAGCCACACGCAAAGACTGAAACTGGACCACTCTCTTACACGATACACAAAAATAAATTCAAAATGGATGAAAAGCCTAAATGTGAAACAGGAAGCCATCAAAATCCTAGAGGAAAACACACAGAGAAACCTCTTTGACTTTGACCATAGCAAATTCTCACTAGACACATCACCGGAAGCAAGGGAAAGAAGCAAAAATGAACTACTGGGACTTCTTCAAGTTAAAAAAAGCTTCTACAGGGCAAAGGAAACAATCAACAAAACTTAAAGGCAGTCTACGGAATGGGAGATGATACTTGTAAAAGACATATCAGATAAAGGGTTAGTATCCAAAATCTATAAAGAATCTTTCAAACTCAATACCCAAAAAACAAATAATCCAATTTAAAAATGGGGAGAAAAGATGAGCAGACATTCTTCCAGAGAAGACAATACAGATGGCCAACAGACACATGAAAAGATGCTCAACATCACTCATCATCAGGACAATACAAATCAAAACCACAATGATATACCACCTCACTGAGTGGCTAAAATTAATGCAGGGAACAACTGGTATTGGTGGAGATATGGAGAAAGCGGAACCCTCATGCACTATTGGCAGGAATGCAAACTTGTACAGCCACTCAGGAAAATAGTATAGAGGTTCCTCAAAAGCTTAAACATGCATGAATCTTGAAGACATTATCCTAAGTGAAATAAGCCAGACATTAAAAAGACAACTGTTTGCTTCAACTTATAGGAATTACCTAGAACAGGCAAATTCAGAGAGACAGAAAATAGATCAGAGGTTCCCAGAGGCTGGGGAAGGGGAGAAAATGGGGGTTAATGCTTACAGAATTTCTCTTTGGGGTGATGAAAAAGTTTGGGACTTAAATATAGTGGTGATGGGTATGACATTGTGAGTGCCATTAATGCCAATGAACAGTACACTCAAAAATGGTTAAAATGGCAAACTTACATATCCTTTACCACATGTTAAAGATTAGTATAATATAGTATAATTATATATATATATATATATATAATATAGTATAATAGTATAATATACCCAAACCACTGAATTATACATTTCAAATGAGTGAATTATTTGGTATCTGAATTATATCTCAATAAAGTTGTTTGTTTTTTAAGGAAGAAATCTTAAAAAAAAAAAAGGGGGTGCTAAGTTGGGTTGATGCAGACAGGCCTATGAGAGTTGAAAATGGGAGCCTTAAAAAAAACTATAACACCAATCTGTAATACTTTTAAGTACTGGAGCTTTGATTTCTTAAAAGGAGCTTTGATTTCTACTATATAATAGGATCACAAAACAAAGGTATCATTCTCCCATAACTGACTTCCTCCCAAGGCTAAATCAGAAGTCCAGAAACAGATAAATTACATCTCTAATTATTCTAATTTGTGGTTAAAAATGAACAAGGGACTACAACTGGTAAGTATCTATAGAAGGTACATAGTTATTATGATATTCAAATAGTATAAAGAAAATGAACCAAAACAAGTAATTTGTATTAGTGAGCACTCCATTCACAATGTCTGAGATAGGTTAAAAGATGTTCTACTACATTAGAGCTGAGAGTTCAAAAATTCAATGAAATTTTGACATAGAACCAGATGATTCACAATTTCAATTACTTGATTATTTCTTATTTCTATGCTGCATTTGAAATAATTGATTATACATCCGACTTACTGCCAAAATTTCATTAGCAATATTTAACAAAAATAAGGAAAAAAGCCATGAAATCTATCCACCATAAGGCCATCTCAGGCACTCTGTGTGAGTAAAATCATTTTGGCTACGTAAGACAAATTACAAAAAAACCAATAACAACAATAACAAAAAACTATATTCATTACAACAGCTGGAAAAGATTTAATAACAGCTATATTACTATCTCTGACAAAAATCAAGGCCATCTAACTAGTCTGCTGTACTTCTAGACAGGAGAAACGTCTCTACTGACTACATGTTACATTCAGTGACATTTCACAAAGCACTACACCATCTAATGATAACAATACCTTGACTTTCTTTAATGCTGTACAGTTCAGGGCTTTCACTTGTGGCACATTCTTTGTGAAATGTCTGTCATGCCACCTCCCTTCCTTACTCTGAAAATCCTTCCCTGATTCTCAGGTCAAGTGTCCATCGCGGAGCCTCCATTAGAAGAAGCCATGTGGAAAAGTGACCAAAACTGTACAACAAATCATTTAAAACTGTGCTCAGAAAGAGTCTCTGCAGAGGGCTGTAAGTAGCAGCATCGACACTCAGTAGGTATTGGGGCAAGCATTCCACCATGAGGCTAAAGGCAAAGGAGAAAATCATATGAAAAAGATGGAGAGAGAACGGCAAAGCACATGCGCAAAGAGAAGCACAGATGAATGACAAGAGTTCTGCCAGCTCTCTCTTATGCCAGGCTCCAGGAGATTCCTGGACATTTGCTTGCAGTCCTGACTTGAATTCCTCCAACACCCCTGAATGTTATGGAAAGTAACCTGCTTTTCCACTCACAGCTACTCAACAGTAGCATCCAAACTAACACCTACTTGTCATAAAATGCCTTATGGTAAATGTTACGAACACTTATTTATTCTGAGGCCTATGAGCAGTATGTGACTTCACTAGGAAGTCACAGAACCTCAGAGAAGGACACACCAACATGGAAGTAACTGTTTTACATAAATTCTGAAAACCTGTCTCAATTTCAAGAATATGGTATTTTTCAAAATATTCCTCATTGCTGTCTGAATGGACCCCATTTTTTAAAGTGTTTCTGCGCTACAAAATGACTCAGTCTAAGGACAAACTTTGTGTGATAATAATGATCTTAGCAAGTACCATTTCACTATAAGCTAAGTCAAAAACCATGTTAAGCACTTGTCCTACATTATCTCTCACTCTCATTATCATTCAGAATAAGTAATATTATTCTGATTTTCCGGGAGGGGGGGGGGGGACAAAAGAGGTTCAGAAAGGTAAAATAAATTGCTGAAGTTCACAATGCCAGTCAACGACACAGATAGGACTCAAACTCCGACGGGTCAGTCTCCAAAGCCTTTCTAGTATTCCATGCTGCCTCTTTCTTCCCAAAAGTTTTGAAGTCCTTCGTCCCTGCTGAATGTAGATCTAAACATGGAGGCTCCTTCAATCCGGCCTCCAGCCTCCCTCCTCCTCACAGCTGCTGTCCGGGCCTGAGAAGAGGAACACGGGCTGCTGGCTGCGAGCCACCGGTGACAGCTACCATGGACTGAGAAAGGAATCAAGCCCGAGGTTCCAACAGAAAAAGGAAGTGGAGAAGGGGAGGTACAAGTGAGCAGCTGGGGAATAAAGGCAGGGCCCAAAGGCGCAGAGAGGCCTGGAAGAGAACAGGGAGTACTGGAACAGAGATTTTAAGCTTCCCCTCCCCCGGCTCCTTGCTTCTCCCTTTCCTTTCAAACTTCTCCATCTTCCTCCCCCTTATCCTTTCCATGGCACGTCCTTCCCCTGTGGGTGCAGTGGCTCAAATGCAGCGGAGAAACGGGAGAGGCAGAACCACACAAGGGCAGGAAGACGCAACCATCCACGCAAAAGGATGAGCAAGGGCACAATGACAAGTCGAGCTTCTAAGCCACGTTAAAGCTTTTAACACCTGTAGCGAATTCTGGGTCTAGATTCTCAAATAAAACATATTGGGGGGGCGCCTGGGTGGCTCAGTGGGTTAAAGCCTCTGCCTTCGGCTCAGGTCATGATCTCGGGGTCCTGGGATCGAGCCCCGCATCAGGCTTTCTGCTCAGCAGGGAGCCTGCTTCCCTCTCTCTCTCTGCCTCTCTGCCTACTTGTGATCTCTGTCAAATAAATAAAGAAAATCTTAAAAAAAAAAAATTGGGAACTTTAAAATTAATATACAGTTAAATATTTTTGAAGAGAATACATACACACACACACACTCACACTCACACATGTCTCAGACACAAGCCCCTTATAATCTACAAAGAAAAAAGTTACAAGTAGTATGTTTCCACGATTGTTGGCAACTACAGATAATTGGAAGCAGATATAATACCACATCTTACTCACTTTTTTCTTTTTTTAAGATTGTATTTATTTATTTGACAGACAGAGATCACAAGGAGGCAGAGAAGCAGGCAGAGACAGAGGGAAAGCAGGCTCCTTGCTGAGCAGAGAGCCTGACTCCAGGCTTGAACCCAAAACCCTAAGATCATGACCTGAGCCAAAAGCAGAGGCTTAGCTTTTTAGCAGAGGCTAAAGGCAAAGGAGAAAATCATATGAAAAAGATGAAAAAGGAGAAAATCGTGGAAGGTAGAAGGCAAAGGAGAAAATCATATGAAAAAGATGAAAAAGACTGAGGCGCCCCTCTTACTCACTTTTAAGCACCTAAAATACTATCTTTGACAGACTGGGTTTTTTTCAATTTTTAGTAATTGAGTTATTATTCAAAGAAATTTCAAAGTAGTCCATATAGTTTTGGCAATTTAGTAAATAACTAAAGGTAACAGATTCACACACATACAACCACAGAACACACACATAAAACACAGAAATGCTGAATAAAATAGACAATGATAAGAAATTTTATATACATATTCAAACTCAAATAAGAGAAGAGAGAGAAAGAAATCTCCAGGAGCCAAAACTACAGAGAGAACTCCAGTCAAAATTTTAAACACAGTAATAAACCCTGCAAAAAGCTTTATGGAAAGAGCCCAGATGTCCATCAACAGATGAATGGATAAAGAAGACATGGTGTGTACACACACACACACACACACACACTCACACACGTATACATATATGTGCAAGGGAATACTATGTAGCAATCAAAAATGAAATCCTGCCATTTGCAAAAACATGGATGGAACTAGAGGGTAAGACCTAGAAATAAGTCAATCAGAAAAAGACAACTATCATGTGATCTCACTGATATGTGGAATTTGAGAAACAAGGCAGAGGATCATGGGGGAAAAGAGGAAAAATGAAATAAGATGAAACCAGTGAGGGAGACAAACCAAAAGAGACTCTTAATCATAGAAAACAAACTGAGGGTTGCTAGAGGGGAAGGGATGAAGGGATGGGGTAACTGGGTGACGGAGACTGGCAAGGGTATGTGTTGTAATGAGCGCTGGGTGTTACATAAGACTGATAAATCACAGACCTGTACCCCTGAAACAAATAATACATTTTATGTTAATTAACTGAATTTAAATTTTAAAAAAGAGGCTTACAGGAATCCTGGCCCTCAACACAGGTCCTACTAGATGGACGAGGAATCATGAGGTATTGCTAGTGACCTCAGAGAGGCAGAGAACTAGACTCGAAACCCCTGACTAAAGAACCCAGGACCCTTTCTCCATGTAAGGAAACAACAAAAATTCTGAATCTTGGCCAGGAAGGCAGCCCAGGGTAGGAGCTAAGTTCGGAGTCTACACTGCTCACATGGTAAAAGAATCCTTAGCCAAGAAATTAACATGAAATCTAGTCCCTACCCCACAGAGTAAAAGCACTCAGGAGAACGAGAACTCAACCCAGAAAAATCTACCCCAATCCAACAGCGAGCTCACAAACTAAAACTTTAAAACCGATGAGGAAATAGTCCATTATAATGGAAAGTTGGCCATCAAAACAAACAGATTAGTACCCAGGAACTCAAGAGATTAGTATAATCTGAAAACACCATAAAAGTAAGTGGATAACAATGATTAAAGAGATAGAATATAAATAATAAGGAAACTAATTGTGGAAATTAACCAAATAAACTTTAAGAAATGAAAATAGTGAAATTTAATGTTATGTTGTCACATATGCATATCACATCACTTAAATCACCAACTTACAAGCACTCTGAACCATTAACTCCAAAGCAAGAGGGAAGATGGGAGGATGTACTGTTACAGGGTGAATCCTGACCTCCTCAAGAATATGGTATATGATTATGAACTCCTCCCAGAAAAAGCATATATACTTCAAGTTTTAAATATCATACAAAAGATTAACTAGATATCTCATGAACTTGGATTGAGGACATTTTCTAAAGGGTATTACATATACAGACATATTTCAGTATTTACTATTAAGTCTAAATTTAAACCAAATTATATGTCATCAAAGAAAACATGACCAGGTTTAAAAAAAAAAATTAGCCTTTCAAGACACAGGATATCCTGAGAGCGTCCTCTAACCGTAGCCAGCATCAAGAATTCTACCTTCCACGACACACTGCAAGAACAATAAGGAATTCAGAATATGGTGTTCAAATGATAGGGCAAAATTTAAATATGCTGCAAAGATTTAAAAACATCTCACCTAATAATTAATCTAAAATTTTCCCATTCCTACAATAGATGCAACTTTCGTAACAGCAAGTGACTGCAAGTAACAAAGCAGCTACTTTAATGTATAGATTTTTAGCAATTTTCATTATATCACTTTTTACACAGAAAGGCTAAAGGAAGAATTTCATTTATATGAAAATAGAATGGTTAAAAGTGTAGGCTTTGGGGGGCGCCTGGGCAGCTCAGTGGGTTAAGCGAACGAGTTTTGGTTTCAGGTCAGGCCATGATCTCAGGGTCATTAGATTGAGCCCGTTATCAGGCTTCCTGCTGAGCAGAGAATCTACTTAAAGAGTCTCTCTCTTTCTCCCTCCCTCCCCCAACTTGCTTATTCAAGCTCTCTAAAATAAATAAATAAATCTTTTAAAAAAATAAAATAAAAAAGTGTAGGCTCTGGCATCAAAGCTCTGAGGAGTTAGTCTGACTGACCCTCAGCACCTGTGAGACTGAAAAGGCAGACTTTATGCACCTGCACAGGCACCTGTACCTCGTAATCCTCAATCACAGAGACGCAATCAACAACGAATCCTAAGTACAGAGGGTCCCCGACTTAAGACGGTTTAACTTAACAATTTTCAACTTTACAATGGTGTGAAAGCAACATACACCCAGTAGAAACCATACTTGGAATTTTGGATCTTTTCCTGGGCTACTGATAAGATCCTGTCCTGAGATGCCGGGCAGCAGCCACAGCTCCCAGTCAGCCCCACAACCATCACTGCAATTACTTTCAGTACAGTATTGGATAAGTTACATCAGATATTCAGCACTTTCACAGGCTTAGCCTTAGAGGATTCCGCCCACCTGTAGGCTAGTGTGAGTGTACTGAGCAAGTCTAAGGTAGACTAGGCTAAGCTAGGATATTCGGCAGATTAGACGTATTAAATGCACTTTCAACTTAGCATACTTTCAAATTAGGATGGGTTAGTGGGAAGTAACTCCATCATAAGTTGAAGATCTATAATAAGTTAAGTACCTGGACTATATAAGAATTCAAGAGTTACTAGTTGGTGTTACTAAAAGAATAATTAGTGCCACTTATTACTTATTGGATCTTAAGTGTACTAACTCTCTGGACCCCAGATTCTACTTTTCTCTGAAACTAGAAATACTAAGGCAAAGTTGCAAGAATAAAACATTTTTAAGCTAAACTACTTTCTTCTAAGGATCTCAAAACATATGTATTTTTAAAATCTGATGATCCGAAGATGGTACTTTAAATTCTAAGATGTATCATGCGCATTCATGCTACAAGAAAATGCCTACATAATATCCCAACAGCATAACTGAAAAGGAAAATGACAAGGAAAAGAAAAAGCCTCATGAATTCAAGGGAATAGATCAGTTTTGTTCAGTACTTTAACCTGTTACTCTGTAAATCAATGTAAAATAAATGAATATTATGGCATCATGACGAACAGTCTAGTTACCTCTTAACAACTATTCTTCCTCACTAATGGACTCCAGATTTGGTGGGGAGGGGTAGCCATATGCTCTTTCCCAGATGCTGAATTATAGTTGATATATGCCCACCACAGCCACCCCCTTACCCCTTTTCCCATAGTCTGGTCAGGTCTCCGTGTGCAACCTGCTTGTGACCAATGAGGTAAAGGGCCTGAGGACTTCTGAGAAATTTTTCTCCCTGATAAGTAAGAAGAATAAAGAGGAAGCCCTTTCCCGAACACTCCCTTCCTATCTACTTAGGATGTTACACTGATGGTGCTTTTCCAGGAGCTGTCCTGCACCCATGAGCGGAAAGCCCTGATAATCTAACTCTGAAACTGTTGAGCTGGAGAACCAACTGTGTGATTGCCTGCCTCAAGACTTCTCATTTAACAGTCAATGTCCTTGTGCTTTCCCCCATTGTTACTTGGGAGTCACAGTAACTTACAGCTAATAAGCATACCTTAAGTGTTACAAATATTAAGCACAAATTTGAAACACAATTCTATCCTGTGACAGACAATATTCTGTGGAAACTGTGTCAAGTTCCACCCTAGTCAATAATGTTACATCTACATTTATTAACTGAAACTATACATGTTTGTAGCACTTTTCTAACCTCTCCCAAATTAGGTCATCAGAATAGTATTCATCATGTTAAGATTCATTCCATTTAACAAGAACAGCATTTTACATTCCTCTTTCTTCTCTCCTCTATGGAGACTTTAAATTAGAAAAAAGAAAAAAAAGTATAGGCAAAATCCTTACTCTATCCCTAGTCTTAAAGGATCTGGGACACCCAGACTACATTACGGGAAACCATTTTTTAAAAAAAGCACAAAGTAATAATTTTTTAAAATCAGCACAAAATAGTAATGATAACTCCTCACTAAAAGTTAACTATGTGACAAGTTATTTAAAACCTTGCCTCATAGAATTAGAGAGGCAGGGTGGGGGGCGTGGGTCATGGGGGTTAGAGAAGGGGAAAAAAATGAAACAAGATGGGATCAGGAGGGAGACAAACCATAGGAGACTCTTAATCTCACAAAACAAAATGAGGGTTGCTGGAGGGGTGGGGGTGTAGGAATAGGGTGGCTGAGTTATGCACATTGGGGAGGGTATGTGCTATGGTGAGTGCTATGAAATGTGTAAGCCTGTTGATTCAAGACCTGTACCCCTGGGGCAAATAACACATTACATGTAAATAAACAAATAAACAAATAAAATGAACAAATAAAATAAATAAAATAAAACCTGCCTCATAGTAACTCATAAGGATAGGTGTGATCAATAGCTTCATTTCAGAAACAAAACAGAAGCAAGAGAATTTAAATTATTTCGTTTAGTATTCTTTGTTGTTGTTGTTCTTTTTACTATATTTTGACTAATTTTTGAGGAATTTGCTGGCTCTTTGGTCAAATAAATGAAAGAACTGGGATTCAAACCCAGACTCTCTAGCATACTGTCTTTAGTAGATCAGAAAGGGCAGGAAAATGTTGACCTGAAGTTGTTGAGGAAGGTATAATAAGAGAAGTAAAACTTAAAATGGCTATTGCAAATTTAGGAAAGAAAAGTTAGTCAAGCTAATGCATCAAATAAAGTTTGCTCTAAGAAAATTAAGAGACTATGTTTACATAGCTTCTTCAGCCAAGAATTCATATTTAATGTTGAATGACATAAATAATTCATGAATGATATCCCTATGATCTCCAATTCATTTTTAATCAGTTACTCATAGAGATACACAGAATATATATTTCTACAAAATCAAGTTAATTTGGGAACCCAGTGGTCTCTTAAAACTTAAATCACATACCAATCAAAGGCCTATGGAAAAATGGAGTATTACAACGGTATTTTAATGTTTTAGGAATATTTCCTGGCCCTTAATCATTTTAGAAACATAAAACCTGGTCTGTATCATCTATCGTGTATGTGTATGCAATTCACATAGACACTAACAGCTAAGGACAGAGATCTATTAATGAAGCTAACAGAAAGTCTGAAGCAAAAGATAAAGTACAAAGAATTCTGGACAATTCATAAAATCACATTCACTGAGCATCTACCATGTGCCAGGCACCATGGCTAGTACTGAGTAACTTAATCAAATATTTTAAAACAGCAAAATTACAATTAAAATATATCTAATATCTTTGAAAATCTTTATTTTTTAAAGTATGGCTTAAAAAGAAATTCCCGAGAGCACCTGGGTGGCTCAGTTAGTTAAGCGTCTGCCTTCAGCTCAGGTCATGATCCCAGTGTCCTGGGACTGAATCCCACATCAGGCTCCCTGCTCAGCGAGGAGTCTGCTTCTCCCTCTCCCTCTGCTTGTTGCTCTGCCTACTTGTGCACTCCCCACCACCCCCCTGTCAAATAAAATATTTAAAAAATAAAGAAAAAAAAATCCCAAAATGATATTTGATTGAGGTTAAAAGCAGTTTCTAAAGTTTAGCAGCAAAACAAAATGCAAAGTAACCAAGAAAATATTTTAAATCATAGACAGTAGATAGGTATGGATTTATTCCTATCCAATATCAAAACATTACACAAAAGCTATAATAAATAAAAGAATGTGGCAGGGTGGCAGATTAATAATACAGAGGTTGGCAAATTTTCTGTAGAGGCCACAGTTAAGTATTTTAGGCTTCGTCAAAACTCTGCCCTTGTATCATGAAAGCAAACAATATATAAACAAATGGGCAGGTCTATGTTCCAATAAATCCTTACGTACAAAAATAGGCCATGAGCCACATTTGTCCAATGTGTCAGATTCTGCTGAACCCTGGACCAACAAAACAAAAATAAGCTCAGAAATAGGTCCATAATTATCTGAAAATTTAGTGTAAATTCAAGAGGAATTTTAAATCAGTGGGGGAAAGACAGACTACTTGGGGGTAAAAAAAATCAATCCATACTCCACACAACCCAAAAAATACTACCATCACTGAAGGAATAAATGTTTATAAAAACTGTAGTACTGCTGGGAAAAAGTACTTGGCATATTCCTGTAATCTTGAAGTGCAGACTCTCCTAGCCAACAGAGTCATACAGCCAGAAGCCATAAAAGAAAAAATGTGCTAAATTTACTCACATAAAAACTTAAGTCTTATTTAAGGTTAAAGTTAATGTGAACAAAGTTAATTTTAAAAAACTGAAAAAACGTATTTGCTTCAAAAGCTTATTTAACAAGAATTAATACACAGAACATGGGTTTTTACATAATAAGAAAAAGACTAGTGTTAGAAAAATGAGCAGGATAAACAAATGAGTAATTAAAAAGAAGAAAACCATGTGAAAAAATGTCCAACACCTGGAAGTAAATTAGAGATTTATATATTGAAGTAATAACTACTGACTGAGGAACAAGAAGGGGGGAAAAAAGATTAATAATACCCCTGTTCCTGAAAAACAGGCATGTTCATATACCATTACTGGGAGTTTAAAATGGTATCCACTTTTGGGGAAAGAAACATTGCAATAACTTTTTTCCATTTTCAATGGGCATTCCATTTGCCCCACTTCTGTATATCTACTCTTGAGTAATACACAAAGATACACGATCAAGTCCTGTAACACCGTATGTTAGAACAAAAATCCAGAAACAGGTAAGGAAATCGTATCAAATTATACCATAAATTACATGACAAAAATTATGCAGTCAATAAAACAAATGCAGTAGACCTATGTGAATTAACCAGGAAACATCTTTAGGGCATATTAATAAGAAAAGCAGTCACAGAATAATATGTAGAAAATTACCACAATTACATTAAAAAAAGAAACAGTGTACACATTTGTAAATGAACATACATATTTAAGTAGATGCACAGGAAAAAGGCCTAAAAGGGTACAGGTCAAGTAATAAATAGAAATAACATCTGTGAAAGAGAATGGAAAGAGGGAATAGGACAGAAGGACTTTCACTTTTATTACTTAAAGCAGAGAGCTATTTGACTAAAATTATTGATTAAAAATATGGAATCTGAGGTCAGATGGACCCGGGATTCAAGGCTAAGATTGGTCATTTTATTAGTTACAAGATCACATATTAGTTATCTTTTCTAAACTTCACTTACAAAATGGAGATAATAGAACCGAAGATAATGAGTTGTTTTTTCAGTCTGGTTAATATATATAAGCAAAATATGCCATTTAAACCACTTTTGAGCATACATCAGCAACATTAAATACATTCACAGTGTTGTGGAACCATCACTGCTATCTACTTCCGAAACTTTTTCACCACCCAAACAAAAACTATGCAACTACTAAGCAGTAACTTCCCATTTCCCTTCTTCCCTGAGCCCCTGGAAACCTATAATCTTCTTTCTTTCTCTATGAACTCGCCTGTTCTAGGTGCCTCATACAAGTGGAATACAGCATATGTAGCTTACTGCTGGCTTATTCACTTAGCATGTTTTCAAGGATCATCCATGTTATAACATGTATCAGAACTTCTTCCTTTTTATGGCTGAATTATATTCCATTTATATATAATACATATTACTTATATGTAATTTATAAATATACACATACAAGACAGTCTTTTTATCCACTCATCAGTTAATGAATGCTTGAGTTGTTTCCACTTTCAGGTTTTGTGAATAACACTGTTATGAACATTGGTGTACAAGTATCTGAGTACCTCAATAGGTTGTTTTATAATTAAATAAGAAAACTAAATACTTAGCAGGATAACTGGCATATAAAAAGGCTCAGTACATTTTACTTATACTTCTGTAGCATTTGAACAATTTAAATAAACATGTTCATACACAACATGTAAATTTTTTTAAATATTTAACTATTTGCTAATTCAGAGCAAGATCTGATGGTAAAGAATTGCTAAAGAAAAATGTTTCCAGAGGGCACCTGGGTGGCTCAGTGGGTTAAGCCTCTGCCTTCAGCTCAGGTCATGGTCCCAGGGTCCTGGGATCAAGCCCCGCATCAGGCTCTCTGCTTGGCAGGGAGCCTGCTTCCTCCTCTCTCTCTTTGCCTGCCTGTCTGCCTACTTGTGCTCTCTGTCAAATAAGTAAATAAAATATTTTTTAAAAAGAAAGAAAAAGAAAAAATGTTTCCAGGAGGAAGACACTGATCAAGAGAGAATACCTGTGAGAAACCTATGGATAGGTTGATTTTTTTCCCCCCACAGTAGACAGGGTGTTGACAAATGAACAAAATATTAATCTACTTGACATGTCATTCCTAACATGGACTACCAGAACTTAAATCCATTAGAGTAACTATCCTGATTCCAATCCCATTGTTTAAGTAAACTTCTTATAAAATTTTTTCAAAGGGGGACAAAAAAAAGCACTGGTGGGGCTGACATAGATGACTCATGTTTGATATAGTATTTACTGTAAATTGCCAAACTAGCATTCTAGTTCATCTACTGTGCCTCTTCTAAATCAGTAAGATTCGCGAATACATTAGTATACTTGATTTGATCAATTCTATAAGGTACAGACTGTGCTCACTTCAGCAGCACATATAAGGTTGAGACAGGACCTCATAAATTCGACTACATAATATCTTCATTAATCATATATCTCTATAAATACTCATTTAAATTTAAAAGAAAGATGAAATACAAATCAGGTAAATATCTATAAATATGATTGTTAAAGGGCTGCCATCCTTAAAATTCAAAGAGCTCTTGCAATGCAGTAAGAAAATGAATAGAGAGAGGACATTGTAATAGAAAACTGGACAAATGGGTAAATAATTTTTTAGAGTAAGTACAAACTGATTTAAAATACACATTCAAACAGCCTTAAATCAAGTATACCAAGTAATTTAGAGCTCTGTCTTCACATTCAGAAAGACCTGAGTTCCAAATCAGACTATAACCAAATAGTTGTGTAAATGTTGGGACTAATATCTTGACCTATCTCTCATTTCTTCACAGATACTAATTTATATATTAACGGAAAGATAGTGTTAAGTATTTTATAGGCAGAGGAAAGGAAAACGTCAAAATGGCAAGACCTGGCTGTAAGATGACTGATTAAAATGGGAAAGAGTTTAACTTGAAATGAAAATAATGATGAGCAGTGGTGACTTCCACAGAATGTCTTATCCTGCCAAAACATTTGGGTGTGAGACAGACAGGTGGCTCATATACATCTGTCCGTGGTCCTGAACCTCCACTGAGTATTAGGTCATAGTCCATTATAACCATGGAACATTGGTAACCCATTCAAAGTTTCCTAGGAATTCTCAACCAGGTAAACACTAACAAGGAAAGAGACATACATAACCCAAGGCTTCTGAAACAGCACAGCCATGGAGACATGACCAGTTAGGGTGGGGAGGACTTGCTTTGATAGATTTCAAATATTCACATATACAAAACAGAAGGGGGAAGTGAAGTGGAGAGGAAGGGGAAAGAAAGAATAAGGAGAAGGAAGGGTCAGAGGAAGAGACACACCCCCCCCCCACCACAGACACACACATGCCTCTGGATTTGTGGAAGTCTTACTGAAAGCCTATGGAATTATACACATTTGGGTTTGGTGCAATTTTGTACTAGATATCTCCTGAATATGGTGATAAAAGTCAATAATGTATGGTGCAAGAAACAGGAAGGAGGTATGAAAGAGATAAGAGAGGAACCCAGGGACAATATCTCTACTAAAATTCTCCCTCTCTCCCACACCTTACAATAGCTATGATTTGGAAGGAGACACCTGATCCAAGCTATCCCAATCAGAGTCTGTCTCTCCTTAAAAGAAATAGAGACTAGGAGTCACAGGAGAGAATCTTTAAGAGAGGCATAAGAGACGATGATTAACTTTACATTTTACATTTGGATAACTTACTCGTGTAAGTTTCAACTGGTTACCTCTGAAGGAAGAGAAATGGAATGTATGTCATTCAAACAAGTAGAGGGGAAAATGATTCAGGAAAATATACTGAATTAATCCAAAAGACAGTGGGAACTTACGGAAAAATAAGTATTTTTAAAGTTTTATTTTTAAAAAGGAGAGAAAATATGGTAGAAGTAAATCCAAACAAATCTGTATTTACAATAAATGTAAATGGCCTACACACTACAGTTAAAATACAAAAAGATCTCACACTAGGGGCAAAAAATCCCATTATGGCAAAACCTTCCTTCACTGCAGAAAAGTTGCAATTCATCAGGAAGAAGTAATAATTCCAAACTTTCTGTACTTTATGTACTTAATTAATCTAGCCCAAAATATATAATGGGCAAAAAGTGATAAAGTTACATGGAAAAACTGGCAAATGTGCCATCAAGACAGGCAACTAATAAAGATTCTCAGTAATTAATAGCTGAAGCAGACAAAAATCTAAATAATCTAAATAACAAGCTGAGTCTAGTGGACACAGATACAACACAACTACAGAAGAAACATTGTTTTTAAAAACATATGCAACTTTTATATATATTGAACACTGGGCCATGATACAAATACAAAAACTTGGAAATTTTTTAAAAATAATGACTTTTTTTAAAAAGGCATTTGGAAATTAAAACATACCCCTGAGATGTGTGGGTGACTCAGTTGGTTAAGCACCTGCCTTCCACTCAGGTCATGATCCCAGAGTCCTGGGATCAAGTCCTGCATCAGGATCGTGGCTTGGCAGGGAGCCTGCTTCTCCCTCTGCCTGCCACTCCACTCTGCTTGTGCTCTCCTTCTCTCTTTCTCAAACAAATAAAATTTTTTTAAAAAAACATATCCCTAAACAACTCACAGTATAAAGAAAACAGAAAATTAGAAAACAATTAAAAGGAAACAATAATCAAAAGACAACATACAAAACATGTAGGATATAACCATAGTGGCAAGTAGAAATCTAAAGCCTTAAAACTCATATTAGAAAAGAAAATGATAAGAATTAATGAGTTAGTCACAGAACTTTAAAAGATGGAAAAAAGAATATAAGTAAATGAAAGAAAATAATAAAGATGAGAGTAGGTATTAATAAAACAGAAATAGATATAATCAACATTACAAAATATTGGTTCCTTCTCAAGACTGACACATCTCTAAAAAGAGATCAGGAAAAGAGAAGACATAAATAAGCAATATTAGAAATGAAAAAATGTATACAGTTACTGGTCTTAAGAGACTAAACTGAAGATCATTATTTGAGCAAATTTATCAAAGAAATTTAAAAGTAAGATAAATGGGCAAATTCCTAGGAAAACTCACTTCTCACAAGAATAGAAAACTTGAATTCTATATTTAATAAAGAAATTGAACTCCTACTTAAAAATCTTTCCAGAGAGAAACCCCAGACGAAATAGATCACTGAATTCTGCCAAACTTTCAAACACCTGAAGCAGAAATGACACCAACATTACATGAGGTAATGCTTTTCAACTTGTTTTATGAAGCCAGCATAATCTTGATACCAAAACCTTATACACATTATAGAAAAATAAAACTATAGGCTAATCTCCCTTGTGTACACAATGCAAAAAAGTTATAATCAAAGCACTAGTAAGTCAAATTCAGAAATATGTTATACATCAAAACTAAGTTTAATCCAGGAATGCAAGATTGACTCAATATCCAAATGTCTATGTTAATCACCACAATAATGAAATAAAGATAAAAAAAACATACGATTATCTCTATGAAATGCAAAAAAAATGATAAAACGCAATTCAATTATATTAAACAAAATTATTAAATTTGTCATAGATTTATATTAAAATAACCAAAAAAGCTTTAAACCTCTTAGAAAACTAGGAATAAATATACCAGATAAAACCCTTACATGGGTTGTTATTATTGTTTTAAAGATTTTATTTATTTGACAGTGAGAGAGGGAACACAAGCAGGAGAAGCGGAAGAGGGAGAAGCAGGCTTCCCGCTGAGCTGGGAGCCCAATGAGGGACTCGATCCCAGGATCCTGGGATCATGACCTGAACCAAAGCAGACACTTCACGACTGAGCCACCCAGGTGCCCCCTTAAATGGGTTTTAAGTCAACTTCTAAAGCCTGTATTCCCAGGGATAGGATTCAAAGCTGGGCCACACAGAGTGACTCTAAAACCCAGCCTTTTTCTATGACACTCTGACAGTGATCATGAAATATTTTTGTTCACATACTGTCTCTGCAGAGGTTTTGAAATACCAATGTATTCCCTTGACAATTTTAAATCACAGCTCAAATATTTAATTATAGATTTAATTGTTGCAAATGGTGTAATTTGCAATGTATTTCACATTGCATATATGCTCTAAAGAATATTCCAACAAAAACTTAAACTTATGAAAAATTTATGGGATATGTCCACAGTATAATCCACCTGGCAAAGCCAGTCCTCACTATCAAACCAATCAGCAAAAATAAGACTTATTTTCTGTTAAAAAAGTAGGACTCTAATTTTTACTTCAAAGGAATGTGTCATTACATAACCCAGTATCAACATATTGTTTCAGAGTTCTGAGAAAGATGACAGATGACAGAACTTTGCCACTAGTTTATAAACTAATGAAACAAAGCACCCACGTTTTTAGAAGCTCTTTTTGTTTTGCCCTCCCTAAGGAGCCATGCATTCTCAAACAGTCTCTTTCGTTTTGCAACCAGGAGATTTTCACAATCAAAGCAAGGCAGCACAGCAAAATTCAAGACAGGTAAGGAGTATGCCTTTATAAAGCAGGAGATGGGCAATTCTGAAATGGGAGTGAAAAAAGAAAATCAGCAGACTGCAGTGTTCTCAAACAGATGGATTTTAAAAGAGAATACTTAAGGGAAGTTGAGGATTTGGAATGGGGTCCCCATGAAACCAAATGCACCCACATACCCCCTAGGAAGTCTTCATGCACCCTGGGTACAAATTCCTGGTCGAAGACTACTACACTAGATTACCAGAATCCGGAGCGTCAAGATGTCAATAGATGCCTTTAAAAAGTGAAACTGATCATTTTTATTTTAACAAAAATGTTAATCTGATATTAATTCTTGGGTGTAAGTGAATGATGTTCCCTTAAAAATGGACTCCACCCTGGAGAATCTGTTTTCTAATGGCGATCAGCTGCAGTCTGTGAGAAGGGACTCTCTTGGCTGGAAACAGAGATCATGCTCTTAGCCCTGTCCCTCTTCTCCTCACACTAAGGTGAGCTTGCCAGCCAGGGAGCACAGCACAGTGTGATTCAGGGTGTTGGAGCTGTCTGTCCAGGCAGAACTGCCTCTGGGGTCCCAGAGACAGACTTGCTCCCTGTGGTCAAGGCTCCATCAGCAGCTGTGTAGGGCCTCTCCCAAAATCCAGATACAGTGCCCAGTCTGCTGCTTTCCTACCCACCACTCTCTCCCAAATTCCAGGCCTCTGTACCCTCAAATAGCATGGCACTTGTGTGAGGAATGCTGAGCTCAGAAGAATCTAAGCCAAGTGAAACTAGTAAAGTCAGTCTAGTGTCCTATCAAAACCCCTTTAATGCTACAGTTTAAAAAAAAATATTATTATTTTTTTAATTTTTAAAAAGTCTTTCCAAAAAGCAGTCACTTTCCTATTTGTAGAATTGCAGCAATTCTTTCCTTAGCTCTCAGGTTGAATTCACAGGTGTTCAGAATGATCTGACAGGTATCTAGCTGAATTCAAGGAACCAGATGAAATGAGGGTCCCTTACGCTCTTCCATCTTCTCTCCTCAATTTTTTAAAAGTCCTTTGAATGCTTCTTCCTGACTGGCTGCTCTGGTTTTACCCAGAACCAGGTAGGGGTAGCTGGGTTCAGAGTCCCTCAGCTTCCCTTTTTGTCTCTACTTCCCACCCCAGGCAGGCCTAGGGACCTCCACAACTTCTCAGAACATAGCTCTTGAAGACACCACCAGGCTGCTCCCCGAACTGTGGGACAGAGGCAGTCAGCCAGCCAAGGACCACAGCTGGTCCCAGCCTCTGTGATTGTGGCTAAGAGCTGGATTATAAGGCCCAGTAGACCTGAGCCCCTGAGAAGCAGCCTTCTTGCTCACCTCCAGCTCGTGGCAAGTACCCTGTGTCTGCACTAAGCTGGGGGTAGTGGGACCCAGAGGCCCTGCCTTGAGCACAAAGGCAGCAATTTCGCCTCTCAGCACCTCTACCCACCACTCAGATTTAAAGCTTTCACAAATTCTCCAACTCAGAGAACTAAGAGTTTGAGAACAAAGCCTGAGGCAGGGAACAAGAGTGGGACACAACACTGCCCAGAATCTCAGGAGACCTGAATTTCTGCTCTGGTCCTAACATGAACTCAGAAATCACCCTGGGCACAACATGTCCCTTAATATAAAAAGGAGAGTGAGAAAACCCACCTGGTTCTAGATAAAACCAAAGCAGTCAGTAAGAAAGAGTTATAATGATTAAAGGAAAAATTAAAAGTGAGTGAGTAAATATTGCCTAGGAATGCAATATTAATATTCTTAGGGTGAGAATAGCGATTTCCTGAAAATGACTATTTTTATGATTCCTATGCCACACTTCTTAGAAGCTTAAACTAAAATTAAACAGCTGTTTACATAACACCCCAAAATATCTGTATAGAAACCAGCAGAATCACTTCCAGTGTTTACATAGCTATTACTACACATGTGTGATATGAAAATTTTGATAGGAGCTCAGCAGAAAAGGCAACAGAATTTCTCAAATACAATCCTACAGCAGCAATGGGTTCTCTGTTACTATTTGCGGTGATCAAACATTTTGCTTAATACAGTTATTTTAAAAATACAAATAATAAATAGTAAAAAAAATAATAATAATAAAGTATTTAAAAATAGTAATACTACAGTGGCGCCTGGGTGGCTCAGAGGGTTAAGCGTCTGCCTTCAGCTCAGGTCATGGTCTCAGGGTCCTGGGATCGAGCCCCGCATCGGGCTCTCTGCTCAGCGGGGAACTTGCTTCCCCCCACCCCCTCTGCCTGCCTCTCTGCCTACTTGTGATCTTTCTGTGTCAAATAAATAAATAAAATCTTTTAAAAAAAAAATAGTAATACTACATATCAGATAAAGGGCTAGTATCCAAAATCTATAAAGAACTTATCAAACTCAACTCCTAAAGAACAAAAAATCCAATCAAGAAATGGGCAGAGGACATGAAGAGGCATTCTGCAAAGAAGACATCCAGATGGCCAACACGTGAAAGAGTGCTCAACAGCACTCAACATCACAGGCAAACACAAATCAAAACCACAGTGAGAGACCACCTTACACCAGTCAGAATGGCTAAAATTAACAAGTCAGGGAAAGACAGATGTTAGAGAGGATGTGGAGAAAGGAGAACCCTCCTACACTGTTAGTGGGAATGCAAGCTGGTGCAGCCACTCTGGAAAACATCATGGAGTTTCCTCAAAAAAGTTGAAAATAGAGGGACGCCTGGGTGGCTCAGTTGGTTAAGCAGCTGCCTTCGGCTCAGGTCATGATCCCAGCGTCCTGGGATCGAGTCCCACATCGGGCTCCTTGCTCGGCAGGGAGCCTACTTCTCCCTCTGTCTCTAGCCTGCCACTCTGTCTGCCTGTGCTTGCGCTCTGTATCTCTCTCTCTCTCTAACAAATAAATAAAATCTTTAAAAAAAAAAAAAAAAGTTGAAAATAGAGCTACCCTACAACCCAGCAACTGCACTACTGGGTATTTACCCTAAAGATACAGACGCAGTGATCCAAAGGGGCACGTGCACCCAAATGTTTATAGCAGCAATGTCCACAATAGCCAAACTATGGAAAGAATCTAGATGTCCATCAAGAGAAGAATGGATAAAGAAAACATGGAATATATATGCAATGGAATACTATGCAGCCATCAAAAGAAATGAAATCTTGCCATTTGCAACAACGTGGATAGAACCAGAGGGTATTATGCTGAGTGAAATAAGTCAGTCAGAGAAAGACAATTATCATATGATCTCCCTGATACAGGGAACTTGAGAGGCAGAGTGGGGGCTTTGGAGGGTAGGGAAAGAAAAAAATGAAACAAGATGGGATCAGGAGGGAGACAAACCATAAGAAACTCTTAATCTCACAAAACAAAATGAGGGTTGCTGGGGGGTGGTAGTGGTGTGGAGAAGGGGGTTGGGTTATGGACACTGGGGAGGTTATGTGCTATGGTGAGTGCTCTGAAATGTGTAAGCCTGATGATTTACAGACCTGTACCCCTGGGGCAAATAATACATTATATGTTAATAAAAATAATTAAAAGAATAAAAAATACAATAGTAATACTGTTTGCTTAGGAGCAGGTAAAATGCAAACAGCAGAAAGGCAGAACACCACTTCACTTTTTGTTAATGGTTCTTGCATTTATTCAAGCACAGAGCCAGTGAACTCAGCTGGTCAAAAAAGGACACATAGTAGGATTCCACTCCTAGGGGGTATTTAGAAGAGTGAAACTCTGAGACAGAATGGTGGTTGCCAGGTGCCACGGGGTGGGAGTTATTTTTATGGGAACAGTTGGAGCTTGGGAAGATGGAAAAAGCTCTGGGAACAGATGGCAGAGATGTCTGCATAACAACATGAGTGCACTTGATGACCCTAAACTGTACATATAAACATGATGATAAAGGTAAATTCTGTTACGTATTCTTTTATTTCAACTTTTAAAAATAAATACCTATGTTTAAAGTCACAAGAGGAAAACTTTAAATTGAGAAAAATCCTACCCACTAACTTAATCTTTCCTGCAAATTAAAGAAAAATTTCCGTTATTCTATTTTAGTGGCAGAATGGGAGTGTCTAAGCAGCATGACCCACATATTAATGCAAGAGTAACGTCCTGAAAAGATGCATATAAATTGGTTCCATCACTTTTTTTAATGAGCAAACAGTTGTAAATCTGTTGATATTAAATGATATAGAAAAATTTTATATAGGGTTTCTATACACACATAAACAAGAGAAATATAAGTGAGCAAGAAGTATTTAACCCACCATAAAAATGAGGTTTCATAAATCACTGTGAAACACTTTACTAAAATATGTAATAATAGCTTATACAAGTTTTATCTTACTCATTTACCACTCTTCCTGCGTTAAAAAATACTAGAAAATGTATGGAAGAACCAACTAGCAAGATTCTATTTGTGATGAAATGTTTGTGCTACAGGTTTGTGCTATCTACTTTCAAAATGTTTTACTACATTGCTTTACATAACTAATGAACAACCCAAAAACTATTTCTTCCTTCTATAATGGGAAATTAATGTATAGAAATTAATGCCTTCTTTTGCCCTATTAGCTATGATGATACAGTTTGATGGGAATTTAACAGTACATTTTAGTATTTTGTAACTAAAATTATAAAGACTTTTATTTCCTACAAAAATTACTAATTTACTTTTCTGCATTTTATTCTCCTTGAAATGAAAAACTAAAGTTCAACCAGTTCACAACTTATGAACTTGTCATAATCTGGAAATTTATTTGCAATTAATTAATTTGAAATTTAGAATATCACAGAGAAAATGTTACAAGTACTGGGTGTCAGTTTCCCAGCCAACCACACGGGAAGTATGTAACTTCAAATCTGAGGTTCAACAGGAAATTATCAATCCTTCTACTCACCATCACATCCAGGAGAGTGAATGCCAAAACTTAACAGCACTGAAGATCGTGTTCTAGTTTTCTCAATCTTTCCCAAAAATACTAAGTCCCCAAGGCCGAAACTTTAGAGCAATAACTAGTTGAGTTTCTCGTTAAAAATCGAAGCTCTCCCAACCTTTAGAAATCCACTTAGTTTTAGGCCAACAAAAAGATTCTCTGGCATATGACTCTAGGTGGAGAAACATGGTCCAAACAGTCCTCTCCAGTCCTCCCAGCCAGGCACATGGCCCAAAAGGACAAATTCTTCTGATTCTTGTATAAGAAAAACAAAATGCCTACACAGATTTATTAATGGAGGGCCCAAAACTTATCAGGATTAAGCAGACATTCTCCAGTTTGGAACCAGGTCTCTTAATCAGAAGTGACATTAGAATCAACAGGGAAGTGGCGGCGGGGCGGGGAGGGGGGAGGATAAATAAATAAATCAGTGAGAATCAACAGGGAAGCATTTTTAAGATTCATATACCCTGGTCTCCAACCTGAGTTAACTGAATTATAATGTCTGGAAATGTTCACACATATTGTGAAAAAGCCATGCCAAAAAAAAAAAAAAAAAAAAAAAAAAAAACTTTAGCTTTTCATTTCAAGGAGAATAAAATGCAGAAAAGTAAATCAGTAATTTTTGTAGGAAATAAAAGTCTTTATAATTTTAGTTAAAAAATACTAAAATGTACTGTTGAATTCCCATCAAACTGTATCATCATAGCTAATAGGGCAAAAGAAGGCATTAATTTCTATACATTAATTTCCTGTTATAGAAGAAAGAAATAGTTTGTGGGTTGTTCATTAGTTATGTAAAGCAATGTAGTAAAGCATTTTGAAAGTAGATAGCACAAACCTGCAGCACAAACATTTTCATCACAAATAGAATCTTGCTAGTTGGTTCTTCCATACATTTTCTAGTATTTTTTAATTCAGGAAGAGTGGTAAATGAGTAAGAAACTTGGATGTATACCCTATCTTAAGAACCTCATCTTCTGAGGACTTGACAAATAACTCTTCAATAATCACATAAATCTACAAAAAGCAAACCAAAATCTGCATTCTTGGTTCCATTTACCTCTCCCTGAAGTAACAGAGTCAAACTCCACCCTCCGGCCCTGAAATAACCAAACCAGGTAGAAGGATCCCGAAAAAAATCACAAAGAAAAGCTGTCAGGATCTGGTGGTTTGCTTTTCTTGAGGATAGCCGGGTTATTCCATGCAAATTCTACCTTTTGTGAGTCTTGCATGCTCCTATCATTAGGGACAGAATCATTTAGAACATACCATGAGATTACCAACTGAGAATCAAATCCAAGAAATCACGGTGTCTGTCTCAGACCAGACTGAAAAAAGAGCAACTCCGTTTTTGCACAAGTCAAATTATTTTGGCACACCCTGGTTAAAACTGCAATTCTACCTGCGACTGGGCAGCTGGATGCAGTTAGAGAGAGAAAAAAAATCACAAACATACTAGCTAATTAAATTCCATCACCACGCATATCATAGGAACACAATATTCTGACAATCTCAAGAAACTCTCCCCGATGGTCACTCTCCCACCCAATATTACGATGTCATATTGTGCGGGAAAGAGGTAGCATCAGAGGCCTAAGGCTGCTATTCTTAGAAAGGCCTGCTTGCAAGGTTGGTGATGATTAAGTAAGATAATCCACAAAAATTGCTTAGACAGTGCCTGGCACACTGTAAATAATAAATATTAGGCTGCTGTTACTCATCTGCTGCCCAGGCCAAAAACATGAGCCCTGTCTGATGACCAACCAATCTAAAACCAATCTAAATTACCACCCACAACACTCTGTCCTGGCACACTTTTATTTTCTTTATAGCTCTTACTCATGTCTAAAATAATTCTATTTATTTTCATGTTTATTTCCTGACTAACCCCCACCCCAAATTATGATGTAAGCTCCATGACAGCAGAAACCCTGCCTGTCCTGGTCATTGTTGTATCTCCAGAAATTGGTACCCACCATGTAAGAGGTATGCAGTAAACATCTGTTTATATGAATTAATTAGTATATTCCAAAAACATTCTATTGGAACAAAAGACTACAAATCTTAAGGCTACTTATGTTCTGGTAGACAGCAATTTCCAAGCCTCCTTGCTTTAAAAACAAACATATATTCAATGGCTTTCTACTGTCCAGAGTTAAATTCAACTTACGTAATAAGCCTTCTGAAATGGCCCCAACTCACCATTCCAATTTATTTCCCACTATTCCATCACTCTGCTCCAAGCACATGCCTTTGAGATTTCCTGCCTCCCTTCTCTTGTACTCTTCATTGCACTGTTCCTCTCTGCCATCTACAATGCCCTCCTCCTATCTCTAATTCACAAAACACCCCTTAAAGTCAGCTCCAATGTCACCTCCATGACTGACCCTTCTCCATTCCCCACTCTCCTTACCAAAAGCAATCTCTCTCTCTCACCTCCTCTAATGCACTTACATGCTCCTTCATTCTTCAAGGTCAGGAACCACATGCTGTTCATCTTTATTGTTCCCACACTCCATTATACACATAATTCCCACACTCCATTATACATATAATATTTATTATACACAATAAATATTCATTGAATTGATTTTAAACAGACCTCCTAACCACACCTTCTGCAGACATCAGTAGCAAAATATACACACTGAAATTTGTGTTAGAGACACAGTAAGAGATGATCCTTGGGGTGACATATATAAAAAGATAATTAATAATCCAAGATAATTCATACTGGCTGCCAAACGAGCACCATAAACAAATTTTATAGGTACTCAGAGAGGGTAAGTCAGCAGAAGATGACAAGGCTTGGAAAACTATTATTTTAATGACTGTCTGCAATTTTAAAATTAAAATTTAACGACAGATATCTATGTGCATCCTTTTCTCTCTTCCACACAATAACACTGACTCAGAATCATTAAATCAAAACCACACATTAGAGAAGGCATACTCTGAGTTGGTCAGGGAAAAGGAAAAGAACACCATAAAACTTTACTGTAGCATTAATAATCCCTAAAGAAAATGCTATGAATAAATTGCAAAATACAAGCCAAATGTAGTAGAGACTGTTTATAGTTTACCTGGAATCCATTCCCTCTTCCTAAAGAGAATCCAATTATTATTTAAACTTCCCTCACACAGCCCACAAATACCTTAATAATCCCATCAATGCAACTACTAGTTCAAGAATAGACATAAGACCTAATTCCGACCATCAAGACTGGAGAGGAGACTTTCTGGGTATTTCTGTGAAAGGTAAAGTCTTGTTCATCTTGAAAAGGCTACAGAAAGCCATATCTCTCTCTTTCTCTCTCTTCCACGAACAAGGATGTTGTTCCAGTGCCATCCTACAACCTTGGAGAAAACAGGCGTTAAGAGAAGACTACATCATGGCGGCAGGGAGACTACAAGAACCTGGATGTTTGATAACACTGTTGAGCCACCAAACCAAGCAGCTTACCCTACCTCTACTCTTGATATTTTCGCTAAGATATTCCTTATTATTTAAATGAGTTTGCATTGGGTTTTTATGTATAGTCAAAAGTACATCATCAACTACCCCCCATTTTTGCTGCTTAATCAACAACCTTTTCTTATTATTGTACTGGCATTTAAATTGTTTCTTTTTACTCCAACCACTAAAATCAGGACTTGTACCATTAGAAATCTGACCTGTTTCTGCTATAGAATCATAAATTCAAGAAATAAAGTACAAAGGTTCACAAAATTCCTTTCAAGTTCATTTCAAGTTCTTTTAAAGGAAAGACAGCTTAAAAGTAACCAAAAGGCCTGAGGTGTATAATAGGCCTGCTAAAGTAGTTTTGAAAATATCACTGTTTAAAAGAAGGAATAAAAAGTCTAAGATAATGTTTCAAATTTCAAATGATAGCTACATATCACTAAATATAATCTCTATTTTTATAGATACAAAAGTGTTTCCACATTTTTATCCTAAAGGACATAAAAGTGAAATAGGTAACATTATGATATTATTCCAATTATTCTTGACAGAATGGCAGTAAAACAAGAATTTTGAAAATATTTTTGATAGCAAATGAATCACCAATAAAACTCACTGAATTCAAATCTCCTATTACCTAGAAGATACAGTGAAAATTCAAAAGATTTTAGGATAATTTGGTCATAATCTTACTACTTTCCACTGAAAACTAAAATCAAAATTCTAAATTTGTTAAAACTGGACTTACAGAGAGGATTATGGGAGTTAAAAACATTTTAATGTTATTATGATGATAGTTCTTTCTACCTTCCACAACCAATACAATTATCCAGCATGAAGCAAGCATTCCATAACTGTTTGGATTTATTACTGTCATAACTAATGAACACTTTTTGACCTCTGGTCCATATTTCTCCCTCCTAAACATTCTACATGGATGTCACTATCATTCAAACAAAACCAAAAGTCTACAGACTTAAACATTTTGCTATTTAGATTACCCTCTTCGTCAAATTCTATTTCTTTCCTGATTTCTACAAAATTGCTTTAAAGTAGGAGTTCCAGAAGTTTTCTCTTCATGACAATGTTGAGATTTGACTGTATTAAAATAATTTTTATTTTATTGCCTATCTATTCCATTGTGCATTCACCAATTCTTTCCTTTATCAAATAAACATCTAAGTAACTACAATACACCAAAGACTTGTGCTAGATATTAGGAATGAAGTGATAAGCAAAACAGACATAGTCCCTGCTCTGGTAGGGAAGTTAATATCTTAATCAAACAAGGACAAACATACATAATTTAAAAATATGTGTTATAAATTAGGGACTATGATATATATTTTTTGAAACTGGTATTTTTCAATCACCTTTTAATCCTTATTTTTTTTTTAAGATTTTATTTATTTGATAGAGAAAGATCACAAGTAGGCAAAGAGGCAGGCAGAGAGAGAGAGGAGGAAGCAGGCTCCCTGCTGAGCAGACAGCCTGATGCGGGGCTCGATCCCAGGACCCTGAGATCATGACCTGAGCGGAAGGCAGAGGCTTTAACCCACTGAGCCACCCAGGCGCCCCATTAATCCTTATTGTTTACAATTTCTAAAAATTGTCACAAAAAGGGAAGTCAACCAAGCTGAATCCTCCAGCTCACAGAACTTAAAATGAATATTCTATCAGCACAGTTCATACAACCTGTGACTAATATGATTTATTGTGAAAGAAGTCTGCATCCCCAATAGCCATCAGATTGATATGCAAGATTATGATGAAGTCATTTTTTAGAAAGACCTATTTCACATTTTCATCACTAGTTCATTGTAAAAGCTGCTTTGAAAAATGACCCTAGCTTATAATAAAATCACATTTATACACAGATCAGTCTATAACAGCATTATTTATAATAGCAAAAGAAAATTGGAAATAGCTTAAGTATTGAAAAAACATTGTAATGGCCAATAAATAACTGTGTATCTATTTAGTGAAATATTAAGCAGACTTGGAAAATGGGAATCATGAAAATTATACAAAATAGACTGGGTGTTATGAATATTATGAACACTACATGAAAAACAAATGAGGTATTATATGGCGCCTAACAGAACATAATAAAAAAATAATAATAATAAAAGAAAATTCTACAATATAGAAAAACAGACTAAAATTATACAATATTGGGGTGCCTTGGTGGCTCAGTGGGTTAAACAACTGCTTTGGGTTCAAGGTCACGCTCCTGGAATCCCAAGAACAAGTCCCAGGTCAGGCTCCCTGCTCGACAGGGAATCTGCTTCTCCCTCTGACTCACCCTCGTGCTCTCTCTTTCTCTCTCTCTCTCAAATAAATAAATAAAAATCTTTAAAAAAAATTATATAGTGTTGGTGACAATGATAACTAATATCTATTGAAGACTTACTATGGGCCAATATTTTAATATTACATATTAAGGAAAAATAATTCCAAGAGTTAAATTCACTAAAGATATATATACAGTACAAAATTTTAAATTAGTCACAGTCCCAGCAATTCTGGCAATATATTCTCTTCCTTACTCCCTTCACACACTGCACACAAAGAAGACATAACAAATTAATATAGGAGGAAAAGTATGTAAGCTAAGATTCAGTTCAGCTCTACCTAACAGAAAACTCAAACATAGCTCAAACAAAATAAAAATGTATTTCTTTTTCAAGTAAAGTAAGTCTGAAGCTAAAAAGTCCAAGGCTGGTAAGGGAGCTTGACAAAGATGTCAGGAATCCAGGATGTTTTCAGTTCACTGCTATGCCATCCTTGGAGCAAGCATGGTCCTCATGCCCAATCCTCATGATCCAAGCTCTGAAGACATCACGTGTTCTGTGCAGCAGGAGGGAATAAGGTGGGGGAAGCCCCCCTCTTTTCAGAAAACTTCTGATAAATAACACACATCACTTCTGCTTACATCAACTGACCAGAAGTAGTCATGCGGCCACAACTAACAGCAAAGAAAGCTAGAACACAGTCAGTCAAGTCTGTTAATAAAGAAGGTGAGCCCTACCATAGTCTTTTCTGCAGAAAAGACTGTTAGACTCAAATTCACATGGAACTGCAAAGAGACTAGGATAGTCAAAAACTCTTGAAAAAGAGGGGTTGCCTGGGAGGCTCAGTCATTAGGCATTTGCCTTTGGCTCAGGTCATGCCAGGGCCCTGGGATCAAGCCCCGCATCAGGCTTGCTGCTTGGCGGAAAGCCTGCTTCTCCCTCTCCCACTCCTCCAGCTTGTGTTCCCTCACTCTGTCAAATAAATAAAATCTCCAAAAAAACAAAAACAAAACAAACAAAAAAAACTCTTGAAAATGAAGAACAAAGTGAGAGAACTTAAACTTTGCAATTTCATAATTTGGCACAAAGCTACAATAATAAATTGGGTATGTGGTAATGGCCATAAGGACCAACATACAGATCAGCAGAATAGAACTGAGTCCAGAAATAACCCATCTATCTATGAGCAGTTGATATTTGAAAAGGATGCTAATCTGTTCAATGGGGAAACAATAATCTGTTCAACAAATTATACCAGGATAATTGGATTTCCACACGCAAAGGAATGTTAGACCTCTACATCTACATCAGACCACTTGCAAAAATTCATTCCAAAGGGATCTTTACTTCATTTACTGTCCTTTCACAGAAGAACTTTCACTTTAACTGCTTGATATGATTTATATTTCTTCTGCTATAATTCCTCAGAGTTATATCACAATTCCAAATTCATACTTCATACTTCACACATACCAAATTCATATTTCCAAGGCACAGGGAACAGGAAGCATTTAGATGACATCCAACACACACACGTACACAAAATAACCAAAGTTAAATTATGACCAAATAGTATCAGAAACTCAACCCATATAATTGCCCTCACTCACCTCATATCTTTTTTTTTTTTTTTAAAGTGGGCTCCATGCTGGACAGAGCTTGAACTCACCACCCTGAGATCAAGACCCGAGCTGAGATCAAGAGTCAGATGCTCAACGATCTGAGCCACATAGGCACCCCACCCCGTATCCTTTTTTGTAGTATTAACCTAAAGAAAATCGCTTGTTAGTTTTACTAATTTAGCTAAATATGTGTATAGACAAGTGACATTTGTATGTTGGTGCTATAGAGCCTAAACACTTAAAGAAAATTAGTCTAAACTGAGCACAATACACTGGTCATCTACAAACCTCCATATCCAATCTGCTAGGGTATTATATATTATCGTGTGTGTGTGTGTGTGTGTGTGTGTGTGTGTAGACACACGCGCATATATATATATATTTCACATTCTGGAGGCTGGGGACCTTCAGAAACAAACCACGTTAAAGAAGAAATATAAATCACCTGAAGCAGTTAAATAAAGTGAAAGTCCTCCTGTGAAAGGACAGTGAACTGAACTAAGCATTTCCTCAGTATTTTTTAAAGATTTCTGGATCTTCAAAACAAGTAATTCAGACTCAAATACAGTTTGGGACACATGCAATTTCAGGGGGAAAAAAAAGTTAAAACTGCTTTACCTGAAAAATCTTGGTATTAATAAACATTTAACAATTAAAGCTGTTTAAAATCCCAATAGCTCCTACTGTAAAACTACATACTCTTGGGGCGCCTGGGTGGCTCAGTGGGTTAAGGCCTCTGCCTTCAGCTCAGGTCAGGATCTTGGGGTCCTGGGATCGAGCCCCACATCAAGCCCCACATCAAGCCCCACATCTGCTCTCTGCTCAGCAGGGAGCCTGCTTCCTCCTCTCTGTCTGCCTGCCCCTCTGCCTACTTGTGATCTTTGTCAAATAAATAATCTTTAAAAAAAAAAACAAAAAAACAAAACCTACATACTCTTACAAAAGTTATCTTCATCTCTTTTCAAACTGAAACATAAGTCAGACACTGCTGCAAAGGAAGTATCACCACGGCTGGGGAGAAAATTCCTTTATCATTTGCAAATACTAGTTATATTACATCATTTCCTTGTCTCTTTAAATGGGATGGTTGAGGTTGTATTTTTCGGGGACATACCTAACTGAAATCAAAACATGCTAGACTACCTTAAATACCTTATCCTGACCCCAAGTAACTATTTTAAACTACGGATGTTGCAATCCAAACACTCTTAGTATCTACTTTAAATTCTCATTTTAAGTAAAGCCATTAAATCTAGAAACTTAAAAATGATCACCACTTTAAGATATAATTATCTTACATATGGCTTTACTATGTTCAATGTTTTCTTTTTTCCTTTTAGGTAAAATGCAAGAGTAAATACAGAGCTTTTTTTAATTATTTTTTTAAGATTTTATGTATTTAGAGAGAGAAAATGCAAGTGGGGGTGGGGGGACAGAATGGGTAGAGAATGTCAAGCCGGCTCCACAACCCTGAGTTCATGACCTGAGCTAATATCAAGAATCAGACACTTAGGGATGCCTGGGTAGCTCAGTGGATTAAGCCTCTGCCTTCAGCTCGGGTCATGATCCCAGGGTCCTGGGATCGAGCCCCGTATCCGGATCTCTGCTCAGCGGGGAGCCTGATTCCCTCCCACACCCTCACCTGCCTCTCTGCCTCCTTGTGATCTCTGTCAAATAAATAAATAAAATCTTTAAAAAAAAAAAAAAAAAAAAGAATCAGACACTTAACCTTTAACTGAGCCACCCAGATTGTTTTAAGTAATCTCTACACCCGAAGTGAACATGGGGCTCGAACTCACAAACCCAAGATCAAGAGTCAGATGCTCTACCGCTTGAGCCAACCAGGCGCCCCCAGAACTTTGTATTTATTTATTTTTCTTGGAACTTTTTAAATATACAATCCCCAACAAAATAAGTGACCAAACAAACTGAAAAACAATCAAAATAACCTTGAACAACAGAAGCAGTCAACAAACGAATCAGAAGAACATCTAATGCAAGGAAACAAAGTATTATGTTAATGTTTCGGTCCTCTGGGCTGCTGTACTAAACTACCACAAACTGAATGGCTTATACACAACGGAAATGTATTTCTCACAGTTCTGCAACAGTGGAACTCCACAATCAAGGCCCCAGCGCAGGTGCACTCCAGCAAATGCCCTCCTCCTGGTGGCAAGCTGGCACCGCTTCACTGTGTCCTCTGTGGCCCCTTTCCTTTATAAAGGTTCTAGTCCCATTCCTGAGGGTATACCACCTTCAAAGACCATCATCATCTTTGGGGGTTAGGATTTTAACGTATAAATTTGAAAACGACACTAACATTCAGACCACAGCCATAACGCAATAATGATTTGTTTGGGGTGTGCTTTTTAATATGCATCTTAATGTTCACATTAAAAACGAAACCTGACCCAGGAGCAGCCAGAAATCAGACCAGTTTCCTAGTTAGGCCCATGTCTCAGCAATCCCCTGAACAAAATCTCTTGACTCGGCCCTAAAACAGAAATGAAAAGGAGAGCTCATTTAGGTTTCAAAAACATCTTCTCTGTGAAAGGGTGAAATTCATTACAAGAAGACTCATTTAAAGTGAGGCTTTTTTTCTTTTTCACTTGCAAGGACCAACTTGGATTTCAGAAGACTCAAGAGCAGCCGATTACTGCTGAAACAGAGCTGCCTTAACAGCTGTGTATCTGACTGGAGTTCTGATGGCCCCTCTCCCGGTACCTAGTTGCTTACTAGTTGACAGAAGTGATCATTATATCCACCATATATGTCACTTGTGTGATTTATTTTGTCCTTACTGCTGTTAGAGTTCTGGTCTGTGTCCAATTCCACAAACAATGAGTACTATGTGTATGCTGGGGTAACCTTTGAAGAATCTGGGTATCAGGAAATAGATAGAATTTATCCCACACAGCTCTTTGAGGAATAAACTACCCTCCCCAGGTAATAAATACTATTTACAAATTACCATCTATGAGAATTATCACTAAAGAAGGAAAAAAAGACTGATCTGCTCGAAGAATATCCTGACAAATTCTAAATCCCCCCTTTACTATATCCAGTTCTGAGTTCCTCAGTTACAGGACTTAGAAAAGTTTGAAAATAAGGTCATGAGAAGAATAAGGTAATTGGGACTTTCTGACTCTGCAAAAACTAAAGCTATTTTTTAAGTTATCATTTTTATTAGTTATTCTTGAACACAGATTCGATTGTCACTTTAAGAAAAACATCGGGGACACCTGGGTGGCTCAATCAGTTAAGCCTTGGACTCTTGGTTTTGGCTCAGGTCCTGATCTCAGGGTCGTGGGATCGAGCCCTAATGTTGCTTCACTCGGCACAGAGTCAGCTTGACATTCTCTCCCTCTCCTTCCCCCTACGCCCCCTCCCTGCATGTACACACTGGCGCGCGCGTGCACACACACACACACATACACACACACACACACACACAGTCTCTTTCTCTCTCACTCAAATAGTAAAATCTTTTAAAAAAGAAAAAGTAAAACATCAAGCCCCAGTAAGCACCACCATCCTCACTAAATTTTGGTTAGTTTGAAATTCAGTGCTTCCATTACTATAACCATATAAATTATTTTTCTTTCCTATACAAGTTTTTATTTTCTTAATAATTGCTTTCACATTTGTTTCATTTTCCAGACTTCCAAATCTCCTCTCAAGAAGTCTATCCACATCAGTGTCGAAGTCTCTCCTGTCTGGACTGACTGACCTCAGTGCCGGATGCAAAGCTGCTATTCTGCATTCTCCCTTCACCATCATCCTAGCAAACCCCTTCTTCTCTCTCCCGTCCTGGGCCTCCTGCTTCCTACAGCCTACATTTCCTCATCCTAGTTCATTCTCCTGTTTCATTCCAGCTAGGATGACCTCCTCATCAGTCTGCCTAGGATCTTCCTGGCTTTCGCTCAAGTCCCCAATATGGAGCAACTTCTTGGTCCTAAGTAAGCCTGGATGGGGGGCTGCTTACCCTATTGGGAGTCCACTGATTGCAGAAAGTAAATTTTTTTAAAAACCTGCATGTCTAAAAATGACCTTAACCCATTCTCACCCTTGACTAAGAACTTAAGTACAGAATTCAGGCTGGAAATCATTTGTCTTCAAACATTAACATTGCCTTTTAGCTTCCAGTCTTTGCTGCTGAGAAGTCCAGAGCCTTTCTGATTGCTGATCCTTTGTTTTCTTTCTCTTTGGAAACTGTCTGGGTCTGTTGTTTGTCCCAAGTTCTGAAAATTCCACAGCGTACTGACTGCGAGTCTTGATGTGAGTTTATTTCCATCCATTGTGCTGGGTGGGGCCCCTCTACAGAGAAACTCATAACCTTCAGTTCTAGAACATTTTCCTGAATTATTTCATTGATGAATTTCTCCCCTCTGCTCTCCCTATTGAAATTCCTGTAATTCAGATTTTTACTCAGAACTCCTAAATTGGCCTATAATGTTCTATGTCTTTTCTCTTAGCAGTTTTTGCTCTATTTTCTGAGAAACTTTTCCTGTTTTACTTTCCAACTCTTGTGCTGAGGTTTTAATTCTAGCTATCACATTTTTAATATCAAAGAACTTATGTTTCTTTTTTTTTCCTTTTTATGACATGCTGATTTGTTTCAGGATCCTCTCTAATCTCTGAGAATATGCATAGTTTTGTTTTTGAAGTGAGTCTATTTCGCATAAGTTGTTTTTTTGCTTGTCTGTTTGCTCGTCTGGAGCTATGCCTTATGCAGTAGAGACTTTCCTTGGATAACTGACAATCTTTGGTTTCCTATTCATGCTTTTCTATTCATCCCATATTAAGTATGAGAAAATGAAAAGACGATCTGAAGCTCTGGAACAAGGACTATCACTGTCTTGTGACCGCCACAGCCCTCTAGTAAAGGGTCCCTGATGTCCAAGAAAACTCTGCTAATCTTTTTGTTTTGAAGTAGGTTCCACACTCAGCATGGAGCCCAAAGTGGGGCTTGAACTCACCACCCTGAGATTAAGACCTGAGCTGAAATCAAGAATCAGACACTTAACCTACTGAGCCACCCAGGCGCCCCTTAAAATCTGTTTCTGTGATGAAGTCCTGCTGTCAGCATTCTGTGAGCCAAGCAGAAGTAAATAAACATTTCTTTAACCCCATTTTCAGTAGGAAATGCCCACCCTAAACTACATCTAATATCACTCAACCCAGAGAATCTCTATTTGAGAATAACCACCCAGTCTCTGGGGAGCAAAGACTATAGTAGCCCATTGGCACGCAGTAGGGAAGGGCCTGAGAGTTCCTATTGGTTACAGAAGTTTCAGTCACTCCTCCATATTTTAGTCCCACCCACACCTCAACTTTCAGAGGTTCCTTAAGAGACCAATTTCTAAGACTTTTGAGGATTCTGCTGAGTAAACTGGGTAAGCTCTCAGCTTTCACTCTTACTGAGGATTCAATTTTCTCAGCTCGTTCATCTGCCCACTTTTCAACTTCCGTAATTTCACTGCTACAGCATCTCTCCTGTTTTTCTCATCTGTGAAGGTTTATTACTTTTTAAAAATTCCTTTACTCTAGTTTTAGGAAACTATAGAAGAGAATGAATTATATTTGTGTGTTCAACTCATAATCACCAGACTTCAAAGTTTTTATAAGACACTGTGCAGGTAAGATTAAACATTACATACTTGATGTAAAAAAATTTTAACTTAAAAAATTAAAAATTTGATTTTATCTTATTCCTTAAGCACCCTCTTCTCCTTATCTTTACTTCATAAAATACTTGTTTACCGACTGTCAACTGATAAGGGAGGGGATTATAAACCACTACTTATACAATCACTTTGGAAATAAAATAACATAAACCAATGAGAAAAGAAGTCCAGGACATACAAAAATATGATTTTCATGCAATGCTTTAAAATCAAATATATTGTTTTCAGTCTTGTCTACAGCAAGTATAATGGCATTAATTCATTCAATCAACATTACCAAATGCCTACCATGTGTCATGTGTAGGAGGATTGGGGGTGGTATAGAAAACAAATTTCCAAACAAATTCACCAATGAGAGAAAAATCATGGAATAGTCAAAGATGTGCCTTAATCAGTAGTAGAGACAACACTTCATTACAGCTACAGCAAAAGTTGAATGTGGTACAAAAGGGCAGTACCAGAGAATTGGACGGAGGTCGGGGGGCTGTTGGTGATGGAAATACTCTGCATCTTGACTGCGCTAGAGCACTACATTTGTTAAAACTCACAGAATATACACCAAAAAGAGTAAATTTCACTATATATGAATTATGCAAAGAATTTTTAAAGATTTTTTAAAGGTGAGGAGCATCTGGTAGCTTGTTTGGTTAAGTCTCTGACTTTGGGTCAGGTCATGGTCCCAGGGCCCTGGAATCAAGTTCCTTACCAGACTCTTTCCTTGGTGGGAATCCTGCTTCTCCCTCTACCCCCTACTGCTCAAACACTCTCTCTTTCCCCCTCCGACAAATAAAAAAAATCTTTAAGAAAAAATAAGTTCTTTAAAGGTGAGAATGGAAAATAAATATAAAGAAAATTATAAACACACACACACACACACACACACACACACACACGCGCGCACGCGCGAGCCACCAGGTGGGGAAGATCAAAGTAAGCACAGGTGGGGACAAAAACCATGGTGGACCAGAGCAGGATCGTGAAGGCTGAACTAGATGAAAAGGATGTCCATAAAAGGGCTGCATGGGATCACTTCTGGGATATTCTTGCCAAAGACGTATCATCATGAGGAAACAAACCCAAATTTAGTGTTACTACAAGTGTTGCAAAATACTGGCCCATAATCTTGAGAAATCTCAGTCTGAAGACTTAGTACAGACTGAGTGAATACTAAAAGGCATGACACCCAAATACAACATGTGATTCTGAACTTTTTCTATAAAAATATTATCAGCAAAACTGACAAAACTTGAATGAGGCCTGATGATTAGATGACAGTGATAGTAACACATCAATGTCAATCTCTTGATTTTAATATTTGCATCATGGTTATACAAGAAAATATATAAAATACACACAAACATACTTGGGAATGATAGGAAATCAATAGGCAATATATTCTCAAATGGTTCAGAGGAAAAGACACTGTACTGAACTTGCAATTTTTCTGTAATTTTTCTTTGTTTCAAATTTGTGGGGTTTTTTAAATGATGAAAAAGATGAGGAAAACAGACAAAGACTGTATCGTTAAAAATTCTGTATGTCACACTAAGGAGTTTAAATGTCATTCCAAAAACTATTAGTAGTCACTGTAGGATATTAAGCAGGATGTTGATATGATCAAAGGATCACGTTGTGTTTTTTAAAAATCGATCTACTAGGGCGCCTGGGTGGCTCAGTGGGTTAAGCCGCTGCCTTCGGCTCAGGTCCTGGGATCGAGTCCCGCGTCGGGCTCTCTGCTCAGCGGGGAGTCTGCTTCCTCCTCTCTCTCTCTCTGCCTGCCTCTCTGCCTCTCTCTTCTGATCTCTCTCTGTCAAATAAATAAATAAAATCTTTAAAAAAAAAAAAAATCCATCTACTAAACAGTTGCCTGGGGCACCTGAGTGGCTCAGCCAAGTAAGCATCTTCCTTTTGGCTCACTCAGGTCATGATCTCAGGGTGCCGGGATTGAGCCCTGCATCAGACACCCTGCTCAGCGGGGGAATCTGCTTCTCCTTCTCTCTCTGCTCCTCCCCGTGCTTGCTCTGTCTCACAATCTCTTTCTCAAATAAATAAAATCTTTTAAAAAATAAAGTAAAAAATAAACAAAAGCCCTGGGTAGGATTCACAATATTGTCAGGTTAGGGACACAGGTAATAATGAGGTTATACATTACTCAGCATTTAATGGAGAAACAAAAGCATGATTAATAAGGTAAGATCCAGAAATGGGATCTATTTAGATATGTTTAATACAGGCAAGTCAACTGAGCAGGATAGACACAGAAGTTGAATAAAATCAGGATAACCCATACTTAACTGAGATTACCACAGGAACACAGGCTAAAGAAACAAAAATGATCATACTTAATCATAACCTGATGCAATGTAACACAGCAAGGGGGGGAAACTGTTAACTTAGCACGCATCCGTGAGAAATGGGGTGACACATACAAAGGCATGCAGCAAAAAGGCAGAAAGAGAAATCACACCAGACTTGCAAACACTACTGTGGCTTTAACCATAAACTCTAGGAAAATCTTTATAAGTATGGAGCATGGAGAAACTTTATGGTATCATACCAGTATGTCAGCTTGACTACATCCCTGAGCTTTCAGTCTGTTTTTAAATGCTTCTTAGTTATAATTTTTGGTCAGGGCAAAGCCATACTTAGCTAGCAATACAATCTTAAAGTGGGGCTTTAGCCATTGCAAGCTTTTCCTCATCTTTCCAAACAAGCATTTTTTTAAATCTTAGAACAGATATAAATGCTTAACTGCTGTTAATAAAGCAACTTGGGGCATTAGCCACTCCCAGTACACCAGATATTTAAGGATGGGATCCTGGCTGCAGCAGAACAACTATCTTGCTTTTACCAAACCCTCATAAAGTCTGCTTAGCTTTGTTCTGTTTCCCTACAGTCACACAATCTCTCGAATTCTGGACCAATGCAATGATTAGAGAGGCAGCTGCACTGAAAAACGATCAAGCTGTACGGAAAACAGAAACGACTAGGTTGAGCAGGAGCATCTCTGCAAACGAGTAACTGCACACACGAATTCAAAAGCATGTACGGGGTCTTAATGTAAACACACATCCATCCATCCAGTGCAGACCTCCACGCTCAACCGAATAAAAGACTACAGCTTCTAGGTGCTACAAAGGGCAGTGCTAAAAAATGTTAAGCAGAGAAAGAATAAAGGCAAGTCATTCAATCCTCCACCTTTGGAGTCTGATGTAAATTGCGACGATATGCAAAACACCATGTGATAGATTTTAGTAACAACCTCTGTCACATGAGCAGTTCAAAGGCTCTGACAGCACCTACTGAGTCTAGTACACAGTCATTTCCCAAACTGTTAAAGTTCCTCATAAAAAAGGTTCAAAAGACAAATGACTGAGGCAAATTCTAGGTAAAACAGGTTAAAAAGGGTTTCTGTACAGCACAACTTTTTTTTTTTAATAATTTTTTTAAAGATTTTTATTTATTTATTTGAGAGACAGAGATCACAAGTAGGCAGAGAGGCAAGCAGAGAGAGAGGAAGGGAATCAGGCTCCCCGATGAGCAGAAAGCCCCATGGATGTGGGGCTCGATCCCAGGACCCTGGGATCACAACCTGAGCCGAAGGCAGAGGCTTTAACCCACTGAGCCACCCAGGTGCCCCTACAGCACAATTTTTAAAAAACTTTTACTCTGACAATGAGTTTTGTAATAGCCAAAGATGCAATAAAACTATTTCTCAATCTTACATATTCACTGAACTCTTAATCTTCATAATATTCATTTATATCCCTTGAAATATAGTTTAGAAAACACTAGTATATACTGTTCATTTTCTTCATACTTACTGCTAGACCACAACATGTACTTACGGGTGCTGCATAACCCTTAATCCACAAAAAGTCCTAAGTGAACAATACCTCAATGATCTTTCGTGATTATTTTCATCTTTTGAGTCGAGGTCTAGAACTGTACAACTCACTTGCAGATTGGAGCTATATAAATATAAAAATGAAACATAACTAGCCATGTAATAATATTTGCTGTTGGTGATGCAAAGAATAGGTACTGGCTTGATATCTGCTGAAAATAGTTCAGTTAATAACAAGATGTTCAATGCAAAATATCTTGTTCTAAAAGAAGGAATAAGATGCTGTTGGCACAGTCACATAATGAAAGGCATCTCCAATGCCAATATCATTTAAATAAAATATTATCAGTAAGAGATAAATATTTGTTACTGATGAAATACATCCCAGTATTAATACAGCTACACAATCCAATTAAACTTTACCAAAACAATAGTGTTTTAGTTCTTCCTTTATCATAATGCTAGACAAAAACTTAGAAAACCAGATAAAAGGGGCAAATGGGTGGCTCAGTCAGTTAAGTATCTGCCTTCTGCTCAGGTCGTGGTCCCAGGTCCTGGGATAGAGCCCCACCACCGGGGAGCGGGGGTGTCAGCGGGGAGTCTGCTTCTCCCTCTCCCTTGACTCCTTGCCCCTCCTCTTGCTCTCTCTCAAATGAATATATAAGACTTAAAAAAAAGAAAAAGAAAACCAGGAAAAAAAAAAAAAAAGGAAATATAAATCACCAGAAAAGGAATAAACCTAAATCAACTTTCAACCTTTTGCAAAATAAGCTATTACTATTATGTCCATTTTTTCACAGATGATAAAACAGGGAGAGGCTCAGTAACTTGCTTAAATCATCCAGCCAATAACCAAAGCAGTCAGTCTGAATCCAAAGCCCTTGCTCTTTACCAGTATATTCGTTTAGAAAGGAATATTTCGGGTTGAGGTATTCCACTTGCAGATCTTCACCATGGAAACTCTAAGTAAATTTAATTAAGCTTTATCACTATGAATAGAGCAAACAGAATAGGTGGGGGTTTTTTTCCACTGATTAAGCCTACAGTGATGTTTAAGCAATTTGAAATAAAACCTAAAGTTAAATGACTGCACATGACTGAACTAATTCACATGTACTCTTAAAAGACTGTTTTCAACCACATAAGAAGTACTTTCAAGCATAATTAGATTTGGGGAGAGAAGAACAGTGTTGACGGGGAAGAAGGGAAAAATAAATGTGTATCAGAGGGGAAAGAAGAAGAACTAATTAATCTGTCCCCCTATAAGCAATTTGTCTTTAAATAATCAAACAGAATTATCCTCTAGTCTTATTATCTGCCACCCTCATATCCAGAGAAGTTTATGGTAATCAGAGAGCTGCTCACATCGGGCTGAAACAGCACCAATTACCAACATCCCCCCTTGTTCCAGGACAGCACCCCCTCAGCCGAGACACTGCAGAGTACTGAACCTTATATATACTACATTTTTTGCTATACGTATATACCTATGAAAAAGCTTAATTTATAAATGAGGCATAGTAAGAGATTAACAATAACTAATAATTAATATAACCATTATAAAACTATACTGTAATAAAAGTTATAATGGCTGTAAACGGAGTCTCTCAAAATATCTCATTGTGCTGTACGCAGCCTTCTTGTGACCACGTGAGATGATGAAATGCCTACGAGATAAGGTGATATGAAGTGAATGTCAAAGGCACTGTGACATAGCATCAGGTTATTGTGCTTCCAAGATAGTCTTTATTTCTCTTTTTCTTTTTTTTTTCCGAATTGAAGATATATGGCAACATTACATCAGCACCATTATTCCAAAAGCATTTGTTTTGTGTCTGTGTCACATTTTGCTGTATTTCAAACTTTTCATTATCACATTTGTTGTGGTGATCCAGGGACCAGTAATCTGTGATGTTACTGTTGTAACTGTTTAGGAGCACTGCGAACCTTGCCTGCAGAAGACGGAGAACTCAGCCGATAAATGTGTGTGTTCTGACTGCTCCACCAACAGGCCATCGCCCAGTCTCTGTCCCCCTCCCTGGGCCTCCCTATTCTCCATGATGGGATGCGACAGTACTGAAATTAGGCTGGTGAAAAACCCTACAATGGCCTCTAAGTGTTCTAGTGAAAGGAAAAGCCTCCTCTCACTTTAAATCGTAACCAGGAATGATTTACCTGGGTGAGGAAGTCATGTTGGTAGCCAAGACGTGCCAAAACCCAGGCCTCTTGTACCAAACAGCCAACTTATGAAAGCAAAGAAAAAGTTCTTGAAGTAAACTACACGTGCTACTCCAGTGAACACACGAATGAGAAGAGAGCGAAACAGCTTTACAGCGCATACGGAGGACGTTTCGGTGGTCTGGACAGAAGAGCCATCAGCCTTCTGCCAACATAGCCATCAGCCAACATTCCCTTAAGCCAAAGCCTCACCCAGAGCAAGGCCCTGACTGAACTCTGGGAAGGCTCAGAGAGGTGAGGGAGCCACAGAAGAAAGTCTGACCCTGGCAGAGACTGATTCACAAGGCTTCAGGAAAGAAGTCGTCTGGACACTTCGAAGTGCAAGTTGAAGCAGCAGGCGCTGACGAAGAAACTGCAGCAAGTTCTCCAGAAGATCCAGCTCCGAGAAGTCATGAAGGCGGCCACATGCAACATCAGATTTCAATGTCGATGAAACAGCCTTGCCCTGGAAGATGCCATCTAGAACTTTCACAACCAGAGAGAAGTCAATTTCTAGCTTCAAAGCTTCGAAGGGCAGGCTGACTCTCCTGTGAGGGGCTCGTGCAGCTGGTGACTTTAAGGGGAAGCCAGCGCTCCAGTGCCATTCCAGAAATCCTAGGACCCTTAAGAAGAATGCCAAATCTACTCTGCCTGTGCTCTGTGACCAGAGTAACAAGGCCTGGATGACAGTACATTTGTTTACAACCTGGTTTACTGAAGATTTTTAAGCCCACTGTTTAGACCCACTACTCAGAAAAAAGATTCCTTTCAAAACATTACTGCTCACTGACAATGCACCTGGGCACCCAAGAGCTCTGACGGAGCCGGGCAATGAGCTTAGTGTTGTTTTCATGACCACTAACAGAACATCCATTCTAAGCCCATGGATCATGAAGTAATTTGCACTTTCAAGTCTTAATACTGAAGAACTACATTTCATTTGGCTACAGCTGTCACAGAGCATGATTCCTCTGACAGATCTGGGCAAAGAAAATAAAAAACCTTCTGGAAAGGATTCACCTTTCTGTTTCATCTACTCTAGATGCCATTATGAACATCTGTGATTCATGGGAAGTCGTCAAAATATCAACATTCACAGGGGTTTGGAGGCAGTTGACTGCAGCCCTCAGGGAGGACTCTGAGGGGTTCAAGACTTCAGGGAAGGAAGTCACTGCAGAAGGGGAGGAAAGAGCAGGAGAACGAGAATCAGGAGCGGAGCCCGAGGACGGCACGGACGGGCTGCAAACTCACGATGGGACCGAACGGATGAAGTTGCTTCTCATGGAGGCGCAAGGAAAGTGGTTTCTTAGATGGAATGTACTTCTGCTGGAGATGCTGTGAAGATCATTGAAACAACAACAAAGGTTCGGAATATCCCATAAACTAAGTTGATAAGACAGCAGCAGGGTTTGAGAGGACTGACTCCAGTTCTGAAAGAAATTTTCCCATAGCTCCAATGCTATCAAACAACATCACATGCTACAGAGAAATCCTTTATGAAATGAGGCAAACTCATTGTTGTTTTAAGAAATCGCCACGGCCACCCCAACCTTTAGCACCCACCACCCTGACCAGTCAGCAGTCACCAACATGGAGGCAAGACCTCCCAGCCGCAAAAAGATTGCAACTCGCTGAAAACTCACATGATGGCTACCATTTTTAAACAATAAAGCTTTTTTTAATTAAGGTATGTCCTTTTTTAAGATATAATGCTATTGCACATTTAGTAGACCACAGTAATGTAAACATAACCTTTATATGCACTGGAAAACCAAAAAAAAATCATTTGAATCAGTTTATTAGGATATTTACTTTATTGCAGTGGTCTGGAACCAAACCCTCAGTATCTCCAAGGTATGCCTATTTATGTATGTTTTTCTCTTTAATAAAAGGATTGTATTTTCTGGTTTCTTTACATCAGATATAAATAGGTGCTGGCACTTGAAACCCATAGCTTCATACATATGTTATGGGTAATATGGAAATTCCACACTAGTTCAACAGTCTGAAACCAATAGCTTAGTTAAAACACTGTAACTTACAAAAACAACAGTTAGTATGGTAATGAATTCTAAAACTGGCCAAGTCATTGATCTTTTCCTCTTAAATATCACTAAGTAATGAATAAAACTATTTCAGGTAAACACTTTTGCAACGTATAAACAACTATAGTAACTAAAGCTACAAAAGATAAAGTGAGAATTTCTGTATTTACTGTGAGTTCTTATACTTGAAAAGCAAGTTTAATTAGACCAAGAAAAGGTCATAAATAGTCTTCTCAGTAATTTCAAAGACTGTAGGAGCTGACAGCATTGGTTGATTACTCTGTATCTAATTTCACTCTACTTTATAAGGTGCTTTTCCTAGATGTACTTGTTCATCACCATCACACTTGTGCTAGACCACCACGATCAAGTTTCTCTCTCAGTTCGCATGACTATCGCACAATGGACAATTAAAAATCCACAACCACTAAGTAAAAGAAAATTTATTCTGATTCAGATTCTCTCTCAAACCACACAGTATCCCAAAATTATCTCTCTTTCTAATCCTCATACAAGGAATACCATGACCTCGTACTGAAAGTGCATTTCCCAAAGAGTATTCCATGGAACACTGGTTGCCATACATCTTCCAGATATTCTTTAAAAATATGGTTCTATAATCATACCAACTGTACAACTTCTAGGATAACTGGCAGTATTTCTGATGTTTAATTTTGTTTAAAATAGCTTCTCAAATTTATTTAGCCACATAAACATCTCCCTTCCCTCCCTTACCACTAAGCACCTATTAATATCCCCTGGGTTTCCAGAACACATTTTGAAACTAGGGATGGGGCTAGAGTGAAGAAGCCCTAATTCCAAAATAGAACCAAACAGTTCATAGGAGGAAAAAATTAAGGGTCAAACAGCAAGATGGGAGAGGGGGGAGCCAGATCTTCATACCTTCTGTTACCACAAGAGCTAAAGTGCTGCCTTCCTACAGCAGCAGCTAAAGAAGCATTAGAAAGGGGGTTAGCCAATATAAGGTTAGCCATTCCCCATGTACTAACTGGAAAAGAGGTGGACACTAGGAAGAAAGAACAAAGCAAATACTGGGAAGAGTGATCCAAGTGCTCTGATGGACATCAGTGGGGAAGAGAAAGAAATTCTCTCGACCTACAAAGGAGTTTTGTATGCAGTGATAACAAAAAAATCGCCATTCCTACATCTGGGATGACCTATATTTACAGTGAGGTCATTCAAAAACAAAAATTATGTAAAGAAATTCTTGACGCATTAACATACAGTGAAAGCAGCGGAGCAATTCTTGGCCATAGCTTCTGAAAACTTGAAGTCACTCCCACTGGTAGTTTCATGAGTAGGAAGGGACAGAAAATTGATGGAAGCAGCAAATCCTTCTCACTTGCATCTACTCTAGAGTTCATCTGAAGTAACGGGAAGATATAACCAAAAAACTAATACCAATATCTACAAGTCATATGATCATCCCTCATGTTCAACAAACTTCCAACTCTGACAATCAATTAGCCAACATCCAGGACCCCAAAGTCAGAGAAGGAAAAACGTCAAAGGAAAAAGAAATGAACCATCAAAGACTCACACAATACAAAGGAGTAAAGTTGGGGCGCCTGGGTGGCTCAGTGGGTTAAGGCTCTGCCTCTGGCTCGGGTCATGATCTCAGGGTCCTGGGATTGAGCCCCGCATAGGGCTCTCTGCTCGGCAGGGAGCCTGCTTCCCCCACCTCTCTCTGCCTGCCTCTCTCCCTACTTGCAATCTCTCTTTCTCTGTCAAATAAATAAAATCTTTTAAAAAAAAAAAAAAAACGAAAACAAAACAAAGGCGTGAAGTCAATTTCTCTGTTCACTAAGTTCTTGTGAACTAAACATACCTATTCACAGTGCAGACTTAAGTAGCAACCCAGGAAAACACTATATTCATGCTCATTTTTATCAGTCATCCTTTCTCCCGTTCTCCATCCCTCCTTCAAAGTTTCTTGCTCCTCCCTAAATTCCTCTTCTTTAAATTCTTAAGTCTGTCCCTAAATTTATCCTGTGTAGTTTTGGGGGGGCGGGGGAAGGAACTTGGTCTCTAATCCTTTTGCTGTCAAACAACATATTTTAGCTTCATCTACACTAGAGTTTCAAACTTTTTTTCATCTATAAGCTCATCTTCAAACTTTTCTTCATCTACACTAGAGTTTCAAATCTATAGTAGAAATACAGGAAGACACAAGAGTTTTGCATGAAAATACTTATTCTTTCTAAACATGATGTCATTGACATTTTCTATCCTGGTCTATTTAATTTTAAATGCTGGTTGGACTTAGTAAATTGACTTTAAAATCCATCAAAATCAATAGGATGAAATACAATGGACCATTATATACAACATACTGGCAATAAGAGTGCCAAAGGAGAAAGGATTTCAAAGCAATTTTTTGACTGCCACTGAGGAGTAGATTATTAATTCATACCAAGTTTGGTTCCTTTACCCTAAAATAGCCTGGGCTTACTCTATAATATTAATCAACTCCCAGGAATTATGAAATATTTCAGAAAATTGCCAACATTATGCTATTCGTTTTTACACTGCTATACTAAGGTATGCCCTACATATCCATATGAAAAATAAATTCCTAAAATTCTTAAACTGTTACTCCTAACATGCCCATTCTCACAGAGCAATAAATTCTTCAAAGAGAGAGACACACACACAATATCAAATGATTTCACTCATATATGGAATGTAAGAAATAAAACAAATGAATGCAAAAGAAACAAACCAACAAAACAGACTCTTCGACACAGAACAAAGTGGTGGTTGCCAGAGGGAAGTTGGATGGGAGGTATGGGTGAAACAGATAAAAGGAATTAAGAGTAGTTTTATCTTGATGAGCACTGAGTAATGTATAAGATTGCTGAATCACTGTATTGCACACCTGAAAATAATACTGTGTTAGCTATACTTCTATTAAAAACAGAAACAAATGGAAATGCTAAAGAAATAGCCACTACTTATTGAACTTGCTTCTACCACATACCAGCATTGTATTAGGTCAAAAAATTCTACTTGCTCACTATCGTTCTTAGGAAAAGAATAATAGATGAGTAGTATAAAGGAAACAAGTGCCCACTCTGTATCTCCAATGACATTTACGACAATCCTGAGGACTTAAAAATAAACTTAATCATCTGTACGAAACGAACACTTTGATGGTTTGGTATGACAAATTCTACTAACATAAAGCTAGTAAGGAGCCACAGATATGAAGAACCAGGTGTCCTAGAAAAGATTCAGATACTTCTAAAGAAGGCATTTCCACCTCACTTAATTGACCCACACCTGAAAAAATGTGAATTACCTTTAAAACTACCCCAGTGAAAAGTTTAAACCACAGTACCCACTGAAGTGCTCTAGTAACAAGCTTATTATTAATCATTTAGATATATTTGTGTGAATACACTAAATAACCTATAAAATTATATTAAGGATAATTTTAAGTGAAATATTACAAAGTGCAAGATTCAGAAACCATCAAAAAAAGTATATAGATAGCCTTGCTTGCTTCTTTTGTATTGAGTAACATTATCCTACATGTATTCTTTAAGTAAGTTGGTAAAGAATACCCTAAAATTCCAATTTCCTATTTTAAAGTAGAGGGTAGCCAATTCAATGAAATATGCACTCATTTTAGTCACTGTTAGCAAATAAGTTTATAATATAAATGTTATTCTCACTTTCACAACTGTATTGTAACTTACTCTAGGGTTATATACTACTGACATCAAAACTATTACTTCATAAACAAACATTCAAACCATTATCATTTCACCAGTTAAAAAACAAGGACACAAAAGTCTTTCAAATCTTACTGGATATAACTAGAAAATATATATTATTAAATCTAAGTGGTCCATGGCCTTAAGATACTCTTATCCCCTTGCTCTATTGCTCACTGCCTTAATTTCTTCTTCCTCTCTAAAACTTTACTTATTTCCTCCCTCAAGCCATCAGCACAAGCAAGGAATGCTGCCCTCCTCCCGACCAAAAAAAAACAAATCTGAGTAAAATATCAGTTGTTTTTGTCATGATACTGTAATGAACAAAACATTAACTATACCAATGTAAAAGTGAAATGGACCATAACTAGGAATAAAGTGAAACTTATAGAAAGGAAGCAAGGCAGACAGAACCTTGGCTGACTCCATTTTTTAAAGTTGCCTATCATCACCATAAAAATAAGGCATAACTAGATGGCAACATTCATTAATGTAAACAGCCAAACACAAATATACACCATGTAATACAGAGTATTTAACTATTACTGCTCTACTGTTGCAAACACTGAGTCTTTTAAAACTCAAACTAAAAAGTGTATCATTTAACGCAAATCAGAATTATCATATTTAAGCCCAATGAACAATCCCTATAAATTTCCAATACCAACCAAAAAAATAATGTTTAAGAAATTAAATTGAAGTCATTTCACTATCTGGAAACTTCATCTGTTCTTTATATAATGTTAGATGATAAGAATAACATAGGACATATCCCCAAAATGTAGCAATCAAGTTCAACGCAAACAACAACTGATTTATTTCAATACTTAAATGGAGGAACAGACTGTCATTCTTAACCTAAATTCTCAAATAACTTAAAAATAATAAATACATCACTCAAGATACACCTTTTGACAGCTTTTCCATTCTTAACTTTTTCTTAGTCCTTACCCAAATGTCTATGGTTGTTAACTCCCACTTTTGAGACCTCACACTTAAAAATGCCTGACTAGACACTGCCTACCCCAACAGCGTACTAATTCCTTAAAAATTCTAGACTCTTTTTCTCTACTACTAAGAAAAACAACACAAGTTTACTGGAGACTGTACATTTTTGTTACATCCTGTCAGACTTACTAAGGAGGCAAAATACGAAGGATACCACTGAAACTTAACCTACTTTAAACTGTGCAAAGTCCCTGGTTTGAAATACTCAAAACATATTAAGAAAAATAAAGTATATTTGGCCAAATACTTACTTGACTTTTGGCTTAAACTAAATATGCATAAGCAAGTTTTTTAATAGAGATATAAGAAACAAAATCCAAGAAAACATCTTTGGTGAAAAAATATAAATTATTCTAGTAAAACAGCAAAATACCTTCTTGCATGAAACTATGTAAACTCAACCAAAAGGCAACTGAGGATACGGTTTTCTTTTACCACAATTTTAAAATCATATTTATTACTGGTACACACACAGAGTTCTCCCATCATTTTGTAGATGAGAAAGAACAGTTACTAAATGATAATCGTGATCATAGTCAAGGGTGTCCCTATGGTACTTAATTCAAGAACTGAAATTCTAAAAGTACCTAAACTCTTTCTTTAAATTTTCAAAACACTAAAAAAAAAAAGAAAATCTCTGAATCTAGGAAACATGGAATGCAAAACAACATACGTTTTGCAAAATATTTTACTCTACAAATAAAAATAAAAAACATATGAAACCAGTACCAAAGTCAATCAAAACTGTCTCAGTCTTAAGAGAGAAGATAGTTTAGAATTCTTAGTATAAGAATTCTTAGTATAAGCCTGGCGGTCTGTTTGTAAAAATCATCCTGTTCACATTTATAAAGACATACATACACACATACACACATACACACACACACACACACACATTTTTAAATACCTCATGACATCAACTTGTTAGAAAACTTCTGATACTGGCAAGTTGCATAAAGTTATTATCTATAGGCCATCTTGAATGAGTTATCTACCTAACCAACTAATTTTTCATAAATTTCAAATAAAAAAATAAATGAACAAAATAGTCACCACTTGACTTTTACTTCAAGAAAATACAGCTTTACTTGGGAACAAAGACATTTCAGGACAAACATTTTCCAACAAACTATAATTATTAATATTCCAAAGGTACAAACACTTCTTTAGCAAATACTCCTCAAAAGCCGGTGTACCAACACAGGTGTGGGTGGTGATGTGTGTTGTTCCAACAGAGCCGCTGGATGTTGGAATGTGCTCGCGTGTAACACGGGAAGCAGAACTTAAACCAAGCCTTCAAGCCTGAAGGTCACATGGAGCGGCTCCGCTCATCTCTGATCTATGGCACTACAGCGGGTCTTCGAAATCACATCTCTTCGGGAAATGGAGACAAAAATCTCACCGGTTTAGATCTGCATTAAATTTATAGTCCGTCTAACCCTCAAGTGGGAGCTGTTCCCAAACATTCTCCACCAACTACTATCACAAAATTTTTTAACTATTATGTCATGCTATCTGAAGAACATGACAGTTTTGGGAAAGCCCATGTTTAGTAGCTTCCTTTGCTTGTACCACAGGGAGATGAAAACAAATCCCCGAGATCACCACCTTCCAGTTCTTGTTGACCTAAGACGTTTGTTTGACTATCTCCTCCCCTTTTCAAGAGTGATTTCCAAAGACCGGGAAGGAATGCTTCCACCAATAAATACCTTTCAGCTGAATGTGTGTTATTCCGCCATGCGTTAGGCGTGAGCAGTAATCCATTTTGCTCATCACAGAATTGTTCAAAATCTCTTACTATAGACCTCTAAACGTAAGTTCTTCCTCCTAAATTCCACCTTAAACCAAGGCAATAATTGAATCGCACGGTTTTACTCTTGGGAAAATATCTGCCAAAAACTTAGCCAAAAAAAAAAAAAAAAATCTTGAATAATTGGTATCTATACCTTCATGGCACATCCATTTAAATGTACGTACCATACCCATTATTTGAGTCTCGGTTATAAACACATGGTACACGGACCATCTATCTGCCTATCTACAGACTGATGAGAGTGGACAGCTTACTCACGGTAACTCCCCTGCGACATTAAAGCCCAGCGCCCACCTCCAGGGAGCTTAGTGAAAAATACAAACTCACCCCATTCCAGGTATTCAAGAATGTTCTTCTCTCTTCGCAGCGGAGAATTATTGCATTCATCATAAAGGCAGATGAGTATATCCAACAGCGTCTCCACACTGAAGCACTGCCCATTGGTCTGAGCGGGCCCGTCCAAGATGAACTGCTCCAACTGCCTCAAACGCACTTCCCCGGACATGTTTGCTTCGGGGTCCGCCGCTTTTCCCTTCAGTGAGTATTATGGTTTGCACTACGAGTGTGGGATTCTAAATGTTACAAGGTGCAGTTTTAAAAATAAACCCTTCGTCCCGCACACCACTGTCGTGCACGGCAGGTACGGAATGACACCCCGACACGCCAGGAAGCTCCCGTCACCGAAGCGTCTTCGATTCCGCACAGATGCATGTATCGGGAGGGAAAGTTACCATAAAATAGATCTCTAAAACATCTTAAAAAGAATAATACAATTAAGTCGTATATTTAAATAAAATAATAATTAAAAGTACAGCGAACCAAAGAGTCAGGACTTCTTTAAAAAAAGAAGAAGAAGAAGAAGAAAACAAAATACAACTCTTCTCCTTCATTCAAAATTCAGCTCGTGCAACACAATCCCGCAACGAATCCGGCTGCATCATTAATGAATCGGGTCCGATCCGCATCAGCAATTCACTTCCCGGGAAGGAGGAAGACGGAAAAGGGAGGAAAGCCCCAGAAGGTACATGGGGGAGGGAAAAGCTCGGCGCTGCTGCAAAGGCGGCCGCCCGCCGCTGGGAGAGCGCCCCGGCGGCGGCGGCGGCGGCGGCGGCGGCGGCGGCGGCGGCGGCGGCGCGGCGGCGCGGCGGCGGCGGCGGCCGGGGAGGGGGCGAGGTCCCCGAGGCAGCCCCTCGGCTCGCCGCCCGCCCGGTCCCGCCCGGAGGACGCTCTTCCTTTCTCCTCCCGGCGTCCTCCTCCTCACGGCTCCGCGGCGAGTCGTCTCTCCCGCGGATTCCGGTCGAAACTCCTCATCTCCCTCGCAGCGTCTGCCGGGGCCTGACGCGCGGCGCGGCCGGGACGGGAGCGCGGGCTGCGGCGGCGCTCGCCCCGGCTCCGGGGGCTGCGGCTACTCGGCCGCCCGCGCCCGCCCCATGGCGGGGGTCGCCGGCCGGGGGCCTGCGCCGCGCGGGGCGGACAGCCGCTCTCCCCCCTCGGCCGCCCCAGGCTCCCGACGCCCTGGCGCGGGGCGGGCGAGGGGTTGGGGGGGTCCGGATTCAGAGGACGCTGGCGGCTCCTTCTCCCCCTTCTTCACGCCCCGGGGCTAAGGGCATCTTTCCCCGACGAGGCGCAGGAGGAGGGGTGGGTGCCGCCGCTGAGGCGAGCAGAGGCTGCGGCAGCCCGGCTCGCAGCCACTCCCTTCCTCTCCGTCCCACCCCTCCCCCGCCTTCCCGGCCTGGCGCGCTCGCGCCCTGGGCTCCGCGAGGCTCCCCCAGCCCCCGCCGCGCGCGCGCCGGCCCGAAGCGCGCCGCCGCGCCCGGATCCAATATGGCGACCCGGCCGCGGGCGCGCGCGAGCGCACCGCCCCCTCCGTGCGCCGTCCCCCTCGAGTCCGAGTCCGCGGGCCCAGCGGGGGTCGGTCCCGCGCCCGCGCGGAGCAGAGCGGAGGCCTCAGCGGGCCGCGGGCCGTTGCACCCCCATCCCAACAGGACGGCCGGAGCCGGCGGGGCCGTGGCCACCGCGACGTGGAACGCAGGGATGCAGGAGGACCCGCGGAGGCCTCTCGTGCGGACCGCCAGCGGGCCTGGCCCGGCGCGCTCGGAGCACCACCTGCCTCGCGCGTTTGCTCTGGGTTTGGGGGTGGAGGGGCGCCCTCCAGGAGCAGCCGGCGTCAGGCTTCCCCCCGACCTGCGGAGGACCGTGCCTCTCTTACCGCCCCTCACCTGCGCACCACCCGCCCCGCCAAATGCGGTGCCTGAGCTCAGCCGACTGGCAGTTCCCCGGGTGTCTAATTACACCGCTTCGTGTGTCATTCCCAGGACAAATGCAGGGACACACTTGTGGGCGCTACCGTCCTATTCGGGAGAGTGTGTGCCAAGGGCACAATGCCCATCTCTCCTCCCGAAACTTTCCCTGCGCGCACCACTGGCTTTCCTCCTCCGGAACCACTCCAGCTGCTGCCTGCTCGTCCCCCGCCAGGGGTTCAGCAGATGCGGGGAGTCCGGACCGGGCTCCGTGGGCTTCGAACCTCCGGCCCCCGCGTGCGCGCACACGCACACATGCGCGCGCCCCGCACGTGTGCCCCAGTGGCACTGCAGATGCTGGGCAGCAGCGGCAAGTCGTTCGGCTGCCACGGCCCCTGACGCATTGAAGCATTTAGGGTCTTCCAGGTGTTTTCTAGTCTTGATTTCAGAAGAGACCTGTTTACTAATTTCTCATGGAAGGCCCCGCAGTGCAATGTATCACCAAACTGGGTCACTGCGTTTCTGTCATTTCCTCTCAAAATTGCCATCTCCTTTATAATTTTCCTCTGAAATATAATTATTTTATATTCCTGCCTATGCCCATGGGCCAGTTATGTTTTCTGCTAATGCCCACAACTGCATCTTTTTTACCTCTTAGTAATATGGAAGCTGAGGCGCAACTAGAAATGAAATCTAAGAAATGAAGGCTAACGGAAATCATTCAAGTTTCTGTGATCCACAAAACACTATGAATTTCCCGTGAAATCTACAGTTGCGACGTCTACACTAGCCTGGCTTAAATAAGGACAGTATTATTTCCCATGTGCTGTTAACACATGAGTGACTCTTAGACAAAAGGTGAATCATTTCTAGCCATGACGTCTATGTGTGTGTGTTGTCTAATTATACAAGTAATAAAAGAAAAACGAAATGTTTAATCCTAACACAGATAATAATGTTTTGGTGTTGGTTATGCAAGGCTTCTTCCCACGCATTTTAACAAAATGATACAAAATGAGAGAGGTTTATCGCCTCCTCTTTTCACCTAGCAATATACTATAAACATCTCTTCGGCTCAACAAAGGTTCTTCAACAACATGGTTGCTAATAGTGAAGCCAAGACATTTTAACAATCCCATTTGACCTTGAGGTGGGGTAGCCAAGAAAGAAGCCCTTTCTTCAGCTTTTCCACCATAGAACTGACTCCAAGATACTTACCTATCCAACTTGAAAATAACTGTAAAGACAAGCTTAAAAGAACCTAAATATGGGAGGTTTCCATGAATACTAATTAACGGGGGAAGTATGTGAGATACAGATACATGTTTTTTAACAGAACAGTAAATCTGCCAGTCCTCTCTACCTATTCTGTTAGCAGTTGGGTACCACCCACAGTCCAGGGTATTGATGGTTGCTTAATAACCTTTTCCACATTATTTAGACAGTCAAGGGGAGGACTTATTTTTATTTAAAAAAAAAAAAAGGCACAAAGAGAAGGAAGAAGGTTGAACCCAATCAATTTGGCTTGAATAATTCAAGCTCAGAGACTTAATAATTAACTAGGCACTAAACACATTGTGCGGGTGTTATTTTAAATGTTCCGGTTGAAGTGTGAACATGCTTGTTAATGAAACCGGTCTTAAGCCAAAGAAAGGCGCAGCCCCAGCAGCCCCACAGCGCTTGAAGTGTTCCTGGGAAGCCGGAGTGGCATGGTGTTCTCTGGGAAAGGAGCCTGGAGGAGTTCTTTGTGAAATTCTGCTCAGGGACCTGCAGATCAGATGTACGCAATCTTTTTGAAATTATCATCAGAAGTTTTATAGGAAGGTGCTGGGAATTATTCAGACCGTTCAGGAAAGAAAAGACGGAATGGGACCAGAAGAGAGTAGAGTGAAAAAAGGAGGACAAGACAGGAGCCCCTAATCCCAGGCTCCAATGCAAGCTCTTTTCATCTATCTACTCCTCTGATTCTAACCTAAGAGCAAGAGAATCCAGGCACCAGCAAATATTTGTAACCACCAACCCTACCCTTACCTTGCTGTGTCTTACTCCAGAATGATGGCTGGAGGAGAGCAGGGCCCAAAGTCTGGGGCATGCCATATCACATCCCCTTTCCACACAGCACATCCTGACACTGCAAATGATCGACCTGCTTTATCACTCTCTGAGGTTGAAACCCCACTTGTCCTCACTTTACATCTGGCTCCCAATGTGAGCAACACCAACTGCAAAGGCTTTACCTTATGAAAAAGGCAGACTTTGTAATTAATAATTGCTTCCTTTACAGAACACTGGCAGTGGGTAAACACTGTCCTGAGTCCTTTGGACACATTATTCTATTCAATCATCATAAGCATAGGATGTAGAAAAATTATCATCTCCATGTCATAGACGAGAAAACAAGGTCTAGGGAACTTAGATCCATAGCTAGCAAGTGACCAAGGACCTGTGGGTCAACACCAGGCCCACCCAGTTCATGCCAGGGCCCGTGGTTTGTTTTATTTGTGTATTTATTCATGCATTTATTTTTAGATTTTATTTTTAAGCAATCTCTACACCTAACATGGGGTTCAAACGTACAACCCCAAGATCAAGAATCACATCCTTTACCAACTAAGTGAAGACAGCCAGGGAGTCCCAGAGCCCAGGGTTTTTTGGTTTGGTTTGGTTTGGGTTTTTTTTTTTTTTTAAAGATTTTATGTATTTATTTGACAGAGAGATAAAGAGAGCACAAGTAGGCAGAGTGGCAGGCAGAGGGAGAGGGAGAAGGAGGCGCTCCACTGAGTAGGGAGCCCAATGCGAGGCTAGATCCCAGGACCCCAGGACCCCAGGACCATGACCTGAGCCCGCCGCTTAACCAAACAAGCCAAGCAGGTGCCCCGAGGGCCCAGGGTTTTAAAGATGACACAAGTGTCGTCTGAAAGTGCAGAATTCTACTGTAACCAAGAAGCTGGAAAATAGAGTTGTCTGTTCACATAGTTGGGCCTTAGAAATGGACATTCAGGCAAAAGAGGGAAACCGGTATAATGTGTCGGGGTAACCAGAAATCACCTATGTATTTGAACCAAGGGAACCATAATTCTGGGAAATGATTTCACAGGTGATAGCAGGGCTGAGGATACAGACAAGGGAGAACAAGGTTTTACCCAAACTGCCACAAAAAAAAAAAAAAAAAAGATAAAACAAATGTTTTATCTCTGAACAAACATTAAGTGGTTTTGAAGTGCCTGATTTTAACATAGGAGAAATTTTCACTCCTCTCTTTTCAGATTTATTTTGTTTTTAATCCCTCAAAAAGGTGAAAAAACCAACCAACCAAACCCTACTCATCTAGGGCAACTTTAATTAGGTTCACAGACTAATGTCCCATTTGCTCATCAATGGATCTTATCTATCTTTAAATCTCTTGCTTAAACTTCTCATTTGAGCTCTGCATAAACAAGCTCTACCATAAATGGAATTTTCAAAAATGTGCTTTGGATCAAACATTACTGTATAGATAGTGTTCACTATTGGACCTATTTAGGAAATTTGAACTCTAAGAATAGAGGTGGTCTTCTCTTGTAAATTCCACCAACAGGGAACATTTGGCAAGACTCCGTGGCCATATGTGATGACAAAACCCAAGCCCATGAAGCCAGTGTGTTCCTCTCAGGCCTGAGGTGACACTGGAGGTGACACGGCCTACACCCAGGGGCTGGCAGCTGAAGAAGTGAGAATTGGAGAATCCAGTTACCACACATGGAAATTATCCAGGTCCAGGTTAGAAGGGACTTCCATCTTACCAAAGCCAATGATCATTGATCCTAAGCCTACTTTTCATGTGACCTTTTAGAGGTACTCAACAGGACTGATCGCCCCCCTTAAATAAAACACCTTTCCTTTTTTTTTTTAATTTAATTTTTTTCAGTGTTCCAAGATTCATTGTTTGTGCACCACACCCAGTGCTCCATGCAATACATGCCCTCCTTAATACCCACTACCAGGCTCACCCAATATCCCACCCCCCACCCCCACAAAACCCTCAGTTTGTTTCCCAGAGTCCACAGTCTCTCATGGTTCCTCTCCCCCTCCGATTTCCCCCAACTCACTTCTGCTCTACAACTTCCAGTGTCCTCTGTGTTATTCCTTATGCTCCACAAGTAAGTGAAACCATACGATAATTGACTCTCTGTGCTTGACCAATTTCACTCAGCAGAATCTCCTCCAGTCCCATCCATGTTAATACAAAAGTTGGGTATTCATCCTTTCTGATGGAGGCATAATATTCCATTGTATATATGGACCACATCTTCTTTATCCATTCATCTATTGAAGGGCATCTTGAGTCTTTCCACAGTTTGGAGACTGTGGCCATTGCTGCTATGAATATTGGGGTACAGATGACCCTTCTTTTCACTACATCTGTATCTTTGGGGTAAATGCCCAGGAGTGCAATTGCAGGGTCATAGGGTAGCTCTATTTTTAATCTCTTCAGGAATCTCCACACTGTTTTCCAAAGTAGCTGCACCAACTTGCATTTCCACCAACAGTGGAAGAGGGTTCCCCTTTCTCCACATCCTCTCCAACACTTGTTTACTGCCTTGTTAATTTCTGAAACAATTTTTTTTACTCTGCTTTTACGCTTTCCTGATTTTTCTCCTACCTCACTTGCCACTCCTTCTCAGTCTGCTTTGGCAGGGCCTCCTTTTCTTTCTGCTTTCTAAAAGTGGGATGCTCCAGGGACCAGTCTTTAAGCCTTCCCTCTCTTCTAACTACACCCATTCCCTTAGGTGGTCTCAAATAGGTTTAAGAATTTAAATACTATAGCAGCACCTGGGTGGCTCAGTCCTTAAGTGGCTGCCTTCAGCGCAGGTCATGATCCCAGGGTTCTGCTTCCTGCTCAGCAGGGAGCCTGCTTCTGCTTCTTCTTCTCCCTCTCCCTCTCCATCTCCATCGGCCCTGGCTTGTGTTCCCTCTCTCCCTGTCTCTCTCTGTGTCAAATAAATAAATAAAACCTTAAAAAAAAAAAACACTTAAATACTATATATGATGTTTGAAAAAACACATCACAAATTTTTCAACACTCTTCTCATCAAGAGGTTGGGTCTGTATCCCTTCACATTGAATCTAGGCAGTCTTAGTGGTTCCTTTGTTAAAAGTAGGAGCTAGTGGAAGTGACCATTTCACGTCCCAGGCTGGTAGCCTCACCTGGCCCATTGGAATACCATCACAAGAATCCTGCACTGTCATGTAAGATGTTCAAGTATTATAACAATTCCAGCTGTCCCCAGGGCTGCCATTCAAGGAGAGAGCCCAAGCCATAAAAGAAACCCATGCAGACACAACACAGTCAACAGCTCTAGGCAGCATCAACTTCCAGACATCTGTCTGCAGATGCCTCTGGAGGATTCCAACCCCCAGCTGTCAATCATTCCAACCAAGACCTCGAGTCTTCCCAGCTGAGGCTCTGGTCATTGTGGAGAACACAAGCCATCTTCACTATACCTTTTCCCATTTCTGGTGCCCAGGATCGATGAATCTAATAAGATGACTGTGTTAAGCTGCTACATTTGGAGATTATTGGTCATGCTAAAGTAGTAACTAGAACAAAATATAAATGTTGGTAACTGCCACATTTATTTTATCTGATTCATCAGCACCTAGTACCAGGAACTGTATGCTACCTTCTCTCAGGTTTTGTCTGTAGTGTCTAACTCCCACAAGAGAACTGGGGGCAGGCACTCTCTCTTCCTAACCAAGAGGGAAATGAAGAGACCTTTTCCTAAGGAAAGAGCCTCCCTATTGAACTGCCTACTGAGAAATATCCCTGAGAAGAGAAGTAGTGCTGTCACTCTTCTGGAGCTTGACGACAGGTACAAGGGCCCTGAGGAAGCGTTTTTTAGAATCTTGGCATATCAGATAAATGGCTACTATCTGAGACCTATAGAGAATTTGCCAAACTCAACACCCAAAAAACAATACAGTAAAGAAATGGGCAGAAGACATGAACAGACATTTCTCCAAAGAAGATATGGCCACCAGACACATGAAAAAATGCTCAACATCACTAGCCGTCAGAGAAATACAAATCAAAACCAGAATGAGATACCACCTCACACCAGTCAAAATGGCTAAAATTAACTAGTCAGGAAGCAACAGATGTTGACAAAGGTTGCAGAGAAAGGGGAAGCCTCTTACACTATTGGTGGGAATGCAAGATGATGCAGCCACTCTGGAAAACAGTATGGAGTTTCCTCAAAAAGTTAAAAGAAGAGCTACCCTATGGCCCAGCAATCGCACTTCTGGGTATTTACCCTAAAGATACAAATGTAGTGATCCGAAGGGGCATGGACACCTGAATGTTTATAGCAGTAATGTCCACAATAGCCAAACTATGGAAAGAGCCAAGATGTTCATCGACAGATGAATGGATGAAGAAGATGTGGTTCATATATACAAGTGAATATTACTCAGCCATTAGAAAGGATGAATATTAGGGATGAATATGATCCCATGATCCTGGGATCAAGCCCAGCATCAGGCTCTCTGCTCAGCAGAAAACCTGCCTTCTTCTCTCTCTCTGCCTGCCTCTCTGCCTACTTGTGATCTCTGTCAAATAAATAAATAAAATCTTAAAAAAAAAAAAAAAAAGTGGGGCACCTGGATGGCTCAGTGGGTTAAAGCCTCTGCCTTTGGCTGAGGTCAGGATCCCAGGGCCCTGGGATCGAGCCCCACACTGGGCTCTCTGCTCAGCAGGGAACCTGCTTCCTCCTTTCTCTCTCTGCCTGCCTCTCTGCCTATTTGTAATCTCTGCCTGCCAAATAAATAAATAAAAATCGTAAAAAATAAAAAAAAGAAAGAAAGAAAGGATGAATATTTACAATTTACACTGATGTGGATGGAACTAGAGGGTATTATGCTGAGCGAAATAAGTCAGAGAAAGACAATTATCATACAGCTTCATTCATATGTGGAATATAAGAAACAGTGCAAAGGATCACAGGGGAAGGGAGGGAAAACTGAATGGGAAGTCATCAGAGAGGGAAACAAACCATCCATGAGAGACTTTTAACTATAGGAACAAACTGAGGGTTGCTGGAGGGGAGGTGGTGGAGGGATTGGGTAATTGGCCGATGAGCATTAAGGAGGGCGCATGATGTGATGAGCCCTGGGTGTTATACACAACTGATAAATTACTAAACTCTACATCTGAAACTAACGATGTCCTAGATGTTGGCTGACTGAATTTAAATTAAAAAAAAAAATCCTATCATCCTAACATTATAACACCCAAATTCCTAAAGCATAAAGTAACAAAGACACTCTTCTTCGAGAAAGGCAGATGGTTTGTCTACAAAATTTTTGAAAGACAGAAAAAAAACTTTCGGTAATTAAGTTTGGGGAAACCAAATGTCCTCTGCCGTATTGTGGACATAGAGCAGCAGCAATGGCAGTGAACACTGAGTGTCTTCTAGGTCAACACCAAACTGAGTTCCTGCATTCATGGAATGATCTTACCTTGATAGGGCTGAAACTACACCATTATTTCCCTCAGCTCAAGCTGCTATAGCAAATTAACACAGACTGGGGGTGGAGGCGGGGAGGAAGGTGTTAAACAACAAACATTTGTTTCTCACAGTTCTGGAGGCCAAGAAGTCTAAGATCAAGATGCTGGCAGATCCACTTCCTGGTGAAGCACCCTTACTGGTTTGCAGATGGGTAATGTCTTGCGGGTATCTTTACATGGTGGAGAGCCGAGGAGAGAGAGGAAGAACCTCTCTCTCATGTGTCCAGTATAAGGGTACTGATCCCCCCAGGAGGGCTCCACCTGGTGACCTAATCCCCTCCCATAAACTCCACCCCCTAAGACCATCACATTGGAAGTTAGGATTTGAATGTATGAATGGGGGAGGGGGAGAGGAGGTGAAGACACAAAATTCAGTCCATAACATACCCATATGACAAAGGACTAGAGAATTTAAGTAGCTTCCACAGGGTTATAGGACTGATAGGCAGGAAGGTCAGAATTACTAGCCAGACGAGATCATTAGAAAGCCTGAGCACTAAAATACTTCGCTAGCTACCTCATAGCAAAGTTTGGAGAAACTAGTATCAGTTACCTGATTAATAATTAGATTAAGCCCTATTGTCTAAACAAAAGAAGGGAAAACTAAAATGACTTCATTATAACCTTAAATCATAGAAGACATTCTCTTGCAGGAATTTTGGTCAATTATTCCCCGTGTAAAGAAGAATTAAACCAGAGAGAATAGTTTTATTAAAATAGAATTTATTTCAGATAGAAAAACAGAGAAACTTCATTATCAGGATGGCAGACCCCAAAATCAGACACAAAGAGAGATAGTGGACTTATAATCTCTGAAGTTCTTAAAAACAGTCATTTCAAGCCAATTTCAACAGCCATTTCTCTTGAATAGTTTGGAATCCACCTGCCAGAAGGTAAAAGGCCCAGAACAGATGCACTCTCCAGGCTCCATTCAGCACAAAGATTCAGTGCTTCCACACCAGGACGGGGGACTAATTAAGCCCACAATCATATGGCGGAGCCTGTGATTCTGTTTTAGAACAGACTGTGACCTCTCTCTGACCCAGAGGGTAGCAGCATCAACACTTACAAGCCAAATGAAATAAGGCTCTGTCAGCAATGTTCCTCATGATAAAAAATGTAACAATAATAATAATAAAAAAGTATCAAGACATAAACCCTCAAATAGGATGGTATCCAGAGCACCCCAGGCGTTCATGAGAATAAAGGAAATGAAAATTCAGGAAAATGAAGTCTGAGATATCAAGAGGGGTTTTCTCAAATTAAAAAAAGTCCCCCAACGTCATAAAATACAAGCAAGAGTCCACGCAGACGATAAGAAACAATATAAAAATCTTTGTAAGTATCAAAACTTGGACTCGTCCCAACCACTTCTTCAGAAACTAGCATGGCATCGGTCAGGGAAAAAGCTAGAGAATATTAGGGACTGATATTAGAAGAGCCACATTAAGTCTTTTACTCTACTCTAACATTAGATATCCTTGGTCTTTGAAATTTTCTTTCTCATAACGATAACATGTTACCCTATATAAACAACTGATCACTACTGGTTTATTATCTCAGCAATGGAGCTGAATTTTCTCTGAACCATCCATACCTTTTTGTTCACCCTGCCTGTGAGATCATGATTTAATGACGAGCCCAGTGCAAGATACCAAGGATAACTGTGGGGCAGATAATTTCTCTGCGTAACGATAAATTGTCTAGGCAGTAATAAACTACTACTTTGTCCTCTCCAAAGAAGACATCCAGATGTCCAACAGACACATGAAAAGATACTCAACATCACTGATCATCAGGGAAAGGCAAATCAAGACTACAGTGAGTGATCACCTCGCGCCATCAAAAAGGCTAAAATCAACAATACAAGAAACAATGGATGGATGGTGAGGATGTGGAGGAAAAGGAACATTCATGCACGACTGGTGGGAATGCAAACTGGTGCAGCCACTGTGGAAACAGTACAGAAGTTCCTCAAAAAATTAAAAATAAAATTATCATATGATCCAGTAATTCCTCTACTAGGGATTTACCCCCAAATTATAAAAACACTAATTCTGAAAGGTATATGCACCCCTATGTTTATTGCAGCATTATCTATAATAGCCAAATTATGAAAGAAGCCCGAGTATCCATTGAGAGATGAATAGATAAAGAAGAGACGGTAAGTATCTACGATGGAGTACTACTCAGTCATAAAAAGAATGAACTCATGAACTCTTCCCAGTTGCAACAAATGGTTGGAACTAGAAAGCTAAGGGAAATAAGTCAGTCAGAGAAAGACAAATACCACATGATTTCACTCATACATGGAATTTAAGAAACAAAACAAACAAACAAAGGAAAATAAAAGACAAATCAAGAAACGGACTCTTAACTCTAGAGCATAAAACGCTGGTTACCAGAGGGGGGATTGGGTGGAAGAGGGTGGTGGGGGAAGGGGTGGAACAGGTGGTGGAGATGAAGCAGTGCACCTGCGGTGATGAGCAGCTGATGGATGGACGTGATGAGTCGTCATATTGTACACCTGAAACTAATACAACACTTATGACAATTACCATGGAATTAAGATTTAAAAATTAAAAAATAAGATAAGATAGGTAGTTTTAAGAATAGCAGATCACAGGGGCACCTGGGTCGCTTACTCAGTCGGCCAGCTGATGCTTGATTTCAGCTCAGGTCATGATCTCAGGGTCGTAGGATGGAGCTCTGGGTTGGACTTCAAGCTCAGTAGGGAGTCTGCTTCTCTCCCTTTGCCCCTCCCCCCTGTGCTCTCTGTCTCTCAAATAAAAATAAAGAAATAAATATATTTTTAAAAAAGAATAACAGATAATAAAAATGTCTCTGAAAAGCAATCACTACTTTGTCCTCATTAATCTTGACACTTAAGTTGGAATTAACCATCTCACAAACGTGGTAGCTAACCATTAACCAGGATACTGGAGCAACCATTCCCAGTTTTTAATAAACCATTGTTAAACTGTTCTAATACTCATTCCTCAATCATCATTTACCAAGCCCCCAAACTGCACTAGGAACAGAGCACAAAGTGTAAGTAGATAATGTTCAACCTTCACTGTACAAATCCTCCAAAGACATAAAGGGTAAGCAAAGATATCACCATATTATTAGTGTTCTTTTAGTTGGAAGAGGAAGGTTAGCCGGTAGGAGGTGAAGAAGCAGAGACATTTCTCTGAGAAACTGAATGAGAATATGCTTTTTGGTAAGCTTTGGATTACTCACACAACAGAGAAGACAGAGGGGATTTTTCCAAATAGGGAAGAAAGAGAAAGCCAGCTTCAGTACTGCAGGAAGCATGCTGGGACAGAAGAATCAGGCCCTCCAGAAGGGACTGCGGAACCGATAACCAAATCTGAGCGTGGCTAAATGAAATCTTGTGTAGGTGAATTATCTTGCAAGTGGCTGATTCCATGAGGATGGGATTGGGTAGAGCCATGTCTTAGAGGAAGCAGCTATGGTTGTCAGATGGATGCCAAGACTATAGATGATAGTGGTCCTTCTAGGTTAGGGTGGCATTGGTTAGTAAAAGAGGTGAGAAGAGGAGACAGAGGCAAGAGCCTTTAAGAGATTCCGAGTCTTGGCCAAGAAGCAACAGACTCCAGTTTCAGCAGAGAATTGGAACAGAAACCCAAACCCAAGATGCCAAGTTGGGCATGACATAGAATAAGGGTCAGGTAGAAGATTTCTGAGGTGTCTGGAAGCCAAATGTGCCTTTGGGTCCACTAGACCCCACATGCAGAAGCAAGCACCTATATCACAATCTTGCTACCTAATGGTCAGAACTGCTGGTGTGCACCGTAAGGCTGGGCTTGCCATAGTAAGGTCCTCGATGGAGCAGAGCCCAAGGGTGATTGGTGCTGGCATGCGTTGGGACTGGAACAGCCATGGACTGATGCCACTTGCCTAAAGCTACCTCCCTTGCTATCCTACCATGACTTCTGACACCTTCAACAGTCTGAACGCTGCTTTGGCTTAGGGTGAAGTTGGGAAACATGTTTCACAGGGCAGATGCAATCCAAAGCTGGGATTGACCTGACCACCAGAGTGAGGATTCTTATTACTTTGAGCTAAAGTCCAAACAACAATTTCTTCCTTACAAGCAAATTGGCCTTTTAAGGGAAAATCACTGGAAGAGACAGCCAGGGAATAAGATCCTCAGCCCAAAGAACCATCAGGAGGCAAATGTGGTCCTCAAGGACACTTTCAACTGAAGCTACCCACCTCAGTCCCTTCTAAACACTTCCATTCAGTATGTATATATTGATCACTGCCTGTATGCCAATCATGCTTCCAACGCCATGAGGTTTGAGACTAGAAGCCATTCTCTCCTCTGCTTTTTCTTGCTGCTCCTTATTTCTACACTCCCCTCACTTCAAACTCTGCCGATGTAAATTTCCCAGCCGTTTCTGTTTATCTGCAACTTTCCCCTTTTCTTCTGCCTTCCTTCCCTCCCCCACTTTAACACCGTTTCTCTTTCCTGGCCTTCTCCCTTCTGTCTTTCCCTTTTTTCTCCCTTACCTTCCCACTACCTTCCTTTCCTTTTCGCCATCATAAATAAATATAGAGTTTAAAATACGTATTAGACATAACTAATCTCGGGGGAAGAAATGCATGATTTCACATATGCTCCTGTGAAGTCCGTGAGTTGGGACAAACAGCATGAAGTTAGCCTGACTCGCCCATGCCTGTAGATTTCGATGAACTCCCTCATCCAGTGGGGACAGGGCTGAAAGAAGAGAAGGCCAAGCGTGTCATTTTTTCCAACAAAATGGTGACTGGGAGAAGGAGGAAGTAAAGCTCTATGCCTGGGACATTCCACAGGGCGGTGAGAAATGGAAAAATCAGAGCAAATACTTTGTGGGGAGTCCATCCCGAACATTCTTCTTGCATCCTTTCTTTGGACCTCATGGCATCACCTCCAACTAGGCGGCATTATTATCTCCAGATAAGGAAACACGTGTGAAAGGCGGTGGCAGAGCTGGAGCCGGGACCCAGTCAGCCAGACACCATAGGCCATAGCGACAGAACGAAGAGAAGCTTCGCCAACTCCCTAGTGGCATCTACTCGAACAACGTCACGAGGGAAAAGGAAACCGCAGTAGGGATTCTGGGGGCTCAAGGGCTCATGCAGCCTCACAGGGTGGGCCCTGAGGCTTGCTGGCATAGACTTGTTGTGGGGAGTCCGTGATCAGGGAACACACGAGCAGGATTCAAGGCAGCAAGCGTTGACATTTCTGAGCTGGAAAAATCATTATCTTACCCAATTCAGGAGTCACGCAGCCTCTGCATAAACATTCCCAGGGACAATTCTCCTACAAAATAAGAGTCACAGTTTGGCCGCATTTTTGATTCAACCGTTCAAAGCCTTAAGCTCGCATGTATGCAGCGGCTTTAAAATATTTTTCTGATGCTCCCACCTTTGTGACATTTCACCCATCATTAATTCTTTAGAAACCACCAGAATGCAAGGTGAGTATATTTAATGCTACTGAACTGTACACTTAGAAATGGTTATGACAGTAGGTTCTGGGGCTGCGTGTTTTCACGACTAACATTTTAAAGAATCGTGAGAATGTAAATAATTATGGATGTGAAATACACATAATCCTCAAATATACATCATGAAATTTGGTGGCATGGACAACTTAATCATTTTATTTCAGAAAAAAATTAAAATCCAATGGATGACTAAGCAAGTCTGTTTGTCGGGAAACTTGCTCTGAGCGGTTATTTATGCTAGACGCCATGTTAGTACCATTCACTTACATCTCTTCTCTTGAAAGTTCTAAAAACTCCTATTTCCCTTCGCTTTCTGTATAGACATGTTACAATTGTCTACAGTAATTAATATCTTATGATTAATTCAGCTTGATCATTCATGTTTTAACCTGATTATTTCTTCAACGACACTTTTGATTGGGGATATTCATGGCTTAAGTGATATATTTACTTGGATTTTCTGCTTGGGAGACTTCATGTGGTAGTACTTTATATGTATATGTAATTTATCTTGAGTTCTCCACTCTTTGGAAGAAATACGTGATTAGCTTACACCAGATCTCAGGAGGGAAGACCATCCTGCCCATCGTACTGATCATGAAACCAAAACTCAAGGGTAAGCAACTTCCTGAAGTTCTGTAGCAATGGTGGGAAGATACTAAAGACATTACCATGGCTTAGAATTAGAAGTCGATGCCTGAGCATCAGAATTTATCACTTCTTTTTTTTTTTTTTTTTTTAAAGATTTGTTTATTTGGCAGAGGCACAGAGAGAGAGGGAACACAAGCAGGGGGAGTGGGAGAGGAAGAACCAGGCTTCCTGCCAAGCAGGGAGCCCGATGCGGGGCTCGATCCCAGGACCCTGGGATCATGACCTGAGCTGAAGGCAGACACATAACGACTGAGCCACCCAGGCGTCCCAGAATTTTTCACTTCTGTTACTCTGTCTGCACATGACCAGTTGGCTTTTTTCAATCCACCCTCAACAGGTTCTTTACTAACTTGGGATATTTTCATGCTAATGCACAGATGTTTCATGTATGGAAAGAAGAAAACAAAATGTTTTGAATGTTTTATTTATGTTAAATATTCAATATGTTTTTGAATGTTGCATTTAGAATTATAGAGAAATAAAACTATCGTAAAACAGATTTTTGGGATCATGGAATTGAAAATGCTACTAGGATCATTATTTCCCAGGCACAGCATAGGAATCACAAAGCCTTTGCTTGGAGAGTCCAGCGATAAGGATCTTACTGCCTTTTTTTTTTTTTTTTAAGTTTTTATATATTTATTTGAGATGGAGAGAGAGAGCATGCATGAGAAGGGGGAGAGGCAGAGGGCAAGAATCTCAAGTGGACTCTCAGGCCGAGGGCAGAGCTCGGCTCAGGGCTCGATCCCACAACCCTGAGATCATGACCTGAGCTGAAACCAAGAGTCTGACGCTTAACTGACTGAACCACCCAGACACCCCAGATCTTGTTGACTTCAGGTTTGGCTTTATTGCTAGATAAGTCTATTTTTTATTATGAATAATAAATAACATATTTTACCAGTCGGCAATTGGGGCTATTATATAACAAACCACTCCAAAATTTCACAGCTTAATGCAAACTTTTCTACAGCTCGAGACACTAGAGCCAGCAGCTTTGGCTCTGCTTAGTGGTTCTTATGCTGGGCCAGCTATAGGTCAGTTTTGTCGATGGTGGGTGGGCTTTCGAATATGTCCAGAGCCTTACCTGGCACAACTGAGCTCCTATCCACATGGTCTCACATTTTCCAGCAAGCTAGCCAGGACTTGTTCACATGGCAAAGGCAAGAGTCCCTATACAACAAGGAGAAGCACACAGGCCTCTAAATGTGTTGGAACTGGCACAGCATTCGCTGCCCCCGTATCATCTTGGCCTGAGCAAAGTCACTGGTCCCACCTAGATTCAGAGAGTAGGAAAATGAACTTCTCAGAATGGATGAAGACACATGATACAGGCCACAGATATGGAAAACTAGGAACAACTGTGTCCATTTCCCCATCTACCACATGGATAATAAAAATTACATGGTCGTGGGGAGGGCTCCTCAGGGACTCAGTGGATTAAGTCTCTCTTCGGCTTTGGTCATGATCCCGGGTCCTGGATCAAATCCCACATCAGGCTCCCTGCTCAGCCAGGAGCCTGCTTCTCCCTCTCCTCCCCCGCTCATGCTCCCTGTTGCTCTCTCTCTCACACATATATAAATAAAATATTTTTTTTTAATTACGTGGGTGTGATAGTATGATGTTAAGGATATGGGAGGTGATGTTTCAGATGTCAAGAGGCCAAACCACAGGGCACGGAGTCTAAGCATTAGAATGGCCGACTGCTGGAAACCACAGATAATGTGTACTGACTGACCTGAGGATGAGTTATTAAGGATGAGATTTTACTCGAATGCCAGGACAGCCCAAATTCCCAAATTCCACCCCTGTTCATGACATTCCCACGACAAATCCATGCTCAAAAAATACAGCAAGTCACCTTATCATTGACTGGAGCTTTGGTCCCATCTCCTAGCAGAGAACTCAAATTCAGTCTGAGTAGCCTCAAACCTAAAGAGACCCAAAAGCTTACTTCACATTTTTCTCCTGGAACCTGGACTTGAATCTCAGACCTTTTCACTCCTCTGGGTGGACAGTCATATCCACCAGATGTGAAGCAAAAGATCAAAAGGGACACAGCAAAAGAGATGGTTTGCCTCAAAGCATAAATTTGTCTACCTCAGTCCCTTAGATCCAGGCAGAATCACAGGACCTCTCAGAAAGTCACAGAATGGGTAGGGGGAAAGGCCTGTGAAAAGGAGATGGGGAATGTTTATCACAGCAGCAACCTCACCCTTCCATAAGGGATGGGAAAGTCCTGGGTGAGTCTCCATCCTGATGGGGGCTCAGGTTCCATCTCCTTTCTCTGGCTTTCCAGAGGGAGGAGTCCGGAAGGAACCTGACTGCAGATACCAAACATTTCAGCTCAGCATACGGTTTCTCTCCGCAGATACAGAATGGCCAATAAGTTATCCTTCAACCTGTGTGTCTGTACCAAAGTCTGGCGTTTGGTTTAGAGTAAGGGGTGGGGTGAGAAAGGAGAGCAGAAGGACGAGAGGCCAGTGCAACTGACCACTTTATGTTTTATAAAATACTTTCACACGTAAACTCTCTTGACATGTCCTGAACTTTCAGGAATCTCTGTGAATTTACTTTTGCACGTTTGCATGTCACGTTTGCATGAAGTGTTCTATTCCCTGTATCCATGAGTATTGGTTGGGATTTTTGTGGTTGCAAGTAACGGAAACCAATGCTGGAAGGGGTTTGCTGTGAGCTTCCGAGATAGTGCACAAAATCAAAGGAAAGGCAGAATCATTGGTCTAGCTATAAAATCCAGTTGGCAAGAACTGGTCATTCCTTCTAGGTGCTAATCACAGGGCAAATTAGCTCCAACTTTTTATTTTTTAAGATTTTATGTATTTATATGGGAGAAAGAGATAGCAAGAGAGAGAGGGCATGAGCCGAGGGGAGAGGGAGAAGCAGGCTCCCCACTGAGCAAGGAGCCTGGTGCAGGGCTCCATCCCAGGACCCTGGGATCAGGACCTGAGCCAAAGGCAGATGCTTAATTGCCTGAGCTACCCAGGCACCCCTCCAACTTTTTAAAAAATATTTTATTTATTTATTTGAGGGAGAGAGAGAGAACACAAGCACAAGTGGTGAGAAGAGGCAGATGCAGAAGGAGAAGCAGACTCTCCACTGAGCAGGGAGCCTAATGCAGGACTTGATCCCAGGATCCCTGAAATCATGACCTGATCCAAAGGCAGACACTTAACCAACTGAGCCACCCAGGAACCCAGGCTCCAACATTTTTGATCCTTGGGTCAAATGATGCAAGGACCAAAAGTCAAGAAACCATACCCAGCTGACTTCGTTTGATTGCACACTTATCCATCGGACAGAGAAAGGACTAACCAAGGACTAATCTGGGGAGAAAGGAAAAATTTCTCATTTTCCAAAAGAATAGGAAATTTTGCGGGGCCATCAAGAACAGTCCACTGCAACATCATAGTCAAAGCATCATTAATACTGAGTGAAGATAGTGAGGGTCAGTTGTCCTAGGGACTGTAGGACATAACAGGTTAACAGGGAACCTTGGAGAAATCGGTTAAGTTGCAACAGTCTAGGTGGAAAGTTGAAAAGCTCAGTATATTTGCTTAACACAGTTGTTCTACAAAGGTCCCTGGGGCTTATTTTGACCAAGTAGGAAAATGATTACAACGAAGGAAGAATTTTTAAATTTTTTATTATATTCACTATCCCCTAGGAATAGGAGCCACGCCACACCATCCCACACAGTACAGGTCCACACAGGGCAGTACCAAAGTAAGATGAGCAAGTAAGGAGAGGGGGGCCGTGGGCAGGAGCTTTTATTGTCCTTAACACAGAAAGGAATGGGAGAAGCAAGGAAAGCAAGCACTACAAACGTATGATAAGAGTCTGAATGGTTTTTGGCAGGCCCTGGGCTCTAGGGATAATGTCCTGTTGTCCAGTACCTGGCCCCGTGGTGATTAGGACAGGATAGTGTCCCAGGCTGAAGCGTGGTCAAAGAAAATGAGTGGCAGGGTATGGTTTGCATATCGAAAGTGTGCTGACAGGCAGGTTGTTATCTCCAGAAATTGCTTAACTCTGGAAAGAGGAGTTCCCCAGGCCCACAAGGCCACCAGTGCTACAGCATCAAGAATACAGAAAGAACATATCGCTAATGCAACTGTGTTCTTCTGGGCAGACACGTGAAGCCATATGAGGATCCTGGGTAAGTGATACAGAGTGTGGAAGGAAGCCTACAGAGGCTGATCCTAAGTTCCATTTTGTTGACCATCCCATATGCTGCAGGCATGGTCTGCTGAATCTCCCTCCACTCCTCTGGGCCCTCTCTCGCTTTCCTCTAGCCTTGTAAATTTATCGTGCCCAAACTGTAGGCTTTATCAAAGCAGTTCCTATAGCCACAATTATTGTACAAATCCATTTATAAATGTGACAATAAAAGATAGCCAAGCATATTTCAATAATCCATTTTAAGATATAAACAATTCCTTTTTTATGTTATATTGTAGATTTGCAGACGTATGATCTTCCAAATTGATGCCAACATAAAATAAATTCCCAGTAATTTAAAATGTTTAGAATGTGAAACTAGTCTAATTTATTTCTACTTTGATGTCCCTCCATCTTCACGTTTGTCTCAATTCCTCTACTAGAATCATATTCTTATTTATTTTTTCTCTGGGCATTCTTGGGATATTTCTGCTCTGTAGAAATTCAATATCAAGCTTCACTGTTTTATTAAATATATCAAACAGCAGATTCTCTGGCTAGAGAGCTAAAAGTTGCCAAAGGAAGTGTTTCTTTTATCTGCTGTGAATTACGCCAGGAGGCTCAAAAGAGTGGTAAAGACTGGGTGTTTTATATCATTAAGTGAATATGTAAGAACAGATCCCTGCAAGGATCTGATTATCCTCTAGCCATATGCCATCACCAAGAGAAATTTAAGCATTTTCTCTGTCTCCACAGATGAAGTGTATGTTTTCTTTGGCTTTACTTCTATTGAGTTTAGTTAATCCCTTTCAAACCAGGAAACCCAGACTTAATGTATATTGACTTTCTGCACAAAATCTTCTCTATCTTGCATTTACTGACACACGGTTTACCTGTCATTTTAATTGCGCTCACACAAATTATGTTGGTTTATATTTAACTGTACCAAATCTCATTTGTGATTCTGAGTTTGTTTTTTTATTTTCAACAGCAGTTGGAAGTGAGCTGGCGGAGTGCTTTGAATGGTTTCTTTTGTAAATAGTGAGAACGCAACGTTCCCCCACAATTATTTCCTTTAAAGTTAGTTTTCATGTTGATAAGAAAGGAAACTCAGCTAACACTGGCCCTCTACTTTAATTTTCCAGTATCTGGGCATCTGGGTGGCTTAGTCTGTTAAGCATCTGCCTTTGGCTCAAGTCATGATCTCCGGGTCCTGGGATCAAGTCCTGATTCTCTCAGTGGAGAGCCTGCTTTTCCCTCTGCCTGTCGCTTCCCCTGCTTGTGTCCTCTCTTCTCTCTCTCTCTGTCTCTGTCAAATAAATAAATAAAATATTTTTTAAAATCAAGCTTTTAAATCTGATGTTTAACACTGACTCATTGAATAAAACTGCTGAAATGATGGTCTTGTATTATTTCCATGTCCCCATATATAAAAGAGTTAATAATGTAGCTGCCACAGAGCATATGGTGAAATTCCATGGAAAAACCACAGCGATCTGCTGCTTTTGGAGCCACGAGGACGTCCATAAATAACGGGTCACACCAGTCTTCCCCGACCACTTCTCCAACACACCCGCAGTTCTGATACACAGATTTCCGCCCTGCTCTAGAGTTTCAGATTTTCTCCTTTTCTGAAGTAACCATTCCCTGTGAAGTTTAGTCCCGTACTGCTCATTTTCTCTTGCGCCTCCATTTCCTAAAGAAAGGTGTGGAACGGATCCAGCTCCTGAATTCTAGGAACTTCTATAAACTGAGATATGTTTAAAGAAAACTTGATGAATCATTATGCTACCCCACCCCCACAAGACTGTGGAATGTTAGCTTTAAAAGGAATACAGAGAACATCCAATCCAAACTCTGCATTTTCCAGATGAGAAAACTGAGCTTGTGGGAGCTTGAGGAAGCTGGAGATTTGGCCAAAGTGGCAAAGCTAGTAGGTTACAGATCCATATACGTACAATTTCAAAAGCATGCATATTGACATTTATTTCATTTTCATTACTTTCTTTTAAAAAAAGTATCGTGAGACTCATATAGCCTGGTTAAACTTTTGAAGTCTCAAAACACAAAGACAGTAATCTGTTGTATCACATTTCTTTATCAAAGAATTATTACTGACACTCATACCTCTAAGAATGGTTTCTAAGAAATGGTCACTCAGAGGTGAGATTCAACACATTTAACAACAGTACATCAAAGACATTGCCCCACAATAGAAATGTCCATCCTGATTCCACTAGCTGCATATAAGAGTATATTACTCAAAAATGGACAATCCCCATGCTAGAAATAAAGAAATCACCCTAAAAGGTGGTCGCAACACAATAAAAATATAACCATTCCTAATAAAGCTACAAGATTGTCATTATCACATTTGTTCAATACACTCTGCCTTTTTAAAAAGTTTTAAAAGGAAACAAAGGCTTCCCCCCCACACACTCATGATATTTCTGGCAGACTAACCATTAGGTTTAACCATTGGTAACGGTGGCAAGACTGTCCTCCCAGAACTGGTAAAAAATCAATTGCCTCCTCAAGTTAGAATTTTTAATATTTTCTAAAATAAGCTGTGGCTATAGTTATCATGTATATCATGTATATTATCCTGTGTCTACCATGTATATGTCATGTATATAATCATGTATATATCATGTGTGTTATGTAATGTGTTATAAAATTTGTACAATTATTACATGGGTTTTGGGAATGAGGACAAAATAAATCTGCTTTATTAGCAAACTTGAATAGGGGCTAAATGTGTATTTGCTGATTTACTGCAGAGCAGGATAAACAATACCAGTGTATTTTTCCCAAAGTCAATACGGAAATACTTAACAGTACTTAGTTTACTAAAAAAGTCTAATTTTGTGGCAAGAACACACTCAGTTTTCCTGTGTTTCTCTTTTATTTGGAAGAATCAGATGGAGTGTTCTTTTAATCCTTTGCTCACACCTAGAAGAAATTTTTAAAAATCATAAAATATCACTGTGATATAATTTTTCACAACTGTGATATAATTTTTCACTGTGAAAAATTTTTCACAATTTTTCACTGTGATATAATTTTTCTCCTGCATAATTCCTGAAAATTTTTCATCCAGCTGTTTCCTGAACACATTCTATGATGGGGAGTTCATTGCTTAATGAGAATACCCCTTACTTAGGAGCTGTGGATGCATAAAGGTCCATGTTAACCCTTCACCAGCATCTCTGGACCAACAGTATGAACATCACTTGGGAACTTGTTAGAAAAACAAATTCTCAGGGATCCTGAGTGACTCAGTCTGTTAAGAGTCTGCCTTCAGCTCAGGTCATGATCTCAGGGTCCTAGGATTCAGCCCTGTGTCAGGCTCCCTGCTCAACAAGGAGGCAGCTTCTCCCTCTCTCTCTGCCCCACCCACCCACTCATGCGCACGTGCGCTCTCGCTCTTTCAAATAAATAAAACTTAAAAAAAAAAAAAAGAAAGAAATAAAAATTCTCAGGGCTCCACCCCAGATTGACAGAATCCAAAATTCCAAGAATGGTGCCCAGCCCTGTTTTAACGAGCCCTCCTCCCCACCCAGGTGACTCTGATGCATACTCAGGTTTGAGAACAATTGTCCTATATACAACTCTATGCAACAGAATTAAGAGACATTGTGTTGTGTATGACTCATTGGGTTGCAGATATCAGAAATGTAACTCTACATTTTGCTTAGCATCCAAAGCTAAGCGTCTTAGTTCATAAGGCTCTGGATAATGGGGTACCTCGTAGATCAAAAGGATTGATCTGGACCTCAGGGACCTCCTGGAACTGGAAAGAAGACAAGGAATGTCTCATTCCCCTTGCCTACTCACAAGCGCTACACTGGCTTCACCACCACTATCTGCCCATATGTTGCTGATTTCTGGTTTGCTCGATTTTATCCTCTTCTGTTATAGACGGGCTTTAGCTCATGATGAAGATGGCCACGTCCCCACCCTCCTACCCACCCACCCATGCCTTCATATGCTTGTAGCACCCAACTTCAGAGGCAACGCTGTTCCTCTTTAGGCTGCAAATCAAGATATCCCAGGGAAGGACTCCTAGGGCAGGAAATACTAATCCCACAAAGGTGTTGGGAAGTCTTGCCAGACCGACAAATAACAATAGTTACTGCAGTCTATTACATAAACTATAGTCAGTTTTACTTTGTGAAAAGGAAATTTAGAAAGACCAGTCACCTTGCCCAAATCATTCAAGTCAGTGAAAATCAAAACCAAAAATATTTTAGAGTAATATTATTTAAAACTATAATATAGTCACTCATCTGTTGAAGACCTTCCTAGAAAAATCTACTTCAGGTTTTAAGTCAACATATTTGTACTGAACTTTCTTCCCCCGTGGAAAAAAAAATAGTTTTATAAAAATAGCTTCATGAGCTTGCAGTAAAACAATGGTGAAAGAAATACAATTTTTCCTATTGCAGACAGACAGTTGAGATTTTTTTAGCATTTGTGTCATTCAAAAATGATTGTTACAAACTTCCAACTTGGCAGGAATGTACTCCCAGTGGAGGAAGGGGGGGAAATCAAGCCAATCTAAAGTCATGAAGATTTAAATAATGTATTTAAGAACAAGCACAAAATAGAACATTTTATAGGTTTTTGCAAGAACTTTGACTTAAGGCTTCCTGATTGAAAAAAAATTTTAATTTAGGAATTTGACTTCAGCAAAACAATCACTTTTTCTTTTGGTATGCCTTCTATCTAAACCCAGAAAAAAATGATAGTAATGAAGCCTATGGGTAAGGAATATACATGATCAAAGTATAAGAGATTCCAAAGATTTTCATAGCAAGACTCATTCAATCTCTTCAGGCTTAAGTGAGTCTTCCCACTTTCCCTTCCAGTGGTTTATTATAGCTTAACACATTATGGTTGCTCTCTTCAAGGCCTATTATAAACCATGTTAAATGTGCTACATAGTAAATCAGTATAAGAACCTTAACTCTGGGGCGTCTGGGTGGCTCAGTGGGTTAAGCAAGCCTCTGCTTTGGGCTCAGGTCATGATCTCAGGGTCCTGGAATCGAGCCCCGCATTGGGCTCTCTCCTCAGCGGGGAGCCTGCTTCCCCCTTCTCTCTGCCTGCCTCTCTGCCTACTTGTGATCTCTCTCTCTGTCAAATAAATAAAATCTTAAAAAAAAAAAAAGAACCTTAACTCTGGAATTTCCTGGTTCTTGAATGTCTAAGTCCATACTTTTGTGTTATACCATTTACAGATAGTTTCTAGAAACCAAGTACTACCAACCCCTGATCCTTTCCACCATTCGGGCCCTCTTGTTTCTCCAACACAACCTGGGACAAGGGTTTGTGTAAGCAGAGTTGAACTAATGTGACACTAAGTAGATTGTGATATAGAGGCTCTTATTAATATTTGAAGAAGACTCTAAGTGAAGTCTAATTGGTTTTTAGACCTTAACATCATTATTGCCTCCTACCACAAAATTTCATAGCTCTCTATTTTTCCATGACCTTTTGCAATAAATGTTGAATCTGAAAGTATGTAGAACAGAGGGCTTAGACTCAGTTTCCCCTTACTCACAATCCCATCTTAGTCGATGACTGATAAAAATAAAATCAGAGAGCCCCATTGTGTTCCCCATTTTGGACACTACATAAACCCAACCCGTACCATTTTGCCACAAGAAGATTCTGTGAGAAATGCTGAATTCCAACCTCCGTGTGGATATATCCCCAAAGTCATCTGGTTCTACTCTCACTTGTCACTCTCAGCTGGAATTCAAAACTGCCAGCTTCCTACAACCGGTTCCTACTTTAACAGGAACTTACACTAAGCCTCTGGTTGGGGTCAAAATCTTGTTTTAGGATGGTTTCTCCTTATGGTCCCTTGTATGCTGGTTCTATATATTAACTTTCTTCTCTCTTCCGAATTCCCGACTAGAGAGAATTCATACATATGATGATCATTTTGATGATGCGTATGAGCCTAATGATGATGGCAATGATTTCACAATCATCCAGGAGCATCTGCAACGAGCCAGCCTCTGGACCAAGTGCAGTCTGCTCTGCTCCGACTGCTAGGTATGTAATGCAAATTAGCTCATATATGAATGGTAAGTAGGGAGATATAGACATAACTGAGATTGCTTTGATTCGTATGTGATTTTCATGTCAACATTTTGCAGCTCAGGGTACACATGTTAATATTTTACAGTTCAATGCACACTATTTAATCAGTTTAATCACCGGAAGTCATGAAGTCATCCAGCGCTGAACAAGGTGCCCATTCACCCCGCTGTCTTCCTCTTGGCTCTGTCTGGGATGTGCTCACCGGGAAGCTTTCCTCAATCTGAGTGCAACTCACCCTCATCTCCATAACTTGGCGGCATCTAGTCTTAGTCATACCCTTTTCCATCAAACAGCCATCCCCTCTCCTTAAAGGCAAGTTACACTTACTATTTTTAAGAAGTTTTATTTATTTTAGGAAGGGAGAGGCGCCCGAGGCCGGGGAGGGGCAGAGCCAGAGACAGAATCTGAAACAGACTCCGCACTGAGTGTGGAGCCCAATACAGGGCTTGATCTCACGCCCCTGAGATTGTGACCTGAGCCAAAATCACGAGTCAGAAGCTTAACCGATGAGCCCACACAGGCACCCCTACTTAGTTTTTTTTTTAAGGAGGAGTGTAACTCGAGGGCATTGTATTAGGGTGGGGATCATTATCATTAGTCCTTTGGCAACAAAGTTACATGGGTTCTTCAGCCACCAGTCTTAATCCTGTTTTTTTCCCCATAAACCCTCTTACTGGCAGGGCACAAGTTTGCAGAATGAGTGGTTTGTTGTTTCTGCCCCTGGGGAGGAAATGCCTGCTCTCTGCTCATACAGTCTTACTTGGTGCTCTCCACTACGGCCCAGCAGGGGTATTATTTCCATTAGCTGATGAAAGGGAGCGGACGCTCAGAGAACTTCAGTAACCCGCTCGAAATCTCACAGTTAATACGAAGGCAAGATGACATGGAGTCATTAGATACACCCCATTTGTTCCCTGGCCTCTGGCCGGTCTTAAATAGGACCACGGTGCAGATACAGGCCCTGAGCCGCAGACCCCTGCCATCAGGGCCTGGTGGGAGCACCGGCATTCTCCAAGACTGACACCGCTTCCTTCTCACATCTTGTGGAAGATAGCCCCCAACACTATTGTTTTTTTTTTTTTTCTTGTTCCAGAAAAAGGCTCCATAAAAATAAATTAAATATTTGGGTCAGCTGTAGCAAGCCACTGGTAGCATCACATGGCAGGGACCGCGGAGCTCGGCAGCAGGAAAGAGCCTGACCCAGCCCTGGCTTCGCACGGCGGTGATACAGCACATTCCAGAAGAAGAAAATAGGATGTGGAGGATTCAAATAAAAAATAATCCCAGAAGGGATTTTCTGTCGTCCATTGACTTCCTTTTAGAAATTGAATGTGATTTGAGGGAAGGACTACTGTTCTTCTCCCGGATGAAAGCCATGCCTTTTGAAAAGAAATTCTCTTACGCAGCACGATCCTGTTTTTATTAAAACAGAATACATGCACACAAAAACTTTGGATGGTAAACATCAACATTTTGATGCAATTAATCTCTGAAGGGTACAATTGCGGGTTGCATTCTTTTTCCCCATGAATTTGTATTTTACAAGATGTCTAGAATACTTGCTCTAAAAGCAAAGTGATAAAAGTCACTTGTGAAAACAAAATTTCAAGAGAATTTTGGGACCATCTTTCCCCAGAAACAATTGATTTTGTATTGGGAAAGGCATTCATAATTTTTTTGAGGCAGCTCAGTCTTTTGGTATCACTCAGCTTAGACATTCTTCCAATGAATGTCACAGTGTCTTTTGTTCTATTCTTTCTTGCATCTGCCTTTTACACACCCCACTCCTCCCTCTTTCCCACACTCACCTGCTCTCAGTTCCCCCTTCCCTCCATGCTTTCCCTCTCCCCGTCTTTCCTTGGGCATCCCTGCTTCCCGGGGACCCCACCACCCCAGTGCCGACTCAGGCGTCCTCTTCTGACCTGCGGTGTGGTGCCAGTTCTCACATCTGATTGCACACTCCTTCCTATTGTTTTATGCGTCTTCCCACCCCACCCCCCGATGTTTGTGTCTCAACGTAACAGCGGCTGTTTACCCACTTGTAAGGAAACCATGCCATTTCCAACAACTAGAGAATTATGCCCAACACAACAACAGATGTGTATTTCTGAGGTTTTTCTGTTGCCTCGCGCTCGTTTGTTCCTTAACTGGAGAAGATCTGGGGCCAACCCTAAAAATCAGGAAGCACCTCAGTAAACACATGAAAGGCTACTATAGACCACCCTCTCTGGACCTTTTCCGTATATTGTCCGTTACAGGTGAATTACAATAACAGGACCCAATCTCCCCAGTAGTTTTCTTAACCTCGGTGGAAGGTGGCTGTAAATCTTTGGAGCTTGTCTACAGTCACATCGACTTCCACCCGTGAGTCCTTGCGGTATAGACGATCTCCCATCCTTTGACGCGCATGTGTTTGACTAGGGCATTCAAAATCTGCATTAGGGGCTCCTGGGTGGCTCAGTGGGTTAAGCCTCTGCCTTCAGCTCAGGTCATGATCCCAGGGTCCTGGGATCAAGCCCCGCATCGGGCTCTCTGCTCAGCAGGGAGCCTGCTTCCTCCTTTCTCTCTGCCTGCCTCTCTGCCTACTTGTGATCTCTGTCTGTCAAATAAATAAATAAAATCTTTAAAAAAAAACTGCATTAATTCCTGCTCTCCGAATCAAAATGAGTGTGATGTTATTAATCTAAGAGCTCAGCATGATAGCCCGCGTCCATGGATGATCAAAATGGTCCAGGTGCTTGTGGGCTGTGTAGTCATGAAAGGAAAAAGAGTGAGCACAACCCTATGGCAAGACGGTGGCTGCCTCGTGAAGCCAAATTGGTCCTGCTCTTCCTTTGCCACTGGCAGGCTAGAAAGAGTGCGTTTCCCACATCCACAGCTGTCCTTCAAGAGCCAGCCAGTAGTGTAGTACACTGCAATAAAGATATAACATCTGGTACAACAGGAGCTGCTGGGAAGCCCTGGTCACCACCTGCCTTAGTCCATCTGGTCTCCACAAGGGCCGTACAGGTGGATTGAATGCAGATGTGATGGAAGCAACTACCTTTGCATCCCATGGCTTATCTGCACAGTTCTCCTCGGGATACATAATTGCTTCTGATTTACTATCTTGGCTGGAAGGGGAGCAGGTTTAAGGACGTCCATGTGTTCCTTCCTACCATAATAGCTCGTACTCCATTGATTGGAATTTCAGTGTAAGAATTCTGCTCGCTCTTAGGTACATGCATCCAAATTATGCACTTGGGGACTGGGACAGTAACCACAGGAGGGTCTGCAGACTCACTAGACCCAATGTCAGATGGGCTTATGCAGGATTCCATTTATCACCTGGCTTCCATGAGTTTCTACCGTGACTAGGGGATTGTAATGGTATTTCGAGTCCCTTATATCCAATAACCACCCCCCTCAATGTCTGGCAATTTCCCTTTTCCTTCTCTATGCTGCTGGCACATGATCACAGGTCATGGAAGAATGCGGGAAGAGTTAGGGGAAATGATGTCTATTCCTGTAGTGGCTTCATAGGCTCCTTTCTCAAGTGGTCCTGGTCCTCTCTTCAGTCAGTGGCCTCAGTGAGTGAGAACTAGGTCAGATCTGGAAACTGGATGACGGGTCGTGATTTTCCCCTTTTGCAGTTGATGTTAGCCTTCCGCTCACCGAGCTCTCGAGTTTTTCTGGTTATGTGAGTGAAGAAGCATCTCAGTCAGCTATCCGTCTGTCTTGCCTCTCCAGAGTCGCAGTGGTCAATGTATTAGCCAGTGCCACAAAACTCTGTGAGAAGAGGCCCCTGTTTTAGGTTCTGCCTTTACTGCCCGGCTCTGTGACATCCACCCTGCCCATGTCTGTCCAGTGCTACGCCTGGGCTCTGCTATTCCAGAATCCTCTCACCTCCATTCCTACCGGAGAGCCCAGTTCCATGGCAGAATCTCCCATAGTTACTTCCGCCCCGTGGAAGATAACCATCACTGGGCTTCTCAGAGAAGCTGGGGGCCCTCATTAGCACATCCCTATTGCTTCAGGGGAGTGAAGGTTCCATGGACTGCATGCTCAGGGATGGGTCCTCTATACCATATAATAAATCCATTCCTATATTTCTATCTCCTCGAGCTGTCTAACGTCCTTCTCAATACTCTAGAAGATAGTTCCAGCATCTTGACTGCATTTACCACAGGTCGGCCAATATGTCTGAGCAACCCTAGAACATATTAGAACTGATTTGAATGGAACTCCTAATCACAGAACACTCTCAGGTCAATGAATTCCCCCGGGCCCACCGCCCCCAGCTTTAGATCCTGCCCTCCTTAGCCCAACTCCCTCAAGTTCCACCTCTAGTTATGCCTTCCCATTTCTCGTCAGTACCTATAGTCAGATCTAGAGGCAACAAAAGGCAACAGGAGGAGATCTGGAGGAGGACATTCATCTATGAGTCAAGAGCCTCAAGCAAGTTCTCTGAAGTCTCTCTAGGAGAGAAGAGGTTTCCCTAGCATGGGTGGCGAGTGACTTCCGCCAACCTGGAGAGTTCAGGGGAGTTGGGAGGCTCAAGCTTCTCTAGTTCATCCAAACCAAGGTTTGCTTTCTGTGTCCCAGGGAACACTCGTCCCTATTAGGGCTCTGACTCTGGCATTACTATGTGTTGTAGCTCTGTATCCTTATTATTAAATCTTGGGCCCGAGGTACAGAAGACAAGAGCCTTTTTAAAATACAACCATGGAGGCTTTATGGCTTGGGTGGATATTTGATTAATCTGAGCCTATCACTTTCCTTTTCATGACTTGTGATGCTGTTAACAAAACCGAGAGGTGTGTTTCTGGTTGCACCTGCATGATACTGAGGACGTTCTCATCGACGAAGATGTGAGCCACATCACACCAGTCGTATCGATGGCTAGGATAAAAAGGTGGGCTGAGAGGATGTAGGACAGAGATGTCTCTGATACATCCTCTCCTAGGGCATTGCCTCGTATAATCCTCATGGTCCAAACCTTCCATTTCACCCACTGTCACTCTGATTCTTTTCTAGAAACAGTCTCAACAGGGAGTCTTGTCCCCATCTGGAAAGCTCAACCCAGCAACACTCTCCTTATCTCTCAGCGCTATTCGCCCAATGCCTCTGTGCCATTTCCTTTGTGAATTATCAGATAATGACTCTTTCCCCAGCTTGTTCCTCATATTATTTCACTCTGCCTGGCCATAAATTATGCGAAATTTGCAACAATGTTTTCTTAGGTCACATCCCCTGGGATATAGGGGAAGATTGTGTGAAACAGATTTGTGTGCAGGAAGTTCACTGGGGAGTGTCTTTGGGATCAGCACCAATGGCAAGCGAAAGAAGTAGAGGAAGGAGCTGAAGTGGGGTGCGTAAAAGCCGGGCTGCGGCTCAAGGGGACCCATGCAGAGCCTGTCTGGTCCCACCTTGACGCCCAGGGGTTAGACATTCGTAACCTGCATCTATCGGCCTTTGGTTGGAAACTGGCCCCTGGAAGGGTATGTTCTTGGGCGAGGGACTAAGAGCATTTCTGGAGAGTGACTCAGCTGAGAGCCTTCAGCTGCCAGCACTTCCAACAGCTGGAGAAATGGTATCTCCGTCCCGAAGGGAAGATGAGGACAGTATATGCCAGGATTAACTACTAACTGCCTGCATTCGTTTCTTTGTAAAGCAAGTTCTGCAAACAGGACTCAGACTGGTTCTTTTTCTGGAAAATTTAAAAGAGGAAACACTGCAACTTCTGTCACCAGAGCAATGGATCCTTGGGTGTCAACAGGTCATTTCCCTTTTCTACCACCTGTTCTAGAGTCCTCTCACCCTTGGTTAGCAGCTCTGTTGGTCTTGGTGGCTTACTTTGTAGGGTGCCCTTGACTCTCACCCTGAGACCCTGGTTGTCATGCCCTTCTCAAGCTGTGACTGTGGTGTTATTATTATTATTATTATTATTATTATTATTAATTTGATGTAGTGCTCAACGATTCATCAGTTGCGTATAACACCCAGTGTTCCATGCAATACGTACTCTCCTTAATGCCCATCAGCCAGTTACCCATCCCCCCACACCCCTCCCTTCTACAACCCTCAGTTTATCTCCTGGAGTGCAGAGTCTCTGATGGTTTGTCTCCCTCTCTGATTTCTTCACATTCAGTTTTCCCTTTCTTCCCCTGTGGTCCTCCAAGCTATTCCTTATGTTCCCATCGACATTGGGAAAAGGCATACAAGGAAATTCTCCCGGAGGCAATGTGGTTTCCAAGCATATTTTTCTCCATGTGTATCAGCAGCCCCACCTCCTTCTGAGGATCACAGTCGACGACCCCTGCTGTGTCCCCAATACGCCACATTCCAGGATGATGATTTCTTTTTCTTTTCTTGACTCTCACAATCAGGAGCCTGAAGTGATTGGGCAGCAGCTATAGCTTAACGTTTCAAGGAACAATTGCTGTGTTTGCTAATGGAAGTGGATCCCCCTCTAGGTACAAGACCTCTAAGACCACAGCGTCCAGAGTCACCAGGACAGAAAGTACACATTCCCATTAGTCACCGACGGTGATGACAAACACAGCCGTTCCTGTCGTCACACTGTTTCCCAGACCCGCATATTCTTCCCTCTGGGGACCTAGCACCACACAGTGCTCGCTGATTCGGGGTATGATCTGCAACCTGGTGGATGATACCCCATCCTGGCTGGCTATTGTCTCCAAGCCCGAGCCTTGGCTGCCCCTTCAAAGACCATCCCACCCCTCTAGCAGGCTGGCAAGGTTCAGTTCATCCCATGGTTGTGTGTCCACTTTGATATTCCTTTTGCTATAAGGTGGGTCCTCAGACTGATAGGGCATATGGATGTACTGATTCCTGCCAAGATTAATTGCCACCACTTCTAACGTAGAAGGGGTCCAGTGTAGTTAACCTGGCACCAAGTGGCTAAAGGGTCTCCTTGAAAGATGGGGCTGCACGGGGGACTCAGAGTGGGCTTATGTTGCTGGTAGGTTGGATATTTGGCAGTTCCAGACCAGCCCTGTTGAGTGAGAGCCCACACTTCTGAGCTCATGCATAGCCTCCATCCCTGCCACCAAGGTTATCTGTCCACGTACCCACTGAGCCATCACTGGTGTGGCTGATGACTATCCATTGTTGTTACTTCTCCTTGGTTCTGGAACTTGTCCAAGGTGGATGTTCTCTGCTGGGCATGAACTGTAGGATTCAAAACACTTCGTGCTCCAGGTCATGCCTGTTGGTCCATCAGCATGTCTCTTCTACAAATGTCTCTGCCTCCAATCTTCTAACATTGTCAGGGAAACTAATCATTGGGAGTAGATGTGAACACTCTCCAGAAATCTGCCAACTGGTAAGATGTCCTTCGTTGTTTTTCTGGGTCTCCCTCCAGAGTAGTGCAGAAGGGTCCCTTTTCATCTTGAATCCAAACTCCAAGCAGACCCCGCGAGTTCAGCATCACCTTTTCCCTCCCCATCAACAGGTCAGAGAGACCCTCCATGATCCTTAGGTGTGAGCTGAGGGGGAAGAACCAGTGGCTGGGGACTTGTTAGTAACCCAGCTCCAGATCCATTTTAGAGCTGGCTTCTTCAGATCATTCCCGAAACCAACCATCCTGGGTCAAGCTGTCCAAGAAGCAGGCTCTGAGTCAGGAATCAGCATACACTGGATTTATAAAGGGAGGAGTGTCATGAGATCAACATGAAGAGGAGAGAGGGATGAAAGACTGAGAGAGGGAGGACATGAGCTGTTCTGTCATCTTGGTGCGGGTCTCAGCAGGTCCCATAGTGAGTTCTCAGCTGGGTTGGGGACCACCTAGATCGAGGGCATGACTTGGGCAAGGTGGTTCTCTTTGGCCAATGGCAATTCACAGAAAATCATTCAGACCAGAGCAGCCAGTCATCAACACTCCTGACAGTGGGGTAAATGAGTGCCTCAGTCTTGAAGAGGCCTACGGACACCACACGGTAACATCACTGTGTGTCACCACATCTCTCGCGGGCTAAAAGATTTAATTGGCACATAACGTCCTCCATTATAAGGGAGGAAACTTCGCCCAGAGACATGGGCCTAGGAATATCAGCGGTGTTAATAATGTGGTGGCTGTGGATGGGGCTTCGCGTAATTCCAAGGTTGAAACAGCAAAAACATGTCTTCCTCCACCCCCAGATGCTCTCATGGTATTTTGTATTTCCTTCCCCGCAACAGAAGTGTAGTGAAGAAGCAAAGATTCTGTCCTCTGAATTTCCTATAAACTTTTAATATCACCCCTCTATAAAGATGAGACTTATGTTCCATCCAAGTGTTGAAACTGACCCTTTCAAATTCCAGTTTCCAACAAAGTAATTCTGGCAGAGTTGAGAATAGGCCAGTCTTTCAAAATTCCTCTTCTCTGAATGAGTGCTGCTATTGCCTTCACACCTGTGCACTCTGCAAATTCACTCTTTTGTCAGAAGGTCTTTTCTTAGCTTTTGTCTTCCTCCGGAAGATTCTTCAAGACCCTCATTAAGTATTCATTCGTTCATAGAATTGCCATCTTAAGTAAAGAGAAATACAGGACACACAAATAAATTTAAGTTTCTAATAAACAACCAATAATTTTTTAGTGTAAGTATGTCCAAATATTCCATGGGAAACCCTGCTACTAAACAATTCATGTGTCTTTCATTTGAAAGTCCAGAGTAACTAGACATCCCGTATTTTATCTGCCAAACCTATACATTCTTCCTCAAGTATTTAGGGAACATCTACCACATGCCAGAAAGTATTCTAAGCACTGGGAATTTGGCAGTGAGCAAAAAAACCTCAAATTCCTGCTCTCATGGACTTTATATTCTAGCGGAGGGACTCAAGCCATGAATGGATCCACAAGTAAATATACAATAATATTGTCAGAGCATAAATGAATGTTGCGTGGAAGTATCCAGGGGAGGATGGGGGCAGGGAGTGCTGGGCTTGCAGGTAAGACAGTGCTATTTTCCAAAGTTCTCTCTGATTCCATGAGCCCAGAGAGAAGTGAGAAAGCTGGCGGTGTGTACATTCCAGGCAGAGTGAACCCCCCATACAAGTCCTGGGGGTAGGGGCGTGCTTGGCTTCTTCGAAGGACCGAAGGGGACTGGTGTGCTTGGAGCACAAGAGGTCAAAGGGGCAGACCATTTTCAGCCTTTTGGCCTTGAGAGTTTGGCATCTAGAGATATAGCAGACACGTGACAGGCCCTCGCCACTCAGACAGAGCCCATGTTCCATCAATAAATACTTGTTAAGGGACACTGGGGTGCCTCAGTCAGTTAAGCGGTTGCTTTTGGCTCAGGTCACGATCCCACGGTCCTGGGATTGAGATGCACATGGGGCTCCCTCGGCCCCTGCTTGCCTGCTCTCTCTCTTATATAAATGAATAAAATTTTTAAAATAAGTAAATAAATCAATGTTTGTTAAATGGCTTCTACGTTGAAAAGGGAGCCTTCTTGCTGGGACAGGGAGCCAGGGTGGAAACAAGGAGATCAACAATGAGGCCAGTGCAGGAACCCAGGAGAGCGGGGCTGAGAGGACTTGGACTCTCCGTGCTTGTAGCAGACACAGAGGTGGTGGTTAGTGCTTGGGTCCTGAGGAATCATGAAGACACAGCTGACCGAACTTGCTGATGGATTAGACGAGGATGTGCGTAGAAGAGGAGAGTCAAAACTGAGGCTGGAGGCTCTGGAGGGATGGACTGGCCATCTCCTGAGGCCAGGAACCCCCCAGCTGGAGTAAGGGTAGTGGTCCATCACCAGAGCGGAGGCCGCAAGCAGGAGCTCAGCCTCAGACTTTTGATCTGCCTCTTAGCCATCCAAGGAGGGATGTCGAGGTAGCGGCTAGATGTTAAAAGTGGAGGTTCAGGGCGCCTGGGTTAAAGTCTCTGCGTCCAGCCCAAGTCATGATCCCAGCGTCCTGGGATGGAGTCCCGCATTGGGCTCTCTGCTCAGTGGGGAGCCTGCTTCCCCCACTCCCTCTCTGTCTCTCTGCCTACTTGTGATATCTTTCTCTGTCAAATAAATAAATAAAATCTTTAAAAAAAATAAGTGGAGGTTCAAAAGGGAAATACAGGGGCGCATATGTGACTCAGTCAGTTGAGCGTCTGACTCTTGATTGTGGCTCCAGTCATGATCTCAGGATCGTGGGATCGAGCCCTGCACTGAGTTCCACGCTCAGCACGGAGCCTGCTTGAGAATCTCTCCTTCTCCCTCTACCCCTCCCTGCTCACGCTCTCTCTCTCTTTCTCAAATAAATAAATAAAACTTTTTTAAAAATGGGAGATACAAATGTGGGAGCAGTGAGCATCCAAAAAGTGTGTGTCTGGATGAGATCCCTGGGGAGTGGGTAGAGCCAGAGAAGGCCTGAACCCAGGGTCTCCAGGTGTCTAGAGGTTGGGGAGACACATGGAAACAGAGAGTCGTCATCAGCTGAGCAGGAGAATCAAGAAAGAGTATCCCGGAAACCACAGTAAAACCGCGTTTCAAGAAAGAAGGTGTGATCGCTGTGTCAAGCGCTTCCAGAAAGTGAACTCTGATGGGGCCTGACCACTGGGTTTGGCAGCCAGAGTCGCAGACTCCTTCCACCAGAGCTATCTCCGGGAAGCAGTGGGAAAGAAAGCCTGACCAGAGTGGGTTCGAGAGGAACGGAAGGAGAGAAAACAGAGAACAAGAGGGGTTTTGCTCTGACACAGGGATGACCCCAAATCCAAGATGAGAAATGACCACATTGGAGAGGACGGAAGTCATGTGAGGAGCGCTGCTCCCAAGCAGAGGACAGAGGGCGGGAGCTGGTGCAGGAATGGAGCGGTTGGCTTGTGACAGGAGCACAGACAGCCCACCGGGAGTCACAGCGGGGCGTGGACGAGCCCGTGTGGGGAGGAGAGCAGAAGGCGGCGAGGGGCGACCGTGGGAGCACGCGGGAGCCTTCTGCTGACTGCCCATTTCCTGAGATCAGAAGCAGGGTAGGGGTGAGGAGAGGGAGGGGTGTGTTAGCTGGGGAGAAGGGGAGGGGGTGAAGTTAGACCCAGCAGCATGGCTGTATGTTTCTTCGGTCGCCCGCAGCTGTCCCAGGGCAGACAAGGTGTAGGCAGAAAATCGGATGTAAGCAGGGGTGGAATTTTGGCAAGCAAATAAAGGGCAACGCGAGAGAGAGGCAAGGGAATGCTTGTGATGCTTGCCCAAGAAATCTAAATCGGGTTAGGAGGGAAGCGGGGACATCGGGGGTGAAGGACAGTGAACAGGTGGTGGGGCCAGGGGATGGGAGGATCCAGCGGGACCGCAGGATCACGGGCCCCGGGCTCTAGAGAGAGTGCTGGACAAACAGGAAGTGGCGGTCAGAATGGGAGCCTGGAGAGTGAAAGTTACAAGGACCTGCGGTCATGAGTCATGTCACGGGGGGACACTGGAGAACACAGCGACTGACTGAGGTAGGGTCCAAGTCCCTGGAAGAAAGGGCATCGGGCTGAGAGACCACAGCCCTGGGTGAGTCTCTGCGTGTATAGGAAATCACCGGGAAGGGCGGGTTCCAGGGAATGAGTGAACTGGTGTCTTGGTTTCCTATTGCTACTGTGACAGATTACTACAAACCTAGCAGCCTGAAACAATACATTTTATTATCTCAAAGTCTCAGAGGTTAGAAGTCTAAAGTCAATCTCATTAACTCTTCAGTCGAGGAGATCACCAAGGCTGGTTCTTTCTGGAAGCTCGAAGGCAGAATCCCCCAGGCTTCTCTCTCACCTCCTGTGGACTCAGACCCCCTTGCATCTCTCCCATAAGGACCCCATGACTACATGGGGCCCACCTACTTAATCCCCCCCATCTCAAGTCATCTCAAGTCAGTCCTATCTGCAAAAGTCCCTTTTGCTCCTTACGTATCACATGTGCTGGAGATAGGACACAGATATCGTTGGGAGGCTGTTACCCAGCCTACCACACCAGCAATTTATTTTTTCCTCTATGAAGACTTCCCTGATTTTGGCCTCCCCCACCCCCCCCTGCCACCCCAGGCTGGGTTGATAAGTATTCCCCTTTAGGTCCCCACTGGACCCTCTTAGAACATTCCTATATTAGAGGATATGCATTCTTCACTGGAGTATTTACTGTGTTGAGTTCTGGGTTAGTCACTCTTTATAAAAACAGGACGCAGCATCTTGAAAGCTCTCACCCTAACTGCCAACGTTTGCTTATCCTTCTGTCTTCCCAGGTAGACCGTGGATCATGGCAGGACGGGAACTGCTCGCACTCATGTCCATGTCCTTGGCACCTGCTATAGCCCTTGACATATGATATGCCCCCAGCGGATCTTTTCCAATGATTAGATGAGCTCTGGTTGCATCTAGTAACAGAGGCACCTTCTCTAAGTGAACACATGCACGTGAAAAAGAAACGACTCTCATAACCCTAACACAGCTTCCCGACAATGCATGTGCCTTAATGTGTACACGGATCATTTTACTAATCTGCGTGCTAATCCCTCAGATGTCTAGAACCAAGTGCTGGCCTCCTGAATACTGTGTATTTTTACATACCAGCTTCGATCTTACTTAAGGAGTGCTTGGACACCAATGTTTGCAGTGGGCCTGCCAAGCCAGCTTGTGCAGGAAATTTAGATTGGGGGTTATCTCCAGGGAATTTGCTCGAATTAGAAAGGAAAGTATCATCTATTTCCCATTTAATCACAACAATTGGAGACCAATAAGAATACGCCAGCAATCATTTGAAAATGGATCCCTCAACAAGCAGCCTTGTAAAGTCATAAATAATCTTATACACAAAAATTACCTGCAGATACTTAGGAAATTCATGTCCTTTTACAATTATTAATTCAAAGAACTCTTTGGTAGCGGTGGGTTCCAAGGAAGATTTCAGTATCTGCAGTTATAGATAATGGTGAAATTAGAATCTGGGACAGAGTCCATTGTAAATCTTTCATCAATGGAATTATCAAAGCTTGAGTCATGTTTTCACAAGACACATTGTTTTTTTCGGCCGTGTAGTCCTACCACTATGGGCAAAGACATCTTTGGGTGCATCTTCTGTGTGCTGTAAACACCTGTAGCATAACCCATCTGAAGAGCTGAGCAGATTCGCAGTTGGAAAAGCCCAGAAGAACGCTGTTGCCCTATACTGCTTTAGGAACCCCAGTCCTAGGGCGCCTGGGTGGCTCAGTGGGTTAAGCCTCTGCCTTCGGCTCAGGTCATGATCTCAGGGTCCTGGGATCGAGCCCCACATTGGGCTCTCTGCTCAGCAGGGAGCCTGCTTCCTCTCCTCTCTCTCTGCTTGCCTCTCTGTCTACTTGTGATCTCTGTCTGTCAAATAAATAAATAAATAAAATCTTTAAAAAAAAAAAAAAAAAGGAACCCCAGTCCTGGCCAAATTATTGTCCCTAATTAGCAGTAGGGGTATTTTCCCTCAGGACAGTAGACAGCAGTTCACCCATCCCATTTTCAGGAAACGCTCCTCAGGTTCTAAAGTAGAATATTAGAATTTCTTTAATTAGAATTAGAATTTCTTCAAACTCCAGGCCTACTTCCTCTCAACAAATTGCTGGGTCATAGTTTCTAAATTTAGACTTTATGCAAAAAACGAAGCTACTTCAGGTTCTGAAGGGACACTGGTCACAGTTTCTCTGTTTCAGCTTGACAACAAGAAAAAGTCAAACAACTTAAAGACTGTTGGCAGCATTTATCAATCATTCATCAGCCTTTGACTCCTTAGACGAAAGCCATCTGAAGGCCAAATCTTCCTGTCCTCAAAGAGATAGAAAGCCCTCATGTTCCTGTGGAGCACCAGACTGCCACTGAAATCGAACTCAGGCTGGGTGTAGGTATCTATCCCAGAAAACCTCATGTGTCCCTGAACGAAGGGTCGTGGCCAAGTGCATTCACTGGGTATTGTAGGGAACAGCAAAAGTGAAAGAGATCAGATTCCATCTATCCTTGGAGAAACATGGTGACCGGACGGGGCACGTTTAATTCTTCAGCAGGGGGAAGAGGGGGCTGATTACACAAGAGTGTTTCATTTGGGGAAATACGATAATTTGTACACCTTTCTGAATGTAAGTTACACTCAACAGAAAGCTTTAAAAGAGAGAGAGAGGAAAAAGAGGGTGCCTGGGTGACTCAGTTGGTTAACTGTCTGCCTCCAGCTTGAGTTATGATCCTGGGGTCCTGGGATCCAGCCCTGCAGGGGACTCCCTGCTCAGTGGGGAGTCTGCTTGACCCTCTGCCCCTCCCCCCTGCTCAAGCACATGCTTGCTCTCTCTCTCTCTCTCTCTCTCTCTCGCTTGCAAATAAATAAATAAATAAATCTTAAAAAAAAAAAAATCAAAAGACCTTTGCCCTGCTTTGAAGGAGGTGCTGGTGCTTTCCGCAGGACGAACAGCATGGACTTCTGACTCTCGAGCCCCACCCCAAGCCTCCTGAGCCAGAATCTGGGTTTTCATGGGATCCCCAGGAGATCTGATGTACAATGAAATTTGATTATCTAGGGCACAAACAGATAATCAGAAGCACGTATGGAAATATAATAAACCGACAGAGGGGGTGCACAGGGCACCAAGGAGGCCGGAGGAGGTTGCCCTCACCCAGACCAGCACCAGACGTTGCTACCAGGAACGTCTAATGGCCAGAAATGTGGGCCAAGAACCTTGGGTTTGCTCCCTCTCTCATTTACAGGTTAGCATTTTAGCGGAGAGCAGTAATTGGCTGGAATCAGTACCAAAGAAGCCTGCATCTCAGGCCCAGAAAGTGATGCTGTCATTCTGCCATTGTTTAAAAAGATAAATGGTGTCTACAGCCAGGGACAAAGCAAAGTAGGGCAAGCACGAGGAGAACCTGATAGGGAAGTGCTCCGCAAATAATTAGCGGCTAATTTTAGCCCGGCAGCTTACCTATTTTTTCATGATTCAGGAAAGCTGAGTTGTAAAAATCTGACCCCGCAGGAGGGAGTTGAAAAATCATACCGAAGATCTATCCATGCTATCTCGAGTCGGGGACACCGAAGGCAGGGCCCCAGCGGCATCTCCGCTGTGAGGAGCTCCTGCTTTCCTTATCCTTCTGTGTGTCACGTCTACCATCACCATGAGGGTCTTTGTCTAGACTGTTTGGTCTTTTTAAAGTAGGATCATAACAAATGAACTCCAGGTCCTAAGAATGCTAAAGACCACAAAGAGATGATCTCTGGTGTTGGTGTGGTATACCCCCTGCATCTGGCCTCGATCACAGCGAATTGTTTTAATTATGGTACGGCGTCGCTAACTCGTTTAGTTTATGGCCTGATGGGGGAGCACTTTGTCCTGTGTTCGTGACACTTTGGTCTCATGGCCCCCTTGGGTTGACCCCCCTGACTCCCAAGGATTTTAACATGCATTTTGTCTCTGCTGAGATGAAGAGCCAGTTTTGGTTTTCATAGACAAAATTTCTGGTTTTCCAAAGTCATGCCACTTTCTGTTGCTAAGATTCAAGTTGATGGCATCCCCTCCCTGCAAATGGGGGCCCTCTCCAAATTTAGTGAATACTTTCAATATCTTTGTCTGAATTGCTGATAAAGAACTTACCCCTGAGGACGTCCTTGAGTCGATAAGAAGTCACCGATAAGCGTTGTTTAGGAATTTTCAATGGGCTAATAATAGTATTGCCAGCCTCTCAGCTTCTGGCTTAGGGTAGCTTGGGAGGTAGAATCTAGAATCGTCGGCCTTATTCATGTTCATAAGGGCCACTCCTCTGTCCCCCACCGTCCATTCTCCACCACCCACAGCCATATATCCTGCTCCCATCGGCGCAAAAGGAAATAACATGGGTCTGGCATAATCCTCTTCTTACCAGCCCAAGCCTTGGCCTTAAAATGTAAGGAAATAAGACCATTTTCCCTGCGCCATGGCCAAGGCTGTCTGCAGCTAACCCAGTGTGGTTTCTGAGCGGCACTCAGTAAGTGGAACAGAGAGCAAGCCCGATCACCCGATGCCCAGAAACACGCACGGGGTGAGATATTTATTAGTAAAAGTGGCAGGAATGATTCAAGATCTGAGGTCACCATCGCCTGAGAGCAGCCCATCAGCCACCGTGGATAGAAGCTGACCTCCCTCCGCACTCCCGCTCCAAGGTCCGCTGGCTCTGAACAGGCTACCGCATCAGCCTAGGGAAGCTCCAATTTTTATCTAAAACAGAAACGCAGACCATCATCAAGCCCAGACAACCACATGCTCTGTAACGAGAAAGCATACGTCGGTCTGTGTTAAATTATACCTTAGCCATGCACAGGCAGGCCCCGTCGAGGCTCGATAATTCTACTCTGCTTTAACTTGTCCTGATAATTTACTTTTTGGATCAAATCCCTGCCGTTTTGGTGGGACTCCCTGGGGCGTTATTTTCATCCATAGGAACCACCTCTTTTGCAAGAAATAAACCTCATTCTTCCTTCTGCATTTCTGATCTGACCATAACATATGCAGACTTTGTCCTGGGGTCACATACCTGCTCCCTGGGTTCCTTATCAATGCCTGAATCAGTGTTTCAATTGTAAGCGGCGAGCTTGCAGGAACTGAAAGTGTGCCCATAGGCGCGCACGCGTGTGAGTGTGTGTGTGTGTGTGTGTAGATTCTTGTGGCAAAGAGAAGGAGACTACCAAAGTTCAGCATTAGAAAATAAATAGAGCAGGGGTGCCCGGGGGTCTCAGTCATTAGGCATCTGCCTTAGGCTCAGGTCACGATCCCAGGGTCCTGGGATCCAGCCCCGCATCAGAATCCCTGCTCAAAAGGTAACCTGCTTCTCCCTCTTCCCTGCTTGTATCTCCTTGCTGTCTCTCTGTGTCCAACAAAAAAATGAAATATTTTTTAAATAAATTAAAGAGATCAAAAAATAAAATTAAAAAGGAAATTAATGAAGCAGGGAATTAATTTCAGGGTTTAGAAGTTTCTTTTTCATGGAATCCAGTGACTTAAATTGCTGTGTTCACTGTGACAGGTGACAGTGGACACTTGTCCTCCTCCTGCAGGATGAATCACTGGGGGTCCATCTGCCTGGTGACAGTTGTGACAGCCCCCTGAGCCCCAGGCAGGGCTTCTAGACCAATGCCAAAGGTCCCAACCCTTCACCATTTTTTCCCAATGATGTGACAAATGCCTGGGGACCAAAGTCTCTCATCTAGAAGGCTCCCCAGGTCCCAGACCCCGTACCCTCCCACTTACTCTCTTGCTCTTGCTTCCCCGGGTCTCAGTCACATGGAGTCAAAGGCCCACTGTTCCCCCTGCTCGGCCTGATACCCCTCGATTTGCCTCTATGTCCTCACCTATCCTCCCTTGACCCTACCTTCTCCAGAGCTCATCTCTCCAAAATAGAATTCATGACACAGAATCATACTTTCTTTCTTTTTTTTTTTTTAAGTAGGCTCCACACCCAGCGTGGAACCCAGTGCAGGGCTTGAACTCAAGACCCCGAGATCAAGACCCGAGCTGAAATCAAGAGTCGGCTACTTAACCAACTGACTGAGACACCCAGGCGCCGCATGCATAGCCTGTATGGGATCTAAATCAGTGCTCGCTTCGGCAGCACATATACTAAAAATGGGATCTAAATCACCTTTGATAACCAATCCTTGGTTGTCCCTCATAGACGGGGATTTCTGTCACCCCCACAGGACTGCTAAATCCTGCTGCGCTGTGATTGGTTTATCCTTGAACCATTATTCATTCACACATACATGCACCTGTGTATTCAACGATGTATTTGAAAAGTGTTTGTTGGGGCACCTGGATGGCTCAGTGGGTTAAGCCTTTTTGCCTTTGGCTCAGATCATGATCCCAGGGTCCTGGGATCCAGCCCCACGTCAGGCTCTTTGCTCAGCAGGGAGCCTGCTTTCCCTCCTCTCTCTGCCTGCCTCTCTGCCTACTTGTGATCTCTGTCAAACACATAAATAAAATCTTTTAAAAAAATAAAATAAATTAAAAAAAAATAAAAAGCATTTGTTAGGACGGTCTGGGTGGCTGAGTCGGTTGAGCCTCTGCCTTCGGCGGGGTCATGATCTCAGGGTACGGGATGGGACAAGCAGGGAGTCTGCTTGTCCGTCTGCCTCCACCCCTCCCCCGGCTTGTGCTCTCTCTGTCTCTGTCTATCTCGCAAATAAATTATCTCTAAATAAATAAATAAATAAGTTTTGTTAAACATCTGTCTTGTGCCAAGCAAGGAAGAGATAAACAATTTAATATTGCTTCCTCAAGAATCTCACAGTCTAGTAGTGGAGTCAGATAAATAAAGATAATTATGGTTATGAAAGAAGAAAGAAATAGCAATATTGAAATGGGTAGAGTATTTTGGGAGCTCTGAGAAGAGGTATCTCATGCAGCTTGGGGGCGTTAAGAAAGCCTTTTGGACAAGGCTGGGGTAAGACCCAATTTATTGCTTGCCGTAAGGCAAATCTAGAATTAAGGCAGCGAGTGAAATCAAATTACATCTCAGAAAATCAAATTATAGGTCCATAAAGTTTCAGCCAACATATGGAAAAAATGTTTATTATGTCCTTGACCGAATGCATCCAATCTTCAGTAGGCAGCTTTTTGCTGTGAGCACAATTAAATGGCGTAAAGATGTTGGTTGTTGTAGTCTTTAGGTCCTTGGGAAACATCTTGAGGATTCAAGGTCCACTTTCTCTGCCCTGGCTCACTGCTATTTTCATAACAGATCTTCAGAGGGACCGATGAGCCAGAGACCCGGCTGTTTCTAAAAGATGACCTCTAAAGTCAGAGATATTGAACATAGACTCACGGAAGGTTTGCGTTGGACTTTGCGGACAGAATCACATCCAGAATTTTCCTACCTAAAAATGCCTGAAAATGAAACATTAGGTATCCATACACACAAACTGCAGTGCTGATCTACTTAGGCCTGCTGCTTCCCACAAATAGAAAGAGAAGGAAAAAACAGCTTCCAGTCAAAATGAGATCAGCTCATCTGACCCCAAAAAAAAAAAAAAAATCCAATTAATTTACAATAAGACAATTAAGGCAATTCCCAAGGAATAAACTAGTTTGGGCTTTTAACTAATCCTGGGTAAGCCTTGGAGACCAAGTTGACTTTAGACAGTGATCCAAACATTTACATGCTTATTTGGAGTTTGGACCTCTTGGATTCACAAGAAGGGTTCCCGATATTGGTGACAAGCTGTGGGATTTTCCCAATACTTGTCATTGTTTAGTCACTGAATGGCAACTTTTTTGTATCCCCAGTGTGTAACATCTTGGAAATTAGAACAAGCTTGATCAACATTAATGAGCTCGCTTAAAATCTGAAATGTAGAAAGAGGGTGACTGGAGAAGAGGAAATAATCCAATCTCTACAGAGGGTAGTGAATCTGGTGCCCTTCCTTGGACGGCTCCAACCATCTTAGCCCAGAACATAAGAACCACTCCGATTCCCAGTTCAGAATGTCAATATTTCAAATTACGTGTATTTGCTGGGTAAGGTCTCTGTTTATGTTTGACCGTGTCCTGCAGCTCTGTTTGTCTGCCCTTCGACATGTTTTTCTACCCTGATGGGAAGCTTCGGCAGAGTGGAAATGATGCCTATTTCGGTGGCTTCGTGGCTATCCAGTGGGTGCTTAAAGATGCTCTTCTGGACAGAGCTTTCAGGAGACCCTAATGAGGAACACCATTCTGAATGGACTGAAATAACGAAAAGACCAGCCTTCTGTTTGCAGGGAGAATGCTGGGTGACATCGCTGTGTTTTCAAGGCGCAACGCCGTCACATAGAATACATTCCTCAGTGCCTTGCCAGTCTCTCCCTCCATGCCCCAGTGCCCACGTCCCCCAAGGACCGTGTCCGGGGTCAGCAGAGGAAGGGGAGGCAGACATGGAGGGGCCACACTGTTCAGTGGCTTCTTCCTTAGGCCACGCCACGCTCCGTAGGCATAAGTGACCAGCTCAGGAATGGCCATCCTAATGCATATATTTTTTAAGATTTTATTTATTTATTTGACAGACAGAGATCACAAGGAGGCAGAGAGGCAGGCAGAGAGAGAGGGGGGAGCAGACTTCCCGCTGAGCAGAGAGCCTGATGCAGGAATGCGGGGCAATCCCAGGACCCTGAGATCATGACATGAGCCCACAGCAGAGGCTTTAACCCACTGAGCCACTCAGGCGCCCCCTAATGCATATTTCTACCCAGCGCTTCCAACAAACCTCCCAGCAGTGACTCACTCGGGCCAGGGCATCAGGGAAATGTCCGGTTGGTTTGCTGGCTAGAGGGGCTTCAGAGAGCTCCAGTTACACTTGCACTTTCCACGTTCAGTTGATAGAGGCTAGTCCGGTGGGTGGGGGGTATGGCCAGGAGTTTATATATTTAACAAGAACCCCCAGATAAGTCCCAGGATCATTGATTCCTATCCAGCCCTTCTTTTTACACATGATTACCGATGAAGAGACCAAACCAAGGACACAACAATGACCTGGCCAGGGTCACACAACCGATCTCTCGTTGAGCCTCGGCTAGCCCACAAGGAGCCATGTTTTTTACTTCGTCCCACACGATGCTCTGTTAACACTGTAATTAACCAGTCTCCTGGAAATGACACCTTTTCACAAGCACGTTGGTCACGTGACCTTCAGGAAACCCATGGGACCGTGTTGGCACTTGTCAGCTGGCATGGTTTATTCCAAAGTGATTTGCTGCATAAGACAAAATACCTCCATGGGTAGCACCTTCCTTCAGGCTGTGCGTAATTCAAGGAAATACAAGCCAGTCTCCCAAGTGCAGAGGGATTTGCAGGTAGAAAAAGCAGGAAAAGGAGTGCAGAAACAATTCGAGGACTATTCACCACCACAACAAAAATACTTCGACATATTTCAATGTCTGCGTTCTAATTCCTATTCTAACAAAAAAAAAAACACCTTTTTTTTTTTCCAGCTATAAACTTCCAAAGGCATTCTCTAACACTTTAAAGAAGGCTACTGCTTGTTTGTTATTGATGATCTCTATACTGTAACACAAATATCAAAAAGTGATTTTAGAAAGACCACTAGTAGGCAAGGTTACAAGACAGTGGAAGGTCTCCAAGCTCCCTGTTCTTCCCACCATAACAACCACACACCCATGGCGGCCACGGTCCTGCTCCCAGCCTCCTGGTCTCGAGCATTTCGACACATTCCTCTTGTTCTCAGCCTTCTCAGGACCAGCTTCATCCTTTTTTCTCTCCTTAGGGATGGCTACCACCCCTTCTTCAGATTTCCCCACGGCCCTTCCCTGCGGGCCTCTTCCTGCCCCAAATGGTCCCTTCTCTGTCGCATCTTCAAGTGGGTCTCCCATTTAGGTCCCTCCTGTTTTGATCCAATATATTTTCCTTGCGTGATGCATCTGATTTGAGACTAAAGTGTCCACCTATAGACTAAGACTCCCAAATCTGGGGGCACCTGAGTGGCTTGGTAGGTTAAGCATCTGCCTTCAGCTCAGGTCATGATCCTGGGGTGCTGGGATCAAGTCCTGCATTGGGCTCCCTGCTCAATGAGGAGTCTCCTTCTCCTTCTCCCTCTGCCTCGCCCCCTGCTCATGTTCTCCCTCTCTCCCTCTCTCTCTCTCGATCCAAAAATAAATAAATAAAACCGAAAGGAAGGAAAGAAGACAGACTCCCAGATCTGTGTCTTTGGGGCTGAGCTTCTTCCCCCCGAGCTCCAGGTACCTTGTCCAACCACCCGGACATGCCATCTAGACATCTTGCAGGCATAGCACATTCCACATCCAACATGGTGTCCTCTGGTCACACCTGCCCTCTCGCCACACCGCGGTGGCAGGGAACTGAGCCTCCAGCCACCCCACCCCTGAGGTTAGACACTCCCATCATCTCAGACGCCTCTGTCTAGGGCAACCACTCCCACATCCCATCAGCCTGTCTCAGGCCAGCACCGTTCCCAGCGCTCCCTCCCTTGTCATGTCTGGCAAGAGCCTCTGGACCAGCTTCCCTGCCTCCTGCCTCTCCTTGCTCAGCCCCCTCGTGCACTGTCTGCAGAGTTACTTTCCTTCTGAGAGGCTGATTGGCTTGTTTATCTGGCTGCCCTTTGCCTGTCAGGTAAAGCTGGGATTTCATCCATGGTTGGTTCCGTCAGCCTAGCTTTGCTGATCATTCTGACTAACCTCTTCACTCTGCCAGTCTACGCACCCTCTTGTCAAGTGAATGCGCTCTTCCCCCGAACACTCCAGGCTTTCCTGGGATTTCCTGCCTTCGCACACTCTGCTCTCTGAGCCTGGACACCCTCCTCCCAAGACCCCTCTTTCTTCTTTCATAGTCTAGCAAACCCCTACTTGTCCATCACCTTCTCTGAACTCTTCTCTAATATTTCAGGCATGGTAACTTGCTCTGCCTTCCTGAATCCTACAGCACTTTGCTTGAATTTGAATTTCTGTGTTGAAGTGTCTGCATTCTTTACTTAAGTGTGCGTTCAGATGCTCAAAGGCAGCGGCGTGGTTTATCTGTCTTGGCATCTGAGCACGTAGCACATGGACGTTGTTCAGTAATTGGAGGGGGAGAGGGGAATGCGATACTGAAACCAGGCATGACTCTCTCATTTTTTTTTTAGATTTATTTATTTATTTGAGAGAGAGTGAGCCAGGCATTGGAGCAGAGGGAGAGGGAGAGAGAACCTTAAGCAGACTCTGTGCCGAGTGCGGAGCTGGACACGGGGCTCGACCCCCAGACCCTGAGACCATGACCTGGGCCAAAACCAAGAGTTGGACGCTTAACCAACTGTGCCCTTGAGCACCCCACCAGGCACACATTTCTACTTAAAATCATTTAGCATTAGCTTTACGAGGTATCATTCGCACACGATACTCACCACCTACATTAAGTGTACAATTCAATGGTTTTAGCAACTTCACAGGAGTGTGCAATCATCAATAATTTTAGAAATTGCTGTCCCTCAGAAAGGTATCCCCTCCCTAACCCCCTCTCCCATTCCCTCAGCCTTAGGCAATCGCTGATGTACTTTCTTTCTATATACATTTGTCTATTCTGGACACAGAGTGACAAAATACGTGGTCTCTTGTGGCTGGTTCCATTCACATAACATGCTTTCCAGATGCATCCATGTGGTAGTATGTACCAGTATGTAGTGTGAATCATTCCCCCTTTATTTTTTTAAGATTTTGTTTATTTATTTAAAAGAGAGAGAGAGAGAATGCGTGTACACAAGTTGGGGGGAGGAGCAGAGGAAGAGGCAGAGGAAGAAGCAAACACCCTGCTGAGCAGGGAGCCCTCAGGTCATGGGACCTGAGCCGAAGACAGATGCTTAACAACTGAGCTACCCAGGTGCCCCGATCATTCCCCTTTTATGTTCAAATAAGACTCCATTGTATCATATCTAAGAAACGACTGGCTAACCCAAGGTCATACGGATTTACCACTGTGCTTTCTTCTAAGAGTTGTGTAGTGTTCAGTTCATTTTGATATGATCCATTTTGTGAATGGTGTGAGGTGGGGATCCAATTCATTCTCTTGCATGTGAATATCCTGTTGTCCTTACACCGTTTGTTGAAAAGACTATTCCTTCCCCCGCTGAGCTGTCTTGGCATTCTTGGGAAATCAACTGATCATAAATGTAAGAGTTTATTTGTGGACCCTCAATTTTATCCATTGAGCTATATGTCTATCTTGATGCTAATACTAATCAAACCATTAATTATGGATCAAAAGATACTGTCCCTGTCAATAATTAAGCTAGAGGCAAAAATATGAAGCTCAGAAGGGTCCCTAAAAATTGCACTAAGCTCAAGGTCCTGAGAGAACTCTTGCCCTAGAGGAAGGCAGTGGGCTTCAGCTGCTGAAAGTCTCTGCGTAGACACTGTTTGCAGGCGGGAATCAAGCCCGGGTCACCATTCTTTGGAACTGGCGGTGTCCCTGCCCAACAGACTTCCTCTCTCCAGAGCCCTGCTGAAAATTTCCATTCTTTTTTTTTGCTTCAAAACAAACCCCACTCGGTTCTTATCTCACACTTCTCCTTTATGCCAAAGTTTATATTTTGTGTTTCCCCACATTTTAGATACAGTCTTCAGGAACATGTAATTCATTTTTTCAACATGTATTTACTAAGCAAATGTTCTATATCAGATATCATTCTTGACTCAGCAAACATACTAGTAAACGGAACAGAGGATCCTTCGCCCTTAAAGAACTTACATTTTAGGGGCACGGGTAGGCAAGAAAACAAGCAATCAAATAAATGAAGTAACTCCAGATAACAATAAGTGCTAGAAAGAAAGTAAAGAGAGAGAGCAGGATCGCAAGTGAAAGCTGGGTCCTATTTTAGACAGACTGGTGGAAGGGAGCCTCCCAGAGGAGGTGGTATTTGAGCCGAATCCTAAACATTGAGAAGTGAGCCTTGTGAAAAGCCACCATCAGCCACCTCCATTCTGACCTCAGTCTGTACCTTCTAATTGATTAAATTCTTCTTCTCAGCTTATCTCTTAACTTCAGCAAAAGACCCTCCAGGCAAACATCTCCCCATGGGAACTGAAACCATCCCCTCCAGCAATAGGGGCTGCCTCAAGCCAGCAAGACCTCTTGGCGACTCACCCAAGACAATGATCGACCTGATCTTTGCTGCTCACCTGCATGGACCCAAGGAACTTTGTACCACACTTTCTTTATATAAACACTTTAGAAGACTCTTCAGCACTTTGGAGACAGTCTTTGAGACACTAGTCTGCTATCTTTCTACTGTTGTCTTCTTTGAAATAAATTCCTTACTCGTCTCTCTGCCTTTGGATTTTATCAGCAGCCAGTTGCCAAAACGTTTCTATATGGGATCCCCAGAGGCAGGTGCTTTTGTACCCTTGGGCCCTTATTAACAAAGGGAGTTATCCAGACGGAGGTGACAGCAAGAACAAGGGCTCCAAGGAGGGTATGAAGAAGAGCAAGAAAGCAAATGTGGCTGGAGTGGAGTGAATGAAGGAGAAAGGGGTAGGAGGCAGAGGTCAGAGAAGAAGCCCAAGGCAAGACCTTGCGCACAGTGCTTTGTCAATTAGGAATAAGAATTTAGACTTTTATTCTAAATATAAGGGAAAATCCTTGGAGACTTTTAAGCTAGGGAGTGGTGTGATCTGATTTACACCTTAAAAACAGCACTCTGCTGGAAGAAAACAGAAGAAAATATTTATGACCTTGAGTCGGGCATAGATTTCTTAGCTATAGCACATAAAAACGTGATCCATAAAAGAAGATACGGACTTCATTAAAATTAAGAATTTCTACCCTTGGAGAAAATTAAGAAACACTTTCTCAGAGAAAATGTAGAGGATTAATAGACAGGGCATCACCAGTCCAGTATGTAAGAAGCTTGGAAATTCAATCCTAACAACAAGCACAGAGCTGAACAAAGTAAAAAGTCAACTGGTGTTCTCAGATCTGTTAAAAAGAAACAACAGGCCCAAAATGGAGTCACTCGTGCTAAGCCCCACCAAGACTTAATACCTATCCTAAAACAGTTTCAGCCTCTCCAATGAGTGGAATCTCAAACCTGTCTGGAGCTTCCTGGAGGCACTAGTGAGGTCATCATCCGCATGATGAGACCCCTGCCTTCTCCAAAGGGAAGGCAGGGAGCTTACCTGAAATAATCTGCTCTCCACTTCCTAATCCATTTCCCTTCGGCCTATAAAAACCTTCCATTTTGTAAAGCTCTTGGACCTTCTTTCTACTTGCTAGGTAGGATTCCCAACTCATGAACTGTTGAATAAAGACAGTCAGATCTTTACATTTACTAGTTAAAATTTGTTTTTTAATAGACTCATAAGAGGAGTGAGGTCACAAGACAAACTGCTGCCCACAAAAATTGGAGTGAGAGATAGGTGAATGCAGAGAATCATACCTTATCTGAGGGGAAGCCCATAAACAAGAACCTGTATAGGAACCGGAACTGTAATTGACAAAGTACTGGAGACTCAATGTGAACAAGTTTGGGGGTAAAAACGTCAGGTGGACCCATTCAGAGGGAGATAAAATCTTTTTTTTTTTAAGATATTTATTTATTTATTTATTTATTTATTTGAGATAGAGTAAGAGAGAGCAAGAGCAGGGAAGAGAGGTTGAAGGAGAGGGAGAAGCAGGCTCTCCACTGAGCAGGGAGCCTCATGCAGGACTCAATCCCAGGACCCTGAGATCATGACCTGAGCTGAAGGCGGGCACTTAGCAGACTGAGCCACCCAGGAGCCCCTTAGATAAATAAAGTCTTTTTTAAAAAGCCTATTTACAATACTTCCCAGTACTTCAGGTCTGCCCACTGAGAAAAATTTACACAGCATAAGACAGAAAACACAGTTGGAAGAGACAGAGCAAGCATCATAACTAGACTCAGATATGGCAGGGGTGTTGGAATTATCCGCTCAGGATTTAAAGCAACTAGGATGAAATATGTTAGGTGTCTAATAGAGGAAGTAGACAGTAGGCAATGATGGCTAAGCAAAGTAAGTAGAGATATGCAAATTCTAAGAAAGGACCAAAAAGAAATGCTAGAAATTAAAGAAAACCAGAGTAACAGAAAGAAGAATGCCTTCGATAGACTTATTAGAAGGAATCTCTGTACTTGAGGATATCTCAATAGAAAGCAGTATTTGTAACATTGCATGCATATATTAGAAAAAGAGAAAGATCTAAAATCACAATCGAAGCTTCCACCTTGAAAAGCAAGAAAAAGAAGAGCAAATTAAATCTAACATAAGATCTCTTAAAAAGATAATGAAGGAATACTATGAACAACTCTGTGCCCACAAATTAAACAATCTAGATGAAACGGTCCCATTCCCTGAAGGGTGCCATCTGCCAAAACTCACACAAGAAGAAACAAACATCTGAATAGACCTTTTGAAGAATTTGCATCAATACTTAATAACTTTCTAAAATAGAAAGCACCAGGCCCAGATGGACTTACTGGTGAACTCTACCAAACATTTAAGGAAGAAATTGTACTAATTCTCTACAATCTCTTTCAGAAGATATGACTTCTGAAAAAGGGAATGTTTCCTAATTCATATTCTGAGACTAACATCTTTTAAATACCAAAACAGACAAAGTCATCACAAGAAAGAAAACTACAGACCAATATCTCTCATGAACATAGATGTAAAAATCCTCAACAAAATATTAGCAAATAGAATTCAATAATGCCTAAAAAACATTATACCCCATGACCAAGTGGGATTTATCTGAAGTATGCAAAACTGGTTCAACATTTGAGAATCAATTAATGTAGGCCATCACATCAATAGACTAAAGAAGAAAATTGAATATATGTATTATATACGTATAATATATATATTCAACTTACCTTTGACAAGGGACCAAGCAAAATACAATGGAGAATAGTCTTTCCAGCAAATGGTACTGAAACAACTATAGATTGACATGCAAAATAATGAGTCTAGACACAGACCTCACACTCTTCACAAAAAAATTAACTCAAAATGGATCACAGACCTAAAACTGTAACACAAACTATAATATTCCTGGAAGATAATACAGGAGAAAACATAGATGACCTTGGGTACGCCAATGACTTTTTACATACAGCACGAAAGAATTAATAAGCTGGACTTCATTAAAATTAAAAACTTCTGCTCTGTGCCTCTGATTGGCCTTGCTTTGGTCACATGCCAACAAACCCCTGGCTGTTGTGGTGGGAGAGGACTTTGACCCACAGCCCCGCCAGCCTGCAAACTTCTGATGAGGAAAGTGCTGTTATAAATTTAGAGCAAGTTTAATTGCCAAAACTTGGAAACAACCCAGACATGCTTCGGCGGGTGAACGGGTATATAAGCTGGGGTCCATCCAGACAATGGGCTATCATTTAGCGCTAAAAAGAAATGAAACCATGAAGGGACATAGGAGAACATGAAATGCACATTACTAAGTGAAAGAAGCCAATCTGAAAAGGTTACACAGGGCATCACCCCAACTCTGTGACATTCTGGAAAAGGCAAAGACAGTGGAAGATCAGTGGTGGCCAGGGGTTGGGGGAGGGGCCCAGAGGGCTCCTAGGGCAGTAATACTACTCTGTGTGATAACATAATGGTGGAAACATGTCATTATATATTTGTCAAAACTCACAGAATATCCAACACCAGGAGTGGACCCTAATGTCAACTATGGACTTTGGATGATAATGACGTGTCTGTGTAGGTTCGTCACTTGTAATAAGTGTCCCGCTCTGGTTGGGGAGGCTGTGTGTGTGCCAGGGGCGGGGTAGGGCACGCAGGGGGCATGTGAGAAATCTGTGTACTTTCTGCTCAATGTTGCTATGAACCAAAACAGTTCGAAAAAATAAAATATTTTTTAAAAGGCAAGGTAGCGACTGGGAGAACATATTTGCAAACCACACATTAAAAAAAAAAAAACAAAAAAAACAAAGGACTTCTAGCCATACTATTAAAAACCTTTTAAACTCAACCATCAGAAGACAAACAATCCAACTGGAAAACAGCAAAGGACTTGGACTCTTCACTAAAGCAGATATATGAATGGCAAATAAGCACACAAAAAGATGTTTGACGTCATTAGCCACTAAGGAAATGCAAGTTAAAACCACAACAGATATCATTACACACTTTATTTTTATTTGAAAAATAAAAGAAACCGGATCTCTTACACAGTGCCAGTGGGAATGTAAAATGGTACAGCCACTCCGGAAAACAGTTTGGCAGTTCCTTATAAAATTAAAAATATACTTACCATACAACTTAACAGTGCCACTCCTATTTACCCAGAGAGAAATGAAAATTTATGTTCACTCAAAGCACGTAAGTCAATGTTCCTAACAGTTCTGTTTATCATCACCAAAACCTGGAAACAACGTAAAGGCCGTTCAGTGGGCGAGTGGATGGGCAGCTGTGGCACCACTGAATAGTACTCCACGGAATACGGTAATCCATACCACGACTACTCCACGGAATACGGTATTCCATACTGAGGGCTACTACGGGGCAATGAGAGGGAATGATGTATTGAAACACGCTCCGACATGAATGAATCTCAAATACATACTGATAAGTGATGGAACCAGAAAGAAGATGAAAACTGTACGATTTTGCTTACATAACATTCTGGAAAAGACCAGAGAGACAGCACATGGTTGAATGGTTTCCAAGGCTGGAAGCAAGAGGAAGGACACCTAATACAAAGTCCGGGGGCATATTTTAGGATAATGGAACAATTCCATGTCTTAATTATGCTGGTGTACATTTGTCAAAATGTGTACCTTACAGACTGTGCACGTTTGTCAAAACTCTCAGAATGACCAGCCGGGCGCGTAACGATGCTGCGAACTGAAATGGGGCAGACGGGGTGGGGGGTAGCAAGTTTCAGGGGTGTAGCACTGAGAGTTCCTTCTCCTATGTTATGTTTAAGACAGTCAGGCACTCAAGTAGAAATGATACAAATGACCCTAGAGTTCAGGAGAGAGGTTAGAAATGCAAGTCTCCTTTGGACCCCGTGGGCATTTTCAAGGTAACTTTATACCAGTAGCACGCCACCAGCAATGACCAGATCAGTGTCACCTTTGTTATTTCTACATCGGTTATATAGTCTCCCTTAGCCCTGATAGAAATGGGGATGAGCCAGAATGGGGATGAGTCACTTTCTCTGTGTCACTCCGAACTAAATCTAGATGAGTCTGGTCAAAAACCTGTAAACAGAACCTTTACCTTTGACCCACCTATTTTGTGAACCTCAAGTTGAAGCTCAGAACAAGGCCACGGCCTTCAAACTCTGAACCACCGTGAGCTATAAAAGAATGCCGGATTTGATTGGTCCTATAAAAGTGATTTATTGTACATATGCATGTGTGCAAAGGATTCGTAAGAATTTTCAGCAAATTGAAAACATATTTGAAACTTATGGAAGTTTGCAGGAATAAAAATGAGCAACAGATAGTAAGTCAGGGGGACTACCACACTAGACTTGTGGCTGCATAGACGTCAAAAGCCATTGCTTCAACAAACCCATCCTATGTAAATAAAAAGTTAAAAGGAAAAGCCAGATCTAATTTACTCTGTTTGCACTTCCGTAGTCAGAAGGCTTTCATTTTTTGTTTTGTCTTGGAATCGGCTCCCTTATATAACACATGTCAAAATAGCTGGAAAAATGTGATGAAACGGTGCCAGCTGACATTCTTGTCCCACAAGGACAACTCCCTCTAGCTCCTTATTTTCGTTTCACATTTTGGGCACCGTGAGCGAGTGGCTGGAGTGCAGGCAGGCCGCCACGTGGCTGCGCAGGAGTGAGAGTTAAAGCCTTGGGCCTTCCCGACCCGTGGCGGTCTCACCCAGGGTGTGGTCAGCAGGAATTTTGCCATAAGTTCGATTCCTCCAGGAGTCCAGTTTTGCTAAAGTGTAATTTGGGAGGACGAGGGAAAGGTGAGCCAAAGTACTTTCAGAGACATAGGGACTTTTGTTCAATTTCCTCATCACCAAGGAAGGAAAACATTGTATGTGTTCAAGAGCCTACCTTCCAGGGGAGGTTTTAAATAGTCAGGGTGCCTGGGTGGCTCCACTGGTTAAAGCATCTATCTGCCTTCAGCTCAGGTCATGATCCCAGAGTCCAGGGATCGAGTCCCGCATTGGGCTCCCAGCTCAGCGGGGACCAGCTTCTCCCTCTGCCTGTCGCTCCCCCTGCTGTGTTCTCTCTCCGACAAATAAATAAATAAAATCTTTATAATAAAAAAAAATAAACAAACAGACAGCCAGACAGCCACACTCTAACCCCGGTTCCACCAAATGTGCTGTTTGGGGCTTCTAGCAACCCCTCAACGTCTCAGGCAATTCTCTAAAACAAAGCTCGTCCATGTCGTTAGAAAGTTCCTATGATGGAAAACCCTATTAGAAAGGAATACATTCAAAACAGATAACAGATTTTGTCACATAGGTACTCAGAGAAAAGTGGCTTTTTTTTAAGTTTTTACTTAAATTCCAATTAGTTAGTATACCATGTAATATCGGTCTCAGGTGTACAATATAGTGATTCAGCACTTCCATCCATCACCCCGTGTCGGTCATGACAGGTGCACTCCTTAATCCCCATCGCCTATTTCACCCATCCCCCCATCCACCCGAGAAAGGGTTTGCACTGAATTCCTTAGATGACTGGAAAAATAATTCTAAAGGGTGTTTGCAATAAAAAAAAAATTATAGGAAATAAGAAATAATTTCTTTTTAAAATATTTATTTGTTTATTTTAGGGGGGGCACAATCAGGGGGAAAGGCAGAGAGAGAGAATCCGCCAGCAGACTCCCCGCTGAGTACAGAGCCTGACTCAGGGCTCGAACCTAGGACCCTGAGATCATGACCAGAGCTGAAATCAAGAGTTGGCCACTTAACCGGGTGAACCACCTAGGCGCCCCAAGAGAAATAATTTCTAAAAGACCTGTAATTTTTAGGGTGCTAAGTAAATCCCGAGATAAGACACCCCATCCCTTCTACGTCTCAGAAACTTTTCCTGCTCATACTAGATTCCTTTTGTCTACCTTCAATCAATCAATTGATCAGTATTTATAGAACATTTACAATATAGCTGACTCTATGACAGGCACCAGAGATGATCTGGATAATACGGAATGGGTGGTCCTTGCATGAAAGAAGTTTGTGATCTATTTAGGAAATACTAAAATTCAAAATGGCAGCCAGCATTATATCTCTGCATTGCAGATGGAGTCAGGATGGGAGGCAAGGGTGGTCAGTGAAGACTGGCCTCCTCAGGAAAAGCTTTGTTATTTTTTTTAAGATTTAACTTATTTATTTGTCAGAGAGAGAGCACAAGCAGGTGAAGTTGCAGAGGGAAAAGGAGCCCGACGCAGGACTTGATCCCAGGATGCTGGGATCATGACCTGAGCCAAAGGCAGACTCTTCACTGACTGAGCCACCCAGAATTCCCAGGAAAAACTTTGTAAGTTTCATCTTTCTCCTGGCACGGAAGGAAGGACATCAAGTGTGGAATCAGGAAGCTCAGAGCCTGAAGGACAAGAGTATCATTTCTCACTAAGGAGGCAATTATGCAATCCAGTTCACAGGGACAAGACAAGTTGATTTATACAAATGGGCTGCCAAGACAGTCTAGAACTATCCAATATGGTAGACACTAGTCACACATACCTATTCAAATATAAATTCATCACAATTAAATAAAATTAAGTGTTCAGTTCTTCAGTCTCGCCACATTCAGATGTTCAACGGCTATACGTAGCTGGCGGGTAGCATTTTGGACAGTGCAGATTCTTTTTAAAAGATTTTTATTTATTTATTTGACAGAGATCACAAGCAGGCAGAGAGGCAGGCAGAGAGAGAGGCGGAAGTGGGCTCCCCGCCGAGTAGAGAGCCCAATGAGGAGATCGATCCCAGGACCCTGAGATCGCGACCAGAGCCAAAGGCAGAGGCCCAACCCACTGAGCCACCCAGGCGTCCCTGGACAGCACAGATATTAAACATTTCCTTCATTCTAGAAAGTTCTCTTGGGCAGTGCAGGCCTAGAGCCAGGGAAGTGTGAAGCGAAAGGCAGGATAGCCGAGCATCAAAGAATCCCCCAAACACATTGGTGTGTTGCTGCAGCTGGTTCCTATATGTTTCCTGTGACGACAAGTTTCCCAAATCCCACCGGGATTTGATTGCTTTAACAAATACACACTGAGGACCTACTGATACGAGCAGGTGACATGAAGACACAGAATGAATCAAGCAAATGCCAGTAGTCAGGGAGCTCCATGCTTCCCAGAGGGGAGAAAAGGTGTGTTCTCAAATCATCATAACACAAAATAAAAGGTGATAAGCATCCTAAGAGAGGTACAATGAAAGCATGTAAAACTTCAAAAAGGGACAGAATAGTTCTATTTGCAGTTTTCAAGAAATTCTCTGAAATAGGCTTTAGAAGTTCAAATAACAAATCCTTGAAAGGCAGAGTGGGGTGTGGTAGGAAATCCCTGAAAACCAAGAGTCCAGAGATCATCTGTAGGCTCGGTTATGCCCTCACTGTGTGACCTTGGGTGAGTCAGGGCCCCAGTCTCCGCTTCTTTAGCAACTGAATAAGAGGGAAAAAGGAGACATGAATTTCCAGGTGGGGTGATGGACACAAGCAAAGGTCTGGGGACAGCTGTGTGTGTGCAGAAAATGGAATAGTGAGATTAGTTCTGAAGAGAAACCACAGCCCAACCACCTTATAACGTGCTCCTGAGCATTACATAATTCTAAGACATCCCCCAAAAAATGTTTTAAAAAATTAAAAGCCACCACCACCACCCCAAAAACAATAACTAGATTTTGCCCCTCCCCCAACTTCCCTGACAGATAACATTGTGTAAGTTAAAGGTGTGCAATATTCGATAAACTTATTGACTGCAAAATGATCACCACTTAACATTAGCTAACATCCCCATCATGTCGCATACTGCCCATTTCTGTTTCGGGGTGAGAGCATTCCAGATATACTCTCTTAGCCACTGTCAAGTATGTGATATAGTATTGTTAACCATAATCCGTACATTAGATCCCCAGAACTAATCCGTCTGATACCTGAAAGTTTGCACCCTTTGACCAATGTTTCCCTCTTTCCCAATTCCCCAGCACCTGTGCTAACCAGCATTCTACACCATTCTACTCTCTTCTTCCATGAGTTTGGCATTTTTAGATTCCACACATAAGTGATATCCAGGATTTGTCTTTCTCTGTCTGACTTTTTTCTCTTACTATAATACCTTCAAGGCCCACCCATGTGGTTCCAAATGGCAGGATTTCCTTCTTTCTCATGGCTAAATAGTATATATACGTGTGATATTATATACCATGTGATATATATGGTCATATATCACATATTATATATCATGTATATATCATATCTTCTATATCCTTCCATCTGTTGACAGACAATGAGGTTGTTTCCATACCTCGGCTATTGTGAATAGTGCTCCACTAAACACAGGCGGGCAGATTTCTCTCAAAATTCTGTTTTCCATTTCCTTGGATACATATCCAGAAGTGGGATTGCTGGATCATACAGTAGCTCTACTTTATTTTATTTTCTTCAACAAAAATTTTCAGTGAGTGCTAGTATGCTTTTATTTTACCTGTAGCTTCTATTACAAAGGTCTTAAAATTACTATAAACCTGATAAAGATATCGATATGCTTTGAAAGTCCTTCCAGGTTTTGAAATTTACCTTCTATTGTGGGTAGATGAATAGGGAAGAATTCCTTTTCACTTAGGGAATACTGACGAAAAGTTCAAATATTTAGCATAGTTTTAGTTTTTACTTGTTGAACATGATTTGGGCCATGGATATGTAAACGTTCTTTTTTTTTTTTTTTTAAGATTTTATTTATTTATTTGACAGACAGAGATCACAAGTAGGCAGAGAAGCAGGCAGAGAGAGAGGAGGAAGCAGGCTCCCTGCTGAGCAGAGAGCCCAATACAGGGCTCGATCCCAGGACCCTGGGATCATGACCTGCGCCGAAGGCAGAGGCTTTAACCCACTGAGCCACCCAGGCACCCCTATGTAACCCTTCTTAATCTACTGAAACAGTTTTTATGTTAGTTAGTTGCTCCAGAAGATGTTAACTTCTGCGAAGTTCACTGAGGAACCTCCCTATCTTCGTGCACGGCGGCTGCACCAGTCTACATTCCCACCAACTGTACCCGAGGATCCCTTCTCTACACATCCTCCGCCAATACTTGTCTCTTGTCTCTTTGATGATAGTCGTCTCAACAGGTGTGAGATGACAGCCCACTGGTTTCAATTTGCATTTCCCTGATGATGAGTGATGTCAAACACCTTTTCGTGTGCCTGCTGGCCATCTGCAAGTCTTCTTTGGGACAAAGTCTCTTTAGTCCCTCTGCCCCCTTTTTTTTTTTAATTGTTTGCTACTGAGTTATATGAGTTGTTTATAAGTGTTGGATATGAACACCTTATCAGACAGAAAACTGCCAAACGTTTCCTCCCATTCCATAGTTTGTCCTGCCATCTTGTTACTTGTTTCTTTGGTTGTAAAGAAGCTTTTTCGTTTGCTATAGTCTTGCTTATTTATCTCGGCTTTTGTTGTCTGTGTTTTGTCAAAATATCATGAAGACCAATGTCAAGGAGATCTTCCCCCTATGTTTTCCTCTACGAGTTTTATGATTTCAGGTCTTTTGTTTAATTCTTAGTTGTGTAAGATAGGAGTCCAATTTCATTTTTCTGCAGGTGTTAATCATGTTTTTCCAACACCATTTTTTAAAAGAGATTTTATTTATTTATTTGTGAGGGAGAGAGAGAGAGCACAAGCTGGGTAAAGGGCAGAGGGAGAAGCAAACTTCCCACTGAGCAGGGAGCCCAATCCGGGGCTCGAACTCCCAACTCTGGGATCATGACCTGCCCTAAGGGCAGACACTTAACCAACTGAGCCATCTAGGCGCCCTTCCAGCACTATTTATTGAAAAGACTATCCTTTCCCCATTGACTATACTTGGCTGTCTTGTTAAATATTACTAGACCGGATGTACATGGTCTATTTCTGGGGCTTCTGATTCTGTTCCATTGGTCTATGTGTCTATTTTAATGCCAATCCCATACTGTTTTGATTACCACGGCCTTGTAGTATAGTTTGAAATCCGCAAGTGGGATGCCTTCCGCTCGCTTCCTTCTCGGGACTGCTTTGGCTCGTGAGAGTTTTTGTGGTTTCTTTTGGTAATTTTTGATACTTTACATCATATATGAGAAGCAAAGCAGATAAAAGGGAAGCGATTGTATTTGCACTTAACTCTGGCTTTTAAGTGGAGCTGAAGAATGACTCGACTAATTGGGTCCGCTTTGGGAAAAGGCTGTCATGGGTGAAAACCCGAGTGAGAGCCTCACTTCAGTAAACAATAAATAAAATGGCAGGGCCTTTCAGGGATGGGGGAGGGGAAGCAAGTCGGAGTCTGAAACTGAAAAATCAGTATGAAAGCAGCAAAGCCAAGAACCCGGTAGTTAAAGTAAAATGCAGATCGTACGAGGAATATGGAGTCCCTTGTTAAGAAGCAGACAGAAAATAGAGCGTCCGTGGAATACCAGCTTGGCAGGTTTGCAGATCTCTATCTCGAGAGTGACTATGAATATAGAGAGAAATACGTCGTCCGCAGCTGTGCCAAAGCATCTGTCAGCAGCCCCATTATCATTTTCTTACTCGTATATTTTTATAACCGCAGAAAAAGATTAGAGCAGGTAAACATACGTGCTCCGTGTGAACAGGGGCACTAAATGTTTATTTAATGGTTAAAATGAAAAGATCCTAGAAATTGTTTTTCTAACTTCACAGCCCCCCACGGGCTACGAGCACATTTCTCCGTCCCTTGGTTTTCCTCTGAAAACCTGAAAATAGGTGCACCTGCGTGGTTCGGGCAGTTTAGCATCTGACTCTTGGTTTCGGCTCAGGTCATGATGTCAGGGTTGTGAGATCAAATCCCTCTTCGGGCTCTGCACTGGGCATGGAGCCTGCGTAAGACTTTTTCTCTCCCTCTACCTTTGCTGGTGCCCCACTCTCTAACTCTCTCTCTCTCTCTCTCTCAATCTCAAATAAATAAATAACTAAATAGTAAAAAATAAAATAAATTAAATTAAAAAATAAAAATAAAAGCCTGAAAATAGTGTCCAGTACAAGTCAAGAGAAAAGATGTAGCTATTATAAATAAGGATATTATATGGTCATCTACCCAACCAAGTCCTTTTTTTTTTTTTAAAGATTTCATTTATTTATTTGACAGAGAGAGACAAGGCAAGAGAGAGAGAGAACATGAGCAGAGGGAGTGGGAGAGGGAGAAGCAGGCCTCTCCCAGAGTGGGGAGCCCAATGTGGGGCTGAATCCCCCGACCTGGGATCATGACCTGAGCCGAAGGCAGACACTTAATGCCTGAGACACCCAGGCGCCCCCATCCAAGTCTTTAAAACAGATTGAAACGCTACCCTGTCCAAGATTTACAGAATGGGTTTTAAAATAAATGTGAGTTTGGATTGTGTATTAAGTATATGGGTGAACTCCACAGCCATATTTGTGCAGGAGCCCTTAAATCCAACCGATGTCACTTTTCCTTTGCTGGCCTGTTGCTACAAGACTGCTGTCATTGTTGTATGAAACCAGGTAAGATGAACCGCTAGGTTAAGTGAGTGGAACTGGCCTTCATTTGACATAGTCCGTTATTCAATTACACATTCTTTCTCACTTTTGTTTTATTTTCTTTTTCTAAAACATGAACTCCAGAAGAGAGCACTGACTATCCAGTCAGGATCCATTCAAAGGGAAAGATTGCTATAGGAATTTGCACATCAAATGGGACTCCGAATTTCCCATCAAATTACTACTATATATCTTCAAGAAAATGATCCACGTTATTTAACTTTTCAGTCTGGTTGGCATGAAGTTACTCACAGTGTTCATTTTCAGGGTGCAGTGACTTGTGACTTTATAAACCCAGTCTGTATCTTCCTCCTAACTCCTAATATTGTGTGTTTAAGCCTTTATGTTTGATCAGTCTTGTTAAAGACTGTGTAGTCATGCTACACGTTTTTCTAATAACTTTTGGTTGTATTTATTTCTTCTACGGACTTGCTTTCTAGTTCAGCCTTTTCTGCTCTTATTTTTATCCATGCTTTCCGTGATGGGTCAAATTGTGCCCCATCTCTCTCCCAAAAATGGAAGCTAACTCCCTGTACCTCCTAATGTACCTTATTTGGAAATAAGGGTCATTGCAGGTGTGATTAGTCAGGGTGTCATGAGGTCAAACTGGTGTAGAATGGGCCATTAATCCAACATGACTGGTGTCCTTATAAGAGGAGGGAAATTTGGACAGAGGGAAGAAGTTGTGAAGACCCACAGGAATGCCAGGTGCAGAGAATTGGAGCGAGGTGCCTACAAGGCTACCAGAGCCAGCAAGGAGCCTGGAACATTCCTTCCACCACACCTTCAGAAGGGGCATGGCCCTGCCTCTACCTGAGTCTCAGATTTCTGGACTCCAGAACTGAGAGACTGAGAGACAATATATTTCTGTTGCTCAGGCCACCCAGTTGGTGGTCCTTTGTTATGGTGGCCCTAAGAAACTAACTAATACACCTTCCTTCTCCACTCTTCATTTCTTACTCTACAATTCTTTCCTTCCTTTCTTTCTTTCTCTTTCTTTCCTACTCTTCTTCCTTCCTTCCTTTCTTTCTTTTTTAAGATTTTATTTAATCATTGGAGAGAGAAAGAGAGAGAACATGAGCAGAAGGGAGGAGGCAGAGGGAGAGAGAGAAGCAGACTCCCTGCTGAGTGGGGACCCCAGTGCGGGACTCAATCCCAGGACCCTGAGATCATGACCGGAGCTGAAGGCGGACGTTTAACCCACTGAGCCACCCAGGTGGCCCCGCTATGATTTTTCTACCTCTTATGTTGGATGATTAACTTGTTTATTTTCAATCTGGTTTTCTTTTTTTTTTTTTTAATAAAGCTTTCTCTGATTATTTTTTAAGATTTTATTTATTTATTTATTTGACAGACAGAGATCACAAGTAGGCAGAGAGGCAGGCAGAGAGAGGAGGAAGCAGGCTTCCCGCCGAGCAGAGAGCCCGATGTGGGGCTCGATCCCAGGACCCTGGGATCATGACCCGAGCTGAAGGCAGAGGCCTCAACCCACTGAGCCACCCAGGCACCCCCAATCTGGTTTTCTTAAATACATTTAAGGACAGATATTTACCACTAGATACTTCATGATTCATTTTTGTAACTTTCATCTTGATTTCCTTTTTAGCCTGGAGTTATTTGGTTGTGAATTTGTAAACTTCAAAACATGTGGAAATTGGGGTGTCTGTCTGGCTCAGTCAGTTAAGTGTCTGCCTTCGGCTCAGGTCATGATCTCAATCCTGGGGTCCAACCTTGCGTCGAGCAATCTGCTCAGTAGGGAGTCTGCTTCTCCCTCGCCCCCTCCCACCACTCATGCTCTCTCTCTCTCACTCTCTCTTTCTTTCAAATAAATAAAATCTTCAAAACATGCAGAAATTTAAATTACATTTTTAGTGTTGATGTTGGTTTAGTTGAGTTCTAGTCAGATTATGGTTTGTAAGATATCAATCTCTTAAAAATTTGTCGAGACTACCTTTTTAATCTAATATTGTGATAAATTTCTTTTGTAAAAGTTCCATTGATAGCTTAAAAGAATACACTGTATAGATTCTTCATTTGATTGGTTCAGAGTATTATACATATTCAATACTTGATTTGATCAAATTTTAAAATCTTATGTTCAGATATTCTGGGTAGTTGTTAATTTTTTTATTCTGCTAGAGCTGTGAGAAGTGTCTTAAAATCTTTTACCGTTATCATGGATTGGTAAATTTCTCTGTAATATGGCCAGTTGTTGAGGTGCCTACAGGCTTATGACTGTATGTTATGAAGCATGTTGTGTTAATATATCTTTTGTCCCTCTTGGTTGTTATTAATGTTTTATGTTTTTAAATTTTATTGCATCTGATATGAAGATAGCCATATCAGCTTTCTTTTTGTTAGTATTTTTACTGTGTGGGGTGCCTGGCTGGCTCAGTCAGTAAAACATGTGATTCTTGGTCTCAGAGTTCTAAATTCAAGCCCCAGGTTGTATGTAAAGACTTCTTAAAAATAAAATCTTTAAAAATATATATTTCTGCTGTGAATCATTTTCTATTCCTTCATTTTTTATTTCTCTGTATTGTTTTGTTTTAAATATGTCTCTTGTATGCAGTATAGACCCTCCCACCTCAGACCTCAAATGGTTAATTATAGAAAATCCTGAGCCAGTACCTCTTGGGAACTGCTTCCCACCACAGGGCTCAGTCTTCCTGTCATGGATGCAGGCAGGGGACCATCAGCCCATCCTCTCTCTTATCTGCCCCCCTACATTTTCATCCCCTGTCACTGTCCTGATTTCTCAGGGAGGTCCTCAGCATTCTTTCCAATTCCCTAATTTTCTCTTGAACTCCTTCCTGTCTAGAGCTTAGCTTATCTATTAGACTTTTGTTTTGATTGCTCTATTTTTCTTTTTTCCTTTTTTAAGATTTTATTTATTTGACACAGAGAGAGAGAGAAAGAGACCACAAGAGAGGGAACACAATCAGGGAGAGAGGGAGAGGGAGAAACAGGCTCCCCGCCGAGCAGGGAGCCCAATGCAGGGCTTGATCCCAGGACCCCAGGATCATGACCTAAGTCAAAAGCAGACGCTTAAGGACTAAGCCACCCAGAAGTCCCTTGATCACTCTATTTTTCATTTCCAAGGTTTCTAAGTCATGCTTTTCAGTACCCGTGCGTCCTGACTCGATTCATGCTGGTCTTTTTCTTCTCATGTTCTGGCTCTTTTTAAAATGGAAGCTCTTCCTTCATGTATCCTGAATGTTCTAAACATGTTATACCTCTTCCCCGAAGGAGCCATAGAATTAGTGTCAAGGGGAATCAATTTGTGTTTCATTTTGTTGGCTACCTTTCTCAGCACTGGGTTTGGGTGGAGATCATTTGGAGAACGGGCTTGCATTCCCTCTCTCTGCCTCTTTTCCTCTTCTCCCCTCTACCACCCGTGCTTTCCCCTCCCTGTCTAGTGGGGTTTTCTGATTGCCTTCATCCTGCCCTTGGCTCCCTAGATGCCAGTTCAGACCAGTCTACTAATGGAGCTTCAGAAATGTGGCCCACAGTGATACTGATACTGATACTGATACTGATACTGATACTGAGGACAACCCAGGTCTGGGTACCGAGCCAGGCGATGGACTGCTTCCCTTCCTAGTCACGTGGCAGTGTTCTGTCTGGGTGCTCTCTCCCTTAAGTCCCCAGTTTGCTGAAAGCTGTAGGCCAGGCAGAAAATAGCAGAATTTTTTTTTTTTTTCATGAGTAGGAAGAGCCTGCCTCTGCCTCTGGCTTCAAGCAGGGAGCCTGGCTTCAGTCTCTGATCTCGGCACAGAAATCTTATTTTAATTTACTTTGGAAAAATCCAAATTCTGGCTAATATTGCCAATTCCAGACCTAGAGCCCAGGAAGCTTGTGGGATCCACTTCCCTCACAGCTTTGTGTTTCTGTCCCAATTCTGGGCGACGGAAGTGTTTATTTAGTTTTTCGGCTTGATAAATTCCGTTGGTCATTGCTGTGTGTTTGGAGTAAAAACATGTCAAACAACAAGCTTTCAGAACCGTCTGGGCTAGGTCTGCACGCTGACTTCTTTAAGGTTGTAAGTCTGCAGTGCATTCGGGTCAATCTTTGGTTCACTTTACGGCAAGACCAAGACTCAAGTCTGTGACTACCAGTCATGGCTAAAACGTGATTTTATCTTAACACCTGAGTATCTAATAATTAGCTTGTTTACCAAATGATCTAATCCAGTTGTCATCATGTTGAAAATGTCAAACTTTCCACCTTCCAGTTAATTTTCTTATCTACATATTCATGGAATAGCAAGCATTTCTCTTTTAAATGAAAAAGCAAGATGGTGAAAATGTCAACTCTCAGCCCCTGAATTCTGGAATCTTCTAATGATTATTTCTACCAAGTAAATAAACCCAGGAGTAAATGAAGTGTGGTTTGCTGCTTATGCTTCCTGGAATTTCTTACGGCTCGCTCAGAGTTGGAAGAAATTCCTCATATGACCACACTGAATTTTTTTCCTGTTGGTCTGCATCAAATTTGTGAAGATTAGTGACTAAAAGTCTAAGACTTTAGAAAGCCCTGTGGCAAAGGTAAAAGCTCCCTTCAAGGGAAGCTTTGACACTCAGCTGGTTTCTTGGAAGACCATTTATTTTCATGGAAAAAGTTCTGAAAGCGTTCTGTAAGGACCAGAGAGAGCAGAGAAGGTTGGTTCCCTTTTCATTCTGCTACGAATGGAGTCACGGTGCTAAGGGTGTCTCTCCAAGAAAAAAATAAATATTTTATTTAAAGTCAATTAATTAACATGTAGTACATTGTAGGGCTGTTAGTCTCCTTGGATTTGTTCATTACAGGAAGTGCCCCTCTTCACAGTGTTTGTTAAGGTCCACAGTGTTGGTTAAGTGTGTGAGTGCTCCCACCACGGTTAACCTTAGACCAGTGTGTCATGGCTGAGCACACAATCGGGAGATGCCCGCAGTCGGGGTTCTGGGAGGATGGGAGGAAGGTTTAGCATCCACTGTCCCAATGCCAAAACCAGTCCTTTGCTGGTCTCCGCTGGACACTCACTGGCATTCAGCACAGTTGTCTGCACCAGTGTTGAAACTGGCCCCAGGCCTTTCCATGAGCCACGCCCCTCTCCTCCCTCCTGCCCAGGCTCATCCCGCTGCCAGCTCTTCCTCCTCCCCTCCAGCTCTGTCATTAGAGGCCATCGGCTCTCTTCTCCTTGAGGAGGGGGAGGGGAGAGTGTCCCTGCTCTCCCTACACTTGCCCCCCCACCCGGTGATCTCACCCAGTCCCACAGCTTTAAATATCACCCCAAGGCTGTTAACTCCCATATTTTTATCTCCAGCCCAGACCTTTCTTCTGAGCTCCAGGCTCACACAGCCAACTGCCTCCTCAGCTATCTCACACTCAACTGGTCCAAAATCGAGCTCGGGAGCCTCCTCCTCCCATCCTCCTTATCTGAATAAATGGAACTACCATCTGTTCCTGTGCTAAAGTCACAAACCCAGGAGTCATCTTTGCAAACTTCCTCCTCTTTTTGCTCATAAGAGCTAACCCGTTACCAAATGCCACCGATCCCACTCTCCGCGCGCTTCACAGATCTGTCCATGGCTCTCCGTCCCCAGGGCCCCACGACCTCTCAACTGGAACACTGCAACTTGTTCTCCTCCCGGCCCCTTCTCCTGTGCTCCCCACCGTGGCCTGGGAGGTCTTTAAAACATACTGTAAAACCGTCTCTGGCTTCTCCTTGCATCCAGCAGAAAATAAAACTTCCTTACATGGCCTCCTAGGTCCTGCCTGATCAGATTTCAGTTTAATTGTGGAACCTCATGTCTTCCCACATTCTTGTTCATGGACCACACTCCGGCCACACAGGTTTAGGCTCTTAGCACACAAACCCTTGTGTGTTCTTATCTCAGGTCCTTGTAATTCTAAGGATCAATCAGATGGCTTATTTCACATCTGTCTTTCCCCCAGAAGTGCAGGACCTGCTCATCTGCTAGACTCACTGTACACCAAGGCCTCGCCCACGGTCAGTACTCAGTATTTGCTGAAAGAAGTAATAAATCAGGGCGCCTGGGTGGCTTAGTCGGTTAAATGTCTGCCTTCGGCTCAGGTCATGACTTCAGGGTCCTGGGTTGGAGCCCCGAGTCAGACTTCTGCTCAGCAGGGAGCCTGCTTCCCTCTCCTTCTCTGCCCCTCCCCCTGCTCATGCTCTCTCTCTCTCTCTCTCTCTCAAATAAATAAATAAAATCTTGAAAAAAAATACAGCAATGAATGAATGAAGCATCAGGTTTTCAGGTAAATCTTTTTGGGTGACATATTTGGACGTGAATCAAGGAGACATTAGAGTGGCTGTCGACAAGAAGCGTTCAGAATGCTGGGATGAGACAAAAATTCAGTCACTTTGATTACAGGAGGGCACTTTCAGAGCAAGGTAGAGCTGGAGTGGGGAAGCTGGAAAACAGCCGTGGGAAGGGATGAACTGCCCAGTGTGAGGTTAAAATTCACAACAAATGACCAAGCAATACAGTCACTAAGCAGCTTTATTCCTATGCAGACAGGTGCGAGGGTAGACCAGCTGCTCCGCTGTCAGAGCAGATTCTGGCAAACCCCAAAGCCTCTCTCCCCTCATCTGTAACACAGGGACGCTACCATCACATCTTCCTTGGGTCCATGAGCCGATGGATGGCAAACACATTCTGCCCCCAGATCTTCTCTACCTTGAATATCCTTATCTTCTCTGAGCCCCAGGACTGTCATGTGTTAAACAATGAGTTCCTACTTAACCTCTTTTAAGCCCCTTTCAGTGTAAAGACTCCATGTTATTCTAAATAATATTAGTGCTCTAAGGCCATCCCAAGTCTCTGCAGATGAGTGGAGGAAAGGCCCTGCACCGTGAGGGGTGGACAGCACGCTGGGGCAGAACTGGCTGTGCCTGGACACTGCTGTGAGGGGACTGTAGGCATTACCCCACCCAGGACACCAAGTTCTAGAACGAGCTTTAGATACATGTTTTCAAAATAGCTATGGTTTTTTCTCCTTCTTTTCCAGAGTAGTACCTGCTCGGTAGATTAGGGCCGTAGTCATCCATTTTATTCTTTTTCTTAAATGTATTCACTCATGTTTTGGGTTGGTTTTTTTTGTTTTTAAAGATTTATTTATTTATTTGAGAGAGATAGAGAGAGAGAGAGAAAGAGAGAGAGAGCATGCACAGGGTGAGCGGCAGAGGGAGAAACAGACTCTCCACTGAGCAGGGACCCTGACTAGGTACTGGATTCCTCAACCTTGAGATCATGACCTGAGCCAAAGGCAGATGCTTAACTGATTGAGCCACCCAGGTGCCCCTACTCATCCATTTTAGTGGCTTTCTTTTCTGCAGCATTTTCAGGGTCATAGCAAAATTGAGCAAAACGTACAGATTTCTATGGGTGCCAGGATGGATCAATGGGTAGAGTATGTGACTCTTGAGCTCAGGGTCCTGAGTTCAAGCCTTCCATTGGGTGTGGAGACCACGTTTAGAGAAATTAAATAGATGGGGGTGCCTGGGTGGCTCAGTCGGTTGAGCATGGGACTCTTGATTTCGGCTCAGGTCATGATCTCAGGGTCTAAGATCGACCATGTTGGACTCTGTGCTCAGCAGAGAGTCTGTTTGGGACTTTTTCTCTCCCTCTGCCCTGCCCCACTCTCTCTCTCTCAAAATAATAAATAAATCTTTAAAATTTTAAATAAATAAATAATGAAACTTAAAAGTAAAAAGGTACAGATTTCCCATATGTTCCCTGAACCACCCCCCACCAACACACACACACAGCCTCCCACAGAATGGGACACTTGTTACAAGTGACAAACCTACACAGACACGTCATTATCACCCAAAGTCTATAGTTGACATTAGGGTTCATTCCTGATGTTGGACATTCTATGAGTTTTGACAAATATATAATGACATGTATCACCTATTATGTTATCACACGGAGTAGTATTACTGCCCTAGGTGCCTTCTGGGCCCCTCCCCCACCCCTGGCCACCACTGATCTTCCACTGTCTTTGCCTTTTCCAGAATGTCACAGAGTTGGGGTGATGCCCTGTGTAGCCTTTTCAGATTGGCTTCTTTCACTTGGTAATGTGCATTTCAGGCTCTCCAGTTTCTTTTCATGGCTTCATTTCTTTTTAGTGCTTAATGATAGCCCATTGTCTGGATGGACCCCAGCTTATGTATCCAGTCACCTGCTGAAGGACATCTTGTTTGCTTCCAGTTTGGGCACTCTTGAATAAAGCTCCAGTACACATCTGTGCATACGTTTTTGCGTGGACATAAGTTCTCACCTCCTCTGGCTAAATACCAGGGAGCATGATTGCTGCATTTAATTTTGCAAGAAGCTGCCAAACTGTTTTACAAAGGAGTCACACCATTTTGCAGCCCCACCAGCAATGAATGAGGTTTTCTACCCATCCACATCCTTAACAGCACTTGGCACCATCGGTGATCTGGAGTGTGGCCATTCTAATACGCATGTAGCGGAGTTATTGTTTTAATTTGCATTTCCCTGAAGACAGAGGATATGAAGCATTTCTTCATCAGCTTGTTTGCCATGTGTAGATCACCTTCAGTCAGATGTCTGTTAAGGGCTTTGGCCTATTTTTAATCCAGCTGTTCATTTTCTCATTGTTGTCGCCTTTTTTTTGAGGGGTGGGGGAAACTCTACCAGGACTCAAACCTGGAACTCGCTTTTATTTTTATCCAAATGATGCTTGCATGTAATTTTGAAAACGAGCAATTTATAAGGCCTATTATGAAAATCAGCATTTTTCTGAATCCACCTTTGTTTTCTACACAGTAGCGGCAACACTTTTGACAGATCCTTCTAATGATTACTTCCATATTTCTAAAAAGGAGGCTTATCTTGCTCCCTTGTCATTTGTCAATTTCAGGTCTTTGCTATTAGCCCCCCACTATGAATTTCATCCATTAATCTCATCTTCGTGAAGAAGCCTTTCCTGGAAACTCCTGATCTACTTCTATCAGGATGGGTTGCTCTGTAAGCTGTCATCTTGGACTCTTCTTTTCCCATCATCCAGAGGATTCCCTGAACTTCCTCTGGGTTGGATCTTCTGTTCCAGGGATCCCATATCTTCCTCTTTGGGATTATCTTCCTTTTCAGTGAAGAAAACTTGGAAAACTTATATGTCTGAAAAGATCCTTAACCTACCTCCACATTTAACTGAGAGTGTGTCTGGGTATAAAATTCTAGGTTTGAGGTTGCTTTCCGTCAGAATTTTGAGGACATTGTTCCATGGTGTTCTGACTTCCAGGGAGACTGAGGAGAATGGTTGCTGCTCTGATTCCTGATTCTCTATGTATTTCATATTGTTTTCTTCTCCTGGAGGCTTTTCCCTGTCTTCAGTCTTCTGAAGTTTCCTGTGGCTGTGCCTTGGTGTGACTCTATCTCCCTTTGACCTGGTAGGCACTCAGCAGGCCCTTCTTATTTGCAGCTCATAGCCCTATGCTCTAGAAAACCACCCTGGGTGTTTCTTTCTTTTTTATTTTTTTCTAGTAGTATCCTAGTCTAACTTCATGAGTTTAAAATCTTCCCTTATCACTCAGAGGGTACTAATTACAGCTTTTCTTTTGAATTATTATTCTCCCCTCATCTCTGATTCATCCAAATAGCTTTTCCTGTTTGTGTGTTTTCTGTTTCGTATTCTGTTTTCGTATGTTTTCCTCAAATGTCTGGGGACTTCTGGATGCCCACTTATTTGTAAGAAAAGCATATGAAGAAACAGATTGGACTCTGTATGCATATGTGGGGCTTGTGAACCATGGGTCACGCTGCAGAGCCACATAGCCAGGACATGTCATCAGAAGACACACCTCTCCCCCACCCATACAGGGGTCATCAGATCGTTTCTCAAGGCTGGACAGATTCTTTAGAGAAGACTTGTAATTTTCCACTAAAGGGGCTGCCAGGAGACTAGAGGCTGATGAACAGAAGAGGTGATACATGGACCAGCATTCAGTGAGGAAGAATTTTATTCAGTATCTCTGGTTTTAGTGTGATACCCCCACCTTGAAACATGTCTGGCATTCTCAAGTCCAGAAAATATTTTCTTGGGTAGCAGAGAGAATAGGGACAACCAACCACTTTTCTTTAAACAGCTTTATTGAAATATAATTCACATACCATACAATTTCACCCATTTAAAGTGTAGTATTCAGGGGCACCTAGGTGCCTGCCAGTTCAGCATCCAAGTCTTGGTTTCAGCTCAGGTCATGCTCTCAGGGTCCCGGGATTGAGCCCCACATCCAGCTCCACACTCAGCATGCAATCTGCTTGAGGATTCTCTCTCTCCCTCTGCCTCTACACCTCCCCTCACTCTGTCTCTCTCTCTCACTCTCTCTCAGATAAATAAGACATTAAAAAATAGAAACAAGAGATGGTTTTAATCTGATTTTATGAACCACACAGAAATAGTATAAAAATAACCGATACCATAAAGCATCTACAAACAATTCACTTAGAAAATGTATGCATACAACAAGCTCTAAATAATACAGGTGTGGCTCTGGTTTTCATTTTAGACAAAGATGACTGCTGACAGTATCCTTGGTCCTCCCTGACCTCCCACTGCCCTGGCTCGTTGTCACCCGCTGATCCTTTCCTGTGTCCCACACTGCCTTCCACACCCTCCTTCATCAGGAAGCCTTCCTGGAATTAGGAAGCATTTTGCAGAGAATGCCCAGTCTCTCAGGCCACCACGCTCCCCTCTATACACTCTTCAGCGCACTCTCCTCATCTACACGCACATTTCCACTTTCTTCCTAAACGGTTCTACATGCCACTGAGGCAGAGGGATCTGCTCACCAACAAGATCCAGGAAAAGTGACTTCAGCATTTGCCTCCTTCCCAGGGGCAGCATGTCTCCCGTTGCAGCAGGTGGGTAATCTGGCTGATTGTTATACAGACCATGTCCCTGTGGTGACACCCCCACTCTGTCTCAGGTCACAGGTCATACATCACATGATTAAAAACATGACCCAGGGAACGACAGGATCAATAATGGCGTAGTGGTGCCTCTCGAAGACAGCTCCCCCAATACAATACCCACTGATTCTATTACTTCCTGTGTCTTGTTCTTAAGGACAAGACACAACATACATGACATGTCCCTATAACATACCTTATGTTTGTCATTTGCTGAGCAAATCTCACAGCAGCGATCAGGTGGAATGTTACCCGTGTTCTCTCGGAATGATAATGCGTCCTAAATTAGAATAATCCAGGATAATTCGTGGCCATTCCGCCCCCACCAGAATCATCATCCCACCGAGGCATCCGTCCCCGTGGGGACTCGCAGTCTGGGGTCTCAGCTGCTTGCCTGTGGGTCAGCACGTGTTTACGGGCTCAGCGTCTTAGGAAACCTTGCTTAGGGGACCCGGTTTACAGACCCGGGGAGGGCGTGGGAATTCCGAATCCCATTCCAGACTCTTCTTCCAGCTTGCTGTGTGGCCTCCCGCAAGTCATTTTCCGTTCACGCGGTCATTTCTGCATTTCAACATGGAAATCGCGTCCTCAAGGTTCTCAAGGGCATCGTGAGAAAGGGGCGAGTGCTGGTCAGAAAGAAAACGATCCGAAAGTACCAAGACCTCCTTGGCAGCACTGACCTGCTGCAAGACACGAAACCAGGCAGGACCAGAGAGCCTAGCCTAGACACGGCCAGAACCAAAGGCGTGTTGCTGTTACAAAGAAGGAACAATGTCTGAGTTTAACATTCACACATTCCAAACCACAGTCTTCCAAGCCTGTGTCCTGCAGCCAAGCCACTTGGTGGGAGCCAGGTCTAGGGGAAAGTTTCCAGAAAACAGATTTTGGCAAATGTTGCCTTCAAACTTGTAGAGAACACAGTTCAGTCTTGTTTTGTGTGTTGTGTGTGTGCGCACGCGCGTGTGTTTAAAGAACATTCTCATTCCTTTTTGTCACAGAATTTCACGGGCCCTGTTTATTTTTCCTTTTCAGGTTATAGGATATGGATTTTTCAAAGTCAGATGAGAGGAACAGACACATTTCATTCCTTCCTTACAAGATCCTTCCAACTTGGAGGCGGAGCGAGGGCCCGAGATGATATTTTAGATACTTGTTTTTCTAATGTTATCATTAAATTACTTCAGGAGAGGGGAAAAAAAACAAGAACAAGGCACGAAAATCTGCTTTTTTTGACTGCTTCGCAAAGAGGCTAACATATGCGAGTGAAAGGAATGATTATTGCTTTTAATGATAGTCCTTGGACAAAGGGCCTATGTGGCCCAGTGTCCTGGCGTCCAGAGAGGGCAGTGAGCCCTGGCTGGTTCAGATAGCTTCAAAAACCAAAAACAGCCACTGCAAGTGCATTGGTTTTAGAGGAATGTCCAAGAAAATTGCCCCCCTTCTACTCATAACGTGTCATTACCAAAAAATAGAAGCCCATACATTCCAATCTGATCTGCATTTAACTCTGGAAGCCTGTACATGTTGCTATGAGGTAAGGGGCTGATTCCGAGCTCCAGAATTCTTTCGGTGCCTTAGATGCTATTTTAAAGTGGATATCCCTTTGGGTTTCTCGCCATTATCCCTCCTGGGTCCTGTCTCTGACGAGGACTCCCAGTCCTAGTAAACAAGAACGGTGGAACTGGTGGCCATTTTAAAGGTTCAAGTTCAGATCTCGTGGTTTGCACTTGAGTTAATGTACGCACATCTGGCTGGAGAGACGGCACCGATGCGCAGTGAGATCTGGCCTACCCACAGCTAAGTTCTAGCTATGAGTAACTCAACAAACACTTCCTGTGGAATTCTTTACCTAGTAGATCCTCAGCAAAGGGTCCACATTCCAGAAAGCGCAGGAAAGCTTGATTGTCTAAGCCTCCTGCCCCCTACAAGATAGACACTTGAATTCCAGCACACACACTAGAGTTCATACCTGACACATTTTTTATAAAAATTTCTGATATATCTGTAGCCCCAGGCCTGCTTTCCTCTCTTCACTTTCTCTTCTCCTGATTTTTCTGGGGAGATAATAATGTACAGATTTAAAGGCATGTTCCTGGCACTGACGCCTCATTGGAAATAGACTCATTAGAAGAAAATATGACCCCGGCACTTGGGTGGCTCAGTTGTTAAGCATCTGCCTTTGACTCGGGTCATGATTCTGGGTCCTGGGATCGAGTCCCACATCGGACTCCCTGCTCAGCGGGGAGTCTGCTTCTCCCTCTGCCTCTGCCTGTAGCTCCCCCTACTTGTGCTCTCTCTCTCTCTGTCAGAAAAATAAATAAAATCTTAAAAAAGAAAAGAAAATACAACCCTGTATTAAGGCATCAAGGCCTATACTTGTATTGGTCCAACCTTCCTAATATCTTGTTTTTCTATAGCATTTTACCTGTTTATATTCATGTACATGACCTTTTATCCTCCTAGCCATGGGTTAACGTAAATATTGTGCCTACTCTACAGATTCAAAAAATTAAGACCTTCTCCTAACCCCAACCTTTGCAGTGCTAAATGGTTTCATCACCATAGCAGAAGTGCTTCTACTAGCCGAAAAGTAGAATCACATTCCTACTCCAGATTTTGTTGCTGGTCTCACCCTAGTGAGTTATGCTTAGTAACGCCACTGCCATCAGGTAAAGAAATATATACCAAAGTTCCCTGCAGATGCTGAACGCTTATTTATTTTTATTTGTTTAAAGATTTATTTATTTATTTATTTAAGAGAAAGGGAGAAAGTGGGGAGGGCCAAAGAGAGTCTTAAGCTGACACAGGGCTCGATCCCGTGACCCCGAGATCATGACCTGAGCTGAAATCAAGAGTCAGAGGCTTAACCAACTGAACCTCCCAGGCGCCCCCAGATGCTGAACATTTAAATGGTACCAACAGTTGAACTGATTTAAATAAATCATCTGCTACCCCATTCCCTCTCTACACCCACAAAGAAAGATAAATAACTTTTCATGCCTCCTTGGTCCAAGAATGCCTGAAATTGGAATTATCCCAGTACTGGGGCCTGAAGTTGCCTCAGTCGGAAGCTCTCTTTTTTAAATTCAGACTCCAGTCACTTTCTTTCTAGAGGCTCCTTTTGCCAGTGGGGCTTCTGGCAAATAATCCCCAGGAAAGGGATCTGTGTGTATTGATGGGATGGAGACAATAATGACACCTGCTACTTACCCACCCAGCACAAGTGTTGGGAGATAACCAGATAATGTCTCTTGTGTGCTTTGAATGCCTAGAAAGAAGAGAAGGTTTACGTGTAAAGGAGCAATTTTACTGAGTCAGCACAAAATCATCGTCTATGTTTTACATGCAAGCCCATTGCCCAAGACACTGATGAGCAGAATATGGCTCTCATGTTTAATGTTCTAAGGACATGATGATGTAACATTTGCAGAAGAGCCAGAGTTGGGAAGGTAAGACGTCCTCTTCTTTATAAAAATCCCTGTACAACTGACATGGATTTTAGGTTACCTTCTCTAACTGGCTCTGCAATGGGGACAGGCCCCAAGATCCACAAAACATTCCTTCCGTTCCATCATCGGTCACGTGATGCCACCCCTAGGAAGGGCCAGGATGCTGTGGTGAGGGGTGACACGGAGAGGAGAGAAAACATATCCATTTCTATTTGGGGGATGCCAAATTTGAAAGCCCAAATGTTGGGGATATCTATGGCCTTCCTTCTGGAGAGTCTCTGCCTGTCAGGGCTGTTCCCCACAGCAGCATCCTGCCCCACGCCTAGCAAGACCATACCAGGTGACTGCCCTACAACCACCATTTGAATCTGTTTAAAAGAATAATGCCAGAGTGTCTGGGTGACTGGGTCGGCTCAGTGGGTTAAGCCACTGACTTCGGCTCAGGTCATGATCTCTGGGTCCTGGGATTGAGCCCCGCATCGGGCCCTCTGCTCAGCGGGGAGCCTGCTTCCTCCTCTCTCTCTCCCAGTTCTGGAGACTGAGACTCTGAAGTCGGTTGCAGCAGGCTGAAATGAAGGTGTTGACCGGCCAGCGCTCCCTCCTGAGGTTTGGACGCTACAGGCGTCCGTTGGCTTGGGGCAACATCCCTCCAATCTGTTTCTCTGGTCACACTCCTTCGCCTCTTTGGTCTGCCATGCCTGGCTCTCATGAGGGTGCTCTGGGCTGCATCTAGGGGTCACCTGGACCAGGGGTGGGGGTGGGGGCGGGAGGGGCATTCGGCCGATCACACCACCCCTGTCTGAATCCCTGGGTCTCCAGGACAAGCCCAACTCATGCCTCAATTGAGTCTCTCTTTACTTGCCTTCAAGAAAGCAGAGTAAGTCCTCTCTTCTTTCTTTAAGGGAGAGAATAGTGGGAGAGAAGTTTTATGTGTTCAATAATTTACAGAGAGGAGTGGGCAGCCATTTTATAGATGTCTTCTTATCGCCATTTTACAGATGAGGCCATGAAAGCTCGCTCAGAGAGGCCAAGTAATTTGTCCCGGGTCTCCCAGAGAGTACATTTAGAGACAGAGTGGGAACATGGATCTGTCTGGTTTCAAAGCCCATGTCCTGTCTACCCCACCAACATTCCTCAAATTCCTTTCACACCAACACCTTGTAAAGGAAAAGCAATTCTGACAGACCCCAGTCAGGGAAACAAGTGACTTTTAAAAAACTAAAATGTTAGTCCACAAAAACGTGAATTTACACATTCTCAAGTTCTCCCCCAATCCTGGGGAGACATGTGTGAGAGGCACTGGGAGAACCACGGTATCTCTGCTCTGGAGAACTCCTCTTTAAGGATCCTAAATATTCAGACCCAGGACAGCTGCTTTTCAACTGTGTCGCTCAGCTGCTTAGGGAAGACTTTAATGAAACAAAGAATTTACTGCTGATAAGGTTTTTACACTCGCAATCTCTCAGTATTCTGGGTGTGAGTTAATGATTCCCGCCACAGAGACGCGTGAGGAACTTTAGTCACACGGAAGTAAGGGGCTGTGGCATTTTCTGAGCTTAATCTAAATGAAAGTTTACCTAGATGTCCTATGAAAGCTTTGTAGATTAGAAATGTCACCCTCGTTTTAGCACAAGCTAATAGCTATAGTATGGTTGAAGCCTGACGTGTATCACACAGTTATTTGATTACAGTTCTTCCTGTGCCGGGGACTGCTCTAAGGACTTCACGTGAATTAACATATTTAATACTCATGAAAATCCTGTAATGCAGGTCGTAGTCTTCTCTTCCTTTTTTAAGTAGTAAAACTAAGACACGGAAAGGTTAGGTCATTTCTTAAAGTCACACAGCCACTAGAAGGGGCGGAAGTAGGACGACACCGGAGTCATCTGATTACAGGCGCCACGTTTTAACACAACTGAGAACGAAGACGCTCTGTGCCTACACTCAATTCCTGGGCCCTGGCCCGAGATACGAAGTGTTACAGAGAGCATGAGCACAAACACAGTCCCTGTCCCCATGCTCCTTCGTCCGTGTAGTTTTGCCAACAGGCTCTTCCTTGAGATCTTCTGCTTACTCTTCACTGTCCAGTCTCCCAAGGGCACAGCTGAAGGTGAAAGGCCATTATCCTCACACTGGACTCTAGAAATTCCTTCCAATCTGGTTTACAGAACACCTGTTCCCAACAGCCTGTACAGTGAAGGGAAAAGTGGAACATCCCCTCCACCCTCCCACACCGTCTCCACTTCAGTCCCTCAATCTACTCTTTTGCGACCTTTTTCCTTCAAAGGTTTCCGTGGAGAAATGTTGGAGTTACAGAAAGAGGCATCACGTGCCTTGTCTCGACCTTCCCAGGAACAGATGGGCCTCCAGTTCCAACAGACCCCTTGAGTTCTTAAACATTTCTTCACTTTTCATTACCCATTTGGTGTTCTTACAACAGATCGTTAAATCTTGATTATGCCAGCGGAATCTAGTTCCAGGTGATGGAAGACCTGCACATAATTATGCTGTTGAAAGGAGCTTTCTCACATTCCTAAAGACCTCGGCTTCTCTTCTGAGAATGCATTTCTAGGAAGACTCAGACCCCACTGCCAAATGTGTAAGAACTTCTTCTACCTAAGGAAATGAACTTGGTTTGTTTTCTTCTTTGCCTTTCTGGGAAGTATAGTCTTGGTCCCAGTTCGACGGAAGAGTCTGCTCACATGAGGTGGAAAACACCCTCTCGCTGAAGATACTGATGGTCCTCAAAGGTCCCATCCACTGGCACCTGGGTGGCTCAGTTGCCTTCAGCTCGGGTCATGGTCCTGGGGACCAGCCAATTGTCCTGTGTCGGGCTCCCTAATCAGCGGAGAGTCTGCTTCTCCCTCTGCCCCTCACCCCTGCTCATGATCTCTCCCTCTCTCTCTCACACATAAATACATAAAATCTTAAAAAAAAAAAAAAAAAAAGATCCCATCAATAATGGAAGCTATGCAAGTGTCTTGACAGGCAATAAGCAAAAGAGAAACAATTTGCCATGGAAAATTATGATAAGATAGACATTTTACATAAAGTCAACTTCCTGAGGTTCTCAAGGTTACCTTACTTACTCCAAGAAAATCATCTCCATATTAGTTCCAAAACAAAGGGATTTTTCTCATTTTTTAATCCCTGATTTCCAGTTATACTCTTAAGACTCCAAACTCAGCCGTGATCAAGCCCATCTAAGATTTTAACAGCAGACACAGTCTTGTTGACTCTCTGTCTGGACCTCATCTTTTAGTCTCTGGACTCAATCCCAATGTTTGGACACTCTCGAGCAGAAAGAGATGTTCCCGGATGAGGAAGTCAGTGAAAGATCCACGTTCCCACTGTCTACTCCTTTCCCATTCCTGTGATTATAAGGCCTTTCTCTGAAGTCATTATCTATGTAATCAGCTTCCCTAAGCCGTAAGTTCTTCAGAGAAAAAAAAGCAATCCTTCCAGCGCTTGGTTATTCCTCCATTTCTCTCGGTCGGTGCCCTACAGGCAATCCATGTGGCTGACTCACAGAGTGACCGAGTCAGATAGGACTTCCACACTTGCCTCCTGGTTCCTCTGCAAAATGCTAATTCTTGTCTTATTGCTTAGTGCGGTTTTTATTAAGAAGTCTTTTCTTCTTGAGGGGCAACTGACTGAAAAGTTTTTCCGTCTTAGGAACCCAAGTGGAGAGAAGGCCGTTCATTGCACAGCTCCAGAGGGTGAGATGGCCTCTGGACGTGGCTGGTTCTGTTTGCCTTGTCTCTCCAAGAGCCTAGCAGCCCTTTTACAGAATATATTAGGCATGTTGGTCATTTTGCCTACCAAGCTTATAAATGAACTTCCTGTATGAGGGGAGCCCCAGAAGAGAGGGAAGGCAGGACTCCTTCCCCGAATTTAGAAGCCAAAGAGGGGTGCCTGGGTGGCTCAGTTGGTTAAGCATCTGCCTCCGGCTCAGGTCCTGATTACAGTGTCACAGGATCGAGCCCCATATGGGCTCCCTGCTCAACAGGGCTTCTGCTTCTCCCTCTCCTGCTGCCCCTCTCCTACACTGTGCACTCTCTCTCTCTCAAATAACTATATAAAATCTTTAAAAAAAAAAAAAAAAAAGAAGAAGAAGAAGAAGCCAAAGAGGACAGAGTTTTTATCTTTGCCCCAGTAACTAGGAAACTATCACATCTTCTGGGCTCAGCCATTCAGAGGCCCTGTCTGGGACATGATGTGGTAGACCTGAGCGTCCAACAGCTAGGCCATTAGTATTGGAGGTGGCAGAGCCCAGCGGCACTATGACAAGTGTCCAGCAGTGATGGCACCAGTGGCCGCATCCTGAGCAGACCACCCTGTGTGAAGATCTCGGCTGTGCTCTCCTCCTGTGATTTTGTTCATTTCCAGTCACCTGGTTCTCGAGCCCTTCCACCAATTCTGCAAGCTGCACATACTCTTCCAATAAACTCTTCTGCTCAGGTCAGTCGGAAGATTCCCGTTGGTTGCAACCAAGAATTTTGACTGATATGCCAACTTTTCCTTCTTGGATACATGATCCAGTAACAACAGAGGATGGTGGCTCAACTGGGCCAGTTCCTGCTCTTGGGTTGACCCTCCCACCGAGCATGCACGGCTTGACTTCCTCTCAAATCTGAAGGAGCTTATATACTCCAAGGACAGACCCCAGAACATTAGCAGACAGGGGCTTGCAGACCCCAAACACACTGGGAGAAATGACTGGTGTAGGAGGACATACCCAGTAGCTTTTCTGTAGAAAATTGGGTATTTTAAGAACAAATGGAAAAAACCTTGAATATTGATGATTCTTCTTTCTTTGAGAGAGAGAGAGAGAGAGAGCTGGGGGTAAGGAATGCAGAGGGAGAGAGGGAATCTCAACCAGACTCCACACCCAGCATGGAACCTTATTTGGGGCTCAACCTTACGACTCTGAGATCATGACCTGAGTCAAAATCAGAGTCAGCCACCCAGGCACCTCAGATAGTGATGCTTCTTTTAAAAATATAGTTTATGTACCAGCACCTGGATGGCTCTGTTGGTAAAGTTTCTGCGTTAAGCTCAGGTCATGATCCCAGGGTCCTGCGATCAAGTTCTGCATTGGACTCCCTGTTCGGCGGGGAGTCTGCTTCTCCCTGCCCCTCTGATGCTTCTCCCTGCTTGTGCTCCCTCCCTCAAACAAATACAATAAAACAAATAAATAAAATCTTTAAAAAATAATAAAAATAAAAAATAAAGTTTATTTTGTTTCTCACCCCACATACAAAACTAATTCGTGTTCATCGTTAAAGATATGGGTCAAACAAAGATAGGAAGAAGGGAAAAAAAAAATGCCTGTCATTCCACCAGCCACCAGTAGCCACAAATGAAATTTCAGTGTGTTTCTTTTCTAATATTTCTTTTACGGAAAATTCTCCATAACTACACTCATCTTCATCTGTTGCCTGCTAAAATTCTGAAAAGAGCAGAAACTTTCCCATTACATACTGATACCTATCTCTCTCTATACCCCCAGGCACGAAATATAAGACAGTAAACTTTACCTTTCGGCTGAAAGGAACATTTCTCAAAGTGTGTCCCGTGGAACACTTACTCCTTCTTTTGTCATCAGATCCTATAGATAGAGTATAAAAAGAGTTTTTCTGAATCAGAAAAGTTTGGGAAATACTGAGATCCTGAAGTACTGGGAAAACACGTCTCTTTATTGCATGAATTTCCCGAGCTCTGAACACATCAGAGTCTCTCAAAGTCAGCAGCATTTGCCAGGCATATTGGGCCACAGGAATCCCCTTTGAAAATACTTTCCTTGGAACCAGTGTTCTAGGGAGGGCTGACCCAGGAAACTTAGAACTTTGTATCGTTTTACCCTCCTCCCACACCATGAGCGAAAACCCAGTTCAGAGTCAGTAGAGGAAAAGGATATATCTCAGATATATAAAAAGCAAAATTTGGGAAATAAATGGCAGAATGGGACCTAGGAAGAACTTTTTCTTTGCAGATTTGTCTACCTGTAAGAACATGACTGAGGGAGTGGGGTTACAAACATCACAATTCTTGCCTGAGAGAACTAAGACTAGAGCACTGCTGAACTCTAACGGAGCATACTTGTCTTGGGAAATATTACTGTGTAAGTGGCTTTATCCACATTTTGGTAGAAAATCCAATTAACTTACTAAAAAGTTGTTTTTCCAGACTAAGGAGCTGAACCTTGTGTTATTCCAGTATCATTGTAGTACTTTCCCCCCTGAAAAAGGACAGGTCCTCATGACAAATATATATTATTATTATTTTTTTTAAAGATGTTAACAGGGACAAAGGAGGAAACAAGAAAACACAGAGGGGTAAGACAAGGAAAACATCGTCACTAGGACAAAGCATGGTGGACCCAAGAAACTTTGGCCAGAAATCCTATTCTTGCTCAATCACTTTCCTAGCTTTACTAAGGCCTGGTCAGACTCCATGTAGAATGTGCCAGAGAATCTAGGGGTTCAGCTTTAGAGTAAAAATGAAAACATGGCTCCTTCCCTTAAGCCAACACGCCGAATGCCCATTTGCCAGATGCAGAAACTGAGTTTTAAGAAAGTTTCTAAAAGCCCTGAAATTGGGCAGTGTCTCCTAACACACACTTTATGTAGCACCTTGGTTGGGGTCTGCTCCGTAAACTTGCTTTGGGCCAAAACCCAGAAGCAAGGCTGCCACAACGCTCCTGATCTTGGTGTCTGTCATTTTTGGAATAAACTATGTGTTTAGGAAAGTCTGGGAATTACCAGAGTTCAAAAGTACCCTCTTTCTGTGAAGGAACCTAAAGGATCTTTTAGAACAACTTCCTGATTCTTTGCCTGAAGCTTTCGTGGAGCTTCTGTTGGGTGAGCAGCCCGGCAGACCCCCCGTTACGGAGCTGGACAGCGAGAGCTCAGTGACCCTCCAGGGAAAAGTGGAATCTGAGGTCATAGCTGGGAAGGACCTTGATGATCATGCCTGCTACCCCAACCCCCTCTATTTACAGATCCCAAAACATGACGCCTGAAACCCACCCAGAATCCCAAGAGTGAATGTGCTCTCCACCCCTTCTGTTTGGGCGCAAGTTTCCCATGGCCTCTAGCCAGAGCGTCTCTATCAGTAATGTCTAGAGGATTTACGAGGCCACGCGATCCTCTGGGTTTCTACGCAGACCTAAACAGGAAACCCACACAAGGAAATGCTCTTTCTGTTTGCAGGCCAGATTCCCAGGATGCTTTCACCAGAGTGCTCTGGCTGAAACAAAACCAGGGCCTGGCCCCACAAATGCCCTTGGATCCCGAGGCCGAGGTGCCCTCCCCACCCCTGTCCGCCCCACCCCTCCTCCAGGCCTGCGCTAATTTAAGGAGAACATGACTAGCTTCTCTCAGACCTTGATGTCAGGTGGCTCCTTTGGTCTAGATGCCAAACAGGGGTCAGTCCGGAGATACCCACCCCTCTCCCAATCTCGGAGTTCAAGATTTTGCTTCTCCTCACCTATGTGACATCAATGAACCTGGGAAAGTTAGGCACCCCACTCACTGCCCCCTCCTATTCTGTCTGCATGTGGCATTTTGCCTTGGGGCCGAAAAGCTAGTGTGCATTTCCCAGCCCAGGGGCAGCCAGACCCTTCTGGGTCCTTCTGAGTCATCATTGTACATGATGGACGGCCACTTGACCTGACCCAGCTCTGGTCTTCTTTGCTGCAACCTCAACCTGGTGTTCTGCCCAATCTCCTCTCCCCGGGTCATCGGTCCATCTGCCCTTGTGTCCAGCCCTTCCGGCCCAGGATGGCATTTTTCATTCCTTTCAGTTCTCTTGGAGGATTTGGAACTTCAGAGGCTGCTGTTCAGACAGGAAGGAAGTGTGTGTTGCTGGCTCACAGAGCAGAACTGTGGCACTGGTGACCCTGCTCCCCCTCCTCAGGCCTCCTCAGGCCTCCCCCCACCACCCCCCCCACCTGGGGGCTGACACCAAAAATAGACTCTGTTCTCCCTGGTTGCCCCCCACACACACCTCCCCCAGAAGAGAAGGCACAGGCTTCTGGGGAGCGGCGCTGTTATCGGGACTGACTGTCTTTCAGGAATTACCAGATGTTGGGAGAGGATAATGTGTCACTTCCTCTAACAAATCGTCTGGGCGTCTGTGCATTTCCTTTCGAGTCAGCTCTCCAGCAGAATGTGATGCGGTGACGTCGAAGGACAGATCATTCTGGCCTCCACACTCGGGTACTGGGAGGCTACTGGGAGGCCCTCCAAACACTTGGGTTCCCATCCTCCATTAAGAAACTGTTTCTGGGGGCACCTGGGTGGCTCGGTCGGTTGAGCATCTAGGTTCTGCTCAGGTCATGATCCCCGGGAGTCCTGATATCCAGCCCCCAGGGCTCCCTGCTCAGCAGGGAGTCTGCTTCCCCCTCTCCCTCTGCCCTTCCCCCTACTTGGCCATGAGCTCGCTCTCTCTCTCTCAAAAAAAATTTAATAAAATCTTTAAAAAAAAAAAAACAGAAACTATTTATGTCCTCTGTATGCATGGGTGACATAACGAGGGAACAGCATAAGTAGCAGTTAAAGTCAAGGGCTCTGGAGGGGTGCCTGGGTGGCTCAGTCAGCTAAGAGTCTGCTTTCAGCTCAGGTGATGATCTCGGGGTCCTGGGATTGAACCCCACGTGGAGCTCTATGTGCCGTGCAGTGTCTGCTTGTCTCTCTCTGCCCCTCTCCCTACTTATGCGTTCTCTCTCTAAAATAAATAAATAATTCTTAAAAAAAAAAAAAAAGGCAAGGGCCTGGAGACAAGATAAAGAGTCTAACGGAAAAGACAAGTAGCCAAGAACACCAGGAGGGGACTTGGAGTAATCAAATTGACGATCGGTAGTCTCAGTGGAGGGCAGGCACCAGCCATGCTACTGGGGAGCTCAGCCCACCATTCCACCAGCCCTGCTGAATCTGAAGCTGTGGGGATGAAGCTCAGCACCCTCTTTTGAGCCTTCCAGAAGGTTCTGCTGGGCCCTCCAGTTTGAGAATCCCTGACCTGGATAGATGCCCATTGGGAATTTCTCAGCAGCCAAGAGAAAAAGAGATGGTTACCCCAAATCCTTCAGCAACCCCACAGAGGTGGGACTTGATGGGGAAGGCTATCTTGGCAAGAGAAAGATCCTACAAATAGAAATGAATTGGGCGCCTGGGTGGCTCAGTGGGTTAAGCCGCTGCCTTCGGCTCAGGTCTTGATCTCAGGGTCCTGGGATCGAGTCCCGCATGGGGCTCTCTGCTCAGCAGGGAGCCTGCTTCCTCCTCTCTCTCTCTCTCTGCCTGCCTCTCTGCCTACTTGTGATCTCTCTCTGTCAAATAAATAAAGTCTTAAAAAAAAAAAAAAGAAAGAAAGAAATGAATTGACCTCAGAGAAAACAATCAAAGACATAACAACATCTCTTTGCTGACACCAGGCTAATTTGTAGCGCTTCTAGAATATGGTTTAAGGACTAAGAATATATTCATAGGTGGGGCGCCTGGGTGGCTCAGTGGGTTAAAGCCTCCGCCTTAGGCTCAGGTCATGATCCCAGCGTCCTGGGATAGAGCCCGGGCTCTCTGCTCTGCAGGGAGCCTGCTTCCTCCTCTCTCTCTGCCTGCCTCTCGGCCTAATTGTGATCTCTGTCTGTCAAATAAATAAAATCTTTAAAAAAAAAAAAGAATATATTCATAGGATATTAAAAACAATGTACAATATGGATCCAAATATGTAAAATGTATGTGTATATCAGTTCATATATAGGAAAAACATTGAAAAATTACATATGAAAATGTTAACAGCGATCATTTCTCCCCCAACCAGTGATGGATTATGGATAGTTTTTATTTATCCCTTAAGCTTTTTTGTTTACGCCCCCAACTTTTCCATAATGAATAGGTATTCTTATAACCAATTTTTTTTTTTCAGTGCAGTGGCAAGCTTGTTGGGTCAAACAGTCCTTTAAACAAATGTGTAAGGCCCTCTGCAGAGGCCAGCTCTCCAAGAATTTATGTCACACAGATAATTAACACCACCTGTTACACTTGGGCTAAAAGGGGGCCTGAACAACAACGAAAACGGGCACTGTGAAACTCATCAGCCCCAGTTCAGACCCGCACAGCAGGGAGAGCCCCCCACCCCCACCCCCATCCCCGCCCCGCCCGCGGCACCTGCCGCCTCAGTGGCTGGGCGCCCCGCGAGCGAGGAACTGGGGTGCTGGGCATTCTCAGCTGCCGCGGGGCCCAGGCCCCTCCGCGCGGCTTTGCGCAGAAGCCCGAGGCCTTTCGGATTTTACACCCCGATTTCCAGCCGGAGCTAAGCTAGAGACAAACACGCAGCCAAACAAAAACACTGAAAGAGCCCTTAAAAGCCTGGAAAGGAAGAAAGGACAATGAAACGTGATGTAAGAGCCACTGAACGGCCAGTGACTCAGCGCTCCTGCCCCATCAACACCAGCTGCAGCCCGCGGACGGACACACACACACACACACACACACACACACACACACACCCGCCCGCAAACGCGCGCACGCGCGCGCTGTGCAAACGTCCCAGCGCCTAGAGCGGAGCAAAAATTCCAGCCCTTGCGCGGCGCCGCCGACAAGACCCCAAGATCTCCGCAGCCGCCGCCCCGGCAGCATGCTTACGGGTGTTTGTTGCACGTTAATTCCGCTTTCTATTAACATCTTTTATCCAGACTCCATCCCCGAGGAGCTGGACGCGTGTCCCCGGGAGCAGAGTCAGCAAACAGGAACCAGTCCCGGCCTGCAAGCCCGGCGGTCTCTCCCTCCGCCTCGGACACGTCCCAGGGCGCGATCTGGTTAGTGGGGTCGGTCGGAGAGCTGGCTTCTGCAGGAGGCTGGGCCGGGAGGTGCCGGGAGGGTGCGTGTTCGATCCCCACCCCTTGTGAGCCAGGGAGGGGGCTGGGAGAAGATTCGCACAGACCACAGATGGGAGTGGGAATCTGTCCCAGGGGATGTTTGACTCAGGCGGTGACTCCGTCTGCAAACGTCTCCTCTTATTGAAAGTTGCATTTTTAAACTCAGCCTTTACCACAGTTCAGAGTCGGTTGAAGTGACCCCTCCCATGGAGTCGCCTGGGGCTGGCCCGGCTCCTCCCAGCGGCTCCGATACCGCAGGGCCCGCCCCCAGGGGCTCTGCGGAGGAGGCTGGGCCCAGAGGCCGGCCGCTCCCTTCCAGCACCAAACCCACAACGCACCGGCGCGGCTCTTCAGACTCGATCCAAAAGCAGCTTTATTTTTGTCACCCGCGGCTCCTTCAAAATATTTCACAGGGATCGCTCGCTCCTGCCCTTCAATGAAAAAACCCCATGAACTCCAGAATTTTTTCTGCTGGCTCTGAGGTATGAGGTCATCCTATGGACGGAGGTTCAAATCAGAAACACAGTCTTGTTTCAGAAATTAGGTGCTGGGCCAAGAATCCAGCAGAGTGACACTATAAGATTCATTCCAAGGTGGGGCTTCACAGCAGTCCTCGCCCCGCTGAGTGGGAGGGAGCAGGGGTCAGGGGACCCCATGACACATAGTTGAATGGACTCTTTCCTGGGTCTGCTTGTTGGTTTGTTTCAGCCTCATTTAGGCACCCAGATGCCATCCTCAGATTGTTGGCTGCCCCCCCAACACACATTACCCTCTAAACCCCCACCAGGCTTTCCTTATCCCCTTACGTCTCAGGCCAACTCTTGGATCAAATTCCAGACCTGGGCTGGCCTGCTGCCTCCATCCCCAGTCCCATGCAGGTTGGTCCCCGCTCTCTGCGGGGTGCAGTTCTTGCCCAAATGAAGCCCTGTTTTCTTTTTTCTCTACTTCCTCCCACTGCCAAGACTGCTGCTGGAGCTCTCTGAGCCGCTCCGAAAACGCAGGTCCCAGGGTGGGCCTTCTCTCACAGGACCTGAGCTGCCCCAGCCCCATCCCTCCTGGAGAGGCCAGTGCAGTCATGGCTTTCCTAACAAATGCCCCCGCCCTCCTTTTTCTGGAACCTTCTCTATCCCTTCACAGGTGAGGGTTTCTAAGGGCTGTGAAAACCAGGTTCTGGACATTTCCTTTGAAAAGCTGCATATGGTCTGTGCGACACGTGCCTCAAATGACTATACTATTCAACCAGCCACTGGCGTGGGGCACGTGAGAGTCGTCTATAAGGTGGGAGTAATACCATCGGCCCTCAGGAAGTGTCCAGGCATGCCACTCTGAGTACATGGCCCTCACATGAAAACAGTGTTAGTATTCACCTATTAATGGTGTTACCAACTCGCTTCGAGTTCAGCTTCTCATCATTTTGAGATCATATCTCATAGAGTATGGAAAACTAATGCATACTTTTTTATTTTTTAATTTTAATTTTTTAAAAGACTTTATTTATTTACTTGAGAGAGAGAGAGAGACCATGAGCAGAGTCAGGGGCAGAGGGAGAAGCAGGCTGCCCGCTGAGCAAGGAGCCTGAAGTGGGGCTCGATCCCAGGACTCTGGAATCACGACCTGAGCCCAAGGCAGACTGTCAACTGAGCCACCTCTGCATATTTTTAAATTTGCATTTTCAAGTAAAAGCTATAGTTTGTAATTCTTAATATTCAACAGTAAGTATTATGACACCATTAAAAAAAATACCATCTGACCTCCTCACCTCCTAGACCTGTCTGGATTTGGAATAAGACCAGAGAAGCTCTGGTAACTCGCATCTGTCAGTGGTGGGCTGGAGCTGCTGTGTGTCTTCCCAGCTCCCAAGTTCTGGAATATCACACTGGTAGCTTGCGATTGGCCATGGGGAGGGTATTTCTGCAGCGGAATTGAGCAAATGTCGCAAGTTAGAGCTTTCTCTCACTTCCCCACCCAAAGCTGATTATTAAACACTCACCCACATACCACTGCATGCAATTATAATGCAATAAATTTTATTGCTATATATGGTCTATATCTGGAGGCCCCACGTGACATGGCTGAAGATAAGGCCCCCGGGTAGAGCCGTGATAAAGAAGAGAGCAGAATGAAGGCTCCGCCTCCCATAGGAATATCCCTGGTAGTGTGGCCCCAGACATGTGCCCAGGGGCAGGACAATAGGGTTCTCAGGGCCTGAGGAAGCACCTGCTTTCTGGGAAAAGTGATTTCCTAACAGATGGGGGAGAAAGGTGGGTGTGTGTTCCTCAGAGTGGGAACACAGACGGCTGGCTAGAGTGGCCCCGGGAGGCAGGGCGGCCCTATTTTCAGGCCTAAACCCATCTCCACTCCTGCAGGTCCTCCCTGATGCCGGGATGCTGGCAAAGACACTGCGGCCCCACGAGGAGCATGGCCTCTGTGGCCCCAGAGCTGGGCTCCCCTCTCTAGCGCCTGAAGACAGCAGAATCTAGGATAGTGAGGCCACTCCACAGGAAGGGAACAGAGGGGGCGTCAGTAGCCATCTGGGATGGCAGAAGCCTTCCTGGGAGCTGGCAAGGGTAGGTCAGGTGAAGGGGGTGGTGTCTAGGATTTTGCTCCTCTGGCTTTGACATCTTACCCCAGGGTGGTGAGGATGGGCCTGACTCAGAGCCCAGGGCCAGGCAGGTGAGCACCCCAGGCTCAGGGTGTGCCGGGCTGGTTCCTGACAGTGACAATTACAACAGAAAGGGGCGGTGCGTAACAGCCTGTCGCTGAGCAGCAGCAACAGGGGCCCTTGGCAGTGACCCAGTGAATGACAGTTCCACAGGGCCCGTGTCCTAAAGGAGACTGAATGTGGTGGGGGCAGGGGGGCGGTGAGGAGTGAGAACCCAAACAGGTGAATGGCATCTGCAGAGCTACACCCCCGGGGCCCATCGGAGATACCATCTGTCACCCTGGTTCCTAAGGTGGAAAACTCCTACATGCAAAGCTGCTCTGTTTTCTCCATTGCTGAGGATTTTGTTTTCTTCTTGGACTATCTTTACAGAAACTAGGTCTCATCGGATTTTTTTTGGGTGTTGTCTTCTGCCAGCCATGGAGAGCTCCATTCGCTTTCTAATATTGTTTGGAGAATCTGAAGCGCATGAGAAATGAAGCCAAACCTGCCATTCCTCAAAATGTTTACATTTCCATGTAAGTCCCCTTGGCCTGGTTTTCTTTTGTCGTCTCAGGGCACAGAATCCCTGACAACGCCCTCTGAGCTGTGGCAGAAGGAAGACACCAACGTCAGAGAGCAGGGGTCTGTTAATACTGAGGAGGGACAGAAGACAAGAAAAGCCACCGCTTCCTGTCCAGGTCACACGTCATGTGGGAGAGGAGCTGCCAAACCCTAGCCTTGCTTGCTTCTTAAGCATCAACGAAGGAGAACATCGACGTGAGGAAGAGGAAATTAAATTCTTTTTTTTTTTTTTTAAGATTTTATTTATTTGTCCGAGAGAGAGAGTGAGCACAGGCAGACAGAGGGGCAGGCAGAGGCAGAGGGAGAAGCAGGCTCCCTGCTGAGCAAGGAGCCCAATGTGGGACTCGATCCCAGGACACCGGGATCATTACCTGAGTCGAAGGCAGCTGCCCAACCAACTGAGCCACCCAGGCGTCCCAAGGAAATTAAATTCTCATGGAAAGATACGTACTTGTATTTGATATCAGGGAGCAGTGATAAATTATACATTTGGACATCCAAATCTTTAAAAGTAGTGAAGTCCAAAGCTGTTCTGAGCCTGGGAGGGCTCAGTAGGTTAGGCATCTGCCTTCCGCTCACGTCATGATCCCAGGGTCCTCAGGTCCTCAATGCACAGTCCTGCTCAGCAGGGAGCCTGCTTCTCCCTCTCCCTCTGCCAGCTCCCTCTGCTTGTGCTCTCTCTCTCAAATAAATAAAACCTTCTAAAAACAAACAAACAAAACATGATAATTATTCCAGACCTGGAGGTAACAGTGCTTCCACGAGTAAGTTCATAGCATCAGTCCCCATCTGACTTTCCATGGAGTCTAGTAGACAATTCTACCAGACCAGCTTATTTAAAATGGGTGACCAGAGGCCCCAAATTGTCATGTCTGTTACTACACTGCCATCTAATGGCGAGGTATATTAAAACACAAATGTCAGGGACCACTGATAAACTCTCAAGTTTTTTTTTTTTTTTTTTCATGACAAATAGTTATAATGTGTCTCTGTGTCTCTTCAGAGAAGTGGTCAAATGGCCCCCATAGTTCACAGAAAGGAAAGTCGTGAAGTCTCTAATTTGACTATCTGAGAAAAGATTGTGTAAGCATCAGTGAGGATAGGCTGACTTCTAAAATACTCTCAAAGTGTGCAAGAGAAGGCTGCTATTTTAAGAGAGTTCTTGTTTCAACTTTCCTGTATATGAGGATTTAGGAACATCAGAAGGATTTGTACAATACTCTATGTGTATAATGAATTATTATCTTACAGAAAGGAGGACAAAAATTTTAACCATAGCCCCGTCCAGACACTCTCCATTTCTCTAAAAATAAAGTCCCACAGCAACAATCAAGTTCCATTGCGATACAAGAAAACGCTATGTTACCAACCCTTTTCCCTCTGCTCCTGCTGGTCAAGATTTTAGATTACTGGTTTTCGCTCCAGTGCTAAATGTTAGAAGCGGATATTATTTGGGGGAAATTTACTGAGCTATGAAAATGAAGGCTGCCCCTCCCAATGCCCCCCAAGTCCCCGCCCCTCCAATGCACAGGACACACATATCAGGGATTTTTCCATTTCTGAGCAATTCCATGAGTGTCACCAATAACTCAACTCTGAATCACATGGGAAGACCGCTGGAACCCCAAGAATTCTTGGGTGCAGCTAGCTGGACCACTGTGCATGGAGGCTTGCTTCAGAAACCCTGGGGACTCTAGGGACTGAGTGGTTGGTATATACCAGTGACGCCCAGACACTCGACCAGCTTGAAGGCAACAAAGGGCCATGGGAACAGCTAGCATGATGGGTAGTAGAATTAGGATACCCTGAAACTGGCTTCGAACACCAGTTATGCTATGGAATATTGAGAAATACTGTTAGCAAACTTACAGCCTAGAAATGCTTTTGAAAATATGAAAGGATTCAGGGTGCCTGGGTGGCTCAATGGGCTAAGCCTCTGCCTTGGGCTCAGGTCATGATCTCAGGGTCCTGGGATTGAGCCCCTCATCAGGCTCTCTGTTCAGCAGGGAGCCTGCTTCCTCCTCACTCTCTGCCTGCTTCTCTGTCTACTTGTGATCTCTGTCTGTCAAATAAATAAATAAAATCCTTAAAAAAAAATTTTTTTTAAATAAATAAATAAATAAAATCTTAAAAAAAAAAAAATTAAGTCTAACTAGAACCTGAGGCTCTGGAATCAACACTTCAGCCCCATGTCCTCAGCTCCCTCAGTATCAAGCAATGCGCCATCATACCCGCCCCCCCCCCGCTCCCCCGCACCCCGAGTTCGCCCCCTCCCCGCAGGTCCTGTAGGTTCTGCCCACCTCCTGAGCCTGCTTCTCCCTGGGAACCGAGCAAAGCCACTGGACAACACTAGTCATCTATGGTGGGGCTCAGCAGAGAGGTCCCTGGGGACACTCGATCTCCTTATTTTGTTGTTTAATCTTTAGCATCGGTGGTTCTCTTCCAGGTCTAGCAAGAATGGCTGGCAAACACGGTTGTTAGGTGGGAAAACCGGAACACAGAGATCTCCCTGTGCTCAGAGGAAACTGCTCGGGAGGGGAGAGAGCAACAGACCCAGCATCACCTCTGTAAGAGGATGGAAAGCAACAGATTTTAGGGCTTTTCTTTTGTTTCTGACAAAGTCACAGAATTGTCTAAGTACAACTTTACAACCTGCCTTCCCACCACCTAGAAGCAACCACTATGAACAGGGTGCCTGAATAAAAGGCCAGTTCTCGAAGCTATAAGCGACTGCCCATGAGCTGGGGGAACAGAGAGCAGCTGGAACTCAGCAAAGCAAGGAAGTTTTTCTGAAATAATTTAACAAAGGACGTCCCCGTGCTTCTATCAGAAAACATTTCCACTGTGAGGTTTCCACATAGCTGCTAATAATAACTTGTAAATTTGCCTAGCTGGTGGCTGGAGCGTTGGAATTTACGAATAACAAAAGAGCAGAAAAAGAACTAAAGAGGAAGCCAGCTCTTTTCCTTGGGAATAAACACAACGTGCTTTTGAACAACTCTCCCCTTCCCTCCAAAGAGAGCAGGAAAGAAATCAGGCTAGTCCGAAGAAATTCATGCTATGGATCATTAAAGTGGAAGGCTTTTCCACCCCTGTTTGTGGAGTCAGTCGGAGCCAGAGGCAGGAAGCCCAGAAGCGAGAACCGCCACGCAGGGCACTCCCTTCCCTGGCTTTGACCTTGAACTATATTTGGCGTCACCCACAAACCTGGGAAGCAGTAAGAACGCAAGCTGAAGTCAAGTTCATGAGCCACTGGTGCTCGTTCCCAGGGTGGGGGAAAGGGGCGGGGTCAAGGCTGGAGGGCTGGTCACCAAAGAAGACAAAGCCTTTAGGGGACCTGAGCTCACCAAGCAGGTGTGAGGGGCTGTCATCCTTGCTCTGACCCAGTTTCCCAGCATCACGGAGAACTTCCAAAATGAAATCACCTATGGCACTGAGGACCTGCCTTCTGTTCTTTGATAGGCTCATTCCACCTCTAGGGGCAAAAAATATATATATTAAAATACTCATCCTCCCACTTAACCTTGCCTGAAAACCTCATCCTTCCTTAGAGAAACCCGTTTCCATGGCAAGCAGAAAAAGTCGGAGGAGGCAGGGGAGTTCTGTCTGTGCAAAAGGGCAGAGTTGCCTAGACCAGTACCCACTGGGTGTCTCCCTTTTGTGACCGATGGGTAAAATGAACATACTCGCGGGCGAATTTAATAAAGTTAAACTTGCAGGTCGGCTGGGCAGCGTCCGAAGACCTTACCACACCCCCACCCCCAGCAGGTGCACAGCTGGGTCTCTACCAACCGGTTCCCCACTTCTCAGAGCAACTCTGCGTGCCCTCGTGTGGACCGCCCACTCCCCCACCCACCACACACACACACACACACACACACACACACACACACACACACACACACGGGTGTTACTACTTCTCACATCCCTCTGAAGCTCTGTGGAGGCAGAGGGAGCCTGTTGGTGGGGGCCAGAGCACCGTGCTGAGGAAGCCTGCAGAAACATTCAGGCCCATTAAAAACCAATAACAAGAAATGGGTTTTTCACCTGGTTTCCTATGGAAAAAATAATGTGGGGGAGGGAGGAGGCAAGTTTAAAATACCCGCGTGGGTGGGTGCGCATGCATGTTCTTACGCAGATTAGAAATTCTTCCAGCCAATAAACATTTCTTGGTACCTACTCTGTGCAAAGCTCTGTGCTCTCTGATACAGATGGGAGACACAGGAGCTCACAATCTAGAGGAGAAAAATGACACATACAAACTAGAAAATCCCAAGTCCCATAATAAAGGCTCATTCATCTATTCAACAAAGATGCACTGTGCACCGTGTGCCAGCCCCGAGGATGAAAAAATAATTTTGAGAGCACGGAGGCCGAATGTAACCACCATTCCTCTTCCGAACGTCGAAGGAGGTGATCGGAGAGCCGCCATGCACGCTCTTCAAGGACAGGGTCCTTTTTGCACAACTGTCCCACCTGGCGTGCAAACATCCAGAAAATACTGCTTCCCAAGGATGGATTTCCTGTCCTCTCGTTCCCTAGGCAATTTCAACCCGATGTTTCTTTGCCGGAAGGCTTTCTGGAGGGAAGCCTGAACTGAGTCTCAGAGGTTGTGTGGGAATGAAAACAAGTCGTGTGTGTCGGAGGGACAGCTGGAGAAAGGCGGGAGAGAGGCAGCCCCGGCATGGAGACCGCCACGCAATCCAGCCTCTTGAAGGTGGCAATTCCACATTGACCTTGCCGGAGCGGTTTGCAGTTCAGCAAGCTTTCGGGAGCCAACCCCATTCTAGAGGGGATGGCCGAGCAACTAGCCTGCCAGCTTCTTAAGTCAGAGTGGCTCTGGCCCGTGGGCCACGTGACTTTGGAATCCGGGTAGACGCAGAAGGATGCTGAGCGAGCGGGAAATCAGAGCGAGTTGCAAAGTCAGGGATGTCCTCATCGCCCGAGGGCAGCCGCGGTCTCTGGTTCCCACCCCTCTCCCCTCCCTACAGAGCAGAGTTTCCAAGAGCTGCACTTTGCTCTGCTCCCTCAGCCCCCACAGCCCGTACCCCACCCTCCCCTGCACCTGCCTCCGCAAAGGCCATGAGTCCCTGTGGTTCCTGGCATCTCTGACGCCTCCACACCCGAGACGGCCTCTCCTGCGTCCGCGTCCATACACCACACCTGCCCGCTTTCCCGCCCGTCAGTCTGGCTGCTGTCGCCGCGCCCCGTGTCCTCCTCCTCCTCTGCCAGTCCTGCGTCGGGTTGCTTCCCTCTCTGTCCTCTCTCCAGCTGAGATAGCCGATTCAAGTGCCATCGATATGGTCTAAAAACTCCCAAATCCCCATCTAAGGCACAAATAAATAAATAAAATATTTTAAAAGGTTTGGGGGGGCAGCACTGAGCCATGAGCATTTGGCAGAGAACAGCAGCGGTTGGGCCGGGAGACCTTGCTGTGTCTCCCACACAGCGAAGCCCTTCACCCCATGTTCCCTTAGTGACAAAGACTGAACGATGATGGATAGAGTCCTGCATGTCACATATGGCCCCAGACGTTTCCACTAGTCTATAGAAATCAATCCCCAGCACTAGGTAAGATGGTTCTGGAATCTGACCTGTGATCCTCCTATAGCTGGGGCTTTGGGGGTGGGAGCCCCTGACTCCAGAGGTTCCAGACAGACCAGGTTCAGTGGCTCCCTCTTTGCGGACAAAATCAAAGGCGGAGAGCAGAGTGAAACAGGAAAGGGATTTATTTTAGCAAGGCCAATGGCGGGAAGACAGCAGACTAGCATCTGAAAGATGGTCTCCAAAGTGCTGAAAATACATCTAGGTTTATATAAGGACAATGTGAGACAAAGGTCAGTGGGTCCGCTCAGGTGGCCAGGGAAGGTCAGATCAATCACTGTCTTGGGGTGGTCATATGGGGTCTTGCTGGCCAGGGCAGTCCCTACTGCTTGGAGGGTACTTGTGGTTCCCACTGGGGGTGTTTGCCTGAGTTAAGAGAGAAGCTGGAGAGAAGAACTTGATCACTTAAAAGGTACACACTAAGGTCAAAATAGAGGTGGTCAGAACCCTCCGTCCCCCCCCCCCCGTCCCCCCCCCACCATGTGTCCCTAAACTGACCTTCAACTTCCTGTGTCCCTCTCTAGGTCTTTGTTCCGTGTACTTTTTATCTGCCTAACACCCTTCCTCCTTCCATACCCAGGGAGGAGGAGTCAGTCCTGCCAGTCGGTCCTCCTCCGGTGGGGGCCTTTGAGCCTGCTCCCCCCTCCCGCGCCACCCCTGCCCCGCCGCACCGCCTCCCAACGCCTTTCAGGAGCGGGCTTCCCCTCTCTCTGGCCATACTCACCCTAAACCCCCTTTCCTAGGCCCAAACCTACCCTCTGACTTGGGTGAGGCATTCCATACCTGGGTCTTGCCACCTGCCCTTGATATGACTGGGAAGGCTGGTGTAGACGCGGTCTAGGATGCCCCGGCTGCAGCACCCGGAGGAGAGAAGAACCGTCCCGCGCCATCGATCGGCTTCCCCTGCGTGCTCTGTGCAAGGCGGGAACCGGGACCACGAAGCTTCGGGAAAACCACGGCCCTGGCCACACAGGCAAAGTTCCCCAGCGAAGTGACACCCACCACAGAGGCAGCACAGAAAGGCTGGGAAAGAGGTCTTCTCTGGGAATTGGGATGGGAGAAAAATTCCGCAGGGGGATCAAAAGCCAGGGCTGCAGGAGACAAAGCGCAGGTGGGGGTGGGGGCGCGGTGTGGAGGGGGCAGTGGCCTGCTGGTGTTCGCGTGCTGCCACCTCCCGGGGGACTTCAGAACTACAGAACCTGGAACAGAGCCGCACCCAGCAAGCATTCATGGGGCACCCGATGTAGGCGGTGAAAAACAAGGTCCCCGACCTGCTGACATCACGGCTTAGGAGGACGGTGACGGTAGCAGGTCGTTTGTGGTAAGTGCGAGCGACAGAGGGACGTGAACACGCCAGAGTCGCGGGGCTGTTCCCCAGCTCCGCCCCCTTACCGAGACCTTCAAGCCCGGAATACTCCCTAGATCACCCACTCCTCCCCACCGCCACTTCTCTCTCCATCCAGATCTCCCTTTTGCCTAGCCTCCTCCCTAAATATTCGCTTTCTTTCCCTCAAGCATCCACAACAGCTTGCTTAAAATCATTTGGTGTTTTGTGATTGCTCTTAGGATGGAGACCAGGTAGGTGGGTGCTCCCTGGGGCCCCAGCAGCCCGTTCTCCAGACAAGACCAGCTCTTTCTTGCCTTCAGGAGTCTGCCTGACTGTCCCCGCCATCCAGCAGCCTCTTCCTTACCCCTCCCCTCTGCCTGTCTAATTCCATTCACCTCTCAAAGGGCAGCTCAGACCTCACCTGTTTACAGAAACCTTCCCAGACCTGCAAGTAACGTCCTTCTGCTAGCTACTCTAGAACATCCGGTGCCCTCTCAGCAAATAGCACGGTTTAATGACATGTGTGCCCATTAAGTGGACCCATGTGCGCTCCTCCCCCAAGCCCACAAATGCCACATTGTATCACCTAGTACTTCCCATGGTACCTGCCATTTACTAAATGCTGAATAAACATGATAAAAGGAAACGGAAGAATGAGGCTACGTGAGGGTAGAATAACCCTAAGGTAAATCACAAGCACCCACTACCATTCGTGGCATCAATGCGAGAGGGTCTATGGACTTCCTATGTGGGAGAAGGGAACAGAGAATAGGGCCAGGATTTCCCCCGCCTCTTGGTGGGACGCTTTAACCACGGTGGCAACTCCCTGTAAGACTCAACGTTGTTTCCTCCTGAATGGGTGACCCAGGGGGTGAATGTATAGAAAAGTAGTGGCGAGAGACCATTAAAGTCAGAAGACCTCCAGACGGGCTGATTACCCCTAAAGCACGTGAAGTGCACACATAACTTTCTCCGGGTGTCAGAGTGATTCATGTTGTGTATACACTGGGGAGAGGGTCCTAATCACCTCCTTGGCATCATACCCTGGGGCTCTGGCTGGTTGCATTCTTTCCTTCTGCAGGCTTTAGGGAGTTCCTGTCGTCTGGGAGGTTATACCCAGCCACGGCCTCCAGAGGGCACCATGGGAGCGCTTCCTGGCAGCCTGTTCTGCACTCAGGAGCTGATAGTTTCCAGGGTCAGTGGTCCCAGATGTGAAAGCTGCTGAGGTCAAAGCAACGGATTAGGGAGCAGGGTGGGTGGGGGAGTGTGGGACACTGAATATCTACTCTGTGAGCTGAGAGTCCTTAAACAAACGTCTCCTTTTGTTGGGTCAGCTCCTTGCAACCAAGGAGCCACGACATGTTATTGTCTCTTTCATATCTCCCGGTTGGCCAACCACAGATGGTGAGTAAAATATATTGTACAAGCCTTGGATGGTAGCTGCCAGGGGAGGAGGTGGCCAGGAGCTCCTGAAAGTGCTCGGGACTCCATCATGGTACTTGGGGGCTATACAGGTTGGTACTACTCAGGAAGGGTAGATGGTATGGCCGGGAAAGGAATCACACCAACTTGCTGAAGGCGTCTCTTGCCAGTGGGAACGAGCCAAGAGCAGATCAGCAAGGAAGGGTGAAGACAAAGCCCAGAGCACACACAGTCCAGGGACATTTGGGATTGGGGAATGTCCCAGGCACAGATGTGGCCATGGTGCCACAAAGCAGGAGGTCGTGGGGCAGGCAGATGATAGAGAAAAATGTCCTTTTCTAAAAGGGCTCTCTGACCCCTCTTATGGCCAGATTCAGAGAAAAGCAGACACTGGGGAGGCCCCCCTCCTCTGCGGGAGAAGTCACCACAGCGTGAAGCTCTTCCCGGGTCCAGATAAGCCAGGATGACGCTGGAGTGGGCGTGGCTGTCATCTTGTCACAGCCAGAAGGAGCCCTTGCTTCTTCATTTCACTAACTCCAAATTCTGACTCTAGGGTGTGTTTCTTTTCAAAAAAAAAAAAAAAAAAAAAAAAAAAAAAAAAAAAAAAAAGAAAAAGGCATTAAGTGTAACTCCCTTCTACCCTCACGTAGCCTCATTCTTCCATTTCCTTTTATCATCCGAACTCTCCCATGTACGCGCTTTGCAGAAGAAATCTTGGCTGTGCCTCTGTTCCAGAGGCGGTGGTACCCAGACCCTCCTCCCAGCTGCTGAGGGCCCACAGCTGACAGCCCACAGCAGCCCTTTTGCCTCCCCTTGCCCAGGGAGCTGCCCAGCTGAGAGTCCCAAACCCTCTTCCCCGCAAAGAAGGGGCAGCTCCGGACACTGACTGACTGGGAGGGGGGCACAAACGCCGGCCCCGGGCCTCAGGGCAGGTTACATCCCAGAGCACCCCTGCAGCAGCCTTTCCCTGAGACCACTCCCCTCCCCTGAGTTATTCCTTCCCCGGGACCCCAACTTCACCTGAGTCAGACTTATCTAAGGCCACACCCTTCGCTTGACTTAGACTTGACCTAAGACGGCATTCTTCGCCTGAGTTAGACTTTACCTGAGATCGCCTTTTTCACCTGAGTTAGCCGGCCCGTGATCTTATCTTCACCTGAGGAGGATCTACCTAAGATCGCATTCTTCACCTCTAAGACTTTACTGGAGATCCTATCTTCACCCGCATCAGACCCGCACCCGAGACCACATACTTCATGTGACTACTTACCTAAGATCACGTTCTTCACCTGAGTTAGTCCTAACCTGAGACCCCCGTCATCACCTGAATTAGACCTTATCTGAGACCCCATCCTCACCCGAGTTGGGCTTGACCACTTCCTTGCCTGGTGCTCCCTTTCCCTGTTCCTATCTGACCTTTCCTTCCTCCCTTACAGGATTTCCCTGAGAATAACCCTAAGGTAAATCACAAGCACCCGCTCCCTCTACCTGTCTCGGGCTCTGCTTCCCCCGCTGGCCTCGGGCACCCCTTTGCCGTGGTCACCTGTCCCGCCCCTCCTGGATGTCTAAGGGTATCCCCTTCTGCTCCTGCCCTGGAGTCACCAGAACGAGGCAGGGGCACACAGGTGGCCAGGGAGCCAGGGGGCGGATTTGGGAGAACTTTCCCTGTGACGCTGGCAAGATTTGGTGAAGGATTTCATGGGGGGAGGAGGGAAGAAAGGCAGGTGTCAAGGATGACATCTGGGTTTCTGGATTTAATAACTGGGAGGGGTTGGAGGGGTTGGAGGAACTGAGGGAACAGGAGGGCAGGCTTGCCATAGCCTCTGGCCTTCCTTGGAGGTGATACCAGCCATCGCCCAGCACGTGTGGCTGTCTCTCTAACATGTTTGTGTTCCTTCCACCATTGTCTTGGGCGACGAATGACTCCCCTCCGTGACTGGCCCTGTGTTTCCAGCTTGAGTCAGTGTAGGTGACGGGTGAGGGGGAAGGAGAAGGCAGGGCTGTGGGAAGAGGGGCAGGGGGGGGTGGGCAGCGCGGCTCCTGTACGTGGAACAGGTCTTATCTCTGTGTGTTCGGGCTCATCCTCCTTTTGCCACAAGGTCTGGAGGGCCTCAGGGCCTTTGCAGTCTCTTCAGCCCCATTCTCCTCCCCCCTTAATTGCCTCAGTGCGTAGAGCACCTCTTCCTCATCACTCCGTTCAAATTTGTCTGCCTCTACTTCCCCACGAACTCTGTCACCCCGGCGCCCAGACCAGCAAGAAGGACACAGGGCCCTGAATGTGTTTTCTAGTTCTCTTTCTACCCGTTTGCAAGCTGTCAGCTGGCCACACTTGCCGTCCACCGAGGTGAGCTCCTCTCTGGGACCCTTATGTCCGTTCCGGCCAGCAGACCTCAGTTCAGACCAGCCCGGGTCTGACGTGATTCCTTTCTTTCCTCAACTTCTCGTTATTACACTTTACCCAAAGCGACCTGTGAGAATTTGATTTTAATCCTGGGAGATTTTGCAAGGGACTAAGTCAGGTGGGCAAAGGTTTGGCAGAACTTTGAGCAAGAGACAGTGATTGCGACTTTGATCATCTTTTACCAGCTTGCCTGAAAACCTTGTTGAGAGAAAAATCAAACTCCAGCTTCTCCTGATTAAAAAAAAAATTCTGTTGTAAGCTCCACTCACATCAATAATTCCAAAGACTCGCAGGGACGTCTGGGTGTCTCAGTCAGTGAAGAGTCTGCCTTCAGCTCAGGTCAGGATCCCGGGGTCGTGGGGTCGAGCCCCACATTGGGCTTCCTGCTCAGTGGGGAGTCTGCTTCTCCCTCTGCCCCTCCCCCCACCTTTCTCTCGTAAATAAATGAATAAAATCTTTAAAAAACCAATTCCAAAGATTTGCAGATTCCTGTCTTCATTTGTATTAATGAAATGTGTTTGTTTTTTTTTTTTTTTAAAGATTTTTTATTTATTTACTTGGGAGAGAGGGAGAGAGCACGAGCAGGGGGAGCAGAGGCATGTAACCAGAAGCATTTGTATGAGGACAAATATTAGTTCTTCCCAGCATACATAATAATTGTTTCCTTGTTGTTTTAATTGCTTTTCCACCAAAATTGGTCTTTTACATTTTTATAGTTATTCTTTTTTTTAAGAGTTATTTATTTGTTTTAGAGAGAGAGAGAGAGAGCACAAAAGGGAGAGGGAAAGAGAATCTCAAGCAGACTCCCCACTGAGCACAGAGTCTGATGAGGGACTTGATCTCATGAGCCTGAGATCAGGATGGGAGCTGAAACCAAGAGTCAGATGCTTAACTGACTGAGCCACCCAGGGGCCCCATAGTTATTCTTTAAATAATAAATGCATTCACAACAAAGCACTCAAAAGTTACAAAAACTCAGAACCCTTGCTCTAAAGCATCCTTGGCATGGGGGGTGCTTAACCATGGGGAAAAAAGCAAATGTCCTTTAAAGAGTTAACACTGAAGAATATCGCAGTCACTTAAACCGTGTGTTTCCCCAGATCTTCCGGTGAAAATGAGCCCTGGAATTGGGAGTCCTTGAAAGGACTAGTCAGCTGAGAGATTAAGGGACACCAAACAGGGAAAGAAGACAGGAGAGCCAAAGACCAGAGATATCTCAGCTCGCCAGAGACAAGCTGGGAAGCTCCGTCGGTCACCGAGGACAGGGCTGAGAGTCAGAGAAGCCTGATCCTTGGAAGTGTCTGTGTCACACCAGATATCCAGCACCTGGTCCTGTGCATTTCCTCATTCAGATCTGTCTTCTCCCAACTGTAACGCCACTCATTCATTAATTCAACAAGTATTGAGCACCAACTGTGTACCAGAAAATGCACTAAGTGCAAACAAGCACCCTGGGCACGTGGAATGTACATCCCAGTGGGAAAGACAGACAATAAACAAGTAAATGAAGAGACAACACCAAGATAATTACATATCTTAAGTGCAGTGAAGAAATACGCAGGTGTCGAGATACGTGAGGGAGAACAGGAGCACTTTAGAAAGAGCCATCAGGGAACTTGTCTCTGAGTACGTGGTATCCGAGCTCTACCTGATGATGAAGATGAGGTCACAGACGCAGAGGGTCTGGCCTCACTGAATTCCTGGAGGAGACAATCCATGCAGAGGGAAAAAAATTGCTTAAAGCCCAGGAGGCAGGGAAGAGTTTCCCAGTGATGGACGTCGGGCTGGTGTAGCTGAGGAGCAGGGGTGGAGGAGGAGGGCTGTGTGAGCTGGGATCGGTAAACTCAGAGGAGCCAGATCACGTGGGACCCTGTGTTGCTCAGGGTCTAGTCGGGAGAGAAAGTACACCCATAATTTTAACAGGGAGCATTTGGTGTGCAGACTCTTGATTAGGTAACTGAAGAGGCAAAACCATAGGGTAAGGTACCGCAGAAGTAGCAAATTCAGGAAGCAGCTAACATCCCGAGAGCTGCAGGTCCAAAAGGAAGAGGTTGGTATTATTAAAGTGGGTGAGTGTGGAGGAGGACCCCGCCGGCCTGACACTCAGACCTCGGAGAAGGGGGCACAGCTGGGCTCATATCGATGTCTCTAAGCTCAGAAGACGAGTTCCTTCTGCCTGAACCTGGAACTCTGAAGAGGCAAGAGCTGACTGGTCCTGGCATTTCTGTGGGTCGTGATGAGGCTGGTACTGGGTGCAGTGGAAAGACCGCAGACTTGTCCCAACTATTGCTATGGGAAGGAGCTACCACTGATAGAAGGGAGTGATGTTCCCAGAACTCTCGCACCCCACAAACAAGCAAACAAACAAACCAACAAGTGCCAAATACAGAAATACAGCTCTTAGAATCCTAACCCCAGCAAAACAACGTTCGAAAAGAAGGATGGGTTTGGAGCTGAGAGACAGCCGAATAACCAGCACAGACCGTGGATGCACAAAAGGGGAACTTCAGTTTTGTTTTAAAAGCAATGGGAAGTCACTGGTTGGTTTTATGTAGGAACTTGGTCTAATCAGATTTCCCTTTTGAGAATATCACCCTGCTGACCGTATAGACATGAGAGCAGAGGAAGGCAGAATCCACAAGGTCGATCAGGAGGCTCCAGCATTGAGTCTCAGGAGACATGGCGGTGGTGTGTTGCGGATGGAGAGACGTGGCTGGATTGCAGATGGGGGACGGATAGGACTCACCTACAGCTCGGAGGCAGGGACGGTAGGGATAGCAGGAATGATGAACTCCTGGCTTTCCTAGACTTGGAAGCAAATGTCATTTACAGAAACAAGAAGGCTTGGAGAAGTGAATGAAGACAGGGAAATCCCAGGATAACATTTTGGATCACATCATATTATAACATTCCCACTAGACAAGTACATGGAGAGATCAAATAGGTAGCTTGATGGGAGTTAGACTTTGGAGCTAAGGAGAAATGGTGGGACACTACCATGGGTGACATGACTGGGTAGAAGAGGTCCTGAGTCTCAGAGCTGGCGACAGTGTCCAATCTGGGCAGAACACCGAGGGAAGCTTCTGGACTTACTGTACAGAATATTTTTATTTAAAAACCCCATGTGTTATATAAGCTCTTCAACTGCAGGTAACAGAGGTTTACTCAGATTAACTGAGATAATCAGGGTGTATTTTCATCAGAGTCATGAAAATAAAGATGAGGACGTTAGCCCACAGCTGACTTTATGGTAACTCAGGGACACACAATGAGCCATGTTATTTTAATAGAGTTTGGAGGAGGTTAGGAGGAGCTAACACAGCAGAGTAAGAGGAGGATCCTAGACTTCCTTGAATACCCCTAGAGAAATATCAAATCCTTCTATATACCCAAGAAATCAATCTGAGGACTGTAAGAACAACATACATAACTAGAAGGAGAGAAAAGGCTACACCGTGGAAGGCAGGAGACGTGATCTGGAGGAGAAACGGGTCACAAATGCTGTGGAGAGGAGAGGCCTCTAGTCACAGACCGGAGTGGGGGGTTAGTGTACAGGGGTATGTGGAGGAAAACACTTCCCAAAGCCATCGACTGGGAGAATGAGAGGGGCTGATTATTGGGAGTTGTTACAACCCGTGGGGCTCAAAGATGGAGGTTTAGAGGTCCAAAGTGTGGCTGGTGAGGAGGTCGGTGGGCACTGTAATGTCCCTGTGGAGAAGGCGAGCAGATGCCCAGGAGAGGATGGAACGACCTGAGGATCCCCTGGGACGCACTGGGAGAGATGGTTCCCCCTTCCTGAAGCACATCGGGGAGGGGTGGCATTGCCTCTCGGGGGACAAAAGAGCCAGTCAGCACCACTGCACTCCTCTGCCCCTTGGCATACGTACAGAGACACCTGCTGAGGGCAGGTAACCTAGACACTGGCCTTTTGCTGTACTTTGCTCCAAACCCCACACTCCTGTGCTCTGATGTGACCACCCTTCTGGGACAAACCTGCATGAGTCCCAGCATGGTATGACCCTCCCCCAGAGGACCAGCATGGGTCCCTACCAGGCCCGGTCCTTAAAGTTCGGAGTTTTAAAACCCAGTTGGCCTGACTGGGATAAAAACGAGAGTTTCCCTACTCCCATTCCAGGATGAGGGAGAGGGATGGAGCCATTCCCCACCCCCCATCAGCATAAACTAACTTCAGTAAGCAGCACAGTACCAACAATGGCAACCTAAACTGCTTACACCAAGCCCCAGCTCCCAGTGCTCTGCAGGTGCTGTTTTTCTTGGGCAAGTGTGCTTGAGAACCAGAGCAGTGGGCCCCTCTTCCAGAAGACCAGCACAGCCCCCCTGTCACGAACCACACCTACTGATCACAGGGTTCTGCAAAACTTCAGCTCTAGTGGAAAAAGCATCAGATCTCTTCTAACAAACAGACCAGAGCACATCTAGATGAAACTCGCCACACTCTGGCCAAGGGCCAAACACTGCCCACTGCAGGGAAGGAGGAACTCTTCAGGGGACTGACCTGAGGGAAAGAGCAGCCAAACACAGCAGCGCGGTGCATGCAGCATGGTGCACGCGGCACACAACAGGACACTGCCTGAAGCACCAGGCCCTGGATGATATATGGCCTCTTCATAATAAAGCCATTACAGTATTCTCAGGAACAGGAAACATAACAGGCCTTCCTAACATACTGAAGACAGAGACTTGGACAAAATGTCAAGATTGAGGAATTCATCCCAAAAGAAAGAACAAGAAAAAGTCATGGCCAGGGATCTCATTGAAACATATAGAAGTCATATGCCCAAGCCAGAATTTAAGGCAACAATCATAAGGATACTACCTGTGCTTGAGAAAAGCTTAGAAGACACCAGGGAGTCCCAAACCACAGAGATAAAACACTTATAACCTAGTCAGGCCAAAATAAAAATATGCTATAACTGAGATTTGAAACTGACTGGGTGTGGTGAGCACAAGGATAGAAGCAGCAGAGGAACAAGTAAGGACAGAAGATAAAATTGTGGAAAATAATGAGGCTGAAAAGAAGATGGAAAGAAAACTCTTGGATCATGAATGTAGACTTTGGGAACTCAGTGACTCCATAAAACGTAATAATGTTCACTTCATAGGAGTCTCAGATGAAGAAGAATTTCATAGGCGTCTCAGAAGAAAAAGAAGAGAGGGCAAAGGAGGCAGAAGGCTTATTTGAGGAAATTATAGCCAAAAAATGTCCTAATCTGGGGAAAGAAACAGACATCCAAATCCAGGAGGCACAGAGAACTCCAAACAGAATCAACAAAAACAGGTCAATACCAAGATACATTGTAGTCAAATTTGCAAAATACAGAGACAAAGAAAACAGCCTCAAAGCACCAAGAGAAAAGAAGTCCCTAATTTATAAGGGAAGTCACATCAGGTTAGCAGCAGATGTCACCGCAGAAGCTTGGCAGGCCAGAAGAAGGTGGCCTGGTATGTTCAACCTGCTGAATGGGAAAAATAGCTAGTCCGGAATATTTTTTCAAGCAAGGCTGCTATTCAGAATAGGAGAGATAAAGAGTTTCCCAAACAAAAACTAAAGGAGTTCATAACCACTGGACCAGACCTGCAAGAAATATTAAAGAGGAGTCTTTGAGTGGGAAAGAAAGACCAAAAACAACAAAGACTAGAGGTGAACAGAAATCCTCCAGAAACAAAGATGTAACAAGTAATACAAGAACACTAAATTCATATCTTTCAAAAATTACTCAGTGTAAATGGACTACATTCTCCAGTCAAAGGACATAGGGTGTCAGGATGGATTAAAAAAAAACAAGACCCAGGGGCGCCTGAGTGGCTCAGTGGGTTAAAGCCTCTGCCTTCGGCTCCGGTCATGATCCCAGGGTCCTGGGATCGAGCCCCACGTCGGGCTCTCTGCTCAGCAGGGAGCCTGCTTCCTCCTCTCTCTCTGCCTGCCTCTCTGCCTACTTGTGATCCCTCTCTGCCAAATAAATAAATAAATAATCTTAAAACAACAACAACAACAAGACCCATCTGTATGCTGCTTGCAAGAGACTCGTCTGAGACCCAAAGACACCTGCAGATTGAAAGCAAGGGGATGGAGAACCATTTCTCATTGCTAATGGACATCAAAAGAAATCTGGGGTAGCCATCCTTAGGTCAGACAAACTAGATTTTAAACCAAAGGTTGTAACAAGATCTGAAGAGGGGCACTCACTATATCATAATAAAGGGATCTATTCAACAAGAAGATCTTAACACTTGCCAATATTTATGCTGCCAACTTGGGAGCACCCAGATATTTAAAATAATTCATAACAAACATAGAGGAACCATAATTTAAGTGGTGGATTTTAACACCCCACCTGCAGCAATGGATAGATCTTCAAAGCAGAAAATCAACAAGGAAACAATGGCTCTGAATGACACATTAGACCAGATGGACTTAACAGGTATATTCAGAGCATTTCATCCTAAAGCAGCAGAATATACATTCTTTTTGAGTGCACATGGGACATTCTCCAGAATAGATCACATATTGGGTCACAAGTCAGACCTCAACAAGTATAAAGAGACTGAGATCATACCATGCATATTTTCCAACCACAACAATATGAAACTTGAAGTCAACCACCAGAAAACATTTGAAAAGACCACAAATACATGGTGATTAAAGATCATCCTACTAAAGAATGAATGGGTTAACCAGGAAATTGAAGACAAAATTTAAAAATACATGGAAACAAATGACAATAAAAACATGACAGTCCAAAACCCTTAGGATGCAACAAAAGCAGCTGTAAGAAGGAAGTATATAGCAACGCAGGCCTATCTCAAGAAGCAAGGAAAATCTCAAATATGCAACCCATCCTTACACCTAAAGGACCTAGAGAAAGAACAACAAATGAAACCTTAAGCCTGCAGCAGAAGGGAAATAATAAAGATTAGAGCAGAAATCAATGCTATAGAAACAAAACAAAACTCAGAAGAATGGATCAATGATACCAGGAGCTAGTTCTTTGAAAGAATTAGTAAAATTGATAAACCCCTAGCCAGACTCATCAAAAAGAGAAGATAAAGGACCCCCAAAAATAATCTCATGAATGAGAGAGGAGAGATCACAACCAACACCTCAGAAATACAAATAATTATAGGAGAATATTATGAAAAATTATATGCCGACAATTTGCACAATCGAGAAGTAGATAAATTCCTAGAAACATATAAACTACCAAAACTGAAATAGAAAACTTGAAACAGACCCAAGCCAGCAAAGAAATCTAATCAGTAATTAAAAAATCTCCCAACAAGTCTGGGCCAGATGGCTTCCCAGGGGAATTCTACCAGACATTTAAAGAAGAGTTCATACTTATTGTTCTCAAACTGTTCCAAAAAATAGAAATGGAAGGAACACTTCCAAACTCATTCTATGAAGCCTTCATTACCTTGATTTCAAAACCAGACAAAGACCCCACTAAAAAGGAGAATTTCAGGCCAAGATCCCTGATGAACATGTGTGCAAAAATTCTCAACAAGAAGACTAGCAAATAGAATTCAACAGTGCATTAAAAGAATTATTCACTAAGATCAAGTGGGATTTATTTCTGGGATGCAGGGGTGTTTCAAAATCCACAAATCAATCAATGTGATACACCACATTAATAAAAGAAAAGATAAGAACCATATGAACTTCTCAATATATTCAGGAAAAGCATTTGACAAAGTACAGCACCCATTCTTGACAAAAAAAAAAAAACCTCAACAAAGTAGGATAGGTGGAATGCACCCCAACATCATAAAAGCCATATATGAAAAATACACAGCTAATAGCATCCTCAATGGGGAAAAGCCGAGAGCTTTCGCTCTACAATCAGGAACAAGAGAGGGATGCCCACTATCACCACTGTTATTTAACATCGTGCTGGCTGCAGCAATCAGACAACAAAATAGAATCCAAATTAGCAAGGAAGAAATCAAACTTTCCCTATTTGCAAACGACATGATACTCTATGTAGAAAACCTGAAAGAATCCACCAAAAATTTGCTAGAACTGATATATGAATTCAGTAAAGTTGCAGGATACAAAACAACATACAGAAATCTGTTGCATTTCTATACACCAATAATGAAGCAACAGAAAGAGAAATTTAAGGAATCGATCCTATTTACAATTGCACCAAAAACCACAAGATACCTCGGAATAAACCTAGCCAAAGAGGTTTAAAGATCTGTACTCTGAAAACTATAGAACTCTTGTGAAAGAAATTTTAAGAAGACACAAAGACATGGAAAAACATTCCATACTCATGGATTGGAAGAATAAATACTGTTAAATGTCTATAGTTCCCAAAGCAATCTACACATTTAATGAAATCCCTATCAAAATACCACCAGCATTTTTCACATAACTAGAACAAACAATGCCAAAATTTGTTTGGAACCACAGAAGACCCCAAAAAGTCAAAGCAATCTTGGAAAAAAAAAAAAAAAAGCAAAGGTGGAGGCATGACTATTCCGGACTTCATGTTGTATTGCAACGCTGTAATCATCAAAACAGTTTAGTACAGCACATGCAACAAAATAGAAAACCCGGAAGTGGACCCATAACTCTATGGTCAAGTAATCTTTGACAAAGCAGGAAAGAACATCCAATGGGAAAAAGACAGTCTCTTCAACAAATGGTGTTGGGAAAACTGGTCAGCAACATGCAAAAGATGAAACCGGACCACATTCTTACCCCATGCACAAAAATAAACTAAAAATGAATGAAAGGTCTAAATATGAGACAGGAAACCATCAAAATCCTTGAGGGGAACAGCAATAGCAACTTCTTACTAGATACATTTCCAGAGGCAAGGGAAATAAAAGCAAAAATGAACTATTGGGACTTCATCAATATAAAAATCTTCTACACAAAATCTTCTGTCCAAGAAAATAATCAACAAAACTAAAAGACAACCTTTGGAATGGGAGAAGATATTTGCAAATGACATATCTAATAAAGCATTAATATCCCGAATCTATAAAGAACTTAACAAACTTGACAGCCCCAAAACAAATAATCCAGTTAAGAAATGGTTAGTAGGCATGCATAGACATTTCTCCAATGAAGACGTCCAGATGGCCAGTGGACACATGAAAAGATGTTCAACATCACTCATCATCAGGGAAATGCAAATCAAAACTACAATGAGAGACCACCTCACAACTCCCAGAATGACTAAAATCAACAACATAGGAAACAAAAGATATTGGGGAGGATGTGGAGAAAGGGGGACCCTCTTACAGTGTTGGCGGGAATGTAAACTGGGGCAGCCACTCTGGAAAACAGTATGGAGTTTCCTCAAAAAGCTAAAAATAGAACAACCCTATAATCCAGCAATTGCACTACAAGGTATTTACCCAAAGGATACAAAAATACTGAATCGAAGGGACACATGTACCCTGAAGTTACAGCAGCATTTTTCACAATAGTCGAATTACAGAAAGAACCCAAATGTCCCTTGACTGATGAATGGACAAAGGAGTGGTCATGTATATATACAATGGATACTCAGTCATAAAAGAGAATGAAATCTTGCTGTTTGCAGCAATGTAGATGGAGCTAGACTGTATTATGCTAAGCAAAATAAGTCAGTCAGAGGAAGACAAATACTATATGATTTCACTCTTATGTGGAATTTAAGAAACAGAACAAATGGGGGGCACCTAGGTGGCGTGGTTGGTTAAGTGTTGGATTCAGTTTCAGTTCAGGTCTTGATCTCAGAGTCGTGAGACTGAGCCCCACATCAGGTGCCACCCTCAGTGTGGCGTCTTCTGGAGATTCTCTCTCTCTCTCCCTCTACCCATCTTGCTTGTGCGCGCGCTCTCTCTCTCTCTCAAATAAATAAATCTTAAAAAAAAAAAAAAGATGAACATGGGAGGGGAAGGAAAGAGGCAAACCATAAAATAGACTCTTTTAAAAAAAGATTTTATTTATTTATTTGACAAACAGAGAGAGAGCACAAGCAGCAGGAACAGCCAGCAGAGGGAGAAGCAGGCTTCCTGCTGTCCATCCCAGGACCCTGGGATCATAACCTAAGCCGAAGGCAGACAGTTAACAACTGAGCCACCCAGGCACCCCTCAGTACATATTTTTAGAAAGAATGAGAATTATTTTATGTTGCTGATTAGGAATATATCCCAATACATTATTTTATTTTAATTTATTTTCTTAGTGGGGGAGGGACAGAGGGCGAGAACCCAAGCAGGCTCCACGCCAACACAGAGTCCAACACAGAGCAGATCTCAGGACTCCTATACCATAACCTGTCCCGAAATCCAGAGTCAGACTCTTAACCGACTGAGCAACCCCAGGCACGCCCCGACTATACTTTAATTAGAGGTAGGCTGCTGGACTGACCAAGAGTCTAATCCACAAAGAACGGCCAAGGGAATGTTTGTGGGCAAAGCACACATTATTTCATAGAATAGTTCCGAGTCCTTCCCAGCACAGGGTGACTAAAGGCCAAACTTCTACGTTATGAAATATCATCATGATAACTTTTACCCGGAATTTTCTTTTTAACATGAGGATTAACAAATGTCCCAAATAATAATTACGAAATCTCAATAAAGTAGCCATAAAATGGCTAGGGGCCAAGAACGTCAATTGGCTGTCTGTATCTGGGTGACTTTCTAGACTCTGTTTCCTTGGTCTGTATATCTTATCATACACCCTACACCACACTGTCTTCATGAGGAGAGCTTTGCAGTAAACATTAAAGCCTGGTAGTGTAAGTCCTCCAACTCATTTCTTTTTCTTTCTTTCTTTTTTTTTTAGATTTTTATTTATTTATTGGACAGAGAGAGAGGTACAGCGAGAGAGGGAACACAAGCAGAGGGAGTGGGAAAGGGAGAAGCGGGCTTCCTGCCAAGCAGGGAGCCTGATTCAGGGCTCTATCCCAGGACCCTGGGACCATGACCCAAGCCAAAGGCAGACACTTAACGACCAAGCCACCCAGGCGCCCCTCATTTCTTCTTTTTCTTTTCTTTTCTTTTTTTTTTTTTAAGATTTTATTTATTTATTTGACAGACAGAGATCACAAGTTGGCAGAGAGGCAGGCAGAGAGAGAGGGCAGCAGGATCCCCACTGAGCAGAGAGCCCAATGTGGGGCTCCATCCCAGGACTCTGAGACCATGACCTGAGCCAAAGGCAGAGGCTTTAACCCACTGAGCCACCCAGGTGCCCCTCCCCTTTTTAAAACATTTTGTTTTTTCATTTCTTCTTTTTCAACTTTCAACTTATTCTAGGACTTTGGTTCTCCTCCACAGATGTTGATATCAGCCTCTCCGTTGGGATTTTTATCAAGATTCCACTGAATCTGTAGGGTCATGTGGGAGGAATAGACATCCGAAAAACACAGAATCTTCCAACCCAGGACTAAACTCTCTTTCTCTCCATTTATTTAGGTCTCCTTTAACTTCTCCCGGCAATGTTTTATTATGGAGGTCATCCTGTATTTTGTTATATTTATCCAGTGGTGCACCAGCAAAGCAACTTTTGGGTGGGTGTCATAAAACCCCGATTTGTTCTGTGCCAATTTCTGTGTGTAAAATAGGCACACCATGATCAATTTCAAGCGATCAACGTGAGGTCTCTAAGTGGTTCAGGAGAGAGGAGAGAATTTGAGCCAGTTCCTACACACAGTGGATACAATCCTAAATATTTCATGGGTTTGGGGCTCTTTTAGATTCCTAGTATTGTGACTGTAATGTTGTTATCATCTCCTTTTGTGGAGTATTAAAGCATGTTTTGTTGGGTGGTTATTTGCAGATGGGGTTGATGATTGTTTGTTTGTTTGTATTAAGACTTTCCTGTCAGGCTAACTCAGCCCTCTTACTGAGGCAGTGACCCTTCTGGGGTCTTTACTCAGTACCCGGGTGTGCACGCCCAGATTGGTCTCCACACAGAGTCTCTAGGGAACCCCCGTTTCTGGAGCACTTTCCTTGCCTAGCTTCTTCCTCCACCTTCTTCCCCACAAACTGAGAATCACCTCAGCGCCACCCTCCCCCGAGTCTTTGTCTCTTCAATTCAGCAAGATCTGCTAGGGTTCTGCCTGGGTTCCCATTCCCTGCCCAGCAGTGTCAAAATTGCTTTCAAGGCAGAAAGCTGGGGTGATCCAGGGCTCACCTTATTTGTTTCCCTTGCCTCAGGGACCACAGGCTATGTGGCCAAATGTCCCAAAGGCCGAGTGTCCCCAATATCCAAGCACCTGTCATTTCATATCTTTTGACCTGTCTCCTAGTTGTTTATGCCAGAAAGGAACAAGCTCCAGTTCAGTGACTCCTTTGCTGCCAGAACAGAAGTTACGGGTTTGCTTTCTAGTCTGAGTCAACACATGCTTAATCTAAAACATCTGTGTTCCAAGGCTTGTTCTGTTGCTAAGGGCCCCTGACAGCAAAACACTCCCCGGAGTTATGGGAGAACCAGAGTGCGTCTTCTGAGTGAGGGGAGAGACGGGGGAAGGCTTGCAGGGGAACATGCTGGAGCATTCAAGACTCCCCAACTTCCCAAGTCCAGCTGGGAACTCCTGATCTTAGGTCCCCAAACCTGCTCGTCCAAGGCTTCCTGGACACCATGCTTGTCACCCTTCTTTCCCTTGCACCCCACATCCGACCCTTCGGCAAGTCCATGAGACCCGCCTTTACACTACCTCCAGAGCCCAGCCAGCCTCACCAGCCCCACCATAGCTGCCCTGGTGCTCGCCCCATCCATCCCTGCCTCACCACCCAGCAGCCAGCGAGATCCTTGCAACATGTAATTCCTGGGCTCTACCTGCCAGCAGCTCCTCGTCTCATAGGGAGTAAAGCTTCATGAGGTCGCCCCAGTCTCTCACTTTGACTTTTGCCATTCTCCCCATTACCCGTGCTGATCAGTCCACGCTGGCCTCCTTCCAGGAGCTTTGGCCTCAGGGACTTTGCCCTTGTTCTACACTCTTCCCTGAAGGATTTACTGCCAGACACTCACTCAGCTGGCTCCTTTCCTTCCTTGTCTTTGTTCAAATGTCCCTTCTCCATGAGGCCCTCCCTGACCACTGCATCAAAAACTAGAATGGCCTCCACAGCCTCTAGGGCATCCTGGTCCTGCTCCCCTGCTGCGTTTCTGTCCAGGACACCCACCCCTTCTTGTTTGTTACACGCCTTGCCCCTTGTCTGCTCGATCCCGCCATCACCACCACCACCACCACCACCACCACCAGGAGGTAAATGAAGGGGGTGAGTATGTAATATGATCAGGAAACTGAAATTAGGGGGATGTGGCTGGAATGAGGGACATGTGGCAATGGGTCCAAGAAGCATGTCAGCTCGCCATGCTGGCATGTTTGAACTTCAGCCTGAAGCAGCAGGTGTTGCTAAAAGGTTCTAAGCTGGTATGGGTGACAAGGTGTGGAGTGAAATCTGAGCATATTAGTAGTAATTTGGTAGAAGATATTGACTTAGAGGTGGTGAGTCTGGACACAAGGAGGCAAGGTTCTAAGATCAACAGTTCAGGTGATGAATTATGAGTACCTGAATTCAATCAGTGGCAGAGGTGGGCTTTTTCAGGGAAAATGGTGGTGGAGTAGGAGGCCCCTAGGCTCACCTCGTCCCACAAATACAACTAGATACTATCAAATCATCTTAAATACCCCTGAGATTTATCTAAAGACTGGCAGAACAAACTCCACAACTAAAGGTAAAAAAGAGGTCATATTGAAGAAGTTAGGAAGCTTGGAGACGTGGTTTGGGAGAGAAGTGGATCGTGGCTTTTGCAGCAGGGAGGGAGCCGCAGTCTCGGAGAAGAGCAAGTGACAAACTACAACACGGGGAAGCTCACAGGGAAAATAAACCACAATAGCAATTGGCTTGGAAAGCAAGAGAGGCTGAATTTCATGAATTCTCATCACCAGTGGGGCTTAAAGCTGAGAGTTTTAAAGGTCAGAAGCTTGGCTTGGGGAGAGCTCGGTGGACAATGGGGATACTCCAAGAGAAGGCAAGCAAACAGCCAGCCGATAGAAATCTGAAGAGCACCTGGGGCACACAGTGGGGAAGTTAGTTGCTCATCTCAGAGCATGTCTCAGAGAGGCAGCAGTCATACATGGATAGACCCCTCTGGGAGAAAAGGAACTGGCTGGTGCCATTTCCCTCCCCCACACCTCAGCATAACCACGGGGCCACCTGCAGGAAGCACTCACTACCTACCTTGCTTGCCCTAAGCCCTGTTCTCCCGACACTCTGGTGGAACCACCATTCTCAGTCACATTTGCCTCACTCTGGTGGAACCACCATTCTCAGTCACGTTTGCCTCAGTCCCAGAGCAATGGACTCCCTCCCCCAGAAAACCTGCCCAAAGTCCTGCCAACACTGCATCTCCTTACCCAGGAGTTTTGCAAGGCCTCATTTCTGGTGGCAGCAGCAACAGGTCTCATTTCACAAACAGACTGGAGCACACCTGGGGGACCAAATACACAGCATTAGCACACATTGGAAGCAGCAGGCCCTGGAGAGTAGGGGACACTACATGGCAGGAGGACATTACCCTCAGGAACAGGAAATGTAGCTTTCCTAACACAGAGAAACAGGCACAGAGACAGACAAAATGAGAAAACAGAGGAATTTGTCTCAAATGAAATAACAGGATGAGGCCACAACCAGAGATCTAAGTGAAACATATATAAGTAACATCCCTGATGGAGAATTTATTTTTTTAAAGGATTTTATTTATGTATTTATTTATTTGAGAGAGAAAGAGAATGCATCGGGGAGGGACAGATGGAGAGGAAGAGGGAAAGAATCCTAAGCAAACTCCTCACTAAGCATGAAGCCCAACACGGGGCTCAATCTCATGACCCTGAGATCATGACCTGAGCTGAAACCAAGAGTCAGATGCTTAACTGACTGAGTCACCAAGGTGTCCCTGCCTGATGGAGAATTTAAAGCAATGACCATAAGGATAATCACCAGAATTGAGAAAAGAGCGGAAGACCTGAGTGAGAACCTTAACACAGAGATAAGGAATAACATAGCAGAGATAAAGTTCTCAACAAATGAAATGAGAAATACACTTGATGGAATGAACAGCAAGCTGGAAGAAGCAGAGGAACAAGTTAATGACCCAGAAGACAGAGTAATGGAAAGTAATTAGCTGAACAAAAGAGAGGAAAAAGAATTATGCAAAATGAGAAGAGATTTAGGGAACTCAGTGAGGCCATCAAACATAACATTTGTATTATAGGAGTCCCAGAAGGACTCAAATAAGGGGGCAGAAAATTTATTTGAAGAAATACCAACTGAAAACTTTCCTATTCTGGGAATGAAGCAGATATTCAGATCTAGGAACCCCCAACAAAAATCAGTAAAAGCAGATCCACACACCAAGACATAGTATCTGTTTTGTTTTGAAGATTTTATTTATCTATTCTAGAGAAAGAATGAGAGAGCATGGGAGTGGGGAGAAGGGCAGAGCAGAGATGGAGAGACAGACTCCATGTCGAGCACAGAAGCCAACATGGGGCTCAATCTCACAACCCTGAGATCATGACCTGAGCTTAACTGACTGAGTCACTCAGGTGCCCTAATGCCAAGACATAGTATAATTAAAATGGTAAAATATAGTGATAAAGACAAAATATTAAAAGCAGCGAGACAAAAGAAGACAGTTACCTACAAAAGAAACTCCATCAGGCCATCAGCAGGTTTTCAGCAGAAACACTGGAAGGGAGGGGTATGTTATGTTCAAAGTGCTGGATGGGAAGAACCTACAGCCAAGAATATTCTATCTAGCAAGGCTCTAAGATTAGAAGGAGAGCTAGTTTACCAGACAAAACAAAACAAAAATTAAAGCAGTTCGTGACCACTAGACCAGCCCCACAAGAAATATTAAAGAGAACTCTTTGAGCAGAAAGAAAAGACCAAAAATGACAGTATGAGGGTAGGAAACAATACTCTAAATCAGTAAAAAATTAGTCAAGGAACTCACAAAGCAAAAGGATATAAAATATGACACCTTATACCCAAAACCTGGGTGGGGAGAGGAATTAAGAATGGGTTCAAACTTAAACCATCAACTTAATACAGATGCTATTTACAGAAGACTTTACATATGCTTAATGGTAACCATGTATCAAAACCACTACTAAATATGCAAGTAATAAAGAGAAAGAAATCCAAGTATATTACTAAAGAAAACCAGGAAAACATGAAGGAAAGACAAGAAATGATCAGAGAAAGTCTTCAGAAAGAAATACAATGCAAGTAATAAGATGATAATAAATACATTACTCTGAGGTGATGAATCACCAAATTCTACTCCTGAAACAAATATTATACTACATGTTAACTAACTAGAATTTAGATGAAAATTTGGAAAAATACTTTGGGGGCGACAGTCAGTTGAGCATGTGACTCTTGATCTCAGGGTTCTAATTTTGAGCCCATGTTGGGTGTATAGATTACTTTAAAATAAAATCTTAAAAAATAATAATGGGGGGGGTGTCTGGGTGGCTCAGTCAATTAGGTATCTTGCTTCAGCTCAGGTCATGATCCCTGGGTCCTGGGATTGAGCCCTGCATTGAGCTCCCTGCTCAGCGGGGAGTCTGCCTCTCTCTCTCTCTCCACCCCTCCCCAGGTTTGTGTTCTCTCTCTCTCACTTGCTCTCTCTCTCAAATAAATAAATAAAATCTTTAATATGATAATGATGATTATTACTTTGAATGAAAATGGACTAAACACTCCAATCAACAGACATAGAGCGTTAGAACAGATTAGAATACAAGACCCTTCTATATGCTGACTATAGGAGCCTAATTTCAGACCTAAAGACACATGGAGATTGAAAGTGAGGGAATGGAGAGATATTTTATCACGCAAATGGATGTCAAAAGAAAGCTAGAGGGGTGGCTGGGGGGCTCAGTTAGTTAAGTGTCCAATTCTTGGTTTCAGCTCAGGTCAAGAACTCGGGGTCGTGAGATTAAGCCCCATGACGGGCTCCCCACTGGCTGTGGAGCCCGCCAGAGATTCTTCCCTCTCCTTCTGCTCCTCCTCCCACTCCAGCATGCACTCTCTCTAAAATGAATAAATACATAGAATCTTTAAAAAAGAAAAAAAAAAGCTGGAGTAGCAATATTTATATTTAGCAAATTAGACTCTGAAACAAAGACTGTAGCAAGAGACAAAGAAGGAAACTGTATAACCATAGAGGGGACGATCCAACAAGATACAACAATTGTAAATATTTATACACCCAACTTGGGAGCACCCAAGTACATAAAACAGTTAATAACAAGCATAAAGGAACTCAACAATAAAAATACAATAATAGTAGGGAACTTTAACACCCCATTTTATTCAATGGACAGACCCCCTGAACCAAAAATCAACAAGGAAACATTGACTTTGAATGACACAGTGGAACAGATGAACTTAACAGACATATTCGGAACTTTGCAGCCTAAAACAGCAGAATACACATTCTTTTCAAGTGCACATGAATTATTCTCCAAAATAGATCACATTTAAGTCTACAAAACAAGCCTCAATGAATTCAAGAGATGGAAATCATGCCATGCACCTTTCCTGACTGTGATACTATGAAACTAGAAGTCAACCCCCCCCCAAAAAAAAAATCTGGAAAGAGCACAAATACATAGAGGTTAAATAACATGTTATTAAACAATGAACAGGTCAACCAGGAAATAAAGGAGAAATAAAAAAGCATATGAAAACACATGCAAATGAAAACACAATGGTTCGAAACCTTGGGTGCCAGCTAAAGCGGTTCCAAGAGGAGGAGTTCATAGCAATACAGACCTAACTCCAGAAGTGAACCAGTGGCAGAAGCACTGAAAGAAAGGGATGGATTCCAATCATATCTAAGAAGCGAGGCCTTCAGGACTTGGTAGATAAACTGGTGTGAGGGGGGTAAGGGGGACAGAGGAAGAGCTTAGGATGACCACTGGACTTCTAACTCAGGTCACTTGAGGGGTGGTCGTGCCATTGGCCTAATACAGATGTAAAGCCATCACACAGCATTTCCAATCGTCGTCCTGTTCCTGGGTCACCAGGGCCTGTGACCCTGGGCTCGACAGCCAAGCCATTCTTTGTATTCACCACAGGGGAACACCCCGCTGGTGGCAGGAAGTCTGACCTGAGTACCATTTCGTTGCAGCTTCCCTTCCATCATGAACGACCAAGCCCATAATATAAATATTGCTTCAGTCTGTCGTCTAGGGCTTTGTGGTTTCTCCACCCACCCCGACTGCCCTATGAAGTAACGGAGAAGCAGATTTTGTCTGGGTTTCCCTAAAGAGAAGTTTAGATTTGTAGAAGGGGACAAAAGTACACAGGAGGGATCATCCCACCAAAATCTACCTTGACAACAAATATTTGGACACAGCACAGTTCCAGACACTAAACTTAGCACATATGCCCTCAAGGGACTACTTTATCCCTCTGCCTTCCTGTGACAATCATTCCGTTAACTGGGTGGTGAGAAAAAGATGCTTTGGCAGCCAAGGTTGACTGGTCAACCGTGAAGTCAATGGTCACGGTGGTCGGCTCGCCATTACCACCAAGTCCAAGCCATCTGAATGTCCCTCCAAGGCTGGGACTGGCTGTCCTCCCCAGGCTGCAGGATGAGGAGCCCAGGGCTAACACCCAAGAGGAAAGTGTGAAGCATCTTTTTCCTAGAAGAGAGACCAGCCTGATGGGTGAATGCTGGATCTGAAATGCAGGGGCTATAAGCAGAATTAGTAAAGGGGGCGGGTGAGTAGCAGGGTAGAAAGGAAGCATCCTGGAAAGATTCCCTGAGGGGCTAGAAAAGAGAAGCAGAACCTGTCAATGAGTATGGAGAGAGCTGTTGAAAGCAACTCCCTTGGACTCAAGCCGCTTATACAGCTATGACCCTGCATTTTATGGAATGGAAGTCGTGGGCGATATGGGGGTTAGGATAGAAAGGCGTGCACTATAGGACAGTAGAATATTTGCATTCATTTATTTGAAAAGCTTTTCTAAAGCAATAGGTAGCAACATGAGATTGTCACGTTATTGGAATATGCAGATTAGAGGCTAGTGCTGTTTAGCCCATGGATAACTTCTAATAAAGGTTATGCCCAATTAGAAGAATGTATATAATTTCTTTTTTTTTAAAGATTTTATTTATTTATCTGAAAGACAGATCACAAGTAGGCAGAGAGGTAGGCAGAGAGAGAGGGGTGGGGAAGCAAGCTCCCTGCTGAACAGAGAGCCCGATGCAGGGCTCGATCCCAGGACCCTAAGATCATGACTTGAGCCGAAGGCAGAGGCTTTAAGCCACTGAGCCACCCAGGCGCCCTATAATTTTTTTTTAAATGATACTGTCAAAGATGGCAATTTCAAGTTAAGTATATATACTCTGTAAGAGTTCTATCCCATGGGTTTGAAGTTGGTAACTTTTCTTGAACATTAACTCACCCTACTATGAGTTTCAATAAGTGGATCAAGCCAAGAGGTTCACCTTCATGATGTTTTTAAATGATAAGGGAAATAAAAACATTTGTGCCCAAAACAGCGCCACAGATCCTTTCCTTCTGCAGCTACTTGAACTGTTGTTTGGAAGAAAGTTAGCTTCCTTGGACTATTGAGAACTGACCTGAGTTAGCGGACAGACGTGAAGACAAGAGCTCGTTCTACATGGCCAAGCAGTTCTGTATGGCTTTCATACTCCAAATGGAAATAGATTGTACCCTGAATATATTGTACCTTGAATATTGAACATATATAGATATATATATGATATATATGATATATGTTTTCATATATATATATGAAACATATATAAACATATATATATATGAAACATATATATATGAAAAATGGGTGCTATTCTGTGTTTCTGCACTTACCAACCTGTCTTTGCTTTTATGTTTATGACAAATAGCATCGAAGGAAGTAGCAAGTCACTGCAAAAAGCCCTCTCAATAGACAGAAAGAGACAGAGAGAGAGAGAGAAAATGAGATTGATTGATCTTTTACAAAACAGTAAACATACAGCCTTGCTCACGTACAGCAAAACCCATCTGGGTCACTGAGAAATTTTAAGGTTTCAAAGTTGTTCTCTCTAAATATATTAGTGTTTCAAATAGAACCCTGGTTCCCTTTTTGCTAATGTGTTTACAATTTCTTTAACCAGAAAAGAGGAAGTATTACAATACGACTGAGTTTCCTTAAATAATGACATGGCAAAAATGTGTGACTCTGATAGGAAACGTAAACAATTATGGGGCATCTGGCTGGCTCAGTGGGTTAAGCATCTGCCTTCGGCTTAGGTCATGATCCTGGGGTCCTGCATCGGGCTCCCTGCTCAGCGGAAGTCTGCTTCTCCCTCTGACTCTCCTCCTCAGGTGCTCTCACTCTCTCTCTCTCAAATAAATAAACCGAATCTTTTTAAAAAGGAAACGTAAACAATTATGAATTCTTCAGGAAATTTCTCGAACTTTCGTTCTGATGGAAGAAAGAGCAAGACTTTTCAAAACTGAGCTTGTCAATGCAGCTCGCTTTGTTTCAAAGGGCACCTTTGTGAACTATATAATCTGATAAATGTACAGGGATTGACTTGAGGTGAAACTATTTCATGAGGACAACAACCTACTAGAAACATCTAACCCTCGCTGTGAAAGTGAATATAGAGCTAATGGGTCAGAAACACGGGAGGGCCCCTACTTCATCTTGGGTGTCGTTCCTGAGGACACAACAGTGCCCTCGGGAGCTTATATTCCAGACAGGTAATAGAAAAGAGCTGAGTTTGGGGAAGTTAACAGTGCTATGTAAACACAGCGGCTTTCATGTTAGCTCAAAGGACTAAGCAAGTTTTGAAAAAACACATTTTATACAAAAGGAAATGGATCTGGATTAAAATGAAACCATTTCTGTTCTTTGTAGGCATTTGGCAAGCTCAAGGAGGAGATGAGCAGTGCTGAACAGATTGACGATTTTGGAGTTTGGAGCATGTCAAACGCTGTATAAAGGGATTCTGCTTCTAATTAAATAAAATTAGGTGCTAGCGTTTTGTCCCACCATCCCTGCCAGTTTTGGCATTCTCAGTTATCATCCTTCTAACTCTTTAATAAGCAAGAAACCTATATCACAACAGAGATGGTGAGGCTCACGGGGTCATCTGATCCAGATTCCATGCTCTGACAGATGATCTCATCAAGAATCTTGCAGAGGGATTTGCCTGGAACTTACAGCTCTGGATGCACTTGGCTTCCATGGGCAGAAGCCCAGTTCTGAAGTCCCCGCGGTTAGATAAGGCTGTTGGAATCTTGTGTTGTCTTGATCTGTGTTCCTTGTCTTCCATTACGTGCATTTTTCTGACTGTCCCATGATTGCCAAACCGGTAGGGCCACTTTGGTGTGACGGCAATGGCCAGTCTGGAGACTGGTCTTATGCCACTGGTGGCAACGGGTGGGTGGGGGGTTCCTGTCTGGCAAGGCTGAGCCTGAGATCATCTGGGAGCCTTTCCCCTGGAATAGCTGCCATTGTGTGTATCCACCTTTGGCTTTAAGCTGCTGGGCGACGTGGTGGGGAGTGTGCACCGGTCCTGGGGAATTTTATGCTCCTTCTCGACAGTTCTTTGTGCAGTTGTCTCTCAGGGAAATTCTGGACAAGTTCCTTCTGTAACTTCAGGGTTAGCCTGATTGGCAAGGTTGGGGGCGGGTTCTGTCCAGCTGAGCACAAATTGAAGATACTTGTTCATTCGTGGGCTTGCATCCCTGTTTCCAGGAACAGTTGTTCTAAGGGTAGAAAGTGGAAGACTTCGGAATTTCAGATAATGCTGACTGGCTATCCTCTCGGGACTCCTGAGGGTCTTAGCAAAGTCCCACGTGCTACACTTACCCTGAGTTTCAGGTTTCTTTGTTTTTTTTGTTTTTTTATTACCGAGAGTATTCTGCAGGTTTCCTTAAAATAAACGATCAGCTGCTAGATCCCCATTTACAACTTTGATGACTTTCCAAAATTCATAAACGAATAGAACAATAGTTAGCAATGTCACATTAACTGGTTTAAATCTACTGGAATCTGCCAGTGTTCTCTTATGCTCCCCTCCAAAGGAGGTCTGATGTTGGAGTAAATGATAAGGAAACACTTATTAGAGTAGACCAAAGCCAGTACTGAACCAGGATTCTAGGGGTGCTGTAGAACCTGGCTATTGGGAATGGGAAGAATTGTAGTGGAGACATGCCCCTTCTAGTATGGCCCAGGCCTAGCCAGATCCTTTTGTTAGGTTTTCTTCAGCATGGCTGAAAAAGGCAATACTTTCCCAAGAGAAGTTATTTAATGTGGTATGGGGGAGGGGGGAAGGTGAATCACAGAGAATTAAAAAACCATAACATCATTTATTCAGAAATATTCCTTGAGCATTGAGTATACACCAGAGACACAAACAGTAAACAAAACTTAGAAAACTCCAGTCCCTGCTACCAGCCCCTAAAACTCCTAGTTTTTAATACCCTTGCTGATTCAAAGGACAAAAACTGCAAAATATAAGGAGACACATGAAAAAAAATTTTTTTTTTTTACAATCACTTGTGCAAAGTAAAGGGACATGAGAAAACACTTGATAAACTTGACCAATGGTGGAAATTGTCCTTGGGAAGTTAGACAGTAAACAGGTAAAGTGAATGTGTGTCATCTGGTGCCAGGAAGACACAGCAGGTGAGGGGAGAAAGAGGGAGAGAGGAAGGGGCGTACCTGGTGGGGGACATCAGGGAAAGCCTCTCTGAGAAGGCCTGTGGATCTCATTCTATCCCTCTCTAGTCCCAAAAGTTTGGTTCGACCTTGCAAGCACCTCCTCGTTTTCTAGCCCCACCTCATGGACCTGCCTCATGGAAGCTGGTTTTGCAGACAATATGGCGGCCTCCAACTGAGGACTGGCACTTCTCCACCACTGGCCCAGGACTCGCCTCTCCATTCTGCTCTCTGGTCGAGGAGCCTGGATTCGTTTTCTAGGTCTGCTGTAACAAATGACCGCAAACTCACTGTCATGGAGGCCAGAAGTCCAAAATCATGGTGTCAGCAAGGCCACACTTCCCCCAAAGCCTCTCTAGGGAGATCCTCCCCATCTCTTCTGGCTTCCGGTGTCCTCAGGCATTCCTTGCTTGGGGCTGCATCAGTCCAATCTCTGCCTCCACAGGGACACCTTCCCTCTGTGTCATGTCTCTTGTCTTCTTAAAGGACACCAGTCATGTTCATTAAGGGACCATCCTACTCCAGTATGACGACGGACCTAATCACATCTGCAATCACCCTATTTCCAAATGAGGTCACATTCTGAGATACTAGGGTTGGGACTTCACCATAGCTTTAAATTTTTTGTTGTTGTTGCTATTTAAGTACAGTTGACACACAATGTTTATTGGTTTTTGTACAACAGAGTGATTCAACAGTTCCATACATTACTCTAGCTCACATAATCAGTGTAGTCACCACCTGCCACCACCCAATGTTATTGCAGTCTTACTGACTGTTTTCCCCATGCTGTACTTCATCTCCCTGACTGATTTATTTTATAACTGGAAGTTTGTACCTTTTAATCCCCTTCACCCATGTTGCCCATCCCCCCAACCTGTCCACTGATGGCCACCAGTCTGTTCTCTGTATTTATGAGTCTGTTTCCCTTTTCATTTGTCTGCTCTTTGTTTTGTTTTTTAGTTTCCACATATAAGTAAAATTGTATGGTATTTGTCTTTCTCTGAGCAACTAGTTTGGTTAGCATAATACCCTCCAGGTCCAACCACATTGTTGCAAATAGCAAGATTTCATTCTTTTTTATGGATGAGTAGTATTCTAGTGTGTGTGTGTGTATACCACATCTTTATCCATTCATGTATCAACGGACACTTGAGTTGCTTCCAAATCTTGGCTATTATAAATAAAGCTGCAATGAAGAGAAGGGAGCATATATCTTTTCAAATTAATGTATTCATTTTTTCTGGGTAAATAGTAGTGAAATTGTTGGGTCATATGGTATTTCTATTTTTAATTTTTTGAGGACCCTCCATATTGTTTTTCACATGGGGTTACACCAATGTCCATTTCCACCTACACTTTTTATCCAAATCCTCACCAATACTTGTCATTTTGCGTCTTTTTGATACTAGCCATTCTGACAGGTGTGAGGTGATCTCTCATTGATTAGCATTTCCCTGATGATGAGCATCTTTTCATGTGTCTGTTGGCCATCTGGATGTCTTCTTCAGAAAAATGTCTATATATGTATACTTTTTTAATTGAATTATTTGTTTTTGTGTGTGGTGAGTTGGATCAGTTCTTTATATGTATTGAATATTAACCCCTTATCACAGAAATAATTTGCAAATATCTCCTCCCTCGCTCATCAATAGGTTGTCTTTTCATTTTGTTGATGGTTTCCTTTGCCGTGAGAAAACATTTTACTTTGGGATAACCCTCACAGTTTGTTTTTGCTTTGTTTTCTTTGCCTGAGGGCATATATCCCAAGTATGTTGCTAAGACTGATGTCCAAGAGATTATGTTTGTTTTGGTTTAGGAGCCTCATGTTTTCAGGTCTCCCAACTAGGTCTTCAGTTATTTTGAGTTTGTTGTGTGTGGTGTAAGAAAGCAATCCATTTTCATTCTTCGTCATGGTGGCAGCCCATGTTTCCCAACACCATTTATTTGAAGAGACTCTCTTTTCCCTGAAGTATATTTCTGCCTCATTTGTCATAGATTAATTGACCATATACTCATGGGTTTATGTCTGGGTTCTCTATCTTGTTCCATTGATCTGTGTCAACGTATGTTTTAGGGAGGACACAATTCAACCCAAAATAGACCAAGAGTCCACACAATTATTCCCCAAACAAGTGACTGGGCCAAGAGTGACTGACATCATGACTGAATGCGCACATACACTGAGAATTTCTTAGTGCCTCCATGGGAGGCCGACTTTATGACAACACTTTAATTGTGTGGAAAGCACAATCTTCTTGCAATATGAGTAACACCCTTCTGTCACAGGAGAATGATTAAGGTCAAACTCTCAGTTTATTACTAAATATACGTAGATTGGTAATAAACAAGGGAATGTAGAATTTGAAGAAACTAGAGGCATCTGCTTAATTTTCTTAAATGTATAGAGATCATAGGAATAGCTAATATTTCCTGAGTGCTTGTTAGATTCCAAGTAGAGCCGATTCTTGAACAACGCGGGGGTTGGGAACGCAGACCTTTCACATAGTCGAGAATCCACATGTAACTTTTGACTCCCAAAACTTACCTACAAGTAGACTACTATTTCAAAGCCTTACCAATGACACTAACAGTTGATTAACACATATTTTATATAGGTATTTTATCCTGTATTCTTACAATAAAGCTAGAGAAAAGCAAATGTTAAGAAAATCATTAGAAAGGAGAGTGTGGGTGGCTCAATCAGTTAAGCGTCAGAGTCTGGATTTCGGCTCAGGTCACCATGTCAGGGTCATGGGATCGAGCCCCGCCTCCGGTTCCACGCTGAGTATGGAGCATGCTTGGGAGTCTCTCCCTCTCCTCCCGCCCCTTCCCCTCCACGTGCTCTCTCTCTCTCTCTGGAAAAAAAAAGAGAGAGAGAGACACACACACACACACACACACACACACACACACACACACAAGTGTTACTACGGACTGATGGTTGTGTTATACAATAGAACAGTTATTAGTCTTTTCCATTACTTTGCAACATGGAAAAGCTATCAGCAGTCACAGCGACCACCACTCCACATCAAGAAGGTGGGGGAGGTGAAGGATCAGTCACTCTGGGAACATGTAAGAATAAGGACATTCAGCTCAGTCAGAAAGCACAGCCCACAGTTCACGTGCGAGAGCTCTGTAGGAGACACTAGTCCCTTGCTTTCAACAGGGTTGTATTGAGTCACAGTTCAGGTTCACGTGCATCTCACAGCATTAAGTTAGAGAAAAATACCACGCTATGGTATTCCTATTTTCATTCTTACTAGCAGGGTCCTTCCTTTTTATTCCTCACTTTAATTTTTTTTTTTTTTTTTGAGTTTTGGAGTCACTGTCACCCCTGGAAAACTTTTGCCTATGGTTGTTTCCATGAATATTGGGCTACCATTCCTGAAAGAATCCTCACAGCTGGTCAAAACGAGGGAAGACAACTGGCATTTATTGGACCCGACTATGTGTTCGGCACCATTGTGATGGTTTTCCATAGGCTGTATACTTTAAGTCCCAGTGACGACTCAAGCAGGGGCACTATTCCCGCCCCAGTGTCCACATGAGGAGTCCATGCTGGCGCTGCTGAGTTGTGGCCTGAATGACAGGTGTAAGCCCTCAGCCTCCTGTTTCTCTTCGCTCTGTGAGCCTGTTGCTGAGCTCTAATGTTAGGAAACTCCTCTCCTGGTGCAGTGTGGTGCTGAACTGCAACAATAACAACAAAATAACAGAAGAGACAATTATGTATTGTAGTCCTGGCATGTATCATGTGTCCTCATTAATCTTACCCCTATAATAGCAGCTCTGCTTAGGTGGTATTATTTCCCAATTTTATTGCTAAGGAGACAGGGCTGGAAAGTACATCAACACACTGCTTTCTTCACTGAGAAAGTTCCTCTTTAGACAAAGTCTCTGCACTTAGTGATTGATTTCTCATTCTGGTGGCGGCATCGAGTTCCTTGAAGACCTGTCTATGCTGTTTGAAGACCGCGCTTGGAGGCCCGCTGGCTTCGAAAGGTCAGGTAAATCCCTCGGGGTCTCACAGGGAATGAGTGGTAGAGACAGGATTCCAACCCAGGTCAGACCATGCTCTCGCCCAGCACCGAGCTCCCTTTCCCTGGATTCGTGGATCGGGGTGACGGTCGCAGCAAACAACCCTGTAAAACATGCTTTGTCTCCCCCATCCCCTGCCGTGATTTAACAGTGAGTATATTACGGCAGAAAGAACAAGGCTTTTCATAAATGATCTGTTAGAATTACAGAAGCATGTGTGGGGCGCCTGGGTGGTGTGGTCGGTTAAGCTTCTGACTCTTGGTTTTGGCTCAGGTCATGATCTCAGGGTCCTGGGATCGAGCCTCACATCGGCTCTCTGCTCAGCAGGGAGCCTGCTTCCTCCCTCTCTCTCTCTGCCTCTCTGCCTACTTGTGATCTCTCTCTCTCTGTTAATAAAGAAAATCGTTTTAAAAAAAAAAAACAAAAACAAAAACAGAAATTCACACATATCTTGGATGGACTTGACCATCAGTGGGAGTGAATCAAGAGACCGGACGAATCCGTGTGGGTGGGGAAGAGTAGAACGATCCCTACCTCCCTCACAGGCACCTGGAAGCAAACTCGGGGAGCCAGCCTGGTTGTCATTTCGTCAGCAGAACCCCCATCCATTGTACTGGCCCTGTCTGGACTGACCTTGCGCTCACATTGGCAGCAGTGAACCTTTCTCCCAGGACAGGAAGTCAGGGGCCCAGAGCTGGCCGTGTTTATCCAGCACAGACTGTCCTCTGTTGTAAGGCCATTGTGAGTCATCAGGCTTCTCCGGCCTGGATGAAATTTCTCTCAAAACAATTCCCCCCTTCAAACTCTGACTTCATATTCATCAAGCGATCTTTTATTATTCCATTTCCTGGGTACCTCACCATCGGAAAAGGGGGTGCTCTGGAGAGGACTTACAGGGATCCTAGGTGAAGCAAGGGCATATCCACTACTCTAAGCTAATAAATTAGAATTGGGGTTTATATATAAACTTCTAATGAATGTGGTTCATACAAGTCTGTCTCCTTGAGACAGATGAGCTCTGGGAGTCCTGGCATGACCCAGTTTCTGGACCTCCGAGGCTAAGTCTGGAGCCAAAGTCATGGTGCCCTCACCCTGAGGGGGTCTGAGGGGCTGTCAAGCCAGATACATCGCTCCTGAAGCTCTTCCTCCCAGCTTCAACGACAAACACAATGGTTGGCCATATAAATGCCTGGAAACAAGGGAAGGTCAGCAAAGTTTTCAGAAGTCTAAAAAGTGACTCAGATGGCACACAAACCCAGAGATTATAGGAGCCACGTAATTCAGAAAAGTGACAAAAGGAAAGACCAAGCTTTGGAAGAGAATGAAAGTAAAAGCACGTTGTAGGGAAACAGACAGAAAACGCCACGGTGTCCACATGAGGCTCTGTCATGCAGTGATTCGTGGGCCCAGAAAACATCGGGAAGCACTCAGGTGGTCAGTGCAGGGGTGGTAGGGGAAGGGGGTCAGGAGAGTCACGGGGCTTGAAAGTAGGGACCTGAGGATGACGCCTGGACTGGCAGGTGGGGGGAAGGGTTTGCCATTTCCACTGCTCACTCTTTTTTTTTTTTTTTAGAGATTTTTATTTATTTATTTGACAGAGAGAGATCACAAGTAGGCAGAGAGGCAGGCAGAGAGAGAGGGGGGGAAGCAGGCTCCCTGCTGAGCAGAGAGCCGAAGGCAGCGGCTTAACCCACTGAGCCACCCAGGCGCCCCATCCACTGCTCACTCTTAAAGAGGAAAGAAAATGAGCTAAAACAAGCCACTGGAAACATCTGTATTTATGGAACTATGGCGCGGCTTTACGATTCTCTCATCTTCTGGTGTCTAAAGCTTCTCAGAACACTAAGAATTCAAAATGCGAGTGGTTAGGAAGACCTCCCTGCTTGAAATAAGTCTTCATTCTGAAACCGTGGGGTGTTCCCGCACAAGCCGCATCCAAAGAGCTCCTGTGTGTGGACTGTGAGCTGCCCTAAGAGAGCCCAGCAGAGGCTGGGGGTGTGGAGGGAAGGGGTGTGAAGGCTCACCTGTGGTTGGGAGCCACAGTTTGGATCTCTTCTTCTCCAGGAGGCTGACAATATGCAGGTTTGACAGCAAAAATAGCAAAGGAAAGAAACGATTCTAGTTAAGTACCATTAGCAAAGCCACTGGGTTCTTAAGGACCCGCCTGCAACTGTCATTGAATGATCTATGGAGATTTCTTGTACATAATAAACGGTTTCCAAATCAGTTGGTGTCATACCCAGCTCTGCCAAGGTTGGTTTTCATGCATCACTTTGTCCTTTCACGGTTCTGCCCCATGACTCTCCCCGAGCCTTGCAGTATCAGTGGGACTGTATTTGACTCTTTGAAATCTTCGTGATCTTTATTTTTAACTTTTTTTAGAGAGAGACAAAGAAACTCACGCAGATTCCCTGCAGAGTGTGGAGCCCCATGCAGGGCTTGATCTCACGACTCTGAGATTATGACCTGAGCTGAAATCCGGAGTCAGTCACTCAACCAACCAAGCCACCTAGGCGTCCCCTTTATGATCTTTAGTCTTTATTTTTATTTTTATTTTGGCGGGGGGGGGGAGAAATTTTCACAATCTTTACACTGAGACCCCTATCTTCTTTAATCTTTGAACACTAACTCAAAAAGACAGGAATTCTTCTATGATGGCTCTGCTGTGTCCCTCCTCCCTCTTCTTTTTTGAAGTTAAAGTTTCCACTGTAGTCCCTGTTGAGGAGCAAGCTCCCCAGCCTTATTGACTAAGTATCTGTCAAGTGTCTGTTTTCCAAAACTGCCCCATTGATGAGGCAACATATGATTGTCCAATTGGGATTAGAGATCGCCGAAGTGCTGTGTCAATAGTGCAGAGAGTGTAAAAACCTCCTAAGCACACAAAACCATAAACGCTGTGGGAACAATGTGCAGCAAGGGGGTGTTTAGTTATTCATACTTTAATCAGAACACTGGATTATATTTAATACCTGGAATTTGCCAAGTGTGTTAAACTTTCATGTCCACAATCTGTGGCCAACATAATGAAGGGTAGCTTTCTAACTTCAAAATTAGACCCTTTAAGGGGTGACTCAGTGGCTCAGTCGGTGAGGCATCCAACTCTTGATCTCAGCCCAGATCTTCATCTCAAGGTCATGAGTTCAAGTCCTGCACTGGGCTCCATACTGGGCATAGAACCAGTATGGAGTATTAAAAAAAATAGTAAAATAAAATGAGGCCCTTTAAATAAGAGAATGTAGAATCATACAAACAAAAGAAATCTGGGATTATAGAGCCATCATTCAAAAACATAAAAGTGGCAGGCCTTCCTTAAAAGTGTCTTTTGTCCAACTGGTAAGAAATGAGTCTGTGACCCAACCCATTCTTTTGAATACATGGCTTGACCAAAACCGAAAGGTGAAGGTAGAATATTCCTATGACTGACTAGGACACTGACTGTTCATTATAATTGCCAATAAGATATTCAAGAAAGAGTTGTAGTGCTCTTCGATTTCAAAGGAAGGTTTAGGGGTGCCTGGGTGGCTCAGTCAGTTGAGCATCCGACTACTGATTTCGGCTTAGGTCATGATCTCAGAGTCTTGGGATCGAGCCTCCCACTGGACTCTGAGCTCAGCAGAGTCTGCTTGGGATTCTTTCTGTTCCTCTACCCCATCCCCTGCTTGCACGCACACATGTGCTCACTCTCTCTCTCAAATAAATAAATGTTTTTTAAAAAAAGAAAAGAGGGGTGCCTGGTTGGCTCGATGGGTTAAGCCGCTGCCTTCGGCTCAGGTCATGATCTCAGGGTCCTGGGATTGAGGCCCGCATCAGGCTCTCTGCTCAGCAGGGAGCCTGCTTCCCCCTCTCTCTCTGCCTGCCTCTCTGCCTGCTTGTGATCTCTGTCTGTCAAATAAATAAATAAAATCTTTAAAAAATAAATAAATAAATAAATAAATAAATAAAAGAGGTTTTATAAGAAATATATTAAACAAAAGTTAATTTTCGTTTCATTATGTTGTCCTCAGTGAGTTCCTAAAGGACACAGATACTGGTTTTATCAAACTCTGTAGCCCCAGTGCCTGGAGTAATGGCCAGCCTACTGAAAACATTCAATAAATATTTGAAGGATGGACAAAGTAATGAATGAATGACAGGGAACTGAAACAAAACTATACAGAAAACTATAAACAAAACTATACAGAAAAATACGACCTGAGAGTTCTGATTTAGAATCTCAACGATGTCATTTTGATTTTATTAAAGTTCTATATTGTTTTCTTTACTAAACAGGAATTCTGTGTCCCACTAATAAATAATTCACTTCTAAACCCTATAGGTCTTCTACACTTAAACTTATTTTCAGGAGAGGAATGTTCTAGGAATATGCTGAATTTTATCCTGGACATCCCATTGCTGGCTTTCCCCCTAGGCATTCTAGTGAACACCTTGTTTTGATTTTCAGAGACACTTCACCATGAAAAATGGATACTGTGTCACCTACGCCCTTCTCTAATCAAATCCAACAAATCTACCTGAAGTTTATTAAAAAACCATATAGAGGACACAAGAAGGAGTAAAGATCAGAAAAAGGCAAAAGGGATGGGGCGCCTGGGTGGCTCTGTCCTCAAGTGTCTGCCTTTGGCTCAGGTCATGATTCCAGTATCCTGGGATTTGCCCAGTGTTGGGCTCCCTGCTCCGCCTCTTCCTCTGCCCCTCCCCCAGTTCATGTACATGCATGTTCTCTCTCTCTCTCTCTCCCCAATAAATAAATCTTTAAACACACACACACACGCACGCACAGATTTTAAGAAGTAACATTGGGAGAGGACGTGGACAACAAGGAAAGGCAGAAATGGAAATAATTTTAAAGAAGAGATTCATTGTGCTACGGTGTTCACGATAAATACCATAAACGTTCAGAGGGAAAGAAAGAAACTACATGGCTTTTTGGGTATCATTCATGTAAAACATTCTTTCAAGTGCATAAAGACTACAGAAATAGGGACATCTGGTGGGCTCGGGTGACTCTTGAACCGTAGATTTGATTTAATGTTTATATATATTTTTAAAAGAGAATAGATAAAATCCACCCCAAAGTATCCATGGAAAATCATTTGACAATGACAAATGTCATTGACAATGACATTTCCCCATCTGTAAAATGAGCCTAAATATCTCCAGGCTCCCTTTTAGTCAAGTACTGCATATTTTGCTTTGAATGGGAAAATCATACATATACACTAGTTCACTAAACAATTATCTTAGCACTAATTTTTATGTTGGCATCATGCCATCTCTGGAAGCATAGCGGGGAAGAAGAAAAATAAGACCCTTCCCTCATCAAGCTAATTGTCAATTGGGAAAGTCAAGGGTGGGGCACTGCTTCTAGCCAATAATCTCTATAAGAATAATGAAAATGTAGCTGTTGAGACAAAAGATTGCCTCTCTTAGAGACAGACAAGCTCCCTTTGTTGTTTTGTTGTTAAAGTAGGAAGGTTCCCTGCCCCCACCAATTTCTTTGAAAAACAAACAAGATCTAAATCACAGCACTTCAATGAGATGCTAAGATATGTGAAATCACATAGTTGTCTGTTTGCTCCCAGGAGGCTGGCTGGCACGGTCCTGAAGTAGTGCCTCTTAAATAAAACATTCCAAATCGAAGCACGAGGGTCCCCACTAGACATGATCACGCTGTAGGCTTTTTACCAGAACCAAAACTGTAACAACAACAACAACAACAACAACAAAACCCCCGAGAACCTACTGGCCATATAGGTAAAAAGGGAATGATGTTCTGAGCTGGGCACACACTTGGCTTTAATCTCTGCAGGAGCCCACCAAGGGAAGTGTGTAAGTCACATTCTCCCTTCTTCCCAGAGTAGAGAACAGGTTCAGAAAGGGAAGTAATTCAGTTAAAGTCAGGTTGCCAGAAAGTAGGGAAAAGAATTAAAATTAAAGTTCTTCTGACTCCAAATGACCATGTTCTTTTCATGATACACGCTTTCTCCGGTAAGGGAAAGCTTTGAGGCCAGGTTTACCAAGGCGCATTCTGGGGAACACCAATGAGGCCAGATAATCCAAGAGCATAAATGGAGTCCACCGTCAAGTATCTTTGGGAACTACCAAGCATATTAAAGGCTGTGAGGTATTACATAAAAGAAACATTTGATTTTATTTAATCAGTTTTTCTCAAACTCATTTAACTGCCAAACCTAGATTTTCCCCCCAATTAATAGTTATTAACATCTCTTGGAACTAACAAATAGTTTACCATATGCTTAAATGACTGAAAAAGAGGAAAAAGTGTTGAATGAGAGCTTTAAAGTGAAAATTCACTTTTTGAATGGAATTTAAATAAACTACTAGCAGTTCTGAGGGTAGCATTAAAAAAAAAGTGAGATGTAGTTTGTTCTCAAGGTGATGGGGGTGGTGGAGCGGATGGAGGGAGTCAGAGGCAAACAGGGAAACAGACATAGGACCATACATGTAGCATATTTCAGGGCAAGTTCTTAGTAAAGAATGAGGACTAAAGTTGAAGGGAAGATTTGGGAGAGAAAAGAGGCTTGAGCTAGACCTGAGGGATAGTGAGATTTAGAAAAGGGGAGAGTCTGGGAGACAGTGAAAGGCAGAAGTATGTTTGGAGGATAGTTGTTGCAGGATTGTAGAGTGCAATGGTCAAGGAAGAATTCTTGAGACATTTTGGGCACAAAAGCTGTTTTTATTATAGTGCGAGGACAGGACCTGTGGGCAAAAAGACCTGCATTGTGATTGTGAAGAGTGACTGATCACACACAGTTTCCCATCCGATGGAAGAGAAGGGGACATTAGGGCTCCAGGAAACTGAGTCTATAGGTTCCTGGAGGTCTATTATTAAGATTGTGTTTCCCTTGTAAATCATTAAGACCTTACAAACTATAGAGGAGTTTCAAGTCTTATAGGACAGTGATCTTTATCAGTTGGCCATTTGTTTTTCCTTTGTTCTTGGGCAGTTACTAGTGCCTGAGGAATACCATATATATCAGATATGTATATAGTATATCCCACCTTATATTATATATACCCCACCTTAAGTTGGGGAGGGGTCATGGGGTGTCAGCTAGGGTTTTGCCCTCCGTTTGCCTTTTGCTCCCTCATCACAGTTAAGAAAGGATCCTCAGAACTACAGGGGGAAATAAAATAGGACAGGTAGGGTTGGTCCAGATTATAGATAACCATACAGAAACCATTCTGCTGATAATGATGAAAGAAAAGATTAAAATCTGATTTGGAAAGCTGATTGATTAATCTGTATAAGTGTGGGGAGAGAGACTTGAATTTTACAACTGGCAGCCCCTTAGACAAAAGTTAACAGAACTCTAACGAACAAATCAGTCAATTCTCTAATCCAGTCCCTCTTGCTCTAAAGATAATGGAAGGCCAGAGAGGTCACTTGATTTTCCTAATGTCACACAGCTTCAGGAGCAGGATACCAGAGTTAAGAACTCAAGAAGTTCAATACGCAGGGATTGAGCACAAAATGGTGCCAAAGAAAGTTAAATGTACGATGGGGAGCAAGGGCACGACACAAATCAGCACCTTTGCCAGAGGGATTTCGGTTTGAAAAGGTCTATTTAAAATAATTAAGACAAACCACCAAAACCCCTTTGAACTCCAGGTTAGCCCAACACCTTTGCAAACAAATACGTTGTTATGTTTAGAGGTTGCTGTCAACAAAGAAACACAAATTACAGGAAAAAAGAAATTACATTTTTAAAAGGGAGCGTATCTTAAAAAACACATGGGAGAGGGTAACAGAAAAGGACAAGCTTTCCTGATAACAGAAGCGGCTGCCACAATCTTCCCTCCACTTCACGTTATAATCCTTTTATTTGGTATTTACTATCAGGGACATAGGGGACATCTCCGTGCTTGAAACGCGTTTGGTGCTGGGACTAGCTTCAAACATACCAACAACAAATTAAAGAAATTCCGCAGTGAAACCCTCAGCGACCAAAACGGTAACTAATTTGGGGTAAAAAGAGGAAAAAGATTAGGCTAGGTGGCGTGACACCTGTGGCCAGGAAAGCAAGCGCGGGTATTTAAAAATAAGTAAGAGTCAGAAAAGGGTTTCCGCAGACTGCCACCTTGGGCACGAAGAGTCCGAGCACAAGGAACGAAAACCACCCAGGGTAGACGAGCCCGCCAAGGCAGCAGAGGCCAGCCGGGCGCAGCCAGCTATATCCGCCAGGGATACACGCTAACGTGGCGGCCCCTCTCCCGCCACAGGGGAAGCCTAGCCCCGCCCGCGGATCCCGGAGGCCCCGGCCAGAGACTACCACTCCCGACTCCACGCGCGTACGCGTGCCAGGCCGCCGCAGCGGGGTGGCGCGCAAGGCATCGCGGGACTTGTAGTTTCCTCCCGCACTCCCCCTCCTCCCGCCCCAAGCAGCTCTCTGGAGGCGGGGAGATCCTGTTCTATGTAAATGATCCGCGGTGCCAGGCGGGCTTCCCCTCCCTCCCCTTACCTTCTCCTGCGAGAGTTTGAAAATTCCCGCGGAGCCGGCGCCTAGGCCGGAACACTCGCGAGAACTCAGGTCTCCGCGCCGCGATCTCCTTTCCGGCAGCTGCCCTCCCTCCGCGCCCTCCCTCCGCGCCCCGCCCCTCGGCGCCCCGCCCCACCCCGCCCCACCCCTCCCAGGCTTATAAGACTTGGTCTGTCCGCCCGCGGTAATGCTTAGAGCAGGCCCGGCGCCATCAGTCTTTAGGAGGCAGAGTCGTAGGGAGGACTTGGAACGGCGGCGCGGCCGGCCTCGGAGTCGCGGATCTGCGCGTCGGACGGCAGCCAGCGGAGGCGCCTCAGGGGCTGTGGGTCTGCGGCGGCCGGCGGGGTCGCGGGCGGGGGCTGGAGGTGCGGCGGCGTGCGCGCCCTGCCTGAGGCGGCCGTGTCTCCCGGGAGATGCTGTGACGGACCCGCGCGGGAGGAGCTCGCGCGCGGCCTTGCGCCCCCTGCACTCGGCGGCCGGGGCGGTCTGCCGCCCGCCCTGCGCAGGTAGGGAAAAGGCGGGAGGGGCCGGGCCGGCGCGCGAGGGCGGGTCCGCGCGGCCTGGGCCGCAGGGCCGCGGGCCTCCCTGCGTGGGGCCGGGGGCCGCGGCGCGCGGCGCGGGGGCGGGCGGCCGGGCTCGCTGGGCGGGCGGCGGGGGAACGCGGTTGGCGGCGGGGGCCGCGCGCCCGGGGGAGGGGGCCCCCCCAGGCAGCGGGTTACATAACCACCGGCCGGCGGCACATGGCGGCGGAGAGGCGTTGCGGGAACCACCCCTTGCGCCTTCCGCGGCGCTGGCCGGGCCCGCACGCCGCGCCGGGGGGCCGGGCCCGCGGCATGCCCTGGGCGCCGTGCTCCGGAGTGGTGGAGACCTTGGCCGGCCTGGCCCCGAGCGAGCTTACCGGGCGGTGGAGCCGGTATTTCATCGCCGTGTGCTCCACATGCTCCTGGGCCTGGCTCGGGTGAGTCCGGGCCGCGGGAGGGGTCGGGGCGGGAGTGGAGAGTGCGGCGATTTGGCCAGCACGTCTTGGGGTGGCTGTCGTCTTCCTGGACCCCCGAACTTGAGGATGATCACTTTTGTTACTAGTTGACTGCTGGGCTGTGGGGGAGGTTAGTTGATTCTCAGCGCCAACGAGGTCCGTGCTCGCTGTTATCTTTTTTCAAATACCGTTTGAAAAGTATTTGGAAGAACCTGGGCCCTTTAGGGTAAAATATAGGCCTCATGGAAACTTTAAACTTCCGTTTATTCTCAGAAGATCCTAAAGAATCGGTAGATTTTGAGAACCTTTCGTGAGCTTTGACCGACTGGGTGGGAGACCAGGAATGACAAGTGCAGTTTCAAGTTAATGCTGGAGGGATGCTCCTGGTGTGTTAAGTGCTATGGGAAGTGTGCATTCTCTCCGTTACTGTAATTTTTGATCCTGTTTTTCAGTAACCTAGCAAAGTGTCACCAGGTCGCAAAACAGCCAGAATTATTTTAAAATGATTTTTAAAAGATTCTTCTGTAGCAATTTGGGGATGGACACATCTTTATTTAAAAGGAAGCATAACATTGTTCCCTTTTCTCCTGCTGACCAGGAAAATTTACAGCACCTTCTAATTTTTCTTCAGAATGAAGTCTAACTCTCTTAGGTTAGGCCAGCAGTTACCACGATAAGTCTCTTCTGCTTTCCAGACTCAACTACTCACATATTTATGCTTTGCCTATTCCAGAATCCTCCCCATATCCGGGCCCATTTTTCTTGAAGATGTATGTAGGTGTTTCTTTGCTCATGGCCTTCAGCCTGGAGCTCCATCCCTGCTTTATTCAAGCTCTGAAATTTCAAATCCTCCTCACTTTAAATGCCATGTTTTCTAGTCACTCTTCCATTTCCCTTTATTCCACATCATTTATACCACTGTTGCAGCATTTATTTTTGTCTGATATTCTAAGGGTTGATTATATGTATCTCCTTCTGGAAGGTAAACTCTTTGAGGTCAGGAAGTGGGTCATCTTAGTGCCCTAGAGTTCCCTGCCCAGCACAATGTTTTAAAAGTACTTGGAGATTAATAAATGTTGGAAGTAAGTTTGAAAGAGCTGCTACTAAAGAAGTTTAACTTAGTAGTTTATTAGTAGAAGTTTAGAAGCTTTTGAGTCCACTGACAGCTTACACGTACATCATAATTCTTAGTCTTTTTAGAAGTCACAAAGTAAAAATGCATAGAGAATGTTCTGTGGAAATGTTTGTTCTGTGTTGTTACAATATAATTAGTGAACAACTAAATGAGAGTTTTTTTGCTGTAGTGGGATTCAGCTGCTTTTGAGGCTGTGTGTGTATCCCGCAGAACTGAT